>NC_062213.1:164160990-165385552 GCF_902686445.1 Sciurus carolinensis
TATTTCTTCTACTGAACCAAAAACTAGTGTTGGATTATTTTACCCTCCAAAATATTGACTGAGCTGACTTGGCCCTGACCCCTAATGACCTCCTATACTCAGTAGTTAAAAGATTGACTAATTTTTCTAGACACAACTTGGAATGACTGCAGTAGATCTACTTAACTTCAACTTATTTCATTTTACTACAATCCTTGTGCTGATTAAAAATAGAAACCTAAGTAAGAAAATTCTTTTGGGTTTAAGAACATTTTAAACTGCTATTTTATTATTATTATTATTATTATTATTATTATTAGCATGCATCTTTTCAGCATCTGTGTTTTAGGAAGTAGATGAGCTCTCTCAAATTACTTTTCTCAGTGCCCACCCCACCTTCAGGGAGAAAAGTCGGGTGGGAGGATGAGAATGGAATAGCAGTTTGTAAACTTCTTGTGAAGAACACCTTTCCAGTTCTGAATTTTTCTTTCTTAGTTATATATGGCCTTGAAGCTGGATATGGTGACACAGGCCTATGTTCCTGGCTATTCTGAAGGCTGAGGCAAGGAAGATCCCATGTTCAAGGCCAGCCTGGGCAACTCAGGGAGACTCTGTCTCAAAATAAAATAAAAAAGACTAGGATGTAGTTCACTTGCCTAACATGTACAAGGTTCTGTGTTCAATCCCCAGTACTACCCCAAAAAAGGAAAGTATGTGTGGGTGCACCTTGAGTGCCTGATTATCATATCTAACGACAGCAAGCCATCTTTTAAATATATTTATTATATTAAATAATCAGTAAACAGGTACTGCATGCCTGCTGGCTGCAGTCATGTGCTGATGGGTATCTTCATGCTGCCATTTTAGTAAATGCCACTGTATAAGTTCCTCTCACCTGGCTTAGGGGTCTTTGTCCTTAGAGTGTGCATTCTTTGCGGGCAGGGACCGTGTCTTATTAATGTCTGTAGCCCATAATTTTCTCAGTGAGGAGTTTCCTCCAAAGCAACTCCTTGCTCTACCCAACTTTTTGCTTACCCAGTGCCGTTTGGAAAACCCAGGGAGGCATAGATCAAGACTTAGTTGTCCATTCCAAGTTTTCTGAGGATTCTCCACACTGCTTTCCAGAGTGGCTGCACCAATATGCAACTCCACCCGCAACGTAAAAGTGTGCCTTCAACAGATGAATGGATAAAGACACTGTGGTATATATACACAACGGAATATTATTCAGCCATAAAGAAGAATAATATATGGCATTTGCAGATAAATGGATGGAATTGGACAATATCACGCTAAGTGAAATAAGCCAATCCCAAAAAAACCAAAGGCTGAATGTTTTCTCTGATAAGTGGATGATGATGTGTAATGTGGTTGGGGGGTGAAAGAAGAATGGAGGAACTTTAGATTATGTAGAGGGAAATGAGAGGGAGGCGGGTATGAAAAATGGTGGAATGAGACAGACATCATTACCCTGTGTACATGTATGATTACACGAATGGTATGAATCTACATCGTGCACAACCATAGAAACAAAATGATGTACCCCATTTGTGTACAATGAATCGAAATGCAGTGTGTAAAAATTAAAAAAAAAAAAAAGACTTAGATGTCTGGGGGAGAAGTTTGAGTTGTACTTTAATCAGGTGTCTTGTAATGCCATTCACTCCCTGGATACTTCTAAAATGAAAATTTAACCTTTCAGGACAGCACAGAGAGAGGAAATCGATTACAAATTAAAAAGTAATTAGTGAGCATTTAGGCAGAAGGTCAAAGGGATTATTTTGGACTTCAAACTTTTCAGCTTTCAAACTGTATTCAGTTACAAAATTACATCCCCGAATTATTTGTGCAGGTGGCCGCTGTCAGATGTGAAGAAGGTTTCTGTATTTCACAAAAGGAACATTGACAGGGCTGGGAATGGGGAGTGTGCTCTGGGTGAGGGTTGTCTTCCCTGCAGCACCCTGGAATGGCTTGCCGCAGTCTTGCTCAATGCAAGTGACAGTTCCTGTCCAGGTTCGTTCAGCCACCTTATTGAGGAAACCAGTTAAGCCAGTTGATTGGCATCATGTAAACAGAGGGATAGTAGATTTTCAGGAATAGGAGGGGAGAGAACTAACCTTTGTTAAATACCTACCGTATGGTATTTCACCTCATGGTTCTTTAGATGGCTCAGAGAGGTTAAGCAACTTCACTGCAGATCATGTAGATTGTAAGTGGCAAAACTGGTTTACAAACACAGGTCTGAGTTACTTTCTCGACATCTGTGATCTTCCTCCTACTTGGAGCTTCCTTCGGGGCGGTGATTCCTAAGAGAGTCTTAGCAAAGGGTTAGGGGTGCGCCGAAATTGATCCCTCAGCCCTGGGGCAACCGAGTCACAGACTCTTCAGCTTGTCTCTCAGAGCTCTACAAACCCTTGGCAGTAGTTTTATTGTGTGAAGATGCAGGATTTCAAAGGTCATCCCATCCATATGAAAAGTGAAGCTGGTTAGTTCCTCATAACTAATTCCTGATGAGTATGCAGTGTGCTGTTTGCAGGAATTGAGTTGGTCAGAATTTGGGATGTGAGTGATGTTAGATTGAAATTCAGAAGAGGAAGAAAAGGATCCACAGGTCAGAGTGTATTTTTTGGGAAGCTGCATCTTCTGAATTTCGAGTTGTTTCCTAAACATTTATTCAATCCATGTTTGTTGAGCACCCACTAAGTGCTAGGAATTATTCGTTGTACTGGGGATACAGAAATGAATAACATGAACTCTTTTCTGAAGAGACTTTCAGAGACTTATAGAAAAGGAACCATCATAATGCTTGTGTGGTGGGTCTCAGTCTTCCCATCTAGTAAATAGAGTGATGATATCTAAGATCTCCTGTAATTGCAGAATGTATCATCATATTCCTGGTGTGTACCTAACTTTATTTTGAGTAAGATTTGTGATGCCAACAAACATCTGATGGGCTTTACTCCTTAAGTTCCTTCTCACCTCACTCTTATTCTTCAGGATTAATGAGCTTCTAACTGGAGGCTGGATTTTGTTATTTTAGATAACTATTGCCTTTAAAAATAGAGCTCTCTGCTAACACCACTTAGTATCACATAAAGCTGGGTTTGCTCATGTCTCAATGAAGCATAACCGTATAATTCATGAAGATGCTTTCCTGGCCAGTAAGGCAGGTGTTCCTGTTGACCCCATCTCCAGATTCACGGAGTAAACTGCTAAGGAATTTTAGTTCTACAAGACTTAACTTTAGATCCTTGTTCATTTTACTAACTGTGGGACCCTTGGCAATTCATTAAGCCTCAGTTTCCCAACATCTAAAATGTAAAAATTTGACTGCCTCATGCTAGACATAATCCTTGGATTTATAATTGAAAACATAGTTAAGGGGCTCAGACTTGAGTTAATATTAAGGCATGCACACACATGCCTGTGCACACGCTCACACGTCTAATGTGATCATTACTCACTATAGAAGATATTGCTGAATCAAAAGTTATTGTTATTTGCATATGTTCATTAAAAAAAAAAAACTTTTATTCTCTAGTGCAGTGATCAAAAAGTCAAATGGTAATCTCAGCAGCTTGGGAAGCTGAGGCAGCAGGATCATGAGTTCAAAGCCAGCCTCAGCAACTTAGTGAGGCCCTAAGCAACTCAGCGAGACCCTGACTCTACATAAAATGCAAAAAAAAGGACTGAGATGTGGCGCAGTGGCTAAACACCCCTGAATTCACTCCCCAGAACCCTCCCCTGCAAAAAAGTCAAATGTCTGCAGAGCCAGGCATTTAAATGACCAAAGTGACAGGATAGAAGCAAATCGATAGTACAAACTCCATGTGGATGGTGGACAAAGCCCACTCTTAGTGTCAGGGACTGGTGGCCTTTGCTTATCTGAAGGAAGGTGGCCCCGGTTATCGTGGCCTGCATCACCACAGACATTAGAGCTGGTTAAGAAGCTGGACACTGGGAAGTCTGTGAGGCTGCTGTTATTAAGTGTTAACTACTAATTAAAAATATTTAAACCTTGGGTGGGCCAAGCAGAACATCTCTGCAGGCCAGATTTGGCTGTGGGCTGCCAGTGTGTGACCTTTGACCTAGAACTTGAACTGTGGAGTTGATGGGCACCTTGGAGTGCCCTGACCCCTTGGGGTGCCTACCAGCAAGATCTGGTTTTTCCAGGGCCTCCAGCAAGACTCCAGCGCTTCATTTCTGGCACTGCATCTGGCTTTAGTCTTGCCTTTCGACTGTCTTGCTCTCTGGCCTTCGCAGGTGTCTGATGTCCTGCCAGTCCATGTGCTATTTGTTCTCTTGTCGTGTGACTGCAGCTTTGCATGCACGCAGCTTTGCATGCACTCAGCCAGCATGGCTTGGGTGGGAGGGCATGTGCTGGTAAATGCATATTTAACTGTTGGAAAAATAAAAAGAGAAATGTTGATTCTTCACTTTTATTATGGACTTGCCTCCCTGGAAGCCTTGTGTGATCTTTTGACGGTATGTGACCTGGTTCCTGCTATGATGGTTCTTCCCTACATCCGAGGGCGTATCCTGTAACCACTGTCAAAGGCCCATCTGTTTACCCAGTCCTAGGAAGTCCCCAGAATTACAGGATTTTATGAGTGTGCTTTTCCCTTGGGATCAGATTGCACTTGGGAAGTGGCCAGTGGCTCTATGGCTGCTTGAATTAATTTTGGACAAAACTCTGATCACATTCTACCCCAGCTCTCAGTGGTTCTGTCATGTCCAGGAGCAAGAACTAATATTTACTAACATTTACTGGATTTTTTTTTTTTTTTTTTTTTTGGTGGTGCTGGGATTGAACCCGGGGCCTTGTGCTGACAGGCAAGCACTCTATGCACCGAGCTATATCGCCAGCCCCATCTACTGGATATTTTATAAACTATCTCAGTCCTCACAATCAGCTCTGTACCCTGAGAACTATTATAGAAAATCCTATAGTGTGATAGTAAAAATGAAGTTCAGAGAGGTAAAGCAACCTGCCCAAGGTCATACAGCAAACAGGACAAGGAAGAGAAATGGGATATGAAATTCTATCTGCTTGATTCCAAAGTTCCTGGTTAAAGGAGAAAGAAAGGTGTAACTAACTCTGCCAGAGTGGTTCACATGGCTAAGTGGCCCCTCTATGGAAGAAATACTTAAGTCCTGGAGGATAAGTAGGAGTTTGCCTGTGGTACTTTAATACAGATGTTGAGAACAGTGCAGAGCTGTCGGGAAGATTGAATATGACTGTGTGAGGACTCAGATCCTGCTCAGTGCTCTGGCTCTGCTCAGTGCCAGCCATGCTGGGAGCAAACACGCTTGGTTCCTAAGGAGACCAAGGCAGTGAGAGCAACTGGGTCTGTATAACTCCATCTCAACATGCAGGGAGGAAAGTATATTTCTTCAAGGTCAATGCACTTGGAAGAGCTTTGTAGTTGACTTTTTATGTTGGTAATACCTGTATAGACCTTGCTCATGTGTACTCAGCAAGAAAGGCTACCTGGCCTCATCTCTTAATGAACTTTAGAGTCAGATGATTCTATTACATATCCTAGGAGTTCCTCTTATCAGTGGACTGCACACAGAAATTACAACTTCTCTGACCCTTTGTTCTTGGCTGTGTTCTAGCAATTAAGTTAGAAGATTGTATTGAGAGTTAAATCAGCTAATATATCAAAGGTCCCAGCACACAGTAGTTGCTCAATGAATGCAAATTCATTCCCATCCTTCAAAGAGAAGAAGTAAATCTCAGGAAGTGACTCAACTTTATTAGAGTTGTTATCCATCCTTTTGGCCCTGGTAGTTGCATATTACTAGAAATAAAATATTTCTTTTGTGAAATATTTAATGGTAACAAGGAGGTCTGAGGCTTTCTCAATGAAAGGTATGGACCGGGTCAGTTACTGGTCAGTTTGTTCTATTTCCAGGTGAAATATGATGATCCTATAAGTGAAAAGCCCAAACAGCTGAAGCTAGAGGTTTTAAGGAGTCTGAGGTTATTTTAAAGCATA
This sequence comes from Sciurus carolinensis, assembly GCF_902686445.1. Classification (NCBI taxonomy): domain Eukaryota; kingdom Metazoa; phylum Chordata; class Mammalia; order Rodentia; family Sciuridae; genus Sciurus; species Sciurus carolinensis. The sequence goes on from NC_062213.1 coordinate 164,166,972, forward strand.
AAATGTTTCACTGTAAGCACCTTCAAATAAAAATGTCCACCCAAAGTTCTTCTTAACAACCATGAGAAGACTAAAGGCAAGTTTCTCTTTGTCATGGAACCTAGGGCTTCTTGAAGGTGGGGGGTGCAAAAGCAGTGTGGGGTCTTGCTCATCTTTGTCCCCAGCACCTAATGCAGCTTCCAACTTTCACGGACTGTTTGTGCATGCTCGCTCATTGAATTGAGCTAAAGACTTTGGACTTGGGGTCAGGAAACCCAAACACCAGGTCTGGATCTGCCGGCAGTTTCGTCGTTTGTACCATGTTGGTTTGGACAGTCTTCTTTTTGTGAGAAAAAGCCTGAACTTTCTAGCATTGAAGAATGAGCATTTGTCAAGGAAAATCTCTAGGCCCAGAATATTCCTGTTCCCACCAGCCAGCGGCAAGTGTTTTTCATGGCAGCCTATTTCAAAGGTGAAGAAATGCCTTCATAGGAAACTTCATCTCGGCTCCTCTGGATTGTGTCCAGTCAAAAAATCTGGACAAATATTGTAAACCAAAGAAAGTTTGCACACTTCTAAGACCAGTAGCAATTAATTACTTTAAATAGAAGCGCTGTCACTTACAAGCAACATAAATATTTGTATTTTGAACCTCTAAGTAGTAGTTGGGTTGACCATTCTGACCTTAAGTGATTAAAAAAAAAAAAAAAGCAATTGGTCATATTTGAACAAGGAATACATTTATAAAGAAAGGGGAAGGTCAGGTCAGGGAGGAAGAAAACATGCACCAAAAGAAAAGGAGACCTGGATTCAAATCCCAGTGACCCACTTACTCATTTGGGGATTTTGGAGAAATTATGAAATTGATGGCTTCAGTATTCTGTTGTGTACAAATGAAAATAACTGTCCACAATTTCTCTTAGCTATTGTGGAAATTAAATAAATCAATTCCTAACTAGACTCTGAACCCCTTGAAAGTAGAACTCCAGTGTCTTCTGTGGGTATTTCTGGTATTTGACTCCAATTGGTGCCATGTGCTTGTTCTGCATTTTAGTTGAGCTGCTTGACCTTTCTGATCCTTGGTTTTTCCATTAGTAAAATGGGTGGAACAGCACCTACTCGTTATTCTGCGCTGGAGGTAAGACATGTAAAGTTCCAGTCACAGAGTCTTACTAGCCGCCTAATTTGAGCAATTATGCTCTACCAGATGCCTGCACATGTACTCTGCATCCTGTATTATTTTGCGGGTAGGTACGTAGGCTTTCTGCAGATGTTAGTTTAATTATTACTCTTGCAGATCCTAGACTTTGCTCATTTTAAGGTACCTACAGATTGGTTTAAGTGGAAAATTGGAGAAAAGGCACTTGAAAGACTGAGTACACAGGAAGGATGGGAAGCCCCCTCTCTGCCGCTCTCTTGACTTTTGGTTGTGCAAAGACTGGAATCATTCCTCTTCACTCTCCCATCCTCCCCTCTCTTTCGACCTCACCAAGGGCTTTCTAACCAGCGCTTGGAGAGAAGGAGGCTGTGTTTAATTTTGTGCAAATGCGAAGCTGTGGCAGCAGGCAGTGGGACTCTGGGGCTGGGTCACTCTGGTAACACTTCCCACATGACTTTATCAATGGGTGGGCCACGAAAACTTAGCCTGTGTTTTCTTACACCCCACCCCCAAACCACCCAACCTGCCCAAGTGTTAGTTTTTCAAAGCCAGAGAAGTTTCAAAGGCCTGAACCCAACACAGGGGCCTTTCTTCCTGCTTTGATTTTCTGCCCATTAAGTGTTTGTCAGTGAGTTCGTATTTCGCCTCCTCTGCAGCCTACACATCCCAAGAAGTCCCTGGAGGTATAGGAAGTTAATTGATCCTTGATTAAAAGAAGGAGAAATGCTTAAGTCTGAATGTAGAATCACCCGATTATTATTATCTCTCTCTCTCTCTCTCTCCTTTTTTTTTTTTTTTGGCCCTGCTTTGCAAAAAGCTCGTAATGCACAGTTTATTATCAATAAATCTAAACTCCAGGATATTGGCTTCAGAGTTTTGATTGGATTAGATACGTGTGTATCTAATCAGCATGTGTGTGGTACACGGCAGTGAACATTAGCACGCGTCGTTGCCTTGACGTTTCCAAAACATTGTTTTTTTTTTTTTTTTTTTCCTCTCTGCACAGGCCATGAGAGTTACCGAGCTTTAGTTAATTTATGAATACTCCTAGGTGCCTCCTGCTCTCTGGTTTAAGTGACTCACTTTAGAAAGTATTCGACATTTAGAGTCGGATCATTTGAACCTCATCCAGCTCCATCGCTTACTTTGGAAAGTCACTTTAATCTCTTTTTGAACTTTAGGGTAGCTTAACGTATTAGTTTTTATGACAATTTCTCCCATTATCCTTTGGACCACTGGAAGGTTGCGACTTGGCGTGTTTCGTCTTGGTAGCCCAGCCAGTGCCTAGGACCTAGGCGTAGCCAGGTTTGTCTGGCTACAGTAGTTTATGTGGGGACCCTCAACACAATGTAGGCACTGAATAGTTGTCAAGGAAGTGTTAGCTGTTATGAGTCTGTGCTATTCTTCCCTTCGTTCTCTGCTTCCATTTCTCCTCCACTCCTGGAGCAGAGTTTAAACTCGTGTGCTTGTAAAAGCCACCCCTTTTGTGGTTGCCAGAATTGGAATCCCTAAACTGCATGGATTTTTCATGAGCATTCTTAGTCCGCAGCTCCTAGAAATCTCTCTGATTCATGTCAGGGTCAACTCAAGTCTCCCAGCCCCTGTGGGACACCTTTGCTGACCCTGGTGGTCTGAACTTTGTGCCCTTGCTGCAATCTACAGAGAGTTCTGTCTTCACACTGGAGAGATTTGAGTGCACTTGTGTTGTGACTTTCTCACACCACCACAAATTCTCCAGAGTGGCTGCTATGACTCAGTCACCTCCAGCATCCCACTGTCTAGTGCTGGGGATTTGTTTGAGACAAAATGGCAAATGACTATAGTGGCAGGTAATAAAGATGGTACCCATGTCGGAAATGGAGACTCTGCTTTGGAAAAAGACAACTTGTTTTTCTGTGTCCTGGAGGCAAAGCATGGTCTTGTGTCTCTTGAGGACTAGTGCCCCGTCGGGGACTGTTTGTGCATTGCAAGGCAATCTGAGGTTACCCGCTTTCTGGAGCGAAGTCAAGATTTGACTGGCATCACCCCCCATAATACTGCAAGTTTGTCGGGGAGGCAGACAAAGCCATTGGGTTTTCTAAATGCTATCTCCATGCCTTTCAAGGAAATAAGCAGAATATGTTCAGATCCAACTTCTTGTCTGTTTGTGGTCATCATCCACATAATCGAAACCGGAACCCCTCCCCAAGTCATAGGCAAAGAAAGAAAAAGGATTTGGATTCTTCCCAGTTTAAGAGAAGGCAAAGGAACTGACAGGACAGATTTTTTTTCTAGCCATCTCTGCGGGACTTTTTCCCTTTCTCCTTTTAACATTTATTTACTGTCCTCACTGATTTTGATTCTGTGCATCTTCCAGCCTGGACGGTAAGCTCCTCAAGGCCAGCGTCTGGGTCATCTTTGTATTCTATAACTGAATATCCATAGTTAAGGATCAACAAATATTTGTTGAATCAATCAATCAATGGGTAACTGAACTCATCAACTTATCATCTCAGCAGTCCTGAAGTTGGATTTCATTTTTCCCATTGAGCACATGGGAAAGGGAGACTTGGAGGTGGGAAATCACTTACTTAAGTAATAGGGAACAGAACTGAGGCCATTAACTGAGTTCTGTCAACTCCAAAGCTCCTTACACGTGTTTTATTGTCCTTAGAAACATATGTTTTACAGGCCTATCATGTGAACACTATTAAAAATAGAAGCTGGAGGCCTAGGAACATAGCACAAGTGTAAGGAACTCAGAGTCTATTCCCTCCCTGAGTTTATTAGCAACACTTTGGCTCCCAGGCACCATGGAGGCTGCAGCCGGCTCTGACTCTAAGCTGAACATTTTTATCACGATGTGTGGAACTTTAAAAGTGGACTATTAATATCATACTGCTGCCTCTCAGCTCCTTTTCATAGCCAGTTCAAAATGTTTGGGCTGTGGAATGAAGAGGGTTCGGGCCCATATGATATCTCTCCCAGACCCCCGACCCAACATGGTCCGCTGACTCCTGTCCCTTCTGAGCCAGAGCATTCCTCCTTGGCCTCCCCTCCCTCCTCTGCTCTGCGGCAGAGACAGAGTTCCAAGAGCTAATGGTTATTGCCTTTCAGGGCCCCTCGGTGTTTACTTTGAGAAGGTCAGGCACAATACTGTGGTGTGTCGCTGTTCTTTCTTTTCAAAGCACCAGTATGAATTTGATAAAGTAAATTGTTGTTCTAGCAGGAAGCAGTTAGGGGTCACAAAATAAATAGCCGTAGAATTCAAATAAATCCAAAGAATAAAACCAAATAAATCCATGTGCGTATGCATGGTGATACATAAATACACTTTTAAGAAAGTGAGCATTTTTATCACTGCCGGTCTGGGCCAAAGTAATTGAAAAATTGTGGAGTCCGTGGTACATTTTTTTTTTTTTTAGAGGCGGTCTGGGGCTTTAGCAGTGTGACATGAACTTCGTTCTTTTTGAAAAAGATGAAAATGAAATTTTATCTCTTAAATGCTTATCTCGAGATTTTTCAGCTAATGAATTTCACATTTGGTTGAAACCAATTTGCACAGTTAAATTAGGGATTTAGGCATTTAGGAAGGTGGACTAAGAAACCCTAAATGAGCTAAACATTTTGAGTCTCTGTTCTTTTCACCTGAAGATGGGAGAGAATGGCATTTAAATGGTGCCTTAAAATGACCTCTCAGGATTATTGAAAGAGTTGACGCGAAAACACTTATAAAGTGTCCAACTCACTCTTGGTGATCAGTCTATGTTGGTTGTTACCACCAAGATAGTAATTGTGGTCTTTTTAGTTCTGAGGTTCAGTAAGATTCCTAGTCCTCCTACTTCGTGAGGTGTTATTGGAACCTGGTATTGAACTTGGGCAGCAGGAGAGCAAGAAGTATTTAATGTAGAGAACAGCATGAACCAAGACAGTCACTGTGTGCTGTTCTCTGAGGTGTGTGTGTGTGTGTGAGAGAGAGAGAGAGAGAGAAGAATAAACAAGATGAGACGAGAGGAAAGGAGAGGAGAGAAAACCAAGAAACTGGAGAGGAGGTTCAGGTTGTGGATTAACTCTTGAGGGCAGGCTTAGAGAATTTATCTTACCTTGGGCAATGAGGAGTCATCGAAGATGCTCATGGTCAGATCCCTTCAGGAAGTAAACTGGTGGATATGTGTAGGAGACATTGGGAGTCAGGAAACCTACTAGGAGACTACTGTAGTGTCCTCTGAGTTATTGTGGGCATGTACCTTTTGCTTCAGAGTTTTGAGGGACTTTTCTGGGCTGGTGTTAGAATCCATTGGCCATGACCTTGGAGAGAATGGCATCTGAGCTGGCCACTGATAACCAGCAGCAGTTGCAACAGCCACCTGATCTCCAGTGCCCTTGGGCTCCTAACCAGGGACAGATGACAAGGCTGAGCTAGACTCTTGCTGTCTTGTTGGTGACTCTTGAAAGAAAAGACTTGAAAATGACATTCACCGAGTGGCTACCATGATGCTAGAACTTTTATGTGTGTTGATCTCATTTAATCATTTCCATGACTCATTTACTGTGAGGAAACTGAGGCTCACGGAGATGATGGAGTGAGAGCCAGAGGTTGCACCCACCACTAGGAAATGGAGGATCTGGGATTCACGTCTAGATTATCTGATTCCAAGGCCTGTACTACTTCAGCAGCTTAGCCTTAGGGTGAACTGCTGCAAGGCATAGTGGGTAGGAGCTAAGAAATGATGCCTTTGGAGGCATTGTGGGGCATCCTGAGGTTTGGCTGTATTAGTAATTATTGATTAATAATTAATGCTGGTCATTACCATCAAGATAGTTTTTGTGGTCTTTTTAGTCATGAAGTTCAGTAAAACTCCTAATCCTTTTACTTTGTGAGGACTTTTAGTTAATCCTTAATAATTAATCAGTCTTTAACTGTTAGCAGGGTGTTGTGAAGCCGGGGAAAACTCCTGCCCCGGTTCTTCCAATACCTTCCTCTGAGTTTGGGGCAAGAAAAGAAGACGATGCCTGTCATGGAAGCTTTTCATAGTCTGTGGGTGGCTACAAAGGAAAGAAATGAACATTGCTCTCAGTGTGATTTGGGGTGTTCTCTGCTGTACTTGTTCCTCTTGGGCTTCCTTGCACTGATTTTTTCCCCCTTGCCTCTTTCTGTTTTTCCCTGTACGTGCCTGATTGCAGCGGGCCTGCCCTTCCTCATCATCGAGACAAGCACCATCAAGCCTTACCACCGAGGGTTTTACTGCAATGACGACAGCATCAAGTACCCACTGAAAACCGGAGAGACGATAAATGACGCGGTGCTCTGTGCAGTGGGGATCGTCATTGCCATCCTGGCGGTAAGTGTCTGGACTCCACCATGCCCATCCTGACACTTTGCTGCGTTAGGGTATTATAGGACATCTGAGCTGGCAGAGATGTGTACCAAGCCAACAGAGACTTCCTCCAAGTAGAAGTCAACAAAACCAATGGACATTTCCACCAAGTAGAATTTTACCTAATGCTCTTTATTGCCTGCCATTAATATTATTACCGAAAGCCAACATTTTCTGCACAATATACAATGAGCACCCTTCTAAAATATTTTACACACATCAGCCTCAACAATCCAGTGGAGTCTAAATATGATTCTTATTTTTTTTCTGCAAATTAAGAAACTAAGGTCCACAGAGTAAGACTAATTTGCCCAAGATCACTTGGTTAATAAGTTGTCAAGTTGAGATTTGAACCTACTTGTCTCTTACACAAGTCTGAGCTCTGAGCCACTGTGCTAGGAAGTTCGGCCAGAGAGCAGGAAGTACCTAGCCAACTACACCAGTGTCTAGCTGTGTACACACAGTGTGTGCTGTGTTCTTTCCATGCTTTGGCTGTGCTGCAGTACTAGTGACAGTGCCATCAGTGTGCTCTGGCATAGTGTTTAGTTTTCCTGCCCAGTGGCTGTGGTGCCAAGGTAATAGGACTTGGAACCCAGACAAATAGGTTCTAAACCCGGCCCCCCACTCACAAGTGGTACACCTCTAAAACCCCACAACAACTGTCTCGTTTCCCAGTGTTGCAGTAAGGTATAAAAGGGATTACGAAAATTGAAACACTTTGCAAACTCTTTATTGCTGAGCGAGTTACTCATGTGCACGTGTAAAGTCCAGGCTTACTTGTCCCAGGCTTCCCTTAAAGGGTGCAGTCCTAACTGAGGACATTGCAAAAATGAGCCATGCACTTTTTCCAGAATTATTTTGAGCTATGGTGACCTCACAAGAATAGGGGTGTGGCCTCCATGGACCCTATTTGGAAGGTCACCACCTTCTTTTTGAGACAGAAGAGGAGGAGATCATTGAAGTCCAGTCTTGTGATTTGCAAGTCCTACATTTTCACAGCCCTGCCTTCCACACTTCCAGTATTTCCTAAGTTTGTTTTCTACCCTTGAACCCTGGCCGTGTGGGTGAAAGGGATTGGTAACACGTCCACCAGGATGATAAATTCCCTTTTGTGGATCTTTTGAATCTCGTTACTGTTGAGCATCATCTGGAAACTCACTTTGGCCTGTATCAGAAAGCTAAGAATGAAGGGAGGTAATATTAAGAACACTAAATGTGAAATAAGGGCTCTAGTTCCCACTATGTAGATGTAAAATCCAAAGCTCAGAGGGGTTATAGTGCATGCTGTAGGTCTGTAGTCAGAAAAAAATGGGTTCAAGCCTGTGCCTGACTTCTTTCAAAGCCCCTTTCCATCTCCTAGCCTTACATTTCAAGATGGCTACCCAACCCAAATGAGCGGCTCCAGGGGATAGGCAGTTGACTTATCTTGCCTACTCTGGATCAGATGTACGCTGCTGATATTACATGAACCACATTGCATGAAGTTTTTCTTCTGACTTGCCTACTCTGGGGGTTGGTTGTAAACTTTGAGACCCCTCTTTGTTTTTTAATAACATCGTAAACCAGGCGCACAATCAACAGTTTGAATTTGGGAGGGGGAAGGGGACTAGTAGAATTCTTTCCAACCTTTAAAAGAAAAACAGTCCATTTGGCAACGGTAGTAGTTTCTTAAAGGTGGACTAAGGATCTTTGTGTTCAAAAGCTGAAAAATGAAAGGTTTAATTTTACCATTTGTTCCAAATTGGTGGCTGTGGCGTTGAGTTCTCTAGGAAGAATGGCTGTTCCTGAAAAAGGTGTTTGTTGTGGAAGGCAAATAATTGCACAGTATCTTGGGATCAGTTTGAACAGGTGCTTTTGACGACTGGAGGATCAGTTAATTGAAGGCTTTCAAGGAGCACGTTAGAATCCAGGAGTGTCCCCAGAGCAGAGCAGCACCAGGAGGCTCTGTCATAAGCTCTGCCTATCTCTACATGGTGGTATTCCCAGCTTGCTTAGTAGTCTGCTCCCAGGCACAGCACAGTGGAGAGGTAAATTAAGAGCCTCTCCTAATGCGAATTAGGTGAATCATTGGTGCCTCTGACCCTCATTTTTCTCATCTATAAAGTGGGGATGGTGTTGGCAGTCCGTGGGGGCTCAGCTGCTAAGAGAATTGATGCAGTAGTGCCTGGAGGCACAGTTACTCGCAATCGGGAGCTACCTGGAATGTGTGTGGGTAGGAGTGGTTCTGGGTTCTCACCTGGTCCCAGCATGGGCAAAGGCAATGTTAAAGGAACTCCTTTGAGGGCCAACTCTCTCTTCCTATCTTTTCTTTCCTTCCCCAAGCAAAGATCCCGGTCAGCAAATCCTTGCCTGCAGCTTGCCAAGGCTGGCCTCCACCTCCTCCAGCGATACCAGTGGGTCTAAGACAGAAATCTGCTTTTGAGAGCTCAGTTGTGCTGTCCCTCTTTCCTCATGTCATGTTGATGTTTTAATTAAAATGCTCTCTGAATTCTTGGGTTTCCTTGAAACAATCCTGTGCCGAGGGCCCTGGTTATAGGATAAGCAATGACCTTGCTTCCTCATTCCATATGAGGTCAACACGACAGGTTTAGATGTGGCTTCTCTACACCTCAGAGAGACACCAAGAAAGACAATGCCACAGTAATTGCTTTCCTTTGTTGAGTCCCGCTGTGTACCTGGGAAATACGTGGACTATGTTGAGGCATTTCACCCTAGAAGAGACCCCCAAGTCCAGGTATAATTGTGTTCTCTGTTAGCATGGGGCAGAGGATGTATACTCTGGGTCTGATCTGAGCTCCTGTGCTGTGGGACACGTGGCCAGTTAATGAATCTCATTGGTCCTCAGTGGACACATCTGTTAAATGGAGAGAGTAGTCTACTTACTAAGGTTTTGAGAATAAAATGAACTCACGTATATAAAGTGACTCAGTGCCTGGCACATCTGTCCACTCAACAAATGTTAGTTATCTCTATTATAAAGGAGTAAACAGAGTTAAAAAGTGGTGGAGCAACCTAGCCACAGCAATATATCTGATAAAAGAGGCAGCAAAGGAATCCAGCCTTTGGTCGCATGTCTCCCACTCTTTCCTTGGAGTTAATGAATTAGAACTCAGGTCATTTGACTCTCACTCCTCTGCAGTAGGACTTTTACCTCCTGATCGAGCTGCTGTTGGGTTTCAGCTAGAGGCACCCGTGAAACGTGGCCCCTGATGACGTCAACTAGCCTGCTTTCCTCCGCTAGCTACCAGGAGTGCTTGTGGAGAAGAGAGCAAGCAGAGAGGCCTCAGAGGCTGAGGGTGGAATTCACTCTGGCTTGCTCAACGCTGGAAAAGTTGTACAACTTAACAAAGCAACACCACATTTCCCAATTTCCCATCCTGACCCTAAGAGCCCGGCTGGCTTCATGGAACCGGCTTCTGATCAGAGGACAGGAGTGACCCTCATGGGGTGCAGGTCTCAGGCCTGGGAATCTCATCATCTTGCTACCCGCTGTCCTGGGCCTTCTGCTGCCGAATGTCAGGCCTGTTTGAAGCAGCAGGAGAAGACTTGCCTAATTTGGATGTGGTCGATCCAGTGTGGAGGGCCCCCACTACAAAGGAATGGAATGGCAGCGGAGACCAGGGTGGTGTAGAGATGCAAATCATCAAAAGTTATAGGGAAAGCAGACACCTTTCTGTGGCAGGCCTTACGGAAAAACTCAGTCATTTTGACCTCTTTTTCAGATGTATCTCAGATTCTGGAATTATAGCATAATAGGAATTCCTTCCAAATCCACAAAGCAATGGTTCCTATCCCTGCTTTGCAAAAGCTTAATGACTCTAGCAGCAGCGAGATTAGGAGCAAACAGTAAAATACCGTCTCCTATCTAGCCTCCTTTCAGTTGTGCCTTGCACTGTACTATGGAGGTATTCTAAGCAAAGATTTTAATATGGCAAAAATGCTCAGTATTCTTTTTAAATAAACATGGGCTCATGGGCTCAGTGCTTGCTTTGGTCAGACCCCAGAAGGGACTTATATAGATTCTTAATACCTGGAAATCAATGCATGGGTGAGTCATGGGTGAATCCCCTTCTCCCTCTAGCCATAAAAATGCTACTTTTCCTCCCAGACCCCACTTGAATCTGACTTCTGTAATTATTTTCCTAACTGAAAAAAAATCTCAGGCTTTGGCATCATCCGATTTAGGCTCAAGTCCCAACTTCTGTGCTCACCCATTCTTTTACTTGTTTTGCAACCTCAGGGCAACCATTAACCTCCCCTGTCCCCCTGCTCCCCGCTCCACACCTTGGAACTGTACTTTTTCCTTTTCTATAAATTGGTGGCAGTAGTTCACAACTTAATGGGCTTATTTGGGTCCGTCGAACCAAATGATATTATGTATGTGATCAGTGAGACCCATCCTTTTTATTTTTGGAATATTGCAGTTTGCAAAGTGCACACTCTCTTATTTGCTCCTGGCAGTCATTCTGAGAGGTGGATTGTTAAAGCTGAGACATCTGGGGCTCAAGGGTGTTCAGTGGCTCTTCTATAACAGGCAAGGCCAGACCAGGAGTCCTCTGATTCAAAAGCCAAGGCTTCTTAAATAATGGTGCCACTGTTGCCCTCTGAAGCCTGCCTCGCTTCCACAGCTCTTGACTAGGCACTTCTGGCATGCCAGGTACTGGGGACACAGTGGTGAGGCTCAGCCCAGTGAGCTGCATGTTGTTTTGTGGCCCTAAACCCCATCTCAGCAGGCAAGCAGCACCTGTGATAGAGTGTCTTGTGATGTGTTCCTGTCCAGGTCTTTTCTCCCCAGCTAGATGACGGCTCCTGGGAGACAGAGGCCAGTCTTTTCCTCTGGCACATGGTAAGAGCTAAGTAAACACCAAGTAGTCATCTTCAGGAAGCATTCTTCTACTGCCTCCTCCCTGGCTTCTGAAGGTACCGGAAAACCCTGGGCCCACCTCTATCCTTGCAGTTTCTGTGCTGAATTATCTGGTCTGTTTACCCCTCTATTTCCTGTCCATCCTGTTAGCTGCACAGGGTAGGGATTGATCTGATTTGATTTGTTATTATCAGTGCAAGGCAAAGGCCATGGTACTCAATGTATGTTTGTGAAAATCACCAAAGAGGCCTAAGATTGTGGGCAGAAAAACAAAAGCATTTGGCCAAATGGATGTCAGAGGATCTATGGAGCAGGGGAAAGTGTCCTATTTGCTTCCTGAAAATCTTAAACAGGTTCCTTGAGGTGTATGGGAACACACTGTGCCACATGCAGATTTCTTGCTGGAGAGACAAGAAGAAGAGCTTAATACCTCCAGGACTTGTTTATTCAGGATCAGGCTTTGGTTTGCCCACATCTGGACTTCATTAGTCCCCCACCCCCATCTCCCTTTATCTGCAAGAACTCTGCCAAGAAAACAAGGTTCCCCAACATTGCCTCCTCATTAAAGACTAGTCGATTCTCAACTCTGAAAAAAGTGCAGTTGTGCCGGCCCAGCCGTGTGTTAGTGGGAGACCCAGTCCCCTGGTTTACAATCCACTACATCTGTGCAATTACCAAGACCACCAACAGAGAGAGGCCACATGAATCCTTCAACTGTGTTGTCCCCTGATCAGATGGCTATGAGTTCTTCTGAGACCTTCTTCTCCCTGGGGGATGCTGGCAGGCGGCATCTATTTGTGATTTAACGAACACAGGCATTGAGGTTGCACTGTCTGGAATCTCACATGTTCCCTTCCCTGCCACCCGTGTCTGGGAAGAGGTGACACTGGCAGCAATTCTTAGTTATGTACAGCTTTTAGGGGTTCATGACTTTTGGGAAAATGTGTCCAATACCAAGATGCTAATAGTCTCCATTTCAAGTGATAATGCTCATGAGGCAGGGAAGTAGGTTGTGCGAGTCAGTGAGTGTTGGGGAAAGAGGTAGACCATCAGATGACTTTTATGACCTGTCTGATGAACCAGAAACTAATTTGCCTTATCATAAATCCTCTTCAATAGCTGCACAAGGTAGGTATTATTTACCCCATTTTATAAATGAGAGAGGACACTGGAGCTTGAAAGAGCGAAGAGATTAGTCCAAGATTACTCTGCTTAGTTAAAGAGGGAGCAGGAATCCAAACTCAGGTCCTGCTTTGAAGTCCAAGCGTTCCGATGGACAGTTATTGAAGGCCCATGCTGTGCAGAGTGCTCATTATTGAGTTAGCTGTAAAGCTTTTTGTTCTGGGGTGTGGAGGGTTAAATGTATGGAGGAAGACAAAGCATGCACAGTACTGGCAGATGACTACCAGGGATAGACCGTGTGATCAGTGGTTTGTACAGAAGGTGACAACCTGTGGTGGGTAGCCAGATGCTTGGTGAGTTCCTCCCTCCTAACAAGCTGATGTATAAGATACAGATATTGCCCTTGGAGCTTAGGGTCCAAAGGAGATGCAAAAGCAAGACTCAACAAGGTGGGCTGCACTCTTAGACCTTCAAGGAGAGGAAAGCATTAGCAAATAAGACAAGAGGCGGAAGTGCACAGCAGGGGGTCCTAGGGAGGGAGAGTTTCAAGGACAGAATGTCAAAACTTCTTTCCCTTGGGACTGGGAAACAAGCTGAGAAAAATGATTCTCCCTCCAAGATTCTTCATCTTGCTATAGATAGGGTCATGTGTGAATGCGGTGCTATTGGGAGTTCAGAGGAAGATCGCCTGAGGCTGTTTTCATCTGCAAAGGCCCACATCAGTCATTGTTTAGTGAGAACTTGCCCCATTTAGTTATCACAGCAACCCTTATGTGCTTGGTACTGGTATTAACCCCATTTTATGGATAAACAAACTGAGGTTTAGAGAGCTCAGTGTCCAAGACTCAAACAGAAAAACCAGAACCCTATCCCACCAGAGCAACCCAGTACTCTGGTTGGCACTTGAACTCTCTGCTTTGAAGAAGGTGTGGATTTTCTCCATAGATCCTGATGTTCCAGCCAGAGGGGATTGCTTCACTAGTGGGGGAGACTTTGTAGCAATAGTGCTTGCAGAAACCCTTGAGCAGACCTTCTTGACTGGAGGTGTAGAGTTTAAAGAAACTGACAAAGTCCAAGTAAGGAGAAGAAGATGGAAGTAAGATTATGGAGGTCTTTGGACACTGAGGAATTTTTACTCTAGTTAATTGCTAGGTAATGATTAGGGTATTATTTCAAGCTATTGCCTTTAGTTTTCTAACCACAATAAGAATGAGACCTGTGCCATGATGGTGGCGATGCAGGGGGAACAGAAAAAGATGGAGTTGAGAGAGTTTGCAAAATAGGATGAGCAGAGTTTCACAAGGCAGGGGAAGGAGTCTAAGGTTCCAGGTGTTTGCAGTTATACGTTTGTCGGAAACTTGAGTAGCAACAGGGGGAAGAGAAGTGGAGGCTGGGGGCAGGAGGGGGATTGGGTGTCACCTCAGGCTTGGTTGGTTTGACATGCTGATGACTTTAGTTTTGTGTCCAGTTGGGAGATTTAGCAGCAAATTGGAGCAGGGCTGGTTGGGGTAGGGCAGGCTGGAGCTAGATGAGGGAGAGGGAGAGGGAGACATCTTTTGGAGGTCATCTTCTCAGAAGTAATAATTGAAAGGTATTTGAGGAGGTTGAGATCATAGTAGAAAGTCAGGGATACAACTTCAGGGAAGAGCCACATTTATGGGGTGTAAGCCAGATACGGAAACTCTGGAAGAAGGGGAAATTAGTTTAGAAATAAGAAGAAAAGCAATATTAAGGAAGCCTAGAAAATTCAATGTCAAAAAAGGAGTACAGGGTTGTCAGCAGGCAATGTTGCAGAAAGAATAGTCAGGAGACTTTTGCATGGGCTGGCAGAGCAGGTCACCCAGCAGGCCCATGACTCTTGAGTCCCTTACTTTTGGGAAAATAATGATGTTCCATGCTTCAAACTATCTTCTTCGTAAGACTTGTGCAAACAAGTCAGCCATCACCGATCCCAGACATAAGTAGCTTCTGAAGATTCTGTCTGGCCTCTTTGCCACCTGTATTCTAGATGCTGGAGTCTTATTACATCCACGGAACCCAGAAACCCCACTGATGGCCTTGAGCAAATCTCTGTCCTCGTTACCTTTCCCAAACGGTGAGGCACTGATCTCCTGCCACAAGGCTGAAGACAACCAATTGAGAGAAGAATCAAAGATTAAATTTCTAATCCATTCTAGTTATGGATAAGACTGTACTGCCTTCTCCTCAGCAGCGCAGTCAGCTTCAGAGAAAATATAGCTGTGCTTCTCTCTTTATGCTTAGGAGCAGGACCTTGAGACTGAGAAATAACCTGAGAGAGATGATTCTCTCTTCGTGATTCACCATCATGTTTGTCGAACGGGTCTCTCGTGGGTGGAAAGAACTTCATCCACCTATGTAACTGAGATGTGAAAAGCAACTTGGTGCTCTGTGGTCAGCAAGACCCTAGATGTGCGAGAGCCTTACAAAATTATAAACCTTACCAGGTCTTCTGTGTATGTCTGTCTCTGGAGACGCTGCTACCTGCTGGGACATCTAGGGGATAGCCCGCTTGTTGCCATCTGGAAAAGCACAGGAATAAGCAGAGGCCCAGACTTCATGGAGTCAGAACCTTTCCTTCCTTCCTTCCTTCCTTCCCTCCCTCCCTCCCTCCCTCCCTCCCTCCCTCCTTCCTTCCTTCCTTCCTTCCTTCCTTCCCTCCTTTCTTCCTTCCTTCCTTCTTCCCTCCCTCTCTCCCTCCCTCCCTTTCTTTTGTAGTCCTGGGGATTGAAGCTAGGAGTGGTTTACCCCTGAGCTACATCTCCAACTCCAACTTGTGATCTTCCTGCCTCAGCCTCCAGAATCACTGGGATTACAGGCGTGGGCCGCCGTGCCCTGCCTTGTCTCCTTTTTGATTGAGGGTGACTCACTGGCCTCTCTGGCCTTCTCTGTTCTCACGTATAAAGTGTCAGTAGTAATTTAGTAGTTCATAGGGTGTTGTGAGAAGCAAACACAGTGGATATAAAAGTGCTTTGTAAGCTGTAAAGTGCTATGCAAATATTATTATTAAAGCAGGTCAGAATATAGAGGGAAGCTTGTCCTTCAAACTCAGCAAGGGAAGAAGATGAGTTCTCAGTCTTTCAAAGACGAATTGTTGGGATACTGTGCAAAAACATTACCTTTCTTGGGGTAATTTCTCAATAGAGTAGAATGTCAAAAATAACACAAGACGGTAGAGTGGGTTGTCCCTTCTGCTTTGGCTTTCTTTCCTTCTGTTTGGTTCCCCTGAAAAAGACTTCCTAGATGAAATGGTCAAAATCAGCATCATCTGCGGTGATGCACGCCTGTAATTCCAGAGCCTCAGGAAACTGAGACAAGAGGATCGAAGTTCAAAGCCAGCCAGGCCCTAAGCAACTCAGTGAGACCCTGTCTCTAAATAAAATATTGTAAAAATGGCTGGGGATGTGCCTCAGTGGTTAAGTGCCCCTAGATTCAATCTCCAGCCCAAAAACAACAACAACAAAAATAACCAGTATCCTGTCACCCCACACACATACTTTCTGCTTCTACCCTGGAGGGGTAATACTTCCAAACTCTTCACTGTGGAATGCTCTCTTTCAAGGAACTCTTGGAAGTATCTTGGAAGAGATATTCCCTAGAAGTATGTGCTAGGTTTTTGTTGTTGTAGTTGTTTTGTTTTTCCTGTCTCCAATGGAAGGAGAAAGAAAATAACACAAACTTTTGGAAGGTGTGAGGTGCCAGGCAGTCGGCATATCCCCTTATTGAAGATGCAGTTCTGGCAGATATTGTTGATCTTATTTCATAGATGCTGGCGGGGGCGGGGGGGGGGGCACCTAAACCCAGATAGGTGAAGTCCCTGGGCCTAAAGTCATAGATGGGATTCAGACAGATTTTTCTTCCCTAAACTGGTGCTTCTCTTACCACCCCATGTTCTGTCCTTTCCAAAAAGTCGGTCCTGATGTTTCTTCAAATTTCCTTTCCAGAACAGTCGAGCATTTGTAAATATGTGGGCAGTTGAACTCTCTTTCACCAGAAAAGACAGGAAGAGGAGCTCTTTACCCCAGGAGACAGGGTCCCCACAAACGGCTCGCAGGCCAGTACTGGTCCCTTCTGTCCCCTCCTGGCTCAACTGCCATGCTTCCTCGCTTTATGAGTTTCCAGCCTCTGTGCCAAGTGCTTTAACAGGCAGGTAGGGAGAAGTCCCCACTTGCCTGGCAGCTGGCCATCACCCCCAGAATCTGTTGCTGGCTGTTACTGAAAGGCCTCGACATTGAAGGCATTTTTCTCAGCAGTGAAATTTACATATCAGAGCCTTGCTGACTGAGGCAGAAATGAGGGCCCTGGGGGTGGGGACAGAGCCTTTGGCGGGGCCGGGGAGGGAAGAGCTCATTTTATTACCCAGGAATAAAAACATTGTGAGTAATGAATAAAGTCCGAAAGCCATAAATCTGGGACTCCAGCGTTCGGCCTGCAACGTGTCGGGGAACAATTTAAGCCTTCGCCTCTCCTGTAGACTAGGTGCGGTGTTTGGGCTGCCTTTCACAGCCCGAATTTCATTAAATGGGCTTTTAAAGGTTAGGATTACAAGAAGCCGAGTCCGGCTGGTTCATAATGATGATTTATGGCTGTGTTGGCGACTCCCCGACCCTTCTGTACAAGGGGATAGAGAAAATACATAATTTGTTGCTCATTAACTCCAGAATCTGTCAGGGCTGCCCTAGAAGCCATGTGGTCCGGGAGTCATGTGTCTGCTAAATGGCTTCAGCCTGGCCCTGTCCTCAAATGCAATTGCTGTTCTTCCCGTGGAAAATGGTTTTCATAACAATAAAAATAATAAACTTCTCTTGATGGAGCCTGCCGTGGTCTTTGAACCTGAGAGTCAGAGTACCTGGACTCTCCTCTTCACTCAGTCATTTACCAGCCTCACATCCTTCAGGTCTACCCAGCGCTTAGAATAGATTTGTCTTCTCAGAGTCGCCGACCAAAGGAAACCGAAGGGCAGGAGAACTCTCGGAGATGGCTGCTGTCGGTGTCCTTAGGGACCCCAGATGCCATGAAATGCTCTCCTTTTTACCTCTGTATCTCCCCATGAGAGGAGGAAGGGTTTTAATTCACATTTTACTCTTTGAAGACTGAGGCTGTAGAGCTGGGAAGAGCCCTGGCATTGTCACGGATCCCTTCTCCTTAAGGTGACTGAGGCGGAGAAGTGACTCACCCAAGATTAACCAGGAAGTGCACGTGAGAAGTTAATGTGTAGTAGAAACCCACGTGTCCTCTCTCAGCATCAAGCTGGAAGTCACGTTGATGGCTGCTCCATCAAGCCTGCTTAGAAACAGTTTCTCCATCGGAGCCAGCAGCTTGGTTCTGGGAACTCAGGAGCAATCCCGGGGCAGGGGTGGTGTCCGTGACTGGGGTTCTGCTTCCTGCCTGTGCTGTTATTCGTAAGCAACCCTCTGCTGCGGCGTTACCTTTGCCTGGCTGGGAAGCTTGTGGTGGAGGTGGGCCTGGAGAGTTGAGAATAAATGTGACTGCAGGGATGAGGGGATAAGTCGTGGAGTCCAGTGCCATGATTTTGCAAATGAAGAACCTGATACCCCGAATTCACTCAGTGAGTGGGGACACCGCCCCTGGTCACCTGACTCCTCCTTCCGTGTTCTTCCCCTGCATAGAACAAATGAGTATGATTTATAAATAAAGTAGAATGAGAAGGTAGGAGAACATGATTGTGGAAATAAACATCTGGAACTCGTTAGCCTGTAAGGTTACATAGGGTAAAAGTGTAAACAGGTTCAAAAGGGGGTTAGCTCATGAACGGTAGGAAAGAATGCTGGACAGGGAGTCAGTGCACCTGGGTCTAATCTTTAGATGTGAGTTAATTTGGATCTCAGTTTTTTCTGGACATAATGGTCCCTTTCATTTCTGACTTGCCATGCTTCTCGGATTTTAATCTTTGCAATGTGTTATCAAAGGGCCCTTGGTAATGTTTAGGGGATATTTCCATCTTCCCAGTGAGGAGCTCTGAGGACTCCTTTCTTGATCCCTTTCATTCATTCCTTCGGTGAAGGTCTCTGAGCACTCTGCAGGGTTAGATATTAGTTCTGCTGTCTCAGAATATCATCTGAGACATTGCTAGGCCAGCATGCAGGTTGGACTGGCCTTTGCCCTTGTCCCTGTCATAGAGAGTCACACTCAGCATGACGTGGGAAAGCAAAGGTGGTGCTTACAGGTACAACCTGTGTATCTACACGGCCTCTCTGTGCCAGCATTTGCGGTGGCAGTTGCTGTTCTCACTCCTGCACCTGTGGTCCCTGGGCCCAGCTGGTGTTTCCGTCCCACATGCTGCTCTCTTTCCCCAGATTTCGGGACCTTCTAGGACCTTGATCGAACCTCATGCCTTGATGCCTTTCCCCAGTGTGAAAACGTAACGAGAGACTTTGCAAAGGAGTGCCCGGATATGCCAGTCTATTGCTTCCCTTGTGGTCACGAACGGCTCTCTGCTGGCTGAAAGGGCAAGTGTGGCCCTGGGAGGAAGTGGGAAAGGATCTCTTGTGGTGAGGGATGAGTTGACCAGTGCTGTCCCCGGGCTGTGGTTGCAACCAGGAAGTGGCCACAGCTGTACTGTGGAGTTAAGAGCAGGACACCGGGCTGTGTGGTTGTGCATCACCAAAGTGAAATAGGTCCTCTGATATGTAGACCTCATGGACATTCACCCTGCCGAGCAGAGCTGCCCCCGTGCTGCATGTGAAACCAGGAGGTTTCAGGCAAGTAGTAGACACAGGAGGATGGAGGAAGGTGTGGGGATCGGGACACACTTGCTGCCCTTCAGGACCCGAGGAGACAACACGGGCTGACTCACAGACATTCATGAACGTCAGAGACATTGTACTCAAAGTTTCTTGGTTTTTAGACTGGTGTGCGTTTTACCACACCATACTTCTAAAAAGTAAATTAGAAGCATCCCTTTCTAGAACCTGGTGCATTTCCCATCCATGTTATTATTAACCCACTGTTATAATAAACTACTCTGCAAAGTGAGTAGCATCCTTTAATGGAGAAGGGCCGAGGCTCAGGGAGGTTAAGTTAGTGCTGAGGGCACCAGGTAGGTGGCAGAGCCTGGGTTCGACTCAGGACCTGACTGGGGTGTATTCACTGCTGTGTGCAGAACCCCCATCACAACACGGTGCTGGCTCTCGGGCTGAGGGCCTCAGCTGCATTGGTGCCGTTGGTGATCCTTCACTCCAAATCCCAGAGACCTTCCGTCTGCAGATCCCCTGGATTCTGGCCCCCCTAAACCGTCCTCGATTCTTCATTCGCTTCTATTTTTCTGTAGCAAAGTCCTTGGTTGTCACTCTCTCTACCACTGAGCTACGTCCCCAGCACTTTTTTCTTTCTTTTGTGTCAGGATCTTGCTAAGTTGTCCAGGCTGGCCTCAAACATGCAATCCTCCTGCCTCAACCTCCTGAGTCACTGGGATTTTCTCATATATATAAGCACTTACCATGCTTCTCGGATTTTAATCTTTGCAATGTGTTATCGAAGGGCCCTTGGTAATGTTTAGGGGATATTTCCATCTTCCCAATGAGGAGCTCTGAGGATATATAATTGATTATATATTTTTTTCTTGTTCCAATGTATTATGTAACTGCATAGGACTTTTAAAAAAAGGAAATAATAATTAAGTTATCATCGTGATTGTTCCTCTGATGCATATTTGTGTGTATATACTTCTTGAATTGAAAATTGAAATTTTATAGATTATAACATGTAGATAAATACTGAATATTCTCCTATGTCATTCAGTATTCTTTATACCATCACTTTTCAAGGTGGGTCTTGATACTGCCTAATCTGCTTCTTGTTTCCCTGTAGATCATCACAGGAGAATTCTACCGGATCTACTACCTGAAGGAGAAGTCGCGGTCAGCAGTTCAGAATCCCTACATCGCAGCCCTCTATAAGCAAGTGGGCTGCTTCCTCTTTGGCTGTGCCATCAGCCAGTCCTTCACAGACATTGCCAAAGTGTCCATAGGACGTCTGCGCCCTCACTTCCTGAGTGTCTGCAATCCTGATTTCAGCCAGATCAACTGCTCCGAGGGCTACATTCAGAACTACAGATGCAGAGGTGACGACAGCAAGGTGCAGGAAGCCAGGTGAGACTCCACTTCGGCACTTCCCGGTGGCCACAGTGTGCACCCCTTCAGTGCAGAGCAGTTGATGGAGCACTCACTGAGCACCTATAGTGCTGGGTTCTGGTTTCCTGGGTGAATAAGGGCACAGTCCCTCTTCTTAAAGGACTTGGAGTCACATGATTGAGACAGATATGTAAAGAGACCATTATGATACAGCATTGCTAAGTCCATTCATTTATTCTTTCTTTTACTTATTCATGCGTGCCTGCTATGTTCCAGGCATGTGTCCAAAGCACCACCACAGATGCAAGAATGAACAAGACACAGTGCCTGCTCTCAAGGTCACAGTCTAGGGAGGGAAGACAGACAAGCGAGTATCAGGGATGTGAATATGCCCTTTCACGGCCCTCTCTTGCTCTTGCAGGAAGTCCTTCTTCTCTGGCCACGCCTCCTTCTCCATGTACACAATGCTGTATCTGGTGGTAAGTACCTACCCTCTGTTTAGGATGGAGTCCAGTCCCTGCTTGAATCCCTCAAAATTGTTAGACTTCACTATGAAATCCTTGAAAAAGAGGCTTAGTAAGAAAGCTAGGTTTCATTCTGAACTCTGCCACTGCCTAAGCAGAAGTCATCCTATTTTCCAGACTTCCATTTTTCAGATTAAAAATAGTATCTGCCATATTTCTTGGTAAGGATCGTGAATCTGTTTTGAAATTATAAAGTGATGAAGACACTCATGCTTTTATGGTATAAGCACTGCTTTCTAAAAATCCATTAACTCATTTGATCCTTAGAAAACAACCTTATGTTATAAATAATTTTCTGTCTGTTGTGGGAATGACTAAGTAAGGCTCAGAGAATCCTAGCAAACTGCCAAAATTTGCATAAATACCAGAACTCCCACTCAAATCCAATCTTCTGATCCAGCTCCTCCCAATAGTTGCTATTCTCCATCCTCCTTAAAGATCATCATTATCTGACACTGAGAGTGGTTTTGAGTTTTACAAGGTACATGTGCATCCTTGAGGACACCCAGCCTTCTCAAGACACCGTCAAGTGCAGATCCAGAGACGAAGGTCTGGAGAGACCAAGGAGCATGTTTGAGATTCCTTTTTTTTTTTTTTCTTTTTTTCTTGTTCTAATTAGTTGTACAGGACAGTAGAATGCATTTATACATTTTGATAGATCTTCATCCAGGGGTGGAGCCGTGGGTTGCACTCACAAGCTGCCCCTGGCTGTGTCTGCGCTGATTTCCTGGAGATGCCTGGACAGTGCAGGTGGAGCACCCTCCTCTCCCCCAGCTGCCTGACAGCAGGCTGTTTGTTTTTCTTTGTCAGTTAAGTTTGGTTTTCTTTGCCTTTCCTCTCCCCTCAATGAGGTCTGTGTGCCAGGGCACTTCCTGCTTCCAGCTGCCTTGGTGGAGTTCAGATGGAAAAGGTGTTGAGAAGTCAGACAGAGCTTGGAAGAGGGTTAGCTGTTGGGAAAAAGGACGTTTTGATTTCAACTTATTTAAAAAGCATAATTAGGAATTGGGAGAAAAACAACAACAACAACAACAACAGAGAGATTGTCTCATTCTCTTTTGCTTCCCCTGCGCCCCCACTCCTTTCCACATGTGAAGCCCGCACCTAGGATACAGAGCTTGAAGGTGGCCCCAACCTGTGAAAACATGACACCTGGATCTTTTCTTCATGAATAGCGCTTCCCTGCATTCTTCTTTTTGTTTGTTGGTTTGTTTTTATTTTGCCTCTAGAAAAGATAATTTAGCAAAGATATTTATGTTCCTTCTGCATGTGTATACTTTACCCGGAGCTGGAAGCAATTTTACAAATGTAATTTCAGTGTTTTGTAAAAGTGCTTGGAAGAGTTGGGTATGTGTACATTTTTTTTTTTTTTCATGTCCCTTTATTTTATTCCAAGAAAAAAACACTGGAGTATTTTGAAGCCAACACTGGGCAGAATGTCCTTTACAGCCACCCAAAAGGTGAAGATGCTGATGTTTTGGGGGAGCCAGTTCTGGGTCCCACGTGTCACCAAGGACTGTACCTAGCATACATGGTAACATTCTATGAGGAGTCTGATGAGATGTGTTTAGATTATCCTTTTTCTGGAAACAAAGAAACCCAGATCTAAGAAATAACAAAAGTTCTACAGCCCATAAGAGCCAGAAAAGCTACCTGAAGTTTGGTCTTAATGACTCCACGTTGTCGTCTATTCTTTCCATTGTATCGTGCTGCAAAAACCAAAACCAAACACAGACAAATCTCATCAGGATAAGCTTAGGGAAGATAACCTCTCATCCTAATTCCAGTTTCAACTGAAGGAGGCTTGCCTTTCTTCACAACTGCTTTAATGGTTAAGACGTCCCTTCCTTCTTCACCAAGCCCATGCCCTCCACTCTGTCACCCCTTTACCAGCTGTGACTATGGCAAGGAATTTCCGTGTGAATCATGAGTGACGAGTGATTTTCTCTCTTTCCTTTTTTTTTTAATCTTTTTTGTCCTGGGGATCGAACTCAGAGACACCCTACCACTGAACTACATCCCAGCCCTTTTGTTTTTTACTTTAAGAAAGGGTCTCACTAAGTTGCTGAGGCTGGTCTCTCTAACCTGTGATCCTCCCACATCAACCTCCAGAGTTGCTGGGATTACAGGCATATGCCATCGTGCCCAGCTGTAAGGAGTGACTTGAAGATTTATTAGCATCTCTCTGAGGGAGAAAAAATTATGGCACCTTCCTATTGCTTGAAGGCTGAAAGGAAGGAAGAAAGGAAAGGAAGAGAGAGAGAGAATGAGACGAGTCCCTGATCCCTCATCTCCCAAGCCTGTTATCACCCCTCCCATGCTGTCATGCACACGGTGCACACCCTTAGCAACTCCTGAGAACATGTACGCATTTGGCATTTACAGCCCTCAGACACCCTCATATACACGTCCATGCACACATATCGTTTTTACCTGTAAAGTCACCTTGGCCTGAAACGCCCACTAAAGCAAAAGGCCCAAGATGAGAGCGGTGCTGTTTGCTGGGCATGTTTTTATGTGATGTGACACAGAAACCTCATCCCTTATAATGTCCAATTTGTAAAGTTTTGTAAGGGAAGTCTGAAGGGCACCGCAGCTGCCTGTCAGAGGAGGTGGGAGATCCTGCAGTCTCTCAGCGAAGCCCTTCGACCCTCCCTGGTGCTTTTATGCTGTGTTTCAGGTAGTGCAGGAGTTGGGCAGCTAGATCCGGGCATCCCGCAGTACACCCTGTGCTTTTGCTGAGGCAGTCTTGATTCACAGCTTCCCCGGAGCTTTGGGAGACCACATCTGAGCCTGCAGGGTGTAGGGCTGACAGCTTCTGCCTGAAGAATCCAGCAGGCATTATTATGGAACCAGGAGTGGGGGATTAGCTCAGAGACCCAGCGTACTACTCATCTGTGAAGTGAAGATGATCTCCTCTATTTTACTAAGTTGTCGCCACTTTTCTTCCCTGGACCTGGCTTTTCCCCCTCTGTCAAATGAAAGAGCGGGGTTAGATGGTGTCTGCATAACTCAATATCTCTGTGGTTCTACTTGAAAGAAGTTTGAAATACTCTGTGTGTTAAAAAGAAGATGGGCAGCTCTCAGGGACGAACACACCCACATTGCATAGAGTTCAAAGGCAGTGGCAGACCAGAAGCACCAACCAGCCACCCCCCCTGCCCAGCTGCCTTCTATGGCCTCCCTGGCTTTGAAGGGTGCTCCATATTAGGTTTTGATTTGCAAAATGGGTAGCTTGGAAAAACCATGCCCCAAACACCAAATTATGTCTGGGCACAGATGCTTAAGGACAAGGTTAAGGTTTGTTAGTGATTAATGCAAATTCTAGTTTGAAAACCCCCACAGCATCTATAAGCTTAAACTTTGCTTCCTACCTCTGAGCCTTGGCCTACACCCGTGGGGGCCACATCTGGATTGGTCATGCACCTCCATGTTTAGGGGCTGAAGATGACATGGGACAAAATGCCAATATCTGGCCAAACACCAAGTCATGGGGCACACCTGGTGTCTCTTGTGGCAGATGCTCTCCTACCTTCTGGGGTTACTGAGATGAATCAGACCTGAGCTCTGCCCTCAAGGAACTCACCTATGTGTCGAATATTCATTATCTGTCAGATGCTTAGTGAGTGACTATTATGCAGCAAGCACCTTGGTAGGAGTGGGGAGGTGGAGACTGGTGAGGAGCGTTCAGACTAGAGGGGCAGGTAGACAACAGCAGTCTGGTGCATTGTGCAGGAGTGGCGGGGGATGTGCCCATTATCGTGGGAGTTGTGGCACCCATGTTAACTTGGAAAGCAGATGGCACAAGCCAGGGAAGGCTTCCGGTAGGGTAGGTCCCACGAAGACAGGAGAAGTTAGAAGAACGACCTGCGTGCAGGTGAAAGGAGGATGGTGGTTGCTTTGATGGCTGGAACCTCGCAGGGAGTGGAGGGCACTGATCCACCAGCTTTTGGGACCATCAGCCGCAGCTCCTCATTTTGCAGCTCAGATTAGGCAGCAGCAGATTGGTGTTGAGACCTTCCCTAGCTGCTGTGTTCTTTTCCTGTGCATCTGTCCCTTGCCCCTTGCCTTCTTCAGGTCACTTTTTCAGAGAGCTTTCCCTGACGACTCTGTTTAAAGTGATAGCCCCATCCTTCTTCGTAGTCTTATTTTACTGCCCAATTTCTAACCATCTGACTTATATCATTGGCTTGTTTGTCTCTCTCAACTAAATTGTAAGTTCTGCCAGGGATTTTCTTGTCTTTAGAGTCACTGTTGCATCCTACTCCCCAAAGCAGCGCCGACACTGGTTAAGGAAGCACTCTGAATATCACATGAAGGAATGAGCGAATCCCAGGCCATCTGATGCGCAGAGACTGTGCTCCTTTCCATTCCAATCAGAATTTTCTTTTGCCTCCTCATCACTGACTGATAGACCACTAAGGGCCTTTGTGGTGTGGGGAAGACCTTTTCTGCCTCTGCTGAACACTTCACCTATTAGATTTTCTGTGCTGCCCCATGAGAACTATTGATGTGTCAGAGGGTTTGTTGGGTACCAAGGAGACGGGGAAGTGGCTGTCCTCTGCCAGCCGTGTTCTCTGGCCTGTGGTTGTTAGTCATTGAGGTTTTGTTCAATATGTTTGGAATCCCGGAGCATGGGATCTGGTGTGCCCCATGAGATGTACCCACACGTCCTGGGAGAGTCTGTTGAAATCCTTTGCAGGAACAAGATTTCCGAGGGAAATAAACCACTGTATCAGATGTCTTTCCTTCTTAACTCATTCATCCCTCTACCCCTCTACCCCTCTGTCCCTCCACCCTTTCACCCCTCTGCCCATCCATCGCTCCATCCATACGTCCACCTGTTTCTGAGAACTTGTTCTGTGGCAGACCCGTGTGAGTACCTGGGGACACGGAAAGTGTTCATTATTTTGTGGAAAACCTGAGAAGTAAATAGTTGCAGAATAGTTAGAGAACGTCTCTGATTCAGGGTGGGAGCACGAGGTAAGTGCCATCACCTCTGCTGGGACCTGTCCCACGTCAGCTCACTGACTTTACTTTGCTTAAGACCGGGTCAGTCATCTACTCTCAGAGCAGCTCTCCGCTTGAGTGTCAGACATGGAAGTCTATCCAGTGTGGGACCGGTGAATGAGAGCAACCTGAAGTTGTCCTTGTCCTTGAAGGTTGTCCTTCTGTCCAGGACAGCTGCATAGTTCCCTCAAATGGCATTTTTTTTCTCCAAAGATCAAAGAGACTAGTACAAAAGATCAAGACTTTGGGTGGGTGGAAAGCAGTAATTCCCTAAGGAGACCAGGTAGTTCTGTAGTTAGATCATGGACTCAGAGAGGCAAACTCTCCAGGTTACCTTGAGCAAGCAACATGGCCTCTTTTATTTAGCCTTGATTTCTTCCTTTGTAAAATGGGCACATTGGCGTCTACTTAAAGGGATGATTATGACATTTGCAGGTGATGTAATTTGAAACATCCAGGCACTGCTCAGCAAATTGGTAGTTTTCTTTTCTTTCCCTGACAGTGACTGAAGACAAGATTTGATTAGCTTCCAAAGGAGGAGAAGAGTCAACTCAAAAATTCTTCTTCTGTCCTCAGTGCAGATAAATAACTTGACAGGGAGAAATGCGAGTTCTCCATCACGTGGGTGAGCCACTGAGCACATGAATCACAGCCAAGTGGGAGCATCAGGGAGACTGGAGAAGGGAGAATGTTTCTTACTGTGGGGAGTTGGAGATCTGGACAGGCTTCCAGGAAGAGGGGAGGCAGGGACATAGGAAGGACAAAAGCCTCCTTTTCGCTCTTAGCCCAACTGTCCCAAGAGCAATGGAAATGAAGTGAAAGGACAGTAAGGACCTGTTTCACCAGTATGCAGATCGCGTCATGAAACACAAATGAGTTAGCAAGACTGAGAGTGTGACTCACACACACATCTGACCCGGCTGGTTCAAACCAGAGGAGCGGGCTGGAATTCAGTGTAAGGAGATTTTGCTGGAATATTGCAGGACTTCGGTTTTGAAACTAAGACCAAGAAAGAGAAGAGAGCTCCATTTGCCGGAGCGAGCTCTGTAGTGCAAGGACTGCTCACCTGTGATCCTCATCACAGCCACAGTTCTTTAGCAAATGGAAGCGGAATCTTGGTACAGGGAAAGAACTTTCAGATAGCATATATACTTATGTACACACATGTGCATACATATGCATAAACACATATATTTTTGTGAGAACTTATTTCATTCATATGGGTGTCTTTCAGAGTTTAGAACATAACAGATGTTTGCAGCATTTTTAAAAAAGAATTAAAATACCTTACGTGATCTGTGAGAAAATAGATGACTCGCTGGGGCCATTCAGAGGGTATGTGGCTGGGTAGAGGATCCACCCAGGTTGTTCTGACTGCAGATCTAACCCTGGCTTCCAGCCATGTCCAGGAAGCAGTTCTGCTGGCGGATGCTTCAGCATGGCCCCGGGGCCGTCCCACAGAGTTGGGGAGGAGAACACAGGACAACCTGTCGACTGTGGACTATGGGAGGTCGGGTGATTTAGGCTTTCTGGTTTAGTCCAGCTGTGCTCATCCTTTTCCTAACCAGCCTTTTTGGGCTGCGTGACTGCTGAAACCCCTCCAGGCATTCTGATTCTGATTCTGGGGACATCTCCGTGCTGTTTCCTGGCATCCTGTGGTCAGCAGGGTTGACTTCCTCTTTTGAATAAAAAGCTCCTGCCCCCTTGTACTGGAAATGGATGGAGCCTCCAGTTATTTTTTTGTCCCCAGGTCCAGAAGGTACTCAGCCATCCTCATGAGGCTCAGACTTCTGGCCTGGAGTGACTTGAGTAAGAACCTGCAAAATTCTACCCATTGAGCTCCGAGATTGCTGTGAGATCCTGAGAGCTGCTGAATGCTGTGGTTGCCCTCAAAGCCTGCTGCCACTAGGTTACGTCTCAAATCAGATGATGCCACTGGGCGGAAGGCTATTGCGCAATCTCCCTCCTTGGCTTACTTGCTCTGGTGAAATCGTCACAGTCACTGGGTAGATATCATTCATCAAGGCGTAAGGTGATTAGATTTCTCAAGAACGTCTTGTGTGCCTGTCCTCTGCCCATCAGGCTCCTTTCTGTGTTGTCTCTTGATTCTGAGAGGAAAATATGGTCCATCCTACTTTATAGATGAGACTGAGGTGCACAGAGGGAAATGACCGCTCACTTGAAATGTGCAGAGTGACAGGGACTCAGAGCTGTCTCCCCGTAAGATGCATTCAGCTGTTAGAAAGCCTCCCCCAAAGCCCCAGCTGTGGACCCCAGGACCAGTCCCGCTCCTGAGGACTATAGTCGTTACTGATGGATCTGGGAGAGCAACTGCATCTGCTGTTGCTAGAGTGACTGCTTCCTTCAGGAATTTTCTCCCGTGGCACCTACTCTTTGCTTATTCGTAAGCACTCTTCCTCTCTTCCTGGAGCTATTCTGAGGCCTGCTCCCGTCCTCCATCCTCAAGTTCCTCTCCTGGATGAATTTTTTTTTTTTCTTTTATTGCGCTCCAATCTGAAATCTCTGAGTCAGTGGCAGGGGAGATGTGGGCCTTGTCCGGTTGGGAAACCCACCCTTCCTCTGCCCCACCCTGGATTCCAAGGCCTGTGACCTGAAGTCCATGCAGCAAACGAGGGGAAGGGTGGAGAATTTCGAAAATGTCTTTTCTGAGGACCTGCAGCTTTGTTCAGCGTGGGAAAGAGAAATATCTTGGGGCTACTTTAAGAGAAGTGTTTGAAGGATGAGTGGCATGGCGTGTTGTCCTTTGTCTGCATTAGCAATCTGTACCACAGCCTGTGTGATAGCGGCTGTGTAACTTTAACAGGGAAAAGCCGAGGCTCACTGAGGGTCTTCTGATTAAGACCTGCATCTTTCTACTGTCCACCCACCTCGTCCACTGTCCAGGGCTGAGCTGAGCACAGAACCAGCTGGGCATCTGGTACGCAGGCTTTTCCTTCTTCCCTGAACTTGCCATTGTTCCGAAGACTTGTGCTGAACAGGAGCTGGACCAACATCATTCCATCCCTACTTCCAGAAGGAAGGGATCTTTTGATCCACAATGGCAGAGTCTGCTGGAGTTCATTTCATCCGAAAGGAGGGAGTAGCCCTGTGGACTGTAGCTTTAGATTCACTGTGATTTTGGTATTGTCTGTAGTGAGCCAGCTCTACCTAGAGCCCTTCAAAAGCATCCAAATTAGTTTTTTTTTTTTTTTTCATGGTATTTGGTGCCTTTCTCAAAACCATATCATCTTCCCCCATTGAATATAGTAATATTTTCTAGCTGAGATCAAGTAGGTAGGTGTTCTGTCAAAATAGTGACTTAAAGCCAAATAAGTCTTTTTTTTTTTTTTTCCCTGCAGGACTTCTCAGAGCCTTTAGAAATCTTATAAGCATTATAAGTGACAGAAATAAGGATGTAGGATGAAGCATTCATTAGTTTTTCTTTTTTCTTTTTTCTTTTTTTTAAGTCCCTTTGTATTAGTTTGGGGAATGTCGGTCTACTGAATAAAGACCAGGTTCCTTCGTTTGAATCCAAGGTCCTTCATGAACTGACCCTTTCTTGTCTCTGCTGCCTTATTCCTTTTCATGAACTATGCATCCTCTTCTTTGACTGGCTGAATGATTTGAGTTCCTGGGGACATTGATGGCAGAGCTCAGCCACCCCTCCCTGGAATCTGTACTGTAACCACTGTTGCCTTAATTCCCAGCAAATGCCAGTTCATCTTTAGGGTTCATATCATCCCTTCCCCTTAAGTCATGGAGCCAGGCCCCCCTGCTTCCTTCCTAGTCCACCCCTTTGCATCCCCTAACTGTGGTTGGCCAGGAATTTCAACTTCTCATTTCTGTATCTTTAGCACCTGTCATAGGACCTGGCTGACACTTTTGCTCTTGATCTCTTTTGACTCAGTCCACAGGTTTGATCTTTTAAGAATATTTTTATTTTTCTACAATGTCTATGGGAATCTAATTGTATTTACATATGAACTACTGAATTTGTAAGTTGAGTGTTTTTATAAATAAAAATTCCAGCTCTCAATTCAGATTGCCTTTTATGTCCCTTACTTCATAAAGACTCCATGCAGTTCTGTAAGTTAATTACTATTTATTTAATCATCTTTACTATTAACATGATGGTTTTGTTGCTTCTTTCAGATTTTTAACTGGTTATTATTTACATATGAGAAGACCACTGATTTTTATCACTGGTGTAGTGGCTGACTACGTGAATATAGAGTCTCTTACCTGATGTTTTTCATTCCTTATTCTTAGATTTTCCAATACTACACTTACATAATTTCAAAATGGTTATTAAGCTGCCTGCTGTTTTCATGCCTGGCTTTTTTGAAATGGTTGTCCAAGTTATTGAGGGTCAAGTCCTAGACACAGTTCCTACAGCTCAGAGTGACTGGGTCCTTCCACTCCTGGTTCCTCAGGACTCGCTGCTTCTTGCTTCTTCCTGACCACTAAAAGCAAGGGCAGAGCCCCCCTGGGCCACTGCCACAGGCCTGCCCGAGGCCAGCGGCCCCTCCCTCTTGCTTCCCCTTCCCCCTGGCCTCTCCCAGTGCTTTGATTTGTAGTCGGAAGTTCCCCTCGTCCCTCTGCTGCTTCCCCCTCATTTCCCAAGTTCCCACAGGAACCTGGGAAATAGGTTGTGCCCAGAGGTTAAAACGGAAACTGCAGCCAGATAACTCTGAGGGGACAATACCCAGTTGACGTCATTTCAACTTCTTTCCTTCAGCCAGAGGTATTTTTATTTTTATTTTTCTTCCATTTTTCTTCAGGTTACTCTTCTACCCCACCCAGTCCAGTGTCTGTCAGTCTCTCCTTGAAAGCTCTCTGGCATTGTGTGGCTGGTTTATGTGTTTCCTTCTACGCTAATTCAAAATCCATAGTTCCTAGTGGCGACTTAGATCCTTGTCCTTGGGTAGAGTGCTTTGTTTTGAAGCAGAAGCATCTCTTTATCATGATCACTTCCCCTAGCACTATTGTATTTCCATGGCATTAGGGTTGGTAGAGCAAGGTAGTTTAGGGATTATGCATCCACAATCTCCAAGGAAATGCGCCAATGTATTAAGTGAGTTGTTATCAGTTGTAAAATAAAGCTTTTGCTGACCCTGGTCACTGGTCTTTAATTAGCTTCAATCAAGAAGAAGTTAAAAGGAAACAAACATTTATTAAGGGCCTACTGTGTGTGGAATATTATGTGAAATGTATTTGTGTGTGTTATCTTTCTCAGCTTTCCCTAGATTCTCTCTGTTTTTTTCTTGGCATTTAAATAACTGGCCCAAGGTCACATCCCCATCGAATGCTGCATCCAAAATATGCCACCCCAAGTCTGGAGGGTTCCACTTAGCAGGAACATAGTGTGAGTGGAGCTGGTGTCAGAGTGCCTGCGGACAGTGGTCACTTAGTGTCTGCTCGTTTTGTCTCTTCTCTCCAGCTATACCTGCAGGCCCGCTTCACCTGGAGAGGTGCCCGCCTTCTTCGGCCCCTCCTGCAGTTCACCTTGATCATGATGGCCTTCTACACGGGACTGTCCCGAGTATCCGACCATAAGCACCATCCTGGTGATGTCCTGGCAGGATTTGCTCAAGGAGCCCTGGTGGCCTGCTGCATAGTAAGTAGCCTCTTGGCCTCAGCACTCAAGCCAAGCCTTTGCTTGGATGCTGCTTGTTAAATGTTTCCAGCTCAGTGACCAAAGCCAGGGAGCCCTTATTCCTGTTCTCTTGGTATCCAAAGAGCCACCTCCTCCCCAGAACTCCATTGCTAGTGTAAATAATTCTTGCTTCCTTCCAGCCTGTGAATTTGATCTGCTGAGATCTGTAAATCCCCTTCTTCATAAACACAGAAGGTTTGAGTTCAGAGAATGTTGCAACTGGAAGAGACCTTAGGTATTGTCCCATTTACTCACTTTATGTATGAGGACATTTAGACCAGACACTTACCCAAGGTCACATGTCACATGAGTTAACAGTTGAAGTCTCCTGACTCACAGAGTACTCACGTGCTGCTTTGGTGGATGGTTACTATTCAGTTAACTGCTTTTTGGAAAATGCCTGCTGTTCCCACTGTGACCCTTGAGGCCCTCACTCTGGCTGGAGCAAAGGAGGTTTGCTGAAGCTAAGTCCTCCCTCAGCCCGAGGGCCTTGCACATGTACGGAGTCAGAGTTCCCTAGAGACCGCACTTGGGAAGGGCCACCTGCTGATTTGCCCCAGACTGTTGGGCTACCCCTTCCTCATGGTTCACCCTGACTCTCAGGGTAGGTAAAGGCGTTCCACCTCTCTGAACTCCACAGGGAATCTCTGCTTTTTCCTAACCACTGCAAGTTTTGAGGGGCTTATTCAGCAAACATGACTGAGCACCTGCTGTGACATAGTGACTTGCTGGGTCCTCCTCAGAGGGGCTACCCCTAGTCCAGCAGGAAACCCTGAGCACCATAATGCCTGAATGTTTAAGCAGCACCCACGTAGGCTGAGTTGTTGTTAGTATTGTCCTTGTTCATTCACAGACAGGATTATGAACAATAGAGAAATCAAGACCTTCTCTTCCTGATCCTGGCTTCTAAGCCTGGCTACAGGCCTGTGTCTCTCTATGGTCACCTTCTCCTTCTCCTCTGTAATAGCATTTGTCACTCTGTTGCAAGGTTGATATGTCTCCTTTCAGACAGGCAGGGACAGTACATAACATGTATGTTGGTCTCCCTGTCTTCCCAAGGCCTCTTGGGGTTCCTAGCTCCAGAAGTAAATGTGTACTTAATAAGCAAAAAGCTAGAATCAATGAGTTGACCTGGGCTTTCCTGAGATCACTTTAGGGAAGATTCTCCTGAAGGAAGGGGGGTGAATAAGGTCGAACCCTTGCTCCTGAGGAATTCTCATCTGACCACATGCACGGCCAGGCCAAGCATGAGAGCTGCAATACCACATGGGGCTGCAGGGACGCAGGGGCAGGTGGGCGACTGTCTGAAGCAGTGGGGGGCAAGAGGAAGGAGGAAGGTCAGGTGCTCAGAGTGGACAGCACCATTAAAGTAGTATTGGAACCCCAGCTAGCTTTGACATGGCCTTCTGTCCTGAGGGACTGACTGTTGAGGTGGAAGTCTTCATTGCTTTCTGTTTCCTTTCTTTTCTCTTTTTTAAGTGAAGGCAGAAGAGAGGAAGGTTGGGGAAACAAACTGTTAATGAGAGCAGCTGTCACTGTCCAACTTGTCCTGGTGCCTGGCCCTTTAATATGAAGTGACAGTGGGGGATGGGTGTTTGCACTGAAGGGTGACCCTGTGCGTCTGTGCCCTCTGAGCTTTGCTCCCAGCAGGAGCACAGCCCTGGGGCCTGCTGCGGGGTTTCCTTCTCCGTGGCGCCACTGCCCTAATTGGAGCCTCCTGCACCCCCAATTAAAAAAATTAAAAGGTGTGGGGATTGTTCTGGGCCTTCCTTTCTTTTATACTCTAGAGCACTGGCCATGAGCAATTAGACCAAGTGTTCCGAGGACCCAGGCTTATTTTCAAGAAGGGAAATGAGGGTCTGACTCTTATCCTGTTTGACTCTTGCTGCCTGTGGGATGGCACAGGAATTTGGTCCCCACATTGGAAAAGCACCTACTGTTTGCTGGCACCTTTCTAGACACTTGACCCTCTGTCTTCTTTCAACCAAGTGGGACCATTTCACAGATGAAATAACTCAAGCTCAGAGAGATGACTTAAGTCATCCAAGGTCAAAGAGCTGGTAGACAGCTGCTCCCAGGATTAGATCAGGCTCATAGCCAGGCCCTCTGCACTTGGCAACCTGAGGCAGAAGCTGCGTGGACAGCTACTTAGAGAGGGCCATTTAAGTGTGTCACAGGATCCTTCCCAGCCCTTGGGCTGATCCAGTCGTCACTTTAGTTCGAAAGCCTATTTTGCCATATAGAGATAGTTTGGAAAGGAGTATTAAATACCTTTCCATCTTTTGCCCATTTAGCTGTGAACACACAAGGGCAGGACTCTTATTTATTACTTTTCTCTAGATATCTAATACAACCTGATGCAGTAGGACCCATGGTTGCAATTGGCTTGGACTCACAGCACTGAGTGGTCTGTTTCATTTAAATCATTCAAGGCCCTGCCCCTTGGAAGGGGCTGGTAGTTGTGGCTACTGAGCATAGGGAAGCTCAACTGGGAGAGAGCGGCAGTGTGTCCTTAGCCGCCGAAGGCTACCAGGGCTCTCTTTTCCTGGTTGTGATCTCGAAGAAGATGGGAGTCAAGGGCCGGCCCCTGAACTGAGACGGGGATGGTGGTCCAGGAGGAAGTGAAGGGACCATGAGGCCATCTGGTGAGAACACTGGGCACCCTGGTGAGGAGGAGGAAGGCGTCTACCTCACAGGTGTTGTGGCTTTACCAGCCTCCTCCCTAGTTGGGCAGCGTGGCTCTCACATTCTCGGCAGGAGTCTCTGGCTTCTGCTCTCGTTGAGCCGCTGCAGAACTCCACCCAAGAATTGGGGCTGGTGTCCCGGTGAGTTCCAGGAGTAGCCCAGTATGCTTCATGTTGAGTGATCCTTGAAACAGAGAGATGTCCCCTGAGGTTAGGAAGTTTCTCAAAGAGGTAGCACAGATTGGTAGAAACGCCACCGTGCAGAGGGCTAACGTGCCCAGAATCCAGTCCCCACTCTGATAAACCTCCTGAGCCAGGCCTCTGTGGGCTCCTGTTCCCTTAACAGAGATGTGATGTGTGTTGACATTTATTGAGAGCTCACCCTGTGCCACCACTGTGGTAAGCACTTTACACAGATCTTCAGTCCCTGAAAATCCTATGTTGAGGATTGTCATTGTCTTCACTTGAGATGAGAAACGGGAGTCCAAAGGGATTAGTCCAACAGAGAGGAGGTGGAGAGGCCAGAGTTGACCTGTGGCAGAGTGAGAGAGGGTCAGGGCTCCACGACCCCAGTTTCCAGGGCCGCACCTCCAACCCCCTCACCTACCCCTGCAGGTGACTTCACCTTCCTCTGCACGACAAGCTCTTAGTTTAGAGAGCTGGCTACCTTTGATGGAGTGCAGCTCCAGTCTCACTTCATTTCTGGTGATACCTTCTACTTTTATTTTTTATGACCGCTGTACTGTAACAAATCACCACCAATTTAGTGGCTGAAAGCAACACAGGTTTGTTTTCTGACCATTCTGGAAGTCTCAAGTGGGAGATGGGTCCTGCTGGGCCAAAGTCGAGGTGCCAGGAGGGCTATGTTCCACCCTGAGTCCCCAGGAAAATCCATTTCTCCTGCCTTCCACAGCTGTCTGGAGCTGCCCGCGTCCCTTGTCGCATGGCCCCTTTCTCCACTGTCAAAGCCAGAAGTGTGGAATCTTCCCATCTTTCTCATGCTCTCTGGCCTCCACTTTATTGTCACACCTTCTGTGACTCTGACCCTTCTGCCTCCCTCTCCTAAGGACTCTGTGATTACATTAATAACCAGGATCATCTCCATTTAAATCAAGACCCTTAACTTAATCTCATCTGCAAGGTCTGTTTTGTCGTATAAGGTAACATCGGTGCATGTTCTGGAGAGCAGGACATGGACATCTTGGAGGGGCCCTTGTTCAGCTCACCATGCCTTCCCCAGTCGCTGGAGACAGAATTGTCTAACTTTCTTCTGTTACTCCCACAGCCCACAGTGATTTCTTCCCACCATGGCTTTTGACCTGTCCTGTCAATTACCTTCTCATATACTGATTCCCCCAACAAAACTGTGGGTGCCTTAATAACAGAATCCATGCTTAACCTGGTTGTGGGTTCTCAGTGCCGACTATGGTGCCTGGCAGGCAATAAGAGCTTGGTAAGCTTTGGGTAAATCGTGAATGATGAACTGGCTCGTGGCCTCAGGCAAGACACTTCCCTTCCCAGTCTGGTTTCCTCATCTGTGGATTGAAGTTGGAGGCCCTGCTGTTCTGTGACCTTTTCGCACTGAGATCTTGTGACATGGCTCTGTGTGTCGCTGAGCTGGACTTACTTTCTCAGGTGAAGCTGTCTTCCTGCAAAGCCTATATTGGGGGATTAGGACCTGCCCTTCAACCCCCAGTGGTGCAGTGCGTTAACTTAGAATATTGGGTCAGCCAAGCACTTTTACCCCAGTGTTTTGGGGATAGTGTGTCACAGCAAAAGCAGACTTGTCTAGACAAAAATCACATGCCAAGTGAGGATGGGTTATTTCCTCCCTCATTGTTCACTAGTTGAATGCTTCCCAGAAAAGGAAGACACTGGAACCCGATGCAGATAGAAAATCTTCAGTGTGGTGGCTCAACCCCGGGCACAGACCCTTAGGGCCAGGCAGACCTGCACAGCTTCACAGATGTGGACAGAGGTGCACGACTAGGGCAGCAGGTCATGGCCCGGACACACCCAGTGCTCCCAACCACACAGACATTTGTTCTCTCTCTCTTGCCAGAACTCTGAACCACAGGCACACAGACACAGACTCCGGCACATGCTGACCCTCTCGGCCCTCCTCCCACCTACACACCCTCAAAGTCACCCCTACCAGGTTCCACAGCTGGGCTCACCCAGGGACTCAGATGAAGGGACAGACATCAATTCATTTCCTGTCCGGTGACAACTTGCATGTCTGCTCACCTCCTTGCTGACCCTCTAACAGATGGCAAATGTGGAGCCCTGGGAGGGGTCAGGGGAGGGCCAGGCCGCCATTGCTGTGGGTTCAGCAAAGGAAGCAGCTGCTCATGAGTTTCATAAACACACAGCAGTCTTTCCTGGCTTTCCTCTTCCCAGGGTGTGGCCCAGCAAGCAGTTGCTCTTTTGTGGGCTGCTATCTTCCTCCAGGATGTAGGGAAGGGAGAGAGCATTCTTTGTCTCTGCCCTAATGCCATGACCTTGGGAAGGGAGACCAGCAAGAGTGCTAGTGGAAGACGAGTCCAGTGATGGCGACCTTAGGAGAGGAAACGCGTGAGGAGAGGGCAGCACATGCCCAGCACACCCACGCAGGGTCAGAACCGGATCCTGGTAGCTCAGGCCCATCTCGGCTGGCCACAGCAGCCATTCCAAGCAAGCTTGGTCTATGCTGGGTTTGCAAGGTGACTTCCTCCTCTCACAGGAGATCCCCATCTGCTCCTTTGCGGGTATTGTATATCTGAGTGCAGGGGAATGGATGAAATGACCTCCCAAAACTCTTATGGCCCTGCCAAAGCCTAGCTCTTTGCCAGTAGTTCCTGAGGCTGACCTTGTCACTGCGGGACCCCCGCTCAGGCAGGCGGAAACATGGTTGATGTGGAATGTGGCAGAGAGAAGGAGGCAAAGACCGGGGTCAGCTTAGGTCCCCAGGCAATGATAACAGTGTGGTTCCAGACGCCTACGGTTTGCAAAGTAGTTCTCAGGTCTCCTTTCACATTGCCCTGCTGAGGTGGGTGGGGTGTATGACCCCGGACAGACCCAGGAGGGGGAGCCACGTTTCTGCCACTTGCTAGTTGGCCCTCTTGGGTAAGTCATTTCACCTCTCAGCTGCCTCTTCCTGTTCAATGAGGGGGTGATTGTACTTACATAGTTTTCAGATTGAGGATTCAATGCCCATGAGATGCATTACATGCTGATTGGATGGGTAGCATGTGGTACGTGCTGTGCTTTATCTTAGGGATTCAGAGCAAAAAGGAGCTGTTCCTTGAAGAGCTTACAGTGCAATATATTTCCAAGACTTGATCCTGATCCACAATAAGAAATATGTTGTGCATCCTAACCCAACAGAGGCATCCAAACACAAAATAAGGCTTATCATTAGCATGTGTGAGATGTTCTAGTAACTTTTATTTAACTTTTCAAAATACTGATGGTGACCACCCAGTAACTTACTGATGGCTTGAGACTGATCTGATGGGAACAGACACATAAACAATCAAGTACCAGAGGGCACAGCTACTGGTATGGGGCCCATCCCTGAGGACAGCAGAAGAAAGAGTGGGGATCTTTAATTCTCCTTGAGGGTGTGGGAGGTCTAGAACTTCCTAAGGGAGATTTTTTTTTGGAGGGGGGGTACGAGGGTTTGAACTCAGGGGCACTCGACACTGAGCCACATCCCCAGCCATAGTTTGTATTTTATTTAGAGACAGGGTCTTGCTGAATTGCTTAGCGCCTCGCTTTTGCTGAGGCTGGCCTTGAACTCGTGATCCTCCTGCCTCAGCCTCCCCAGCTGCTAGGAATTACAAGCATGCACCACCATGTCCAGCTATAGGGAGGTGATTCCTGAAAGGTGAATGGACATTGTCTATGACACACAGAAGACTGGGCAGGGAACTGTCTGCAGAAAGAATAGCATAAAGACATGGGGATGGATGGAAAGAATGTGGTATGTTTCTGGGATCAAGTGCAGAACAATGGAACTTGTAGGATAAAAGAGAGAAGTGAGCTCAGTGAATACTAGCCCCCTTCTCCCTTTACCTTCAAAATTGAAAGATTTCTGGACTGGTGGCCCTTGCCTTTGTCCATTTTCTGTCATCGCTGGGTGCCACATTCCTGAGCACCAGTTCCTGCTGAAACTAGCACCCCATTGCAGGGCCACCAGCTCTCAGGGTCCTCCTCACCAGCCACCCTCCTTTGTGCTGGCCTAGGAGAACCTCCTACAGGCCCCTGGACAGGGCACTCCTTCAGAATGGCCCACTCTCCTCTCCTTCTCCAAACCCTCTTTCCTCTTTTAGAGAGATTAACTTCTTTTGTGTTCCTCAGTAGCAGTGATGATTCTTAATGATGATAATTGGGATAAGATTTGAATAGTTCTTCACAGATAGGACATATTTTCACATATATTATTCTATTTAAATGATAAATATGGGAAGTTAGTTTTTTTTTTTAAATAACATTTGCACACAAATACAAGGCAGGAAGATCACTTGAAATCATCAAACCTTTTCTTTCTGTATCAATTCAAGACGACACAAGAGTGTGACTTAGTCCATGTTCCACAGCAATAGCCATTTTGGGGGACTAGATCTTGGATTTGACTCTTTCTGCCCCATCATGTTCCTTCTCACTCACCACTGAAACTGGCAAACGCGTAGTGCCAATAACTGAAAGCCCTTTATTGAGATCAAAAAGTAATGATTGCAATTGAGTAATATCATCTCCGAAAAGACAAGGCTGCCAAAGATAATTTTCTTTAGACAGCCGTTACTATAGCAGGGCATGAGGTTGAGTCTGTTCCCAAGGCTTTCTCCTCCCAGGAAAGTTCTTCTTTCCTTAATCTGGAGAGTGTTCAGTATGGTGGACCAGGAAACCGAAAGGAAATCCCAAGGCCAAGACATACTGAAGTGAATGCAAACTCTGCAGCAGCCAGGGTCTGTGTTTCACATGGGGGTGGACCAGCCTTCACTGAGGGCCGCTGAGCTCTGAGCAGAGATGACTCCACACAACCCATGCCCTTGAGTAGCTCGAAGCCCAGAAGGGGAAACATGACATAGCATTTAAGGATCACAGATCACAGCCTGTGGCCTAGTGTCGAAATGGAAGGTCATTAAAAGTTCAGTAGGGGAACCAAAGGGAAGGGAAGGCAGCTCAGGAGAGGCATCCTGAGGTCCAGGGTGCAGACACAGGATCCTCACTCAGAATATTAAAACTGAGTGAGACACAGCCGTGCAATAAATAGTACATCTATCATCTGAGCTCATCTGTTCACCTCCATAGACCACTCACTGAAGTTCTCTTGCCTGTAGTGTACACAACAGTGAGTATTGTTGAAATGCAGATTTCAGACCATTCTTCCAGTGTGCTTAGAAATTTGCTTTTTCAAGAAGCACCCAGGAGATTCAGAAACAGACAATTTAAATACTGCACTCAAACCAGAAATACCAGAATAGACAACTCTTGTCTTCTTCTCCTGAGATTCTAAAATCCTTTGGCTTTTATAGTTATCTGTCCTGTGCTGGTATCTAAACTCAATGGGAGCTAGTAAGAATCTCTGCGTCCAAGAGCATGGTTCCTGTCTTCAAGTTCACTTACACAGTCATGAGTTGAAACACTCTTGGACTGCAGGAACTTTTTAAAAAGACCATTTAGTTGTCATACTCAGCTCTTCACAAAATGACCCTCAAAATGTGCTGACCCAGCCGCCCATGACCCTGCAGGTGGAAACTTGGCCACCACCCAGACTTCTTGTTTCTCGACTTGGTTCTTGGCGAGCTTCAGCCAGGCGTTGTGCAGCAGGACCAGGCTTTTTGGGCTCTAGGTGGGGCTGGCATCTCTACGGCAGGTGAATGCTGGCAAGAAGAGACCAGAGCATCTTCCTTTTCCAGTGTGACTCATTTCCAAAAATAGCTCCAGAAATTGTAGGTCTTTAATAGCAGATCCTATCTGCCTTATGGAAAACTACCATCAGCACACCGTCTCTGTAGCTGTCTTGAATCGGTGTCTCCTTTTGCAGGTTCATTCACATTCTCAATTGTTCCTCTTATCCCCTTTCTAGTTCTTTCTCTTCTTTTTCCACATAAAAGAGAGAGAAAAGGAAATGAGTTCGTGTAGACAGGCACTGAACCCATGAGCCAGGAGTAGTAGCTTCTGTGTGTCAACCTCTTACCAGGCACTGTGCCACAGCTGTGTCCCTTATGACATCCCACAATCCTCGAGGTAAGCCCCAAGAGATAGGTATCATGTCCCTCACATGGGTTTTTCTCTGGAAATGGCAAAACTTGGATTTGCAAACAAGTCGGTCCCACCTTCAAGAACAAAGCTCTCAGCAGCATTGTGTGGATAGATGGGGGTGGGAGATGGTGGTGGGGCTAGACCCTTATGGAGCTGCTCCCTGCACATTTCTTATCTCCTTATCATGTGAATGGTGTTCATACAGCCTAGAGCTGCTTTGTTTGTGTGTAGTCTTGCTCTTGAAGGAAGAGCTACATTGTCCAGAGTGTTTGGGTAAATCAGATTGTCTTCCGCCCTTGGATCTGATCACAGAATAGCTTGACATTCTGACTCAGCAGGAGGTCAGAATCACTTCCCCAAGACTATATCAGAAGGAGCCAAAATATTAGAAGGCGGAAGAAAGCTATCATTTTCCCCCTAGCATAATTACCCCGATTTTAAGAGTTTTCAATGAGAACCAATGCAAAAAATTTCTGGAGTAGAAAAACAGAACTAGCAAGAAAAGCATTGCTAAACTCACACCCACCCACACAGACACAGCAGCTCTATCAGCTCCAGTCCTGAGCTCAGTATTTTGAAATCGCTCTCTTCCTCTTCGTCTTGAGTGCCATTGCAGGACTCATCCTCTCCTAGACTCTGTAGTCACCACCTTGGGGCTTCCTGCACCTTCTCTGACTCCTTTGAGTTAGCATGACCTTAATGTGAGACTTTCCAGTGCTTCAACCTTGAAAATGATATCTTGCTCCAAAAGAAGCAGGTCTGGAGTGCTTGATGTGTCCAAGGGAGCCATTCAAGTTCAGGCCCTCTGTTCTCCAGCCTCCTTGATGGCTCTGCCTTGGCCCCACTTAGCATCAGAAAGTCCTGAACTTTCTGTTCTCTCTCACTCCTGCAGCCCACTTCACTGCTCCCTCTGCCTATAGCAGTCTTCTGGGTATTCCCCACCTGGGGAACCCCTTCTTATCCTCCAAAGCTGAGCTCAAACAGCTGTCCCCTGGGGGAACCTTCCAAGGGCCACTCCCCAACCATTTAGTCTGTGTTAGAAGCCACGTTCTCTGGGTCTCTTTTCTACTCTGGCCTCTCTCTGCCACACTCCTCAAAACACAATATTGTGGAGGCCGTCTACCTACCTGGCTCTCTCCCTCATTGGCACGGAAGTACCTTGAGGACAAAGAACTGTGTTTTATGAGTATTCAATTTTATATTCTTGGGACTTAGAACATAGCAGGGGTTTAATAAATGTTTATTAATTGCACTGATTCTGTTTTCAGAAAAAGTAATTTATAAAATTTAAAACAAAATCAGAGAAATGAAATGAAAAGCAAATGTTCCAAGCAGTGTAGCTTCGACCTCCTCTTGGTATTTAGCGTCTGGTTTTCTTGTTTGCTGAGACAGTGATAATTGTGATATATTCTTTTGTACAATGAGAGGACCTGTGGAGCGGAGCTGTGGGCTGGGAGTGTGTTTGTTCCGTGGACCTAAGATAGGTCCACTCATCTATGGACACCTACCCGCCTGGGCCTCCAGGTGGAGATTGCCCAGGAAGTGGAACTGTTCCAAGCCAAGAAGTTTCCACTTTTACTAGAGTTTTTTGTGTTCTGCTGTTCAAGCATTAGGAAGAAGAAGCCCTGTTTGAGTCTTGATAGGATCATGATCCCCCCGCAAAAATGTTTGTGTAACCTCAAGCCACACTGAAAGCAAGGACGTGGGATTCTGCCTCACCTGGCTCATCCCTTTATCTTGCCTGCCAGTTGTGTGCACGGGCATTTGAGTATGTGGTTCCCCTGAACTCTGTTGGTCTTGTATATTCTGGTAGAACCCAAGGCCAGAGCACTTTACTTCCCAGGAAGTAGGGGGAACTTTAGAAATTCAACAACACACATTTATGGATCACTTGGTATGTGCAAAACCCAACTTAGGTGCTGTGGGTGATCCAGGGTGATAAGGATTGGAACTCCATTCTTCAGAGCCGCCCATGTGGGAAGAACAGTCAGCAAAGCTTTGGAGACATGATGGAGCATGACTTAACCTAGGTTCTGTAATTACTTTGGCATCCACAGCATTAGAGAAAGAAATACCTGGTATTGACACAGGTTTAGGTCTTCTCAAGTTCATCGTGACCTTTCATCTTCATATAATTTCCATCTTGCAGTTAGGAAACACGAACTCTAATGTGCAATAGATATGAACCCCAAAATATTAGATTGGGAGATAAATCAGTAGAGTGAGGGGTCAGTGGTTCAGGTGTTTGTTGGGGATGAGATGTTCTCTGCTAGATTTGCCCTCACAGATGGAATCTAGGAGAAAGATCTCTAAGAAACTAGGATTGTGAGAGCCTGTACTTCATGAATCCAGCTGCTGAGATAGTGGAGGTAAGAGCCAGTGATGGAGAGGTGATCTGTATCTTTTTAGTACAGTAAGAAGAGAGGCCCTGGGGAGAGAAGGGGTAGAGGCAGAGAGCAGTTGGAAGTTTCATCCTTGGACACATTGAGCTTTGATCATGTCTGTTGGGTTTTTCTTACACTGAGTGCACTTGAAGACCACCTCCCCAGCTGCTCCTAATGGAGTCCCTTACTGGGGACCCTGGAGCCTCCTGGCAGCTGGGGCACAGGGCATTTCCTTTCTTCCTCTCAAGTTTGACTCTGACTGGGAGACAAACCTTTCTGCTCCAACTTTTTCTCCGTTCAAAGTGCCTTAGAAAAGAAAGGCTTAGATTTATTTCTCTTTGCAAAAGGGTACTTTCAGTGAAACTGAAGCTAAAAATGTAGTAAGGGGTGGCATTTCTTGGCTACTATTTCTTTTTCTTGTAGTAGCATACGGATAGCCTAGCTGTGCTTATCTTTTTTTTTTTTAATAACAACAACATAATGAAATGTTTATAATATATGTAACAGGCTCAAAATTAGAAGATACAAAGAGTTTTGTGGGTCTCCAATTCACATTTATCTTCCAGCCACCCGGGTCCCCTCTCCTGGGGTAGCCAGCATTACCAGTTTCTTTATGACACTGTTTGTTAACTGCTGTGTTACCACACAGCAATGCCAGAAGTGACATTTTGGAAATTGGTTCAACAAATAATCCAAGGCCTTACCCTGACCAGGCCCTGGCTATGAGATCCTTAGTTTTGGTGAAGTCTTCATTTTTTTTTTTTTTTTTTTTTTTTTTGCCAGTAAGGTGACCAGAACGAAGGGACAGTGCCACCATTATTAGTGAGCACATTACCATCTGCAGGTATTGCAATGAAAATGCTTCAGTTCTCAAAGTTGTGGGAGGGAGGGTTTGAGGGGGCAGTGCTAGGGATTGAACTCAGGGCCTTGTGAGCACTAGGTAAGCACTCTACCATTGAGCTGCATTTTGCCAAGAACTTTGAAAGTATTTTATTCCCCAGTTCCAGCACATGATTGATAGCTGCCACTTATAATTACTTAATACAAACCCCTGCTGCTAAAGGACTCAAATGGATGTCCATGTATTTATTTTGCCATCTAATACAAAGCACAAGTTTTTGTTATCCTTGTAGCTCATCAAGATCTTGACTTCCGTATCATAAGCTCCTTGAGACAGCAACTACATCTGAGCCATCCTTATACACCTGCCAGAGGGTTTCAGCACATGTTTCTCAATGATTCCAAGACAGACTCCTAGGTCACATGCCTGAGGAGGAAGAATTTGGGGTATGAGGAAAGGAGATTTTTTTATTGACCTTTCCTCTAAGTTAGTTGCTGACTCCCTCTGCAATAAGACCTGGCTTCTTGACCCCCATCAAATGATTGATATCATGGGGATTTTAGGAAAAAGTGGTCGCTGCTGCTTCCTTACTCCAGCTTCTGCTGACAGGAATTTATATTGGCCGATCTGTCTGGGTTACACCCTGGATTCCTTTGTGAGGAAAGGGAAAGTAGCATGGATTAATGACTAATTATGACTCGCTTCCTTTGCTTAAGAACTTATCTTTCATTGCTCATTTGCCCTGAGAAATAAGGAAGTATGGGTTGCAGGAACAGTGACCTGGACTAAGAGTCCATAAGACTGGATTCTACTCTTGCACGACCTGGACCCTGTCACTGTACTTCAGGCCTCGGTTTCCTCATTTAAACTGTCAGAGTTGGATTATGTGATTGCTATGGTCCTTCCCTATTTGGAGAGCTATGATTTAGGACCCTCTTTTCCTAAAGTCTGTGTTCCTTCCACTTTCCTTCCATTTGCCTCTGCCTGTCTCC
This sequence comes from Sciurus carolinensis, assembly GCF_902686445.1. Taxonomy (NCBI): domain Eukaryota; kingdom Metazoa; phylum Chordata; class Mammalia; order Rodentia; family Sciuridae; genus Sciurus; species Sciurus carolinensis. The sequence goes on from NC_062213.1 coordinate 164,211,901, forward strand.
AGATCCCAGGTGGCAATTGCTAATTCGATCTTCGATTTTGTGCTCCTAGGTATTCTTCGTGTCAGACCTCTTCAAGACTAAGACGACACTCTCCCTGCCTGCCCCTGCCATCAGGAAGGAGATCCTTTCACCTGTGGACATTATTGACAGGAACAATCACCACAACATGGTGTAGGTGCTGCCCGCCTCCTGAGCTGTTTTTGTACAATGACTGCTGACAGCAAGTTCTTGCTGCTCTCCAATCTCATCAGACAGTAGAATGTAGGGAAAAACTTTTTGCCCAACTGATTTGTGAAAAGGAAAAAAAAAAAAAGTCTTACCTTGTGGCCTTCCAAAAATAGGTAGTGTTCACCTATGTGGAATCAACAGCAAACTAACACCAAGTGCCGGAGTCCTGGATGTGCAGTTGGTTTAAGTGTTCATGTTCTAGTGAACACGGGCCTGTCCCACCACAAACACTAAATGATTTGAGCAGAGTCTTCTGGTCACCTTCTGTGACCTGAGAATCCCAGGCCTGTGAGAAAAATGCAAACTCACGTTGTAGCACACGATGCCAGAATTAGCACTGAATCCGGAACATAGCCTTCGGGAGGGCTCTCCTCCTGCATCCCCCTTCTCATCCACTCTGTTCTCTACTGTGACTTTGGTTCAGGAAATTTTATTTTGTTTTCTTAAATCTAAGGAATGAGCAGGTTTGCTCAGTCCAGTGGTCAGATCCCAAATCCAAATCCCTAGTCCTTGGGATTTTATCACCTCCCACAATCCACAGGCCCACAACCATGGTCCCTCACTTTAGAGATTAGAAGACTCTTTGTGGATGAGTGAACTTCACAAATAGCACAATTTCAGAAGAAATGGAGGGTCCAGGCCCCCATATGTCTTCTTTTGACTCATCGTCCTGTGATGTGATGTCGATCGCAGGATGCTGATGTTGTACACGTCAATCACCGGGCACTTGCACACTCTTAGAAACGGTTAGACTTCGGTTACTGCCATCTCCCTTGAAATCCGGGGTTTCCTGTGAGGGTCCAGAGATGAGCAAGGGCATGGTCTGCCTCTGGCTGATGGAAAACGGCCTTCTGGACAGGAGACGGGGAGGAAAGAGGCAGAAGGAAAGACGAACCAACCTTTCAGCTACTCAAAGTTGGAGGGAGCCAGAGTAGCAGCCGGTCTTCTGCCTGAAAGGCTACCCTTCAAGATAACGGAGTGGAGAGGGTTTCCGTGGGAGTTGCTCTTGCTAAGCTGTGTAAAGCACTGTTGTCTTGGGGTTGACCCCTAGGGCAGTTCTTGGTAGGTTCTGCTGGGCAGAACACATGGGTTAAATCTCCGTAGAGAGTTTTCCTCATTCTCTATCATAAGTGTCCTTCCAAGCAAGGTCCCACTCTGGGCAGTAGATGGGGATCCCTTCTACTGAACCTTTGAGGAAAGGAGGAAGAAAGAAATGCTTCTTGATCTTGGATGCAAACTTTCAAAGGGCTACATGTAACCATATGGATCAACCACATGCACATCCTTACTACAGAATCCGTCCTTTCATTTCAACGTATAGCAAGCTATGATTTTTATATATAAATATTATATAAATAATGTATAAAACATTAAAAGTTAACTATGTAAAATATTATTTCTGAAGCAATTTTAGCTATATCCACTATGATTATAAACTGTGTCTCGACCTGTGTTATTTACTTTAGCTGCTTAAAAAAGCATTGAGTTAATTTTTTTTTAATCTCAACTAAAATATCATAGTTCTGTGGTAGTCATTGTTTTACAATGAGAGAAATAACTGCAACTAGAGAAAACTGTATAAAAACATTAAATTGTCAGTATTTTTGTAAGGTTCCATTTTGTAAAGAGAATAATATTCAAAGACTTTTGTAGCATACAAAGTGAAAACTTGTATCTGCGAAACTATACTTGTATTAAATGTGCTTTTTAAATAAAAGCTCGTAACACAACTAATGAAGGAAGTGGAAGCATGGATTGTTTGAGGGATGTCTGTGTTGGGTACGTGGGTAGGAGGACCGGGAGTCTGCCTCCGATTGGCCTCCCTCAGGGCACCACCTTCTGATTCTTGCAGTGGGCAACATGGCGGCCAGAGGAGAGATACCAGTGGCTCAGCTGCCCTTTCATCTTGGAAAGCCTGTTTGCAGAGTGAGGCTCTGGCTCTGCCCTCCTCTCAGGCCCTTTCTAAAAGCTTTTGTATTCAAAGGGGGGTTTTCATCAGGGAGGTGGGAACTGGATGGCCCCTCAAGGCAGATAAAGGGTCTGTGCTCTAGATAAGGTGGACTTGAGGGGCCGACTGGGGGAGTCCTTCACAGGGTCCACAGCACAGGAAGGGGACACACTGCTGAGAATGCCGTTTGTCTCCTTGCCCATGGCTCTCTTCCTGTGTTTTCCAACCTGGAAAAAAAGGGGAAGCTAGAAATTCACATTTACTGTGCACCTGTGGGCCAGGTAGTTCTGCCTATCTGTTCCTTCTTACCCAGAGTTCTTATTTTGAGAAGGAAAACAGGAATGAAAAGGTGAAACCACTTGTCTAAATCCTTCACAGTAATTGCAGGACAGGTCTTATATTAGTTTCCTGTTGCCATTGTAACAAATTACTGCAAACAGTGGTTCAAAGCAACACAAAGTTGTTATCTCATAGTTCTGGAGGGTCTGGGGGAGAAGTTCTTTCCCCGTCCGCACCCCTTGCCTGTGGCCCACTTCCTCCTCACTCTGCTGTCTCTGACACACCTCCCACATTCGAGGGCCTTAGTGATTATGTGGGACCACTCAGATAATTTTAGGATAATTCATCTACATTAAATTCAGCTGAGTAGCACATTTAATTCCATTATGGCTCAACCTTAATTCCTCTGAGCCATCTAACAGGAGTCACAGATTCCAGGGATTTGCATGTGGACATCTTTACAGTTCACCCTCTGGCTTCCAGAGCAAAATAGATTTACTTGATCTCAAAGTTTCTCTCTCTCTCTCTCTCTCTCTCTCTCTCTCTCTCTCTCTCTGCCTGTTCTTCTTGTGACAAGTGCTCTACCACTAAGTTACATCCCCAGTTCTAAATGTAGTTGAGTGATGGAGCAATTTTGTAGCATGCAAAAATCCCTGGGTTCAATCCAGTAGTGCAAAATAAATAAATAAAATACATACATAAGCACATTTTAAAAATCTCTTTTAAATCTAACTTAAGAATCCCAAATCTCATTATCTAAATTAGGAAGAAGAAGACTGTTCATACCACCCTGAGGTATCATTGTTCTCCATCTGTGAACCTAAAAAACTTAAGAAACAACTTACCTGCTTCTAAAATTCAGTGATAGGACAGGCATAGGAAAACAGTCATACTTACTCAAAAAGTGGAAAAGTAAAAGACACAAAGGAATCATCAATCCTAAGCAACTTCCAGACCAGCCTGACAAACTCCATTTGGTTCCAAGGCCTGGAAATAAACCCCTGTAGCTTACGGCTTGCTTTTTTTCCCAAGACCCGCCTGCTTGCTCTTGGCTGGTAGATAAAGCAGGCTGATTTGTGCCCTGGTGTCAGCTCCGAGATTTTCTGTAAGTGTGATGTACTTTTGGGTGCAGCTAGGGAGAACTTGAGGCCACCCTCCAAATTTTAACTTCAAATCTGAAGAACAAAGTTCCACAGAGACAAAATAGCTCTTGCTGGTGGGGGCAGAAGAGGGGAGACAAGCTGAGAGGAGAGAACTGGTGATTCTTGGAACCAAAGCCTTCTGACACAAGTCCCCCAGTTAGTCTATTGTACCTCTCCCAAAGCAGTTGACAAAATACCCACAAAAGAAATAGCCCCAATCCACGTAGACTTATGGGAAAGATGGAACTGCAGCTCACAATATCCATGCCACCATGATGAGCCACCTAGTAGTGCAGAAGGGTATATGAACTTCAGAATCAGGCCTGCATCACTGTCTTCGCTCTCCCAGTTACTGGCTAGGAGATGTGTCTGAACCTCTGAGCCTTGGATTGTCACTTATAAGGATGGAATTTCTAATACCTGTTTTTATACCTCTGTGATCATGGCATTCTCTCAGTCTAGACCCTTGATTCTCAAAACGTGGTCTACAGACTCACAATATTTGTATCCCTGGAGAACTTGGTAGAAATACAGAGGTGGAAGTCCCTGCCCCACCTAAAGCTATAGAACCTGAATGTTCCTATGATCCCAGGTTATTCACGTGCACGGTAAAGTTTGAGAAGTGCCCCCACTCTTTGCTCCATAAACCTGCAAGTTTGGTCGGGTGTTCACTGCCCCTAGCCACATTCAGGCTAGGTTTGACTGAATGCATACTGGGCAAACATCAGTGACCTCGTAGCTTTATGGACCAAAATTATATGTCTATTAAGCGTATAACGTTCTAACCTGGCATGGTGATGCACACCTGTAATCCTAGCTACTTGGGAGGTTGAGCAAGGAGGATCACAAGTTCAAGGTCAGCCAGCCTGGATAACCAGAAACACCCTAACTCAAAATAAAATTTAAAAGGGCTAGGGATATAGCTCAGTGGAAGAACGCCCCTGGATTTAATCCCCAGTACTTAAAAAAAAAATGTTAGAAAGGTCTATAAGGTTCTCAGGGACAAAAGCTTATCTTACCTTCTCTGCCAAGTCCTCCCTTCTGTTTGGCACGGTATAGTTCCTGGGAGTTATTGAGCCATTAACCAGTACCAGGTCAAAAAGTCATATGACTCTTGGTAACCAACCAATTAAACAGGAGGCAGGGATACTGAGAAGGGCAAACCTTTTTCTCTTTTTTTAAGAGTTAGTGAGGACGCGTATTTTTTTTTTTTCTGAGATAGAAACAAAAAGCTTTACCTAAGTCTGCATGATTTCTCCCAGTTAGAATGCACTCATATACCCATTATCTTATTCCAAAATATTTCCAAAGGAGTATTTATGGGCAAATGACTGACATAGCAATCTTGCGTGGTTTGTTTCATTTAAGTCCTCAAAAGCAACTATTAAAGTAGATATGATCAGCTCCATTTATTTCACTGAAAGGGAAACCAAAATTCACCTAAGAATCTTGTTTTAGTTTGTACATCTAATTTGGAATAGACTTGGGATTCAGATCCAAACTATTTCAGTTATTCATCAAGTAATATTTACTGCAATTACTTCCTAGGTGCCAGGCACTGGGAAACACAGCAGGTAGAGCAGTGATTGAAACAGGTGACATTCCAGCATCAAGGAGCTGCTGAGCTAGAGGGGAATGCAAGAGCTGGAGTTACAAATGTAGGGACTCAGGAGCATGATAAAGAAAGAATGCTAGAAGCTAGGGGAACTTTGCAGGAAGACATCCTACCTACAAAGAGCCAGGCAGGACCACAGCCTATTGACTTCACTCCTCTGCCTCAGCAAAATGAAGGAAATGCAGGTGCAGGGAAGAAACAAAGGAGTAAATAAATAACCAAAGCAGTGGGGTAGGGAGGGAGTCCTGAGGAATGCTGTGGAGCATGAGCAGAAGAGTCAGAAAGACTTCTCTACTGTGGACTTGCTTCGTACCCGGTGTGAGCATCTCCTCCAGAGACCCAACTCTGAAAAAAATAAAATAAAATGCTAGTTTTTTACATGAGTCTGTCTAATAATGAGAAGAACTCAAAACACTCTATCTAACAATGACAGAGTTTTCAAAACACTTTTGCGCAGTCACGTGTGAATTCTCCATGGCTCCCTCTGAAAGAAAGCAGTGAGCAAAGGCTCCAGAGTATGAGAGGTGAGTGGCAGGAATCAGGGACACCTCGGTCATTTTCTTTTTATTTCAAATGGTGTGTAAATGATAAGAAGAGGAATGGTGACCTATTTTTAAGACTTTATGACAGGGGTATAAAATGGGAGGTAAACATGTAAAAGCGTGCTCAACTTTTGAATCATGGGGAATTGCAAATTAAAATCACACTGAGTAATCATTATATACCTAGGACATTTTTGTCTGAATTAAAACAACAAAGCAACACCACCCAGAGTGGGTACAGTTGTGAAACAACTGTGACTGGTGGTCATGTGAATTGGTACAAGCGCTTTGGAAAGTTTTGCCAACAGCTACTGAAGTCAATAATATGCATAGCCCATTGTTCAGCAATGCCTCCCCTAAAATATATACCCAACAGAGGCTGCATGTGTGCTCAGCCAAAGACATGTACAACAAGGTTTATGGTAGCACCATCTAAAACTGGAAATGACTCAAATCCCTCTCAACAGTCGAGTGGACAGTTACATAGTGGAATTAAACATTCACACGGGAATACTACTTGGCAATGAAAATGAACAAATGAATCACACACAAACAATTGAGTGAAACCAGGTAAAAAAGAGAAGGCATATTTTATAAATTCATTTTTATGAAGTCCAAAACAGGCAAAATTAATCTAGATAGAATTTACTAATCTTGTGATAGAACTAATCATTAATCTAGTGATACAACTCAGATTTGTGATTACCTTTGGGGGTGCAGATGGATTGGGAGAAGATGATCTGAGTGGTCATTGTGTGAAAATTTGTTAAGCTGGACACATGATTGATGCTCTTGTCTATTTATCAAGCTTCAATTGAAAAGGAGAAAAGAAGGAAACTCGTAAAAATAAATGTTTACATTGGCAAATTTACCTCCTCAAGAGCTTTCAAACTCATCCTTTCTCTTTGCTTCCTGTCCTCCCACTTAATGCCAGTCTCATTAACCCTTCTTCGGCCTATTGCAATTGCCTCTTCACCTGGTCTCCTTGCCTCGATCCATTCCCTTCAAAGACATCCTCCACCATGGGACCAGAGGGAGCTTCCTAAAGAACAAAACTAGCTGTGCCACTCACCTCCTATGGAATAAAATTCTCAGCATAGTATTTATTCTTATTTTTAAATTTTAATTCATTTTGAAACTATAATTCAGAGAGCGAGACCCGTATACCTACAGGTGACGTAACAATGAGCAATTTGCTCTATTTTTCCAGATCAAATGTTGTTGTCATGAAGAAATAAACTAAGATGCCAATGAAATCCAGTCTCTCCATTCCACACAGTCTGTTCCATGGTCACGATTATCCTGAATTTTGATGTATGTCATTTTATTTATGCATCCATGGGCAGTACACAGAATTGTTTTATGAGTTTTAAGTGTATGTATATATAAATATTATAAAAGTAATGTGTATTTTTATAATCTTTAAGCTTCCATTGCTGTGTTTTTATAATTTATACACGGGAATCAATCTAACAAAAGAGGTAAAAGACCTCTATGATGAGAACTATAGAACATTAAAGAAAGAAATTAAAGAAAATCTTAGAAGATGGAAAGATCTCCCATGTTCTTGGATTGGCAGAATTAATATTGTCAAAATGTCCATACTACCTAAAGTGCTATACAAATTCAATACAATTCCAATTAAAATCTCAATGATGTACCTCATAGAAGTAGAGCAAGCAATCATGAAATTCATTTGGAAGAATAAGAGACCCAGAATAGCTAAAGCAATCCTTAGCAGGAAGAGTGAAGCAGGGAGCATCACAATACCAGAACTTCAACTATACTACAGAGCAATAATAACAAAAACGGCATGGTATTGGCACCAAAATAGACAGGTAGATCAATGGTACAGAATAGAGGACACAGAGATACACGGATCTAAAATGTTCACTTTAGCCACTCTGTGGCATCATGGTATATGGATCAACCATAATTTCCTATTGATGACCACTGATTGTTTCCCGTTTTCCACTATTATCAACAATGAAGCAATGAATGCCAGTTTTTCTCTTTGAACAGTAAGTAAGAATTAGTGTTACTTACTACGTATAGAAATGAAATCCTTGGATAGTGGAGTACATCCATCTCAACTTCAGTGGAATTAAATATTCACACAAAATAGTTATAACAAATCGATACTCTCACCAGGAGCACATGAGTTTGCTGATTAATTTTCAGCCTCAACAATTGGTATTGTCAGTCCTTTAACTTTCAACACTCTGGTAAGTATGAACAAGTTAAATCCCTTGGGGTTTTAATTTTCATTTTGATACCAAATAGTTTGAACTTATGTGGTTTTAATTTTTTATTGTAAGCTTGTTTACAGCAGGGCTGGTGTTTTTTTGGAATTCCATGTGTCCTGATCTCTAGAAGGCAGTTTTATGCTTCCTGCCCAGGGCTAGGCAACTCTAATCATGCCATTCTCTTTTTAAACTCTCTAAAAAAGATTTTCAGAAAATAATTCATATTTCTTAGGTTGATATACAAGACTGCATGATTTGTCTTCTGCTCAGATCTCCAACTTCAACTAAAGTCTGAAGGTATCACTTTGGCTTTATACTCCCCCTTGGTTTCCAATGAATGGAACTTCTTTTGATCGGGTCCATGTGTTAATGGTGGAGAAAGTAGTTATATTTCATTCAGTGGGGGGAGGTGTTATGTTTCATCCATATTTCTAAGCTCGTGTGTGTTTTGTTTTTCCTGAAGATTTGTTCTGCAGTAGCTAAATTTGCTATGTTGCTAGGTTTGGAGTTTCAGAGTAGGTTGCTTTCAGGATCTTGGACCTGCCTGTTTTTCTGCCTCTATTTCTTTCCATATGCCAAATCTTTTCCCTTGTCTCCTAAAATCAAGCCACGTGGAACAACTCAGTTTCCCCAAACCATACTGCTTTGACTTTGCATTTGTCGTTTCTTCTCCTTGGTCACCTTCAAGGATCAGATCTGCTTCCACCTTCACTGGGAGAAGTGAACCCAGACCAGGTTAGATGGCCCTGCTGTCCTTCCGCTGCCTTCCTGTGCTGTGTTATAAGAGCTTGTGTATGTCTATCTCACTCATCTGCTGCTTGAGGACAATGATAATATCTTATCCTTCATTGTTTTCCGCCTTAGGATAGAGCACAGTGGCTAGCACAGAGTGAGCACCTGATAAACATTAAGGAGGATTAAAGAGCCCTTCCTGGGCTGGGGATATAGCTCAGTTGGTAGAGTGCTTGCCTTGCAAGCATAAGGCCCTGGGTTCGATCCCCAGCACCCCCCCCCCCCAAAAAAAAGTCCTTCCTTTAGTTGATAGGTGAAAATGTGTGTGTATGTATGTTTAATTACATGTGCAAACATGTACATATATCCTTGAATATACGATGATATACAATTGGAGTTGCATGTATGTTTGTGTGCATGTGTGTGTGTCCAAATACATGCAAGGACAAGCATCTTCACTCTTCTCTTGAGTGGGTGACACAAATCGTTAGGTGGCATTTGTGGAGATGCTGCAGTGTTCGCGGTGAAAGTGGAGAGGAGGAATAAAGGATAATTGCCACTTTGGTGACCAAACCGTGGAATATGTGGTCCAAGCAGCTCTCAGTCAGAAACTCTAGCTATGGAAGGTGTCTGTTAGGGAGGGCAGAATCCATGTATCTAACACCATACTGCTTTTGGGTTCAAAGTATCCGGCAGAGAGAGTGGAGTGAGGTTTGGCATTGATGGGACAGCCTAGGTGGTTCCTGTGGATCTGATATCTTCAAGTCCAGTGGAAACCTGAGTGCCAAGTTTTCACTTCTCTTTTCCTTTTTCTCCTTTGGAGGCCAGTTCTTGCCACCCACAGGGGCCTTGTGCTATCTGTATCTGTGTTTCCTTTTCTCTGGCTCTCTGGCATGTATGGGCAATCAGAAACTTTACATGGGCACACACTCAGCCTCTTTCTCTTTCTCCTTGTTTTATGGGATCCAGTCTGGGGTCCACCTTTATTGGCAGAGGAGTTCCATGGCTATGATGTCACCTGTGCTCAGTTGGAAGACCCCAGCATGAATCGAGACATCAGAGGAAATGAGTGGTGATCCCCTAAGGAGACAAGCTCATGAAGTCATCATCGGTGACAGTGAAGGAAATGAAGGAAAACGGAGGTCAGAGTTATAAGAGCAAAGCAATGTTTACTCATTCATTCATCATCCATTCGACAAATATACGCCGAGCCTGACTTTGAGTTAGACATAATTTCTGCCCTCCAGGAATTATGGTTGAACAAGGGAAACTAACACATGGGCAAACAGAAAAATAAAGGTAAGTCCAGGAAGCTTTAAAAAATTCAGATGAGGAATCTAAATGATAGGAAGATCAGTGGGGAAGTGAATCACACTGAAAGAGAATGTGGGCTTAGAGTTAGGTAAACTTAGGTACAGTAGGGTGTATTTAGTAGTTAGGTACAGCAGGGTGTATTTTGACCTATTATACATACATGGGGTGCAACCCATTACAATTTTGAGCCCATTCTTTGTTTTTTAATTATTATTGTAAACAAATGGGATACATGTTGTTTCTCTGTTTGTACATGGAGTCAAGGCATACCATTTGTGTAATCATAAATTTACATAAGATAATGTTGTTTGCTTCATTCTGTTATTTTTTCCCTTCCCTCCACCCCTCCCACCCCTCTTTTCCCTCTATACAGTTCTTCCTTCCTCCATTCTTACCACCCTCCTTATCCCTAACCCTAAACCTAACCCTAACCCTAACGCTAACCCCTCCCACCCCCCATTATATGTCCTCATCCACTTATCAGCGAGATCATTCGTCCTTTAGTTTTTTGAGATTGGCTTACCTCACTCAGCATGATATTCTACAATTTCATCCATTTGCCTGCAAATGCCATAATTTTATCATTCTTCATGGTGGAGTAATATTCCATTGTATATATATGCCACAGTTTCTTTATCCATTCATCAACTGAAGGGCATCTAGGTTGGTTCCACAATCTGGCTATGGTGAATTGAGCAGCAATGAACATTGATGTGGCTGTATCTCTGTAGTATGCTGATTTTAAGTCCTTTGGGTATAGGCCTTGACCCCATTCTTGTGATTGTACATGATGTGGAGTTTCACTGGTCATGTATTCATATATGACCATAGAAAAGTTATATCCAGTTCATTCTACTATCTTTCCTATTCCCAACCCCCTCCCTTCCCTTCATTCTCCTTTGTCTATTCCAATGAACTTCTATACTTCCCCTCCTTACCCTCCTTTGTTGTGGGTTAGCATCCACTTATCAGAGAGAATATTTGGCCTTTGGTTTTTTGCAGCTGGGTTATTTCACTGCATGATAGCCTCCGGTTCCAACCATTTACAATCAAATGCCATAATTTCATTCTTTATGGCTGGGTAATATTCCATTGTTTATACATATCTCATTTTCTTTACCCATTCATCTATTGAAGGGCACTTAGGTTGGTTCCATAGCTTCACTATTGTGAATTGAGCTGCTATAAACATTGACATGACTGTGTCACTGTAGTATGCTGATTTTAAGTCCTTTGGGTATAGGCCTAGGAGTTGGATAACTGGGTTAAATGGTGGTTCCATTACAAATTTTCTAAGGAATCTTCATACTGCTTTCCAGAGTGGTTTCACCAACTTGCAGTCCCACCATCAATGTATAAGTTTATCTTTTTCCCTACAACCTCAACAACATTTATTGTTACTCATATTCTTAATAATTGCCATTCTGACTGGAGCGAGATGAAATCTCAGTATAGTTTTAATTTGCATTTCTCTAATTGTTAGAGATGTTGAACATTTTTTCATATTTTTTGACCATTCATATTTCTTCTGTGAAGTACCTGTTCAGTTCCTTTGCCCATTTATTGACTGGGTTATTTGTTTTTTTGGTGTTAAGTTTTTTGAGTTCTTTATATGTCCTGGAGGTCAATGCTCTATCTGTGGTGCAGATGGTGAAGATTTTCTCCCATTCTGTAGGTCGTCTCTTCCTGTTTCTTTGTGTGAAGAAGCTTTTTAGTTTGATGCCATCCCATTTATTGTTTCTTGATTTTACTTCTTGTGCTTTGTGAATCTTTTTGAGTAAGTCTGTTCCTGAGCTGACGTGATGGAGAGTTGGGCCTACTGTTCCTCTAGTGGGCGCAGGGTCTCTGGTCTAATGCCTAGGTCTTTGATTCACTTAGTGTTGAGTTTTGTGCAGGGTAAGATATAGGGATTCAATTTCAATCTACTTTGTATGGATTTACGGTTTTTCCAGCACCATTTGTTGAAGAGGCTATCTTTTCTCCAATGTATGTTTATGGAAACTTTGCCTAGTATGAGATAACTGTATTTATGTGGATCTTAAGTTTCCATTCTGTTCCTGGACTATGTAAGTTACTGACTAATTGAGTATATGCTTCTTCAGCTGGATGTTGGACACAACACATCTATACAGACATTCTGTGATGATTAAATTAAAGAATTTTTTGGTGGAGTCTGACTCATGGCAAGCTCTGACATGGAAGACATTTGATTATATATTTTATATAACTGATGCTTGATGCTAAATTTCAAAGTAAAAAGTAGGAGTTAACTAGCTGAAAAAAGGAAATGTGAGGGTCTAGGCAAAGAACTCAACCACATCCAACACACTGACACATTGCTTGAGCTTTCCATCATTTGATGTGGTTGAGGGAAGGACTCAGGTGCAGAAGCAGTAGAAGCTGAAGTTAGAACTGTAAATAGAGGTCAAATCATGCAGCATACCTACCTAAGAGCTCTGAAGTATTTTCTGAAATTCATCTTTAGAAATTTAAAACAAAAAGCTACTTTTAGTCAACTTGGCAAAAGCATCAAGGATTTCATGTAGCTTGAGTTAATAATTTTACTTTAGAAATTTAAAACAAAAAGTTACTTTCAGGCAGCTTGGCAAAAGCATCAAGAATTTCATGTAGCTTGAGCTAATAATTTTACTTCCAGCAATTTATCAGGGGGTAATCAGAAATGAAGATTAAAAATTATGTACAAAATGTACCTTGAAAACTATTTTATAATAATGGAGTGGGAAACAAAATAAATGTTAAGTAATTGAAAAATGACTAGGCAAATTAAGATATATTCAATTGATGTAATTTTTTAAGCAAAAGTATTCAACAATATTTAAAGACGTAGGAAAGCATTCATAATAAAATGTCAACTAAAAAATTCAAAGCTTAAATACAATGATTTAGTTTGGGTTTAAAAGAGAATGAAAAGAAATATGTATGTGTGTACCCACACTATTGGGAAGAATTATACCCCCCAAAGCCCAAATGCATAATTGGGATTATTAGTGATTTCTGTTTTCTTTTCAAAAATTTTTAAATACTTCCCATGTTTTTAGAAGGCATAAATAACTTTTATAATTAAAAATATTCTTTTAAATGATCCCTTTGGAAGATGCGGTATAAAATATATTGAAGAGAGGTTTCTATATAGAAAAAATTGAGGTAGTTAAATGAAGATTCTAACAATCCAAGGGAGAAGTGATACAATTTTCAGCCAGGGCATGGTAAAGCCCAGTATGGATTTCAGAAGAACTAGAATTAAGAAGATTTTTCACCTTCTGAACATGGGTGAAACAGAGAAGAAATCAAGCATGATGCCTGCATTTCTGATCTGGGAAATCCAGTGCAGTGTGTACTGATCTCAGAGACCAGGAACACAGAGAAAAGGTCCTTTGGAGAACAAAGTTCTGTTTTGCATATGTTGAACTTGATTTGTTTTCCGGGGAGGTGGCCAAGTCTAGTAAATAGATAAATAAGCCTGAGTTCATTCCACAAAAATATATTTAGCATCAACTCTGTGGCAGACAAGATCTGGGTTTTGGACACAGCAGTGTATAAAACAGATTAGAACTTGCGTGCTATTTGGGGAACTACAGCCTCCAGTTTAGAACAGACATCTGGGTTAGAAAGATGTTTACAGGTGTCAACAACCTGTAGATGGAAGGTGGAGAAACCACAAAAAGTGGGCGAGCCAGATAACTTAAGGACTGTAGGATAGGAAAAGTGGGCTTATTTTGGTTCAGTCAGGCTATTTCTTTTCTATAACTCAGAGAATTCAACTGCTTTGAAAAATGTCTGCCAATACCTTGAGTGTAATAACTACTTTTTGATCGTACTCAACTCCCAACCTACCTACCTCGTCTGTGTCTGTGAGAGATGGGCAAATCACTGTATCTCCTAGACATGGTTACCACAATTCTAAAATAGGAATAATGTGGCCTTCACCTGCTTCAGGGTCTGTGCCCCTTCTGCCTAGAATGTTCTTCCCTGTGACCTTCCCCTCCTTGCTCCTTCATGTCATTCAGATCTCTGCTTAACTAGCACTTCTGCAGAGATCTTCCTTGATCTTCTAATATAAAGTAGCATTGGGATATTAGGATGTATATTTTTTGGTGTCCATCCATGGTTCCTGACTCACAACTTTCTACCCAAAGCTAGCCACAGAAACTTGAGTCGCTCTTCCCCAAAGCAATTCATAGACACTCTAATCTTTCCCTCACCTCTCTCTGCCTTGGAGCAGCCAGAAAGAAATTCTCTGGGTTGGGGTTATAGTTCATTTTTTTTTTCCTGGAGTCTAATTATTTAATTTTTTAAATTGTTAGATAAAAATTGTACACATTTATAGGGTACCATAAGATGATTCAGTTGTAGTTCATTTGGTAGAGCACTTGCCTAGTGCATGTGAGGCACTGGGGTTGATCCTCTGCACCACATAAAAAATAAAAATAAATAAATAAAAATTGTGTCCCTCTACAACAACAACAACAACAAACAAAAAAAAAAAAAAAAAAAAAAAAAAAGAAAGAAAGAAGTTCTCTGACCTACCCTGGTCTGATAGTAGTCCACGACCCCTGGGTGGGTCTTGCTTCACCCAGGAGGGAGGAATGCTGTAGAGAGAGGCCTATAAGAATGCTAAAGCAGACAGGCCTTGCTGGGCTTTCCCACCAGATCTCTTAGTATTAGAGCATGTCCTTTTTGTCCAATCACTTTTGACTTGACTGTCCCAGCTTCAATCATGTGTGCAATGAAGTCTCCATGCAAATCCAAAGGGACAGGGCAGAGAGCTTCCAGACAGTCCAGCACTGGAGGTTCCTGAAGGGTGGCATACCCAGAGAGGGCAGGAAGTGTTTCCTGAGTTCTGTGAGCTGCTTGAACAAATTAATCAAACCAGAGGAGGGGGTGCAGATACTCCAATTTAAAATGGGTCCATCTGCAGATTTGGAGGCTCAGACTTGTGACTGGGTCTGAAGTGAGGCAATTCTGGGAACTGAGCCTTCAACTTGTGGGATCTGATACTGTCTCCAGGTAGAGAGTGTCACAATAGAATTGAATTAGAGGTCAGGCAAGCTGGGGTCCACTGAAGAACTGCTTGCTTGCTTGCTGGTAGGGAGCAATGTCCATACTTTTTGAGGTCACAGATGTTGTGTGTGTCGAGAGTGTGTGAGAGCAGAGGAAAGCATGGTCTGTTGTTTTCAACACAAGCATGAGCCCAGGCCTCCATTCTAATCATCGTCTGACATTTCTGGTATTGTCTGTTCCTTTGTTGTTTCCCCTACCCCACAGTTGGTATGTGTCATCAGAGTATGGGCCCAGTCTGTCTTGTTCTTTGTTATGGCCCCATCTCCCACGACAGAGCCAGGCACAGAGCAGGAAAGCAACCATTATTTAACTATTTTAAATTATTTAAATAGTTCTGAACAAATGAAGGAAGGACTTTCCAGCTTTAGGGATAAATATTAAAAAAAAAAAATGACTGAGCATTTCTATGTGCTAAGCACCTTGTTATAGTGCTAAGGATACAAAACTAAATGCAAGTTGTTTCTTATTTGAAAAGAGACACAATCTCAGGAGAAATGCAGACGTTGCAGCTAATCAAGGTGAAGCGGAGGTTTGAGTCAGTTCAGGGAAGGACCTGAAGTTGTGTTATAGTCATGGAAGATGGAACCATCAAGTCTCTGGCTCCAGATTGCACCCCTGGGACTGAAATGACAACTTGTTATTCTCTGACCCAGAGACTTGATTGACGAATGAAAGGTGGGTCAGGAGAATAGGTCCACTTTTAAATCTATACTAGGCTATGAATTTTATATCTTTATGGTTTCATATTCTATATACAGAAATGCATATTTACAAACACAGTAGGAACTCAGTGAATATTTGTAGGAAAAAACAGCCCCATTTCAGTGTGAAATAAAATTCAGAGTTGGTATATCTATACGTTGGGGTATTAGTCCATCTTTAAAAAGAAGGAATTCTGACCATGCTACAACATGGATGAAACTTGAAGATATACAAAGTAATAAAGTCAGTCTCAAAACACAATTATGTGATTTCATTGTTTAAGGAATCTAAAATAGTTAAACTCATAGAAACAGAAAGAATGGTGGTTGCCAAGGGCTGACGGAGGAGATAATGTTGTTTTATGGGAATAGAGTTTCAGTTTTGCAAGATGAAAAAATTCTGGAGACAGGTTGGATGTATTTAATACCTTCTCCACTGTACACTTACATGTGGTTAAGATAGCATGTATATGCTGTGTGTATTTTATCACAATGAATAACAATAACAATAGTAATAATGATAATAAAATTCCAAGTGTTGGCTGGTGATTCATCTGCACCTGTACCTGTGTTAATTTTGTTCTCCTGAGCAGTTAAAGCATTCAAAAGAGTCTGCATTTCCAGTGAAAGAATTTCTCCTGCCTTCAGATTCTGTTACAGATGGATGACGTGGAGACCAATAGTATTTCAATCATATAATCTACATTGAGCTAAAATTCTGAGGTAGGGTGAATGGAATGGAAATTTAAGTTCAAGGAATAAAAAGAACTATGTAAATTTTCTAGTTGCCAAAGAAGAGCTCTTTCATATATTTCTTAAGTGACCAGTGGGTATCTGAAAGGTATTTAGATTCAACTAGATACATTTGTTGGTAAATGGATGGAGTTAGAGAATATCATTTTAAGTGAAATAAGCCAAACCCCAAAAACCAAAGGCCCAGTGTTTTCTCTGATCTGTGGAAGCTAATGCACAATAAGTGGGGGCATGGGATAGGGAAGAACAGAGAGTTACTTTATGTTAGATAGAGGGGAGTGCAGGGAGAGTAAGGGGTATGGGGGAAGGAATGATAGTAGAGTGAAACAGACATTACCTCATGTACATATAGGACTGCATGACCAATGTGATCTCGCAATATGTATAATCAGAGAAATGAGAGATTACACTCCATTTATGTATGATCTATCAAAATGCATAAACTCATTCTACTGTCATGTATAACTAATCAGAACAAATAAAATAAAATTAAAAAATAAAAATAGTGATTAAGTACTTTTATTTTAAAATTTAAATATGGACAAAACTGCCATAAATTACATTCTTTGCAACTATTTAAATTGATAATGAACAGTTTTAGATGCAACTTTAAAATGTGTTAAGAGTATGTCATATTTTTCAAAATTCTCTTCCTCTGCAGGTGACCACCACTGGTATGGACAATTCTTTGGCCGAGTTATCCTGAATGCAAGAGCTGAGAAATGGGCAGGCAGCTGAAGGACGATCCAAAGACAAAAGAAAGTCGTTTTGGGTTTGGTCTGAGTTTCCTTTTGTTTCATTTTATTTTTAAAGATGGGAGAAATGATAGATCGCTTTTGTGCTGAAGAGAATGAGCCCGAGATGGGAAAAGTGATGGTGCTGGACAGAAACTGGAAGGATGCTGGTGGGCAGAACTCGGTGGGCAAGCAGAGGCTGGGCCAGGCGCTTGCCTGCGCATATTCTCAGGTCGGAGGACAGACACCATGCCCGTACAGGATCGGTCAAAGTTATAGAATGGATGGGTGCAGAAGGCTCCAGGAAGTTCTGGTCTGCTGGCGTCTATTTCCTCAAAATAGGAGCAAGATCAGCAACCGCGAGAAAAGATGGAGAAGGAGGTGCTGGGGATTGAGAAAAGAGGTAAAATATTCTTTAAGAGCAAGAGAGAATGTATCCACAAAGTGTAGTTGGACTGGCAGGCAGAATTAAAGACCCGCTTGGGGTTGGTGTCAAGAACTTTTTGGGCCTACTCAGCAGAGCTGGGTGCTTTCCGGTGATATTTTTCCAGTAAGGCAGGGGTGAGGGTGGAGAGAAGACTTGGATTTAACCGGCATGGGGTTTGGCAGGTGCACGCACCAAAGCGCGGGAGTGGTGAGGTAGCTAAGAGCAATTAAACCAATGGGGCAAGGACCTCAAGCTGCTGAAGCAGAGAAAGGTGGGCCT
Source organism: Sciurus carolinensis (assembly GCF_902686445.1). Classification (NCBI taxonomy): domain Eukaryota; kingdom Metazoa; phylum Chordata; class Mammalia; order Rodentia; family Sciuridae; genus Sciurus; species Sciurus carolinensis. The sequence goes on from NC_062213.1 coordinate 164,229,923, forward strand.
GGGGCTGGCCCCAGGTAAAAAGGCGTTAGGATCAATGGATTATTGAGTCCCTGACAACTGTCGTGATGGAGTAGTGATCTTTCTTTTGTAAATTTCTGTAAATTCGTATTTCCCCGCAAGAGCACTTCCCGGCTCTCCAATTCTCGTTTTCCTTCCATAGTCCCTGCAGAGATTTCGTGGGTGGAATCTCTTCTTTTCGAAGGAAACCAGCCACGGTGCTTTCCTCGGCGTTACTTCCCTGGCCGGTGCTGCCGGCTCTGCCAGTTCCCTGCGCCTGGCTTTTCCCATTTGTTTTGGTCCGGCTTTCCGGCCAGTCCGCATTGGAGGAAACCCAGCGCAAAGCTGATTGGAGGCTGGCGCGCGCTTAGGGCCGGTCCCCCCGGATCCTGGAGAGAGGGGGACCCCACCGGGCGCGCCGCCCTGCCTCCGCCGCAGGGCTCCTCCCACGCCCAGGGTCCGCGACCTGCGCCCCAGCCTGGACGCGAGGCGGAGGCGGCGTTGGCCGGGAGGACCTCATTGTTCCCGGTCGCTTTGACATCATTTTCTGGTTTTTCATTCCAAGGCGGGACGTTTTAGAATGCAAATACCATTTGCTTTTGTAGCAGTGAGTTTGTCTGGCAGCCATGCGTTCGTTTGGGGTGAGATCACAGCAAAAGGGTTTTGTTTGGCTCCCCCTCTCCTCCTTCTTTCTTTCTAGAGAGCAAGAGAAGCCCCAGAGGAGCGGAGAGCGCAGAAACATCCCGGGTGGGCGGGCGGGACAGGCAGGGGCCCAATGGGAGTAGTCCTCGGTTTCTAGCAGGCCGGAATTTGAAAGGAACCGGGTCAGAAGGGTGGCTGAACATGAGGTCTTTGTACCGGGTGTTTTATCCATGCGGGAGGCCTGGCCAGTGGAGGTTTGGCATTTCCAACCCGATCATCCCAAAGCACGCAGTCCTCCAGCACATTATTTCGTGTTTCCTTCGTGCTACAACCCAGAGACGATTCTGGAGAGAAAGGAAGCCTTCCAGGGCTTTCTTGTCATCGCATCCAAGTCTCTGGGAATCTCATCCTCACATCCCTAAGAGAGAATTATTACTGTCCCTATTTTTCGATGAGGCAATGGAGACTTAACATCACCCAGATAGTAGGTGACCAAGTTCAGTTTGGACACAGATCACTTTATATTAACCCACCCAGGCCATGCCCTCTGGGGGTGCCCAGCATGGTGGGTAGGGAGACAGGAAGGGAAATAATGATAGGACAATATAAGGGAAGTTAAATTGAAGGTGGCCATACAGGATGAGGCAGAGGCCGGCATTTCTGACCCAGGAAGCAGCAGATTCGCAAGGGCAGGGGTTCTCCTACCCATGGACTGTAAGCTTTAGAAGGCCCTTAGGGAGCTCCCACCCCTTCATTTTACTGAAAAAATAGGTGGGGACCCAGGGAAGGTACCCTAATTATTTAAGATCACAAAACAAGAGAGTGACAAAATGAACTGGAACCCAAGTGCACTGCCCTTTAATCTGTGGTCTGTTCTTAATAACTTAGTAGTCATATTTATAATGTAAGAGAGTTCACACTTGTTTAGCACTTAATTATGGGCCAAGTACCTCATATACTTTTGCCTTTTTTAGTCCTTGTAAGAATCCCATGAGGTGATGCTATTTACAGAAGAGAAAACAGGAGACACAGAGAAGTAACTTCCAGGATCTCACTATGTTGACTCCACAGCCAGTACCCTTTCCTACCTGGCTATAGAGCTAAGAAGATAGAGAGGAGGCCCAGAGAGGGCAGTTAAGGATTTAAGATCACAAAGCAAGGGAGTGGCATAAAAACAAAGCACAACAAAAACCCATTTAATGTAGAAATGTGTTTTCTCTTATTAAGATGAGGAAACTGGGGTTCAGAGATGCATAGTATCTTGCCCAAGATCACCAACTGCAAAAGTGGTGCGGCTAGCATTGGAGACCATGCCTGGGTTCTCAGGATTTTGTCTATTCTGTCCAGCACAGCCCCCGCTTTGGATGGATAAGTAATCAAAACTCCTCTCTCTCTCTCTCTCTCTCTCTCATACTGGAGATAGTAACTTGAACATGCTAGGCAAAAACTCTACCACTGAGCTACATTTCCAGCACTTTTTGCTTTTTATTTTCAGATAGGGTCTCATTAAAGTGCCCAGGATGCCCTCTAACTTGTGATCCTCCCGTTTAGCCCACTGAGTCACTGGGGTTACGGGCATGCGCTGCCTCTCCCAGCTTCAGCTCTTTTCTTCATAATCTTTCAGATATTTCAAAGGCAGCTCTGCCTTGGCACTGTGGCCCCTGTAGGTAGACTTGCTCTAGTCTTGGTCACATCTCTCCTGGTGATGAGTTTCCTGCTCACACTCAGGCCCTGCGGTGTGAGGAGGGCAGGAATCAGAACCCGGGTCTCCCTGGTGTTCATGCGGCGACTTTCTACCCTCCCTCTCACTTTCCCTTTGTGACACTGGTCATCAGGATCACATTATCCCAAAAGACCAAAATATGAGTTGCTTTTGGCTCTGGGGCCTTTTAGAGAAGCTATTTGGTAAAGCAACTGTAGGTTTGCAGGATGAAAATCAAAGGGGCAAAGCCAGGTCAGTACAGTCAGCTTTGGAAGCGAGGGGCCTGCCTGAACTTAGATCGCACCTCTTCAATCTGGGTGAAGAGTGACAAGCAGACAGGATTATGAATTGGGGGTGGAAAAATGAATGTCCCCAAATATTTCTGTTGCCAGTAACCTACCCTGACCTGGTGAATAAGATGCATGAGAGAGACCAAAATTAATGAATTTCATCTGGTTTGTCTCCATCACCAAGGTGTTTTGGAGGGTGTGGCTTCCAGAAGGATCATTTGGAAGGAGGGCTTCCACAGCGGAAGGAAACTCTGAACTAGATTCTAGGAGTCCTGGGTGCTCAATTCAGCTCTGCCACTCCCTGGCTGTGTGACTTGGGGAAAGTTAACTCACCTCTCTAGGCCTCAGCTATCATTCATTCATTCACTCTGCTGTGCAGTAAACATTTCTTGAACCCCTTCTGTGGGTGTGGCATGGTACTGATGGATGAGACACTTTTAACAAGATAGCCCTGCAGTGGAAGAACTCACAGCTTTGCAGGGGAAAGAGACAAGCACAGAGATTCGGAGTAGACACAACTCGGGGGTGTGAACAGAGGCCTCTGGAGGAATTATGTCAACAGGACTACAGTTAGCTCTTAGGGAGCCTTTGTGAAAATTTAGAAAGGCACCTCTTTTTCTGGGCAACCGCAGCCTCATGACAGACTGCCCAGCCTGGCAAACTGAGCACAGCTCTCCACCCACCCTAGATGTCCCCCTCGAGGTTGATTGCTCTTGCCCGATGAACAGTCTGCACCCCGGAATGTCAAGATTGAGATATAAAACATTGAAAGAAGGACAAGGTGGAAGGAAGAAAAAAGAACATAAATCAGAGGCTTGGGAAAGAGCTCCCCTGGCTTAGTATCTCCACTTGGTTCAATAGAACTAGAAGGTAGAGCAAGTAATAAGAATATCAGGGGACTTCAGGAGAGATGATGCTGTGGGTTGAATGTGTCCCCAGAAAGTTCAAGTGTTGGCAACCTAATCTCTAAATTCATTTATCAGTGGTATTTGGAGGTGTGACCTTGGGGAAGTAATTAGGATTACATGAAATCATGAGGCTGGGGGCTCCCATGATGGTGGCTTTATAAGAAGAGGAAGAGAGACCGGAGCTGTCATACTAGCATGCCCTCAGCCATTTTAAAATGGAGCAAGAAGGCCCTCGCCAGATGCAGAGTGGATGGCCCTGAGGCCGGGAAAATAGGACAGTCATTGTAGGTAATGAATGATTGGGTGATGATCGGGAAGATGGGGGCTGATTCAAAAGGAAATAAAATGCTAATACCTCCAGAGCACTTCCTGTCCTTCAACCTGTTGCCAAGGTGACCTGCCTCCAGGGAATTTTTCCTCTCAGCAAGGAGTTGTTAATGAGTGGCCCCTGGGTGGCTCCTTTCCCATGTGTGCCCCTAGACAGCTCCTTTCCTGCCCTTGGATCACTCCACCTTTTGGGTCATGTAGGCAGAGTGGGGAGAGGGGGCATGAGAACAAAGGAAATCTGAAATCTATTAAAGGAGCAGGACATCCCCATTCTTTTGGGGACTTTGGATCCCCTCCTATGTGGAGGAGTCTCTGTGTCTCTGTTTTGTCCTTTAAATAAAACTTTTTGCTCTTGCCTCAGTGTTTCTCATGAGGAACGGGGACCCAGAATCTGAGTCTCAACACCGGTATCATCTCTGGTCTCACCATGCTCTTGGACTTGCCAGCCTCCAGAACCATGAACCAAATCAACTTTTATTCTTTAGAAATTACTCAATATCAGGCATTTTGTTATAGCAACAGGAGACAGACTAAGACAGATGAAGTTAGAGAAATTGGTAGAGACCATTTATTACGTATTTATTAAGTGAGTATTTATTGAGCATCCTTCCAAGTTGCATGTTGTAAACATCAGGAGATAGACACAAATGAAACTGACCAAATCCCTTGCCTTTGTATGTCACGGGAGGTGGATCATGACGATCTATCAGACTGACATTGAGGTCATGTCAGTCTATCAGTAGGGCGTGTTGTTTTCTGTCCTGTCTTCCAACATTGTATTAGCTCCCAGATGAGATGTGCAGGAAACCCCTTTGAGAGCTGGAAACATGGGGGTCATTCTGATATCACTTTCAATCCTAACCCAGGTGACCGACTATAGTGCCCATGTTTTGGGGGGCCTGTTTCAGTCACCAGGCACCTCCCTGACCCTTCTTTTTGGGAAGAAGAGAGTTCAGCATGATAATTTAGAAACCATCAGGGTCAGCTGAGAAGGTTGGTGGCCTGTGTCTTCCTGTGACCTGATCAGGAATTCACCAGCTCATCCTCAGGCTATGGTACCTGCTGCAGTCAAAAACTCTTTCTTTTTTCTGGGTAAAACAGGAATGGATATAAGAAAGAATCCTAAAAGTCGTGAACAAAGGGGAAGCTCTGCCTTTGGGGGAAAAGCTCCTGGTGGGAAGGCCTGCTCAGGTGGTGCCTAGGCTGGAAGCTGAGTCTGGCTGGTCGGTAGATCTGATTCAGTGACAGAGGGTGAGCCCTAGGCTTGGGGAACTTGCTCCCTGTCACTGTATGACTCTGGGCAAGCCACTTCCCTTTTCTGGGAAGTGAGTTCCTTCCTCTATTAGTCAGGAGACTGGGCCAATTCACACTTGAACAACAGAACCCTTTGAACTTCTGTATGAAACCTGAGTTCACAGACGGGGGATGCTATGTGGAGCAAGGGTGGGGACCTGGGTTTCTGCTTATTCTGCTTCTGCCTTGTCCTCCTAGGACTTCTGCCACTACTGTCTATTGGTCTGGAGGTATAGAGGAATTTAGCTTGAAATGATTGGATTAAATTTTTTCCCTCTCCTATAGGCCAGCTCTTCCGGCTCCTGGCTCAGGGCAGAAGCAAGGTCAATTTAAGAGTTCTGTGATAATTTTCATTTGTGTTTACATTGACATGATTATCCATCCCTCCTCCCATTCCACGTGAACAAACTGAATGTTCTAGAAGACCCCTCCCTTCTGACTTCTACATATAGGTATGAGGTTTCAGTGGCCCCATTTGAATCTGTTCCTGTGGCAGCACCGTGAAAAGGTCTAGACTGTTAACCCGGAAGTTTCCATGTGGCTTGTTTCCCAACTTGGAAAATCAGTGATTTTTTTTTTTCCTTGAAAGGGTGTATGTGTTAGAAGACAAATAAATGAAATAGGAATTTATTTACGCTGAAATATGAAGTTCAGGTAGGTGGCCCAGGGCCAGAAGGATGGCTTCCCAGTGGTCAAGGGTTCCTTTCCTGCCATCATGTTGCTCTGTAGATCCAAGATGGCAGCTGTATATCATCCTTCAGGAAGGGAGAAAGGGAAGATCCCACATTTCTGTTTGGAGACAGAAGTTGCACACATGGTTTTTTATTTCACATCTCATAATTTGGTCATATGGTCACACTAAGCTTCAAGGAAGGCCAGAAAATCTCTAGCAGGAAAATCTTGTTATGACCAACTAAAAATTCAAATTGAACCGAAACAGCAAGCAAGTAGATATCTCTAGCATAAAGGTCTAATTATTTCTCAAACATGAGAAACACTTTTTCCGACAGTGCTTTCCAGGTATGAAATTCTGTGATGTGAGTAGCATCCGAGGCCTTCAAGCTGGATGGGAGCACAACAGTTCAGTCAGTCCAGTCTTCATCACGGGGTGAAGATATGATGGACCCATTTCGCAGATACAGCTACAGGGGTCCCAGAGAGTTTAGGTGACTTTCCCAGGGTGAACAACAGGAAAAGCTAATTCTATGTCAATGATCATGGAAGGCTGGGATTCACTGGGCACCTGGGAGGGCTCTTACCTCTGCTTCTGATTTCTGTATTCCCATGATGTGCTGGTTACCGCTCTTTAGACTGCACCTTGCCAGATGCTATCATTTTGGAGAGTTAAAGCAGCTCTTCTTTGGTGGTCAGGGTTTCTCCAAAGGAGCAGGAGCTGTGGAGTGAGCCACAGCGGTTTGGAAGCCTGGTTCTGCTTCTTAGTACTGTATGGGCTTGTGCAGGCCTTTCACCCTTAGGTGTTTCCCCCTGTTTAAAAAGAGGACAATCTCCACCTCACAGCTGTCTCCTTCCCTTCCCCTCCCTCTCCGCCTTCCCTTCCTCTCCATCTTCCTCCTTCCCTTTCCTTGCCTCTTCTCTCCCTCTTTCATTCCTGAAGGACCTGGGATGGGACCTAGACCACAGAAGGATAAGCCAAAAGTAGTTTCCTTCCCTTCTTCCTTTCTCTTTCTTCCTCCCCGCTTCTTTTCTTTTCGATCTCATATGATATTGCCTATTTTCCCACCAAGCTTAATAATCACAGGACCTAGAAGACTGTATACATTTAGTGGTTACACTAGATTTTCTTCTAGAAATTGGCTGCCCAGAAATAGCATGCCCTGACAGGTGAACTTCTGCTTCCTTTTAACATTTTTGCTTGATTTTAATCAGACAAGAACTACAATACTTACTGGGTTTCCCCCTCTGACTATCTCATTGCTGGACCCTGATGTGGCGATTCCCCCTTCCTCTGCATGACATCTGAATTCCTTAGAACATTTATATGAATTTTATGCTTGCCAGGGGTGTTTTCCCCTTGCCTTCTGTCACAGGATTCTGTGGGTTTCTTGAGGACAGGGCGCATACATCTGCATAGCCCAGGATCTGGCTGAGAGGAAGTGCTCAGTAGTCTGCGCTGAAAACACACAGGCTTCTGTTACTGCAGAGAAATGGGTCGGAGGAGGACGTGATGGGAGAGACCACCTATTCCCACATTTACGCTTTATGGATGAGAAGACCGAAGCCCAGTTGGAGATCAATTTCCTTGGAGCTTGGATCCTTTGCTAGGCTTCTTTGCCTTTGTCACAGTGCCTAAGAATACAGGAAGAAAGGAGTGTGACAGGGAGGAAGGAAGGAGAGGCTAATATTTATTAAGCGCCAGTTTTAGGCCAGTGCTCTCTCACTTTATCTTGGTAACACCCAGGGGAGGTCTGTGTTATCCTCCCATCCTGTGAGGGATGAAATGGAGGCTCAGAAAGGTCAAGTCACTAGTGCAGGTGCACACAGTTCATAGGAAGAGGAACTAGAAACTGAAGCAAGGTCCCTGAAGCCAAGGTCGAGATCTTCATTTTAAACCATGAGTCAGTCACTGAATGGTCAAGTGTGAGAATTAAACATGCAGTGTACAAAGCTAGAGCAACCCATGGGGTTTCTGCTAGCAATAGTAATAACAAAATCATACAGCCCGCAGAAAGTCCCCTGATGTCTCTGAGCCTCAGTTTCCTCATCAGTAATGAAGGATGGACTCTGAGTGCTGAGGGCTCCGTAGGCTTTCCAGTGCTGGGATGCAGCCTGACTCTCCCTGAATTCCTTGGCCGTCCTGTGAGCCATTTAAAAATGATAGATGCTTCCAGGAGGAGCGATGTCTCTTTAACTAGAATCGTCAAGGTCAGGCCAAGAAAACTTATTTGGGGGTTTTGATGGGATCTTTCTTAATTGATTGGGGTGAAAAGTTCAGCGCTAAGTTGGAGCATTGGCTTTTTAGCTCTAAGCTGGAAGAGACAGGAGCTTGACATGATTTGAGTTGTGAGATGACGGTCAGGTCTTAGGCAGCAGAGCCCAGCCACTCAGCTCCCTGGGGGAGGAGGGAGCTGCTGCTTAAAGAGTAAATATGCTGTCTTGGTCACTGAGAAACCATGTCAAATTTCTGGGGTTTTCCTATGTTTTACTCTGTCCACTGCCAGGAGAGTTCTCACAGTGTTGTTTGTGTGTGTGTGTGTGTGTGTGTGTCTTTCTTTTTCTAAATATGTTTTATTATTCCATATTTAAAAGCATTTAAGTGGGGTGCATGCCTGTAATACCAGCAGCTTTGGAGGCTGAGGCAGGAGGATCCTGAGTTCAAAGCCAGCCTCAGCAAAAGCAAAGTTGCTAAGCAAATCAGTGAGACCCTATCTCTAAGTAAAATACAAAATAGGGCTGGAGATGTGGCTTAGTGGTCGAGTGCCTGAGTTCAACCCCCAATATCCCTCCCCCGCAAAATAAAAACAAAACCAAAAACGAGAATCATTTAAGCAACAAAATTTTTTTTGGTATCAGGAATTGAACCCAGAAATTAACCAGTGAGCCACATTCCCAGCCCTTTCATGTTTTTTAAATTTAATTATATTAAATTTCAGACAGGGTCTCCCCAAGTTACTCAAGCGCTACACTCGGTTGCTGAGGCTGTGTTTGAATTTGTTATCCTCCTACCTCAGCCTCCTGAGTCGCTGGGATTACAGGTGTGCACCACTGTGACTGGCCAAGAAATTTTAAGCTATTTTGATCTTTAGAGTCTAGCTAACAGTTGTTTTGATCATTTTTGATGTCTGTGTTTTCTTTCTTGTCCTTTATTTAACTAAAATTCAGTAGTAATAGCAAAGGTTACAACCGGGAGAACTTAAGCTACCCAAAGATACCAGACACATTCAAATTATTGAGCATCCAGCCACTTGCAGGCACTACCCTGGACTGCATGGCTTTAGCGGTGAACAGTAGTGTCTGTTTTTGTGGGAATGACACAAAAGCCAGGAAGCAAATCATTAATATATTTCCAGGTGATCTTGTTATATCTTCAAACAACCTTAACCCAACAGGTATTATAAGCCCATTTTTATATATGCAGAAATACAGAGGCACAGATAAAGTGATCTGTACAAAGTGAGATGAGAGATCTGATTTAAACCCAGCCTGTAAACCTTGAGGCCTTTTATTGCATTATGTCTTTACTGAGCCTGTGATCGTGAAAGGTCCAATTCTGATGCCACCCGATGAAGCCAATAACTCTGAAGACAGGGTGACAGGAGAAGAAAGAGTTTGATTGGCAATAGGCCAGCAGGTGGAACGATGTGGGGCTGTCACCAAATTCCATCTTGCTGGGAGTTTCAAGTGCAAAAATGTATTTGGGTTTCCCAGGGAATCTAATTTTAGCCACAGCCAGGTGGGCACTGACTCCTGCAGTAATTGAATCTTTTGACGTGGTTTCAGTATTGTCCACAGGTCAGCAGGAGTCTCAGGAGTTTCTGGTTCCTGTAAACCTGAAGAAAGATTGCTGATTAGGAGGTTGCATGACCGGTATTGTTCTTTGATGTTTTCCTTATTCTTCTTTTCAGGCAAGGCTGGCTTTATTGGTTAATTATTTGGGGAGTGAGATAGAGCAGAAACAGTGGAAAACAAGCTTGCTAGTGCCAGGAGCTAGTTAACCCACTCTTTGACTTCCAGCCCAGAGGCGGACGAACGGTCAAGGTTTGAAGCTTAGACTCCAGCGCCCTCACTTGAATGAGGCCTGCTCCCTTCTAAATGCACTTCATGCCTGACTTTTAATCTTTTCCTAATGAAGACCTGCCATATTTTGTAAACCTGGAGTCTCATAAAACCTGGATTGGTTCTCATTGGGCTTTGGATTCAGAGACATTACATTTCTTCTGAAGCCAGTGGAAGAGACAGACATGAAAACACACAATCTTAATGCATAGAGTACAGAGTTATAATGGAGAGGGTATGGCTTATATCCCTTACATTTTTGCTCTAAATCACTTGAAATCCTAGTCCTCAATGCAACTCTATTTGGAGGTAAGGTTTTTTGAAGGTAATTAAAGTCAAATGAGGTTTTAAGGATGGGTTCTATCCTTATTCAAAAGGGTTGATGTCCTTAAAGAAAAGGAAGAGGCACTAGAGATATAGTTCTGGAGAAGGAAGACCATGTGAGGACACGGGAAGAAGGTGGCCATTTGCAAAACAGGAGGAGAGCCCTCACCAGAAGCCGAATCTGCTGACCTCAGGACCATGGACTTTTTCTCTCCAGAACTGTGAGAAAGGTACATTTCTAAATCACCCAGACTGTGGTAACGTGTTCTGGCAGACCAAGTGGACTAATACCAGAGGAAAAATAGTAAACGATTCATGAGGAAAAGTGCTTGGAGTTCTTATATTTCAAAGAAAATCAAGAGATGGCATCCTATGGACCTAGATCCGCAGGCCCAGTTAACTGAGTACTCTGCTCTTTGGGAGACAGAGGCCTGGAAAGAAATTTTAAGCTACCTTGCTCTTTAGAGTCTAGCTAATAGTTGTTTTGATCATTTCTGATCTACCCACGGATCTCATTAACAACATCATGCTTCTTAGGAGGAGGCTGGTTTCATGGCATCCTCCTCCTCCTTCTCCCTCCTTCCCTTCGTCCGATGTTGCAGGGTCTTGGAGAGAATCATGGTCAAATTTGGTGTCTACTTGGCTTGCAGAAAAGAGCACTTCTATCCTGACTCAAGTCTCGGTCCTGAGCTGACTCTTGTTGTGTGTCTTTGGGTGAATTATTTTTTCTCTCTGGGCATTAGTTCCAATTTCTCAAAGATGAACTCACTTGGATTAAACGGTCTTCTTAGTGCTAATATTCTGTGCAATGATATTTAATCCACTTGTATAAAAAAAGGTATAGAAATTAAAAATTGGGGGAGGATCTCATTTCCAAGGACAGTGTCTGATTCATTCCTGAAATGACAAGTTTTAACTTCAAATCAAGTTTTAGTATTGAGACTCTGCAGACACCCATGGGAGGTGGAGGCCCTGCTCCTGACCCCCCTTCCAGCACTCACTGACTCTGTATCTAATTGTGCTGAATGTCTCTTGGACCCCTGGATACCTGGCATGCTTCTTCTTCCCTTCTTTCTGCCTGGTGGGATTCTATTGACTTCCAAATTCAAAATGAATGTCACCTCATTGGTAGTCTGTTCTTCCCTTTGCTCATACCTCCACGGGTATATATACTTAATGCACCACAAAGGAATATTTTTCTTATTTCCCACAGTTGATCTGATAAAAGTGGGAGCCATATCTTACTGGTCTTGGTAATTCCAGCATCTAGCACAGGTGCTTAACTAATGGCCAGGACATGAATGAGCACAATGAAAAGGGATGGAATGGATATAAACTGAGGTCCTGGAGAATCTAAGTTCCAACAGAAAAGGTCTAGGAAGCCCTATTCCAAGAGGTGTGAATGAGAGCAGATTTTTCTCTCCTCTGGTTTGTTCTTGGCTTTATAGGTCATCGCCCTCATTAAGGACAGCTCCCCAAAGCTGCAAGCAGGAAATGCTTCAGTATCGGGCAGATGGCCCATATTGAAGACATAATCCTTTGGCCCATGACTCACCAATGGATTCCAGAAGGCACAGTGTGGGTGGCCTTCCTCTATCAATCAATGGTTGGGCGTCTCGGCTTGTGATTGGAGCCCCTTCTTGCCACCCAAGCTTATAGGTCTTTCAGATGCAGCCTGTATGGAGACCTCTGGCCATCAGGCCCGCTCAATTTCTAACCACCCACCAGGAGACGCAGGAAGCATCCATAAAAACTAGATTTTATGACCACTGACACCCCCTTGAGCATGGTCATTATGATCATTTAGCATTTATGAGACACCCTTCGTGTAGTGGGGTGAGGGAAAGGCGATTTGGCTGCCTCAGCACAAACGGATGCTTCTGTATGAACCCCTTTAAGGTACTCTCTCCCTCAGATTGTTCATGTGTAGTTACTTTTGGGAGCTCACACAGGCCAGGGCAAAAATCATTCTATGTGTTCCAGATTATATGAACCCAGGCATTTCCAAGGGAATCTCACTTAACCAAAACCCAACACAGGAGAATCTTCAACTAATCAGATTTTGAGTTTGGCACTTGTGTTGATTTGTTTTCTGAGCAATGTCGATGGGCAAAAACCTTCATTCATTCTTTGTCACTCAGTAAAATATTTAGACTTCTGATTGTATGTCAGACCCTGTGTCTGGTCTGGTTATTACAGGGATAAATAAGGCAACCTGTGCCCCCAGAGAAATCGAATTTGTGGAGATGATAGTCATGGAAAGAGAAATATGTTACAGATGATATCTGAGAGGCATGTTCATAGAAGGGTAGAGACCTAGAGGAGGGAGCGCCAGCTCTCTACTGGGCAGGGCAGGTTAGGAAGGTTTTGCAGGAGAAAAGCTTCAGAAGGCATTTGAGAGATGGTGAAGATTTGAGGGATGGGGTGTGTGAGGGTGTACCTTAGAGGCAGAGGGGATGGCTGAGTAAAGGTATGGGAGTTTGACGTGACATGGCCTATCCAGGGACCCTGAGCCATGCAGAACAGGGTGGTCTACAGCATGCAGGTAGCTGAGGAAGAGTCAGGCCTGTGCCTTTGGAAGTATCAGTTACTCTCCCCATGGTGCAACTCCCTGTGATCTGGGTGACACTCTGTGAAGAACTCCCGCCTCTGGACATTTCATTCTGTCCTTTGCATGGGACTGTCCTCTGTCCACTTTTCAATACCAGTTTTCTTCAGGTCCCCTCCACTTTCCCCATGCTAGACCCCGTCTCTGAGGAATTTTTCCACTGTGGTGACTTGTGAAATGTATCTCATCCAGATGAGCTGTGACCTGAACTTGGACAAGATATGCATGTGGACCAATGCTTCATGGATGTGGCTACCTGATAGGCAGCCATCTGCTCCCTAAGCCTTTGTTTATTGTTTCCTATGCTTATGAAAAGCATCCATGGCCAGGCACGTACTGTATCCTGAAACCTGAAGTTATCCTAGACTCCTCACTTTCCTCCTAAGTCACATCTAGTCCAACAACCATTCATTCATTCATTGTATTCCCTCCCTCCCTCCCTCCCTTCCATTCCTGTCTCCTTCCTTCCTTCTTTCTTTTCTTTCCTTTCCTTCCCTCCCCCCACCCTTCTTTCCAGGGCTTTGGCTAGCAGTGGGTGATGTAGACATGAATAAAATAGGTCCTGGCCCTTGAAGAGCTCATGGTCAAATGAGAGGACTCATGAATGGGTGACTGTCACTCTGGATGCACAGTGCAGGGGTAGAGGGCTGTGGGATGATTGAGAAGGCGCTGATGCCAGGGGCTAGGGTGAGGGAGGCCAGGCAAAGCTTCCCTGGGGAGGTGTTTCCAGGACTGAGCCTGCAACACTGAGTAGGAGTCGGGCAGAGGAGATGGTAGGGGAAGAGTTGGGACTTACCAAGGAGACGGTGTGCAGCAGTCAGAGCAGTGGACTGACTTGCCCAGGTTACGATAGCAGGAAGTCGTGCTAACAGGTAGAGTAGGTGTGCAGGTGGAGGGTAGATAGCTGCAGTAAGAGCGGCAAGGAGGCGTGCCCCAGCCAGGCGCTCCAGTAGAGAGGAAGTGATACCTGGAGACATGTCTCAAGTCCTCAGCTGCCTTAACTCACATTTGCATATGGGGATGACAGACATGGATGAAGCTACCGAGTGTTTTCTAGTTGAGTGCAAAGCAGATATCAGTGTTGTTTGTTGAGAACAGAAAGTGAAACAGGCTTAGGATGAGTACATGTCTTCAATTTCAGACCAGTTTTGAGATAACATACCCCACAATGCATTGTAAGCATAAAAGGATAAAAGGGTTTTTGTTGTTGTTGTTGTTGTTTGTTTGTTTCCTTCACAGGGGATGGAGCTATCACTCCTGGATCCAACCTTGACCTATGTGGGTCAAATCCATGCCTTTGAAGTGGACCCGGGGTCCTAGGACAGAAAAGTGAACTATTTAGCAACATGGACTGTTGGATGGAAGTCACGGCAAACAGTAGACTATTTTACCTCTGCCGACCTTCTGTCTGTGGCAGGACTTCTCTTCTCTGCCACCACTTGTGAGGAAGGCTGGGATGTTTGAGATACTCAACAAATCCCCATCCACACCAGGAAGGGGGAGGAGCCTTCTGGAAGGGCTTCTCTGTCCCGCCCCCCACGTGCTTCTCATTCAAGGGCTGATGGAAGGGGCTGCTGGACTTGGTACATCTATCATCACTCTGTCCTCCTCCAACTCAACCTTCTAGGAAAGCTTACGGTTTAAAGGGGAAGGGGACTTTGAGGAAGAAAGAAGTGCAATTCTGGGGGAAAACTGGATTTGGGGGCTTGTATAGATGCTGGCTTCCTTTCTTTTTTGTTTGTTTATTCTGTTTGAAAGGGTAGATGGTTTCTGTTGCCATTGGGCAGAGCAGCCTCTCTGGTTTCCCTGGAGCAAGTGAAATGGGGCTGACCTGGGGATGAGGCTGGACACTGTGGAGTCACAACCCTGAACCACCTTGTCAGCGGGAGAATGGTCACTGCTATGCTTTTAGTTTTTACTGGTTGTTAGGTGGGTGTGCTTCAAGCTCTGTGGCAATGTGTCTTTGCTCTTGGTAGATTTGGTTCACAGCCAGGAGGACTGACCACTCAGCAGTTCGGACAGGCACCATCCTGTTTACTGAGGCCACATGGACACTGGCTTACTCAGCAGGTCCTTGAAGCCTACGTCTTGCAGAACGCCTTCTAACCTGGTCATTTTTCCTGTGTACTCCAACAATAGGCTGCCTTCTCCCCTTTGATAAGCAGTCTATCATTCATGACTGAAATCAGGGATGGGTTGGTGGAGGTTCCGGAATGTTCTGGAACACTTCCTTTAGGGTCATAACCACTGAGACATAATTTCTGACTAATCAGCTCTTGTGATATAGCATGGGCAAGGTAACAGAACATAAATAGCAAAGGAAACCAAGATTAATGTGGAAACGTCTTGAGATATCAGCATAGGAAATTGTGAAGGAGGAGCCCCTTTGGCTCCTTGGAGAATGAACTGGAAGTCAGGAAAGATAAGCTCATGGTGGAGTGAAAAGGTCTCTGGTGTTGAATGCCTGACATGAACCCAGTCTCTGTCACTTACTAGCTGTGGGATTGGCAGTGGGAGGCAGGTCATCCTCCCACTGTGAATCTGTTTCCCCAGTTCAAAAGTGGGATAATGTGACCCACGTCCTTGTGAACTTGGGAGAGAAGGCATGAGGGTTTAATGCAGGGCCTGGCATTTGAGATCTCAATGAGTGGCAGTTAATAATAACAGCTCATAGAAACTGCATGCTTACCGAGGCATTATTTTAAGTCATTTAACTCATGAGGTCAGTATGATCTGAGAACTAACTTTTCAGTTGAGGAAACAGATTTGGAGTGTTTCAGCAAATACCCAAGTTACACACCTACTAAGTAGTAGAGCCGAGATTCAGACTTAGGCAATAATCTTGTAGTTTCAATTCATACTATGTAATTAGAGGCATAATTATAGTTGTCATTGATATTCTTTAGCTGTAAAGTAATAAAAATTGGGAGCTTTATCAATCAAGAAAATGATAAAGATAGCAAAAAAAAAAAAAAAAAAAAATTCCTAGGTGCCAGGTGATAAAATACTTAAATACTGAATTTACTTAATTAACCTTCATATTTGGCCTAGAAATGATGTATTATCATCTGCATTTTGGAAATAAGGAAACCAAGAGGCAGAAATATTGCACAGCTAAGATTAAATCCAAGTCTTGTTGGGTCCAAAGCTCAACCTCTCTCCATCACCCTGCTGCTTCCAGGAAACCCACTCAACATCACCATGTAGGGGCCACACGACATGCCGGAGCCCTGTCCACAGGGATGACTAAACCCTGGGGGAACTTATACTGACTTGCGTCAGAGCTGCCAGGGAAGGAGGACCACGAACAAGTTCAAAAGGCACTGGGTCCAAAAGGAGTAACAAATCAGACTCCCAGAGGAAGTTAAGAGGGCAATAGGAAAAGTACTGCTGGGGTTTGATGGTCCATGGAGTGCAGAGGAAACATCAGAGAACGAGGAAAATGGATAGGAGAGCCTATATTTAAAACTGGCTCAAGGTAAGGAAGGAAGCGATGGACTTAATTTTAGAAAACCCCAGACTCTGAGACTCCTGAGGTATGAGACATGGAAACTTGGGTGAGGATTATTTGTCATTTATATATCATCCATCCCCTGGCTTCCAGTGGAGAAGTGGGGGCCTACGCAGCTTGAAGGCACCCCCTAGCAGAACTGAGAAAGGAAGAGCTTTGAAGTCAGATCTAGGGTTGAGCTGAATCTGATCAACTGACTTATTTCAGCACTCTGAGCCTCGATTCCCTTCTCTATGAAATGGGACAGTAATATCTGACTGACAGTTCTTATTAAGAATCAAATGAGAAAAGATTGAAAGGACCCAGACAGGAGGACATGGTCATTGAATGAATCTTCATGGGGAGACGCAATGCTTGCAAAGATTTTTGTTTACAAAGGGCAGTCTTCTGTGAACCATGTTCAAAGTATTGTCTGTTCACTCTAATTGCTTCAGATCAGAAAAGAGGTTCTCATGTCGTCTGTGGTTGGCCTTTTCCTTATTCAGTGCCCACCACACCCTGAGGACAGGCAGAATGTTTGACCATTGTGTGATTCTGTTTGTCCACTCAAGTCCTGGCATAAAATATTGTTTCTAATTACATAATGCTCTCTGAAGTTCACATTTTAGAACTTTAATACTGATCTCTCTTTTTTCTTCAAAATTAAGATAGCTTTACTATGTTCTGGTTCTCAAAATTGCAAGTTGGTTGAAGAAAATTTCATTAATTCCCTAGGATTTGAAGTCAACAGTCAAAGAGTACTCTTCCATTTGATTTCCTAGGCATAAAAGTATTTTACACGTCCACGGTTCTAGACTTTGCTCTTTATTCATATAGCACGTGTTGTGTTCTTTAGGTAGAATTAAAAATACTTCATGCGTCTTTTCAAGGCATAATAGCATAAGAAATACCTAAGTACTCATTATCCAGTGGAAGAGAGGACATTTCTACATCCCCCTGAAATGCCCTATGTGGCTCATTCCAATTGTGTCACCCAACCCTCCTCACCCAGCAGGTTGGTGTTTCTGCTGCTCTTTCAACAATCCTTGTGGCAATTGAGATTATTTCACTAGAAAATGATAGACAATCCTAAGAACTTCCATGTTCATACAATTTCAGTGTCCTGGGGTAGAACTGGTTAGCAGTGGGAGGTCACAAATAGGTCATCAGGAGGCTAGCTCCCTCCGTAGGTCCGTTGTCTGCACTCTGCATTAATTCTCAGTTTCCACAGAGTGGCAAGATGGCAGCCAACAGCTCCAGTCCTGTATTCCCTGGAGTTATGGTTTGGATGTGAGGTGTCTCCCAAAAGCTCATGTGTGAGACAATGCAGGAAAGTTTAGAGGAGAAATGATTGGGTTATGAGAGCCTTAATCCAATCAGTGAATTAATCCCCCGATGGGATTAACTGGGTGGCTGGTGGAGGTGGGTCACTGGGGTTGTGGCTTTGGGGTATATATTTTGTGTCTGGCAAGTGGAGTCTCTCTGCTTTTTTTTTTTTTTTTAATGGATTCTCAACTTGACTGATTTATTGAATTAAAAAGAAACAGGTAGAATTTCATGCAGCCTTCTTTGTTGAATGTTATGAAAAGAAAAAGTTAACCATGAATGTATTTATTGAATTTGTGTTACATGATTTATAGTTTGTTTTAATACACATGTAACTATTTGCAAAACAATAGACATCATACTAGATACCCATAGTATTCCTTGTGACAATCAATGGTTCTTTGGCCTTGGAAGAGAGAGGTAGTGACAAAGAAAAATGGATAAACATATTTTAGAGATAGAATCAACAGGGCTTGATGGCACCTGGATTATAAGGGTATACTGTGAGGAAGTTAGTGAAGAAGACTATGGGTTCACCCTTGACAAATTGAACCGGTGGTGAGGCCATGCATTGGGAGAAGCACCAGAAAAGGACCAGATTAAAAGAATTAATTATGATAAAAGTTCTGCTTTGGAAATATTTAATTGAATTTAACTTTTCTACATCAAGGAGACATTAATCAAATAATTGAATTTTAAGATTTGAATCTTAGAGAAATCTTTCTGTTGGAAATACAAGTTTCGATTTTATTAAATTAACTAGGAGGTATAGTAAGATATACTGATCAACTAGGTCTTCATTTAAAGCCCATGTAGAGGAGTCATAAGAGTCAGATAGAAAGTAGAAGGAACTTCAGGAAGTGAGGGGTTTGCTTCATGATGTGAAGTGAATTAAGCTAGTACAGAAACACAAATATCCATGATCTCTTGTCCGTGTGGAGTCTGAAAAAACTGATTTCAGAGGGTAGAATTGTTGGTTACTACAGGGTGGTATGATTGGGGGAAGAAGGGAAGATACTGGTTAAAAGATATATACCTACATTTACATAGCAGGAATACGTTTTAGAAGAGATCTATCACCACAGAAAAGTGACTCTAGTCAATGATGATGTATTGTTTTCTTGAAAAATTTAAAGAGAGTGGATAAGTGCTTTCCCTACAAAAATAACTATGTGAGGCAATGCATTTGTTATTCATCTAAATGTAACCATTCTACAATGCATTTGTACTTCTAAACCCAGTTACTAGTGATAAAAACATACAATGTTACTTGTTGGTTTTTTAAAGTTAAAAAAGAAGTAAATAAGGTAAGAGTCAAATGCTGCTTGAAGTCAAATAAAATGAAAAGTAAAAGTTTCCATTAAGGTTACTGCTTTGATTATACAAATTTGGATTTTTTAAAGCATGTGATTCAGTTTAAAATTGAGATATAAGTCAGTAGCTGTAAGGTGAGAAGTATTCCAACAATAGTTGGTTAGCTTTTGCTTTTATATTCCATTATTGGGATAATCATCAATGCTTTGTCTCCGCCTGTCACTACTAAAGAGAAAAAAAGAAGGAAGGAAGGAACAAAGGATGGAAAAAAGGAAAAAAGAAAGAAAAAAGCAAAAGGAAAATTATATTGCTATAAGATTGATAGTCTCAAAACCTTTTCTTCCTCTTCTTTTCCTTCTTATGTAAAGTAAACACTCTCAAACTCTTGCAGGAGCTAAAAGTAATATGTGCACAAAAAAGCATAAAAATAACGTCTTAAGGGAATGTGATACTCCTTTAAGAGCAATTACATCAAAACAGTAGGAAGCCAACAGGAACTGTTGAGACTTATGTGGCTGATCTGTTGTTGGACGACAATATATTGGATGTGACTCACATGAGTGGCAAAATAAAGCCCAAATAAAACACAACAGGCACATGTGAAGTATTAGGCTGAGTGCATTGTGTTTAAAATATTGAATATTAAATTCTTAGCATATTGAGGATGGGGAGTGCTACATTTAATTAAGGGATCAAATCTCTGTTTTAAATGGCTCTGCTTTGTCATATGTCAAGAACGGATTGCTTCCAAACTAATGTTTGGAATAAGAAATATAATGAAATTCAAATGAAGAGGAATCTTTGTTTTGCTTGCAGAGATGATATTCTGATCCATTTAATACTAATGACATCAGAACTGACTAGGAGTTCCAGAAATGTTCAGTAGAGACATAGGTTTTGGTAAGATTTAGGTTCAGCATTGAATATTAGAATAGGGAAAGGGGTGCCAGTCTTTTTCCTAGGAGAAATCATCATTGAAATCAGCACTACTCTGAATAGTAAGGGAACTGGTAGGTATGCTGACATGCTTCTTTATCATTCTATTAAAAACCAATATGTTTGAATAGTCAAAAAATTCTTGTGATAGAAAATAGAAAGAAATTCAGAGAAATTGATTGCAAAGCAACACTTTACTTTTGTATTCATAATACCATCGTCTATTATAAGTACATTCCTTAAAATGACATCTAAGATGTGGAAGAACTATATTGGAGGCTAAAAGAACATTGTGTTTTTCACACTATAGCTCCCAAATCTGCAACAATGGTGGTTACTGAATAAATAAATCTCACTGAATCATTTCCCCCCATACAGAATTTTTTAATAGATATAAAATATTTATTTACATATAATTTTTCATGACAAATAACAATCACACATTTTTATGGGTTCAGTGTGATATTTTAGTACATGTATACAATGCATAATCAGATCAGGTCAACTGGTATATCAACCACCTCAAATATTTTGTTTTCAAATATTTATCATTTATTTTTATTGGGAACATTCAGAATCTTCTCATTTTGAAATATTTATCAATTGTTGTCAACCACAGTTATTCTACTTTGCTATAGAATATTAGAAGTCATTTCTCTCCCATGTCTTCTGAAGCTCTGGTCACTACTTTCTATATTTGTCCTTCTGTGCCTGACTTTTTTTTTTTTTTTTTTTTTACTGTGAGAAAACTGCAATACACACACTTGTTTACCAAATATACAAAGATTGGAACACTCAATAATCAGCAAACAGTGCAATTACAAAATTAACAAAACACATCAACAGGTATTTCATTGAAGAAGATAATCAAATGGCAAATAAACATATGAAAATATACCCACCATTATTTGTTGCTAGAGAATTTCACATAATGGGATGCCTCTGTGTGTGTGTGTGTGTGTGTGTGTGTGTGTGTGTGTATACACACACAGAGACACAGACATATATATGCAAAATAAAATGTGCAATATAAAAAGTGCTAACAAACAATAAAATAAATGTTTCTGTGAACCATATGATAAATGAGAGAATGAACAATTGCAACAAAAACATTCCAACAATCTTCTCTCTGAGCATGACAGTAGGACTATTCAACCCATATTCCAAAATACTACCTCATCAAACCTATCATTTACCCACTTTTCCACTGACCTTCATGTCAAGTGTTCTTTTTTTTCAACAATATCAATAACTAATTTAAATATAAATGAAGTAGATACTATAATTAAAAGGTATAAATGTTTACCATGTGTAAAAAGCAAACAGTAACTGTATGCTCTCTACATATATCACACTTTAAACATCAATACACCAACAGGTTAAGAGCAAAGAAGGGGAAAATAAGCATGAGAAATCTGAAGTAGAGCTATGAATATAAAATAAATTTCAAGAAAAAGTATTTTCAGAGATAAAGGGGAACATTTCACAATAATAATAGGATAGTTTTTTCAAGAAAGTATAACAGTCTTAACTGTGTATGTACATAATAACAAAATTTCAAAACACACGAAGTAAAAATTAATCAAATTAGAAAGACAAATCCACAATTATTTGGAGATTTTAAGTCCCCTCATTTTGCTGGAAGGAGTAATGATATAGAAGATTTAACAAAATTATCAGCCACCTTGAACCACTTGTTATTTATAGAGAACTATACACAAGAATGACATATAGAAAATTAATAAGAATAAACTATATTCTGTCATAAAATAAAGCTTTGATAAATTTTAAAAATTTGAAATCATGCATGCTGTTTCTTGCATGATTTATTACATTAGAAATCAATCACCTTCAGATATATAGAACTCCATGCCCACAACTCAACTGCTTCAAAATTAAGCAGCATACTTATAAATATCTCACAGATCAAAGAAGAAAGCACAAGAAAAGTAAATAAAAAGTGCTTTGAACTAAATGATAATAAAGCTTAAAATATCAGAATCCCTGGGACAAAATAGTACTCAAATGATTACTTATAACTTAAAGTACTTGTATCAGAAAGAAGCTGGATTATCAATCAGACTATTTTCAAATTGGGTACTAGGAAGGAAAAAATAAGAGTAGGAGCAGAAACATGTGAAATAGAAAAGAAATAGTATAGCTAAAAGTTGATAAAAATCTAACAAGTCTAATCAAGAAAAAAAGAAAGAAAAAATTAATATCAATGGAAAGGGAGCTATCAAAACAACCCTACAGATGCTAAAAATGTATTAAGGTAATATTACAATTGTGTAATTACAATTATGCAGTTTACCTAACTTGGTCTGTTTTAGAGGATAGAAACCCCTGTTTGCTAACACTATCCATGTGAGTGATGTACTTTCCCATCCTTTCACCTTCAGTCTGTGGATGTCTTTTCCTAAGAACTGAGTCTCTTGGAGACAGCATATTGTTGGGTCTTGTTTTTTAATCCAATCTGCCAGTCTGTGTCTTTTGATTGATGAGTTTAGTCCATTAACATTCCAGGTTATTATTGCAATATGATTTGTGTTCCCGGGCATTTTGGTTTATTTCTAGCTTTTAATTTGAATTAGTTTCTCCTTTGATTGACTATTCCTTTAGTGTAGCTCCTCCCTTCGTTGGTTTTCATGTTTGCTTGTTTGTTTTTTCATTTCATCTTCATAGAATATTTTGTCGAGGATATTCTGAAATTCAGGCTTTCTGGTTGTCAAGTCTTTTAATTTTTGTTTATCAAATCTGAAGCTTAATTTTGCTGGATTCTTGGTTGGCATCCATTTTCTTTCAGAGCTTGGTCTGTATTATTCCAGGACCTCCTAGTTTTGAGGATTTGGGTTGAGAAATCAGCTGAGATCCAGATTGGTTTCCCCCTATATGTAATCTGATATATTTCTCTCATACCCTTTAAAATTCTATCCTTATTCTGTATGCTAGGCATTTTCATTATAATGTGACTTGATGTGGGTCTGCTGTAATTTTTCACATTTGGGGTTCTACAAACCTCTTGTATTTGATTTTCCATTTCATTCTTTAGATTTGGGAAATTTTATGATATCATTTCATTGAAAATTTTGTGCATTCCTTTGGTTTGTGTCTCTGTGCCTTTATCTATCCCAATAAATCTTAAATTTCATCTTTTCATGTTATCCCATAATCTTGGAAGTTCTCTTCCTCGTTTCTT
The DNA here is from genome assembly GCF_902686445.1 of Sciurus carolinensis. NCBI lineage: Eukaryota > Metazoa > Chordata > Mammalia > Rodentia > Sciuridae > Sciurus > Sciurus carolinensis. Next base: position 164,253,013 of record NC_062213.1, read on the forward strand.
AACATCTTCTCTCTGTGGTCAACCCTCTTCTCAAAATTATATATTTTGTCTTCATTGCCTAAGGTTCCGTCTCCAGGTGGTCTAGTCTGTTGGTGATGCTTTATATTTAATTTTTAATTTGGTTTATTGTTTCCTTCATTTCAAGATTTCTGTTTTTTTCTATTCAGAATCTATCTCTTTATTGAAGTGATCTTTTGCTACCTGTATGTGTTCTCTTACATCATCCTTTACTTCAGTTTAACTATATACATTCTAAACTCCTTCTCTGACATTTCTTCCACTGTGGGGTCAATGGATTCTGTTATTGGAATATCTTGGTTTGCTTGGGGTAATTTTTTCCCTTGCTTTTTCATGTTATTTGTGTGTCTACCCATCTAACAGTATGGATCTGAGGTAGTAGAGTTTCTACCCTGTGGACTTGTACTGTCCCTGAAGGTTTCTAGTACCTCACTATTTAGAGGAAGACAAATAATAACAACAACCAATTTACAGCAAACAATTTACAGCATTAATCCAAATAGTTCCTACTGTGATGTCTATAATGTTAATTATCACAATAAACAGACATGATTTGATCAGTTATGCCTATAATAAAAACAGCAAGTTTGCAAAAGGGTTTACATTTTCAAATAGCGGACAGGAAGAGAACAGAAGTGACATAGGAGGTGATGATTATGAGGGAGGAGGCGAGAAGACAGAAGTAAAAGATTAAAGGAAGTGTGAAGACAGAACAATAGAGATTGTTTGTTAGCAAAGAAAAGAGAGAATCAAGAGAAACAGGTAGGAAAAATATATATATAAAGCAAAAATTTAAATAAAAAAATTAAAAGAAAAAGAAAAGAAAACTAAAATATGCTAATCAAATACCCGAGTTCACAAAAAATTAATCCATGTAAAATAACTGGCTTCAAAAATGCTAGAGATGAGAAAAAAAAAAAGGGAACTGTATTAATGTCCATGTACCATTAAGATCACAACTAAACAGTGAAAAGAATTTTTTAAAAACCTTGATGAAAAGTTGAAGAATTCCTTCCATGGAGTTCAGAATATTCTGTTTCTCCTCCCAGCAGTTTGAGGTGGGGTCTTGTGGAGTGTGCTGCCCCACCCTCTGGATGGCTGGAGTGAGAGGTGATCCCGTAGGCGGAGTTCCTGGAGGCAGGGTTGAGGCTTAGGTGGGCTCCAGGCTCTATGCTGAATGCCAGCTGGTCTGGAGATTTTAAATCGGGCACCTTCAGTGCCCAGTACTTGCTGGTCCACGCTGGAGGACTTTACCCCAGAGGTCCCCTGGGTTCAACTTGTGTGGTGGGGGTGTCAATTCTTGGTCCCCTATGTTACCTGCAGACCCCACATTTCCTGGTCTCGGGTTCAGTTTCCAAACAGTTTCTCACGCCCCCACCCTTCAGAGTTCCTGGCCAGATGCAGCTCTCCCAGCTGGTCCTGCAAGCAGTTGGATTGGAGGGGTGAGGTAGAGCCGGGTGGGTTTCCACGACCAGTTGTCCCCTGTGTAAACCTCTCTCCATGGTTGATTTTCTCCTGGTCACTTAAGCACACTCTGTGTCATGCAGTGTGTGTTTACTGGGCCTGTATTTTGGGCCACATTTGGGTTTGCCAGGAATCGGCTTCCTCAGTTGCTGGCCTCCGTGCCACAGCTGCAGAATAGCTCCTTCCTTTGTCCTCTGTGTGCTGCCTGGAGGGATGGTGGCCTCTTTCCCCACACTCTGATATCGTGCAGCGTGTCCTTCGGGTTTGTTGGGCAATGCCCTTGTCTACATACCCAGACACCTCCGGCCTCCCCAAAACGCGGGTTCCTTTAATTACCCATCTCTGTGCTCCTGGAGGGACCTCTCTGGCTGGAGCTTTGGGCCTGGCTGTGGCTGTGGCTATGCCGCTGGGGACTTTTTCCTTATTTTATTATATCCAACCTCCTGTGTCCCTGATCTGCTCTGACTGTGCAGTTTTCGGTTCCAGTAAAGTACCCCCACCTCTCGTTTTTGTTCACCCACCTGTGGAGAAGCTGCCTATCTGTCTTCTTGGTTTCACACCATGAAGCAGCCAGGAATGTGACCTCCTCTATTCCGCCATCTTGGATCTCCTCTCTCTGCTTCATGATCATCATTGAGCTGCTTCCCTCTGCCACACTCTTCCTCCATGATGTTCTGCCACACCTCAAGTCCTGAGGAATGGAGCCCGTTGTCTATGGACTGAGACCTTTGAAACTTCTGAGCCCTCAACTAAACTTTTCCTCCTCTAAAATTGTTCTCCTTGGGTCTTTTGGTCATAGCAATGAAAAAAACTGATCAAAACACCTGGGTTCACATCCAGCAGACAAAGCAGCATATCTTTCTGGTAGCTCCAACACAAGACCTGGATTTGCTCTGATGAGATGAACCACAGTTGTCATGCCAATCCTAAACACATTTAGCTTCCATCGTGGCTTTGCCATCTGGAATCTATCAAAACCTTTCTCACGCTCCTTTGTAGTTTCTGTCTGTATTAGATAACAAGCCCCAGGAGATGACTACCTTTTCTGTAATGTAGTCCCTGGCGGTGGGTGGCAGATAATGTCCTCTAATGTTGACCCAGTGCCCTGAGATGCTGGGAGCCTTACCTCAGTCAGTCATACCAGCATGTGTGTGAGGTAGGTATGAGGCCCATTTTAGACCTGAGGAAAACAGAGGCTTAGAAGAGAAATACCTTTGAGTTCACACAACTTGTGTATGAGGGGTGTGGGCAGCAGGAATCCAGCTTTCAGTTTACCTCACTGAAATGTAAAAACCATCTTCCAGTCTAGTGGCAACACAGCCACTCACACGGTCTCTCTTGCAAAACCCATGTGCTTACCTCACAGGGCTACTGTAAATGTCACGTGAAAGCAATGTCAACTGAAGCAATTCACAAACACCAGTTCATGGAACTCATTGATATGTCCTAATGTACCTCCTTCAAGTCCCAGGGGAGAGGAAGAGGACAGACTTGGTAGTTGGTCCAGTCATTCTGAGGCAAGCAGATTAAGTAAGAAGTGATAAGTTATTTCCTGAACTATTTTTTCTTTATTCTTACAAATACATTTTTTAAAGACATCTACAGTTATTCAGGATTTTGTCCTTTAGATACTGGGGATTGAACCCACGGCCTTGTGCATGCGAGGCAAGGGCTCTACCAACTGAGCTATATCCCCAGCCCTTTATTTTTTATTTTGAGACAGGATTTTACTAAGCTGCTGAGGCTGGCTTTGAACTCATGATCCTCCTGCCTCAGCCTTCCAAGCTGCTGGTATTACAGGTGTGCACCACTGTGCACGGCAATTTTCAGGATTTTAAGAATAATATAAAACACTTGAAAAAGTATTTACTCAGGGCAGACAATGTGCTGCAAAGTGTAGTGGAAGGAGCTAGAATTTAGAGTGAACACATCTGGTGTCCAGTCTGCATCTGCCTGTTGCTGGACCTACCGTGGGACTCTGAGCATGACTCAGTCTCCTTGTAGGCCTCAGTTTCTCCATTGGAGCATGGCTCAGTCTCCTTTCAGACCTTGGTTTCCCCATTATTCAATGAGGATTTTGCATACAGACAGTTCCTATCCTGAGGTTTTATAGAATTAACACAGGGTATGAATAATTAGGAAGTGGTGGTAACCCCACACTAACCAGGTGTCATCCCTGAGGGTCTCAGGAAAAGAAGACATTTCTTCCATTGACTTCAGAGCAGCCTCCTGTGGGCGGAGCAGGAGCTGAGGAATGGGACCCTAGGGGCTTTCCTGCCTCTGGAATTAATGTTGGCTCTGGTTATTCCCCAGCCAAAGGCTTCGGGACTCCTGCAAGGAGTTGCTTGAAGTATATGGCCACGATCCAGTTTGGACGTGAGGAATACAGGTCATTAGCAAGAGACTTTAATGTCCTGAAAACTGGCTTCCTGGAGGGGAGTCTCACCCCAGCCCGGTTTGCGTCCAGCGGCAGAGCTTGGGGAGGGAACGTGCAGCTCTGGAGCACCAGGAGGGGGACGAGCACTGGCCTGAGGGTTGTGGGGTCCAGCCCAGGCTCTGTCACTGCCCTGGGCAATCACTCCCTCTCCCTGAGCCACACCGTCCTTGTTTTCAAAACGAGGCGGTACTGGATGTGCACGGGGCTTTCCAGCTCAGGTGTCGGGGCCCCGCCGCCTGGGTTCTGAGCCAGCCCTGCCGCTCACTGTCTTTGTTTCCTTCGGCGATGTATTTTATTCTCTCTTCTGTAAAATGTGGATACTAGCGGCACTCATTACTGGGGTTTTGAGACAAATAAAAACAATGCACTTAAAATAGCGCCTGGCATGCAGCACATGCCTGAGTGTAACCCGCCATGGTGGTCACGTTGTGACAGCACATCAAGAAGCGCGCACGTCCCACAGCAGACAATGCCTTCTGTGTCCAAGCGAGGGAGGGCAGACCTTGGGATCACCAGCCTGCTAGGGTCCGGCAGAGCATGGGGTTCCTATGGCAAAAGGAAGATGGTGTCACATCCCTCTGTCGGCTGGGGACCCTACAGGAGATGTCTCTGACAGGGGACACCTCTTTAGGGTCAAAGTCTAAGATTTTGAACTCTGGTGAGGCTCTGGTGAGGTGGGGTGGTAAAAGAAAGGAGGGCAAGAGCCCGTGAGCTACTCTGCATCCAGTAAGATGTGCTCTGGATCAGTCAGACATGAAGGCCTGGGTGCTGTGGTTTAAATATGGCTGGAGTGTGGCCTCCAAGGGTTCATGTGTTGGAAGCTAGGTCCTCAGTGTGGTGACGCTGGAGCCTGATGCCAGGTAATTATGTCATTTGGGGCATCATGAGATGAAGGTAGTTCTTGTAAGACCTTGGTTAGTTCTTAAGAGACACTTGCTATAAAAAGAGTGAGCCTGGCCTTTTTCCAGCTTCTGGATTCCTATTTCTCCATGTGATCTCTTCCTCATGCAGAAATTCCCATTATGAAGCCATCCACCAAGATGCTATGTGGTCAGGGTGGCTTTGCAAAAGACAGTGCCATACTATTTGAACTTTCAACTTCCAAAACTTTGAGCTAAATAACCCTCTTTTCTTTGAAAATGACCTAGTCCTCAGGTATTTTGTCATAGCAATGGAAAATAATGTAGGATACGGCTATGTGTCTTCCTTGCTGTAGGACCACTGGACAAGTCTTGAATACATCTGACCTTTGCATGGCTCAATGACAAGATGAGAACATAGTGCCCAGACCACAGGTCTGTAGAGAGTCTGAATGAAATAATGCAGTGAGGGCAGCTGGCACAGTGTGAGCCACCATGAGGATGTTCAACAGGTGAGAGCTAAATCTGAATATAGCCTGAGACAGCCCCAGGACCAATCCAAGGGCCGGGGCTAATGTTTTTGGAATGTGTGTGTGTGTGTGTGTGTGTGTGTGTGTGTTCCAGTGGAGGTGCAGGGTATGAAGAGGAAAAGTTTTCTTTTCTTTGCTCCCACTGATCAGGATGGAACTCGGGCCTCGTGCATGCTCGGGAAGTGCCGTACCCTGAGCACCACCCCAAGACCCTGTGACTCCTCACGTGCTGGGCAGACCTTGCCTAGTGACTCAGGTCTCTTTGTCCTAAGTGTGCCTGCCATGGCTTGGAACGACGCCCTCCTGCTTGGATGCTCAGCCCTGACTGGCCTCTGCCTGCCGTCTCTCATGGCTCCTCCTCCTTGCTGTGGTCAGAGGAGTCCTTCTGAAGTGGGGGAGTGACGGTGTCCCTGCAATGGCTCCTGGCCTCCTGGGGACGGACCCAAACCAAGGTGTCTTCTGACTGCCCCCGCCAGTCCTCCGTGTCCCTTCTCACCCTGCTCTGCGCCCGAGACCTGATCTGTGCCCAGTGGGCTCCGAGCCAGCTGCGTTCAGCCGGCGAGGCCCAGCGAGACCAGGCGGGCAGGTGGAGGCAACCACAGCTCGCTTCCCACCTGCGTCTCCCCAGCCAGGTCACTGTGAGGGACGGCTCCCCTCCAGCAAAGGCGCTGGTTCCCATCGCAGCCATCGACCCCCACCCCGCCCTTCAGGATGGGAAAGGCCACTTTGTCAGTTTTTGACACAAAGCGTGTACTAATAAATAGAGACTGAAAGGCTCCCATTGTGTGGGGCTCCATTGTACAATACTGTACTTTCCCATTCCATCAGACCGCAACCCCGGGAGGGACAGTGGAGAAATTCTATCCATGCTTTATGGACAGGGACACCGAGGCACAGAGGGACTTGCCAGAGCCACAAGGGCAAGGGGACCCGGGTGCTAGACCTTGCTGCGCTCCTCTCCCGGGGGCCGGGCCTCCCCTCACTGTCTGTGTGATTCAGCCCTGGTCCCCTTTCTTGCTCTGGGGTCCGGGAGGCTGCAGGATGTAGAATCCAGGGCCCTCCATAGCCTCAGCTTTGGTCACTTTCCCTGAAAATCTCTGAGTCACCTTTGGGATTTTCCAGGCTGCATGCTCCTGGAGAGTTAAAAAAGAGTACAATGTGTCGCAAGTTCTGAAGCCAGTTGCATGGTCCAGTCCTGTAGGCCAGGCGTCTGTCTGAGCGATGCGGGAGCCAGAGGGAGAACTCCAGGAAGTGAGCCTCAGAAGGGAAGTGAGCCTTCACTGTTTCAATAAGTGACATTCATAATTGACATAAGGTTGGTGAGCAGCAGCCCAGCGGCTCTGGATGTGGGAATGTGCTCCGGTGACACTCAGCGCGCTGCATCTCTTCACTGCCTCCGTGCCTATTGTCTGGGGCAGTGGAGAGTCTCATCCAGCTGTCAAGCCCAGATCCCAGCTCAGTGCCTGATACGCCAAGGAAGTCCCGCTGTGGAATGACTAGCTAAATATGCAGACGGATCTGGTGTCTTCTTTAGTCCCTGTACAACTCCATTTTTACTTAAAAGGAAAGTGAGGATTAGAGAGGTTAAATGCCTTGACCAAAGTGACACTCTTGGATCTGGTTCCTCCAGGAGTCCTCTTAGTTTAAAGAAGAGGAGCCAAAGTTTTCAAGTCAAACAGACCTAGATGGGTATTCCCAATCTGCCAGCTATCTGCTGTGTGATTTCCTCTAAATTACTTGACCTCTCCAGCCTCAGGGGGCTGTACAGGTGAAATGAGTAGAGTAATAGTAAATATTTTATCCAGTTGTTATGAGATTCACCACAGTGAAGGCAAAAGGACCAGCATACTGATGCAAAGAAAAAGCTGTTTTCACTGTTGTTGTTGTTCTTATTCTCATTGGCCTCCCTCTATCATTTCTTCTTATAATTATTTAAAAAAATGCTATTTATCACTGAGCTGCATTCCCAGTTTTTCTTACTTTTTTTAAATTTTGAAACAAAGACTGGCTAAGTTGCTGAGGCTGGCCTCAAATATGTGATCCTCCTGCCTCAGCCTTCTGAGAGGCTGGAATTACAGGCCTGTGCCTGGCTGGCATGTTGTACCATTGCCTGGCGTGTAGTGGAACAGCAACGGATCAGCTTCTTTCCTTTCAGGGGCCTGTCTAGTAACTTCTACTCTAACTGGCAGCCCCCAGGCTGAATGTCTGCAAGGAAGCCCTGACTTGCAGATATGGAGGGGGTGGAAAAGGCTGAAGCCATGTACCCGGGGCGATGACCTGGGAACACACTTACACAGGCAGCTGGGCAGAAGCACACCCCTGCTTCTAGGCCAGCCCAGAACCACTTCCCACCGGCACCCACCTTGGTCACCCTGCGGGGGAGAGCCGGCCAGGCCAGGCCTCGGAGGGACCTGTCGAGGATCTGTCGAGCCTCCTCTCACGGAGAGGACACAGAGACAGGGTTCTGGTGGGGTCACGTCTATAAATCTTGGAGACTCTTGAGACCTTGTCATGACACAGAAGGGGAAACTGAGCTTCAGAGAGACAGTGATTCATCCCCCACATGACACATTGGCTAGTGGCAGATTTAGGAAGAGCCAGACCTTGGGATTCAGTGTCAGAGGCAGCGTGTGTGTGTGTGTGTGTGTGTGTGTGTGTGTGTGTGTGTGTGTTGGGTGGGCGGATGCGAACCCCCCAGGGGCCACAGCTGATGGTCCTTATTATCGAGTGATGTTGGGCAAGCACTCCAAGACCCTGGCCTTGGTTTTTTGACCTGGCCAATGGCATAATGAAACCTTCTCGCAGGAGGCTAGAAGGAATAAAGATGACCAAGAGGAACCTAGCACGGTGCCAGGTACAGAGCAAGTCCCTCCTGCCTCCCAATCCTTCCTGCAATGAAGAGGGACTTTGGGAATCAGGCAGGCCTGGGTTCAAATCCTGTGAGGAGCTGAGGAGAGGGTGGGCTGCCTCTCTGTTTGCTCACTTCTGAAGTGACAAGAGTGACCACACTGGGTCTTGGAGGAATTCAGAGACATTAGATGTGACCTCGGGGTCCTTCTGGGCCTCGCTGCCTTCTCCTTCACCCTTCTCCGGCCTCACCAGGCAGGGCCTGTACCCCAGGCTACGGTGACCAGGAGCACGTGTCTGTGGGTCCCTGGCTCCTCCTCTGTGTGCCCGGCAGTGCTGTCCACTCAGGCTGGAGTTGGCAGAGCTGATGGGCTGGGGACAGGAACATCTTCTCAGCCCTCACTAAGGCTGCTTCGGGATGGTATACCGTGGGGGCCATCAAACCCTAAGAGGGTCACGGCAGCAGCTTGCTGAAACGGGGCCCTGGAGACCCCGGGGTACACGAGGCCCCTGGGCGCTGCCTGAGGGGTGCACCTTACAATATCCCCAAGATGCTTGGTTTCCAAGCCTCTTCACAGGTGATCCGTAACCATGCTCCTTTCCAAAAGTAATTCCAGGAGAAACGTCAGTTTAATTCTCCACAAGAAACAAAGCTTTCAGAAACAAGCGCACAGCTCCAGCCTCGAGGACAAACGCAGGGCTGTGTTTGGAGTCAGAGGCAGCGTCCAGCCAGGACACTGTGACTGAAACCATGTGCATCTGTCTGGGTCTTCAGCTGCCCTGGGGAACAGTGGGGGATTGTTCGGGGACAGAGGCGGCCCTGCATTCAAACTCCGCCGTGCCTTCCTCCAGCCGTGTGTCCTGCAGCAGTGGCGTGACTCCTCAGAGACCCACGTCCTCTACCGTACTACAGGAACGGCTATGTTGATCCGGAGGGCACGGTGACGTCTGCATCAAGCAAACCGGCGAATTGGCTTGAGTCATATGAAATTGCTGGTTTTAAGGTCCAAGTGGTGGCGTATTGGGAATTCGCTATGCTTTCCTAGAGGACGAGGTTGGGTACCTGGCACATTTGCATTGTCCCCAAACTGCTCTGCATTTACACAGTGAACCTCAAAACTGTGTAAGACTAGGAAGCGGGTGGGGCATCGAGGAGGGAAAGATCTGATTTAGAAGATCCGAGGGACCCGAGGAACCTGCACTTCCCCGGCTCCAGGTGATGCTGATTAGCTGATACTTCATGTTTGGCTGATCCAGGCTTTGAACCAAAAGAGGCTCGGAGAGGGGGAAGTGTACAGAACACAAATGGCAATTTCCCCTCCTAAACCCTGTCTGGTGTTCTTTTGGGCCAGATGAGGGCAGGATTAGCTTGGTATGCATGTCCGTGGGGTGGGAGCAGAGAAAGAGAGACAGTGCTAGGGTTTGAGGATCCCTCCGGATTGCATTTGAAACCTCATCCAAAAGGGGAGGCAAGGCGGAATGAATTCTTTAAAAATCATGTTAGGTGCTTATATAAATACACCAGTGGGAATTTCCCCTTTATGTATAAGTAAAAAGAACCAATGCAGGCAATTTTGGATTTATCCAAAGATAAATAGATGAGTGAAAGGAAGTCTAGCAGAGTACAGGAAGGAGAACAGGAGAAGGGAGGGCGGACGGGAGGGAAAGGGGGGAATCAAATCTCATGCACGTATGATTTCTCAGTGACTCTGTAAAACTATAATGCTCTAATAAAAAAATTTAAGAAAGAACCCCAAGTCAAAATCCTCATCCTAATATTTGGAGCCTCTCTTCCCTGTTGACTCACCTGTCTTTGCACCATTTTGAGGAAGGTGTTGGAGAAGCATATGTTAAAATCTCAGTAACTGCCTCTGGTATTCCCATATCTGGGACACAGATTTAGTTATTTCAAAATGTTCTTGAATTTGGAGCAAGAGGAATGGGCAGATGGAGAAATGTAATATCGGACTTGGAAGCACGTTGCAAGTTCCCTGACCCTGTCTGCACATCTCAGGTGAGACAGGACCTCCTAACATCATGCAACCTGAGTTGGGGCAGAGCGGGATCTTGAACACGGGCCCTTGGGGCTAAGCCTTTGCCCTCCTGGGAGCCTGTAACTAACCTTACCTTCATCTCCTTGTTGCTCCTCTAATGGGCCAAATACTGGTCATCAGGGTATATCTCGCTGACTTTCCTCAACTGCTTCTTCCTGTTGCAATTCGTACTGCGCACACACTGCTGCAGGCAAAGCATTCCTATTCAGTTTACTATTCACTCAATAAACATAAATCAGTTCCACTGAGGATACAGTGATGAGCAAATTAGACATAATTCTTATCCTCACGAATTTTACAGCCTTCATGTTTACAATATGTATCATTTTAAGAGCTCTGAGGGAAAACTTTGGAAGAATGCATAATGAAGAAGCCCGCTCTAGTTGAGGCTAGGTAGAAGTTTCCTGTTCCTTCTGTTAGGATAGTGTGTTTCTTGGTTTGTTTGTTTTCCATTACCGCAACTCAGTACCAGAGGTAAGCTAACTTTATAGATAAAAATGTTCACTTAGCTCACAGTTGAAGGTCTATGTTGGGTGGTAGGGGTCACTGGTTTGGCCTTTGGTGAGTGCCTAGCCACAATGGCATCACAGCGGTGGGAGCTTGTGTGACAGGGAGTAACTCCATCACAAGGCAGGAGCCATAGAGAGACTGGGGAGCCACATTCTCTTCTGAGAACACATCCCCAATGACCTACGGACCTCCCATTAGGCCCTACCTCATAAAGGTCACACTATCGCCACACCAAGGACCAAGCCTTCAGCATGTGAGCCTTTGGGTAGCATGCTCAAACCACATCCTAGTCACAACCCCTGGGGATCTGGCGATGACTCCAGGCTCTAAAAACCTGGCACATTTTTACTGGAACCAAATTAGTTCCAGGCACCATACTGGACTCTGTAGCTTAGCTGTAGATCCGGAAAAGGAAGTCAGAATCAGCGCCAACACCCGAGCAGAACTGCTGTGGGCAAATGCCCTGGTCCTCACAGGGTTTGGTGGGGGTTCCTCATGCTTCCTGTGGGAAGGCAGATGTAGGATCCCCACTTGACAAGCAGGAAGTGAGCTCAGAGACTCTGCTCCAGTTGCTTGATCTTGAGTTCTGTTCCCACATCTGCACAGCAGAGACAAGATCTTGCTCCTCAAAGAGACTGTTGTGAGGAGTAGCTGAGGGAACATGCAGAAGTGCTGAACCGTATTTTCTCTCACAGGGTCTGAGGAATACTCCCTCCTTTCCTCCAGGAAGTTTGCTCTCTATCACTTAGACACGAGGCGGCAAGGGCAGGCTGGAGCCTGGTGTATGACTCCTAGTCTGGGGCTCCAGCTCCCACTGTACCATGGACTCTTCTCAGGATAAACTGTGGAAAATTCTAGAAGACCTTAATTTTGTACTTTGTATTTGACCTTTATTTGGGGCATACCCAGGATCCATGGTGCTCTTTGAGAAGGGAGTCAGGTGACACTGGATCTCTCGGGTGATAAATGACCAGGGAAAACCTGGGGGCTGAGGAAGGAATGAGAATCAGAGGTTGAGAGTCCATTTTGGTTATTTTGTGAGTTCCTGTTTAGAGGAATCCTCAGCTTCTGAACCAGGGCAGGCAAGGAGTGTCGGGAAGAACAGAAGGGAGAGTGTTCATTTCTTCCTCAAAACACTTCAGCGCTGCCTCTGTAGTTGGAGCTGGTTCTGATTTAGTGTGTGCGGCTTACCAGGAGAGCCCACAGCGCTGCCTCACTGGCTGGCCATTATCCTATTCTGCCCTTTGAAGAGGGTGATGACTTCAGACACCAAGTTGAAGTTGCTGCCGTTCAAAGTCAAGGTTGCCCTCAGAAATACTCATAGTTGCTTCTCCTGGCAGGTGCTCTTCAGATACCATCTCTAGTTCCCTCAGCAACCTGAAGAATGGCTGATGTTATTTGTATTTTACAGGTAAAGAGCCTGATGCTCTGAGCCGTTAAACCGCGGGACCACAGACCAAGGGAACTCAGTTGACCACATGAAAGGAGCAGAAGGTGACCCCGGCCAGCTGTAGTTTGAGAACTCTTGCTTCCTTCCAATGCACCCTTTATACATGCTCCCCTTTTCCAGAGGAGGCTCAGAAAACCAGTGAATTTGCCCAAGATCACACAGCGAGTGTGACAGAGAACTTAAAGCGTTCACTGTGCCTTGGGCGAGGGCCAAGGGCCTAACGTACACTAACTTCAAGTCCCATAGCAAATCCCAGGGCTGGTTTACCTGGCTTTGGAGAGTTCAGCTCCCAGTTTTGCTTTCAGGAGACCAGATCCAAAAGTTTCAGTGGAGCAAAGGTAGCCGTGGCTGAGAGGACACCTAGTCAGAATTTATGGGGTGAAGCTGCTGTAAGCCGCTCCAACTCCCCCTGCATGCCATCTCCGTCCATGTTTAGTGATCTGTGGAAATCTGCCCAGTGAGGACCAGGAGTAATTGGCCTCGTATAATTGGCATTCAAGTGAAGGGCGTCAGTCAGTGGCTGCAATAGATGAAGAGATAAAACCCCAAAGACAGGGGATGACTGAGATCAGATGGGTAAGTGCAGTCTGCCTCTCTGGAACTTTTCTTTCCCTAGGAAATTGATGGAAGATGTGTCAGGCTGAGTTTACTGCATTCCAACCCAGAGGGTCAGCATCCCAAACCAGTGAGTGTCCCACGCCTAGAGGTGAGGGGGTTGGGGAAGGGTCTCCTGACGTTCTCGATCCTGGAGATGAGGCACTACGGCTCTGTTACTACCTCAGACATTTCCTGGGGGATGAAAGATTCTTCCACAGGCAGCATCCTAAGCCCCTCCAAATGGCAAGCGTGCACTGGCCATCGTGACTGGCGCCCCCCCAATCACCACCATGAAATTCAGTGCCTGCTCTGAAGGGCAGTGGAGGGGAGAGAGGAGCATTTCGTCAGAAACTCAGTTTATTTTATACCTGTAACCCCGGGAGGGTCATCTCATCATTGTGTTGGAACAATAAACATAAAATTAATGGACAAGGGTGGAAAGTTTTGCAATTATGTGCTTACATAGCTACAAGCTTTCTTCTCCCTTCCAACAGCCCAGTGAAGGGTGCACTGTTATTATCCCCATTTTACAGAGTAGGTCACTGAGGCCCAGAAAGGTAGGTCACTGGTCCTTCTACCTCAGCTGCTGAGCAATGGAGCAAGGCCTTTTGTCCAGGACTTCTAACTCTGTCTCGCCTTTATATATAATGTAAAGATCAACAGTAGAGATCAACTGTGCCCCCTCTGTCTCCTCCATCACATATTGAGCAGGTTGAATATTGCGCCTGTTTGAACGTGGAGCCTCTGTATGAACATTGAATGCAGCCAGAGTTGGATGGCCATAATCTAGTGTTAAAAATAATCGTGACCATTTTGGAGCCCATCCTATATACCAGCTTGTAGACCAAAGCATGTCGCCTCTGATCCTCAGATCAACCTTATGTGGTTTGAATTTATAGGAAATGAGTTTTAGAGAGCATGAGTGACTGGCCCAAATTCACACAATCACTAAGTAATGGAGCAGGGAATGGGACTCAAGTCTGCATGACGTCAGACCCTCTGGGCTTACCCACAGCGTCCATTTCTCCCATCTTTGGATGAAGATCCCTAACTTCCATACACATGCCATGAATCTGCCCTCCGTGCCTGCTTATTGTCACAGGTGTGTTGACTGGCAGATGCTGGGAGTTCTCCTTGCCTTGTAAGCCTCCTCTCCTAAAGGGGCAGAATTTCTGCTCCCTCCACATCTTGATGGCAGAACCTGTTCCCATCATCCCTCTGCTAACCTGAGGCTTGGGTTGGGAGGAAGAGCAAGGAGCTTGAGGCCTGAAGAAGTGGGCTCTGCTCCAGGACTGGGTTTACAGCGGGCTTCATCTCCTGGCTCCTGAGATCCTCTCCTGTTACACGTGGCTACTACTCCATCCTCAGAGTAGTAAGAAGACAGCCTACGAGCATTCCATGTAAACAATATGCGCTCATAAAAACCTAGGTTATAGGATTAAAAAAAAAAAGGCACCTAGCATAGAAAATTAAGGCTGGGATATTTCCCTAGTGAAAGGTGGATAAAAGAGGTGTCCAAAGTAGCATTTTTTAATGACAGCCCAACAAATAAAAGCTATCCACAATAAAAGGAGAAAATAGAACCAACCTTAAACATCCGAAATGGGAGCATGGATGAGTTAACAGGGGTGCCTCAATTGATGAAATATTATTCAGATCTTTAAGATTTTCTTGAAAAAAATTCCTAAGATATGACACCAATTAAGAAAACAAAGGTAAAGTCAGTCTCAGCATCTTATCAAGGCCCTAAGCAATTCAGCAAGACCCTGTCTCTAAATAAAATATAAAAAAGGGCTGGGAGTGTGGCTAAGTGGTTAAAGTACCCCTGAGTTCAATTCGTATTACAACAACAACAACAACAAATCCTCCCCAAACCCCAAACCAAACAAACAACAGAAACAAAGGTAGAAAACTTTATGTCCAGTATGATCTCCACTTCCCAAGGAGTAAGACTGGAGTAAACATGCTGACACTAATAACAATTATCTTAAATGATAGGCTTACGTATTGTGCACGTGGACACACACACACACACACACACACACATATATTTAACTTCTTTGCATGTTTCTATTTTCTAAATTTTCTTCTGACTCTTTTTTAAATCAATGCAAAATATGGGTCTCAAATGGGCACAAAGAGTTCCATTTTTTCCCTCAGTGCCAAAGTGCCACTTCAGCATCTGTCCTCTGCTCACTCATCTCTTTTGGCGTCACTATCTTGATTTGACTGGGTTCAGAGAGGAAGCAAATACAATAGACTAAAGCCAGTCTTTAGGAACTGCCTGGGCCCACACTGCAAATAGGATATGCTGACATCATCTTAAAAAAAACAGCAGAAAACCCAGCGACCTGTTTAACATCTCACTGAGCAAGTAACACAGTAAGAAAGTCACCTCGAAGGGCATACTCTGGACTTGTCACCTGCTCCAGAAGGGTTGGCTGTCTGGGCATGCCAGGGAAGGGCGGGTAGTGAGAGGAATGAATCTAGTCACCTATTTTAGTGGGTGATCTGGGGACAAATGGGCTGACCCAGCACGGTTCTTTAAGTCATGCCTTCTGCGCCTGATGATTTCATAACTGATCGCCTCTAGGAACAATGCTGGCTCCCGCTTTCTGGGGAGGGCAGCAGGGGAAAGGTGAGGTAAGAGTGTTTTCGGGGGCTGCTTCCCCTCACGTGTGCAGAAGCAGCAGCAGGAAGCTGAGTCTCTGCGAGCAAAAGGTTGTGAAAATGCCAGGACCTTTGCCTCCTTCCTGTCCGGTTCCTGGCAAGGCAAATGCTGGGGACTTGCATTGGGACTCTGTGAGAAGGATGGGACCCAGATCTTAGGAGGCGCGTCCCCTTGGTCCTCACCGAGGAGAAGGCACGGACACCTTATCAGTGTCATCAGGCAGCATTAGAAGCCAGCGCTCCTCCCCCATCCCCTGGCTGCCGGATGCCCGTTCTAGCCCATAGGACAGAGCCGGCTGTCATCTATCCCTAAGTTCCTCTCTGCAGTATCCTTGCCAGTGATACTCACTTACTCTCCAGGACCTACAGTATGACAGGCACTGCAGGAATTTGGAAAAGACTCCATCTCTTAGGGGCAACATTGTGTCCCTCAAATACATGTGTTGAAGTTCTAGCCTCCAGTATTACCAAATATGATTGTAAATGAAAACTGAATCTTTAAAGAGGTCATTAGGTTAAAACGAGGACCTCAGGGTGGACCCTAATCCAACATGACCAGCACCCTTGTAAGAAGAGGAGATAAGACACAGGGAAGAGTGGATGAAGATACAGGGAGAGGACAGCCATCTGCAAGCCCAGGAGAGAGGCCTCAGCAGAAGCTCAGCCTGCTGACACCTGATTCTATAGCCTCCAACCTTGTGAGAAAAGACACACCTGCTGATTAAGACAGCCAGGGAGTGGCACTTGCCACCGCAGCCCTAACAAACTCATGCACGGTTCTAACCTCATTCCTGCCCCAAGTGACCAGTGAGGAAACTTAGGCTAGAATTAATTTCTCATTAATGCCAAAATCTGGGCTGGATCTCTGCTCTTAGAAGAAATGGGACCATTTGTGTGAAAGTGCCTTGCAAACTGTGAATCCTTGTTGAAGGAACACAACTTCGCAAAGCGTTGTTTACTGTTTGCTATGGAAAATGGCAGTCCTTCAATAGGAGGTTCCAGCCTCTCAATTCTAACTGGTCCTCCAGAGGGACATTTCCTGGGATGGCTTTGTTCTTTGATTCTAGGGACCTGTCTTCAGGCTGGAGAAGGGTCTTTCCCAACCACCTTAATGGTTGTCAGCCATTGCGAAGCAGCAATGTGGAACCGGGACTTTCTCTCCACTTGCCAGGAGCAAAAGGGCCACCTGGGGCGGGGCACAAAGTTTCTCTGTACTTTAAATTTGACCGTCACACCTTCTGGATTGCTTTGTTAACTTGTTTTTCAGCATTGGGGATTGAACCCAGGGGCACCATACTACTGAGTTGTATCCCCAGCCTATTTTATTATTTATTTATTTATTCTTTGGTATCAGGGATTCACTCCAGGGGTGCTTTACCACGGAGCTACATCTGCAGCCCTTTTTATTTTTTATTTCAACATAGGGTCTTGCTAAATTGCTGAGGTTGCTCTCTAACTTTCGATCCGCCTGCCTCATCCTCCTGTGTAGCTGGGATAGCAGGCATGTGCCACTGTGCCCGGCTGTTTTGCTGAATTCTATCAGTTTGTGAGCATTTTAGTGAGTTACCCTATTTTCCTGTAGGCAACACATCCCAATCAATATTACCAATTGTGATATACTTTTAGTTTTCCTACCCTCTGTTTTTTGCTTCTTAAGAGGTGATTCATCCCTTAAATTTGGCTCAGCTGTCACTTTCTTTGGGCAGCCTTGTCTGCCTGGACCAGTTTCCCCTGTTGTTGGCTGTGTCAACTCCTTAAAAATACATTGCTTCTGCTAACCTAGATGCCCTTCAATAGATGATTGGATAAAGAAACTGTGGTATATATATACACAATGGAATATTACTCAGTCTTAAAGAAGAATAAAATTATGGTATTTGCAGGTAAATGGATGGAGTTGGAGAATATCATGCTAAGCAAGATAAGTCAATCCCATAGAAACCAAAGGCCAAATGTTTTCTCTGATATGTGAATGCTGTCCCATAATGGAGCAGGGCATGGGAAGAATGGAGGAACTTTGAATTGAGCAAAGGGGAGAGGGGGAGTGGAGGGGGTATGGGGGTGGGAAAGATGGTGGTCGGTTACCATTGCCTGAATGGTGTGACTTTACAGCATGTACAAGCAGAAAAATGAAAAGCGTGCTCTATTGGTGTACAATGAATCAAAATGCATTCTGCTGTCATGTATAACTAATAAGAACAAACTAAAAAAAAAAAAGATACATTCCTTCCAGAGCCGGGAACACTGCCTGGTACACCACAGACTCTCAACAATATTGCTACATAAGTTAACATGCCCCTTTCTTGTGCTACCCTATGCATAGCATTCATACTTTTTAATTATTAATTATTTTTAATAATGTCTGTATCCCTGTCCTTGACCAATAGTCTATAACTCCATGAAGACAAGAACTGTGTTTTTCTCATCATTCCATTCTCAGCACTTAGTAGTGCCCTGCATATAGCAGGCACTTTAAAAATACGAGTTGAGAAGAATGCAGTGAAGAACATAGAAGTTTTGACTCATCCTAAAGGCATGGCACCCAAATGAACATCCAGGCCTTAGGAGAGCTCACTCTCCACCGCTCACTGCTTTATTCATTCAGCAAATGTTCACCCGTCAGGCTTCCCTTGTGTGAGGCAATGCACGTACAAGATTGTGAGGAGGTGGTCTTGGTCTCCACATGGTCACAGTCTGGTGGGGACGTCAGTGTGCTCGTGTGCTGCGATTAGAGGCAGGAACCCTGTTCTGTGCAGTGCACAGCAGGGTGCCATCCACCAGGCCTCACGGGTCAGGGAGGACAGGGAGGGGATTTGGGGGGTAACTGCCGAAATCTGGGTAGGTGTACAGGGGGACAGGAGGGAGAGGTAGGCGAGGAGGCCTGCACAGGGGGAGGACTCACTCCCTGGGGAAGAGCTCTGACACTGGGAGGCCTGCAGTGGGGGAGGGCAGAGGAGCTGGAGGTGAGGCTGGGGAGGCGGTGGCCTCAGAGTGCCTGCAGGCTCTCTGCAGACCTTTGTGACAGGAGGGGAGAGCAGACTGTCATTCTTATCAAGCGGGGGCTCAGCTTTTGTCCCCAGCCCCGGCCCAGCTCCTTTGATCCCCAGCAAGGCCATTGTTTCCCCAGCAGTGGCCTCTTTGCTCCAAGGGGGAAAATGTGGTCTTTGTTCTCCTGAGACTTTTTATCCAAGTCTTTCCCTGGTGGGGACAGGCTGGGAGGGGCTCCACGGAGGATGCAGGCCCTGGCAGCTGAGGGACAAGGGCAGCCCCTGTCTCCTTTCCTCTGCCTTGTGTGGGCTGCACAAAGCTCAGTGCAAACCAGGCTGTGCTGGGGGTGGAGAGGGAACTATGGGAAAACAGTTTCAGCTTCTTTATTTTGGAAAAATCGCCTTTGTTAATGTTTCCAGCCTGCTCATAATATAAATCAAACGAAGCAAGGCCCAGTGAAAACTTGGATTCAAACTTAGCTCAGTCACTTACGGTCCATGTCACCTTGGGGAAGACATCCCACCTCTCAGAGTCTTGCCCCAGGTGACACAGTTCATAAAAGATACCTTCTCTGCAAAATATAGAAAGTGCTATTTACTTTACAGGGTTGCCTTGATGCTCATTCGTTCATTCATTCATTCATTCATTCATTCATTCATCATTCTTCATTCAGTAATTACCTATTATGCACCTAATCTGTGTCAGGCACTGTGATATGTGCTAAAGAAACGCTGGAGTATGAGACAGACTTGATTGTACTTTCTCATGAGGTTTACCAGGAACAAAGGACTTTAAATGCATACTCGGGCTGGGGATGTAGCTAAGTGACAGAGCCCTTGCCTAGCATGCATAGGGTCCTGGGTTTAATCCCCAGATACACAAATAAAACAAAACAACAGTAACAAACTCACTTACATCAGTAGCAAAGCACTTGCATAGCATGTGCAAGGCCCTGGGTACATTCCCAGTACTGGGAAAAAACAAACTTGCATACATAAGAATTGCAAGAAGAAATGCAGATTGCGTGCAAGAGAACTTCATGGAGTCTTAGGTGAAGGTAGGAGGGGCTCCCAAAAAAGCAGTGCTCTTGCTGAGTTTTGACAGACAAGCCTAAGAGACGCTGATCAGTGGGAGATGGTCTGCAAATGTTAGTTCCTGCCCCTCTGCCTTGGGTCAGATCTCTCACTGTCCCTGCTGGCTTGAGTGGGGCTAAGACGCTCCCCTCCTTTCTCCAGGGAACTTAGCTGAAAAGCAGTGGATGCTGGGGACCACTCCCAGGGGCCTGGAAATTGATGAAGACACATACAAGGGATGGGACAGGGGGCCGGCTATGCCATTTTCTGTGTGTCTTCTCGAGCAGTGCTGGAGTGTGCTACCCGGAGCTGAACACTTGGCCCAGCTCACCCGGCTGGAGAAGGGGGAGTTCCCCTCAGACTTCAGTGGCTTTGTAAAGGGGAAAACAAATGGGCTTGTAACCTGATCGAGGCAACCAGGGGGGCTGCCAGAACTGTGAGGATGAAGAATAGCTTTTCAGTGTCCAGGAGGAGGAGGAGGAGGCCTCTTCCCTCCAGTGAGGGATGCACAGAGCAGAGCCGATGCTCAGAATGTTCACAAACCCAGGCAGGTGGGCAGGCTGCTCTGGGCATCCTGGGGCTGCTTCGCTCCCCCATAGTGAGCACCTTCTGTGGACCAGGGAGGGTTGCAGAAGATATCAGAGTTAGTACATGCAGCAACCCCGTGGGGTGTGTGTGGGGGGGTAATTTTACCCCATTTTGCAGGTGAGAAAGTTAAGGCTCAGAGAAGTGAAGTGACTTGCCTGAGGCTACACAGTCAGCAAATGGTGAAGGTGGGACCCCCATCCAATCCTGCCTGTCCCGAAGTCCATACGCTCCCCACTGTTTCAGGCTGGCTGATCATTTTTGGACAATATTTCCCTCTGGATTTTCTACACATAAAACAAGAAGAATCCCTTTTATGTATTGTGTTTTACAAAGCACTCTTTCAAATGCCATTTCACGGGGTCTTTGTGGGGCCTGCCCAGTGAGGTGAGGAGTTATTTTCCTCAGGCTAGCAAGGTGGTGAGTCCCTTAACACCACACAGAAGCAAGCCAGGGAGCCAGGGGACTTGGGGCCCATTTCACCATTGTCCTGAGACCCAGGTGTTCTCCTCAGGTATCTGCTGATCTCCGGATCATCTCCTGATTCTTAAAAGGAAGAGTTTGTTTTTCTAACGTGAACAGAGCCTCCACTTTGTCTCTAGCTTTTGATAAACCAGCGGCCAACATCGTCTTCCTGAGGCCCTTCCCTTGCAGAAGGGGTGGCTGGCCATGTGCATTTTTCACTGGGGCTCCCGCAAAGAATGTTGCATATAATATGAAACATGTGTGCTTATTTGCTGGCACACCCCCACCCCGTTCCCTTTCCTGCACAGCTGGGACACCCTTTGCAGGGGCTGGAGCCGTGCACGTCCAGAGAGGTACCTGCCGGACCTGCCACCTCCTGCACACAAAGCCGGGTACTGAGCTCCCTCTGCCTGCTCTCACCTGAGGGAGAGAAAGGCATTAAGTAGTTAACGTCAGCAATGATAAGAGCCATCACTGGGAAGCTCAGGATGCAGAAGGATTCATAGCAGCAGCGCCTAATCTGAGTGGGGCTGGAGGCCAGGGTCAAAGAGGTGATATCTACACTGAGACCTGAAGGACAAGCTTAGGGAAGGTTTGGGGAACTGAAATCATCATGGCAGAGTTCACAGTCCAGGTGGCCTTGGCTGGGGCATCAAAGCGAGGCTAGATTTAGAATGGGGGTGGGGTGGGGGGCAGAGGGAAGGCCCCCTGAGAGTGGCGATACAGGGGAAGTGGGAGACCAGATGGCCCTGGCTGAGTGAGGTGAGAGTGACAGAAGAGAAACAGTGGAAGGAGAGAGTGACTGTCCTGGAGCCGTCCAATCTGAAGACATCTTGAGGGTGCGAAACGGTGTAGACTATGTGCTGAGGAGGGCTTCTTGGCATGGCAGTTGTCAAGGATGGGCGGGACTTAGAAGGTGAAAGGAAGAAGGGAGAGCTGTGGGTGAGGAGGAATCTGGGGAGAGGACACAGCAGCACTGAGAAAGCAGCATCCCAGGGGGCCGGGGGCCAGGGGCGCCCGCCTGGGGGACACACAGACAGGCACATCGCCCTCCCCCTGTCCCTCCAAGCTACACATTCAGTCCCGACCCCAGGGACCACCTTCCCGTTTTCCAGGGGTGGGGAACCCGCACAAGCAGTTAGGGAATTACAGGAGGGAGGTCACCGGGCCAGGAGGCATGATGGTTTGTTCTCTAGTGAGGGTGACCTTTCCCCGGCTTTAAAAGTTTTCTGCCAGCTCCTTTTCCAGGGGCAAACAATGGAGTCGACTCCTGGCAGGCATTGTGATGGCTTCACTCTCACCTGATTTTTTTCCAGTTAGCACATAAAAACACCACCAACACAGGAACCCACTCTTGCCCTTTATAAGCCATTTGCCCAAGCCATCTCCTGAAGCCATGGGCTGAGGGAGGGGGAGCGGAAGCTCCTGGGTTGTTTGGACCCCCTAGGCATGTTTATGCATGATATCTCGCTTGGTCCTTGCCACCAGTGGCGGAAGACCTTGCTAAATAAGGACACTGAAGCTCAGGGAGAAGAAGCCCTGGCTTGAGTTCACATCCCTGTGCTAGATGGAGGAGCTGGAATCAGATTCCAAATCTGTTTGATTGCAAATGAGCAGAATAAACAATCCCAGTTGGCAGAAAAATCTCTACCTGAGGGCTGGTGTTCTGTGGAAAAATATTTCCGGAACCGATATTCTCTTTTGTGGGTTTGCACCTATTCATATGGTGAATCCCTTCCTGCCCCTTCAGCACCTCTTCTACCCACTAGCTCCTGCTCAACTTTTTGGCATCCTGATGATGTGGCTGAGGACCCCTGCTGGGGACAGACCCTCCCCTTTCAACCTCCCACTTAGTTGTCCTTATGTTTAAAAGAGATTTGGGCACCATCTTTCATAACCTATGTTTTCCTGGGCATTTTGCAAGTGACTATAAGCTTCCAGAAGCAGGGTTTTTATGCATCTCTGTGTTTTCGGTGCCTAGTGCAGCTTGGCAGACAGAAGGTGCCTTGGTAGGGTCTTCTTGAATAAATGAACAAATGAAAGAATAAATCTTGTCTTCTGATTCATTTACCAGTTGGTCTGGCTGTCCCACCCTCCATCTCAGCCCTGAGGAGATTGAGAGAGGGGAAGTGTCTTGTCCAAAATCACATAGGTGCCAGATGAAAGCCAGCCGGAACAACAGAACAAGCAACAACAAACCAGGGTCCTCTACCCTACGCTGAGATTGTCAACTCAGTCTCTTGTTCAGTGTGTGTCCGTCTGCAAGGATCAGCCCTGGGGTGGTAGAAGAGTTCCAGCTGGCCTCCCCGGCCATTCCCTTCTTACTTCTTTAATGAAGTCAGGGTTGCAACATGCCCGACTTCCTTAGCATCAAGGTATGGCATGGTAACCAAGTTCTGACCAAGGACAAAGAGAAAGTATGGGGAAAAGCTCTGTTAGGGAAAGGGCAGAGAAGAACATGGCACTTTAAGTTTTGTGTTGTTGTTTTGTTTTCTTCTTTGTGTTTAGAATGTGGAATATGACACAATGACAGAGTTGTGAAAGTCAACCTGGATCACAAGGTAACCTTGAGGGTGGGTGTCTACTGAGGGCAGAGGAGCAGGAAGACACCTAAAGACCCTGGAGCCCCGGATTACTAACTTATGGACTTGCATGAGGGAAAAAAAGAGGTGGGGGGGAAGAAAAGAGATAGGCGTGTGTGTGTGTGTGTGTGTGTGTGTGCGCGCGCGCGCACATGTATGTGTGTGGGCATGCATGTGTGTGTGTGTACATGCACATATATGTGTGTGCATGTGTGTGTGTTTGTGCATGCACGTGAGTGTGTGTGCGTAGTGCTGGGATCAAACCCAGGACCCCGGGCATCCTAGGCAAGTGCTCCACTACTGAGCTAGCTATATCCTCAGCCTAAGAATTGATCTTGTTTAAATCACCCTTATTGATTGCATTTTATTTATCTGAAATAAAGAGAAGTAAAGTAAGTGGTCGTTGGCTCTGGACCCGGGGGGCTAGTTTTTAGAACTAGGAATCCCAAAAGCAGCTGGAGAGGCAGACTGGCTGAGAAGTATCCTGCAGCTCAGGGAACCACTCCTGGGGTGAGGTTGCTGGTTCAGTCAGCCTACCTTCCACCCAGTTTATCCCGCAGGAACAGGGTGGGCCGGGAACTGGGGTAAGGATGGGGTAGAGCAGTTGGTATCTCAGGTCCTCACGTGAAGATTTGGGACCCCAGGCTCATCTCGGCTGGTTGCATTTTGAGGCTTGAAAGGACCTTTGAGAACCCAAAGTCTGTGTTAGCACACCGGGTTGTCTCCCTGAAAGTCATTTCTACATTCCTTTTATCGGAATACTGCTTTCGTTGTTTATGGAGGAAATCCCCTCTCTCCCTGATTTGTTCAGGTACAGGGTGTGCTGTTCTCCTGTCTCTGGCCCCTTACCATAAAATAGGAGTGGCATATCTGGACAAGTTTTCCTTATGCTTTTCTTGAGAGAGGCCCAAGACAAACACTTGCCTCCTCCTGCCGGTGGACATAACTGAGCCAGAGTGTCACGTTCAGAACTATGGGAGTCATCTTCTCACCATCAAAAATCAAGGAGAATCTGGATGGTGGTCATGACACCTTTGAGATGCTGTAATAACTGACCTGAGCCCCCTATGTCTGGACTATTTGCCATCTGACATAATAGATATTGTTATAGATTGCCTTTTATTCTTCTTCCTGCCATAAATATCCTAACTTAAGTAGAATCTAACTTCCTACTAGGTTGGGAAAGCACCTTGCTCCAGGTAAACACTGGCAACCTAAGTTCCTTTTCTCCTACCTCATTTTCTGATAATGAAATTTTTTTTTTTTCCTAAATAATACATGGTGTCACCTTAAGCATAAAGTGAGATTGCACATGTATTTGGGATAAATGGAGATCATCTCAATTGTTCTTTCCATTGTCTCAGTCTGTTTGGGCTACTATAACAAAATACCTTAGACAACTTAGTTTAGAAACCACAGAAATGTATTGCTCACAGTTCTGAGCCCAGGAAGTCCAAGACCAAGGTGCTCACAGATTTGGTGTCATAAACGGTGTCTCTTGCTGAGAAATCACTCGAAAAAAGGAACAAACAAGTTCTCTCTGGCCTCTTTTATCAGGGCTCTCATTCATTCATGAGATTCTACCCTCAAAATCTAATCAGCCCCCAGTTGTTTCACCTGACAACACAAGGAGTAAATTTCAAAGTATGAATTTTTTGGGAACAGAAATATTCAGACCATAACACCTGACTTTCTAGGGTTCAAGTCCAATTCTATTACTAAGAGCATAATCTCTCAGAATGACAAAAATAACCATGCCTCAAATTTACAGTATATTTTACAGTTTGCAATGTTTGGAAAGATTTTTACCAGCGGTCTTTCCATCACTTTATCCAATTCTCACAACACTGTGGGATGGACTGGATAGAGATTATTATTCCCATTTTCTTTCTTTCTGTCTTTTTTTTTTTTTTTTCTTTTTTTGTACTAGGGCTTGAACCGAGGGGTACTTAAACACTGAGCCACATCCCCAGTCTTTTTTGTATTTTATTTAGAGACAGGGTCTTGCTGAGTTGCCTAGGGTCTCACTAAATGACTGAGACTGGCTTTGAACTTATGATCCTCCTGCCTTGGTCTCCTGAGCCACTGGAATTGCAGGCGTGTGCCACCGGACTGCCTGTATTCCCATTTTCTTTCTTTCTTTCTTTCTTTCTTTCTTTCTTTTTTTTTTTGAATAATGTATTTATTTTATTTCTTTTCTTAAAATTATTTATTTATTTATTTTTTACAAACTGCATTTTGATTCATTGTACACAAACGGGGTACATCATTTCATTTCTATGGTTGTGCATGATGTAGATTCATATCATTTGTGTAATCATACATGTACATAGGGTAATGATGTCTGTCTCATTCCATACTCCACTCCCTCTCTTTTCCTTTTACTGTTTTCAAGTGAGGACACTGAAGATCAAAGGGGCCTAGTGAACCATCTGAGGAAGAGCTAGACCTTGAAATTGAAGGATGAGTAGATTAACCATAGACCTACAGCAGAGAGTGACAATGTCATGGCTCTTTACTATTTACAAAGTCCTTCCTTCCTTCCCTGGTCTAGGTTAAGACCCCACTGCCTCTGTGAGGTATGCCAGGTGAGTATTTTTGTCCCCATTTTACAGATGAAGAAGTAGAGGTTTGGAGAAGTGGCTGATGTGCTTAAGGTTGCAAAGCCAATGAGTTGATTCTTCCCACAGCTCTGAATCCTTTCCTATAATTATTTTCAATATGAGTAACTGACCTCATGATGGCTAGGGAAGATAGGGCTACCTCTGCATGAGTAATACGTTACATGGGCAAAGAGAAGCTAAGTGACTCTTGAGAAGATTGTGCTGGAAGCAAAATTAAGGCTGCAGGTTCCCCAACTCCATGTCCACTGCTTTTCCCCTTTCCCATTCCCATTTCCACAGCCATAGGCGACACTGGCTTATGCCACCTCTCATCATATACTTCAACAATGAATCATATTTCTCTTTGCTTCTCCTGGGAACAGGCTGATCTTATCTACCACTGTACCCCATTGCCTGGAACAGTGTCTGGTTCAATAAATATTTGTTGGATGGATGAATGAATCTATGCAGTTCAACCAATATTTATTATCAACCACCTGGCAGGTTTTGGGAGTGGGTGAGAGAGACAAGCTCAGCAGTTGTAAAATCCACTTTTGAGTTTCACTGTCCCCACTGCTCTATGTCCTCATGGACCCAGTGGGACCTTCTAGGCAAGGTTCAGACCTGAGCTATGCTGGGAAGTCCCATCTCCAGCCCTACTGAGTGAGGCTTAGAACAAGCAATGCTGTCAAAGTAGCCTAAGCATAGTCTAGTCATCTATTCTCTGTGCATGCATTCATTCCACTGATTCATTCACTCATGCGACAGACAGGCCCAGCAACTGGTCATGGGGATACTGAGAGAGCTACCTTCAAGTTGCCCACGGTCTGTGGGTTCACAAGTGATGAGCAGATATCCATAGCGATACTCTGCTATCGGAGTAAGGACAGGGTGCCAGAGGAGCAGAGGAGCGACACCTGATCCACCTGGAGGCCCAGGAATAGTAAGTGCACAGGGGTAACTGTCATTCGTTTGCAGCATCCCATGTGTCAAGTGCTATGCCAAGCTACTCACATCCTTAACCAACTGGTTAATTTATTCTCCTGTAACCCTATGAGAAAGGTGTTCTCATTTCTATTTTACAGAGGAGCCAACTGAAGTGAAAAGGTAGGGGTGTGAGTTTCCCAAGGTCGCAGAGCTTATTAATGATGCTAGGGGTGAAGTTTGATCCTAATGCCTGTTGCTCATGCTGCCTCCACTGCTATTGAGGTCACAACTGGAGTTGTGCTTTGAAAAATGAGGCAACCAGACAAATTGCTGCCAGCCTGGTGGAGGTGGGAGTCTCAGAGTGGGAGGAGGCCGTGGTGTGGAGATGGTGGAAGGCATTCCAAACAGAAAGGAACAGCACGGGGCAAGGATGCAGTGGCTGAAAACGGCAGGGTGTGTTCAGGGATAAAGGAGGGGAAGTGGGTCCTCTTTAGCCACCTCAATGGAGAGGTAATGGGACCTTCCTCTTGTAACCCATCCTTTACAACTGTGAGTGAAATTACCCAGCCTGTGGTGTTTTGTTATAGCAGCAGGAAACAGGCTCAGACACTACTCTCAGAGAGAAGGGCGGGGTTTGAGTGTGGCCTGCCCAGCGGCTGAGCTGGTAGAACAGGCTGCTGCTGCTGGGTGGGAGTTTCTACTTCAGTTTCTCCCCTTGCCAGCTTTCTTCTTGCTTTCCACCTACATTCTCTGAGCACCCATATGTGTCGAGCTTGGTACCATGTTGATACATGGATGGCGGCCCTGGTCCCCAGCTTCAAAGTCTCTGCGGTCTAGGAGGTGGGACATGTTGATAGAGACCCTCGTTAATGACCACAGATGGTGTGTCAGTTACAGAGTGCTTTTAGGCTGATATACATTTCTAGGAACCTATGGGCGTCCAGATGTGGGAAGTCAAAATAAATCCTGTAGAACCCCTGTTTCTGAGGAGCCACAGTTGAGAAGAAGTCACAAGACAGTGTGTGGGGCACCCTGGAGTACAGAGGAAGGAGAGTCAGGGGTGCACAGACTTGATTTGACATTTGAGCCCACCCTTTATCCCAGCCAGGGACAGTCACATGATCCATGTTTTGTGCACAGGTTCCTTGAGAAAATACATCTTTGATCTATTACCTCTGAGTCCTCCATGAGGACCTCAGTATAAGTCATACAATAAGTTCCATCTTTCTATTGAAGGAACTGGAGGCCCAGAAAAGAGAAGTGACCTGCCCAAGGTCACACAGCTGGCAGAGCTTGGGACACACTCAGATTTTTTGAACAATGTTCTTTTCAAAAGAGCCTGCTGCCTCTACAAATAGGATGGAAAGAGTGACAAGTGCCATGTGCCTGTTGCATCTACTTTTAGCTCCTTCATTGGACCAAGGCCCGGAAAGTGTCCCATTGTGTCACATCTGTTCAAGGCTGGGGGTGATCTGTAGGCTAGGGCTTAATCCAGTAGGAGGATTTGGTGACATGGGCTGCCTGGCCTCTCGGTGGGAGGGCTGGTTAATCCCCCAACTCCCGTTGTCCCAGTTCCTTCCCTTAGTCACACTGATCAGAGTGGGGCTTTGAAACCTGAATGGCAGCATTACCCCAGAGCTGGAGCTTTCCCTGTACATGCACTGAGTTCAGGGCCTCCTTGGAGACCGGGGGAACCTGCCCTGTCCCAGGCAGCACAGCGTGCAAAAGTCGGTGGGGATGCTTTGAAACAGATACAAAAAAAAGGGAAGGAAAGGACGTGGGCATCGACTGAGTCAGTATGTGTGCTAAACGTTTTAGGTACACTCACCACCCAGGGGACCTACGGGTCTTGCAGCAAGCTGTGAAGGTCGATCTTGATGACACAATCACCTCCTTGTGTTTTTTTCTGCTAGAATAACAGTCTTCTTCAAAGGACAGAGGTGAGAGCAACCTGCCCAGCCCCCTAGCATCTTATCACTCCTATTTTACACATGGAAAGAAAGTGGCCCAGAGAGGTCAAGCAAGGACACAGAGTTGTCACTGGTACACTAAAGTTAGTCCAGGACTCAGGATGGGTCATGGGGAGAGAGGGTCACCTCTCAGGCCACTGAACTCTGAGGAGGTTGAAGCTGGGAGTGGGGGCAGCCTAATGTTTGCTGAACACAAAGTCCTGACGGGATGGATGGGTAAGGACCAGAAGCAGCTCCTTTGCCCAGCACTGGGCTCTGACAGTGACTCACAGTGATGCCTGTGGCTCACACTCTCCAGAGGAGCCAGTCAGCTCCTAGCTCTGGAGGGCAAAGGTCACTCTTCTGGGAATGACTTCTTTCTCTCATGAAGCTGCTTCTTTCAGAACTGTGATTCTCCCGTCCAGTCATGGATCAGGACTTCATCAAGAAATAAATGTTTCTCACAGCCAGGGAGAGGCTTCTACACAGTTTAATTTGGCATAATTATAAGCTCCTTTGATACATCTTATTGTGTACATTGTTGTTTCAGCAAAAATTGTTTGGGTATAGAAAGTTTTCTATCATTTAAAAAATGGTATTTTTTTTTTTTTCCAGATTCTTTATCCTCTCCCTAGGGCTGGTTCCTTCCCACATTCACACGCTTCAGTGACAAGGCACATCCTAGGGTTGCTTCCTCTTTTCCTAGATTATGCTTTGCCAGGAGAGGGAAGCCTAAATTATATGGTAGGCCTCTGGAGGCTGTGAAGCCAGAGGCAGGCCAGGTCAGCACGGGAGGAGGAGGGGCCTCCCTGGAGGGGATGACATCAGTCTCCCTGGCCAGGCTGTCCCTGGCTGAGGGCCCTGGCAGGCACCATGCCTCCAGGGCTCCTTAAGAGCACTGGCTTTGGTGTCCACTCAGGCCTCAAGCCCTGGGTCTACCATTTACCCACAGTGGGACATTGAATGACTTAACCTTGCCCTTCCCTGAAGTCCAGTTTGCTTCCCAAAGGAAGGTAGGAAGATTCCTGGGAGAAGCAGGTCACTGTGCTGGGGGATGTGACTCACTCAATCAATGCACATGGTGATTGCTATTAAAGCGCCAGTTTTATCTAGAGAGTGTTGGTGGTGTGTGTGTGGGGACATTCCAGCAGCAATAATAATATTCATATTAAAATGATACGCCTGTGTGGTACGTGAGGTAGTCAATGCTCATGAATGTTAAGCCTGAACAGGGAATCACACATTTAATGTTTGTCTTAGCTGCTTTTTTTTTTTTTTTTTTTTTTTTAAACGTATACTTTCTTTTGATGCTTTTTGTCTGTTTAAATGTACTGCAGGAGAAACTGTGACCAACAACTCTTCTCCTATAAAATGCAGAAACACCCCTGTCTGACCTGTAGTGCAATCATTATATAAGAGAACATACATAAAATCTCTTGAGATTTGGTCATACTTTAGTAGGTACAATGCCAAAAGCATGAGCCATGAAAGAAAAAGCTGGTAATTTGGACTTCATTAAAATGAAAATCTGGTGATCTGTGGAAGTTATTATCAAGATGGATAGGCTGGACATGGTAGTGCATGCCTGTATCCCAGCAACAGCTTGGGAGGCTGAGGCAGGAAGATTGTGAGCTCCAAACCAGCCTCAGCAACTTAGCGAGGACCTAAGCAACTCAGTGAGACCCTGTCTCTAAATAAAATATAAAAAGGGGTTGGGAATGTGGCTCAGTGGTTA
This sequence comes from Sciurus carolinensis, assembly GCF_902686445.1. Classification (NCBI taxonomy): domain Eukaryota; kingdom Metazoa; phylum Chordata; class Mammalia; order Rodentia; family Sciuridae; genus Sciurus; species Sciurus carolinensis. The sequence continues at coordinate 164,283,357 of NC_062213.1, forward strand.
AGCACACCTGGGTTCGATCGCCAGTACCAAAAAAAGAAAAAGAAAAGAAAAGAAAAAGAAAAACAAGCTGTGGAGTTGGAGAAGATATCTGCAAAACCTATATCTGATATATTTTGATATCCAAAATATACCAAATAATATGTAAAGGCAACAATAAGAAAAACAATCTAATTTAAAAGGGAGCAAAAAAATCTAAACAGACACCTCCCCAAGTAAGTTCTACGAAAAATAATCATATGAAAAAAATGGTCAACATAATTTGTTATTAGGGAATTGCAAGTTAAAATAACAATTAAATATCACTACGCCCTTATTAGAATGACCCAAATCCAAAATCCTGACTGTGTCAAAAGCTGACAAGAACATGGAGCAACAAGGACTCTCATCCTATGCTTGTGGGATGGGAAAGAGTAAAGCCACATTAGGAAACAGTGTGACATCTTTTCACAAAACTAAACATACACTCACAGTAAGATGTAGCAGTTGTACTCCTAGCTATTTCAACAAGAGAATTGAGCATGAATGTCCAAACAGAAACCTGCACACCAGTATCTATAGCAGCTTTATTTTCATTATGTCCATAAACTGACGGAAAAAAAAAAAATCCTACGAAGTGCCTTTCAGTAAGTGAATGGATAGATGGTTGTGGTATACGTGCAGAGTGGAATACAGCTTCATGGTTTTATAAAAACGGAGCTTTGACATCGTGAAGAGGTGAGGATGAATCTGAAATGTGTATTGTGAAGTATGAGCAGGCAGCGGAAGATGTCACACGCTCGCTGTAGGATGCCAGCTCTCTGCCCTTCTAGAAAAAATGAAACTGCAGGGATAGCAAACAGATTAGTAATTGCCCGGAATTTGGGTGGGATTGAACAGGTGAAGCACAGGGGATTTTTAGAATATGAATCTGTGTTGTATTAAATTGTCACTGTGGGTACTTGATAGAGACATGTAGAACTTTGCTGCACAAAATGAACTTTAATGTACTCAAACTTAAAAACATTCATTTAGGAGGTCAAGGGATTCAGGATGAGATGCATATGTGATAAAACAACCTAATGATGTTAGAAATGAAGTGTGTGGAGCACCGATGAAGTAACTCTGGAAATGAATGGAGTCTATAAATTAAGGGCCAAAGACACTACATGTAAGTACTGTGCTCTCAGGGAAACGTTTCCTGCAGGAGTATGGGTTAACAATTCTGATACAGCTATATTAAAATTCAGTAAATGTCTGGTGAGAGGTAGGTTTCTTACTATTAGAATAGGACTGGATAAGTAAGCAAGAGGAGGAAGTTAGAATGAGTCCGGTGATAAAGTATTAGAGTTGGAGACATCAGTATGAACCACATTTTAGCTTAATGTAGATGCAGGTGATCACATATAGAAATTTTCTAGATATATGTATATGTACAGGTTAGTACACACACCTGTATTTTCTTCCTCTGTCAGCTGAGAATGACATGCCTGTAAGCAGCAAGCATATCTGGTGGCCAAAACTTGGTTTCTTATACCATTTTGCAAGAAAAGGGACCAGAAATCATTGGCAAAATGGCTGAAATTATGACCGGGTTAGGAAATTTAATGATTCAGCTTAGAGCATCTTACTGTACCAGAAAGTAAGGAATTGCTCAAAAAACAAAACAAAACAAAACAAAACAAAACAAGAAAACAGAAAAGAACAAAGAAAACACCATGGTGGGATGATGTCAAAATGACGTAGAAAGGGCTCCCAATAGCCAAAACCAGGACAACCGGAAAACAAAACAACTAAGGTAGCATTAGATTATAACACAACACATAAAATACACATCTGTGGGTTCAAACTGATACAAACAAGTAATTGGAGAAATAAACCAATTGGGAAGAATATACACATTTCCATGCTGCAGGATTCCAAATAACTTGTGCAGCTATTCTGCTCTCAGCGGGTGGGGCCCTTCTCCCTGCTTCTGAAGCATGGGCTGTGCACCGTGACCTCCTTCCAAAGGATACAGTGTGAAGAGAGAGAAAGAGAGAGTAACTTACCGGGGAGAAACTGGACACACATTTCCTCGCCAGGCGATCAAGGTCAACACGAACATTGGAAAGTCATGCTGACTGAATGGCTCTTGATAAAAAGTGATCCCAGTGGCACCTCTCTGGTGTTCCTCCCCCAAGCCTTAAACCCTAAACCCTATCCACCTAATTAAGTGACAAACATCTGACCAGGCCTGATTAAGAAACATCTTTCAAAATACCCGAGCAGTACTCTGTAAGACGGCCAAGGTCATAAAAGCACAAGGACAGTTTGAAAAATGGTCGGAGGCTAGAAGGAGCCTGAATGTGGTATGCTGGACGGGATGGTGGAACAGAAGGAGAACACGAGGAATGAATTAAAGACGTCTGGAGAAAGCATGGACTTCAGCTCTTCAGAGCAGATCGGCATTGGTCCTTAATTGTTACGCATGCACGGTGTTCTTACGTAGCGTTGGCACTAAGGAACATTGGTGGGCACTATCTGGGAACTCTACCACCCTTGCAGTTCTCTGTGAGTCTAAAACTATTTTAAAATACAAAGTTTATTTTTAATAAATATAAATATTTATTTATATAAATATCATTTGGCAAGTAGTTGATTTTAGATGATGATGAGTGAAAATGAGATTGAGAAGATTTTGTTAAGCCAATGCCACACCAGGAGAGCACTCAGAGAAACGTCCTCAGAAACTGAAGCAAGGGCATGGACGCTGGCTGGTGCAGCCCAGGTGCCATTATTTATCAAGAGACAGGGAAAGGTTATGTCTTTGTTTTCATTTCTTCCCCCTTCTTAAAGGGAAGAGAAAACAGAGCAAAATAACAGTGAGTATTTATTGAGTCCTGAAAAGATAAAGAGAACTGTATCTGTTCTAAGTGCTTCATCTTATTAAATCTACCAGCACCCTGAAAGGGCAATCATCCATCTTCCTACACAGAGAAAACTGAGCCCCAGAGAACTTACAGGACCCCCCACCCCCCAGCAAGGTACACCTCACAGGGAGAGAGAAGGTAGGGAGCAGGATCTGACCTCGTGGCACCCGGCTCCAGAGCTTTCTGGTGAGGTTACTTGCCAGGCAACACGATGGTTCTGTGGAACCACTCAATGCCCAGAGATTTTTCTAACTCCTGGAATGTGTGGTGTGAGCATTAAAAAAATGAAAAAAATTTTGTAGAAACAAAGGAACAAGTTATTGCTGTTGTTGTTTGTTGTTGCGTTTGATCTGGAATGATGTGGTACAGAAGAAAGATGGTGGAGGAAGGAGACTGAGTAAGTTTCTGAGACTCAGGAGAGATCATGGGACACTCAAAGGCAGTTAAAGCAGAGGAATAAGCTCTGGCATTCCACAAAAAGTGCCACGACCTAATTCACAGCAACTTATTACACATTTTATAAAGAACTGGAAGACAGGAGTTTGTAGTCTCCAAGCTCAAAGAAACGATAAACATATGAGGAGATGGAAATGCTAATTACCCTGACTGATCATTACAGATTGTATACAGCTATCAAATTATCACACGGCTCCCCATAAATATGTATAATTAGGATGTGTCAATTAAAACAAAACAAAAAGAGGTCTTGGGAGGACTTTGAACAACAAAGTCGGGTGAGCGTCAGCCAAGTTCACTGGGCTGGCTGAGGGTCAGGACAGAGTGGAGGGTGGGGCGCAGTTGCTGGTGGATGCTGGGTCACCATTAGCATAAGTCCTGGTCTGCCCCTTCCTGCTCCACTGCCCGCTTACTCCCCACTCACACCCGGGTGGCTCTCCAATCTGGCCACTTCCTCAGGGGAAACAGGATGTCTTCCACACGCTGGAGCCGGTCTCTGGGGCTTCGGGTGGGGAGAGGCTGTCTAATGGGTGAACACGGAGCTAGGCACCAGAGAGGAAGCAATGTTTCCGGGAGTGGAGGAAACTGCCATTTCCTCCTCCAGCAGGAAGTGGCCTTGGCTATTCTCAGCACCCCTGGCTGCGGCCTGTGTGAGCAATGGAAATCACAGCCTGGCTGTGTCTCTGGCTTGCCTCCTGCAGTTTAACAATCTCCCAGTCAAAATAAACTGGCTCCTTAGGTCTCCGGGGCATGGTTAAGGTAATAATTGAGAGAAAGAGAAGCCAGAGGCCTCACTGTAGCACAAAGGCGCCGAGAAACGTTTAAAATGTCAGGCTGGCATTGGCTGCTGCTGTGGCCTCGTGGAAGCAGTATGGTTGGAACCCAGTGGCCACCAGCAAAATTGGAGACAGTGACAGTTTCTCAAGTAGCCCGTTGCCACCCTGCAGGAATTTGGACAATTCGGATAGGAGAAAGGGTGGATAACTGAAGAATATGTAGGTGAGCATTCATCAGGATGAGCAGAAAAGGAACTGGAAAAAGAATCAGAGAGACTGGATGTCCAATGGGGACTTCGGCAGGGAGCTTACTTGGAAGAGGTGATGACATTGCCGACTTTGCTTTCTCATCTCTCAGTGGGCCTCTTTACCTCACAGAGACACTCTAAGTCAACTCTGATCCCCTTTTCCTTTATCTTCTCACACCCACTGGTTGCACAGCCTCAGAGAGCCTTTCCTTCCCTCCCCATCCCTTTATTCCAGCCACAGAACTTCATTGAGCACCTACTCGATGCCAGGAAGCCATCACCCTGGGGATTCAGCAAAGGATGCCACAGTTTACATTCAGATAATGAACAGGTAAACACAAATAAACGAGGTCATTTTATATTATGATAAGGAGAGTGATGGAAATAACCATGTGCTGGGCAGAACATGAGTGTGGGGTGAGGATTACTCTAGACGGGAGCAGGAGCCCTGACCAGGAGGTCACAGGGAGGGGTCCCTACCCAAGGACACTGCTCACTTACAGGGGCATGAGGGGAACTGTACGGGTACAGAAGATTCATTGGAGGATTTCGATACAATAAATGAGGCAGCCGCATCCCTTCTGTCATGGAGCTTACGTTTTAGAGGGGGGAACAGAGAAAAGCAAACAAAATCCTTAAAAGGCACTGCAGAGAATTAAGACAAAGGTTGGACACTGGATAGAGTCACCGGGTGAGCAGTCGAGGAAAGGATGGCGCCACGGGCCGAGGGCAGGAAGGAGAATATAGGTTAGATAAACAAGGATGACATGTTCTGACCTGGACCTGGATCTTCCTCATGCGCAGAGCACCCACTGTCACGCAGCATGGCCCAAACCGGTGACTCCGAGGCCCTCCTGATCTGCCTGTGAAACTTCCAGCCTCTTCCAGCTCCCCTTCCTGGGTGTTTGCACGGCCTGCACCTTGGTCCTCACTGGCCACTGCTGCCTGTTGGAAGCCTGGAGTCAGATGCACTGCTGGGCATGGCAGCGTGAGCTCCTGAGGACGCACGTGAGGAGCTGAACAAGATACTGGTATTTTGCAAAACACAATCGGTGTGCAGAGGTGGCTCCAGCAGAAGATGCAGCAGGACTGGGCTTGGGGGAGGCTTCTGGCTTTTGGGAAGCAGATAATATGCTGGAGAGAGACCGGGGTTCACTCATTCAAAAAAAATTTTAGCAGAGTGTCTGCTGCAGGCTAGCAAGGGCTGGCAGTGGTGGGGCCAATGAAAATCTACTCTTGGCCCACCACTCACTGATCTTAGAATTTAGTGGGCCTTTAATACCAAGGTAGGGCATCTGGATGCAATTCCAAGTGCACCAGGAGGCATTTGAATCACCCAGGAGACCTTCTGTAGCAAGTTATAGCAAACCCAACCCACGCTGGCTTGAGGAGTAAAGAGGGTTTATTGGTTCCTTATAACTGCGAGGTTGAAAGGTGGGGAGCTTCAGATGTGGTGCCGTCAGGTTCCCACCCTGAGCCCCATGATTCCCTCAGCACCATCTTCCTCATAGTGGTTTGCCTCAAGGTCAGAATTGGCTGCAGGCAGCACTGAGGCTGTGCTTCCTCATTCATGCTCTGGGATGAGGCAGATCAACAGCATGACCCCCACAACCTCAAAAATCAAGCCTGAGCACCCAGTTGATGGTCTCCCTCCATGCCCACCCAACCTCTGTGACCAAGGACATACAAAACCCTATACTGAGTCCTGTGGTGGGACCACTGCACTATGGGATTGACTGACTTGGCTCATCTCAGGGGCACTACTGGTTCCTACCCAAACCACCAGATTGTGGGAGGGAGGACGGATGTTGACAAGCAGCAATAATGCCTACTACACATGAAAGATTGCTATGGCATGTTTCAAGAGCACTTTGGCTGGAGAACAGATTGGAGGACGGTATAAGCAGAGAAGAGGAGAAGTTTTAGGAGCCACCCCAGGGAGAGACATGCGTGCCAGGGCCCAGGGGGCAGGCGGGTGCTAGAGAACAAAAGGGATAGATCTGAATCCCATCTCTGACCTTGCTCCTGAGTGGCAATGGCAAGTCCCTTAACTTCTCCGCCAATCATTTTCCAAATTGATAATAATGTTGTGCAAACCCTTAGGGTTTGGGATTAGGGAAGACACATTAAAGTGTGTCTACCACAATGTAGGTCCTTAGGAAGTAACATTATTACTGTTATCCAAACTGCTTAGTGTGACATTGAAGCTCCTTCATGTTCTGGATCCACATGACTCTAGGGTAGCAGACCTGTGATCAGCCGATGGAGTGTACCTCCCACCACAGTCAGAAGCTTCCATGGTAAACAGTCTTTGCATAGGCAGTCATGCAACTTCTTTGTTTGTTCCCAGGGAATTTTGTTCCTGGTTCCATCAGTCAATGTCCACGTTTAGAGCAGTACAGGGGACAGTTTGTCATGTTTTCAGTTCACAAATATTGACGAAAGAACAAGGGTTGGCTCAATGTAGTTTAATGAGTAAAAAACAAACTCCCTTGTTCAAATTTCCAAGAATTTTCTCCTGAACTGAGCTGCAGTGTGGTTTTTGCCCCTCCTCCCAGTCAGAGCCCAGGAAAGCCCCCTGCTTATTACCCACTCCAACATGATTTCACCCAAATCAGTGACTTCAGCCTGTTCCTGGAGAACAATAATTTTGTACGTTCCAAATAGTGCCAGGAGAAGCCTGCAAGGGAGGTATGAGTTTCTGGCAGAAAGTGAGTCCCTGTCCAATAGAGGGGACATGAAAAACCTGTGTGTGAGGAGCTGGCGAGGAGATGGATCTGGGGATGTAGGGTTAAGCTACCTCAGATTTTAGTTAGATTTCAACTGGGCGATGGGAATCCTTGAGTTTAGGGGTAAGACTGACCTGGGTTTTAAGCTTATCTCTACCATTCATTAGCTGAGAAATTGTTCATTCACTCAAAATAAGCCGGATTTGGAATAAAAACCATAAAATCGTCTCCTAAAATTTTTTTCTATCTACTGATGGATACCAAGAAGTAGATTGCAGAAGAGTGTGATATGCAGAGGATAAAGGGAAGTAGGGGTTTCTAAGAGTACAGAGAGAGGGCTGGTGAATGCAGTTTTTTGCACAGGGTGAGGAAGGGAAGCAATCATGACCTGCTCCCTGGAAGAAGCATAGAAGTATAGAGCTTCCTCCACAAAAGGAAGGGAGGAAGAGGCATCAGCTGCGGAGAAGGACAGGGTGACGTGGAAGGAAGTAGCTGCTAAGTCCTGGAGGTAAACCTGAAGTGGAGCGTGGTGGGTGTTGGCGGGATGAGGCTGAGAGGGAAGCAGAAGCTGGGAAATGAAGACCCTGAAAGTCACGTCAAAGTCTCACCTTTTCTAGAACAACAGGGAGCCATGGAAGGTTTCAGACTGGGAAAGGCACAGGCATCCGTGCATTCCAAAGCACTTTTGGTTGTTGTTTGAGAATGGACTGAATGCAAACAAGTCAGGGAATAGGGACAGAGGCCCTGAGGCTGTTCTGTGCCCCAGAGAAGAGATGACAGCATCCTGGGTGAAGGCTGTAGGGTCGCTGGGGAATGCTCCTATATGGAAATGAAGGATTCTCAGGATGTACGACCTGATATTAGAGGAAGAAGAACATGTTAAGTGCCAGGCGCTCTGATTGCTTCATTTTCTCTCTGTTAACACCCCAGCACGGTAGGTATGGATCCCAGACATTGGCTAAGTTGTCCATGGCCAGTAAGCAGCGGCAACAGGGATCAAACCAGGTCTGTCTCCCCCAACACACCAAACTAGCAATGTGCTGTTTTTCTCCACTCGATTATGCTGCTTTCCCAAGTCAAATACACCAAGTTATTGCTTCTCAAAATTGAATTAAGCATCATAAAGCTTTTACCAATGCTGAAGAATGTAAGTGGGGTGATCAGTGCAGAAAGTTGATGGGCATCTTTGGGATTACCATCAAAATCCACCTCCATCTGTCAAAATGTTGGCCATCATCCTTTCTGGGATTCTTAACTAAGGTCGATTTTCATCGTCTCGAGGTACCGCCTTCCCCATCAGGATGTACGTGGCTCATGACCTTCTTTTCATGACCTCTTCAAGAGTTCATTTCCCCCTGGCCCGGACACTCCTTGAGGGCGCCATCTACATCTCCTCATTGCGGTATTCCTTGTGCTTAGCTGGGGATGACATCCTCATTAAGGACAGGGTGGAGAGTGAATGAGTGCAAGCTCACAGCAGTCACAGTGATAGAACCTGTTCCATTTGGCAGAATGTACAAGTGGGGCTAAGGCTTAGCTGGTGTGTATTATCCCACTCTGTCCCTATTCATGTGTTTCCTTCCTAGTTTATTTGTTTATTTATTTGTTTATGGTGCCAGGGATTGAACCCAGAGTCCCGTACAAGCTGACCACAGGCTCTACCATTGAGCCACACACCCAGCCCCACTTTGCCCTTCTTGATGTCTAATGTTGTTCCTTGTCTTATCCTTGGGAGGCTCTTGGTGTGTGACCCTTCTCCCTCTGGACCCAAGGCTGCAAGGCGATGTCCCTGTGCATGTGCTCAATGGAATTCTCCCTTCACCATTGTTCTCCGAGCTCTTTGGCACAAATTACATGTTCTTCCTAGCCTGGCTTTAATCATCACAGCCTTGGGTCCTCATCAGACTCTCTGCCCTATCTCAAACCAGCGCTTACAGGACACTCTTACCCTCAGAAGAAATGGTATAATTTTGGTAAACATGGGTCATTCCCCTCGCATAAATGTCAGATACCAAACTGCCACTTAACAAGATGGACCAGAAACACAGAATGTCTGAACAAAGGCTGTCGACAACAGTATCTTTTTCCCCCCTCTTTTGTAGTTCTGTGAAATTGCTCTCCCAAAATAATCCTAATGCTTTATTTACTTCAGCTTTGGGTTTATTTTGGGTTGAACTTTCCTGAAACTGAGTCTTAGGATGTGATTCTTATCCTGGTCACATCCTGGGGAGTTGTTTTGTGACTGGTTTGAATGGGCTCTGGCTTTTCCAGGGAAGAGACAGGGGCCAGAGGATGTCGACTCCCGTGTGTGGGACACCCAGAGGTGATAGACCTGCAGCGTGGGTGGAAGTGCTCCCAGAGGAAGGCTGGGGGCTGGGCTCCACCACCACAGACAGTGGCAGAGTGAACCTGATTCAGACATTATCAGTTATCCATCCCGGGGACTGATGTGTTTCATACTTTCCAACAGCTGAGTGATTTGTGATTATTAGGGATTCAGACGCTGGATGATTAAAACAGCCAGTGCTGGGAATTTTCTCATTTCAGGAAATTTTGGTTGTGAGGCATGCTGGAAACTCACCAGCCGGCAGACACGAAGGGGAGGAAGTCCTGAGAGAGGGCAGGAATGGGCTGTGGAATGGACCCGAAGGAGCTAACGAGGAGTTTACCTTTATGGCAGACAGCTCTGTGCTGGAATCCTCCTTCCTCAATCCTTAGATTCATCACTGGCAAAACTGGGATGATGAGGGCTGAGTTAGACAGTGCCCTGCCAGCTCCAGATGCGAATTCCACTCCCTTTCCCCTTTTTGGGGGGGCTGAGAGTCCAATCAGTGTTTATGGGGGTGAGGTAAACTGAGGATTTGTCTGACCTAGGCTGGGGCTGATTTGGAGGGTAGGGGATTATTAGTGATCTGTGTAAGCAGAACCTGGAGTTCCGGGCAGTCTTAGAGGTGGGGGCAGTGCTGTCCAGGGCCAGGCAGTTGACCAAGTGTTCTGGACTCAGGGTTATATTATTCCTCACAGGTGCACAGTTAAAACATTTTCACTTAAGAATGTCCTTAACGAAGCAGTAAAAATAACCAAAATTATTACATATCAACCCTCATACACCTGTCTTCTTAATCATTTGTGTGACAAAATAAATAAAACGTTTTGGTTGTCTACCAAAGTACAATGGCAGTCTTAAAGGAAAGTGTTGGCGCAATTGTTTGAGTCAGAAACAGAACTAGCCATTTTTTCTTATGAAACTCCATTTTCCACTGAAAGAATGACTTACAGCCACACTGGTTATTCAACCTTGGCAGATTCCCTGAGAGAAAGAGGCAGTGGGGATATGAAATTGGGGCTGATTGGGGCTGCTATTTCAAGGAAAACAAGTGACAATATTTGATAAAATATGAGTTCAAGGGAAAAATGGATATTCTACAAAACATATCCTTCACTCTGAGCTGACATCTTCATTCATGCCTGTGGTTCTAATAAAATATCACAGATTGGGTGATGTCTGAATAATAAAGATTATTTTGCATAGTTCTAGAGACTGGAAAGTCCAAGGTCAGGTCACCAGCCGGTTCAGTGTCAGGTGAGGGCTGCTCTCTGCTTCCATGATGGCACACCTCCGATGCTGTGTGAAAGGTGGAAGGTTGCTACAGTTTGGATCTTAGGTGTCTCCCAAAGGCCATGTGTTATAATTTGGTCCCCAGCTCATGGTGAGTGCTCTTGGGAGTTGGTGGGACTTTAAGGAGGTGGGAAGTCTTTAGGTCACTGGAAGAATCCCCTCCTTGAATGCCCAGCCCCTTCCTTTCTCTTTCTTTCACTTCTCAACCATGAGATAATGCCACAATGTGCTGTCTCACCACAGGCACCAAACCAATGAAGACAATCATCCATGGACTAAAATCTCTAAAACTAAGTCTAAACAAATCTTGTTTCTACATATTGTTTATGACAAGCATTTGTTATAATGATGGAAAGATGACTATTACAGAGGACAAAAGAGTGCCCATCTAGTCTCCTCCAGTGTTTTCATATTGGCACTAATCCTTCCTAAAGGCTGCATGTCTTGATACTCTATTATTGAGGATTAAATTCCAGCATGAATTATGGAAAGCATTCAGCCCATCGCATCCAGCTTCAGATTCCACTTTGCAGTGTGCCTTTAAGGAACCAGCACTTGTCGAGTTTTAGTGTAGTATCAAAGAAGACTCAACTCCATGTCCGTATGAGGCCAGATTTTTTCACAAATTTCAACCAAATAACAAATCTCTAGACTGAGAGCAAAAGATGTGAAACTATTTGTTAATGAATAAGACACTGAAGAGATTTGTGAACATGAAATAATAACATTCTTTTCACTTTTACATAGGTTAATGTATAATTGACTTATAATTTTATTTAAAAATAAATGTATATAAAATTTCTATATTTAAATTTTTAATATGGTAAATATCACTATATATGATCCATATAAACAAAAGCTCCTTGGAGTCCTCATTTTTTTAAGAGTTTAAAAATTCTCATTTTGAATCTTGCTTCTGCTATTTACCAACTGTACTATTTTGGACAAATTACATCTCTATGCTTCACTTTCTTCACTTATAAAATAGAGTTAGTTTTAACCTATCTCGTAAAGATAGGTTGTGAGAATTAAATACAAATTTACATATATAAAGTGGTTAGAAGGAGTTTTGGCATCTAGCAAGTGCTGTATCCATATTATGACAATAATACGTATTATAATGCAGCAGTATAGCATGACAATCTGTCCTGTCCCTGTTCTCCCCAATAATTTCTGAGGCTTCCCAGGGCAGAGTCTGTCTGCAATTCATCTCTGAATCCTAACCCAAAGCTCAGTATCTCCTAGGCAGTCATAGTGGTTGGTAAGTGAAGGAATGAGAAACTGGGAGAAGTCAGGACAAATCTCTTTTGATTCCTGATAGATAATAAAATTTAGAGTAGCCAACAGGAACTGGATTGAATTTGGAGGGGGCAGGCTTGAGAGGGGAGGATTCCAGATGTTTGTAGTAAGTTCTGATGTGGTGACCTTCCATGATGTTTTGTTTGGTGCCTGGTGTGTAGGTGTGTGGGGCTGTGTGGACCCAGGGTGAAGGCCAGCCCCACCTACTGGTGGGGTTGGGTAACACAGTCTGTCTGATTCTACCCTTGTATCTCTGTGGGCCACCTGGGATTAAGGAGATTGGGTTAAAACATAAAGGCTGGAGCACTAAGTATGAATCTTTACTAATTTTTCAAACCTATGTGTCACATAATTGTAGGTATGTATTTCATCACCTTGTTTTTGTGAACTGTTATTCTGAAGTATTCTTGGACATCCTGGAAGGAAAGGAAAGAGTGTTCTTCAAGGTCTGCTTGGGTCAGACACTTTATTGGTGATTTCCCATTTAAACCCCACAACCATCTTGAGAGAAAAATGTGATTTTTGCACATGAGGAAACTGAGGTTTGGGGTGTAAGTGACTTCTCAATGGCCCCTTTGTTAATCAATGACCTACCTAAGGTTTGAACAGAAATCAGTTTAAATTCCAAATCTAAACCTTTTAAGAAAGCAAACTCTATATTTTTTATTACATAAGCAATACATGACATTGTCTAAAAATGATAAAATACTGATAAACAAGTAAAAAATAAATTCACCTATCAGAACCATAATCACATTGGTATGTCATTTCAGACTCTTTTCCATGTATGTATTTGCAACTAACTTTTCTTCTTAACGGTATTATCATAAATGTCCTTTTGTGTCTATAAATGGGTTTCTACATCATTTTAAAAGACTGCATAGAATTTCATTATATGAATATACTGTTTATTCAACCAATTTTCTGTTGTTAAATATTTAGCTTATATCTAACTTTTCATTAATACAAACAATGTGACAATAAACAACCTTATAACTTAATCTCTGTATATATCTTTACTTCCTTAGGGTAAATTCCTAGAAGTGGGATTGATGATTTAAAATGCATTTTGATTTTAAAGACATTTAAATATACTACATTGCCAAAATGTTCTCCAGGAAATGGTCAAAATTTTAATTCCAGCAGTGTGTGGCTATTCTTGTTTCCCCATCCCCTCAATAAGTGACTATAAAAAAGATTTTTGCCATTTGGATAGGCAAACATAAAATATTTGTTTTTGTAAGTACATACACTTTCAATTCCACCTTCTTGCCTCTTGAACCAATTTGAGTAATGCTCTGTACTAAGATATGGAAAGTTTTAATATGTTAGTCATCCACAGTGACAGTCTCCATTTCCTGTCTGAGCTGGCTGGGTTGGAAGTGGCCAGGGAGCCAAATGGGAGGGAAGTTATGGAACTGAGTTTGGTTAGAAAGTAGGACAAATGGATCAAGGGAGGGCTTGGGTGTTGGTGATAATCCTCAACACTGGGTGCTGATTAGAGAGGCGCAGCTGCACAGGACTCATCTGCCAAGGTGTGCTTGCTTCCCAGGAACTGCAGTGACCAGTCTAGACAGAGTCCACCGTCTAGTGAAGTCCGTGGCAGAAAGAAGGTGAACATACATCCTGGGAAGGGGAAGACAGTAGGTGAGCAAATACCCACTCCCATGGGTGGTCACTTGGAAGGAATCTGGGAGAGATGGAATTTAAAATGTCAGAAAAAGTGCTCTTCTTGGGAGCTGCATGTCCTACCCAAAGACCCCAAATGGTTCAGCTGCCAAAGTCTATCACAATTTGAGAAATATTTTCTCCCTTGGTGAATTCTCCATAATCCTGCATACTTTTAGGCTTAGACATTTACTTTGAGTAGATGAATTTGGCAGTGTACCTGTGACTTGGGTAGCCTCAGGGTAGACTATGCTCATGAGATTGAAGGAGGTCTCAGCAGCCAAATTGTCCACTTGCTAAATGAAACTAGCAGAAATGGAATTCTCCCGTTACCATAAGCTCATACTTTCCCTGGAAGCTGATTGATCTACTGGGAAAACTAAATCCTATGTGCAATGCGCATGCACCAGTGGGTGTGTCTCTGTGTGTGTGTGTGTATAGTAAGCATGAAATGGAAACAAGGAGAAATGGATGTGTGAAATATTTCATGACATCTAAATAAGACATCTCCATTATGGCACAGTAGGGACAGTCCTACCAATCTGCTACAAATAATAAAAAGTTGTTTGGCTCAATCTTCTCCATAGACAGTGCTCCTTATTATGACATTGTGACCTTTTCCTTTTAAATTAAAATGGTTGATCAACTCTGCTGCAAAGTGACTCATCTGTCTTTAGAAATGCTAGCATAATCATGCAGGCCAATTGAGATTTTTCTGCCTGAGAGCCTTTTCTGTCCTCCAGGTGACTTTACATATCTCTGTTTGGATCCACTGATTTTAAAGCTCAGGTGACTTTGACTACTTTACTTTGAAGTCTGTGCCTAATTTCTCCTGGTGAGATAGGAGTTTAGGAACATCAAGATAGTGGAGGCAGAGTACAAGAAAAGTGCTGGTTGGGGTATGAGGCTGGAAGATAAGTCATCATGTCCCTGTTTAAGGTAAGTCCTGTTACTATGACAACTCCTGCCACTTCACCAATGGCAACTCTGCTACATGTTCTGCATTCTAATTAAGCAATGGGAACAAATGGGGCAAGATCTTTAATCAGGTCTGTGCAGAGAGGGTAATGAAGCACAGCTTAACATATAAGACAAGACTCACCCAGACACAGGGACTTGGAGTCACTCCCTCACTCAGGCTACTTCACTCTACATTATGAAGTGTTCCTTTCACTTTCATGTTCAATAAATCTATGCTTTCCTTGTTACTTCTGCATGTCTTGCTCAATTCTTTGTTCAGGATGCCAAGAACCTGAACTCCAAGTGGACGACACCCCACTGTTATCATTTGTCGAGCCAGCCAGGAGGCAAGTCCTGCTATGGGAGTGGGAGGTCCCCTCTTGCAATCACCTAAACCTATTTCTCTTTTCTATCAAGCTCTCCGATAGTACCATGTTTAGACTGAGGAGCAACTGGTGGTTTCTGAGAAATCCCTGGGATGATCAGAAGACACCTCTGTTTGGAGTGTTTGGAACTCTATAGCCTGAAAGGGTGGAGACCCTGTGACTTTGCTGGACTCTGGTACTGCTCAGTCCCCCTGTCGTATTTGCATTAAGTCCTCAGGGTCCTCTGGATCTGTCTTTGTTTTTGCTTATTGCTATCTCCTCTTGGCCTCAATTTCTTTTGTCATAGACAATGAGATACTTTTGACCCATCGTTATACTCTCAGCAGTTGCAGTCTTTGGGCAGCTAAGATCCATTAGGGTGTCTTCCACTTGAAGAGTCCCATGACAAGATAATCCAGCTGTAAGCTGCAGTTAGATTTAGTCTGTGCTGGAATCAAGGCAAAACTCACCATCACAGGCACATAGTAAAACCATCTACTCACCCCAACCCTGTGGTTGTCCAAAGGAAATAGCTCAGCCAAGTCTAATCATGTTGAAACCTCCCTTTCTAGTTCTACTATGACCATTAAACCTGACTCTATGACTCCTTCCTCTTTTTTTTTTCTTTACTGACCTCTTATAGGCCTTCATGCACACAGACTGCCAATTCCTCCTCTCCTGAAATGTTTTCATACCTTCTTCTGGAGAGCAAATGCCTCTTTTGCAGCAATCTTTCCCCTCCATCCCTAAAGGAGGTGTTGAGGCCTACTGGTTGTGGTGGTTTTCCAGGACTGAGAACATGGAGGATGATTGCTCTCCCCTTTATTATTTAGGTATGGCGAGGGAATGGAAGCAAAGGTCAGGCTGTTGGAATGAAACCAAGTGGTTCCTAACTGACAAAAAGGTTGGGTGCTCCTTAGCCTCTTGGGTGGGGAGGTCAAATTTCATTTGACTCATGAAAACTGTTACAAGGATCCCCAAAGTTGTGCACTTTATCCTAAAGTTCCATAAATTAGTTTTGGTCTCTACCCTTGGTGATAGCTTGATCTTGTCCCAACATTTTAAAAGCAAACCTCAAAAAGCAAACTGGCACTTATTCTCCCAGGACCTTTGGGTCAGCTTCTTATATCTCTCCCCAGCCCTAAGTTTCACTGGACTTGTTGTCTTTTGTCATCAATCTTTTTTTTTTTTTTATTGTAAACAAATGGGATACATGTTTTTTCTCTGTCTGTACATGGCGTAAAGGCATACCATTTGTGTAATCATAAATTTACATAGAGTAATGTTGTTTGATTCATTCTGTTATTTTTTCCCTTCCCCCCTGTCATCAATCTTTTAATGCCAGGTCAGTCTACCAATGCATTCATCATCTCAGTGAGGAACTTGGGAGCCAACAGGGACTCATGGAATTAGAGGAGGACTATGTCCTAGGGAACATTCAATCATGGCATTGATGCCAATTCTAAGGTCATAGACATCTGGCCATCCTAAGCCAGGATTCCCGCTTACGTCAGATATAATTCACTTGTCTGAGGGACACTTTGGCGGAATTTGGAATCTAGTCTTTTTATTTTTTTTTCATTTATCACAAATTTTATTTTTTCATGACCACGGTAAAGAAAGGAACTCTGCATAGTGTTAGGAAAAAAAAAAAAAAAAAAAGTAGAGCTATATGATGGAAAGAGCACCCCAAGCAGCTCCAATATCCACCACCTGGATCTCATCCTATTCAGAGTCTGGATATTTGAAAAAAGATTAAACAGGTGACTCAAACTAGTTGAGACCAAGTAAATACAGCATGAAACCCATCATCACAATGATTCTGTGATATCAATAAACCTCTTTTTGCAAACAAACAGATTCGCTAGTATTCTACAGTCCTGTTGTACCACTATATTTCTTTTTCTTATTCATTGTAAACATATGCAATCTAGTCTTTAGATCCTTAGGGTTTCCTTCTTTTACAGACAACCATGAGAGGAACTACCTTCATACCATAGGAGACCCTTCTTGGATTATTCTGTACCACTGGGACAACTTTGATTCTGATAATCTGAGAAAGGGATGCTTTATCTTCTATTATAATACTACTTGGCCCCAGTATAGGTTAGGAGACTCAGTACAATGGTCCATTAATAGTAGCCCAAATTTTAATACTGTCCTTCAATTGGAACTGTTCTGCAAAAGACAAGACATATGGTTAGGAATCTCATACATCTAAGCCTTCCTCACTTTATACAAAAATCTTGCATCATGAAAAGACAAAAATCCATCGGTTCCCAGAGAAGTCTCAGCTCTTATCTCAGATGCAGACATCAGATGACTCTTTACTGAGTAGCCCCATGTCTCTCAGGGGAACACCCACAGCACTCTCCATACCACCCACCAGAGGAAGTAGCTCAGCAACTCCCTCTTTCTCCTAACACACTTGTAATAGGACCTTTGAAACACCCTCAGCTTTGCTGTGGACCTCTGTCCTGTAACTATCTGGTGTTTGCTACCTGGTTATTATTGGTTACTTCAGTTCTTCCCTGGTTTCTTTTTCTGTTGAGCCTTTTTTGAACTTTTATTTTCCACCTCAGATTATTGGTGACTAGAGGAAAAATCTTAAGATAATTGACAGGGTTTTGGCTAGAGCACACTTTGGAACAACTTAAAGATTTCTTGATTGGAACTTAGACGTTGCAGGCCTAGAAGGTAAAAATTGAGTCTTTGCCCTTGGTCTTTTTGAGGAACAAAGTTAACACTGATAATTAAAAGATTCTTGGTAAGGGTAATACCCTTGTAGAAATTGAAGGCCCATGATTATGAGATTTTGAACCCTAGTTCCCATTAGGGTAGATATCACTTTCTTTTCCTCTTACCTTCTCATCTTAATCTCCAGATAAACAGAACATCATGGGACCCCACCCAAGGCTCCAATTGATGGAAACACTTATTCACATGAAGGTAGAGGATTATTTTCCATCTCTGGGTCAAGATGTCCTGTTAATGCCCTTTGCCTCTCACGCTCAAAAACACCGCTTCCCTTACTCTTTAGCAGCCTGTCTGATAACTATGCCTCTGAACTTGCATCTGGAATGTAAGCTGCATGAGAAACTGCCTCAAACCAGATTGAGACCAGAGGAAAAAGAGTGTCACTTTTAAATCCACACTGCTGTGGGACATAAATGGTTGTTTTACAAGTTTTCTTTGTCTTGAATCTTTTCCTGAGGTACATGTCTTCCTGAAAATCATGGGCTCCCACATTCTTTAAGTATCTGGGCTGACTCTAATCTGATCCAAAGTATGCCCCGGTCTGATATAGATGTTCAATGTACTCTTTACTAGAATAATTTTGAGTGTAGTTCTCTTTTTCTCCTACCTGTGGGAATCTAATACCTTGTAAAAATGCTATAAAATCTTTGTTTCCTGATTTTGTGTATATTTGTGCACACCTGTGTATTGTATGTCTACATATGTGCTTGTGTCTATGTGTCATTTATATGGTACCAAAATTGGTATATGGATAAGTGACCTCTCATATATTAAACAAACAAACAAAATAATGGATCCAAATGCTTTTTTAGTTCACCTGACAAATAAAAGTTAAATGAAACAGTCCATTTAAATTGGTTAAAAATTGTAGTAAAAATGTCATTAAAATTACTAACCCACCCATTTTCCTAGATGGTCAGCTAATCAATAGAGCATTAGTTTCTATAAAATGTTAAAGTGTAATGTCCATTGCTTTTAGGATTTTTATTTCACAGGAAAAAATGTTAATTAGGCTTGTTTTAATATTTGGTTTTCATCTAAAGTTAACAGATAAAAATGGGTGAACTAGATTTAACAAATGGGATAAATGTTTATAAATGTGTTTGTTAGAGGAGACATCTGATTAATTTTCCAAGTTAAAATACAAAACATCAACTGCTAAATACAGATTTAAGTACTCTTTTCTTGTTAAATTCTATAAGATAACATGTTTGTAAGGTCTTTTAAATGTTTGCTTTATAACTGTGGCTCTGTTTATGTTATTTATTGTTTTGTAACTGAATAAATATAATCTTTCATCAATAAGTGATATAAAAATTTTGTCACTGTTTACACTGAGATGGGAATTTAAATGTACTTTTGGAAAGGTAGTAAGGACAGCCTGATTTATTTAAAGGTTTTGACAATTTGGAACATCAAAACATTTTCCCACTTTTTCCACAAAAAGAAAGTTAAGAGTTTTCAATCTTTCTGTTTGATTCATATTTCAGATGTAATGTATTACATATGTGATTGGGTTGATAAACTTGAGGACCTTTGTAGAGGCTAAATAGCTACCAAAGATACTTTAGTGTTATAAAAATTATGTTTCTAAGTTCAAAACTATTATGCAAACTAAGTATGTTTTGCTCTTGTTAACTTCACTTTATATTTTCCTGGTAAAACTTTATAACTATTATCAGTTAGTGTTTTGCAGAAATACATATAACAAAACAACCTGAGTTAATTTGAGATAATAAACCATCACCTCCAGGACAGATAGGATAGAATGCAGACTACCAGTAGAAATACTGACTCTAATTAAATGGAAGGGATAATTGTTGAATTATAGATATTAAAGTTAAAACCCACTACTTCTACTTCAAGACTAGTGAAACTGATCTGCTAGATGTTTAAAACCCAAACTTGGAGACCAAAACCAAGGAAGTAAAAGGGCTAAGGAAAAGTCAGTCAATATTTTGGCCCTTGCCCACTGAGTTCAACCAACCTAGGGAAAGATGAGACCCCTCTAAAGATCCTGCAACTCTGGCAAGTCACCTAACTTCTGGATTGGGGAATTGTGAGGACCCTAGTGAAGAGGAGGTCAACTAAGTGCACATTCTGCAAAAAGCAGGGTCATTGGAGAGGGAAATGTCCCTGATGCTTCCAAGGGAAGCCATGTGTGGTTAGCAAGACCCTTCCCCATCTTGGCAGATGGTACAACTGGTAGAGGAAATCTAAAGGAGCCAAGAGGCTTCTCACAAATTCCCAAGTGTGATGCCTGAGGAATCACATTTGACCCTAATAGTAGATAAGAACAAGGTCTATTACTCTTGGCAGGAAAGAGTAACCAAAGAAAAGTCATTCATGGACATATAAAAGAAAAGACATAGTTCTTTTAATGTAACTTGAGGTGTATACTTATGTCAGTCCTCCCAAAAATAAGTAGAACTGTGAGGTTGTGAAGAAAGGGTTCTTGTCTGGGAATGCCTAATAACTATCACAAAGAACTCTAATAGAGTCTCTAGTTTGTCCTGAGCCAATTCGAGCTTAATATCATTAATGAACACATTTTCCTCACCTCCTATTTAGGTGGATTTGATATGTGTTTCTGGCTTTTGCTAGTATGATTATATAGCTCCAAACACAGATAGCCACTAATAATCAATCGTGAATCACACACTTAGCAACATCCATTAGAAATAAATAAATATTTCATCAAAAGTAAAAAAAAAAAAAAAAAAAAAAAAAAAAAAAAGAAATGGTCTGTTTGACTATATGACTAATTCCTCTCCTGGTGGGATTGGGATAACTGCTGGAGTGGGCACAGGGTTAGGAGGGAGGACTATCCAACTATTCTCCCTCTCCTATTTTCAGGGTTTATCTAAAGATCTCTCTGGTAGTCTAGAGGATGTCTTATTTAAACCCTTGGTGGAACCCCTTCTAATGCTCCCTCTAGCTCTGTTGCTCATGACCTCTTTGCTAAATCTACTAACACATTTCCTTTCTTCTTGTCTAGAGGCTATCAAACTCCAGCTGGTGGTATGGCAGGGCTTCAGTCTGATCCCTCAAATGGACCTGAGTGTCCCACTCTCTCATCTTGACCTGACAAGCTAGGAGCTTCATGATCCCCCATTAGGCACCTGAAGGAACTACAGAAGATGAGATCTTCAGTGTCTCAGCCACACCCCATCCCAAAATTTTGTGATCATGTCTCTCAGTAAAAAAATGAGGTAGGAGTTTAGGGATGGTGGATGTAGGGTACCAGAAAAATGTCAGCTGGATTATAAGAAGAGAAGATGAGTCATCACGTCCCTGTTTATGGTAAGTCCCCTTACCATGACAACTCTGCCACTGAGGGCTTATTGCCCATGGCAACTCTGCCACAGGTTCTATATTCTAAGTAGGCAAATATAAAGTAACCAGTGGGAACAACTGGGGCAAGGTCTTCAATCAGGTCTGTGTGGAGAGGGGAATGAGGCACAGATTTGGCATATGAGACAAGACTCAGCCAGACCTGGGGGCTTCGAGCCACTCCCTCGCTCAGCCCACTCCACTCTACCTTACCAATGTTGCTTTCACTTTCAATAATCTCTGCCTCTTACTTCTGCCTGTTATGTCTTGCTCAATTCTTTGTATAGGGTGCCGAGAACCTGGACTCCAACTGGACACCCCACCAGTATCACTGGTGGCCACTTTGCACTCACATTTGACCTCAGCTGAAGACCTTTGTTTTGGAGCTAAGGCCTCAGATCCTAGGACCAATTTGACAAGTACAAAAGCCTAACCCAGGAAGGACTTGGGGATTGGGCAGGAAATCTCAGCAGAGCCTGAGATTGGAATTTGGGGATACAGAGAGCAAAATTACTGAATCTCAAAGGGGAAATACCCATGAACTGGTAGAATGCAAAATAGGCAACTCGTGAGCATCCCAGCCCTGTCCTCATACCCATATCTTTGTCACAAAAGTAGCACAATGCAAGGACAATGTGCAAGCCCAAGGAAAACTGGTGTGAAGATGTATAACTCGGTCCTGATTCCATCACTAGTTTGGCCTCTCCCTACTATTGTTCTATAAATACAGAACCTCAAACCAACATGTTGCCTCTCACTCTTGAGATGGGCTGCCCTCTCTTTCTCTTTGGGTATAAATAAATCTCTGCTTGTGTATTGATATCTGATGCATGCTGAAATTCTTTTCCACCATGTAAGTCAAGGACCCATCATCTTGAGTTGAGATCTCCCTCTCCAGTATCTCCTTGGAACTTCCTTTAGTGACAGGGCTTGGCTCAGGGATAAATGGGGACCTAGCACTCCATTTGCAATTGAAACTCCCTGCAGCTCCAGCAGTCAGTCTATTTTGGGGCCCCTCAAAGGACCAGTGGAGAGGATAAGCAGCCACACCTGCAGGAAGGAGAGGCTTTGAAGGCAGAGGGCGGACAAGAGGTAAGCAGTAAAACCAACCACTGGCCAAACAGTGTCTACACTTGCCTGTCTATACTTGGTTTAGAAAGAGTAGGAATCCACTCTCATCCTATGAACTACTTATTTTGTTCTACTTATCTTCTGCATGGTTTAAAAAAAAATATTTGATGACCATTTACTTTCAAAGGTGCACTCAAAATAACAAGACCAAGTACATCTCAAGGAAAACCATGTAGCAAAAGAAAAGTCCAGGACCAGATGGGTTCTCAGCCGAGTTCTACAAAACCTTTAAAGAAGAGCTCATTCCAATACTTCTCAAAGTATTCCATAAAATAGAAGAGGAGGGAACCCTCCCAAACTCGTTCTATGAGGCCAATATCACCCTGATACCTAAACCAGACAGAGACACATCGAGAAAAGAAAATTTCAGACCAATATCCTTCATGAACATCGACGCAAAAATTCTCAACAAAATTTTAGCAAATCGCATACAAAAACATATTAAAAAGATAGTGCACCATGATCAAGTGGGTTTCATCCTAGGGATGCAAGGTTGGTTCAACATCAGGAAATCAATAAATGTAATTCACCATATCAATAGACTTAAAGTCAAGAATCATGTGATTATTTCAATAGATGCAGAAAAAGCATTTGATAAAATACAGCACCCTTCATGCTCAAAACACTAGAAAAAATAGGGATAGTGGGAACATTCCTTAACATTGTAAAGGCCATCTATGCTAAGCCCATGGCTAATATCATTCTAAATGGTGAAAAACTGAAAGCATTCCCCCTTAAAACTGGAACAAGGCAGGGATGCCCTCTTTCACCACTTCTTTTCCTTGAGACTCTAGCCAGAGCAATTAGACAGACCAAAGAAATTAAAGGGATACGAATAGGAAAAGAAGAACTCAAACTATCCCTACTTGCTGATGATATGATTATATACTTAGAGGAACCAGGAAATTCCACCAGAAAACTTTTAGATCTCATAAGTGAATTCAGTAAAGTAGCAGGATATAAGACAATGCACATAAATCTAAGGCATTTTTATACATAAGTGATGAATCTTCAGAAAGAGAAATTAGGAAAACTACCCCTTTCACAATAGCATCGAAAAAAATAAAATACTTGGGAATCAATCTCACAAAAGAGGTGAAAGACCTCTACAGTGAGAACTACGGAACACTAAAGAAAGAAATTAAAGAAAACCTTAGAAGATGGAAAGATCTCCCATGTTCTTGGATAGGCAGAATTAATATTGTCAAAATGGCCATACTACCAAAAGTGCTATACAGATTCAATGCAATTCCAATTAAAATCCCAATGATGTACCTTACAGAAATAGAGCAAGAAATTATGAAATTCATCTGGAAGAATAAAAAACCCAGAATAGCTAAAGCAATCCTCAGTAGAAAGAGTGAAGCAGGGGGTATCGCAATACCCGATCTTCAACTCTACTACAAAGCAATAGTAACAAAAACGGCATGGTATTGGTACCAAAATAGAAAGGTGGATCAATGGTACAGAATAGAGGACACGGACACAAACCCAAATAAATACAATTTTCTCATACTAGACAAAGGGGCCAAAAATATGCAATGGAGAAAAGATAGCCTCTTCAACAAATGGTGCTGGGAGAATTGGAAATCCATATGCAACAGAATGAAACTAAACCCATATCTCTCACCATGCACGAAACTAAACTCAAAATGGATTAAGGACCTCAGAATCAGACCAGAGACAGTGCATCTTATAGAAGAAAAAGTAGGTCCAGAGCTTCAACATGTCGGCTTAGGACCAGACTTCCTCAACAGGACTCCCATAGCACAAGAAATAAAAGCAAGAATCAATAACTGGGATAGATTCAAACTAAAAAGCTTTCTCTCAGCAAAGGAAACTATCAGCAATGCAAAGAAAGAGCCTACAGAGTGGGAGAAAATCTTTGCCAATCATACTTCAGATAGAGCACTAATCTCCAGAATCTATAAAGAACTCAAAAAACTCTACACCAAGAATGCAACTAATCCAATCGACAAATGGGCTAAGGAAATGAATAGACACTTCACAGAAGAAGACCTACAAGTAATCAACAAACATATGGAAAAATGTTCAACATCTCTAGTAATAAGAGAAATGCAAATCAAAACCACCCTAAGATTCCATCTGACCCCAATTAGAATGGCGATTATCAAGAATACAAGCAACAACAGGTGTTGGTGAGGATGTGGGGAGAAAGTTACACTCATACATTGCTGGTGGGGTTGCAAACTAGTGCAGCCACTCTGGAAAGTAGTGTGGAGGCTCCTTAGAAAACTTGGAATGGAACCACCATTTGACCCAGCTATCCCACTCCTTGGCCTATACTCAAAGGACTTAAAATCAGCATATTACAGAGATACAGCCACATCAATGTTCATAGCTGCTCAGTTCACAATAGCCAGATTGTGGAACCAACCTAGATGTCCTTCAATTGATGAATGGATAAAGAAACTGTGGTATATATATACAATGGAATATTACTCAGTCATAAAGAATGATAAAATTATAGCATTTGCAGGCAATGGATGAAATTGGAAAATATCATGCTAAGTGAGATAAGCCAATCTCAAAAAAACAAAGGACGAATGATATCGCTAATAAGTGGATGATGACACATAATGGAGGGTGGGAGGGGTTAGTGTTAGGGTTAGAGTTAGGGTTAGGGAGGGGGGCAAGAATGGAGGAAGGAAGGACTGTATAGAGGGAAAAGAGGGGTGGGAGGGATGGGGGGAAGGGAAAAAATAACTAAATGAATCAAACAGCATTACTCTATGTAAATTTATGATTACATAAATGGTATGCCTTTACGCCATGTACAAACAGAGAAACAACATGTATCCCATTTGTTTACAATAAAATAAAAAAAAAAGGAAAACCATGTAACAGAGAGAAAATAAAGGTAGGAAAGAAGGAAAAAGCTATGGACATGTGAGATATGCACATGCCAAAGATATTAACAAGTTTTTTCTACTTGTCTCTGGGGAGTTACAAATTTGGGTCCAGTTTTTCTAGTAGTCAAGAAATAAAAAAGACGGTATGAAATCCATTTTTCAAAGCATATGTCTCCTATCCCAGGAAGACCTTCCTTACTATGTGAGGAGCATAAAACATATCCTTTAGATCTAAGTATAACTTCTTTCTTTCAAAATTTGAGTTCACTAAGGGCAGAAACTGTGGATATGTCTTATTTACTTTGGAAGCAGGAGCAATTTGGGAATCAGATGGAACTGGGTTCCATCCATTTTCTATAGAGCAGCTGTAGGATTCTGGAAAGTTATTAAAAAAGTCATAAGTCTCAGAAAGTTGCTGAGAAGATTCAGGGGAGAATTGCTCTGGCTTTTATGGATGAAAAACCTGGAGGTCAGGGAGGCATAACTTACCAGGTCCTATAGATGCTCACATGTGGTAGCTTCTTATCTACTCACCTTCTTGGCAATGGAGGCTCAGGCTTAGAGAAGATCCCTTAGCTGATTCTAAGGATCTAGTCCTGGACCTTCTGGGATCATGGTCTTGCTCTTTTTATTGCACACACTGATTTACCCCACTTTCCCATTTCAGCTGCCTGCCAGAGAAATTTCCTTTTATAAAGAGTCACAAGTTAGCAGAAATGTCATCTGGATCTAAGACAAGTGCCTGTTTGTCCTTGGGGTGGGTCTGGCCTTTGCTTCGCATGCTCTTTTCTAGTCTATCTGAGCGGTGGAGAAGTCAGGAGGGTCCATGGTGAGAAGGAGTGACCATTGGGGCCACACCCAAGAGTGACAACTGAGAGGCCTCTCAGACTATAGCCTGCAAAATGCAGTCAAGGCCCTAGCTTTGCTGGACAGGAGAGGATTCCCTCATCCTTGGGAGCCAACTTAGAAGTAAAAACCTTTCCATGAGACATTTTGGGATGAAGGCAAGTGGAAACAGAAGCTAGACCAGACACCAGGAGATCGTGTAGTTGTGGAATATGGAGTTCACCTGGTGCTGGATATTAAGGTGGGCTGGGCTTAGTACTGGGGTGACCTCCATGGGGAGTCAAGTTCCTTTGTGAGCAGATATTCACTTTGCTTCATGATCTCTTGGACTATCTGGGTGTGTGGGTTCAAACTAGAAAAAAAAAAATTCTCCTTGGCTGCATGCTCTTGGTGGCTACAAAGCTATTTTCTACTTTTTTTTTTTCAAATATTTGTTTTAGTTGTATGTGGACACAATACCATTATTTTATTTTTATGTGGTGCTGAGGATTGAACCCGTGGCCTCATGCATGCTAGGCGAGCACTCTACCACTGAGCCACAACTCTAGCCCCTATTTTCTATTCTTTGAGCCACTGCAAGCTGAGCTTTCTTACAGCCATGCAGTCTTGGCGGCAGAACCCACAGGCCTGTGGACTGCTTTGGCAAGGTCCAGAGCCACTGAGGGGCTTGAAAAGTGCCAAGTACCTTATGTGTTTTCTCACAGAACGATTAGAAATAAACAGGACTAGATCTCAATTAGGAGCACTGTATCCATGGTATTAATTTTCAGTCAATACCGTCACCCATTGGAGGTGCCCATCATGGGTCAAGTGTGGTGTCCAGGCAAAGGGACAGAGGAATGAGGAAGGTACTGTCCTGCTTTCAGGAAACGAGTAGTCTTGTGGTAGAGACAGCTATTTAATAAGATAGGCAGGGAGGCCAGATTTCCTATGGAACTGGGTCCAGTAGGAGGAGTTGACTTCACCCCGTGGGTGATGGGACATTACTGATGGATTCTCAGCAGGCAAATGGCAAGGTCTCTGGGCACTTTTCAGGGTGCTTTTGAGTAAACTAAGCCTGAAAACCAGGAGAAACTGATTTCAGAAACATTTAGGAACTAAGAAAGACAGGCAGAAGTTAAACTGATAGTAGCCACATAACCCAGGAAACATAACTGAAAGTCTGCTTTAATGAGAGCCTAGACTGAGTCTTTCCCTGGAAACATATTTTCTTCTTTCTTGAATCTTCTAAGCTCTTTTTTTGGTGTTACTGAGCTCTCCTCACATAGTTGACTCCTCCTGTGGAGTTCAGACTGCAGGAAGTTCATGGTGTCTTTCTCACCATGCAGAAGTTATGGGTGCTCCCCTCATGAAGGCAGAATACCTTTCTGCTCCTTCCAGAGTTCACCTTGTTTTCCCCCTCAGCTCTCATGAGCTTGGGTGGCTTCATGGGCACACCACTTATGCAGGATGGAGTTGGTGGATGTGTAAGGCCACCAGGGCACACCCAAACCAGGGGAGGTGTCCCCCCGAAAAGGTTCAGGCCAGGAGAAGAGAACCAGAGGTTAGCTGAAAGATGATCTGAATATCTCTAGCTAAGAGGAAAGTGGGGAAAATCAAATTCATTAGGCGAGGTGAAAATATAAATGGAAAACCAATCAAATCAGCATGTGGGCACATCAAGAGCAAGGTCATCAGGCTGGAGGAAGAGATAAGGACAAATGGTTCAGGACTGAGTGCACACAGATCAAGACTGCTGGGTGCCCCTGTATGTGGCCCCACATACTAGCTTTAGGCATCGTGGCTTATGGAACCATGAAGAGTCCTGGAGTGAAATATAACTTTGAATAGGAAGGTAAGTCTAATAGTGCTTCAGACAAAGAAGCAAAAGAACATAATGGAAGAAAAATAGATGTCCAGCAACAAGCATAAAAAAGGAAAGAAAATGGAGAGACAGCTTTTATCCACTGGTGTTAGTAGATGCCAGTAGTGGGGAATGTGTAGTTCTTACACACTTTTACATTTCAAAGCTCTACCCAAAGGATGCAGACACCATGATGGAAGGAAATGAAAGTATAGTTCCAGTATAGTAAGACCCAGGAAGGAAATGCTGAAGGGGTCTTTTGAAGTTGTGCAAATACAAATAGTTATCCTGGAACTTCTAAAGATTTTCTTTTTGATGGTGCAGAAGTTTCCAACCAAGTATGTCAGGCTAAGCACATTTATGTGGAGGAGATGGAAGGGCATGGAATTTGACTGACTTACTGGTGGTGCCCTCTTGGTTTGCTAGGTCAGAAATTGACTCCTCTTTAGACACCCATTACAGGAATTCCCAGCAAGCAGTCATTTGGCTCAGAGGGGCTGCCCAGCTATTATTCTGTGGCAACTTGAGAACGAGATCCTAGCTCAGCAGCACAGAGTATCATCTAGTGGAAATGCCTCCTTTTTGGAAATGCAATATTGAGCCTTGCTGGTACCCATATGGGGAGCCCTCATTGAATATCTGACCAGATGTGCCTCAAGTTCAGTTTGAATCTTTCTTTAGCAACTCTAGGTTTTTTCCTTGCATGGTACAGATTGGCAAGCAGTGGGTGAGGATGGGGTGGGCTTGCAAAACATTAATGAATGGAATCTGTGGCTTTTCCCTGACCCAGCTTGGCCAGCTGCACTGGGCTGAAATTCCACATTCCATTGTTCTCCTTATAAGAAAACAGAACTGGTTCTATTTAGCCCTAGGAATTGTCTGTGTAGGCTTGTTGAAGAGAATTTGCAAACCAGATGGAATTACTATTTACTGTCTCTTCTTGTCCAAGGGAAAAATATTATTTCTGAAGGCCATCATCACTATGATCAGAATGGCTTCCCAGCCATTGTTTATCAGGATTCTGGTCAGTATGCAGGTTCAGCAGAACTTACCTACTTCTTATCTTTATGCACATTTTATGCACACAGTCATAGTGGTCAGCACTACCCAATTTCTTTCTCAACCAACTACCCTTATTTGTTAGCCCACATGGTTACACGGTTACATGGTTACTAACCTGTATGGCATCTTTCACCTACTCTCCTATCCTGATTACAAGACCAGGAATATGCACCCAACTCAAGTTGGCCTCTGGAAGTTTGGAACTGAGACCATAAGAAATACTTAGTCCTCCTTTGGGTCATTGGCTCTGAATAGTATAAACTTAGAAGATGCAGCTAGTAGTGTTGTCTATCACCAGATAGGAAGGGAGATTCAGAAGCAAATTTAAGCAGATGGAGAAGAATGAAACAAATTTGGGAGAAACAGAGATGAAATTAGAGATCTGTTTCTGGTTCCAGAACCTATATAAGACCCAATTATGTTCCTTCTATGAGCTTCAGGACATGCCCCTATGTTCTTATGATAAAATGCTCCTTTATGCTCATATTATTACTAGTTATTTTCTATTAACTCTCATGAATAGTTCTTTCTAATGCTTTAGTCAAATGGTTCTTGAAGAGTGACCCCTGGACTGGCATAATCATCTCCTTTGGGGAACTTGTTAGAAATACAAATTCTCATCCTCTAGGACCTACTGAATCAGAGCATCTAGGGATGGACTCTAGAATTTGTATTCAAATAATCTCTCCTGGTATCTCAAGCTGGAGGATCATGCACCTGGCCATCTCTGGTGGTGGGTGGGAAGAGCAAGGCCTGGGATTTGATTCTGGGATGCATGAACTAATGATGTGGTTCTGGGCAGGCTGCTTTGCATGTTGGACACTCAGATTTCTCAGTGGTGAAATGGAGGGTGCTGATGTTTACATTATAGCAGCTATAAGAAAGGCACACACCTCTGGGTTTGAAAAACATCAGTCTTATTTTGTCTCTGCATACCATAAGACACAGTATTGACCCAGGTCTTTCATCTTGGAGACACAACCTGAGATTTTAAAAAACAGTCCATCACTTTAACAGAATAGGTTATGTCTCATATCTCTTATCTAATTGGTTCGTCTAGACCTTAACCTGGGGGCCAGGCTCCCCTGTGCTATTACTAGATGGCTGAGAATTAAATCCAATAAATCTGAAACTCATTTTGATTCCTTGGGTTTTGCTGACCCATTTCTGCTATGATGGAAAAAACCATGTAATTAAGACCATTCTAGAATAAAACAAAGAGCTCAACTAGAAACAACAAGGAAAACACCTAGTGCATCTTTGAGGAGGGAAAGCAAAGGCTTCATTTATAAATTTATTCATCCACTGACATTGATTCATTCGTCCACCCAACATTCATTGAGATCTTTTTGGTCTGAATACCATGCTAGGTACTATGGTTTTGTAGAAAAGATCCTTGTGTTCTATTATTGCTAGAACATTATGTATAGACAGGTGGAAGTTGCAAATGTGTAATCCCCCATAAGGGGATTATGGTCAGGAGATGTCTCCTGGCAAAATTAGGAAGTAGGGGGCATGAGTGTCAAGGCTGGCAATAGAATGAAAAAGCTGAAAGACAACATCTGCTTTGGTTTCAACAGCATACCATTCTGTAATTAACAGCAGCAGATGTTTTGCAAGGACCTCCCAATTCCTTGGGCCATATTTGAGTTGACCCTGGATGAATGACCTTCCAGCAGGTAGATCCATTTGCCAAATACTGTTCGTGCTATTCATATTCTACATGGAGTGGGCTGCTTAGCTCTCATTAAAAAAGAATCCTGTGTCTGCCATAACTTGACAGTGGAATTCATCCAACCTCAAGTGAACTCCTTCTGGTATCCAAAGAGCCTGGCTATCTTCTCAATGAATCTCCACCCAGTTTTTGGCTTCCAGATCACCAAAGTTTTCAGTTATATGCAAGATGGAATGAAAACATTGAATTCCTCCCCAGACAGCTCTTCAGGAAATCCATCCAATTGGATTTCCAATTGCTTTCTCAGACATATTCTTTAGGGCTGTGTCAGACCAGTATTTCAGAAGCAAAAGAGATGAGACCGGGATGGGAGTGAAGACAGTTACTCAGTGATTCTGTTAAATCCTGCCTCACATTTGAAGGGTGGTTTTTCTGTTTGCGTCAATTACAAACTGCCTTAATGAAAGTCAAATTGTGTTTTTCTGTTTTCCCAGACAAAAGAAGAGACAAAAATAATAAGAAGAACAAAAATAATAACTAACATGTTGTATGGGCTAGATAACATCCTTAACCTCATTTGTTCCTTGCCACTACCCTGGAGTAATTATTAGCATTTCATTCCCTTTTAATAGATGAGGAGAGATTTGATGAGGGATGAGAGACTTTTCATCAAAATGTCTGAGCTTGTTCTTAAGCCCAGTTTTCCAACGATGGATTTTATGCTCATTCCATTGTGCCAGTCTGTTCTAAAGGAAAACTGTTCTTACCAGGACACAGGATTTCAAGGAACTTCCTGGGAAAACTTGAAAATATGGAGTGAAGATTATCCTCTGCGTGTTGGAGTTTAAGATAGGCATAAGAGGATTAGTGAGGAGACAGGGTGGCTCCCAGGACTGTGAGATTCAGCTGATCATAATCCAACCATAGATCTTAAATTTATTTGAAAGGGGAAGGAAAGCAGGTTCAGGGAGGGACATTTTGGCACTCTGTCCATGCTATGTGCTAGGGATCACATGAGGCTATCTTAATTGAGTGCTATTAGATGGTTTATTCATCTAACTCCTCTTGCGGGGATACCTAGCTCACCCAGCAACCTTCCGAGTGTGATGTGACATCCCAGGCAGGGAGGCCCATGGGGAGAGAATGTACTGGCTGAGCCAAGCTGAAGATTTCACTTCCATGTGAGCTTATTAACCTTAGAATACAGCAAGTAACATGAGTTACTCCAGCTCTCAGGAGATTGACTCCTGATGCATAGGAGGGCAGGATCAGCTCCTGGGCTCACAAAGCCAGGTTTCTGAGTTTATGGGACTGCAGGATAAATCCAAGTCACTAAAGGAGTGATAGGGATGTTCCTCTTGATCTCCTGAATGGCCTCTTGGAAGGTGGACTTTGCTGCTTTCCCCTGGCAGTGTGGTCTCTTTGCATCAAAGACACCAGCTTGAGTCTGCATATGTTGCCATCCCTACAGTCTTGACCTTGTCCTTGCTAGAGGCCAGTGGCCCATGTGTCCTCATGTCAATTCTTGTCCCAAATCCTTTGCTGACACCCACCCAATCAAGACCATTACCCACGACGGTCATGAAGAGGCAGGATGAGTGAGACACTATCCCCATACCCAATTCAAGTGCCTAGACTTGCATGACAGACTGATTTGTACAGAAGTCGTTTTAATAATTTTAATGGCTTTCTGTGCTCCTCAAATGTATCAGCCAATATATGAAACATTTTATATATATATCATTTTATTTCTTTTTCATCACTAAACCAGGAACAGATGAAAATATGAAGTCTTGATATGTTATGCAATCTGTTACCTGTCATAGATCTAGTAAATGGTAGAATAGAGTTTTGACTCCCTGAGACATAACTGCTAGAGAGGTTATCAGTGAAGTTCCAAATAAATGGGAATACAGAGCAGGGAGTTGAACTTGTTCTGGTTATTTCCACTCATTACCTGGTTCTTCACCAGAGCTCATTAAAATGAGGGCCCCTGGGCAATTTGAAGAGCATTAACTCCTTTATGGGTAGAAGAACAAGTTGGACAAATCAGTGAACCCCAATCTGGAGTCCTAGTCTAATATAAATTGGAAATGAACATCTAAGAACCATTTTAAATTTCAAAAATTATAATGGAAATTGTGCTTCTGTCTCAGATAGTGCTGCAGACACTGGCTAATCTGTTTTGACTGGAATTTTATCATCCCAGTCTACCCTGGCTGTCTCATTACTCTTCTTGAACTCTGATTAACTAGTAAGTGTCAGTTCACTGAACCTTTTTTTGTTTGTTTGGTGCTAGAGATGAAACCCAGGGCCTCCTATATGCTAGGTGCTCTACCTCTGATCTACAAACCAGACCAAGTTCACTGAACTTCAACAAACACGTCTTGTGCACTTATCTTTTATGTGTGGGACACTGAACTGTGTTCTAGGGATACAGAGACCAACAAAGGACACACTTCCTACTTCAGGAAACTTGCCATCTTGGGAGGGAGGCATATCTGAATGAGTATTTTAAGGCATTTTCTTTCAATTTATGGCAATAACACATTTTCAGTAGAAGTATTCATTTTTCAGGTGCTGGAGAACCACTGGAGGATTATATATTGGGGCCTTCTGTAGTAGGATTGGCTTTTGGCAAGGTTTTGACATTGGGGATGCTCTTGTAGTAGGATGGGGTTTGGTTGCAATGCTGGGGCTGGCCTCTATTTTGCCCCGTGGGAGGCCGAATGCCTAGGAGACAGCAAAGAGGCCACAGTGTGATTTCAGCCAGAGATAGAGAGGCCTGAACCAGGACAGAGGCTACGAAGATGAATTGGAGAGATCCTTAGGAGGAAAAATATACATTGGGTTACTGAAGAATAGGAAAAACCAAGCAACTTTGATTCAAGAACTGGGCCTTGCTAGACAGACTTTTTCACAGGCTGGTCTCCTGGAAAGGACACTGGAGGCACAGCTAACCAAACAACCATCCCTCCTGGGCAAGGGCTTCCCACCAGGTGAATGCTTTGCCATATTTCCGATTCCAGGAACTGACTGGAATAACACTTATGCAATGGGAATGCATGAGGCCCACCTCCAGGAGCCTGGCTGCTGGAGGACTTGGCAAGACTGGAGTCCTGTGCTGAGTGGAAAGTCCTGCTGATCTGCTTCAAGTGAACTTCCCTGGGACGCTCACTTCAGGGGAAGTCGAGAGTGGGCTGTGTGGAAGGCTGAGTAGGCTGGACCTGGAGCTGCTGGTAAGGAGGAGCTGCGGGAAGTGCAGGGAGGGGTGACATCACCCTTCATGACCCTTTCTACCATAGAACAGGCAGGAGGCCTGTGTTGGTAGAATGTTCTGCTGTCTTTCCAGGTATAGAGTGAGGGCTTAGGAGCTTAAATAGCCTGCTGTCACTTCATATAACCTCTTTGAAAGCCAGTGTCCTTGTACATAAAATGAGATATGCATAGTACTCACCTGCTAGGCTTGTGGCAAGAAGTCATAATGAATCAAAGGGCTAGTGCTTTGCCCAGCATGCTGTAGAAAGTTAATGAGCGGTAATCACTGGTTGGAGGGTCATGAAAGTCCAGCAGATTCAAACCCCAGGAAAGTTAGGGAGGCAGAAGACCATTTATTGAATCAAAGGACAGATAAAGAATAAAAGTGAATGCACACACACTTCTTGCATTTAGTGATCTAGGATGAATATGGATCCAGACTACTTGTCAACAAATTCAATTATTCTTAAAATGTCATAGAGATGAGCAACATCCATCTCAGCACCATTGCCTTGGAAGTGACAGGGTAGTAGAAGGGGTGAGAGATCAGCGGAGGCCAGATCTGTAATTGCCCCTTTGTCAACTTAAAGGTATTCCAGTGGGAGTCTTTTTGTAAAATGGATGCTGCTACTGTTTATAATATAATGCTGCTGTCCATCAGGAGCTCTTCGGAGAAAGAGGTAATTGATCTGTGTATCTTCAGGACTCCTTTGGCACTCTTTCTTCTTCTTCTTCTTCTTCTTTTCTTTCTTTTTAAAATTTTGATTCATTGTACACAAATGGGGTACAATTTTTATTTCTCTGGCTGTACACGAAGTAAAGTCATACCTTTTGCATAATCATACATGTGCATAGGACTCTTTCTTCTTTATTAAACTGAACTGCTTGTTGAATCCCAAATTTGTGTGGTGTTTTATAGATTTCCCTGGACTTTTGAGTACATTGTCTCCTCTGTTCATTGAGCAACTTAGAGCTGTAGATTAAGATTAGGTTCACATCTCTGTTTCACCATGGGGAGACTGAGGTCAAAGGGTTTTCAGAAGACACTTAGCTAGGAAGAAAAGGATTTAGAATCCAAACCCAAGTTTTCTGATTTTCAGTTCAGAGTTTCTTCTCTTCAGTTGTTAGTTATTGCCAGGAACTTGATGAGCTCCCTCCCCTATGTGCACCTGTAAAAGGTACATGGAAGACCCCTGGGGGTTGGGCAGGAGTACAGTTTCACTCTCACTGAGCGTGGTTGTTTTGTGATCTTGAGTGGATGCTCTGTGATTGAGTGTGGATATTCTCCTGAGTGCAAGTATGTGGGATAAACACTCAGACGAGGAGCCTCCCTTCCCTCATTCTCCACCCTGGCTGTGTAGGAGGGAATTCTGGGTCACAATCACCACCATTAGAATATTAATAACATGTTCTTCACAGAACAGCCTGAAGCCCTCCCACCCAACTCATCACCAAGCTCTCGGTCCTTGATGAAGGCATCCAGGAAGGACTAGCTAGCATTCCTCACCAGCCTCCTCCACCCACCACTCCCAGCAGGCCAGCCTGCTCACTAGTCCCCTGCACTGTTGGATGGGAACATCTGGGAACCCAGGCACCTCGCCTACTTGCATTCAGAAGCAGGACTGGCTTTTTCCATCCAAGAAGCACCCAAAGTTAATTTAGGTCGTCATGCACTATCAGTTTTCAAATTTTTGTGATAGAGTGACTGGGAAATTAACTCATATCTTATTTTATAAAACCCAAAAGTCATAAAAAGCAGTTTTTCCATTGGTATTTACAAGAAGGATGGTCTAGCTTCAAATTTTGGTGCTTTTGTGTTGAGTAGGTGGGACTACTTGATAGGAAGCAGACATGGAAGGCTCTTTGAGAAGATGATGTTTGGACTGAGTGAGGAGAAGGGGCTAGCAGGAAAACAGCTGAGGAAGCACATGCCACAAGGAAGGAGCAGTGGGCACCAGGGTTCTGAGATGGTAAGGCTTTTGGAGTGTCCAAGGAGTGGGGAAGGTCAGCTGAGTTGCCCAGTGTGACGGTGGTCAAGGAGGCTGGAGAGGCAGCAGGGTCAGATGTCAGAGGGCTTTGGTTTTTTCCTTTGCTAAATGTGAATAACTTCCCTCCCACTAAGACAGGTGAAAGAACCTCACAAAAAAAGAGAAGCATAATTCCAAGTCTAGGTCATAGTCTCCTGGTACCATTGCCTATGGAATACTAAAAGAATGACCGTTGAATTGTATTATTTTTCTGATTTCCCTACAGCCAATCAGGTAAGTGAGCAAAGAGCAAGACCAAAAGCTTCTGATCTGGCCAGAACGGCCTTTCTGTGGCTGTCAGATGATTGAGACGCAGAGAGGAGTGAAGAGCACCCATCAGGAAGCAGCTAGGGCCCCCTGGGCAACATCCATCTCAGCACCATCGCCTTCGAAGTGACAGGGTAGTAGAAGGGGTGAGAGATCAGCGGAGGCCAGATCTGTAGTTGTCCCTCCCCAGGCTGCAGACGGTTGCAGGCCTCTCTGTCCCAGCAGTTCAAGGTGCAGTGTGTCCCCTAATCAGCATGCACCACACTTAACTTTGTCATTTTTCAAAAACACCTTGGACTCCTTTTCCAACTGACGGGATTTAGAGAAGACAGAGGGGAAGATAGAGGCCTCATTTCCCTTGCCATCAGGGCTGACTAGGAACTGGATTCTCTAAGATGGACAATGCCACCAGCCTGCTTTGTCCTCATCCCAGCCTTGGCTCATTAGGCCACTGCACATTCCTCACTTGGTAATTAAAGGTGCGTTTTAGAGACATCTTAAATGTCTCTCCTGCAGTCTCTAAGTCCAGTCATGTCCCAAGCACTGGCTTAAAGGGGAGACTAGCTGCTTACCTCTTTCATGGACTGGTTGTGAGCCACTTGGTGTGGCCCCTTCTGTGCTATTTCTCTGCTATTTTTGGTTCTTGTTGCTTCCAAATCCATTACTTCTGCTTCAACCTCTGGACTTGCTTTGCCTTGTGACTCTGATAATCAACTTTCTTTTGTCTACTGCCTCTCAACCCTGAATTCTAGTCTCTTTTGATTCGACCTGTGCCTGGGACCCCATTAACCTTTGCACTTTGCCCCAGTGGTTAACCTCACTGGGTCCCTAGGGGCCCCCCAAACTGGAACTTAGATGAAAAATAATGTATTCAGCTCAGCATCCTCTAGATTCATCCATGTTGTTGCAAATGATATAATTTTAGTCTTCTTTAGGCCTGAATAGTATGCCATTCTGCATATGAACCACAGTTCTCTATGCATTCGCCCACTGATGAGCACTTCAGCTATTTGCTCATCTTGGCTAGTGTTCATGATGCTGCATGTTAAAAGCAGATTTTATATGTTCTTACTCTCTAGAAAGGATAAGTATGTGAGGTGATGAATATATTAGCCTAGTTTAATTTTACAATATTAACATATATCATAACATCACATTATGCCCTATAAATGGATACAATTATTACTTGCCAATTAAAAAATAAAAATAAAAGATAAAAAAAGAATACAGTAATACAACTGGCCACTCAGTCCACCCCATTCAAGTCGTGCTGCAGGGTGTGGTGTCTTCCTGCAGCTCTAAGGAAATGTGCTCACCCAACATCCGCACATACTTTCCAGCCCTTACAGGGCTCCCGCCACTGTGCAGGCTATATTATAAGGAAAGGGGTGGGCTCTTTGTAGCAGTGCGGAAATGGAAGTAGTCTTTGGAGTTAGAGAAATCTGAGTTCAAGAGAAAGCCGCATCACTTCCTCGTATGACCTTGGCCGGATGACTTGACTGTGAGCCTCAGTTGTCTCATCTGTGTAATGGAGGTAGTAATGCCTTACAGGGTGAGGGCTGGCTGGGAACACTCAGAGGGATAAAGCATTTAAAATTCCTGGGTTTAGGAGATGCTGAATGAATGGCAGTTATGTACAAATATAACTATGTTCCCTCTCTCTCTCTCTCCCTTCCACGTTTCTTTCTTTTTTATCTTCTTTTCCAATAACACAGCTCTTCCCATCTCTAAATGCTTGTGCCCATGGAAGAATTCACTCAGAAACTAAATTCCACTTTCAGGTTGCCTGCAGGACTCCCACTGCTGTCAGGGAGATTTCTGGGCCTTTAATGAGGGTAGAATTTGATCCTAAGACTCCTTGTTAAGATAAAGACCTGGCTGGTTTATTAACTCTATCCAGCTGGGTACAGACTTGCAGAGAAATAATTAAACACTCCCTGCTCAAGAATGGTCAGGGTCTCAGAGAAAACCTGGCCTGGATGTTTGGAAAACGAGAAGTATGATCTTCCAGTTCTCTACAGGAATCATTTCCTGAGAGCCTGGAACGGGTGCGTCTTCCTTTCTGGAAGAACCCTCCTCCCCTTCACATATCTGGACCTGGTCTTAAATTGCATATCAGAGCATCAGAATTTGTTTATCCACTTAGCAAATATTTACGGAACAAATACTGGACGGCAGATACTTTGCTAGGCTTGGAGTTGGGGTGAGGGTGCTTGGACAACATCTAGCTCATTAAAGCCACTTTATAGAGAAAGAGACGGCGGCCCAGAGGGAAGCCGCAAGTCTAGGATAACAGGTTGGGTCAGGATGTGGGCTTGCTCTCACGCCCATGAAATGCTTCCTCCAGCAGAACAGGGCAGACCCCCTTCCTGCCCCCTCTGCCTCCCCTCCCCTCTCCCAGGAGACTCTCCTTATGTCTGGCCCCTCAGTGTTAGCTGCTAGACTGCAAGCACCTGGGAGATGGGGTCATGCTCATCACTTCTTGACTGGCCTTGGGCCACCGGGCATTGTGACACATGGCATTGCAGCCCCTGCCTTCATTGATTCATTAAAAAAATCAGACTATATAGATATTCAAATATACATTTCAATCCAAATGCTCCATATCTTGCAATTAGTAGCAATTTAGTGTTTGAGTAATAATTATTAGTTATTATTGTACTTTTTTTTTTTTTTTTTTGCGGTGCTGGGGATCGAACCCAGAGCTTTGGGCTTGCAAGGCAAGCACTTTACCGACTGAGCTATCTCCCCAGCCCAATTATTAGTTATTATTATTCGTTTTTTGGTAATGGGGATTGACCCCAGGTCTCTTTCATGTTAGGTAAATGCTCCACCACTGAATTAGATGCCTGCCCTTTTCTAGTTTTATTTTTTATTTTGAGACAGGGCCTCACTAATTCAACCAGGCTGAACTGTGATCCTTGTGCCTCAGTGTCTCCAGGAGCTCAGATTACAGGTATGCACTACTGCTCCCTGTTCTATAGTAATCGATATTAATAACAACAACCTTTACTCAGACTTCTAGTTTGAGAAATATTTTCACGCATGTCAGCACGGTCACATGCTCTTATGCTTGTCCTGGCATTAAATGCTATTATTCTTTTATTTTTATGGTGAGGAACTCAAAGGTCTGAAGAAATTTTCTTATATTTCAGCAAATAGTAGAATAAAGACTTGAATACCGGGTGTCAACTTTGTGACATCCTACTGTATTGCACTATTTCTACAAATAGAGACTGGAGTAATACAAATTGCAGAGAAATCATCTATTAAAATAAACTTTGATGAATGGAGCAGAGTAAGGGATGACTTTATGAAAGAAGTAGGAAACATTTAAATTGTCTTAGATGGAAGAATATCACTCAGGAGAGAGGCTAAGCATTAGATAGGAGTGTGTGTGTGTGTGTGTGTGTGTGTGTGTGTGTGTGTGTACATGTGCACACATGCATGGAGAGGGAAGAGGGGTGTGTGTATAGGCCATTCTGTGAAGAGACAGTAGCCCAAATAGGTCTTGAAAGAAGTGTGGCATGCTTATGGGATGGTGACTTCGAAGGCCTAAACCAGAGGGTGTGTTCATGGAAGAGGCAAATGGGGAGGAAGGTGGGAGGAAGATGGGCCCTGGGGTTAGTGTGGGGAAGAGAGAGTTCAAATCTCCTTCCATAATTTACTTGGGGCAAGTCTCTTATCTCAGCGTGTTCCTCTGCTGCGATACGGCCATTATACCTAACCGCCGCAAGGCGCTTATAAGGCTTAAGCGTAGCCCCAGATTATTTTAGGTGATCAGAATAAATTACTACTCGCTCTTCAACCATGGAGAGAACTGCCTGGTGAGTTTGCGATGCAAGGTCTATAAGGACTCTTAGCCTCAGTGTGAAGCATAGGCTGACCAGCGTGTAGACATTCCCGAGCAAGGAGAGGCTGGCCATGCTGTTTTTGTTTTGTGTGTGTGTGTGTGTGTGTGTGTTTTGGTCTGCTTTTGTTCATTTTTTAAAGAAAATTGTGATGAGGATGGGTTATAAATTGGAGTTTGGAGGTAGACCAGGAAGGGGTTTACTTAAAGGAGCTAAGCAAGAAGAAAAGTACCCCAGCATAGCATAGTAGAAGAAGAATGGAGCAGAAAGGCAGAGATAGAGCATGAGACAGCAACAGCAACCAACATTTATTGAGTACTTGCTGTATACCAGATACTGTCCTAAGAACTTGAAAACTTTGTGTCAGATATATTATACCTGATATATAACATATATAATATCATATTGTTACATTATATTAATGGACCAGATATATTAACTTGACCAGTAGTACTTGTAACACACCAGAGATGAAATTGTTTCTATCTATATTTGAAGGTAAGGAAAGGGAGGAATGGACAGGTGAAGGCATAAAAAATCTTCTAAAATTACTTTGTTTTCATTCTTTAGGAAGCATGCCCACTTTCAAATTTCAACAAAGGTATTTATCTCTACCACTCTGTCATATCCAATGTGAGTATATTAGTATGTTTCCTATTAGAATGTTTTAGTCACTACTTTTATTCACTACTTACATGTAATTATAATCTTGGTGTTTATTTATATATATTTATATAATATATAAATAGAACTTTATATTTACATATATTCAACATATTTTGTGTGTGTGTGTGTGTGTGTGTGTATGTGTGTATGTGTATCTTAGGTGTATTATTTTCATGACTATAGTGGTTTTTTTTTTTTTTTTTTGGTACCAGAGATTGAACCCAGGGACCCTTAATCTCTGACCCATGTCCCCAACCCTTTTTATGTTTTATTTTGAGAGAGGGTGTTGCTGAGTTACTGGGATTACAGGCATGTGCCATCACACCTGGCTCTCATGGCTGTAGTTTTAAATGGTATTTTAATATTTTATTGAGTGGATATACCAGAATTGTTATATCTTTTCTGTGCACAAATCTTTCACAGCAACTCTTATGTCTTAAAGATGAATTTCCTGAAGTTGAATTCCTAATGAAACAAAGGGGCCAGTTTCATGGCTTTTCGTTTCTATGGCCAATTTGCTTTCCTCACAGGCTTGAACATATTTACAATGTCTTGAGAAATATAAGAGGCAACCAGTTTAATTGCATCCTTGGTGATATTGCATAACATTATTGCTAATTTTGGTAACTTTATTAGGAAAATATGGGGGCCACTTCAATTTTAATTTTTAGCTCTTTACTTATTGGAGGGAATGTATCATTTTCTCTTACACATGACTGATACTTGCGGTTCCTCTGTAGTGTTTTGTTTTGTTTTTTGAAGATAAGCTTTTCAAAGCAAAAATTTGCTTGTTGGGATAAGCAAAGTATTTGATGTAGTGGGCAGAGGGGTAGAGTTGAGAAATCAGGAGTTTTGAGTCTGGGAAAGACGTCATCCCTTAGTATCTACAGACATGGGGGCTGGAGTTGCTGTACTTGGAACCCATTTTAGTTTGGAGAGACGTCTGAGCTAAACAAACATTTAGCAGTATGGCATATGCTATGGTTTGGATGTTGAGTGTCCCCAAACAGGCCATATGTGAAGGCTTAGTCCCCAGGGTGGGGGAATTGGAAGGTGCCATAGATCTTTCAGAGGTGGGGCCTAGTGAAAAGTCCTTAGATCATTGAAGACAGGCCTTTGAAGGGATTGTGGAATCCCTGCTCCTGCCACTGCCCTGTGCACTATGAAGTGAAGTGGTCAAGGGGCATCTGCTGTGCTTGCACCATGCTGTTTTGGCTTTCAGCCTCCAAAACTGGGAGTTAAATAATCTTTTCCCTCTTTAAGTTAGCTGCCTCAGGTATTTTGTTATAGTAACACAAAGCTCACTAATACAACATATAAACAATATTTAAAGTCATAAGTAAGCTCACCAAGAAATGCATATATACAGAAAAGAAAATGATCTCAGGACTAAACCTGCCAGTATTTCAAAGTGACATAGGTGAAAAGAACCTATCATAGATGAAGAAATCAAATTGTGGAGAATTAAGTAATTCATTTCACACTGAGTGGCCAAGATGGAAATCCAAGTTCTGCGTGTTTGACTCTGAAGTCTGTGTATTAACCCTTAGCAATACTCCAAATGCTGGAGGAGAGAGTTTTTTTTTCCTGGAGACATAAAACTTGGGTGGCTTGCCAGAGTCCCACCTCTAAATGTGTTGGGATAGCTAGTGAGGCCTTCAGGCCTGAGCAAGTTAGATGCTTCAGTTGCTGGTAGGACCAGGCTGCACATCCATCACTCCACCTGGTGCAGTACTCAGGGATCTCGGGGGAGCAAGAAAGGTCTGGTAATTAAGAAAGATTCCTTTCCTGAGCCGCAGTGGGTCACAGTGACTGTCAGGGTTAAAAGATGAATGGCTTAATAAAGACCACCTGAAAAGGCAATTGACCAGCAAGGGAAAAACAATCATTGCCACCCACCTACTACTGACTGAGTCACCAATCAGAGGCCCGATAAGAAAACTGAGCTGCTGGGAATTATCTGCACTGGATATCAGTTAGTCTCATTTTATAGTTGTGAACAATACTCAAACAGCCATGGGATACATCCCTTTATTCATAGGTACTCTGCTCAGTTCCTTCTCCGGATACATAGAGATGAATAGACTTTCCCTGTCTTAGGAATTTATAGTATTGTAATACTCATGACTTCATTCAAGATTCTGAACAAATTAAGGCTTCATGTGTGCATGTTTTAATCTTTTGAAATTTCATTTCAATAATGGTGTTGATTTAGAACCCAGTGTATAGTAAATGTTCAATAAGTAATTAACTGATGTGAAGCCTATGTGGGGTCACAGAGAAGGAGCCCAGAATCAAGCACTGAAAGAAACAGCATTGAAGCTACTTTTTTGCCAAAAATAGTTTGCAACTTCAGACAGGTCACTCTTCCTTCTCTGGATCTTAGTTTGCCCACCTGTTAAAAAGGAAGTTAGATTAAATTATTTTGGGAGATATTTTAGATTTATGATTAGGATTTGCTAAAATGTCTAAATGGCCATAGTTTAAAAAAAGTCCCCTTCCTAAAATGCTACTAAATATCACAACATGCTTCTCATGGACAGGTAGGTATTCTAAAGGATTTAAGAAAGGGAAGCAGCTGTGTGCCTGCTGTGCACAATCTGCCATCTTTGTGGAACCGCCTCTTCCCTAACAGTGCACAGATCCCAATTTCTCAGGAATTCAGCCTGATGGGAAACTTGACTGAGCAGTTTTCTGGAAATTGGGCCAAGGTCATTTTCCTGGCAGCATTACACTGGAAAGGTGACAGACTGTTTCAGCAGGTGCAGGCATCAGTACAGATGTTGGCTGGAAATATGGCCACCGTAGATCTTCCTCATGCTTTGAGTCAAATGGGTGATGGATCGATGGGGACCCAACTCAGTACTCAGGTAGATGGTGAGCATGCTGCAAAGAGGAAAGTACTTTTTTCATTGGCTACCTCCTGAGAGAGAACTTTGCTTTATGTGGAGGAGGTTCCTGCTTCGGAGCATCTAGCAGACTTTTCCTAAGGGAGTGACATTAGTGGGCTGTATCCCCCATCCTTCTGCCACCACATTGGTTCTGGTTCTGACCTTCTTCTCAGCAGAATGACAGTCTCCTTCTTAAATGAGCGTCTGCCTTCAATCTCCTTCTAACTCATTTTCTACAAAAAAACTAGAGTCACTTTTCTAGGGGGAAAAAAAGGAAATAGAAAACACTTCAAACAAATCAGGTCATGTGGTCCCCACCATGGTGAGCTTCCAGAGGCTCCCGAGGTGCTTGGTAGCATGAACACAGACACCCCCGTGTCCTGTGAGACCTGACTGGCCTGGCGTTCTATCTAGCCTGTCTCCTCCTGTCCAGTTACATCACTGTTCTTTCCCTCCAGAGTTCTGCCACTTTGGGTTTCCCCAGGTCACCACGT
Organism: Sciurus carolinensis; assembly: GCF_902686445.1. Classification (NCBI taxonomy): domain Eukaryota; kingdom Metazoa; phylum Chordata; class Mammalia; order Rodentia; family Sciuridae; genus Sciurus; species Sciurus carolinensis. The sequence goes on from NC_062213.1 coordinate 164,327,339, forward strand.
TCCTGCCCACCTTGGGAGTTTTGCCTGGTCCTTTCTGTTCAGGAAACTCTTTTCTCTCTCCTTCTTTTATTCCTCCTTTGATTGAACTCACCTCTGAAAGCGCTTCCCTGGCCATTTGAAAGTTAAAGCTGTCACTCTTGTTTTTTTTTTTTTTTTTCTTTCTCAGTTTGCTATCCATTATGATGTGTCAATATTTTTTTTACATGTTTCTCTCTGTGTTTTCCCTACTGACCCTACTGAACTATGAACTCCAGGGCAGCAGAAATCGTTTCTGTTATTTACTATCGTCTGTATCTCCAGTGGCTCTTTCAGTGCTACACATACAGCAGGTGCTCAATGAGAGCTTGCTAAGTGCCTGCCCTGGTTCTGTTCTACTTCCTCACTTCGGTTCCCCCCAGCCCACAAATGTCCAACGTGAAGATAAAAGGAAGATCAAGATGGAAGCATCATTGAAAGAGCCTCCAAATGGAACCCAAGGCCACACAGGGAGCAGGAACTATATATGTCTCAAGTCACTGACCTCAGGTGACTTAGGTCAAGGTCACCCTTTGGCTGTAGAGACCTACAATGTCCAGAGACTTAGAGCTGAGTATCAAGAGGCTACAGACTCTTGTTTTATGGACGTTGCTATTTGGTTAATCCATCCTTTTCTTGACCTTCCCTCAGTCTTGTAGCTCCTGTCAAGTAGCTCTGTATGTTCTTTTCCAACATCAGTAGGAGTTCCTCTTTGAATGATTTTAATGACTTTGTAATGATTTAAGAGCATTCTGCCTAGGTAAGCTCCCATTTTCTCTACTCTTTTGCACTCATTCAGAGTTTTCTGAACCTGTTTTCCAACTGCAATTCCTGAGACCCCAAATGAAGTTCTTGTACAGTTTTTGAGTTGGAATTAATCAACCCCAACTGCCTCAGAGCTTTCTAGTTCCCTAAATGTGCAGGATTTTTCTGACCTCTGCTCCTTTGCCTGTACTGTTCCTTTGCCTAAAGTATCCTACCCTACTGAAAGATTAACTTACCCTTCAAGACTCTGTTTGAATATTATTTTCTTGTTAATGTCTGTCCCCATCTTCCCTGGCAAAATTAAAAGCATCTGCTCCATGGCCTATATACATCACATCACTCTGCATTGTCCTTATCTGTTTGTGTATCTACTTTCTCTATTAGACACACATCTCAGGATTAGGGAGAGAGCCAGTTCCTATATACCTACTTCTTAATGGTGTTTGTCACACAGTCAGCATTTGCTAAATGTTTGTGGAGAGAATACATACATAAATACATAAAGGAGCTTCCTTTGTGTAATTTCTGTGTGTGGCATCTTCTATCTGAGAAATTCATATGTGCATGCTTTCTGTTTGGATAGTCCCCCTCGGAAATTTTCTCTCTAGTTCCTGGTTCAGGAAGACCATCTTTCTTTTTGTGTCTTCTAGGATTAAACAGTTGGTTTGGTCTAGAAAACACTTTGCTGTGGCCTGCTTTAAAAGCAATCTAGCAAGTTAATAATGGTCTCATGGGAGAAATTGGGATGCTGTTGAAGGCACACCTCTACTTCCAAATACTTTACTACACTATCCACCTGTAGAATTGGTTGTTAAGAATTCATGCATTCATTCATTCATTCAATCATTTATGACTCATTCATTCACTCACAGCAAAAAAATATCCATTGCTTTCTTGCCTGTGGCAGACATGGTGTTGGTTCTGTGGGTAGGGAGATGCAAGAGGTAGAGTGATGGTCTTATTCCTTGTCAGGGAGCAGGCATAGACAGGCAGCATGGTGTGATCCGTGCACTGATGGGAATGTGTGTGCAGAGTTATGTGGAAGTAAAGAAAAGGAAGGCTTTCATCCACCTAAGGGGGTTAAGGAAGTCTTGAGTGGAGGGACTGTTTATGTTGACATTTGATAGATGAGTGAATTGTTCTATGGATAAGGGCGGGGAGAAAAGGAGGAAAGGAGAACAAGGGAAAGTGGAGGGAACAGGATTCACAAGGGCACAAAGCAAGGAGTCGTAGGTGTGTTTAGGGAATTGAAAGGAATTTGTAATTCACTATGGTCCAGATTTTGCTACTCAACAGATCAACATTACTTAAGAACTTTCTGGAATGGCAGAATTTTAAGCTTCATCTGGGATCAAGGAAGTCAGAATCTATGTCTTAACAAGACCCCCAGCTGGTTCCTGCATGCATTAAATTAAAAAAAAAAAGTGGGCAAAGACATGTTTTCAAAAACTATAGCCTGCTTCAAATCACCTGGAGGCTCTATTAAAAAGCGTGTCACTAGGCTCCTCCTCTGAGTTTCGAGTCAGTAGCTGAGCATTCTCATTTTCAAGAGTTCCCAGGTGATGCTGCTGTTGGTGGTCCAGGCACCGCTTGGAGATCCACTGGGCAGAGTAGAGTAGATGGGCAATTTCTGGGCAGCGAGCTGGGTAGGTAGCAGGAAATCCTGAAGGACCTTAACTGTAGCAGTTTGGACCTCATCCTGCACACCAGGGACCACTGTGCGGCCTTTACCCAGGACAGTGACAGGCCACATCTTTGTGTTGGGTAGATCTGTCTGGCAGCCTGTGGAAGACAGACATGATATTGACAAGATGACAGATGTCTCATATACTCAGTGAAGATGATGACTTCTGAACCAAATCCGTGTTGGTGAGGTGGCTTTGATATAAATTCGGGGTTCGGAACCTGCAGGAGTCAGTGACTGACTGAATGTGAGGGTGGGAATCACAAGCCTCCGCCCAGCTGGGGACCCGTGTGCTGCAGGACAGCCTGCGGTTCACTCACTTCCTGTGGCTGCTGCCCTTTCATGCCTTCGCTTCACAAGACTGCCTCTGGCCCCCTCTGACAGGTTTTAGCCTGCAGTGTTTGAAGAAAGGGGTGCAGTAAACCATTCAGAAGTAGGATTTATTAATGGGAGGCATGTAATTACTGCCAGACACAGCAATTTGAAGAGTTTATGGCCGAAGTGTTTGGTGTCATTCATTAAAACAAAGTGGGCTCTTGGCATGGGCGCCGTCACCTTGTGACCAAACCCGTCTGCTTCTGTGAAGACCCCTCCCCCAGTCCTGCCAGTGGAGCCTGGCTGAAGGGGCAGAGGCAGATAAATCACCAGGACAGCGTGTCTAGCTCTGGAGTGACCTTGCTGGGACACGTTGGAGGAGCCGGCTTTAAGCAGGGGTCCGGGGGGGTGATGGCTTGTTTTTATCTCCTGGACCCCTCATTCCACAGTGAGCTGCTGGCCGGCCCTTTCCTAACCACCACCTCCTGCACGCGCGGCTTCTCCAGGGCCTCCCTCTCTCCGGTTTAGCAGCTCACCTGCTCCTCACAGAAACTGTGATGCAGAGAGCAGAGGAAACTAAGGCCCAGAGGGGCTTGGCAAGCCTCCCAAAGTCATATGGACCAAGGGGCAAGTGTGTGCTGAGTTCTCACAAGCGGTTCTCCCTCTCCCTAAGACAGGACCCTGCCCGAGCTCCTCCATGAGAGTTCTGGTGTGTTCTGAGAGCAGCCCTTTCAGTCAGAGGTGCTGGCGGCTGCCGAGCTGGAGTTTAAACCCAGGGTGTATCTGGAGTAATTCTCTGAATTTGAGAGAGTTGGGCCTCAGTGTCTTCAAACATGAAGTGGACGAGGAAAACATGTGACCTCCTTCACACAGGCTGTCATGTTCAGCAGGTATGGCACAGGTTTTTCTTTCCCCCATGACTCGTGACCCTTGCTGGGCCTCCCAGAAAGCCCTGCATGACCAGGACAGGGATGTGGATGCTCAGATGAGATAATGGAGAGAATATGCTTTGGAAAATCCTTGTGCTCTATTCAAATGTGAGGTAATAATAGGAAAATGGATCTGCCACCACTCTGCCAAGAAACCAGCAACTTTTGAGACAAAAAGCAGACCAGGAGTCTAGAATCTTCATTATTGTGATTGGTTTTGAACAGAGAAATTTTTCTGCCCTTTCAAATATCTATCTCAAAAGGTTATTTCGAAGACTGGAGAGAATGTCCATAAAGCACAATATGGAACCCACTGTGGGCAATGGAGATCTGGCAGGTACTGTGTGCCAGGATGCTGCTCCATTCAACTGTCTCTTCCAGGGGGACTGACATCATATTTGTCTTGTACTCCCTAGTGCCCAGCACATAGCTTGGCACATGGGAGGTGCTTAGCAATTTGTTGAACTGATTTGGGTTCCATCTTATTCCACAGGTTCTTTGAATGCACAAGCCCATGTTTCACTCCTTTCTGTCTTTTAGAGCCAAGCCTCATATCTGGCACAGAGTAGGTGCTTAGTAAATTCAGGTTGGATTGAGATTAAACTCTGTGAGAAATAAGGTGGACTCACTTCAAGTCAGCATTGAAGCACAGAGGAGCCCAGGGCTCCAGGTGGGACAGAAGCCTGGGACTTATAACCTGAGTAGGTCCTGATCAAATGACAGACTCACTTCAAAGGCACATGGGGGGGTGGAGAGGGGAGGGGATGTGGTTTCTCAAATGCCTTTTTGACTGGGTGGGAGCCTCAGTTGGCAGCAAGGGTGGTTGCGGTGGAGGGGGGAGTTGGCAGCAGAGCAGAGGCCTCTGCCAGGGCTACAGAGACAGGAACAAATGAGCCAGAGGAAAGGAAGCAACTCAGATGGAGACGGAATGCATTTAGAATCTCCTTCCCCTCTCAGCATCCACGGGAACGGACGTGGCCGCGGTGTGTGTGTGTTGGAAAGAAAACAGGCTTTGCCGTCAAATAAATCTGTGTGCGGATTCTCTCAGTGCAAGCTGCAAGCCAGGGCTGTGGGGTTTTGAATGTGATGCTTTATTTTTCTGAATCTCCATTTTCTCATCCTAAAAAAAGATTAAAAAAAGGATCAGTGATTCTTGCCCTGCATGGTTGTTGTGGGTATCAAAAGAGTTTTGTAAGCAATAAAACAGGCATTTATTAAGCACCTGCTCTCTCCTAGGCACTGAGCCTAGTAGCTGTGTGAATTTAATCTGGTATCCCCTAATCATCCTGCAAGGGAGTTATTATCATCTCCAGTCTCCACTTTCCAGCAGAGGAAATTGAAGTTCAGAGGCATTGAGCAATTTGCTCAAGTGATAGGGCCAGAATTCCAATGGGCTTCTTTGTGTAAAGATGACACCGTGGCATTGAACGTGACGGTAGATTTCATGAATCTTAGTCAAGCCCAAAACTCTTCCACAGCTGCAGTTTTCCTTCAGCCTCAGCACTTTTTCTTCCCTCACCTCCTTTTTTCCCCTTCTTCTTTTAAAGCTGAACCTTTGGCTAACCTGGCTGTCTGTGAAGAGGGTGCGTGCCCCTCAGTGATTCAGACATGAGGTGTTCTTTCTGTCCAGGTGCTCTTTGATTTCCATGGGTTGTGGGGCAGGAAATTATTTCTAGGAGTCTGTATGAGGGAGGAGGAGAAACTGCTGAGGCTTTGGACAATACAACAGCATCTGAGATATCAAAAAATATCCTTCTAAACAAAGCTGTCAACTCCTTTGACATTTAGAAAAATCTTTCTTGGAAACTTTAGCCATAGGTGAGACACATATGAAAGGTAAGGAAAGCAAAGGAACTTCTGTGGATATCCACACAGCCTTGTGTCTTGATGTATCTTTACTTCAATTTCTCACAGTGATCCCATAAGAAATGTAAGATCCAAATTTCACATAAGAATGTCCAGAAAGGTAAATATTTGTTTGAGATCATACAATGTTAGGCATCAAAACCAAGGTTCCAAGCCTAACTTGTTTGGTCCTAAAGTTTTTCTCTTCCCTTCTTTCCTTTTGCTTTCTGCTTCTGAATCTGCATGTCTTCTGATGGTAGCCGTTGCTTTCTCTAACCCCCCCCTCCATATGGAGTCCATCCTTTTGTCTTTAATGATGCTGGAGAGATCTTACAGGTTCAAAAGGAAAAGGACACCTAGCTTTAAGATTACATGGGACTAACTACCAAGATCTGCAGCAGAAAACAGAGGTGAGCACAATTTTGGAAGGTACCCCTGGTGAAATGGACACTGACTGGATAGTTCTATTCTTGGATATGGACTCAGCATCATGAATAGCTGTGTTTTTGTGGGGAAGGTGTCAGGGTGGGCTGGGTTTGGAAGAGGAGGAGGATGCAAGAATCCAGCAGGGACGAGAACCTCCTTTCAGTTCATCCAACTCAAAGCCAGTCTTGTGGACCCGTATGCAGTCTCCATTGTTAAGTGGTTTCACTTAACTCCTGGATGCTAGAGGTGGAAAGTAGCCGATGGTTCCTATCTTGTTTAACGTTTAATGCACCCTTGAATTGTAGGTGATGAAAAATCAAAACAAGCTACCAGCACCTGCTTTGCATGCCATTCTGAGAATTCTCCTTCCGGAGTAGCGGGAAGCTTACCAGCTCTGGTGTTCAGGAGATACAGTTTTAACTTTCAGCCAAATCACTTATCTGGATGGCTTTGGAGAAGCCATCTAGCATCTCTAGCCACAGGTTCCTCATCTGTAAAGCGAGTACAACAATGCCTGCTCTTTAGGTCATCGCGGTTGTCGAGAGCTTGATACTGGGCAGACACTCATTGCATTTTATTTCTTTTTTTTCTCCTGTATCTCGAAGTGCACATTCTGTGCCTATAATTTCTTAGGTAGAGAGGTGGAGTGATGCGTTATGTTTTTTAGGACAATTTGGATCCACCCAGATTGTTGGCAGGGACTGTCAGTCGCCGTTTAAGACTTAAGCCAATGCCCATTATGTCATTATGGAGCCTGCAAAAGTGATTACTAATGTTACTTTTCCAGTTCACTGCAGAGCAGAGGGGAGAGTTTTTTCACACTGCTGGCGTTTTGTTGGAGCACGACGATACGAATCACAGATGGCTTCCTCAGCAGATGTGGCCCTGCAGAACTGCAGTGCTGGTTTACAGGGATTTAATGAAAACCTGGCCCTCTTCCAGACTTGAATCAGTCCTCTGGGGTTCTCAGCTAATGCACGTACAGACCGATCTGCAAATGACCAGCCCGTAGATGGTGTGGGGAATGCTGGGGTGAATTGATTTTTACCTGGGAACTGGAGCCCAACCTGTGTGGCTGAGTTCACAGGCTCAGGCCTGGGAGCTGGAACAGTGATGTGGAAGGGAAGTTGGTAGGAGAGCGGCTCCGCCTGGAGGATGTCCAGATGGCTGCTGCCCAGCTGGGGTGATCTGGGCTCAGGGTAGAAGGATGGCTTTCTCAGCTGCTTGGGGCTCACAACACTTTCTTCCTTGCCATGGATTAGGCAAAAAAGGAGTGAGCAGGAGTCTTAAGTGGGGGATATAGAATAACAGTAGTTTCCATTTAGTTCATGGTATCGATGGGAACGGGATTTGCCTTTTATTGCTTTTGCTTGAAGTGCTCTTACTCCTCAAATGGTCAGCTTACTTCTTCTATTTTGTCTTCAGTGTCATCTCTCGGAGAGGGTTTCCTTGATTGCACCCTGAACTATCATCTCTAAGTTCTTTGCCGTATTCTGAGCTGTATGAGGGTAACACATCACAATTTGTCTGTTTGCTTTCTGTTTTGGATCTCGAGTAGAATGTAGCTCCTTGAGGGAAGGAGCTCTGTTCATCTTGTGGACCAAGGTAGCCCAGTGCCTGGTGCAGTACCTGGCACAGAGTAAACATCCAGTGAGTACTGGCCGGTGATTGAATCAATTTCAGGACAAGAATAAGAGAGATAGGTGTTTGCACCTTAATGCCATCATTTACAAGCTGTAATACCTTGCAAGATGACTTAGTCTCAGATTTTTACTTTCAGATTCTTCATCTGTAAAAAAGCGATAAAAATATAGAGAGTAGCTGTTTATGAAACATAGCAGTGAGCAGTAAGAAAAGTTCGGTAAGGTGAAGCTATTACTATGCAATCATTGAAGAATTAAGTTAACCACCAACCAATATTCATCAATATTTCTCTTCAACTAGCATCTACTGAATATCTAGCATATTCCATGCCCCATACCAAACACTTTTACCTGCTGTATTTTATGTGTTTCTCTGCACAACCATGTGAGATGTTCTTCTCATTTTAGAACAAAGGAAGCAGAGTCTTAGGGAGATTAAGTGACTTGAACAAGCTTATATAGCTGCACAGTGACAGAGGCAGTATTAAATCCATTTCTATTTTTAAAGCCTTAATTTCCCCCCCATAATTCCAGGCTGCTTCCTATTAACACTTACTCTGGATAAATAAACATAAGGAAGCCACATTCTCTGTTCTCTGGGGGCTCTGGTTTAGGTGATAAGACATATGTAAGAGTAAAATGAACACTAATAAAAACCCAAGTTTTTTTTTTTTTTTTTTAATGCTGCTTTGAAGTTCACAAAGCCTGTCCCAATATTTACAACACATTTAAGTTTTAAAAGATTATTATCTGGGATGTATAAATAATTCATACAAGTCAATAGAAAAAGACAAACAACTCTGTGGAAAAAATCAGTGGATTACAAGGAGGCAATTCAAATAGCCAATAATCACATGAAAAATGTTGGTATTACTAGATGTTGGGGATAGTTCAATGAGAACAATCAGATACCATTTCCCATTCATGAAACTGGCAAAAATAGAGAAATCCAAGTGTTGATGAGGATAAGGTGAAATAAGAATTATTATACCAGGCTGGTGGGATTATAAATTGGTAAAATCATTCTGCAGAACAACTGGCAATACCTATTAAGGGCAGATACCAAGAGGGGAGTGGAACCAGAATTTCCTCCATAAGGTAAAAATTTAGAGGAAAAATCTTCTGGATACGTGCAAAAAGAGATGTGCAAAAATATTAAGTTTCAGTGTTCTGTATAATAGTAAAATATTAGAAATAATCTAAGAGTACGTTAATAGGGGTACAGATAAATTAGTGGGTCATTTGTAGATGAAATATTGAAACAACAATTGAAAGAATAAATTAGTGCTATGCTTAGCATTGTCGATACGTCACAGAAACATGCTGCTGAATAAATAAAAGCAAGTTGCAGAAATGTACAGCCATGATCTCATTTGTGTACTTTTAAAAAACATACACAATAAAAGACTGAATTAACTCTGCACACCTTAAGACCTGATTAGGAAGCATCCAAGCTGCTAGAGGGTAAGAAATAACTACTTTTATCTGAAGAGGAGGGGACATGCCTTGCAAGGAGCCTTCCAGTGAGTCTTCAACCCAATGGGGTGTGTGTGTGTGTGTGTGTGTGTGTGTGTGTGTGTTGCAGTGTTGGAGAGTGAACCCAGGGCTTTGTGCATGCTAGGTAAGTGCTCTAACTCTGAATTAAACCCTCAATCCCAATGAATATTTCAATTAAAAAAAAGCAGTTGCTACAAAATAATAACATTGTTAGATCCAGGTGGTGGATCTTTGAACTTTACAGAGTGTTTGGGATTTCTTATACAACAAACTCCTAACTCGCCCAGAGCTTCTTCCCCAGATCTTATCTAATTGCATCCTTATTAGGGCCCTGGAGGCAAGAGGGCAAGAGAGGAGGTTCAGCTCTACCTTTAGTTTCAATCCTGTTTCCTGGCACCTGCCCTTTGTTGTGCTGGTTGGGGCTGGGGCACAGGTGCAGAAGAGACCCAGATTTTCATTAGAAATGAGGCTGCAGCTATGGGGGTGGGGAGGGATGGGTTCAGGGAAAAGGCAGAGAGAAACAGGAGGGCGAGGGTGCTGAGGTTTTGAGAAAAGGCAGAAGAAACAGTTTCGTAGAGGAGTAACTCATTCAAGGTCCTACCAAGGTAAAGCTGGAATCTGTCTCTGCTCACTTAACGCCATGTTCAGATTAAAAACCAGAGTACGTGAGAGGCCCAGCACGTACTCTGATCCTTGCAGGATTAGTGAGAACCCAGCACTGCTGTTGAGTACCTGTGTGGCCTTAGGCAGCCCACCCAACTCTCTGAGCTTGGGTCACTTTTTTTTAATTTTTATATTTTTATTTGTAGATGGACACAATACCTTTATATTATTTATTTATTTTTTTGCTGTGGTGCTGAGGATCTAACCCAGGGCCTCACACGTACTAGGCAAGTGCTCCACCACTGAGCCACAACCCTGGCCCAGCGTGGGTCACTTTTGTCCTTCTGAGAGTGTCATTGAGAAACACAAAAACATCACATAATGTCCCCTTTCGGAACATAGCAGAACTGGTATTGTGTCACATCCTTTATATTTATTCCACAGCCATTCCAATTGGTTTCAGTCATTCTGGGATCACTCGTTTTATTACGTGCTCCTCACTCCTGCCCTCTCTCCTAACCCAAATCAGTATCATTTCCTAGGGACAAGTGTACAGTTAACTGTGTCCAAGAATTGAGCTCACCTTCCCGTTGAGTCAGTCACAGCCAAGAGGCACAGAAGAGCAGCTCCTTTTCTCTGGAGATTTTACTCCTCTGAGTTCAGTCTGAGGGTTCATCAGTTTTGGAAGTAGGCAAATCACGCGTCCCCCTTGCATCTTTTAATATAACTTACAACAGAAGGATGCCTTTGGCTGATTCTATATGTTGGATTTTCCAACTCACATGAAGGATTGTGAATAGGAAAAGGAGGAAAGACTAAGATACACGATTCCCCAGTGATACGGAGGAAGTAAAACTGCTCTTATTTGTGAGTATTAGAGACTGGTCTATTTTTGTCCTTTCCACGAGTTCTGTGACATGAAAACTTGGAGATCGCGGAGTTGATCTGGTAGCAACTCTTCCAATGAGCAGTTCCTGCCTACCCCACTGTGCAACTTTTTATTTTGTTTTTTCATGCTCTTATGTGTTCTTTTTAATTATTGCTAAGTGTGCTATAGATCATTACCATCATTGCTCTTTTTGATTTCCCAGTTATTTGACTAGTGGGAATTCCTCCAAGCCAGTCCTTAGGTCCTTTTGACATGTTTCCATCCATTGGTGGGTGCCTCCTTGTTCTTTGGCACGAGATATTCCAGACTTTGTTTTTCATCCTAGAACTAAGATTAGCAATTTCTCCATAGAACAATGGTTCTTTTTGGTGGATAATGGAATTTAGAAATCAAGATTTGGGTACTATGTGTGCTTGCTGCTATAGGAGTATCATTACTTCTGGGTCTTTTCAGTGCAGAGAAAATTACATAAGCACATTTCTCGACACACACACCCTATTTATTGTGTATCTCTGGAGAACTTTAAAACTGGCTTTGATGCCTCTAAAACCATAGAGTTCATGTTCACCTATTCATATTTGTGCTTCTCATGTTTTACAGTAATTATAGTTTGCATAAAAAATAAGTATATTTACTCATTTGTTCTATCCCAAATACATATAACAAGACAATCACCCTGGACTCTTCAAAAATATCAATGTTCTGAAAGAAAGCAACAAGGTGAGGGGAGATTCTGTACAGATGAAACTAAAGAGCCCTGACAATCGAATGCAGTGCATGATACTTATTTGAATTCTGTGCATTACTGGGGTACTTTGAATATAGAACAACATTGGATAACATTTTATAAATTTAAATTTCCTGGGTCTCGAAGTGATATCTTGTGGAAAGAATGTAATTTTTTTGAAAGAAATAAGATATGCATACTGAATTATTTAGGAATGAAGTGTTTTGATGTTGGCAAACTACTCTTAAATGGTTCACAAAACATGCCTGTGTACACATACATAAAGAAAAAGAAAATGTGTACAAATAGGGAAAAATATTAACTGTTGGTAAATCAAAGTTTAGGAAAAATAATTGGATTATTCTTTCAGCTTTTTCTGTTGAAAATTTTCTATTTGAAACTTTTCAAAATAAAAAGGTAGGGGAAATAGTGTCGAGCCTTGCACACGGAGTGTCACGTCAAGTATTACAGCCCAAGTGCTGACTTTGTGCTGGGCCCATGGTAAGTGCTAAAGTGCATTGGTATGTTAGTCAGCTTTCACACTGCTGTGACCAAAAGACCTGACAAGAGCAATTTTAGAAGAGAAAGAGTTTATTTAAGGCTCCTGGTTTCGAAGGTCTCAGTCCATAAACAGCTGACTCCCTTGCTCTGGGCCTGAGGTGAGGCAGAACACCATGGTGAAATGGCATGGAGGAGGAAAGCAGCTCAGGATATGACAACAGGAAACAGAGAGAGAGCATTACTCACTAGGGACAACATATATACCCCAAGGCTCACCCTAGTGACTGACCTCCTCCAGTCACACCCTACCTGCAGTTAATCCCTATCTGTAGATTAATTCACTAATTGGGTTACAGCTCTCGTCATCTGATCATCTCACCTCTGAAACCTCTTGTATTGTCTCATGAGTGAACTCTTGGGGAAAACCTACCTCATTTCTAAATCATAATAATTAGCTTTTTCCTCACCACCACAATTCTCTGAGATAGGTAAACTCACCTACTTGATGGCTAAGGCATCTGAGGCTCAAGAGGAGCAGAAACTTGTAGGTGAGGAGGCCAGGGCCCAGAAAGAAGCTCCTACTGAGGCCACTGGTTAGAGGGGCCATAGCAGGACTAAGACAGTCATCTGATTCTTCCTCCAGCGGGCAATCCATTGCCTCAGAAAAGTTCTTCCTTGTTGTTTTCTTGCCATTTTAAAAAATATTGCTGCCAGCTCTGCTAGGCTCATTTTGAAGGGAAAAGATTCTGTTTCCCCATTCCTTCCCCTTAGAAAAAGATAAGCATCCAGCTTCCTGTCCTCTGGCCTTTGCCCAGACCTTTTATACCCATTACTTTCTGCAATGCATGTTCTTGTGGTTATTGGGTCACAACTTTATCAGATTCCAGAGATGTGAAAACCCAGAGCAAGCAGCAGGGCCTTTCGACTAAGGGCAAGCATTTCCATTCATTAGCAGAGGGACAGTGATTCTTTGTCTGCTTCTAGCTATTTGCACGCTATTCACTTTATGTGTAAGCAGAGAGTTAGCCTAGCAGTGTTCTGTGCACCAGGGGTTATGACCTATTAGTGAGTCTTGAAATCAATTTAGATGGTAGCTGTCAGCATTTAAAAAGTGATTTAGAATCAAATTGGAAGAATACAAGAGAATACAATTCTAATAGAAGCTATTAGAATGTATACTCATTATAAAGGTAAGTATTGTTTTGTGAATACACATGCGTAGGCACAGAAGTGCACGCATATGTTTATTCTGGGTGATGGTACAAAATACATTTCTTTTCATGGGTCACTGTTAAAGCAATTCATACACTACTAGTCCAAGTCTGGGGTTGGCAAGTGCCTGATTTTGTGAACAAAGTTTATTGGAACACATCCATACCCAGTGTGTACTGTCTTTGGTTGCTTCCACAATGCACTGGCAGAGTTGAGTAGTTGCCTAAAGTATTTACTGTTTGGCTCTTTACAGAAAAATTTGTTGTCCCCTTCTGGCCTAAGATATTGAAGCAAAAATTTCAATTTCAAAGTCTAATAAAGCTCCCATTGTATATGATTTCTAGAATTTCTATTTCTGGTATTTCTCCCCCAGTATCCATCTCAGCTGCAATGCTCACAAACAGATTCATGTACCTGCATGTGTAACTACAGAAATGAAGGCATAATAACAGCAATGATTGCTCAGGAAACCAGAAGTATTCAGATGTAATGTCCTTCCAGCACATCGCCAACAGGATGACCTTTCTGTCCTAGGAAAATATTTTGATGTTTAACCTCATTGCATTCAACCAGACGTTTCCTTGCACAAATTTTCGAGTGAAATATTTCAATCCTGCATTCATCTTGGGGGCCACGTGTCTTATCCAAGTTAAATATTTCCAGAAAATAAATGTCTAGACACCGTCTCATATAAATTAAGCACTCGGTTTTTAAAAGATTCCTAGCAGACCTCCTTTTGGGTGTGTGGGTGAGTATAATTTTATTCCTGTGAAAAATGCTAGGTAAAACCTGATGTGCCTAAGTCAGTGCACCTGCAGGTGGCTAATGAGTGCTACTTAGTCATTAGCGAACAGTGGTGTGTGTGCATGCCTGTGTGTGTGTGTATGTGTGTGTGTGTGTGTGTGTGTGTTTGTGTGTGTGTGCACGCAAGCACGCCAGGGAGGGAGAGGTATGGGAAAGACAGGTCCCAAGGTGAGTATTCAGAGGACAGCTCCTTTTTCTTTCTGATGATCATCTATAAGACTTGCAGGTGACACAGCACAAGTACATGTCCACCTACATCAGAGAAGCCTCCAAGTCTGCTGAATCCTCTCTTGGGAGGATGAGATCAGGTGAGTGAAGTGCATGAGGGTAGAATTCTGCTCTGTCTCTTGGGCTGTGTATTTCGTTCATATTTCAGGTCTTTCAATTTGATGGGCTTTATCCAATTCCACTGAGCTATTTTTAGTGCTTTCGATATTTCTATTTTTCTTGATATACACTTCTGCTTCGCTGAGATAGACATTTTTTTCCCACCAAAGTGTGAAATTCTTAGGAAAACTCAAACACTTCAAACAAAGATGAAACATTTTCAAGGCACTCTTGTATTTTTAAAATGTCTTTATGTTTTATATAAATGTCACATATATACAATTTATATTCAAGCAAATATAACTTCAAATGTTATAAATCATTTATAGTTAACATAAATATATTATAATCATACCTTATATAAATATTATAAAATGTTTGTATTTTATATAAATATTACAGTATATATCATGTTTATATATAATAAGTATATACATGCACAATGAAATATTGTTAATAAAATAAAAATGTTATAATTTATTATATATTCTCATTATGTAGTTTAGCTGCATTTTTGATTAAAAAAAATCTCATGAGGGAATTTGCAGTGAAATACATTGATTGATTTCAAAGTCAATGGATAGGTAATAAAAGAAGCAGTTATTATATTTTTCTTTCTTTTTTTCTTTTTTCGTGGTGGTAGGGATGGAACCCAGGGGCACTCTACTCCTAAAGTTCATCCCAAGCCCTTCTTATTTTTTATTTTGAGAAAGAGTCTGCTAAATTACCCAGGTCGGCCTCAAACTTGCCATCTTCTTGCTTCAGCCTCCCATGTCACTGGGATTACAATGTGTGCCACCTCGTCTGGTCTATATTTTCTAGATTTTTGCAGAATCGTGTATGGTACTCTCCTGTGTTATAAATATATATATGTATATGTAATATGTCTTATATAACACATAAGCTATATATTATATATCTAATCTTAAGAGAAAAAAATATATGTACATATTAGGAGAAAATTTGGGAGAGAAGGCAGTTCAGGAAGCCAAGAGAAGAAAGGAAGGAATTTGATGTTTCTTTGAGATACATATAAAAGGCTTTTTTTCTTCTTACCCAGAATCCTGTGAGAAACAGACAAATTTCTGGAGATGGCACCGTTTTCCTCTTTTCATTGGATGCCATCCTGGATGCCTGCTGTGCGCCAGAGATCCGAAACAACATCTATACCGTAATGGTTCTTGTGATGCAGAGACGGTGAGGTGGGGAGAAGGCACAGGAAATAGACACATCTGCAAGATAATTTCAGACAGTGGGAACGTTTGGGATGGACAAGGGCAGAAAGTGTGTTGGAAGCGTCATCTGGGAAGGCCTTTGCAAAAAGGCGATGTGTGAATTGAGCGCTGAGTGCAGAGAAACCCAGCGTTGCAAAGATGAAGGCAAGAGTGTTCAAAGCAGAGAGAAGACCTGGTGCCAGAGTCCCAAGAAGGGAACTCATTTTGAGGTCACATCTTCTACAATAACTTTGGATCACTACTTTTGAAAGTAGGCTTGAGGGAATCTTGCCCCTTAAGACTCACAGAGGAAAAGGATTCTGCAGTGAAATGACTTTTAGTAACTGGGTGGGGTTAAGGTGATGTGTATTTGCTGAGCGGGCACTTACTGCAAGCTCTATAGTGAGCTGGCTGGTCTCAGCTGTTCCAAACTCTGAATATGAGGTTCTGGGAGAGATTATATTTCCAAACGATGTCCACAATAATTCTCCTATTCCACATGCCCATCCTTCCATATGACTTTGACATAAACGAATTTCAATAGAGGAGGTTCGGCTTCCCTCCCTTGAATCTGGGGGGGTGAGGGTTGAGACTACACTGTCATTCTATTTGACTTTAGAGGCCAGTCAAAGGGAATATAGTATCTGTCAGGTTTTATTGGGTCAATACTCTTGGAAGTGAGGATGAGGAAACCCAGGAAGCTAGGTGGATTGGCTTCGTGTAAGTGTTCCACTTGACAACCTCAGTTGACATCTCATCCACAGATGGCAAACCCTGGATATGTGAGTAAAGGAGACCTCTACTGCTCCCACCTCTCAAGTCACCCTAGCTTTAGTGTCTTCCAGTTGAGGGCCCAAATACTGCAGAGCATGCACAAGCTCTTTGTTCTTTCCAATTCCTGGCCCACAAGAAAGTGGTTGCTGTTTTACATTATCAACGTCTGATGGTTTATCTCAGAACAGTAGACAATGGAGCAGCTGCTTATGCCTTTATTGTCAGCTGTGGGCACCAATGGCCTTTTTAGGCAGGAGAGTCTGCTGCTTGGGCTCTAGCATCGTTGGGTGAAAGAAGTCATCCTGGTGGGATTCCAGAGGCAGGTTCTTGGCCACCAGGGTGAGCAGACAGGCTGGGAATTCAAACAGAGTGAAAAGCAGGCAGATAATTCCACTCTCACACAGTCCTTGCAGGTGGACAACCAACCAGCATCTGTGTGCCTGTACCTGCCACCCATTGGCCTTTATGCTTCCTTCCAGTCTTGTCCCTTCTTCCACATGACCCCTTCTCAAAGTGGAAGACGTGCATCTTTTACTGTGTTCCAACCAAACTATCTTATTTGCCATTCTTTGAGAGTAGTCTGCAAAACTCCAACTCCAAGTGTTTGTTCAGAGTGTTTCCAACCATGCAACACCTCCTTGCAAATGTAGCTTCCCCAGCTGGGAAGGATTGCATGATTAACCCCCTGCAGTTCAGAGCATAGTGATCAATAAGAGTGTTGGGAAATATTCTGCCTGACACAGCCCTTACTCAATGACTCAATAGATGGTGAGCACATTACTTAACATGTCTAAGCTTCAGATTGTTCATCTGTAAAATGAGGATGATGATAGCGTTGATATTTCATGGAAATATTGTGAGAATTAAATAAGTCAACTTGTGAAAATGTCTATGACAGGACCAGGCTCATAGTAAGCACTGTAGTAATCATATATTAAACACACACACACACACACACACACACACACACACAACATAGGATATACACATAATAGGTACACATAGGTATGTATAATATATTTATATGCATAGTATATGTATATATATATTTTTCCCCTTGAAGTTCTCACTACCCTCAGCGTTGTTTTAATTGTATTGTTGCCAGGTGGCTGTATATATTCTGCACCTACCTCCTCAGCACACTTTTTAATGAGAGTGAAGCAGATCTTTGTCATGGTTGCTTTATCTTGGAAACAGTGTCAGGCTGTCTCCTCCAGGGCAGGGCACGTGCCTTCCCCACCTCTGTGCCCTCAGAATCCAGCACAGGTTTGTCCACTGAAAGAGCTCTATAAATGTGCTTGGATAAATGAGTGGCTCAGTGGTCCATCTGGGACGTGTCAGTAGGACATGTAGTCTAACACCCCAATGTTGGAAAATCCATTTCTTCTTCTGTGAGCTCTCGGGCCATCCCCAGTCTCAAGAGGCAGAGTCTGAGACAAGCTCCAGTGATCTGACATGTTAGGCTCCAAGAGGGAGCCAAGGTCAGAGAAATTCGAGTCAGTCATTAAACACGAAGGGAGGGCTAAGGCAACAGGAGCTTTTACTGTGCTGTGACATCATCTCCCATCCATTTATATGGGTGAACATGGTTTACCAGTGGTCCAGGGAATTTGAGAAAAATACCCCAACCTCTCCAAACTTTAAGAATGTAAACGGCCCCAGGAAATGACTTGGGTGCTGAGGTAATTTCCTAGATGGGCTTGCAAATTTCATTTGTAGCCAATTTCAAGGCAAGGGCAGAGAAACTGGAAGCTGGGATATGGAAGGTTCTGGGAAGTGAGGGGCACATGGATAGCATGCTTACCACCCATGGTCTCTGTAGGAACTCTGGGAACGTGACATCATAAGCCTGGGACCAGATCAGGCTGCAGAGATGGGGCACTCGAATGTGGAATTTGGAAAGAGGAAATCTCTCCCAAGTTGGGTGGAGACCAGCTTCGGTGGCACGCAGCAGTATAGACTCACTTTCATTTAAATGTTCTTTTAATATTCTCTGCCAAGCAATGCTGAGGACACAGAAATCGATACAGCCTCTGGCCTCAAAAAGCTCATATCTAATGTGAGCAACCGGCACATAAGCAGAAAATCACCAGATGGGTGAGAGAAGGAGGTGACGGTGGGTGCAGGGGACGCATAGGGCACAGAACGGTAGCGGAGATCTAACCTGCCAACTTGAATAGTTATTGCCAGTGGTGAGAGGGGGCGCTTCCTTTATGACATTCCATGTACCAGCCGGGGGGATCTTTCTCTATTGCAGAAGGGACCATATTATTTTCTTTTTAGAAAGCCTTTTATAAAGAGAATTCCTAAGAATTGAATGACTCTCCCCAAAATTCATGTTGATCCCCTGGTCCCCAGTGTGATGGTATTTGGAGGTGGGGACTCTGGGAAGGGATGAGGGTCCAGAAGGTGATGCCCTGTGATGAAGATGAATTCCTGTCTTCCTAGGAACAGCCACTTTCTCTCTCTCTCTCTCTCTCTCTCTCTCTCTCTGTCTGGCCATCATGTGAAGAGATAACAAAGGTGTCTGTCTATAAATGAAGAGGAGAACCCTCGGAACCTGAGTATGCTGGAGCTTGGATCTCAAACGTGCATGCTCCAGAACTGGGAGAAAATAAATTTCTGTTGTTTATAAGCCACCCAGGCTATTGATAATAGCAGCCCAAGCTGACTGAAATGTTAGCTTCATAAAATAATAGTTAGCATTGAGCACTTAACCACTGAGACACATTCCCAGTCCTTTTTAAATTTTTTATTTGTAGAGACAGGATCTTACTAGTTTGCTTATAGCCTTGCTAAATTGCTGAGCTTGGCTTAGTCTCTGCCATCCTCCTGCCTCAGCCTCTGGAGCCACTGGGATTACAGGCACATGCCACCACACCCCGCCCAACCTCTGTGTTAAGCACTGATGTTTTGATTACTTTATATGTTTATAAACATATGAAGAGCAAATAAAAATTAATTAAAAATAAAAATGCTTTAAATAACAAATTAGTTTCCTCAAAATTATTTAAAATTAAAACTGTTGCTTGAGCTAAAAAAAAGAAAAAGAAAAAGAAAACATCACATCCACAGTTGTTTATTGCTTTTAAGGGGTCTCTGTTTTCTTCACCAACTATTCAAGGCCCTACAAGATGTGCCTCTGATCTTTGTTCTCCAGTTTCAAAGGTTTTCAACCACTTCCTCATGCAGGCATAACTGCTTCAGCTTCCCTAAGAAGCCTCCGTGCCTTGGCATCTTCTGTTCTGCCTGCTCTGGTGGTGCCCTTCTGCACCTGGTCAGCTGGGACGTTGCTAGTCATCCTCTAAGATCTGGGAACTGGTCAGTTCCTCTGGAACGCTCTTCCTGGTTTTCAGGATGCAATTCACAGCCTTGCCCTCTGGGCCTTGCATCTGCTGCTCTGCTGACCTGAAATGCTCTTCCTCTCCTTGTCGTCCACTTATCTTGCAAAACCTATCTTCAGAATCACCCCAGGTATGAAGTCTTTGTGACTCACTGAGAAGAATTGGCCCCATCCTCTTCCGTACCCCCACATGAGGGTCTTCTATTATTCCCCTGGGACACTGGACTGTGCACTCCTTGAAAGCAGTAACTGTTTTTATCTCTCCAAATCCTCAGCCCTTAGAGAATGTCTGGAAAATAGATGTATTTATCACATCATATTGTAAGTAACTGCCCATGTATAATTGTATGCCACTATAATCATGAGCCCTTTGAGGCAAAGATTCATTTTTATTTCATCTATTCTATGTTTTGTATTTTTCCACATTTTCCCTCTCCCCCAGTTCTATTTACACTAAGTAGGAGAAGATGTTTACTAGATGAGTGAATCAAGACTTGGAAAACTCCATTTGGCTTATTTTTTTTTTAACTTTAAATGAAATGATACACAATTAAGAGCCTATAGTGGAGTCCAAAGAAGACCTCAGAAGAGTCCTCAGCTCTGGGCTTTAGACCCAGAATCTTTACTGTGACCTTGGTTAGCCACTTACTCAATTTGGATCTATTTTCTTGGAATGACTTGTCAGCTAGACTAATAATATCAAACACGCAGGGTGGTTTTGAAGATTAAACAAGACGGTATACATAAAATGCTTGGCACTTGGACGGGCTCAACCAATGTTAATTTCCTTTCACTCAGTTAGTGTCATAACATGGCTTCAATTTGATTAGTTCCTTAAAAACAAAATTCTGTAGGTCTTTGAGCATTACGGACAGTCTAGCTTACGTCCTTCAGTCAGCTGGATGTTAAACGGTGCCCTTGAAACCTGATGCTGGACTTTGCCAGGAAGATATTAGCCTACTCCCAGCTTAGGCTATTTTGGGATTTGATGGCTTTGGAAAGAAGATAACAGCTGACTTTTATGAAGATAGAGAATAGCTGTGCTCTGGCAGAAGGTGCCAAAACCTCAACTAATGCCACTTGGAAAGAACACAGCACGCTCTGAACTTGGGCACTCAAAGGCTATTATTTTTATGCCAACATAAGAGCTTGCTCAGGAAGTTGCAAAAAAAAAAAATATCAAATCTCATTACATTGAACTCCAAGGTAACTGGAAAGTTCTCTAGTTCTGCTGCTTATTTGTGTTTGAGAGCCTTGAAGATGGAAAGGTTACATTTGTCAGAATAATCTAGGTAATGCCATATTCACATATAATTTCAATTTTCTAATGACTTTAAAACAGCAAGGTTGATTTTTTAGTTTATGCAACCTGTTGACTTGGTGTAAGCAGAGTCCTGCTCTGTGTTGTTCACAGTCAGGAATCAAGGCTGATGGAGCCCCCACTGTGACAGGGTCTAGGGTGTGGCCATGCATGCACTTCTGCCCCAGAGCGACAAACCTGCACATATTTCATATTCATACAAATCACATGGCTTTACCAACTTCAGAGAATGAGGAGGTGAAGTTATACTAGCAGCCCAGAAAGAGGAGCACCAGAAGTATCCATGAACCACAACGAAAGAGAGGGAGCGGACTCAAGAGACGCTGGGGGAACAGAATGAACAAAACTCTGTTTTGCTGATGGGATGTAGGATCAAAGGGAAGGGAAGAAGTCCAGGGTGATTCTTTGCTTTTGGGTCTCTCATTTGATGATGTGGGAAAGATGGCACAATTCACTGAACTGTCAGTTTGCAGCACCTTACATTTGCTCTGCGTGAAGACAACCCCAAGGAGAAATTAAACAGGCTGGTGGTTTTATGGGTCTGGAACTTAGGAGAAAGTGGTGGTTGGTGCTAAGGAAAAGTGGATAGAGTAAAAAATAAATCAGAAAAGTATGACAATGTCAAGTGAGGATGTTAAACAACTGGAATATTTCTGCAATGATGATGAAGTGCAAATTGATGCAACTATTTTGAAAATCCATTTTCGGTTACCTAGTAAGATATGCAAACCCTCTCATCCAGAAACAGCAGTCCTGGATACATATTCTAGAAAAATTTGGAGAAGGTACATAAAATAAAGTTCATAGCGGCATTATTTTAGTAACAAAAAGTTGGAAATAATCCAAATATTCATCAACAATAGAAAAGTTAAATCAATTGAGGAGTTTTCAAGCTATGGAATGATGCAGTAATAAAAAATAATGAAACAGAGCTTTAGAGACAATATGAATAAACCTCCAGAACATAAAGTTAAGTGGAAAAAGAAAGTTGCAGAAGAGAACATCCATTATGATCCCTTTTATATAAAGTTCAGATGCTTGCAATACTAAGCACATTTGGCAAAACTTAAAAAATACGTGAGGAAATGATAAACACAAAAATCAGAATAGAGGTTGTCTCCATAGGGAAAGGGTAGGAGGTAGGAGACCAAAAGTGCACACAGGGGGTTTCAACGATGATTGTAATGGTGTGTTTCTTCAAAAGAGTGGAAGGAAAAGGGATATTTCCAGTCTCCAGAACTGTGAGAAATAAATTTCTGTTGTTTATAAGACACCCACTCTATGGGACTTTGTTATAGCAGCTCAAAATGATTGATGAGCATATATGAAAAATTTATAGGTAACATCATGTGTAAAAGTGGAAGACTGAATGCTTTCCTACTAATACTGAGAACAAATAGTAAATTCCAATGCTTTCCACTTCTACTCAACTTTATATTAGAGTTTCTAACCAGACTAATAAGGTAAGGAAATGAAGTAAAAGGCACACCAATTACACAGTAAAATGCCATGCCTTTAATTATATTTATGGTAATCTACATGATTACCATAAAAAGCCCTAAGGAATCTATGGAAGAACTACAAAGCAAATTTATCAAGGTCACAGAATAAAAGATCAGTTACAAAGAGTATATTTTCAAATGCTAACAATGAATTATTAGAAATAGAAATTATTAGAAAGCAAATTCATTTATAATTGCATTAACAGAATACAAAATACTTATGAATGAATTAAGTCAAATATGGGTGAGATTGAGACAATAAAACTATAAAACAGTACTGAGAGAAATTGAAGAGGATGTACATAAATAGAGAATTATTCCAGGTTCATGGTAGGGAAAATATGATATTATTAAGATATCAATTTTCTCCAATTGATCTGTAGGTTTAGTTTAATTTCAGTCAATAAGCTTGCAGAATTTTTGTAGAGATTGACAAGTTGATTTTAAATTATATATGGAAATGCAAAGGACTTAAACAACCAAAAATAAAGTTTTAAATGTAAGCAAAATTGGAAAACTTTACCCAACTTTATGGTTTAATGAGCTGTGTGGTTTTGGGCTAAGGAAAGACATATATATCATTGGAATAGAGTACAGAGTCCTGAAATTGATATGGTCAATTGACTTTTTATAAAGGTGCCATGTAATTCAAGGGAGAAAAGAGTTTTTTCAACAAATGTTGCTGAAATAATTGGATACTCAAATTACTTAAATTAACCTTGAGCTTTTAATGACACTATACACAACGACCATTTAAATGGATCAAAATTCTAAAGGTAAAACCTAAAACTATAAAACTTCCAGAAGAAAATAAGAAAATCTTTATAAAAATGGAGTAGGCAGTGGTTTCTTAGGACAAAGCAAAAGCAAAAGCCCATGAGACTTGGAAGGAAAAATTAATAAATATCACCTAAATTAAAATTTCTGTTCTTCTATAAACTGTCAAATAAAAAGCTAAGCCCTAGACTGAGAGAAAGTTTCTGCAGAATATGTTTAACAAAGGTCTTGAATCTAGAATAAAGAACTTGTATAATTCAGTAAGGTTATTACCAATTAAATAAAAAAAAGATGAGCAAAAGGTAAGAACTGACTTTTCTTAGAACAAGATGTACAATTGAGTAAGAGGCACATGAAAAGAGTGCTCATTCTCCAAACAACTTTGAATATTAACCTTCATGTAGTATTCCAAGATTTCTTCACAAATTGTCCCAAGATTTCTGGTTTATACCACACTGCATTGCAAATGAGCCACAGAAAAAAAGGAAAGACAACTTGATTTTTGTGTAACAATAACAGATTACTTATTAAGGCATAAAGAAGTTTTTATGTCCCATGTGGTTGTTGAAACAGTCAAAAGCACTGGTATCAGGGAAACATAAAATAAAAACCAATTAGATGTCATTACACTCTGATTAGAATGATTAAAAAAAATTGATAAGACCAAGTAAGGATATGGAACCCTGCAACTGTTGCAAGTTGCTGGTGGGAATGTAGAATGTGACACACACACCTCACAAAACAGGTTGACAGCTTCTTATAAAGTTAAATGCATGGGGTTGGAGATGTGGCTCAGTGCTAGAGAGCTTGCCTGATATGTGTAAAGCCCTGGGTTAGAGACTCAGCACCACATATAAATAAATAAATAAATAAATAAATAAATAAATAAATAAATAAATAAATAAAATAAATAAAATAAAATATCCATTGACAACTAAAAATATATTTAAAAAACATACAACCGGGCAATCCTACTCTTGGATACTTACTGAAAAGAAATCATATGTCCACACAAAGACATGTATACAAATGTTCATAATGTCTTTATCATAATATCCCAAACCCAAAGCCACTCAAATATTCACCTATCAGTGAATAGACAAACAGTGGAATTATTAATAAAAAGTAACTATTGAAGTATTCAAACATGGATGAAACAGACTGTGCAAAAGGAGAGCACCGACCGTATCGTTCCATTCATCGTGACAGAGGTAACACCAGGAGTTGGATGTCTTGTGATGTAAGGCAGGCGCGAAGTGGGACAGACTTGGAAGAGACGTAAGGAAGCTTCCACTGTGGTAATGGTTACATGAGAGTATACATTTGTTAAAAGCCACAAACTGTATTGTTCAAGTGAGTGTATTTCCTTGTGTGAGGGTTATACCTTCATAAAACTGATTTTTTGACGGTCCCAATCTAGAAGTCTTGCATGGTGAACAGGTGATGTTGTAGTTTGGATCTGAGGTGTCCCCCAAAAGCTTCTGTGTTAATTAAGGCGGAGTGTTCAGAGGTGAAAAGCTCAGTTTACGAGAATTGTAACCCCTTCGGTTCATCCTGGTTGGGATGGACTGACAGGTGTCCACTGTAGGCAGGTCGGTTGAGGTGAGAGGAGGAAGACCACTGGTGATGTGCCTGGAAGGGTGCCCCTTCCCTGTGGCCGTCTTCCCACCTCTCTGTTTCCTGCCTGTCATGAGCTGAGCCGTGCTCCTGCATGGGGCCCTTCCACCCTGATGTTTTGCCCTACCTTGAGCATTGGAGCAATGGAGTCTGCCGACCAAGGGCTTGCCCTCTGAAACTGTGAGCCAAAATAAACTTCTCCTCTTCTAAGTCATTCTTGACAAGAATTTTGGTCACAATGATGACAGTCTGTTCAACACTGGTGACAGGGAAGATACTCAGAATTGAGTATTCCTCCTCTACTCTAAGCTCATGTCCCTCTACTTTCAGGACTTGGATGTTCCTGGGTGAGGGCAAAAGGACCCCAGAAAGATGTGCACAACCCCTGCCAGCGTAAGGCTCACTGAGATGTTCACTATGTATTAACAAATTCCAAGTGATGCTAAGAGGCTGAACTTCAGCTCTGAATGTACCATTTGCCAAGGTCTCTTGGTTTTAACTTTGTCTGCTGAAAGTTCCAAAGTTCCCCCTCTGAGAGAGCAGTTGTAACTTTGAGAGCCTTCATGAATATCAGTCTTCAGAAGCACATCATACCTGGGGAAGAAAATGATCTCAGATTAAAATATTGTGTGTTTCTGGGACTTTGTCCACATAATTAGCTACTAGGATGATGAAAAAATTCATTTCTCAGGTCCAATAATTTTACTCAATGGCCCAAAACCCTCCTGTGTTTTTCTGGTGTGTTTGACATTGAGGTCAACCTTCACTGTCTGGGGTCATTCTGTCCAGCCTCATCTCTTACCACTTCTCTCACCAGATTTTAAGTTTATGGTTTTCCACATCGAGTGCTCGGTCATCCCTGCTTCTACTTTCTGCATGATGACTTCTTTCCATGTTAATCTGGCTAAGCCACACTAAGTCACATGAGAATTCCTTCCAGAAGCCTCTGCAACCTCCCTGTCCTTATTCTACCCCTTTCCCAGGTCTGTTCCATGCAAGACATGTCTGTGCTCCCAAATACTCTATGTAGGCCTTGATGGCCGCACCTATTTAACTATATGGAGGGATTTCCTCCCAATCTGTGCTCTTCATTTTGAGGACTTTGACTACTCATGTGTGTACTTTCACACCCTGGGCATTGGTGGGTACCTAGTGTACATTAGGAGGCAGGTGTCAAATAGCTGATGAAAGAAACTTGTCCCCAAACTCTTCCTCAGTACAGTGAAATATTCCTCTGCATCCCTACCCACCTTCAATGCTTAGTGCAGAGCCTCAGAGAAGGGATTTAATTGATATTGGCATCTTTGTTGAATGGGTGCTGAACAGAGGCTGCCTTTGATACTTCTTCATATTTTTAAGTCAAAAGACTTTGGTTCTAGTTTTGGATCTTTGAACCTTGTGAAGTAGGATAAGCACTTTCAGCCTGGCTTTCCACCTCTAAATAATAGGTATGAAAAAACTCACCATGGGATTATTTCGAAAGTTCCACGGTCTAGCATCTACATCAATAATGGTCACATTTGAAATTATTAAGCAGGTCTTTCCCAAAAGGTGGTGTCACAGTTACCCGGAGGTGTTCAAGTCTGGAGGACCTGATGATGTTGTTTTAGAAAGCTTTTATGGGGCAAATAGTCAGTTTGGGGGTCTATGTTCAATAATCTTGGGAAACTAGAATGGGTTGTGGCACAGTGGGAGGTTATCAACTTCTTCTCCCCTTTTGCTTTCCTCCAGAGACTGCTCTCCACAGCTGGCTCAAGAATGGGGCCAAATTAATTTGTTAGCTTCACCCTGTTGACATCTGTCTCTGTCAGTACAAGTCCCGGGCAGGGTTGGTGCACATCAGCATAAGGGTTAACCTTCTCTCTGCGAGGCCAAGAGAATATAGCCTGGACCAGGAAGGGGATTGGGAGTGGGGGAAAACCATTCCATGGTGTCATCTAGAAATATTTTGGGTGCACTCAATGGCAAAACTTGGGCAAGAACTTCTTCTGGATTTTATGACAGATGTCAACCCCTTTGCCTTGCAAATAGCACACAAATAAACAAAACCCCAAATCTTTGGTTCCTTTCTCATTTAAAGTGGGAAAAAAAGTATCAAAGGGTAAGAGGGACTCTACAGTAATAATTACCCTGTTATAATGCGTATTCTATCATTTGGCTATGGTTCAGGGTGTCCCCCAGTGGCTCACCCACTAGAAGGTGGATCCAATGTGATTATGTTGACAGGTGGTAGAACCTTTAAGGGGTGAGAACTAGTGAGAGCTATTGGGTCATGGAGTGAAGCTCTAAGAAGAGATTAATGTAGTTCTTACAGGATTCCAGTTAGTTCCTGCAAGAGTGAATTATCATAAAAAAGCAATCTTCCCTGGGCGTGGTGGTGCATGCCTGTATCCCAGCAGCTCAGGAGGCTGAGGCAGGAAGATTCAAGCCAGCCTCAGCAACTTAGAGAGACTGTAAGCAATCTAGTGAGATCCTCTTTCCAAAAAAAGAAAGAAAGAAAGAAAAAAAAAAAACAGTTGGGAATGTGACTCAGTGGTTAAGTGCCCCTGGGTTCAATTCCTGGTACAAAAAACATACAAACAAACAAGCAAACAAACAAGAAAGCTTCATCCCTGAATCTCTGTGACTTCCTGTCTGACCACTTGATATTGTTCACAAACTCTTACCATTGTTATGCCTTCTGTCCTGAGGCCCCTCATGAATGGCCAAATGGAAAGGGCCACTTGATCTTGAATTTTCATACTTCCAGACTGAGTCAAATAAACCTCTTTTTTAAATGAACTTCCCAGTCTCAGGTATTTTGTTATAGTAACAGAAAATTGACTAAGACAACATATAATCTTTTACTCTGTGAAAGTAATTATTCATTATCTCATTTAATCCTTAGAGTAAGTCCGTGGAGTAGATTGGGTAGGTATCACTACCTTATTACATAGCTAAGGAAATAAGTATTCAGGCCTGCAAAGGTTAAATAAACCTGCCCAAGGATACCAGCAAGGCAGTAGGGAGCATGTTACTTAGTCTCCTAATTGTGCATCTTCATTAAAAATTCAGGACTGTTTATATCCTTTATGCCTTTGCTCACATTTTCCTCACTCCTGAAACAACTTAAAAGATAGGGAGAATTTTCTAAACAGCCATATCATCCAAGGAAGGAAAGAGGTAATGAGCTCCTCATTCTAGGGGAGGGTAAACACAGGGTTAACTGGTTGGCAGGGTTGGTGTAGATGAGATCCAACTATTGAATAGCAGATTGAACTTGACAGTTGTACACTCCCTTCCAAATCTGTTTCAATATCATAAACCTGAAATTATTAAAGCTGGCATGTAATCCTTGGACATGAGAGCCAGGCTAGGACAGCAGAACAGGGAAGGTACAGACTTTGAACCAGAAAAGATGGTTCAATAAATTCTCGGGATCTGGTCTGGGGTTGTGGCTCAGTGGTGGAGTGCTTGCCTAGCATGTGTGAGGCACTGGGTTCGATCCTCAGTACCTCATAAAAATAAATAGATAAAATAAAGGTATTGTGTCCATCTACAACTGAAAAAAAAGTAAAGAAAAAAAGAAAAATAAGTCATGGAATCCCAAAGCATCAACTGTCAAATTCTCTTTCTCACCTCTCCATGCCAATCAGAGCAGCCTGGTGATTTGGAAAAGAGAAACCTCAAGGTCTGTTCTGACTCTGAGCATCTAGAAAAAAGGGGCATCTCCATGGCTTCTAGAGTGGACCAGGCCTGGAGTAGGTTTTAGGAAGGGCTTTCCCAGAGACCAGCTGGACTGAAGCTCCTTATGACACTGAGGTCCCACAGTGATTAGCATGAAGGTTTAGCTAATTAATTTAACAGAGCTCTGGCTAAAACACATTGAGAGAAAGTATTCATTTCAAAACATAACCAATAGCTGGGCACAGTGGTGAACACCTGTGATCCCAGTGGCTTGGGAGGCTGAGGCAGAAAGATCTTGAGTTTAAAGCAGCCTCAGCAACTTAGCAAGGCTCTGAGCAACTTAGTGAGAGCCTGTCTCAAAATAAAATAGAATGACAATGACTGGGGATGTGGTTTGGTCGTTAAGCATCCCTGGGTATCCTCCCCAGTCCCTGGTATCCTCTCCTGAAAATAAAAATAAAACCAGTGAAAAATATTATTGACAGATGAGCAACGGGCAAACCCAACTCCCGTTACTGCTTTTTGGAGCAGAGGTACAGTTGGGACATCAGAGATGCATAGCTTTGAGTTGAAATTCTGGTCTGTCCCTGCCTTGTGAGGGGACAGAGCAAGTCAGTCATCTTGTTTCACGTTTCCATGTTTATAATTGGAAATATCCATACCCACTTTTCAGGGAAATGAATAAAAAATAATACCTGTAGATACATCCATGACACAAAGCAGATGTTCAATAAATCCCCCTTTCTTCCTTCCTTCTCAAATAATAGTAGAATACCCAATTACTGAAAAACAAAGTCTGAAGTAACATGAAGATCCACAAAATACTAAGAAAGAAATTCAGAAAATTATGGACAGCTTTTCTTAGACTGAATATTGGAGCGAAGACCAAAGGCTGATATGTATCATTCATCATTGAGTGCAATTTGAAATGAAAATTAGGAATCTGTGGGTCATTCCTCTGGCTCCAGGGTCACCCTGCCCAAAGTCAGTCCAGTTGTTCATCACAGCTCTGCCCCACACGAGGTTTTCTCCTGCACTCGCGAGCTCCTTCCCCACCCCACGCCTCCTGTCAACATGACTGATGAACTCAATATCCCCTCCTCTCTAACTGACAGCTCAGCAAGCTGACTCCAATCAGCAGGACCCCCTGGTCGCCTGACTCAGGCCTCCCCAATCAGAGGCAGAGGCCGCTGAGCACAGATGATCGGGTCTGCAGGGGCTGGTAAGTGAGAAGTCCCCAGGTGCCTGTGCAGAGAGCCGCAGTGACGAGGCCGCCCTTCACCTGTCAGGCTTGGTGAGGGGTCAGCAGGCGCAGCCTGTCTCTCCTTCACCCTCCATGAGCTGTAAACGGTTTGCCCTTTCTTTCTTTGTTTTTTCTTGAGGTGCTGGGGATCCAACCAGAGCCTTGCTCCATGCTAGGCAAGCACTAGAAAGGATTTTTCTTTTAACCTGATGACTTTGAAAGCACTCTAAGTCCACTGGTTTGTGACTCATCAATCCACGACAGAAAAAGCAAGCGGTTAATCAAGAAGCATTTAGGCCCTGAACCAGGAGAGTGGGAACCATTTCTTGGGACCATAATGGGACAAAGGGTCATTGGTTTATTGATTCGTCCCATGAAGATTTCCTCAGCCTGCTGCTCAGCCATGGAGATGAACGGAGGGAAGGATGTTTGCTGGTGGGTCTCACATGGAACAGAATCCTAAAATTCTGACTTAAGGACCATTCACATTAAATTACTAGTGAACATTTGGGCCGGTCTGGTGGACTGTTGTGTGCAATCCCCTGTCATTTTATAGATGAGAAAAGTGAGGCTCAGAGGGGCTCTGTGATTTGCCTATTTCAGATCAGTAGCTGGAAAGTAACAGAAATGGGATTCAAACCTATCTGGCACCAAATTTCATGATCTTAACCATTTTTGCTGCATTTCCTGTTTCTGTTCCTTTTTAGAGATTGTTGGTAGGCTAAAAAGAAGACAAAGCTGTTTATGGAAACTCTTGAAAAAGGCAAAGTCCTCTGCAGTAGGTGACTAGTACCTTCTTTGAGGACTCTGGACTTGCACTGGGTTAATTTTCAGTGGACAATGGAGCATTTGGTCGACTGATCTCTCCTCCAAGTTCAGGAGGCCTCTCAAGTTTCAGTCACCGCGGCTGCCTGGGAGCACCGGGCTTCTGACCGTTTCCTTATGGGCTTCTCCTGGGCTGAGGTTCCTGAGTGTGGCCTGAACCCGGTGGTATTGTGCTGCCGCGTGGGGAGACGGGGTCGGCTGGACACTGCCCTGGGGTTTAAATCTAAATAACCACTGAAATGGGCTGCCTTCAACCTGGTGAAAATGTTTATTTCTTATTTCTGGTTGAAGTAAACTTCCTTTTCAAAGGTCCTCCCCTAAAAGACAAGGAAAGGAAGCCTTTTCTTTGTTCAGAGAAATTTCTCTCACGTTTCTTAGCTATTAGCTGTAGAGCCTGAGCTTTTCAGAAGCGGAGGACAGGGGGATGGGGCATTGAGAGCCATTATGGAGTAGCAGAAAACATATTGACCCGGGAGTCACGTTCTGGACCAGAGTCCCCTGTACACAATGATTCACTCTCTGTATAACTTTTTGAGCATGTTTGTAATGTCTCCAATTCCACTTCTCCATCTATAAAACAGACCCAATAATTCTTTTTCGTCTTGCAGAGTTATTGTGCAGATCGATTATAATAGGAACCTTATCTATCAATTCTTTCATTTATTCAGCAACTTCTAGAAACTTGAGACATGAGGATGAGCCACACAGCCATAGCCTGTGCTCACGAAGCTTACCGTCCAGTGGTGGTGATGGACGTCAGTCAGTTTTAACAGAGGTACTTGCTTAAAGAAATGGTATGAGAAGAGTGATAAAGAAAGGAGACTAGGGAGCTGCTAGGGTCTGAGGCCACCAGTGTCAAGGAAGAGGTGACTCGAGGGAGGAGGACAGGGAGAAGGAAGTAGAGCAACACCCGTGAGGTCCCAAAGCAGTTTGGCACATACAACGGAGAGAAGGTCAACGTGGAGTGGCCACAGGCCCATATGTGACAGCTCCTCCCGGTTTACGCCCAGGATACTCATTAAGACAGCCCTGTGCACTCTAAAGCATCTCTATGGGTGAGAAGTCTCACTGATGCCTCACTAATGTGGTAGAGGGTTAAAAAAAATGGATAATAATACCGGTTAACATTGATTCAGGACTTCTGTGTGTCTCCATTATGCCGTGAACTTTGGAAGAGGCAGGTACTCCTGTCAGTCACGTTTTATATAGGAAGAAACCAAACCTTGTAGAAACTAAGGAACTTGCCCAGGGCCAGGTAGATGGTCAGGGCAGAGTGCTAACTTGAAGTTGGACCTTATTCCAAAGACCTGGTCCTTCACCACGCCGTGACTCCCTCCCCAGGGGAAAGCACTTTGTGATAAGTGTATTCTGCTCGAAGGCTGTGGTTTTTCTGAACGGTTAGCTGACTTTGGCACATACTCGCTGAATCAATCAAGGCGAATGGTGGCCTCGATGGCTGCATCTTCTTGCTCTACTCCGTGTTACAGGAGGACCGAGTGTTAGGAGGGGCAGGGACACGTACTAGTGAAAGCCACTGAGGCACCAGGATTCAGGATTCAGGCCCTGGTCCTGCAGGCTGTGGCCCGAGCCAAGCCACTTCTCTTCCCAGAGCCCAGCCCTCTACTCTCCAACAAGAACAAACTTTGTCTTCCACCAGGCTGTGTCCAAGAACACGCCACATGTGGAAAGGTTCAGATGCGTAAACTGGAAAATACCATGGTGATAACAGCAACCGAGCACACGGTAAACGTTTGCTAAGAAACTCTTTGTTCTTAAAGGATAACTGATTTATAAGATTTGGTCATTTGCCTTACAAAATTACCCCATGAGGTAAATACTGTTATTCCCCTTTAATACATGCATAAATTGAGGCCCAGAGAATTAAGTAACTTGTTCCAGTCCCAGAGCTGGTATTTGGGGCTGGGCTAGGGGACTCTAAGCCAAGGTTCTTAGACATTTTATTAGTTACTAAACGATCTCATCCACTTCAAAAAGGACAACGTGCACATAAATGGCTCTGGACCATCTCTCTTAAGAGCTTAAGAACCTAAGCTAGTTCAAGGACGTTTAGGAGAAGAGGTGGAAGGTGGAGGGGTACGAGTCTGTGGGGGTCGGTACAGGAAGAGAAAGGGATGTTAGTCAAGACTCATCCACAGGTCTTCCAGAAGGTTCTGAGATGGCCAAGCAGATCTGGAGAGGAATTGGTGATGAGATCTGGACTTGTTAGGACACAAGGGATGGATCCTTGTTGCTCTAATGGCATAGTAAATGAGAACATGCCTGCCACTCCGAGGAGTTCTCAAGAGGACTGGATGAGTTTTGATTCAACACTGCCCTATGTTTCCCTTATCAACCAGTGAACAAGCGCTGCACAAGCCCAGACTCAACTAAGGTGATAACTGTCATAGTTAAGGAATTCGTTACCTATTAACCACCATTACATATTCTTTATGCATGTTACTCCAATAAACCTTCAATTCAGATGTTAATGTTCCTGTTTTGCAAATGAGAAAACGGACCGCTGAGAAATGAAATCCAAGGCCCAAGGCCCCAAAACTGGCAATGGGGTTCGAACCCAGGTTGCCTTGACTGAAGGATCTGTGCTGTCAATCACTGAGCAAGGTCGCTTCCAGGGGGGTGGGAGGGGCTAGCATTAGGTTTAGGGTTAGGTTTAGAGTTAGGCTAAGGAGAGCAGTAAGAATGAAGGAAAGAAGGACTGTGTAGAGGGAAAAGAGGGGTGGGAGGGGTGGGGGGGAGGGGAAAAATATAATAAACATCATTACCCTATGTAAACGTAAAAAAAATAAAATAAAAAAAAAAAAAAAAAAAAAAATGAAAAAAAAAAAAAAAAAAGGTCGCTTCCACTGACAGAACATCCATTCTTACTCCCATCTTCCTTTTTAAAGAAATTCAGTTGAAATGTATTTACCTCTAACAACAGAAAGGAGTTGGCAGAGGAGTTAAGCTTGGTGAACTTTAGACCACTTTTAATCCTACCTGGGTGAATATGAACAAATCAGTTTATCACTCTTGGGTTTCAGTTTCCACATCTATGCCCTGAGAATCCTAGCACAGGCTTCCATGCCCATTGAGTGTACTGAGGAATAGCAGAGAGAATGTGTTCTAAGTGGTAGCATTCTGTCTGACATACAGTGAGTCCCCAATAAAAAGGAGGGACTTATTAAATGAGAAAACTTAGGCTGAATACGTCTACTTTGATTATGGTAAGAACGCAAGTAGAGGACTTCAGAGAACCTCCAGGGCAGCCCTCTGAGAGCTTCCCACACCTGTGATCCTTGGAAGCAGGATTTAATCCAAAGTGAGTAATAACGATTGATTGAAACCAATGCCACAGGGCCACGAAGATACGCACAGTGGCAGTACGGGAGTGTCCCCTCCCCTGCCCTCCAGCACTCCCGACCAGCAGCTACAGACCAATATGACCCAATGTTCTGAACAATGAATGTTGGAAGCTATTGTCTTTCAGTCACAGGAAGTTCCATTTAACCAGATTTCCGTTTAATAAAGTCTCAGAGTGAGACTATGGTGTACAGTGGCTTGTGGTCAATTTTTTAATATAATGTTTTGGGCAAAATTAAATGGAAAGAGACTTTGACATAAAAGGAAAGTTTTAATTTGTTTATGTTCTCCCATGTTGCCAGGACTTTGTATGGGCTGTTCTCATGGCCCAAGCTGTAGCGTCCTGTATGTAGATATTCCTAACACATCTGGTTAGGGACCAGGTCCTTTACCTTCAGTTCTCAGCTCAGATACTGTTACACATTCCCTGAGTTTCTCATCTTCCTTCTGTTTTAATTGCCTTGCATTTTACAAATACTGCTAATTTCACAATTGTCTTGTTTTATTCCATCTGTCATCCATCTGTCTGTCTGTCTGTTTTGGCTGCTAGGCCTCCTTTGCTTACTGCAGTATCCCTGGAACCTGTAGCAATACTAGGAATTCTTAGTACTTAAGAAATACTTTTGGATAAGTGACTGAATGCATAGACTCTGGGAAGATATGGTAAAGTGAGGTACAGAAACAGCCTTGCACATAGTAGGGGTTCTCTTTCTCTCAGTTTTCTCCCCTGTGTAGGCTGAGCTTTCAGAGGCATGCATGACATTTTGCCCCTCAAAGAGCATAGTAGGGGCTCAGCACATGCTGGCTGAATAAACAAATAAGCCCTGAACCTTAGGTGCTTTATCTGTAGCATGAAACGATTGGGTTAGATTCATAGTCACAAAACCTATGTTCCCTGAACCCCTACAACATGTGACAGGCACCAGGCACTGAGTCATGGACAAGGTCCCTGAGAAGCCTGCTGAGTGGTAGGATTGAGATGGGGTCTAGGATGCAAGGCATAAAGAGAGGCCTCCCATCTTGGGGCGCAGTGAGGCTGACAGGAAATGAATGAGATTGACAGCAGACCTGTCCTGTAGAATGGGGCAGATTCTGGACATGGTGCAGGTGCAGTTATGAAGTCTCAAGATCACCTCCTCCATGCCTGGCAGCCAGCAGTAACTTCTCTTTCAAAATTCCAGCCTTCTGGAATGAGCCCCTTTTAGAACATCACTTCCTTTCTTGGGCGTGTATTGTCTAGGGTGCCCAGATATTTGGCAGAACATTATTCTGGATGTGCCCGTGTGGTAGTTTCTGGATGAGATCAGCACTTGTCATTTTGAATCAGTGGACTGTGTCAACCAGATTAGTCTTCCGAAGGTGGGTGGGCCTCAGCCAATCAGCTGAGGGAAGACCTGCCTGACTTCGGAGCTAGGGTGTGAGTACTTCCTCTCTTCAGGCTCACACTGAAACATGGGCTTTTCTTGGGTTTCGAACTGCCTTTTAGACTGGAACATACACCATTGGCGCTCTTAGTTCTCAGGCCTTCAGACTTGAATGAGGACCCTTGTCTTTCTTGGGTGTCCAGCTTGATGACTTCAGATCTTGGGACTTCTCGGCCTCCCTTGTCACGTGAGCCAATTGCTCATAATAAATATCTCTTCTTCTCCCTCTCTTTCTGTACACACACACACACAAACATATAGAAGTATTTAGTATCTACTTTCCAATGGTTATGTTTCTCTGGAGAATCCTATTACAGGGTAAGGAGGTATCTACCCTTTCCTGAGCCTGCATACGACAGGAACTGGGCGAGGTGATTTACATCCCTCTTTCATGTCTCTGGACAGTCCTCTGAGGGTGGATATAATTTCTTACTTACCTGTGGATACGCTGAAGCTCAGAGAGGTGAAGCAACATTGCCCACATCAGACAACCTGTGGGGGCAAATTCAGGTCAAACCCTCACTTCCTCTACCTCCATAATGGCCCAAATCTTTTCTTCTCCACTCAACCACATTCTTCTCTGTATGTCTCCTTTCTCTTTGAGACAGTATGTTCTTTGTGGGCAGAAACCAGGTCTAATTATTTTTGCTCCATTTGTCCATTTTTAATTCTTGTGTCTGGCACATGGAAGTGAGGGCCAGGGAAAGGTAAGTGGTGTCTAAAAATTATTGCATGATCCACCTGGGTGGTGGACTTTGATGTAGGAAAGGACTTTAGAGACCACCTGACTCTATCCACCCTCCCTCTACCTCTGTTTCTAGTCCTGTGCCCTTTACTCAACATGTTGTCGTTCATTATTATGTGGCCGTGCATCCCCCAGGAACTGCAGTGCACCCTGAAGCTTGAGCTGATGGCTGGGGAGCCCACCTCCTCAGGAAACACGTCCGCAAGCTCCTTTTGGCACCTTGGCTTTCCTGCACCTCCTGGCTCCTCCTGCACCTCCTGGGCCTGGCGCCAGATCTGCAGTTGGGCTGGAGCAGAGAGGAGAGAGTGTGAGCTGAAGAAGACAGTGAGACCCTGACAGGCTCCCTGGGCCCCTGGCGGTTGAACGATGGCTATAAATAGAAGGAATATGAAGCTGAATGTCTTTTTAATATGCACATGGAATTCATTTATTTAATGAAGAATTTTCCTGGAACAGAGAGCTTGCCGTCAGAGCTGAGCTATTTTTGAGTCGGATGTGAAGGAAAAACTCAAGAGAATTATTTGCTGTTTGGATTTATACATTTAAAATAGGTTGCAATAAAAAATAAAACTATAGGGGCAGTAATAAAATCAGTGTTTGCCAAGGGCTGGAGGTAGGGGCGAGGCATTGACCGGAAAGGGGCATGAAGGAATTTTCTGGAATGATGGCACCTTTGATATCGATGATGGTAGTATTTACACCACTGCGCGTGCTTGCCAAAATTTGGAGAACGGTTCACCCAAAACGAATGAATCTTGCTGTATGTAAACCATACCTCAACAACCCTGACGTACAAAGAAGCCACAGTGCGGCTTTTCAGGAGAAAGGAAGGAGTGGGGAATGGCGCTTCAGTCGCCTGCTCAGGTGGGTTCTCTGCGGCTGTGGTTCGTAGTTCTTCTCATTCCGTACTTGCAAAGCACAGTGAGTTGGTGGTTCTTCATCCACGCTTTACAGATAGTACACCAGAGCTTAGGATCAGCTGCTGCCCATTTGTCCTTCTAATTGGGTTTCTAGATGCGACCTAGCTGCATTTATAAAGAGGGTTTCATCTGATCCTTTCTACTCATCGAACCTGGAACCCCGAGGAGAGTGAATGCTGCCTGGCTGCAGGCCGAGGTCTCAGAACTCCATACCGACCTCCTCCGCCTCCCTGGACATTCAGGGAGGTGGAGCCCAGAAGGGAAGTTTTGGGGATAGACACAGCTGAGTTTTTGCTCCTTCAATAACATGCGGCTGGACAGCCCCACACCTCCTCTCCAAATGCTCCTCCATTCTGTGTTCTTTGGCTGTGTCAGGCTGCATCTGGGAAAAGACCTTAATAAAGTGCTAATGGTCTTTAAAGGCTTCATTTAGTGCCCTTGGATCTCCCTTTTTATCAAGTGTGTTTGGCTTTGGGAAGTCTCAGAACTCTTACCGAGGTGGGCTGTGCTCCATGGGACCTGCCATCTTTCCTGGATCCCTTTCCCATGGCTGATGCCATCAGTCCATCGTGATCCCCTGTGAACCCTGACTTGCCCTTGAACTCCTGCGTAACGTGGGACAAACAGTGCTGGGGATGGTGTGTCCTTACTGCAGGACTGAGAGGACTGGCAAGTCCCAGGCCAGTGTCTCACTCCCATATGAGCCTGGGGCAGGCACTGAAGATGCAAGTGCAGTATGGCAGAGTGACCTGGGTGTGGCTGGCAGGCACCAGCACTAGTGGGCATCTGTGTCCCTAAGAGGGGACTTATATTCAGAAATGGTTTTGTGGGGGCCTTGCTAGTATATGTGCTGGTTTTGTACAAATTAGAAAAAAGTGGTTCCTCTGGGCTGATGAATTACAAAATGTTGTTCCCTCTGGGAGGACACAGTTCAGAAGAATCAAGGCTGAAATTGTTTGGAGGAAAAAAAAAATGGGGCCCTTTCCTCTTGGGAAGAAATTAACAAGCACTCAGCAAGCACTCAGTTCCTTGGTTGGTGCAGTACACTACCTGTACAGCAGTACGGAGTGACCTTGGATCTTGAGAGGAGGGAAGGCTATAATCTTGAGGAATCTGAGAACAGGTAAATGGTGAATGTCTAGATAAGTAATTTTTGTCAGGCAGTTAAAACCACTGGTCTGAGCCAGAATTTGAATCCAACTCTGAATGATTCCAAAGTTAGTGGGACCGATCATAAGAATCATTTGATAAAAATGCAGATTACCGGGACTTTCCCCACAATAATCAAACTCAGCCAGTCTAGGGTGGGTATTCTAATGATCAGAAAGATTGAGGACATCTTACTCTATGCCGTGCTATCATACTGTAGTGTAACTGTCTCCATTAGCGGCCAGGATTACCATCTGGTCTCCTGGACTGTGGGTCCCTCTCATGTCTGATTCAATTCTACATCCGTGGCACGTGAAGCCATGTCTGGCACAGAACATGAAAACAGAGCCATCGACAAAGAGCTGATCCATCCACTGAATGACTTCATAGTCAATCTAAGAATTCTGACTTCATTCTGGCTTGCTCAGTATGCTGCTATCCTGTCTGCCAAGGAATCTGGAACCACAAGTGTTCTTCCCTGAAGTCACTTCTTCCCATCCCCTAAACACCCTCTTTCCTCCACCTACCCGCAGCAGGATAGGGCCTGCGTTCCGGAAGATGCCTTCCGACTTGAATCTAGAGCTGGGTGTGTTTCCTGGTAGCCACACTTACATCAGATCCGGGCTCCGCTCCTAACTCCTGGTCTGTGATTATACATCACTGGGCCTCATTCCCCCATTATAAAATGGAAGAGTTTTACAGTATGATTTCTGAAGTCTCTTCCCACGTGGACGCGCTAGAATCCTCTGGCTGGCATCTAGAATTTCTGGGGAGTTTTGTGAGATCTGGAGGCCTTGGTGAAGGCCTTCTCTCTGGCCTCCCATGGCCTGTAGGTGGCAGCTCGGGTGATGAGCAGCTGCAGTCTGGGATCTTCCTGAGGTCGGCCTCGCTGGTGGGTCTGCTTCAGCTTCTGGTCACCTTCCAGCAGGCTCTGGGCACCCCCTGGACAACTCAGTAAATCCTGGATGGAAAGCCAGCTGGATGAGGGATGCGTGGGGAGCCCTGGAAAACACAGCAGTTCAAAGGCAGAGCGCTGGACCTGGAGGCTTCCCAATGCACTCACCCTCCCAGGCTTTGAATTCAAGCTCCATCGGAAAAACACAA
This sequence comes from Sciurus carolinensis, assembly GCF_902686445.1. Taxonomy (NCBI): domain Eukaryota; kingdom Metazoa; phylum Chordata; class Mammalia; order Rodentia; family Sciuridae; genus Sciurus; species Sciurus carolinensis. The sequence continues at coordinate 164,366,505 of NC_062213.1, forward strand.
GTGTCTGGTTCCAGGGGAAAGGCTTCTAGTAATAATAATGAAAAGGGGCTTTGAAGGCTTCTTGGAAATCGCCTCCTATAAAATAGTGTTTTGAGCATTTGAGTGCAGTCAAGCAGAAACACGGACTGAAATTCTCCCTTTTCATACTCATTCTTGTAAGTATTTTATTTTGAAATATGAAAGTAATGAGTGCACATGGTTAAAGAATGCAAACAGTCCAGGAAAGCAGAAAATAAAAAGTATGCCTCCCTTCCCCCTGCCCTCTTATCCCCGGTCCCCTGCGGGACCGATTCAATTTGGGGTGTGGGTGTGTGCGTGCGACTACTATGTGAATTTAAAAAAATTTAAATCTTTTTCTTATGGTAACATATAAATAACATATAATTTACCATTTTAACCATATTTAAATGGTCCGGGGGCATGGATACATAGACTTGGCTGTGCCGCCATGGCCACCAACCCTCTCTAGAACATCTCCATCTTCCCACATTAAGCAGTGGCTCCCTTTCTTACCACCCCGCCAGCCCCGGGAAGCACCCTTCTAATTTATGTCTCTGTGAATCTGACTATTCTAAGTACCGCATGCAAATGGAATGGTAGAATATTTGCACTTTGGGGGCAGGCTCCTTTCCCTTAGGAAAACAATTACTTTTTGACTTTAGTTCAAGAAGTTACTACCATAACGCTAATTTATATGCTTATGAGGTATGACTTAATCTCTTGAGCTGAAGTAGTATTTATTGGGTCCACGCAATGAAAGATTTTGCGTAACTGCTCTATCCCCAGCGTCCCTTTCCATCTCTACCTCTCCTGTTCCTTATTATCTGCAGATCTTCAGGTCAGTGATCTTCCCTCCTGAACTCCAGACTGTCTGCTTGGAATCTCCCCTTGGGTGGAAGTCACTAGAGGTCGCAGATCTCAAGGTTGCCCACTAAGGTCATGGCCCCTAGTTCCAGTGGCCTTCGTCTTCTCCACACTCCTCCCCACTCAGGAAAGGTTGCCTTCATCTTTGTTCAAGTCCCAAACCTTTTGATCATCCTCTAGCCCCTTCTGTACCTCGCACAACTCACATCTGGGCTGAGCTCCCGTCGGTTTTACTTTAGAACATATCTAGACTCACGCCATGTCCTGGTAACTCTCGGCGTTCCAAGCCACCATCACCTCTCACGGGAGTTATTGAAACACTTCAACTTGTCTTCCTCCATCTTCCCTGACCTGGGAGGAGGAGAGTGAAAATAACCTGAGTTATCCTTTTAAAATAAAAGCCCTCTCTCAGAATCAGTCAATGGCTTTCCACATACTTCAGAATAAAAGCCCAACCAGGAGGCTCCACACCAATGCTTTTCAAATGTTGATAGAGATAGGATCCACTGGGGAGGCACACTGAAGTGCAGATTCTGATCCCAGAGACTGCTGCTGCTGGGTAGAGGACCACACTTCGATTACAGGTGCACCCAACCCTCCAGACTCACATTCCCACCTTGCCTGGGTACTTTGCTCCTCTTCGTCCTTGCTCCAGCCTCACTGTCCCTGCTCCAGCCTCACTGTCCCTTTCTCCAGCGAAGTGTTCTCATCTCGGGGTGTGCACTTTCCGCTCTCCCTGTGGAGGACGCTCTTCCCCCCAAGTCCCTCCCCTTCTTCACTGCCTTGGATCAGCCTCCTCTCATTTCCCTATTTTGAAGTTGCAACGCTTCTCTCTGTGGTTCTTCCTAGTTTCTCTCCTTGTTTTGTAGGAAAGGTGTTCAAACGACAGCCTGCAGGCCATGTTGGAGTTGGGCTCACTGTCTGTTTTTGTAAATAAAGTTTTATTGGAACAAAGCCATGTGAGTGTGTGTCTTATATGGCTGCATTCCTGCTGTGGTGGCATAGTGGAAGGTTCAGACTGAGGCCTCTGACCTACGACACCTAAAGTATTTACTCTCTACCTGCTTTTTGTAGGAGGAGTTTGCTGCTCCCCACGTCACACTTTGACACTGTGTAGCTTGCTGGGTGAGGCACTCCTTCATTTGTAGTCTGTTGTGCTGCACTAGAGTGCAGACTGTGATGGAAGGAGAAATTGTCTGTTTTGTTCATGGCTATATTCCGAACACCAAGAGGATGCCAAGCATAGACTCACTTAGTGAATATCTGTTCAGTGAATGGTTGATGGTAGTTAAGACTCAATATGTTTAAATTTTTATTTTGTCAGCTGTTTAGACAGTGTTCACAGCCATGGAAGAGGACACTACTGCACCATGCTTCCTCTCCTCATTCCTGCCTTCATTCCTGGTCTTGATGCCCAACACCACTGTCACATTGCCACCGTTGACAACAATGATATTCTGCACTCTAGTTATTACTAAATCTTAATAGGTTTGTCTATAGATAGGCTCTAAAAGTGCCAATCCAGCCCCCCCAAATTTCACTCATATTTTATTCGGTAAATATTTACTATAGAGTCTAGTATATAGATTGACAGGGAGAAGAAAATGGTAATTCTAAGTCATGGGGCATGAAGGGAACTCTTCCTCTATTGGAAGGAATAGATTCTCTTTTCTATCAAATGCTTAAAATAATACATATCTGTGCTATGATTTTTGTATACTATTTCTATTTTTTCCCTCTTTATTTTTAATATACAGAAGTTATAAGTGTATTCTTCTCATATTTAAGATCGTTATGCTTCTCAATCCTCTAATTTTTGCTGGATGTTCCCTACTGGGCCACTCTCTCTCACACCTTGCTTTTGAATGACTTCCCTTGTCCCTTGCATCATAGAGATTTTCCTTAGCTTCCATTTTTATTTTTCTAGACTATATCCTCAAGTAACTTTTCAGAAAAGGAATAAGGGAGGTAACTATAGTTTCCTATTGTTGCTATGACACATTACCACAAACTTAGTGGCTGAACATAACACAAATGTATGACCTTACAGTTCTGTAGGCTAGGTGTTCTCATGGGTTTCCCTAGACTAAAACGGAGGTATCAGCAGTGCCGAGTTCCTTCTGGAGGCCCTTGGGTCAATCTCTTTCCTTTTCCTTGTCTTTTCCAGCTTCTGGCAGTTGCTCATATCCTTTGGGTTCTGAATCCCTTCCTCCATCTTCAAATCCATTATCATTACCTCTCTGACCACTTTTCTGTACGAACATTTTCCTCTTAAAGTGCTGTGCTGAAAAAAAAGTATTAATTTTTAAAGTTGACAAATAAAAATTATATATATTTGTGGTACACAACATGATGTTTTGAAATATGTACACACTGTGCAGTGGCTAACTAAATCAATCTAATTACTCTCTGCATTAACATTTCCCATTCTCAATGATCCATGTTAAGATCCTTAATTTGATCTTATCTACAAAGCCTCCTTATATGGAAGGTACCATATTTACAGATTTCTGGAATTAGGATGGGGACTGGGGAGGGGAAATCATTTTTTGGCTTATCAGATAATATATTCAAGTTCTGGAATGTTTCTTTTTTAAAGTATTCTGATATTTTATTATAGTAAATGGCTTCATTGGAAGTTAATATTTTGTCATGATTTTTATTACTTTACTCATAAACAAGTAAGAGTAGCAAGTAAGAGTAGCAAGTAAGAGTCACAAACTTGAAAAAAAAAAAGATGAAATTTCTTCAATTAGCCTCACTCTGCTTATAGAATTTTAGGTTCAAAAGCACATTTCCTCATAAGTTTGAGGACACCTCACCTGGTTTCAGTGGTTGCTGACATGAGATCTGAGTGTGGTCTTATTTTTTCCTTTGTGGGTATTCTGGCTGCCATAGCCCTTGACAGCTTTTAGGAATGTCTTCTTGAAATGCCACTAGATGACAACTGGTGCTCAGCTTTTGCCTTGTTTTGTTTCCATTTGTCATATGTCCCACTAAAGTGACTCTTCCAACCTATACAATCGTATTCCTATGTAGGGCAAGAGATGTTTCTTTTTCCTGCTTTTTTCTTTAATAATATCTGTACTGCTTTGACTAACTTTCTAACTTTTCACCTATCCTTTCCATGTCTGAAACTCCCATTAGAGGAATTCTGACCCTAAATCTATTCTCCATTTATTTTAACTTCTAATTTTCTCATATTTTCCTCCTCTTCACCTTTTGCTCCATGTTCCATGAGATTTCATTGACTTCATCTTCCAGGTCACCAATTTGGTCTTAAACCATGACCAATCTAATATTTAGCCCTCACTGACTTTTAAAAAATAGTGACAAACATAGTTTACATTTCTAAGAACCCTTGACAGCCTGTTTCTCATGGCAAAAATAACTTCTCAAATTTCCCAGAGGTTACTGATTTAATTTAATTTGAAATTTTCTTCCATATCTTGCTTATTTCTGATTTTTTATATCTTTGTTATTAATCTTAATTGTTTTTTGTATTTTTCTTTTTCTTTCTCCTCAATTTTCCTCAAATGTTGACTAAATTAGAAAACTTTTATTTGTGACTCTCTTGTGTGATAGGGATTTGGCGAGGGTTCTCCTGGTAGTCCAGCATGTTGAGTTTCCCAACAGGACTTTTCTCCATATGGGAGAGGTGATGGAGAGCTCTGTGTGAAGAAGCAGGTTTTACTGAGTGGTAGGCTTGTCTTCACTGTGTGGTGGGTGCAGACCAATTTGCTTGAGCTCCTACAATGTCCACAGTGTAGGACCCAAGGTTTAAGAATCATAATACATTTCCATTGTGGATGGAAGTATCTTTCTTCTTTTTCTGCAGGTTATGGTTGGCTTATGGATTTACCTGCCTCTGTCACCTGTCTCCACTTATTAACAACTAACTGAAGGTTCTTTTGCTCAATTTAGATAGAAATCATGCAAAGGTCAAGTGCAGCTTATCTAGTGTTAGCTGCTCTAAATCTTTGGATGCAAGCACCTCTGAGCTCTGAGCACCAGCCACTCTTAGTGGCTAGTATTAGCAGCTTTCTTGGTGACTTTCAGTACCTCTCAGAAGCTGTCTTAACAGCTCCCAGCAGCTCTCAGTTTTATCAGCTCTGACTACTAGTGCTAGGCATCCCTTACTGTTAACAGCTTGCCCTTTCTTTCTTTCTTTCTTTCTTTCTTTCTTTCTTTCTTTCTTTCTTTCTTTCTTTCTTTCTTTCTTTCTCCCTCCTTCCTTCCTTCCTTCCTTCCTTCTTCCTTCCTTCCTTCCTTCCTTCCTTCCTTTCTTTCTTTCTTTCTTTCTTTCTTTCTTTCTTTCTTTCTTTCTTTCTTTCTTTCTTTTTTGACTAGGGATTGAACTCAGGGGTACTTAAAGACTCAGCCACATCCTACATCCCCAATCCTTTTTTGTATTTTATTTCAAGACAGCATCTCCCTGAGTTGCTTAGGGCCTTGCTAAGTTGCTGAGACTGGCTTTGAACTTGCAATCCTCTTACCTCAACCTTCTGAGCTACTGGGATTACAGATGTGCATCACCATGCCCAACTTTTTAACAGCTTTTAATGAAACAAACTTAGCCTTCTAAATCCAAAATAGAAATCACCAATAGGCAAGATACAACTATTGGAATGAGGCTTTATTGGGTCTTAGGGTGCAGCACAAGGGAAGCAGTACAAGGGATGGAACTTTCCTGGACTGGCTCCCCAAGGGTAAGAAGAGTGATGCTCACACAGACAAAAGGAGGAAACTTGTACAGGTGCAGTCACCTACCAGCTAATTGAAGAATTTCTGCACTATCATGAGAGTCTGCTGTATGTTTTCTGGGTCTGCCTGCCCTTGGATGTCACGGGTGGGAGAGGTGCACATACAGACCAAAACAGAGACTTCTCTAGAGTTGTGGGGACATCTGGAGTTGTGTGTGTATGTGTGGGGGGAGAAGTGTAGAGTGAAGTGCTGTCTTTGGGGTACCCATGACAGCTGCAGTTGCCACAGTATCTGCAGAATGAGTGGTGGTTAAATCAGAAAGGGGGCTCCTAAAGTAGCTACACTGTCATGATGACAGTTCTGCCAATCCTCCAAAGTAGTGGCCATGGAATCAGCTGCCCCATGGTAGTCACAGAAGCAGCAGCAAGCTAGAAGCTGCCTTGGCAACCACAGAAGCCGTGGGGAGTTGTGGGGAGTGGCCTGTACCCTTTGCCGCCTCCCCAAGAACCTTGGGCCTTGGACTGGCATCTGGAATTGCCGGTGAAATGGCCACATTGTGGATCCCTGGACTGGCATCTGGAATTGCCAGTGAAATGGCCACATTGCGGATCCCTGCCCCTGTTGGCAAGCTGGGTGTATCTTCTTTGTTGTAGCCCAGGATGGCAATAGCTGAAGCCAAGTGGCCAGGCATGGAATAGGGTTGGTGGTACTCTGCTGAGCAGCCATGGGTAATGATGCCGCTTCCTGCTGTCCTCAGGCAGCTGCAGCTATGGGAGAAGAAAAACCACCTACGTATAACAAGAAGAAAAAAGCAGAAACACAGAAAACAGAATAAAAAAACCTTGTAGGAAGCATTGGGTCTTCCTGTTTTGTCTCACCCCTGGAGTGCTGGCCTGCCCCAGGCTGGTGGCCGACTCTAGCCTTCCCTGGCTCCCCTCCACAGGCCCTCCTAGGGCCCATCAAGCAACACCACTCGCATGCTCATTGCCGTCTGCCGGCTGTGCCTCGCACTAAGTTCTTATGCACTAGTTCATGCCTCAGGGACCCTATTTGCTTTCTACCCTTTAGAAATGTGTCTAAGTCACTGATGTGGGGAAACCACCCTCTTTTTCTTTATCAGACTGATAAGGTTTTATGTATTCTATTTTGTAAAACTTTGTTGTCTGTTCAGTGGGATCTCGTCTGGGTTTTATGTCCAATCTGCCATTTTGAAATACAAATCTGAAATTATAAATGTCTAAACAGGATTCAAATTGAAGAGAATTACTTTGTATCTCTTCTGTTTAATATTGGCATCTTTTTTCTTTAGAGTGGTGGGGATCTTGTGTCTTGTGCCTCCTTTTTCCGTGCTACGTCACATTGTTTTTTGTATGGACTGCACCTCTTGGTTGTAAGGTCTTGGAGTATATAAGGTGCATGCTCGCCATCAGATTTCCAGCACTACACACAAGTCAATGGTCAGTATCTCCAGACTGTGACTACATGCATACCTACTCTATGAACACGAGGATCCGAGGAAATAGGATGTAGATACCATACCAGGAATTCAAAGTATAGTGGTGGAAACAGACACACAAGTAGGTATTTCTAAGAGAGTGTTAATACAGAGGGTAAAGTATGAAACCATATCCAGGGAGCAGATAATAATGCCAGCAGCTGGGCAGAGAGGTCAGGAGTGAGGTAGAGATTATGTCGGTCTTGAAGGTGCACAGGGGCTCTCAGGGAGTGGCAGGTATATTTGAGCCTTCCAGAAACAAAACAGAGAGTCACAGTTAATTTTATCTGGGGTGTAAAATATAATGGGGGCTGTGACAGGGGAGAGTCCTAAGAGATAGGCAGAGGCCAGAACACACTAGAAGGCCAACAGCCTCAGAAGCATTTCATATTTTACCCAGGAGTAATTTCTGAGAGTCAAATAGGCTGCTTCAGTCCTTCACGAAGCTGCAGATTCCAGCTTTCTTTTTCTGACAACCACATTTCCTTCCCAGGAAATCGACGGGGGGTAGGATGTTGGGATGTTCTGGAAAGATACATGAGATCAGCTTCTTGTCAAGTTTGGATTAATTTTTAAAAAATTGGATTAGCATCCAACTGAAATGGATGTCAACGGCTTGGAATGCATCTTTGGATCTGAGTGATTTTGATATGAACCAAATGTGATTGTCTTGTAAAATTTTTATTTATGCAGAACCATCTTGATATTTCAACTAAGTCCCACGTTTAACTCTTAGGAGCCCTCCCACAAAGGGAATGCATTTCACCTGCTTTGTCTCTATGAATTTCTACTTTATCATCCTGTTCCTAACCGTGACAACACAACAAAACTATGTTCAGGAAGTGGGAGGGAATAGGTCTTACCATGAGCTGAGCACCTTCTGTGAGTCTGGTGCGTCCGCTCCAGCTGTTGTGTAGATCTCACATTCACATGAGAGATGAAAATTGTCTCTATTGGATATGTGGAAATTGGGTTTCCAAAGGAATCTCTAAGTTAGTAAGTGGAGGAGAGGGACTCAAATCCAGATCCATGTGGTAAATGGAGCACCTATTGTGTTCAGACATTTTACCTGTTTATTCATTTACTACTTCAAATGCAAAGGCTTAGAGGCTAAATAAAATGAGACTTAGCAAGATTAAATAATTCCAAGGTCATTCTCCAGGAAGACCCTGGATTTCTTTTTCCTTCTTTATTTGCAAACCAAAGATAAACATTCTGTGCCTAAGGATGTGGCAATATTATACATTTCTAGGAAAAATTCCCCATAATGTTATTCTGAAAAAGAGACAGAAGCATTTTAGGTTCAGAATCAAGAACCTCTGTTTGCCTGATGGTTATTCACAAAGCCTTGAGAGAGTAAATGGTTCCAGGCCCGGTACTAGGATGCTCCACGTGACACATGTAATTCTAATATGCCAAAACACCCTTTCAGTGGGTATCATTATTCCTGCCTCCCAGTTGAAGAAACTGAAATTCAGGAAGGGTATGTAAAGATTCTACTTAATCTTTGTTCAAGATTCCTATCACAGTCTGTCAGATCCAGAATCAGGTATTTTTGGGATAGTACCAACATTTTGAGAGTCATTATTTGGAGAAAAATGTGAAAAAGGAGAAGGGGATCTGAATGCAAGCTCTGCCATTGATATTTCTCTTGGCCTGTGAGGTTTCCTTGGGTAGGTGGTGAATAGTTACTCTCTAATAAATTTGCAGATGATTCTAAATCAGGCCATTGGTAAACATGAGCAACACAAAAAGCCATACAGATGATCCCCAATGAGGAAGGTTAGAAGTGCAGACAGGAAATAGCATGATGAGACTGATTACCACCCGGAAACTGAATTAAGACACCTGGGCAGGCCAGTGTGGAATAGGCACTGGTAGGAGCACCTTCCATGACTCTGAGCTCTGCAGTTGGAAGGACACCGGTGGTCACAGCATCCAAGTTCTTCACTCAGAGATGTGAAAATGCAGATGGGGAAGGAAATTATCGGAGACCACAGTCAAATTAATGGCAGAGCTGGGTACACCCCATAGTCCCTGTCTCCCAGGTGACTTCTTTCATTACAGCCTTGCGGTTTTGGAAGGGACTTTAAGCCCAGCTCCACCATTGACAGGCTGGGTGTCATCAAGTGTCACGTGTCCTGCTGGAAACCTGATTTTGTTACCTGGAAAAGTTGTAAAATAATACTTATTCCTCAGGATCATTTTGGAAGATAAATGAAATAAGGATTGGCACCTGGCATGTAGGGGTTCAGGAAAGATTGATTCTTTCATTTATCAACAGTGGAGGAATACCCCAAGGGCAATAGCTTGGCCCAGGGTGTGCTGTGTTCCGCACGCCATGCATGAACGGGCGCAGAAGCCTCTGGGAGGAAGACGGGCAGGGGCTGCCATGCGAATAGGGAATGTGAAGCAGCTGTCATTGACATCTCTTCAGACAAGTGAATCAAAAACCAGTCTCAGAGGGCCTATGCATGCCAGGTAGGCTTCATGCCACCCATGTGGCTCAGTCAGCCAGGGATGCAGGAGGGTGCGGCGGAGTGATGTCACCAACTACTACGGCCATCCAGTCCAAAGGGGGTCAGTCTAGACATGAGAAGACTCCGCATCAGAGAAGAGATTCCACATAAGAGCCAATGTGGGAAACGCTCTGTGCATTGTACGCTAGCTGATGTGAAAAGCGTGGGCATGCTTATCTATGTGATAGAATGTTCAAATGAAAGCTCTGCCCAAGGCTCCAAGATTCCACGATTTATAAAAGAGAGGCCCAAAATAGATACTGTGGCTCTTGGATCTTGTATTTATACTGAAGATATAAAAGATGGGAGATGGATGAAGAGATAGGAGGCTAAAGGGGGATTTGTGACAGAGTGTCTTTGGCATGAGGGATACTTTGAACCCTACTTCCTTAGGGAAGGACTCAGGGTCACGACACCTCCTCCTTTTTTTCAAAACAAGAACGAGGGCTTCCAGGGGGCTTTTGGCACAGGTTGGTAAGGTTCCTTTGTAGCCAGGGTGACAAGGGGACTGTCTGATCCTGCTTGGGGAAGCAGTTGGCAGAAGTAGCCTGGCTGCCTGTTGATGGTAAAGGTGAAAGAGAGGGTAACGCTTGGATTCATCTGCCTCCTAGAGTTTGTTGGGCTAAAGCCTTAAGTGCCCATTTCCTGAAGGACGAGTAGGAGCCATGTAGAGAGAGAGCCTGGAACCATTTCACACTCCACCCAAGTGAACTAATGGGAAGGGATGTGTGACCCTAACTAGACAGAGAGCCCATGTGGGCTGGGCTATTGGAAGAATGAGACTGGATCAGGCAAATGTAAATTAAGACTACAATGAGGTCCCATCTTGTCCCAGTTAGAATGCTTAATTATAAACCAAAACCAAAACAAAAAATCAGCAAGACTAGTGCTGCCGAAGATGTGGAGAAAAATGAACATTTATTTACTGTTAGTGGGAATGTAAATTAGCATAGCCACTATGGAGAAAAGTATGGAGGTTCCTCAAAAAGACTAAAGGTAGGTCTATCCCACTTTTGGGGATATATCCGAAAGAAATGAGATCAGCATGCCAAAAGATAGCTTCATGTTTATGTTAACTGAGAAACTACTCACAATGGTTAACTCATGGAATCAGCCTACTTGTCCATCAACAGATGTAGGGATAAATAAAAACATGGTATAGATGCACACTGGAGTATTATTCAGTCATAAAGAATAAAAAAATGAAATTCTGTCATTTGTAGCAAAATGGTTGGAACTGGAGGACATTATGTTAAGTGAAATAAACCAGACACAGAAAAACAAGTACTGTATGTTCTCTCTCATACGTGTGAGAAAAAAAATCCACCTCAAAGTATAATAAACAAATTTATTAATCTCCCATTCCCAACCTCTGGTAATCACCATTTGAGTTTGACTTTTCTGAAATTACACATTTATGCCTGGCTTCTTTCACTTAAGGTAGAGTCCATAGCTTTGTCCATGCTATTTCAAATAACAGACTTTTCATCCTTTTAGAGGCTAGATAGTATTTCATTGTGTGCATTTATCAGTTTCTTTATTCATTTATTGAATGGAAACATAAATAAAGTCAGATTCAAGGCTGCAATAAACATGGGAGTACAAGATAGCTCTTCAGCATACTAATTCAATATCTTCTGGGTACCTATTCAGAATTGTTGCATCATATGACAGTTATATTTTAAAATTTTTGAGTAACTTTTACATTCTTGTCCATAATGGCTACATTAAGTTGCTTTTTAATTGTAGTCCATCAGTTCCTGTCTACCAAAGTTTCCTGTGTTGGAAGTTTGGGTCCCAGGTGGTGATGTGGGAGCTAGTGGATTCTTTAAGAGGTGGAGCTTAGAGAGAGGCCAGTAGGACATTTGCCCTTGGGAGGAGGTTCTCATGGGATCCTGAGATAACTGTCATGAGTGGGAGTTGTTATCAAAATAGCAAGGTTAACATTTCCCTTTGCTCTGACTTCTTGTCTCCCCATGTGATCTTTCCCTCTCTCTTGTGCACCTGCCAGGATGCCATTTACCATGAGGTGACACAGCCAGTAGGGCCTTTACCAAAGCCAATACAATATTGTTGTGTACTTTCTACCTCCAAAAATGTAAGTGAAATAAGCTTCTTTTCTTTATCAATTAATCACTGTTGGGTATTCCATTATAATTAAAAACAGACTAATATAGAAAACTGATATCATCAAGTGGGACTGTTGTTCATCACGAAAATACCTGAAAAAGAGGAAGTGCATGATGGGTAGAGGTTGGAGGAACTTGGAGGAGCCGGTGAGAAAATGCCTAGGATGATTTAAACAGAGTATTATGGGCAATTCTGGTGAGGACCAGAAGACAAGAAGACTAGGGAAGAACTAGAACATCTTTTTCTTTGTTGCTGTTCTTTTTAGTTATACGTGACAGCAGAATGTATTTTGACATATCATACATACATGGATTATAACTTTAGAACATGTTAGTGATTGAATTATGTGTGGGGCCAAGATACTGATACAAATGAAGAACATACTGTTGCAAGTTGGAGTAAAGGCCATCATTTCCAAACCACTGTAGAGAACTAGGCTGAACTGCATCCATGCCTCAAGCTTATGGAGGCCAAATTAAAAAGTGATGAAATGGGATATCTAGAAGAGACATATCTAAACAGAAATGCATTCAGGATGCTGCTTGAATCTTTTAAAGTGCATATAGTAGGATTTGGGAGCAATGACCTGACCTAAGGTTAGAATGGATAATTAAAAGGAAGCAAAGTGAAAAATTTGAAAGATTTGCAGCCTGAACAGGGAAGAAGGGAAGAAAAGCACATAAGGTGTGGACCAGCAACTGCTGACTAAAGAGGTTAGCCTGGATACGAAGAAGCCATCTTTATGCAGGGTTAAGATTAGGAATTATGACTGAAAGTGAGGGGTCTGAATCTCAGCTCCTCTAGCTACTTGGGAAGCATAATTATTTTTTTAATTGTCGTTTTCTGAGGAGTATAATGAGGTCCGTGTTGTGGTTTGGATGAGAGGTGTCCCTCAAAAGCTCATGTGTGAGACAGTGCAAGAAGGTTCAGAGGAGAAATGATTGTATTGTAAGAGTCTTAACCCAATCAGTGATTTAAATCCCTGATGGGATTAACTGAGTGATAACTGGGGTGTGGCTGAAGGAAGTGGTTAATTGGGGGGTGTAGCTATGGGATATATATTTTGTATCTGGAAAGTGGAATTTCCCTCTGCTTCCTGATCACCATGATGCGAGCAGCTTCCCTCTGGCACCCTCTCCCACCATGTTCAGCCTTACATCAAGCCCTGAGGAATGGAATCAGCCTTCTATGGACTAAGATCTTTGAAGCTGTAAACCCTCAAATAAACTGTTCCTCCTTTAAACATTAAAAATAAACTTTTCCTTCTGGTCAGATCCTTTAGTCACAGCAGTGAAAAAAGCTGATTAAAACAGTTCACAATACTTATCAGAAATGTTACATGTGACAGACCTTTAGTTTAGTACCTGGTAAACAACTGGTATTTTCTTATTAAGTGTGCATACATACATATATATGCATATTTATTCATATGCATTTATTCATATGTATTTTTAAATCTTTTTTAAAATTTATTTTTATTGAAACAAATGGGATACATCTTGTTTCTCTGTTTGTACATGAAGTAAAGGCATACCATTTGTATAATCATACACCTACACAGGGTAATGGTGTTTGATTCATTCTGTTATTTTTTTCCTTCCGCCCACACCTCCCACCCCTCTTTTCCCTCTATAGAGTCCCTCCTTCCTCCATTCTTGCCCCCCTCCAACCCCCCATTATGTGTCATCATCCACTTATCAGCGAGATCATTTGTCCTTTGGTTTTTTGAGATTGGCTTATCTCACTCAGCATGATATTTTCCAATTTCATCCATTTGCCTGCAAATGCCACAATTTTATTATTCTTTGTAGCTGTGTAATATTCCATTGTATATATATATACCACAGTTTCTTTATCCATTCATCAATTGAAGGACATCTAGGTTGGTTCCACAATCTGGCTATTGTGAACTGAGCAGCTATGAACATTGATGTGGCTGTATCTCTGTAGTATGCTGATTTTAAGTCCTTTGGGTATAAGTCAAGGAGTGGGGATAGCTGGGTCAAATGGTGGTTCCATTCCAAGCTTTCTGAGGAATCTCCATACTGCTTTCCAGAGTGACTGCACTAATTTGCAACCCCACCAGCAATGTATGAGTGTACCTTTTTCCCCATATCCTCACCAACACCTATTATTGCTTGTATTCTTGATAATCATCATTCTACTTGGGGTGAGATGGAATCTTAGGGTAGTTTTGATTTGCATTTCTCTCATTACTAGAGATGTTGAACATTTTTTCATATATCTGTTGATTGCTTGTAGATCTTCTTCTGTGAAGTGTCTGTTCATATCCTTAGCCCATTTGTTGATTGGGCTATTTGTATTCTTGGTGTAGAGTTTTTTGAGTTCTTTATAGATTCTGGAAATTAGTGCTTTATCTGAAGTATGATTGGCAAAGATTTTCTCCCACTCTGTAGGTTCTCTCTTCACATTGCTGATAGTTTCCTTTGCTGAGAGAAAGCTTTGTAGTTTGAATCTATCCCAGTTATTGATTCTTGCTTTTATTTCTTGTGCTATGGGAGTCCTGTTAAGGAAGTCTGATCCTAAGCCGACATGGTGAAGATTTGAACCTACTTTTTCTTCTATAAGATGAAGGGTCTCTGGTTTGATTCCAAGATCCCTGATCCATTTTGAGTTGAGTTTTGTGCAGGGTGAGAGATAGGGGTTTAGTTTCATTCTGTTGCATATGGATTTCCAGTTTTGCCAGCACCATTTGTTGAAGAAGCTATCTTTTCTCCATTGCATATTTTTGACACCTTTGTCTAGTATGAGAAAATTGTATTTATTGGGTTTGTGTCCGTGTCCTCTATTCTGTACCATTGATCTATCTGTCTATTTTGGTACCAATACCATGCCGTTTTTGTTACTATTGCTTTGTAGTATAGTTGAAGTTCTGGTATCGTGATAACCCCTTTTCACTCTTCCTGATAAGGATTGCTTTAGCTATTCTGGGTTTCTTATTCTTCCAGATGAATTTCATGATTGCTTGCTCTATTTCTGTAAGGTACGTCATTGGGATTTTAATTGGAATTGCATTGAATCTGTATAGTACTTTTGGTAGTATGGCCATTTTGACAATATTAATTCTGCCTATCCAAGAATATGGGAGATCTTTCCATTTTCTAAGGTCTTCCTCAATTTCTTTCTTCAATGTTTTGTAGTTTTCATTGTAGAGATCTTTTACCTCTTTGCTTAGATTGATTCCCATGTATTTTATTTTTTTTTGAGGCTACTGCAAATGGAGTTATTTTCCTCATTTCCCTTTCAGATGTTTCATTGCTTTTGCATAAAAATGCTTTAGATTTATGCATGTTGATTTTATAGCCTGCTATTTTGCTGAATTCATTGATGAGGTCTAGAAGTTTTCTGGAGGAGGTTTTTGGATCCTCTAAATATAAAATCATGTCATCAGCAAATAGTGACAGCTTAAGTTCCTCTTTTCCTATTCGTATCCCTTTAATTTCTTTAGTCTGTCTAATTGCTCTGGCTAGAGTTTTGAGGACAATGTTGAATAGAAGTGGTGAAAGAGGACATCCTGTCTTGTTCCCGTTTTTAAAGGGAATGGTTTCAGTTTTTCTCCATTAAGAATGATGTTGACCATGGGCTTAGTATAAATAGCCTTTACAATGTTCAGGTATGTTCCTACTATCCCTAATTTTTCTAGTGTTTTGAGCATGAAGGGGTGTTGTATTTTGCCAAATGCTTTCTCTGTGTCAATTGAAATAACCATATGATTCTTATCCTTAAGTCTATTGACATGATGGATTACAATTATTGATTTACAGATGTTAAACCATCCTTGCACTCCAGGGATGAACCCCACTTGATTGTGGTGCACAATTTTCTTTCTTTCTTTCTTTTTTTTTTTTAGCTTAAACTGTCTAGCATTTATTTTTCATTTTTATTTTTTTATTGTAAACAAATGGAATACATATTGTTTCTCTGTACATGGATTAAAGGTATACCATTTGTGTAATCATAAATTTACATAGGGTAATGTTGTTTGATTCATTCTGTTATTTTTTCCCTTCCCCCCACCCCCACCCCTCTTTTCCCTCTATACAGTCCTTCCTTCCTCCATTATTGCCCCCTCCTTAACCCTAACCCTAACCCTAACCCTAACCCCTCCAACCCCCCATTATGTGTCATCATCCACTTATCAGCGAGATCATTTGTCCTTTGATTTTTGAGATTGGCTTATCTCACTTAGCATGATATTCTCCAATTTCATCCATTTGCCTGCAAATGCCACAATTTTATTATTCTTTATGGCTGAGTAATATTCCATTGTGTGTGTATATATATATATATACATATATATATATATATACATACCACATTTTCTTTATCCATTCATCAATTGAAGGACATCTAGGTTGGTTCCACAATCTGGCTATTGTGAATTGAGCAGCTATGAACATTGATGTGGCTGTATCTGTAGTATGCTGATTTTAAGTCCTTTGGGTATAGGCCAAGGAGTGGGATAGCTGGGACAAATGGCGTTTCCATTCCAAGCTTTCTGAGGAATCTCCATACTGCTTTCCAGAGTGGCTGCACTAATTTGCAACCCCACCAGCAATGTATGAGTGTACCTTTTTCCCCACATCCTCGCCAACACCTATTGTTGTTTGTGTTCTTGATAACCTCAGAATCAGACCAGAGATCCTTCATCTTACAGAAGAAAAAGTAGGTCCAAATCTTCAACATGTGGGCTTAGGATCAGACTTCCTTAACAGGACTCTCATAGCATAAGAAATAAAAGCAAGAATCAATGACTGGGATAGATTCAAACTACAAAGCTTTCTCTCAGCAAAAGAAACTATCAGTAATGTGAAGAGAGAGCCTCCAGAGTGGGAGAAAATCTTTGCCACGCATACTTCAGATAGAGCACTAATTTCCAGAATATATAAAGAACTCAAAAAACTACACCAAGAATACAAATAATCCAATCAACAAATTGACTAAGGAAATGAACAGACACTTCACAGAAGATCTACAAGCAATCAACAGATATATGAAAAAAATGTTCAACATCTCTAGTAATAAGAGAAATGCAAATCCAAACTACCCTAAGATTCCATCTCACCCCAATTAGAATGGTGATTATCAAGAATACAATTTTCTTAATGTGTTTTTGGATATGGTTTGCCAATATTTTGTTAAGGATCTTTGCATCTATATTCATCAAGGATATTGGCCTAAAATTTTCTTTCCTTGATGTGTCTTTACCTGGTTTGGGTATGAGGGTGATATTAGCTTCATAGAATGAGTTTGGTAGGGTACCCTCCTTTTCTATTTCCTGGAATACTTTGAGAAGTATGGGAATGAGTTCTTCTTTGAAGGTCTTGTAGAACTCGGCTGAGAATCCATTTGGTTGTGGGCTTTTCTTGGACGGTAAATTTTCAATGGTTTCTTCTATTTCTTTGCTTGATATTGATCTGTTTAAATTGTGTATGTCCTCCTGGTTCAGCTTGGGAGAAGCATATGTCTCTAGAAATTTGTCAATGTCTTCAGTAGTTTCTATTTTGTTGGAATACAGATTTTCAAAGTAGCTTCTCATTATGTTCTGTATCTCAGTGGTGTCTGTCATGATATTTCCTTTTTCATCACGAATTTTAGTAATTTGAGTTTTCTCTCTCCTTCTCTTTGTTAGTGTGGCTAAGGGTTTGTCTATTTTGTTTACTTTTTCAAAGAACCAACTTTTTGTTTTGTCAATTTTTTGAATTGTTTCTTTCGTTTCAATTTCATTGATTTCAGCTCTGATTTTAATTATTTCCTGTCTTCTACTACTTTTTCTGTTATTCTGTTCTTCTTTTTCTAGGGCTTTGAGCTGTACTGTTAGGTCATTTAGTTGTTGATGTTTCATTCTTTTCTGGAATGCACTCCATGCAATGAATTTTCCTCTTAATACCACTTTCATAGTGTCCCAGAGATTTTGATATGTTGTATCATCGTTCTCATTGACCTCTAAGAATTTTTTTATCTCCTCCCTGATGTTTTCTGTTATCCATGTTTCATTCAATAGCATATTATTTAGTCTCCAAGTGTTGGAGTAATTTCTGTTTTTTATTTTGTCATTGATTTCTACTCTCAGTCCATTATGATCTGATAGAACACAAGACAGAATCTCTATTTTTTTGTATTTCCTAAGAGCTGCTTTGTGGCATAACATATGGTCTATTTTCAAGAAGGTTCCATGTGCTGCTGAGAAGAAAGTGAATTTGCTCGTTGATGGATGGAATATTCTATATATGTCTATTAAGGCTAGGTTATTGATTGTGTTATTGAGTTCTATGGTTTCTTTGTTTGGTTTTTGTTTGGAAGGTCTATCTAGTGGTGACAGCGGTGTGTTAAAGTCACCCAGAATTATTGTGTTGTGGTCTATTTGATTCCTGAAATTGAGAAGGATTTGTTTGATGTACAGGGATGCACAATTGTTTGGGGCATAAATATTTATTATTGTTATATCTTCCTGATTTATGGTTCCCTTAAGCAGTATGAAATGTCCTTCTTTATCCCTTCTGACTAACTTTGGCTTGAAGTCCTCTTTATCTGATATAAGGATGGAATTCCCCGCTTTTTTACTGAGTCCATGTGCATGGTAGGTTTTTTCCCATTCTTTCACCTTTAGTCTGTGGATGTCTTTTTCTATGATGTGAGTCTCTTGCAGGCAGCATATTGTTGGGTCTTTCTTTTTAATCCATTCTGCCAGTCTATGTCTTTTGATTGATGAGTTTAGGCCATTAACATTCAGGGTTATTATTGAGATATGATTTGTATTCCCAGTCATTTTTCTTATTTTTGTTTTTTAACTTGGCTTGGTTTCTCCTTTGAGTGGTTTTTCTCTAAAGTAGTTCTTCCCTTTGCTGACCTACATTGTTGTTTTCATTTCCTCCTCATGGAATATTTTGTTGAGAACATTCTGTAGTGCAGGCTTTCTATTTGTAAATTCTTTTAACTTTTATTTATCATGGAATGATCTTATTTCATCTTCAAATCTGAAGGTTAGTTTTGCTGGGTATAGGATTCTTGGTTGGCAACCATGTTCTTTCAGAGCTTGAAATATGTTGTTCTAGGCCCTTCTAGCTTTTAGAGTCTGGGTTGAGAAGTTGGCTGCTATCCATATTGGTCTCCCCCTATATGTAATCTGATGCTTTTCTCTCACAGCCTTCAAAATCCTATCTTTATTTTGAATGTTAGGCATTTTCATTATAATGTGCCTTGGTGTGGATCTGTTGTGATTTTGTGCATTTGGTGTTCTGTAAGCCTCTTGTATTTGATTTTCCATTTCATTCTTCAGGTTTCGGGAATTTTCTGATATTATTTCTTTGAATAGGTTGTTCATTCCTTTGGTTTGTATCTCTGTGCCTTTCTCAATCCCAATAATTCTTTTTTTTTTTTTTATTGTAAACAAATGGGATACATGTTGTTTCTCTGTCTGTACATGGCGTAAAGGCATACCATTTGTGTAATCATAAATTCACATAGGGTAATGTTGTTTGATTCATTCTGCCATTTTTCCCCTTCCCCCCCTCCCCTCCCACCCTTCCCCTCCATCTATACAGTCCTTCCTTCCTCCATTCCTGCCCCCCTCCCTAAACCCAACTCCAACCCCAACACTAACCCTTCCCACCCCCCATTATGTGTCATCATCCATGTATTAGCGATATCATTCTTCCTTTGGTTTTTTGAGATTGGCTTATCTCACTTAGCATGATATTCTCCAGTTTCATCCATTTGCCTGCAAATGCCATAGTTTTATCATTCTTTATGGCTGAGTAATATTCCATTGTATATATATACCACATTTTCTTTATCCATTCATCAATTGAAGGACATCTAGGTTGGTTCCACAATCTGGCTATTGTGAACTGAGCAGCTATGAACATTGATGTGGCTGTATCTCTGTAGTATGCTGATTTTAAGTCCTTTGGGTATAGGCCAAGGAGTGGGATAGCTGGGTCAAATGGTGTTTCCATTCCAAGTTTTCTGAGGAATCTCCACACTGCTTTCCAGAGTGGCTGCACTAATTTGCAGTCCCACCAGCAATGTAAGAGTGTACCTTTCTCCTCATATCCTCGCCAACACCTGTTGTTGCTTGTATTCTTGATAATTGCCATTCTAATTGGGGTGAGATGGATTCTTAGGGTGGTTTTGATTTGCATTTCTCTTATTACTAGAGATGTTGAACATTTTTCCATATGTTTGTTGATTGCTTGTATATCTTCTTCTGTGAAGTGTCTATTCATTTCCTTAGCCCATTTGTCAGTTGGATTATTTACATTCTTGGTGTAGAGTTTTTTGAGTTCTTTATAGATTCTGGAGATTAGCGCTCTATCTGAAGTATGATTGGCAAAGATTTTCTCCCACTCTGTAGGCTCTTTCTTCGCATTGCTGATAGTTTCCTTTGCTGAGAGAAAGCTTTTTAGTTTGAATCTATCCCAGTTATTAATTCTTGCTTTTATTTCTTGTGCTATGGGAGTCCTGTTGAGGAAGTCTGGTCCTAAGCCGACATGTTGAAGCTCTGGACCTACTTTTTCTTCTATAAGATGCAAGGTCTCTGGTCTGATTCCGAGATCCTTAATCCATTTTGAGTTTAGTTTCGTGCATGGTGAGAGATATGGGTTTAGTTTCATTCTGTTGCATATGGATTTCCAATTCTCCCAGCACCATTTGTTGAAGAGGCTATCTTTTCTCCATTGCATATTTTTGGCCCCTTTGTCTAGTATGAGAAAATTGTATTTATTTGGGTTTGTGTCCGTGTCCTCTATTCTGTACCATTGATCCACCTTTCTATTTTGGTACCAATACCATGCCGTTTTTGTTACTATTGCTTTGTAGTACAGTTGAAGATCTGGTATTGTGATACCCCCTGCTTCACTCTTTCTGCTAAGGATTGCTTTAGCTATTCTGGGTTTTTTATTCTTCCAGATGAATTTCATAATTGCTTGCTCTATTTCTGTAAGGTACATCATTGGGATTTTAATTGGAATTGCATTGAATCTGTATAGCACTTTTGGTAGTATGGCCATTTTGACAATATTAATTCTTCCTATCCAAGAACATGGGAGATCTTTCCATCTTCTAAGGTTTTCTTTAATTTCTTTCTTTAGTGTTCTGTAGTTCTCATTGTAGAGGTCTTTCACCTCTTTTGTGAGATTGATTCCCAAATACTTTATTTTTTTCGAAGCTATTGTGAATGGGGTAGTTTTCCTAATTTCTCTTTCTGAAGATTCATCGCTTATGTATAAAAATGCCTTAGATTTATGTGCATTGATCTTATATCCCGCTACTTTACTGAATTCACTTATGAGATCTAAAAGTTTTCTGGTGGAATTTCCTGGTTCCTCTAAGTATACAATCATATCATCAGCAAATAGGGATAGTTTGAGTTCTTCTTTTCCAATTCATATCCCTTTAATTTCTTTGGTCTGTCTAATTGCTCTGGCTAGAGTTTCAAGGACGATATTGAATAGGAGTGGTGAGAGAGGGCATCCCTGCCTTGTTCCAGTTTTTAGAGGGAATGCTTTCAGTTTTTCACCATTTAGAATGATATTAGCCATGGGTTTAGCGTAGATGGCCTTTACAATGTTAAGGAATGTTCCCACTATCCCTATTTTTTCTAGTGTTTTGAGCATGAAGGGGTGCTGTATTTTATCAAATGCTTTTTCTGCATCTATCGAAATAATCATGTGATTCTTGACTTTAATTCTATTGATATGGTGAATGACATTTATTGATTTCCTGATGTTGAACCAACCTTGCATCCCTGGGATGAAACCCACTTGATCATGGTGCACTATCTTTTTAATATGTTTTTGTATGCGATTTGTTAAAATTTTGTTGAGAATTTTTGCGTCGATGTTCATTAAGGATATTGGTCTGAAATTTTCTTTTCTTGATGTGTCTCTGTCTGGTTTAGGAATCAGGGTAATATTGGCTTCATAGAATGAGTTTGGGAGAGTTCCCTCCTCTTCTATTTTCTGGAATACTTTGAGAAGTATTGGAATGAGCTCTTCTTTAAAAGTTTTGTAGAACTCGGCTGAGAACCCATCTGGTCCTGGACTTTTCTTTGTTGGAAGGCTTTGGATGACTTCTTCTATTTCATTATTTAAATTGTGTATGTCCTCCTCGTTCAGTTTAGGCAATTCATATGTCTCTAGAAACCTGTTGATGTCTTCGAAATTTTCTATTTTGTTGGAGTATAGATTTTCAAAATAGTTTCTAATTATGTTTTGTATTTCAGTCATGTCTGTTGTGATATTTCCTTGTTCATTCCGAATTTTAGTGATTTGGGTTTTCTCTCTTCTTCTCTTTGTTAGTGTGGCTAAAGGTTTATCAATTTTGTTTATTTTTTCGAAGAACCAACTATTTATTTTGTCAATTTTTTGTATTGTTTCTTTCGTTTCAATTTTGTTGATTTCAGCTCTCAGTTTAACCATTTCCTGTCTTCTACTACTTTTGGTGTTGGTCTGTTCTTCTTTTTCTAGGGCTTTGAGCTGTAGTGTTAGGTCATTTATTTTTTGAGTTTTACTTCTTTTATTAAATGTGCTCCATGAAATAAATCTTCCTCTAAGTACTGCTTTCATAGTGTCCCAGAGATTTTGATATGATGTTTCTTTGTTCTTGTTTACCTCTAAGAAGTTTTTAATTTCCTTCCTAATATCTTCTGTTATCCATTCATCATATAGTAGCATATTGTTTAATCTCCAGGCGTTGGAGTAGTTTCTGTTTTTTACTCTTTCATTAATTTGTAACTTCAATCCATTATGATCTGATAGAATACAAGGTAGTGTCTCTATCTTCTTGTATTTGCTGACATTAGCTTTGTGGCATAATATATGGTCTATTTTAGAGAAGGATCCATGTGCTGCTGAGAAGAAAGTGTATTCGCTCTTGGTTGGATGGTATATTCTATAAATGTCTGTTAAGTCTAAATTATTGATTGTGTTATTGAGATCTATGGTTTCTTTGTTCAATTTTTGTTTGGAAGATCTGTCCAGTGGTGAAAGAGGCATGTTAAAATCACCTAGTATTATTGTGTTATGGTCTATTTGGTTTCTAAAATTGAGAAGGATTTGTTTAACACACATGGATGAGCCACTGTTTGGGGCATAGATGTTTATGATTGTTATATCTTGCTGATTTATGCTTCCCTTAAGCAGTATGAAATGTCCTTCTTTATCCCTTCTAACTAACTTTGGCTTGAAGTCCACATTATCTGAAATGAGGATGGATACTCCAGCTTTTTTGCTGAGTCCATGTGTATGGTATGTTTTTCCCCATCCTTTCACCTTTAGTCTATGGGTATCTCTTTCTATGAGGTGAGTCTCTTGCAGGCAACATATTGTTGGATCTTTCTTTTTAATCCAATCTGCCAGTCTATGTCTTTTGATTGATGAATTCAGGTCATTAACATTCAGGGTTATTATTGAGATATGATTTGTATTCCCAGTCATTTGGTTCATATTTAAAATTTTTGACACATCTTGGTTCCTCCTTTATTTGACAGTTCCTTTAGGATAATTCCTCCCTTTGCTGATTTGCTTCTTTGTTTTTTATCTCTTCCTCATGAAATATTTTGCTGAGAATGTTCTGTAATGCTGGCTTTCTTTTTGTAAATTCTTTTAGTTTTTGTTTATCATGGAATGATCTCATTTCATCGTCAAATTTGAAGGTAAGTTTTGCTGGGTATAAGATTCTTGGTTGGCATCCATTTTCTTTCAGAGCTTGAAAAATGTTGTTCCAGGCCCTTCTAGCTTTTAGGGTCTGGATTGAAAAATCTGCTGATATCCGTATTGGCTTCCCCCTGAATGTAATTTGGTTCTTTTCTCTCAC
Source organism: Sciurus carolinensis (assembly GCF_902686445.1). Classification (NCBI taxonomy): domain Eukaryota; kingdom Metazoa; phylum Chordata; class Mammalia; order Rodentia; family Sciuridae; genus Sciurus; species Sciurus carolinensis. The sequence goes on from NC_062213.1 coordinate 164,390,055, forward strand.
AGCCTTTAAAATTCTGTCTTTATTTTGTATATTAGGTATTTTCATTATAATGTGCCTTGGTGTGGGTCTGTTGTAATTTTGTGTATTTGGAGTCCTATAAGCTTCTTGGACTTGATTTTCCATTTCATTCTTCAGATTTGGGAAATTTTCTGATATTATTTCTTCAAATAGATTGTTCATTCCTTTGGTTTGTTTCTCTAAGCCTTCCTCAATCCCAATAATTCTCAAATTTGGCCTTTTCATGATATCCCATAGTTCTTGGAGATTCTGTTCATGATTTCTCACCATCTTCTCTGTTTGTTCAACTTTGTTTTCGAGGTTAAATATTTTGTCTTCAATATCTGAAGTTCTGTCTTCCAGCTGTTCTATCCTATTGGTTATGCTTTCTATGGAGTTCTTAATTTGGTTTATTGTTTCCTTCATTTCAAGGATTTCTGTTTGGTTGTTTTTTCAATATCTCTAACTCTTTATTGAAATGATCTTTTGCTTCCTGAATTTGTTCTATTAACTGTCGATTGGTGCGATCGTTCAATGCCTGCATTTGCTCTTTCATCTCATCGTTTGCTTCCCTAATCATTTTAATTATGTACATTCTGAACTCCCTTTCTGTCATTTCTTCTGCCATGCTGTCGTTGGATTTTATTGATGTAACATCTAGATTTGTTTGGGGCATTTTCTTCCCTTGTTTTCTCATATTGTTCAGGAATCAGTGGGTCATTAAGATATTGCAGATTTCCTCTATCAACTTATAATGTCCCTGAAGATTGCTAGTATATCCCCTCTTATCCTTCAGTAGCCTGAAATCTTGGAGGAGGTTGATAATGCAGAGCTCCACGAAGAAGCTGCCTCTCTAGGGGTGGTAACCCTCAGGTGGTGTATATTCCCTGCTAGTGGGCAGAGGCGCCTCCACTTGTTGACCAATGGTCATCCAATGGGGAACTAGACTGTGGGCTGAGGCAAGGCCTGTTTGTGCCTATGTCTCTGGTTTTACCGTCCCTGTGGGAAAACCTCCCCCGGCCGGGAAGAGTCACTCGGTGGGGACCTCTCGCTGGTCAGTTGCCCTCCTAGAGGTTCCCCTCAATCTACAACTACCACCTGGGCTGGGCTGTCTTCCTCTGCAACGATCCCAGGGGCCCGGACCTACGTCCTGGGACTGGGAGCCTCACCCTTCGCAGGCGAGTCTCCTTAGGCTGCCTCTCCCAGAGAATCTGCCCGCCGCCCTGGAAACTTTGCTCCGCCCCTAGGCATGTCTCTGTGCGGCTCTTCCAGCAAGAAGCCACCTAGCTCCTGGGACCCTGCTCTGCAACAATCGCCTGGCTATGCAGCCCCTCCCCTGAGCCACCACCTGGAGCCCCGTACAATAGCTCCGAGACCCAGAGACCCGCCACACACCTCCTCCTCCGGACAGCCGCCCGGTTTCTGACGCAGTCACTAGGAATCCAAACAACTCACTTCGGGTCTCCTCCTCCCACCAACCACCCGTAGCCCTAGGCAGTCACTCCAAGTCCAAGTGACCCGCCCTGTTCCTCCTCCTCCTCCTTGGGGTAGCCCCTCGGGTGTTCAGGAGCGGTGGCTCTGAGACCAAGTGACTCACCATGCTCCTCCTCCAGGCAGGCCACTGGTGTTCAGGAGCGGTCGCTTTTAGTCCAATCAACTCACCACTCGCCTCCTCCTCTGGCAACTGCCTGTGGTTCTGATGCAGTCACTCCCAGACCAAGCGTCCCACCGCTCTCCTCCTCCAGGCAGGTCACCAGTGTTCTGGAGCAGCTGCTCCGAGTTCAAACAGCTCACCACGCAGCTCCTCCTCTGGCAACCGCCAGTGGCTCTGATGCAGTCACTCCTAGACCAAGCGACCGGCCGGGCCTCTCCTCCTCCTCCGGGCAACCCCCCGGTGTTCAGAAGCGGTCGTTCTGGGTCCAAACAGCTCACCACGCAGCTCCTCCCCAGGCAGCCGCCCGGAGCCCCAGCGGCTGCTCGAGTCCAAGCGCTGTGCTGAGCCGCCTCCTCTATGATGATCCCAGTTGTCCGTGTTTACTGCTCCAGCGGCGGGAGGGGCGTCTCGCCGAGCAACTCCACTTCACAAATTCCCTGCGTTCCGGGGCTTCCGCCCCATCCGGGACGCCTCCCCAACGGGAGAGACTCACCCGGCGGCTTTGAGTTGGTCCCAAGTCTCTCACTATCTCCTCTTTTGAATCTTGCGTCCTGGAGCAACGTGAAATGCAGCCGCCCTCTAGTCCGCCATCTTGGCCCCAACTCCCAATAATTCTTAAATTTGGTCTTTTCATGAAGTCCCATAGTTCTTGGAGATTCTGTTCATGATTTCTTATCATCTCCTCTGTTTGGGCAACTTTATTTTCAAGATTAAATATTTTGTCTTCATTGTCTGAGGTTCTGTCTTCCAAATGGTCTAGTCTTTTGCTGATGCTTTCCATTGAGTTTTTTGTTTGGTTTATTGTTTCCTTCATTTCAAGAATTTCCATTTGGTTTCTTTTGAGAATCTCTATTTCTTTGTTGAAATGATCTTTTGCTTCCTGCAGTTGCTCTTTCAACTGCTTATTGGTATTATCATTTATTGCCTCTTATCTCATCCTTTGCTTCATGAATCATCTTAATCATGTATAATCTGAAGTCCTTTTCTGACATTTCTTCAACCATACTGTCACTGGATTCTATTAATATAGAATCTAGATTTGTTTGGATCATTTTCTTCCCTTGTTTTTTCATGTTGTTCATGTATCTTCCCCTCTAGCAGTGCAGATCTGGGGTATTGCAGATTCCCCCCTACAGGCTTATAGTGGCCCTATAGGTTTCCAAAACGTTTTCTTTAAGGGGAGATCAATATTAGCAGTGCCCAATTCAGACACCATGCAATCCTAGACCAAATAGCCCCTAGAGGACTTTAATAATATTGTCATAATAAACAGAATGAGTTCAAATCTTATCTTCAGTATAACAAACAGATTTGCCATAAGGTCTGCAGTTTCTAATGGAGGACAAAGAGGATGCAGAGGGATGTAGGATGTAGCTCTTAATGGGATAAGAAAAGAATATACAGAAGTTCTAGATAATAGAAAGTGTGAGAGTATAATCAAAAGAAATTGGGTGTTAGCTTGCAAAAAGGGAGAAAGAGACTCTGAGGGAACAGGTATACAAAAGGAAAAGAGAGCAAGAAAAGTAAAGAAATAAAAACAAAATTGTTCAATAAGGAGAAAAAAGAAAATCTACACTATAACAGTCATATGGTATTCAAACGTCCCAGCCTTCAGTAGCCTGATGCATGAGAGGTACCTGACAATGAACTTCAAGTTTCCAGCAGGCGTCTCAGGATGGGTTTTGCCCCACCTGAAGATCAGAGCTACGGCTTCCAGGATTATCCAAGATGGCTGCTCTGGCTTCCAAATGTGTTGGCAAATGGGGAGCTGCAGCTTGGGGTGTGGATGTGGTCGGCTGGAGGTCCTGGAGGCAGGGTGCGGTTGGTCAGGCAGGCGTCCTGGAGGTCTGGTGTGTTTGGTGTGGTTGTGGGATCCTGGAGGCTGGGAGCAATCAGTTGGTCTGGGGTCCCGGTGATAGGGCGCAGTCAGTTGGTCTGGGGGTCCTGGCGGCAGGGAGCAGTCAGTCGATGTGAGGACCCCGGAGGCAGGGAGTGATCGGTAGGGCTGAGGGATCCTGGAGACCGGGCTCAGACAGTCCAGCAGGGGTCCTGGCTGTTGTCTCAAAATGGCGGCAGCCACGTGTAATCAAACCTGCAGGTACTGTAACAGTGAACTTCCAGGCAGTAGCAGGCAGCTGGTGCTCCACTGGCGGTCAGCGATCAGTTTGCTGACTTTTGTCTGACGATCGGGAGGTGAACTTCCTGTGGTGGGTGATGCATAGGTGTAAGGCAGGTGATGGACAGGCGAGAGGCAGGCAAATGGCAGATGATAGGCGCCAGACAGTGAGCAATCTGCACTCAGAAAAGGTGTCGCTATGCTGGCAGACTGCAGGTGATCGCAGTAGACAAGTGAGGTAAACAGCAGGGGATCGATAAGCAGGAAAAACTGCCTCAACAAGAAACAGAAATCCTCTGCTTGAAACTGGAGTTATGAAGCAACAAGGAATGCAGCCTCCCTCTAGTCCGTCATCTTGGATCCCTTCCTATTTTTTTACCTTTTAAGCCATTATCTTCCATACTTGAAACCCAATTGGCATTTGGGGTTGGGAATTTTGGAAAAAGACTTAGTGATAAAGATCAAGTTCAAGGATATATAATCGAGCCACCAGGGAGAAGATGGCCACCCCAGCAGCTTCCCAGCTCTTGCTGCAGGTGTGATGCTTCAGTACCTCTGTGGTCAGACTATTTACCAAGCTCATGAGGCCACCTGTTCAGATATATGGCATTGAAGGTCACTATGCCACTACTCTTTATTCTGCTGCATCTAAACAGAATAAACTGGAACAAGTAGAAAAGGAGTTGTTGAGAGTAGCACAACTCCTGAAGAAACCCAAAGTGGCGGCTTCTATTCTGAATCCCTACATTAAGCATTCTGTCAAAATGAAAAGCCTAATGAGATGACAGCAAAAGAGAGGTTCTCCCCCATCACGTCTAACCTGATCAACTTGCTTACTGAACATGGTCGCCTAGACAATACCCAAGGCATCATTTATTCCTTTTTGACCATTATGAGTGTGCGCCGTGGAGAAGTACCTTTCACAGTGACCACTGTGTCTCTTTTACCTGAAGCTATTCTCTCTGAGTTAAAGACAGTCCTGAAGAGCTTCCTAAGTCAAGGCCAAGTATTGAAATTGGAGGTTAAGACTGATCCAAGCAATCATGGGTGGAATGATTGTCTGTATTGGAGAGAAATATCTTGATATTCTGCAAAACCAAGATTCAGAAGCTGAGTCACGCTATGCAGGAGAGCGTGTTGATTTTCTATCATCAATGAAAATTCCTAAACATGGAATAACAATAAAGTGCTTCCTGGAGAGAGAAAAAAATATATCTATATATAATCATGCTGGAGTAAAGTGGAATTAAAACATTCTCTGAGATCCTGATATAAAGAACATGGGGATTAGAGTGAAAAGTTAGGGCTTGAGCCCTGTCTCTGTTGCATACCAGCTGATGACCCTGGCCCGTCAATGACTTTTCAGAGTCTTTCTTGTTAGCCTTTTGATGAAGTTGATAGGATGCTCATACCCACCTTGGGTACAGAATCTGTATCTTATGCATTTCTGTGTCCTTAACATCTACCAGAGATTTTGGAATGTAATAATACTAGCAATATAAATTATAACAAGCAGTTCTCTTATAAACATTTGAATGTACAAATTTACTTAATCCTTACAACAACATTGTGAGGTACTCTTAAGTTTTGATAAGTACTTGGGGAATGGAATGTCACTAACATATCAGTAAATTAAATCAATAGGGATAATATCAAGCAGAAGTAATTTGTAAACTTCAAGTGCCATAAAAAGATAAGCCAGCATTTTAATTCTTCTGTGTCTCTACTTTGAACAGGATATACACAACTTGGGCTTATCATAAAACAGAAAGGAGGATCATCTGCAGACTAAGCAGCATGGCCCCTTGCTTATACCATTTCATTTCATCTTCACTGAGATCTTGGAGGGAGATAAAAATTATCCCATTTTATAGATTCGGAAACTGAAACTCAGATAAGTAATTTAGTAATTTGCTCAATGACCACCCAGTTTACTAAGGGGAAAAGGTACAATCCTGACCTTGCCTGCCTTCTGAGCACTGTCCCAGAGATGGTCAGGGAAGGGGAGGGGTCACAGAGAGGGCCAAGGAGGCTTCCAATGAGTTCGCACTGCTCCATGAGCAGGACTGGTCAGAACGGAGTTAAAACCATCAGAAGAGAGGTCAGAAGAGAGGCTGGAGACGTGCACCCCTCTGATTCCAGCACCTTTTCCAATGCTTCTCTTATTCTGGGAGTCAGAGCAGACATCCATGAAGTACCTCTGTCCTAGAAAAATCTCGACGGTGACTCTGCTGGGAACTTTAGAGGACAAGGAGACTGCTATTTGCAGATAAATCTGAGAGGACAAAGGATCGGGCTGTGTGCCCGTGGGCTCTATAAACGTGAGCATGACAGTTGCCATGGTTGGTTTAGACTTTGGATTCTTCTCCTGAGTGCTGGGAGGGGGTGACAGCCCCTGGGACTAGCCTGTGCTTCAACATGCTTTCTGACCTTGGGCCTTACCAAGTCCTTCCCTAGAAGACCTCATTTTCCTGGACTAAGAGTGGACTTGGCCAGAGGACACAGAGAGGCACTTCCTGCTTATATGCTGTGGGCTTAAATTAATATTTTTTATTCTAACTTGCCATACCTTAGACAGGGTGAGGCAGGTCCGATGTTGGGAGAGGAGAGGGCATTCCATTCTGAAGCATACTTATATTCCTGCTGCATGGATACCTAGTCCTGTAGCAGGGCACTTTGGCAGGTTTCTGACACCCTTTTGATCAGGCCTGGTCCTATGTACTTAAGCTGCTTATGTTAATTAGTTAGGGGGTATGGAGTGGAGGTTGGAGTGGGGGAGGGAGATCTAAAAGGCAGATGCCCTGGTTGCAGTCCCAGGTCCACCCACTACTAACTGAGAAACCTAGACTTCTTTAAGGCATCTATTTCATCCTCTGTAAAAGAGGGTAATACTAACACCTACAAGATTGGATCATTTCCAGGACTAAATGCACCAATTTCTTTAAGCACTTGGAATGCCTGGGCCATAGTAAACACTAAACAGAATTAAGTTATTATTTTCATAAATTCTTACCAATGCTTTCATTTTACACATGGGAAAATGAACCCTCTGATAGTCTAAGCAACTTGCTCAAGGTCCTAGGATAAGCATGGTGGGAACAGAGTTGTGAGTTTTAAGCCATTTTGATTCTATCTCATCCTGGAGCCTGGAATATCTGGCTGATGCCCAGTTGCTATGGTGCCTTCCCACTCTTGGTCAGTTTCTGCCCCAAATCTGAGGCAGTTCTGTAAGAAAGGAAAGAGTGCATTTGCACTTGCCCTTCAGGCATGGCCCCCCAATCAAGTAAAGCATATCCCCTGAACAAGTAGGAACCCATCCATCAGACAAATGATTTTTCCTAGGAGTGAAGAAACTGATGGGCGGCAGGTGGAAGATGCTTCCTAACTTTTCAACTTCATCTTCATAGTGTTCGTGACTCAGCCTCATCTGGTGTGGGGCTCTCTATATCCCACAGCCCCAGCAGAAGGCAGGTTTTTTGCCCTTCCTGTTGTGATAGGCAAAACCTGATTAAGAAGTTCCATCCTATTATTCATTTGGACGTAAGCCTGGCTATCACAATGCATTGGTATCATTAAAAGTGGCAAAATCTTTCCCAGGGTACGTGGAATGCAGTTGGAGAAAATAAAAGTGACAATGGTTTAAACTGCATGTACTTAACTTTGTAATTGACTACTCTTCTGCCAAAAAAAATGTGAAATGAAGTTTCTGTCAAAATTAGATCTACATATTTGATATGACAAGTAATAACCACAAAATAAAATTCACAGTGAAGCTATAATGAATAAAATGGGAAGGGGCAATGAGCTGACTCAGCAAACCAAATTTACATATGATTGAAATGAAGGTGATCTCATCTTGAAGAACAAGTGGGTAAAAGAAAACTGAAAATGGATAATATAAGTGAGATTACCTATGGTGTAATGATAAGTGTGTCTACATCCACAAATAAGTAATGTACCTCCTTGCATTAGTGGGGAATTAACTTCTGATGAATTGAAGGTACAGGATCAAATTCTCAAGGTTCACAGTGACTCCCACTTGCCCAGTACAGTGGTTGGTGGGAGATGTTTGGTGGCACTTTTCTCTAGACCAGCCTGCTGATGCCAGATTTGATGTCTAATGATATGGTCATTCAGTTCTTAATTAACTCTTCCTTGGCTAGGTGGGATTACTTGCATCTTCTGAGATTATGGAGGCTCTTTCAGTGATATTAGCAACAAATAAATGTAGTACAAACACAAAATGAACGTAGGCTTTGCTATGTGCTCCAGCCTCCTATAGATCAGTGCTACAAAATGGCCAGTTCAGCTATTCTTCTTGGGCATTTAAGGTCAAAGATGGTAGCCTTAACTGCTGGTGCTAAGAAGTACCTAAATTCCATACGCATAAAATTGGCCCATAAAACTTTCTTTCAGAAAACACCTTCTTGGATTTCTTTTGTGATGTCAATCATTTGCTAGTCAAAGACTAAGTAGGATACCAGTTGCATTAGATGGAGTTCATGCCTTCCAAGAAGGCAGAACATAATCATCCATACAAGTACCCTAAGCACTAAGTGTGATGATAGACTGACTCTACCAAATATGCAGAGGAAGTGGCAGTTTTGCTAGGTAAGTTTTCAGAAGCAATTGATGCTGTAGCAAAATTGTCAAAGTCAAAGGGACGAAGACATTCAGTCCAACAGCCTGGGCACTACCATGAGGATAGAAAGTTCTCCAGGTATATGAGAGGTGGCAGACTGAAAACAGGGCTTGTGATCACTTTTCTCTGCTGCTATGTTGACAGAGAGGACAACATAGAGTATATGTTGATCAAAAACTGTGTTCAGTGATAATTTTGTCTGGATTAATATAAAATTGGAAGAAAGTAGTTTGTTGAATCATTGACTAATACATGTTTTGTTGACTAATTCAGTGGACAAACATTTTCTTAGATTCTTTTCCATAACACAAACTGTCTAGGCACTTGGATTTATGAAGGTGTATGAAACGTACTCTGTGTCCTCAAAAGGCTCAGCAACTAGAAGAACCACTAATGCCCCTGACCCCTGGGCTGACCCGTATTGACTATGCTTTGCTATAGTTGGAGATTTCTAAACCACATGGCAGGCAGGACATTCCCAGACCAAACCCTGTAAACATCTCCTCCACTGAAGACAAACAGACAGTTCCAGCCTCACTGTGCACTTTCTACACCTTCCCAGCCAGAGATCTTTAGTTCTTCATCGAGGTGTTAGCATCTCTAAGAAGCTATTGCTCTAAATGTTCCTTCCAATGTTCACTCTGAACCTCCTTCTCATCATTTCCCTCTGGTCTCTGCTTTATTTGTGCTCGTAGCTTCTTTGTTGAACCCCATTTGAATTGATGCCCACATTTCATCGTGGTTCATGCATGTCCTGATCTGGTGCTCTGGAAAAGTGCCTTTCTCTTCTCCCTAGTCCATTCCTGCTTCTTCCAGGAAGATGACCAATCAGCACACACAGTTTATAATGTGAATAGGATGAGCTCATAAAACTCCAGCCTAATATGACAGCAAGAAAAGTTCTTTTTCAGTTTGCTTAGGATGGTGGCCCTATGGTGGGTACGATATGGTTGCCTTGAAGTTTTGTGAAATTGTAAGAGTTAGAATCCCTTGAGCTATTCAACTCTGGTAAATACTATCTAGGACTTTCTTCACAAATCTGAATCTCAAGGCTTGTAACTATTCCTCAGAATAATGGGGAAGCAGTTGAAGAGGTGAAATCAATGAAAGAATTCTTATCATAAGCTCCTTCTCTAATTTTGGGAAACAGAAATCTCTGCATGTTTTCTCAATAAGCACTCCGTCAGAAGCCTTCTTATCCTGACAGGCTTTGCTCTTTCATGAATGCAGCAAGAATAACCTCTGGCCGTTGGCCTGCTATAGTCCAGTATGAAAACGTGAATTCCACGGGTCACTGTTTTTGCAGCCGCCAGATGTGGATGAAAGGAGAAGGGTGTTTTATTGTGTTTTCTCAAGAAACAGAGAAAGGTCTGTCCTGAAATGGGTCTGCTTCCCTCCCACACAAGTGGCTACCATGTGGCCAGAGGACAGCCAGCTAATTTGCAAGATTAAGCTTTTCCAAATATTTGGAATTGGTCTATTCTGTCTTCAGCTAATAAAATAGATTTTTGCTCCAAAATGGATTTAGGAAGCAGACGCAAGAGCTTCTAAGGGCTTGTTGGCAAGTTACCTGTTAACAGGGTCCATCTGTCAAATGGATGTACGATGGGTAAGCTCTGCATGGATCAGCTCCTCCTTGACCTCCTGCCTGTCTTCATGCAGAAGTTCTACTGGGGGAAGATGGCACCCAGTGTCAGCTGCTGCTGAAATGCTCAGAACATAAGCTTCTGCTCTCTGTTGCACACTGGTGGCTTAGAAGTGCAAAGAGAACCAGCTGTTTTGGTTTACATATAAGGTGTCTCCCAAACTTATGTGTGAGACAATGCAAGAAAATTCAGAGTTGAAGTGATTGAGTTATAAGAGTCTTAACTTAATCAGTGCATTAATTCACTTGAATGGATTAACTGGGTGGTAACTATAGGCAGGGAGGGTGCAGCTGGAGGAGGTAAACTACTGAGAATGTGCCTTTGGGGTTTATGTTTTGTCCCTGATGAGTGGAGCTCTCTCTCTCTGCTTCCTTATTGCCATGTTCTGAGCTGCTTTCCTCCTCCATGCCCGTCTTCCATGTTGTTCTGACTCACCTAACGCTCAGAGCAGTGCATCAGCCATGTATGGACTGAAACCTCTAAAACCAGGGGTGTCAATTAAACTTTCCCTCCTCTATTTTGTTCTTGTCAAGTCTTTTGGTTGCAGCAATGAAAAAGGGGACAAAAACACAAGCCTATATGAAGAAACAAACTGATGCACAAATCAAGAAATCCACATTAACTGCAAATATCTTGATTCAATCCAATGATTCATTCATTGATTTGAGAGTCTACTATGTGCCAGAAACTCTGCTAGATACTAGGGAAAATAGATGAAGTAAGGCAGGGCTCTTGCTATAAAGGAGATTATAGTTGGGGAGAGTTATAAACATCTATAATATGAAAGGCCATAAAATATAAGCTGCAAAGGGAACTTTGAAGAAAGAGACCAGCGTGTGTTTGGGGGAAGCAAGGAAAGTTTCATAGTGGAAGTGGTCCTTAAGCTGAGTCTTAAAAGAACAAGCAGGAAGTTTCCACCCGGGAACATGTGTTCGGCATAGAGAGAGCATCGTGTTTTGGGAATGACAAATTGTCCATGTGACTGAACTGGGAAGTTGGAGGAAAGAGAGGTGACTCCAAGGAAGTCAAGGGCCAAGAGTCCTCAGTTGTCCTAATTCATTTGTATTTGTCTTTGCAGGCATCAGACAGGGCCAGGGTGGGACACATGTTGAGTGGCAGAGCACATGGTCGTGCCATAGTGTGGAAGACGGTTTGGAGGTGTGACAGTAAATGTTCAGTCAGAGAGTGAAGCACACTAGCCAACAACTCCAGGGTAATGAGCTTTAATATCTGGCTGGGGCCCTTGTCTCTGCCCCTCAGGTCTACCCTCTGCCCTTCTCCACCATTCTCTGAGCCTCAGGAGGGTGACCTGTATGGAGGGCAACAGTGGCTTCCCAGCCCTCTGGATATAGTTGGGTTCTAAAAGAGGAAGCCCAGGTGGGAGAAGGAAAGACGTGAGTATCCTGAAGTCAAGGTATTTATTCTCCCGGTCCTTCCCTGTGGGGTCACCTAGGGATGATTTTGCCCCTGGATGGGAGATACAGCTTCTTTCAAGGCTGACCTCTCCACTGGATGCTTTCCTTTAGAGCTCTGGTAAGCTCTGCTGACCTTGCTCACCAGGCAGAGGGATGGTTAAGACTCGCTGGCTCTGGGGTACTGGGTCAGTCCTTGGAGCTTCACATTCTGCCCACACCTTCCTCAGTCATCCTTTATTAACTCACACTTGAATTAGGCAAGTTGGAGTGGGCCTCCATTCTGTGGAGGCCTGACTGCTCCTCTAGCAGGAGGCACGGAGTCTATCATAGGGAGTAGTGAGTTTTGTTCAGGTTAGGAAAAAAGGAACCAAGAAGCCTTCAGAGAAGAGATGATATTTGAGGCCTGTCTTGAAAGAGGAGATTGAGTTTCCTGGGCAATGTGAATGACATTGCTACAGTTCAGATCTGGAATATTCCCCACAGGCCCGTGTGTTAAATGTCAGGCCCCAGTCTGTGGCACTGTATGGAGGTGGTGGAACCTATGAGGTGGGACTTGGTGGAAAGAGGTTAGATCACTGGGGGCATGCTCTTGAAGGGGATATTGGGATTCCAGTCCTTCCTCTTTCTTTCTGGTTACCATGACCCAGCAATCATGACATACTGCCTTTCCACAGGCCCAAGAGCAACAGATCAACTGATGATGGGCTGAAACTGCCCAAACTGCAAACTGAAAACAAAACAAAACAAAACAAAAAACAATTCTTTTTATCTTTGTAAGTGGGTTTATCTCAGGTATTTTGTCACAGCGATGAAAAGCTGACTAACACAGACATTCTGGACAGAAGGAATAGAATATGAATGGCTGCATGAAGGAACAGGTGGATGTAGGGGGCAGTGGCTGAGTAGAGGGAAGGTGGCTGGAACACGAGGTGAGGTGCAACAAGAGATAAGGAATAAAGAGAAGTAGGGGGAGGATTCGAGGAACTTTGGATGCCAGTTTAGGACTTTATGTTTGGATTCTAGAGGAAAGGGGCAAGAAGAGTGACAGCACTGGGAATGCAGTCATGCAAAGAGTTGCTGGAAGATCTGAGGGTGTTCATCTCGGAAGAAAGACCTGGGACGGATCATCACCTTCAAATATGGAAAACATCTGAACAGCAATATGGCAATACAGATAATACAATAAATATGAGTCCATTTTTTTCCCCCAGTAATTCTGCTTAGGACAGTAGCTGAAGGAAATAATTCTAAATGAAGACAAGCCTTCTGGATAAAATCATTCATGGCTGTATTATTTATAACAATAACAAAAACTGGAAAAAACCTGCATGCCCAGTACCAGGAGAGTGGTTAAATCAATTATAGTAGATCTTTACAATAGTGTATTATGTGGTTGTTAAAATGAAGTATAAAAATTTAAAGGCCTGAGAACATGCTTTTAATATCATGGTATGTGGAAAGATAGGATATAAAATGTCTATAGAAAATTATCTTAATGACGTAAAAATAATATGAACTAAATGAAAATGTCAAAATCTTATCCATGGTTATTGCTGTTGATGAGTTTTGGGTGACTGATATTCTCAGGTTGTTCTAGAAATTATTTATAAATAGGAGTTGGGAGTTGGCAGCATCATTGGGATAAATACCCAGACCCTCAAGTGAAAAACTCTGAGTGAAATCCCTACCATGTGTGCATGTTTTATGCCATTTGTTTATTACAGCCACCACTACCGTCATCACTACTGAATTTACTGAACATGTGTCCTGCATTGGGCAGATACTCTTTTCTCCCCACATATTATGTCTCTTAATCTTCTCGATTCTCTAAGGCAGGTTTTATTTTTACTCACATTTATCAGATAAGGAAGCCAAAGCTCAAGGAGATCAAGCAACTTGTCCAAGATTACACAGCTAGTAAGTTTCAGAGTTGGAGTTTGAACCTAGGACATGAGATTCTAAACTGTCATACTATACTGCTGTCATGGTCATAGCATGATCTCTAGTCATGTGTCATCATTTTCCATAATAATGAACTCCACTCATCAAAATGGCACATCCTATTGGCAATGCCATATAAATAAATGTCAATTGCATTTTAAGTAAATGACTTAAGTGAGACAAAGTCCCATGATCAGGCAAAGCAGTCACAGTAAGTAAAACACATGTTTAATAAAAGTGAATAACTAACATTTACTGAGACTTATGTGTGAAGCAATGTTCTCAGTTTCTATATTAACTACTTTTTGTAACACTCCATAAGTTTAGTATTATTATGATCCTATGTCTTCATAGGAAGACAATGAGCTTAAATAATTTGTCCAAGGTGGCATAGCTAAACAGGATTAAAACCCACTCCACTCCACACTACTATTCAATATGGCCTCTGAATGTGTGGAATGAAATAAAAAAAAATTAAAAAATTAAAAATCTTAATGGCTAGCATTGGGAGTCCTTTCAGGGAAATCACTATCTTTCCTTATGAAAATATCCTGATAAAATATTTGGGAATCGAGGTGTTGGTGAGAATTTCAGCAACAAAAGAAGCGTCAAGCTTCTCTCTTGGACAAAGTGAAAGGAATTTTTTTTTTTTCTCTCTCTCCCTCTCTAGAAAAAGAAAAGGGAATAAGAGTCCGCACTTACTCTGCACCTTGCAGAGCAGGTGGAGGCACCTGGAGGTGGGGCTGGGCTCAGAGGGACAGGACGCAGGGAGGTGAAGGACACTGAAGAACAACTCACACCTTAATTTTAATTTGGAGTGAAAATCTCCTCCCTCAAAAAGTCAGGAAGTACTATTAATGCTCACAATCCATGTGTGATTAATGATACTGTGTTGTTGTAAATTGAAAAAGTCCTGATTTTCATGTCTGGCTCAGTACCTTGTAAAACAGAATCATCGAATTTAAAACAAGACCTTAGAATCATATATGCTGGTGCCACAAAACTCTGGAATTTGCAGGAGTGTTTTTGAAGGGCCTCATAGTCTGAAATTGTAGGCTCTAGGAAATGCTTTCTAGATCTCTCCAAAAACAGAGGCCCTAGTCCACATCTGAATGCCTGCTTCATCTGGTTTAAGCCTCCTGACCATCCTGTTGTCTTGCGCTCTGGTCACTCTCTTAAAAATTGAGACCATGTTTAGAGCCTGGAACTTCCTCCGGTCTGTGGCAGGAAGGAGAACCAGGATTCCAAGCAAGGTTGGTCTGATTGCAAGACCCTGAACCTTCCCAGCACCTGCCTCCCCCCACCTGTCTTGGTTTTGCTTCTCTGTTGGACCTCTCTGTGGGGACACCCTGCAGCTTCAGGGGTAGAGACTTTATCTCCAGGAATAACCCAGGTCTTAGTTCACTGGCCAGGACTTGGAGATGGGTCTGGAACTAGGGTTATACACAAAGACAAGCGACTCTAGACCCCTGCGGAGTGAGCCATTGGGCTCATTTAAGGAAGCAATGGGTTACTACCTGGAGTCTGGTAAAGATTTTAAAAGTAACAGTTTTCCAGTTTTAAAAATGTAAAAATCGTATTTTCCCAGTTTTCCACATGTAAACTTCTAGCAAAATTTGTTCAGTCTTGTAACAGAATTCTCCTAAGTTTCAAGCAATTTTAAATTTAAAAAAATACATGTAAATTGGAGAACATTTGAAACACACACACACACACACACACACACACACGAGGAAAATAGACAAAATCTCAGGGAATTTCAGCATGCTATGGCTAAAAATAAAATAAAATAAAACACCTTTGACAATTTGGTTTTACTGGGCCTTTCTTTGAATATTTAGTGAGACCCCCCACACCTTTTCATATATTAACTGGAAATTTGTTTCTTTTTTCATAAATTGCCTTTCCATTTCTTTAATTCCTTTTTAAGATAGGATTCTTGTTTAAATTGAAATTAGAATAAGCTATGAATAGAGGTGATTATTCAAATGCCTTAGCATTTTACCTATAGAGTAACTGTCTGTCTTTGCTCTGCCAAGTAAAAGATGGGGAGGGAAAGAGGGGTAGTCAAGATAGAGAACACTGCTCCCCTGATTGTATTTTCTCTATCAACTATTCTGGGGGATGTCATGGGGGTAAAGGCTCAAATAATTGGAAAATGATTCATTAAGTAAAAATATTTATTTTTAAAAGTGTAGCTAAGGCACAGGGTTTTCTACAACCTTTTGGTGTTAATAAGGATTAAGAGCAGGAGAGGAAGATAGATAACATTTTCCAGACACTCAGGATCCCATGCACTTTGGACAACCCTAGTGAGGAGGAAGGAGTTTAAGAGAGGTGGCTAGACCCCTGTTCTTTGAAGTCTTGGATTGCCGTTGATGTGTTTTATAACCTCAGGTAAGTTCCAATCATCCAACCACTGGTAAAATAAATAGGATGTGTTTGAGATGGGGTTTGAAGGATGCACACAATTTTGATAGGTGCAAAGACATTCCGGGTGGAGGCAATAGAATTGGCAAAGTCCGAGCACTTTCCTCTCCAGGGTGATACCAAACCAAGTAATTGTGGCCCCCATTTTGTAACAACTCTACTTTGTGAATAGAAAAGGCAACAAATATGTTTACTTTTGAGAGATGGAGTTTCACCAACTTCTTTTTATTTCTGTCTCAGTACTCAGAAACCCACCTGCCTTCTCCTAAGTGTTCCTGCCCACATAGGTAGACCACATCATAAAAATGCATATTTGAAATAAGAAACCACACTGCTTCAGTCATTTTGACAGCCAGACGTTAAGCATACGGAGAAATTACACATGACTGTCTTTAAAATCCAGTGAAGGACTTTTATGATCCGTTAGTTGAAGGGCAGGTCTAGAATTTTCATATGTGGTTTATTTTCACTAATTGTATAATATATCCATGCAAACTCATTAGAACAGTATTTGTTTTACTAAGAATAAAAAAAGCATGAGCCTGAACATTATTTGGATTGCTAATTGTGTAATAAGTTACTCACTTTTAAAAAATATCTTGCATTTGCAGCAGATTTGTGTTTCCATTCTCTCAAGTTTCCTGAACATCTCTTGTACCTGGCATGGCACAGGAGCTGCAGAAATGAGCAGTACAGACTTCCATGGAAGACCAATGAGAGCACAGCTAAAGCTACTAACAGTTTTCCCCAAAACAGAGTTAGTGTCCATAGCGTGACACCTACAGATCCCAGAGGAAGGAATGATCGACTATCTTGCTTGGGAAGCATCAGACAACTTCACAGAGGCATTATTTGAGCTGCCTCATAAAGCTCAATAGGATTTTTTCCCTTAACAGAAAGGACCGAAAGATATTAGTTTCTCCAAGGAAACCTCCCTGATCTCCCTCACTCAATTCATTTCTCCTGCCATTATTCTCATAAACAGCACTCCTCACCTGTGTAACATGTACAACCCCCAAGTTTCCATTTCTTCATTCCATTTTCTAGTTAATGTCTATTAAGTTAATCCAGTTGATGGTAGACTATGTGTCTAATGAGAACAGGGGCCAATTTTTTTTTTTTTTTTTCCCCACTAACTAGGACCCAGGGCAGAGAAGGAGCTCAGTAAATGTTTGTGGAATGGATGAACAGCATGAACAAAGAAACAGGAGAGGAGGAAGGAGCAATTTAGGGAATGCAGATCAGTTCATACAGCGTGACTAGTTTATAGTGCAGATCAGTTCATACAGTGTGGTTGGGTTACAGTGCAGAACCAGAACTTGAGCAAAAGTTAGCTCTTAGCTACCAATTTTGAACTAAAGGAATTCGGATGAAAGTGAAAGGTAGCCAACTGGTACTTCTAAGTAGCCTGTCTGACTCTCCCTCCATGCTCTCCACTAACCTATCGTTTCAGGTGTCCTGTGGTTAAAGTTGCAGGTGGCACTGACCTCTGAGCTTTTTTCTTTGAGCTTCTTTTAGTTCAAATTCATTTCATTTTCTGTTACTCATTTAGATACTCAAAAGAGGAGTTTGGGGTAACGAAATCCATCTTAACCTTCAAAGTGAGGTTCATGTACTGCCTGGGAATCCTGAAACCTCAGACAGGAAGGGACATCAGGAAGCTGAAGAAATTGAATCTCAGGCTCGGGAAGTGATTTGTCGAGGGCCACACAGGTGTGCCCAAATCCACTCTGTCTTATCATCTACCACTTCTCTGAAGCCACTGGCCTTTCATTCAGCAACCCTGCATTTCCAGGCATCTGCCCCACAAGAGTTTCCTGTTTCACCTCCGCAGTCATTGGCAGTTCCTAGCCTCTGCCAAACGTCTGGCACTTGACAGGGATGATCCCTGCTTCCCTATCCCTGCAGGGTGCTGAAGGGGGCGGGTTATGAATTAGGCCTTAATTATATACAGCCAGGCAGAGTGCAAATAAACAGGCACAGGGCAAGCTCTCAGGGCTGGGGGTGGGGCTGCAGGCGCACGTGTGTCCTGCCTTCTCTGTGGCTGTCTGCTGGAGCCCGGAGGCGCCTCTGCAGGTGCCTCAGTCTTTGCCTCTCTCCTGGGCTGGGTTCCTCGTGACTCTGCCACCATTTGCCCCCATGATTTCTACCCTGGTGTGCCCTCTCTCCTACAGTACAGAATTGTAGTGCTTCTTTCGCACGATATGCCGTGTTCTGCCACATCCCAGGTTTTTGTCCATGCTATATATCCCTCCTTGGAAATTCTCTCTCTTGACTTTTGGGTCTTTAAGAAAGCTTGACTGAAGAGTTGCTTCCTCTGTGAAGAATCTTGAAGCATCCTAACTTAAGGGCTCCTTCACCTGTTTTCATTCTGCACTTTCTAGCCCTTCTGCTTCCTTTATAGCATTTATCTTTTGGGGAGATACTTGTCAGTACATCCACCAAGAATATAAAAGCCATCATTAATAACTAGAGTTTATTAAGCACTGATAGTGTAATAGCAAATGTGTTGAGAATTTTATTCATGGGGACCAGTTAGTCTTTACAGTAACCTTGAGAATTTGGTCCCCTAATTTGGGTGCCACTCAAATCAAAGCTTCAAATAAGGATCGGGAACCAGGAAGGAGGAAAGGCAAAATAAGTTTGTGCTTTTGAAGGCCCTGCTGTAGGCAATGGCAGTTCAGTTCCATCTCCTACAAGAGTGGGAGGCTGAGCACTTACCCGCCAGTGGCCATGCCCTGTGGATTAGGAGCCATCGTGGGGGCTAGGGGCTGTCAATGCCCCTGCACTTCTGGACTGACACTTACCTACATGTTAAGCATATTTGGCAACATGGGAGAGAGTCCTGAGGCAGAATGTTGAAAGATGAGAGCTATTTGATCAAAGTGGGAAACGGTACCATGTGATTCTAAGCTTATATAGAATAACATCACAGTTGCAGCTAAAGTTAGGAGTGGGTCAACAAGGGTGCAACAAGGTCCCAGAGACACCTGCCTTAGCAGAGAGCCCCATTGTGCAGGTAAGGGAACCACTGTCTCTAACTGAAGCTTGGGTTCTTAGCTTGTCAACTAGACCCTGGGCGCCCTGAGAATAGGGATCATGCCTTCTTAGTCTCTGCAATTTCAAAGTCTAGCAAAGTTCTGGCACATTCTGAATGCTTACTAGATGAAAGATGAACAAATGAAGGAGTGGTCAGAGTGGTAATTTGGTGTTCTGTAGGATTGATTCATGCCCCTAACATTCATCCTATTTCTTATAAGACCTCAAGGAGCTTATAGCCAGTCAGGGAAGGCAGACAGTCAATGAGTACTTTTTAACAATGTGGTGAGTGCTTTAAAACTAGAATTCTGTGTCATGGGAACATGAGCAACTGGAATCACCTAGTCTATGAATCAGGAAGAACTTGTGGAGGAAATGAAGTGTAAGCTGACACCTGAAGAATAAGTAAGTCATGGGCAGGGATGGATGGGAGAAGGAAACACTTGTTGAGGGAGCAAGGGAGCATGGAGCTCAGAGATCACATGGCTATGGTGTGGTGGGGTGTGTGTGGCTGTAATAACCAAGGTTAGAGAAGTAGATGGGTCAGATTATGGAGGACTGTTTTAGTTCAAGTTAGGAAATACCATTCTGGCTATGTTTAAGGAAAAGACATTGGAGGGAAGCAAAACCGGATTTGGGAAGCCCCTTTGGAGGCTGCTGCTGATATCTAAGCTCCTTGAGTTGCTTATCCTAAGTTGGATGAATGTTTGGGGCAGCATGGAAGATGATTATGGAATAGTGTAATGCCTAGCTAGTGGGGATTGGAGAAGTGGAAATTTTGGAGATATGCATGAAGCTGAGTGGTTAGGACTTAGAGGAGAAGGTGGGTGATATGGTTTGGATATGGAAAATTCCCAAAAGTCTCATGTTGAAAGCATGGTTCCAGGAAGCAAGGTTTCAGAGGCGGGTTTTTAGGCAATGATTGGATCACAAGGGCGCTGACCTCCCACTCTGCTTTCCAGTGGCCATGAGCAGATAACTTTTCTTTGCTACACCCTTCTGCCATGATGTTTCTGCCTTGGAGCCAACTGACCATAGACTGAATCCTCTAAAACCATGAGTCAAAATAAATCATTGGGACAAAAGGTTGACTGACACATGGGGATCATGTCAAGGATGATTCCCAGGATTCTAGCCTGAGCAGCAGCAGGTGGTGGGTGCTGGTGCCACTTCCTGTGACAGGGAGTATAAGGGGACAAGTTTGGGGAGTGGAAGGTGTCTTACTCATGCTGATCTTGAGTAACCTGGTGGATCCATGGTTGAGACACAGGCCTCAGGGTCAAGGTCATGGCTAGATAAGTCAAGTAAGCACAGAAGGAGAAACACTTAAGGAGACACTCTCAGGATCCCCTAAGTACAGGGTCAGCACATAAAAATGAGTGTCCCCTAAAATTTTCACCCTAGACACCTTGCTTACTTCATTCTAGTCTTAGTCCTGTCTGGGGCAAAGGACAGAGGGTCTGACTGGAGTCACAAGTTTGGACAGTAATAGCACAGGTGATGGAGTGGACATTGGCCATTGTTTGGCTTCCCAGTATTGATTTCTACTTCCTAATGGCACTCAACTTCAGTTTGGGGAATTAGCTTACTCCATTGTGTGTTGGGGTGGGACCCTGTGTGGGAAAGAGGTGCCTGCTTCTCACAATAGGAATCTGAAAGGGCCCCGGAAGAACACACTCTGGACATTACAGCTTGAACCCAGAACCCATTGTTATTCTTAGTGTAAATCCTTATCTAGTGGCTCTTGCTGAACAATTCAGCAAGATGATCAAAGAAAATGAACAGCTGTAGGCCATTTTAGTTTACTAGCCATCCTGTTGTCTTTGGTTTTCTATTTGGCTAACATGCTAAATGGAAAAAAACAAAATCACTCCTTGTTAAGAAGGTTCTTGGGAGGATTTGAGGTCTCTACCTATTGCAGCAAATGTTGTTACCACCTTAAATCCATTTTCAGGCTGCTGGGGTTAGGGTAGGTGGGAGGAGTAAAAGCCAAGTGGAGAAGGGGTGCATGTAGAGGTTTAGGATAAGATAGAGCCACTGGAGGCAGACCAGAGACATGAAAGTAATATCTGATTCTTGGGGAGAGTGTTGGAAACTATTTTGAAGTCTAAACTGAAATGAATTGTATCAGTAAGTTAGAGGTTAGGCTGCTACAACAAAGACTCCTTAATAAAAGGAACTTAAGTCAAATAGATGCTCATTTCTTTTCCACATATTATTCCAGAAGTCTGCCATCTGCAACATGTGGCTTCCATTTCTAGGTTCAAAGTGATCATTCCAGTAAATCCATTTCTCAGCCAGAGGGAATGTTTTAGTCAGCTTCTTCATCACTGTGACCCAAAGATCTGACAGGAACAATGTAGAGAAAGAAAAGTTTATTTTGGCTCATGGTTTCAGAGGCTCAGTCCATGGTCAGTAGACTCTATAACTCTGGGTCTGAGGTGACACAGAACATCATGATGGAAGGGCAAGGTAGAGGGAAGCAGCTCAGGACACAATGTGCAGGAAGGGAGAGAGAGAGAGAGAGAGAGAGAGAGAACTCTGTTCACCAGGAACAAGACATAAACCCTAGTGACCCACAGCCTCTAGCTGCACCCTACATGCCTACAGTTATCACCCAGTTAATCCATATAAATGGATTAATCCACTGATTAAGTTAAGACTCTTATAATCTACCATTTTACCTCTAAACTTTCTTTCATTGTCTTACACATGAGCTGTTGGGGGATACCTCATATCTAAACCATAACAGAGAAGAACAAAAGAAGATAGGGAGGAAAATCAGCTTCTTTTCTCAGAGAATGTGACCTGAGAATTGTATTGATGTCCATCACTTACGTTCCACTGCATGCCATACCTAGATGCTAGGAAGCTGGGAGATGTAGTCTCTGGAGGGTGCATGAAGATGAGTACTAGTTTTGAGACAGATCTATTCAAAAAGACAAAAAATGGAAAATAGATTTTAGGGGTATTGATAAGATTTTGCCAAATGATCATACTCCCTTGAAGCCAAGTTGAATTTGGCTTGTATTTCTTTGCAATACAAAGTCACCTAATTCTAGACAGGATTTGTCTCAGCCTTTGCTCTTCCCATGTTTCCTTTCTGTGATCTTTATGAGACAGTCCAACAATGCACTTTGTTTGAATGCAATTGAGTTTGGTTAGTTAAGGAGGGAAATACCCTGATGATGATACTGTGTGCCAGTCACACAATATCTAGATTACTCACATATCTGATTTCCTTTAATCTGTAATGTAACTTTCATGAGTTTTTATTTTTTTTTTAAATCTCTCGGTTGCAAGTGAGGACAATGAGTCTGAAGAGGTTTACACAAGATGGCCCAACAACTGATAGAGCTGTGAATCAAAGCTTATCTGATTTTAAGGTTCCTGTTCTTTTCATTCTGTCGCCACTGTGTCACTGTGATATGGAGGTGCATGGGAGGGGCCGTGGGAGGTCAGGAAAGATGGGTGGTGGAGGGGGCGGGGAATGGAGCAAGCACAGGTAATAATGGGACCGTATGTGTGTGTGTGTGTGTGTGTGTGTGTCTGTGTATGTATCTATATGTGTACCTGTGTGTGTGTGTGTGTGTGTGTCTGTGTGTGTGTGCATGCACACTCATCTGAAGACAGGAGGCTGGTAGGAGGGAGACAGGGGCTGAAGAGACTGGCAAGACCCCCCCCTTCCCTCCACTGTGCAGCTCTGCTGACTGCTCTCTGGCAGGCGCCTGCTTGTTGACTGGGTGTTTATTTGAACGCGGTGGCCTGCAGACCCGCAGTCTTCCTTGATCTGACAAGCTTGGGGAGGCTGGTTGAAACTCGGGTTGCGACACCCAAGAGCCTGGGCTTTAGTGTGGGAAGTCACTTAGTCCATGAGGAGGGGAGGGACCCAGGGAGGCTGCTGGGGAAGCAGAGGCGGGGCAGGCGCCAGGGTGGGAGGAGGCAGGCAGGCAGGCGCTTGGCCAGCAAGCTGGATTTCCAGGAAGGAAGGGCCGCCTTCCACCACTGGGCTGCAGTGAGGTTGCCTTGATGTCTTCTTCCAGAGAAGGTTCTCTCACAAGAATTCTATTGTCTGACCCTCAGGAACGAGAGGAAACTCGTTCCTTAAGGGGCACAATGAAGACACCACAGCCAAGGACGCAGGGCGGAAGTGGGAGTCCTTGAGTTCCCTAAGAACCTGGGCAGCAGCCTTTGGCAAGTGTGAGGGGAGCAGCCCTGCAGGAAGGGCTCCTGCAAGAGCAGCCAGGCTGGGAACAGGGCGAAGACAGGGGCTGGGTCTTCTGACTGCCCAGCCTGGTCTCTCTGGGACTATGGCCACCCTGGGACCTCCAGCCTCTCTTCTGCACATCAGAGGGTGCATTCTCCTAAGCCAGGCAGAGCTACTCACCCTTCCCAGAACAATCCCCACTGCCACCATCCCCGTTCCCTCTAGTGCCCTTCCTTGCCCCCACCTGTGTTCGTAGTTCAGAGTCCTGATCCAATGTCACCTCTGGGAAGCTTCCTTGATTATGCTGAGCAGTCACCTATGTCTACTTTCTGTCCAACTCATTATTTTTACCCACATATCATCTTACATTTCACAGATAACCTGTAAAATACATGCTGGTAAATAAAGAGTCCTAATGTGCTGTAATGCTGTTATTTGTGATAATTAAATAAATATCACATGATATATGTTTTTGCATAGAATCTTTGGTTGAAACTTGTATTTTAATTTGTTATTGTGACTCTTTTGTTTTAGGGAGTGTGGCTCCTGTACCTGTGCCTGCATTTGTGTGCTTGGTAGAGGAGGGGCCTGGCACTCCTTTCTGACTGCACCCTTCGGATGCATCCCTATCTCTCAGACATGGATTTGGGAGCAGGTGCTGCTAAGGGTTCTTCTAGCTGAAAATGCTATGGGGCAGACCTGAAATATTGAAAACATGACCTCCTGGGAACATTTGTATTTTGAAGGCTTCACTTAAGTAAAGGTGAAACAGTGGGGTTCTAGAGATTCACAGAACTTTCTGCAGAATGACAAGAGCAGAGGGCCCAGCTTCCATCATTCAGCTTGGACCGAGTGTGACCACCCCTTATTAAATTTCACTGAGGAAAAGATGCCCAGGACACTGAAACACACATTGCTAAGTGAAGGAAGCTGGTCTGAAAGGCTACACACTACCCGATTCCAACTGCTTGACATCTGGCAGAGGTGAGCCAACAGAACAGCAGCAAGGTCAGTGGTGGCCTGGGGCCAAGGGCAGGAGGGACAAACAGGCAGGGTAGAGAGATTCTGTGGAGTAGTAAAACTGTGTGACACTGTAAAGACTCACAGATGACATACATTTGCTAAAAACCATAGAATGTACAGTAAGAGTGAACCCTAATGTAAATTAAACTGGAACTCATATGTCAATATTGGTTCACTAATTGTAACAAATGTACCACATTAATGCAAAATGCTAATAATAAGGGAAGTTGTATAGGGAGGGGAGGAGGTCTATGGAAACCCCTTGTAGATTTTACTAATTTTTTCAGTAGACTTTAAACTCCTTAAAAAATAATGTCTATTTATAGAAAATTAGCCACACATTTCCTTAATTATAGCTAACATTTATATAGCACTTACCACATTCCAGATATGGTTCTAAGCACTTTGTATATATTAGCTCATTTTTTAAAATTTTCACATTGGGCTTGTGAGCTAAGTACCACTAATATTCTCAAATTATGAATGAAGAAATGAAGCACAGCAAGGTTACTTGCCCAGGGTCACACAGCAAGTGACAGGCAGGGCCTGATTTGACCCAGGCATCCTGGCTGCAGAGTTTGCATCATGCCATATGACGATCATCTATATCATATGCTGTGGTAGTCAGCTTTCTGTTGCTATAACAAAGACCTGAGACAACTTAGAAAAGAGTTTCCTTAGCACATACTTTTGGAGGTTCTCATCCACGATCAGTTGGCTCTGTTTCTTTGGGCCTGTGGCAAGGCAGCACGCCATGGCAGGAGAACATGGCAGAGTCAAATCAGTCACCTCACAGTCAGGAAGCAAAAGAGAAGAAGGAAAGGGCTTGCCCTCACTGACCTAAGGAATTCCCACAAGACGCCATCTCTCAAAGGTTCCCCTGCCTGACAGTAGCACCTCTTGGGGACCTAGCCTTTCATGCACAGGCCTTTGGGGGACGTTCAGGATGCAAGCCATAGTGTGCACCAATGTGTGCTATCCATGCCAGGCATCCTCTTCCTACAAGCCTTTCAGACCTGCCATCAGCTCAGAGAGGTGGCGACCTTACATTGTGCTGTCCTAACACCAGGCCTTCACCTCTACCGATGCAAGACGTGTAACAGGTTTGTTGAATGTGTGTTAAGGGATTGCCAAAGAAGCATTTGGCACATGTTTTGTTGAATCCCAGAGGAGCTGTGACTGTCACTGACCTGCCAAATCACAGCTGTCCACAGGGGTGCAGGCGAGATGAGTTTGCTGTGATGTGCTCCGGGTGCATTTATGCCAGCTCTGGCTCTCTGTTGCTTCCCCCTCTAATGTCCACAGGCCTCTTTTTTGACCACCTCATCTACATCATTGCTTGGGCTCAATGTCAAGACTTCTACTGGCTTCTCATTCTTAGAAATAAAGTGAAGGTTGGCCAAACTCCTACCCTTGAATGCTGCTTTTGCTCTTCATGTTTTCTCAAAGCTTCATCTGTAGACATGCTCATTTGGAGATGAAGCTTAATCCAAACCAGAGATAAGAACTCATTTAGAAAAATAGAGGGTCACTTAACAGTACCCCAGTCTCCAGAAGGTGACTTCCCCAGCTGGAGAAGACAAAGAAAGCAGTGGGGGTAGTTCAGCTTCCCTTAGTCACTTCCCAGGCTTTATGCCATGTTCCCAATCAGAGGTCACCTGCAACAATTCTTCCATTTGCAGGAATCAGATGGTGGTGACATGGTTGAGTTTGGCCTGAATTTCCTGCCTTGATAAGGGGGCCTCCTGGGAAGCTGTGCCTCACCTGGGACTCTGGAAACTGGACTGGGGTAGGGGTCTCACAGGACGACAGGTAGCAAAAGGAAGTCTGCAAATGGCCCAGTGTGGAAGGTGGTCATGGATGTGATGGGTAGCCTCCCCCATGTCCTGGCTCAGCCCACCATGTCTCTCCTTTCTCTCTTCCTATTCTCAATGGCCCAGTTACAGTGAACTCCCTTTACTTCCCTTGTGCCTTTCTTACCCTCTGTCCCCATCTAACTCTTCGCCTTCCGTCCAGTTCCAGGTGTAGTGGCAGTGACTCCCCAGATCTGTTCCAAGTTCCCCTTGCAGGTTAGAAGCCCGGCTCTGGGTCCTCACCTGGACCTGACCTTCCCCTAGCAAAGCACTCCTTACACCTAGCAGTAATGAATAAAATCCCAGTTTGACATGCTTGTTAGCCCATATGCTGTGTAAGGGATGAGAGGGGTTCTATTTATTTGCCTTTTTGTTCCTCACTGTGGTGCTGGGATCAGGAGAAGCTCTTATTTAGTATTGGTTGGATAAATGAATGAACTCTACAGCCCCACTACGAAGAGAGTGTGAGAAGAGATGGGCACTCACACAAGTCCTAGGCCAGAAACCAACACCAACAGGGCAGTAGCAAGAGCCTGAGTATTTGTTACATTCTGGGCACCATAAATGTGTGTGCAATAAAGGAAAGAAAAAGGATCTCCCTGTGTTTGGAGCTGAACCCCTCAAAAAATTAAGTAAGCCTTCAGTAGAGCAAAGCACCTTTCCCCCAAGAATCATAATGGCCCCAGGCTAATATATTTTGGGTGAGCTTTGGGTCATAGGTAAAAAATGAAAGTTTTGCCCCCTCCAAAGCACTTCCTTGAGGATGCACTGAATCACAGTGAATGGCCGATTGAGCTGCCAGCAGGCCATTAGAAAGCGGGTTGTCAGAGACTCATATTACGTAGGATTAATATTAGGCATCTCTGTCTCAGCCCAGTGAAAGGCCTCAAGTGTCCTTGGAATTCCAGCGACCTTTCCCCATCAATGACGACATTGTTCTCCTGCCCGATGGCTTCATTCATAGGAAATGCTCCACACTTCTCATCATCACTGCCCACCACATCTGGGGCGGGGTCCGAGGGCCCCACACTGTTACCTTTCCCTGGCACAAAACCTCCCAGGCTGCAGGAGCTCCAGATCGTTGCTTCCTGAGTCTCTCCACAATCTTTTCAATGGTCTTAGCTGAGAATTAGGAGGCAATTGCGCAGGTTCTAGGAGCCTAGCAGATCTTAAACCTGTCATCAGCAGGGCTCCTCCGATCCAATAGGGTGAAGCTGCTGATAAAAAAAAAAAAAAAAAAAAAAAAAAAAAACCACCTAGAACTCCGGCAATGCGAGCAGGACCTGGAGCCCAGACATGCCATTTTCATTTAGGGAAAGCACATTGGCTCTAATGGGCTGTTGACATGTCTGTTTCTAAATCTTCTCCATGACCTTAAGAGCTTGCTATTTTTCTGCCTCCGTTTCTCAGATGAGGGGCTATGGCTCAGGGCACACAGCAATTAAAGGAATTGCTAGGATTCAAATGTAGGCCTGCCTCACTTCAAACACAGGGTTGGGTGATGATGGTGTCTATTGGAGACCGAGGCGGGTTACACAGTGCTCTGGGGGTTTCGTTCTGTTTCCGTCTTCCTCATGAAGACCTTGGGATATAGGAACTGAAGCTTGGGCAGGCTTGGTGAATGCTTTTCTGGTGCAGTACAGCAACTTAGGCCCATTTCTCTGGCAGTTCGGTCATCCTTGTAGAGAAGATGAGGGACTGGGAGATGCAGAAGGAAGGGTCTGGAGGTTGGGGAAGGATGTTCAGCATTGTGGGGGGACGGAAGCGAAGCCACTGAGAAAGCAGGGTGAGTCTCATTCGAGGTGAGTGTAAGTGGCACTCAGCACGTGTCTTCTGAACAGAGGTACAAATGCTAGCAGGCAGCTGAGGAGCAGGAAGGTGACACTTAGGGAGGCTCCGGCGAGACCCCACCAAGGTTCTTTACTTGAGAAGCTCCTGAACCTTCACCTTGTAAATCTAATTTCAGCCAGAATCCTGTTAAGACAGTTTAATAAGGGCGCCCCCATACCCGATCACCTTTACTACCTGCTCAGGTTTCTCCTCTTCCCCATCCTCCCGGTGGCGGCGAATGATCCTGGCCTGTCTTCAGCAAGGTCAGTTCAGCTAGAGTCCCCCTTAACCCTGCCATTTCCTTTTAGGAATTTTTCCTCCACTGACTCTCACTCTGCTCCTTGGCTAGCAACTCCTTCTGCCCTGGCTGGTTTTCAATTGGGTTCAATCCTCCCTCCACTGCAAACTCCCATTGTAGTAGCCGCCATGCCCTGGGCGATGAAGTATCATTGCATGTACTTCCTTTAACAGGCCCTGGAGCTGCAGTTGTGAGAGTGAGTTGCTGGGAGCTGGGGTCCTAGGGTCAGGGAGTGGACATCAAGAGTTTCAGAGGAGGAGTCATTTGGAATGGTGACAAGGGCCCCTGTGGGGTCGTGAACTGGGTAACTGCAGAAACATCAGCTCTGTTGTTGAGGAAAAAGACCAATCAGGGCAGAGCCAGGGAGTCTCCTTCCACTCATCTGGGTCTTCCCCTCTTTCCTGGGGATCAGAGTTGTGGTGTCTAGGACTTGGGTGGATGTAAATGTCCTTCCACTTGGAAGAGCCAAATGTCAGCTTTCTCCAGAGATCTATTTCCAAGAGGGAGAAAATGTTAACTTTGTTGCACTGAGGCTGACTTTGCTCCTGTGACATCAACGTGGACGGCATGTATAGCCAGGGAGCACGGAAGTGGTCCATGGTGCTTGCCACTGTGGTTTTCTGTGGATTGGGTACAAGGTAGTGGCAGAGCTGGTTTATGTGTGCATTTTCTTTTTTATTCAGGCACTGACTTTGCCCAATCAGCCCTGGCTTCCTGCTGCACAGATCTGGGCTGTAATAGAGCCGGTCTTATTTTATTTTTTATTAAGTTCATGAACTTTAGAGGAAGGAACCTGGAAAAAATGGTCTCATTACCTCAGGAATGAAGGCTCATGCTTCTTTTAATGCCAGACGTTGGCGTGGCCTTGCTTGTTATAGCCACAAATAATCCGGGTGGAAAATTGCAGCACAGTGGCAGGGCACAAACAGGATGGCTGCTTGGGGTGAAGCAGGTGGGGTGGGGGAGTGGAGGTCAATGAGGGGTCAACCCAAAATGAAAGGCTCCTGAGTCCAGGCTTGCAGAACTCAACCCTGGCTAGCCATTTATATAGATTGATTCTGGGAGGACAGAGTCTATCAAAGACCTTTCCAGAACCCAGAAAGATGGGAGGAGTTTCGATTCAGAAGGATTTGGTTCCAATTCCAACTTGGCTACTTATTCTAAGCTGCAGATTTGTCTACACATTTTCCAAACCTCTCGCATCTCAGTTTCCAGATCTGTAATATGTAGAAAATCTTCACTTGTCAGATTGTTGAGGGGATGGGATGAGAATGCAGGAAAGGTGTCTGGGGCAGGGTCTACAAAGGAGAATGTGGTGCAGGACACATTCTCTAAGGAGCTATGCCCGTGCGTAATCCAGATGGCCGTTCACACAGTTTAATTGTTAGTTGACCAAAAGGCAGGTCACAGCACTGGAATTTACCTCCCTGCAGAGGCTTGTGGAAGGAGGGCGGGGACTACAGGACCCAAGCTAGTCCAGCAATGGCTAAACCTTTAGAAGATGAGAAAATCCCTGGGGCTCTTGTTAAACAATAGGAGTTTCAGGATTCATCCCAGACCCACTGAGCAGAAGTTCCCAGGGGCCCAGAAACTTGTGCATTTCCACAAAGGACCCAGACAATTCTTATCATCAAGTAATTTGGAGAAACATTGATGAATCATTGCTGTACTACTGGGTTATTACAGATAACAAGCTGACTTATTTCTCTATGTGAGTAAAGTAAAAATATACTACAAAGGTGATCTCTAAGACCCAGATTTAAATGATTGATATTTGGGGAAAGGTGTAGCTTGCTTTCAGGAGAAAGATGCTCTTCCGTTCCTTTCTGCCTTTGCCCCTGCCTGAGGTTCCCTCTGCTTGAAGTTCTCTCCCTGACTCTCTGGCTAACCTTGCTCCTTCTTCAAGAGTCAGTTCAGGAATCACTTGCTCACCCAATCTTTCATGACTGCCTCAGGTGAGATCAGGTGCCTCTTCCTCTATGTTTCCTTATGATGCATCCATTATGAGGTGGATTATATCATGTTTTGTGTTTGTTTATGTGTTTCTTCCCATCCTGGTTTAGGTGCATGGATTTCAAAAAGAGTTGCTGCGTACAGATTGGAGTCAGTCTCTGGAGGATGACGGTGGACAAAACACATCAAATAAAAAGTTGGAGGTTGAATGTGACCTGTCCAGTAGGAGATTTACAGGGAAGAGCAGGCGCAAAGTGGAGAAGTCTTACAAAGACACATTTTCTTCTTGTCTTGAAGCATTTTTAATGAGAAAATCATATTTGCAATGTCTTTTGAGGTCTTAAAATTCTTTCAGTAAGTCACATTGGTGTTTTCTCATTAGACTTCATGAAGAAAAGGAACTATTCTAATTCTGAAAATAATATAGATCATTAAATTGAAAGGAGTCTAGATTAGTTTTGACTAATTAGTGTAACATGCATACTGCATGTTTTGTAAAGTGTGCTATGATCTTGTATATGAAGGGCTCTGACTTCAAATGCGCTTTAAAATCATGCCTCTTCCATCAACTGCTGGGTGGCCTTGAACCAGTTACTTGATATTTTGGTTTTCCACATGCAAAGTAGAGAATTAACTGACTTTTTCTTTGTTTCTGCTTTTTTAAAGCTAAAGGAGAAAATAAAAACAAAAAACAATAAAGCTTTTAAAATAATCTTGATAGAATAGAGCTTTGGGGTATCTACTATTCAGGTGAACTTAAAGAGACAAATGTCAAGCCTAGAATACACATATATAATGGAAATACTATCTCGAGGAGAATTATTTTGGCAGCAGATCATATCATAAGCCCCAGGGGAAAACGTTAGAAGTCAGGTTCAGTCAACTCCCCTGGGTAGTGGGAGACTAAAATTGTGCTTTTTTACTTTGACATAACTAGGTTGGCAATAATTAGAGTGCTATGTCATATCACGTTGTATTAATCAGCTTTCCATCACTATAATGAAACACCTGAGATATTAACTTGTAAAGAAAAGATTTTTTTCTTTTCTTTTCTTTTTGGCTCATAGCTTTGGAAGTTCCAGTCCATGATTGAGTGGCCCATTGTGGTAAGGCAGCACATTGTGGTGGGGGTAGATGATGGAGTAAACCTGCTCACCTCAACATTTAGGAAGCAAAGGGCATGAGGAAGGGGCCAGGATTCTCCAGTTCCTTTTGTGGATGCATCCCAAATGATCTAAGTAAGGGCTTCTCACTAAGCACCATCTCCTAAGGCTTCACCACCTCCCAATAGCACCACGCTGGGGACCAATTTTTTAACACACAGGCCTTTAGGCGTTACTTATCCCAACCATAGCACACATGTTATCAGAGACAACGGGACCAGAAATCCTCAGGGACTGCTAGTGGGAGCACAGATTTGATCAGCATTTCTCTTTCAGAGGAAGAATGTGGTATTTACTGGGGGAAATTCAGTTTTTGCATGTCCATGATCTGGCAAATTTACCCTTGATTTGTGGTAAGTTTTAAAAACTGATTTTCCCAAGTATTGTCTTCATCACTGTAGTACATGGTTTCCTGCACACTAAGTTATAAAAAATATTAAAATCTGTATTTTCCAGTTGTTGAGGTTCCTTCTGTGACCTAGCTTCCTCTAAGCACATACAAGCGTGAGCTATTTGGAGGTGACTATCACGAGGCAGGGATCTTGCTTCTGCTGTTTTTGCTGGTATGCATGATCACAAAGACTTAAAATGCTGTAATTTATTATTTTTTAACAATCTATTTTGATTCATTGTAAACAAATGGGGTACAACTTGTTTCTCTGGTTGTACATGAAGAAGAGTCATACCATTTGTGTAATCATACATGTACATAGCTAATGATGTTTGTCTCAATCTGTTATTTTTCCCTTCCCCCTACCCATTCCACCCCTCTTTCCTCTATACAATCCATCCTTCCTCCATTATTGCCTCCCTCCCAGTCCCCCACTATGTATCACCATTTGCTTATCAGAGAGATCATTTGTCCTTTGTTTTTTGGGATTGTTTCATCTCACTTAGCATGATATTCTCCAAATTCATCCATTTGCCTGAAAATGCCATAATTTTATTCTTCTTTATGACTGAGTAGTATTCCATTGTGTATATATACCACAGTTTCTTTACCCATTCATCAATTGAAGGGCATCTAGGTTGGTTCCACAATCTGGCTATTGTGAATTAAGCAGCTATGCACATTGATGTGGCTGTATCTCTGTAGTATGCTGATTTTAAGTCCTTTGGGTATAGGCCAAGGAGTGGGATAGCTGGGTCAAATGGTGGTTCCTTTCCAAGTTTTCTAAGGAACCTCCGCACTGCTTTCCAGAGTGGCTGCACTGATTTGCAACCCCATCAGCAATGTATGAATGTACCTCTTTCCCCACATCCTCGCCAACACCTATTGTTGCTTGTGTTCTTGATAATCGCCATTCTAATTGGGGTGAGATGGAATCTTAGGGTGGTTTTGATTTGCATTTCTCTTATTACTAGAGATGTTGAACATTTTTCCATATGTTTGTTGATTGCTTGTACATCTTCTTTTGTGAAGTGTCTGTTCATTTCCTTAGCCCATTTGTTGATTGGGTTATTTGTATTCTTGGTGTAGAGTTTTTTGAGTTCTTTATAGATTCTGGAAATTAGCGCTCTATCTGAAGTATGAGTGGCAAAGATTTTCTCCCACTCTGTAGGCTCTCTCTTCTCATTGCTGATAGTTTCCTTTGCTGAGAGAAAGCTTTTTAGTTTGAATCTATCCCAGTTGTTGATTCCTGCTTTTATTTCTTGTGCTTTGGGGATCCTGTTAAGGAAGTCTGATCCTAAGCCGACATGATGAAGATTTGGACCTACTTTTCCTTCTATAAGGTGCAGGGTGGCTGGACCCTGGGCACCTCTTGCCAGCTGTGGTCACAGCAGAGGTGGTGTTGATTCCCAGGTCCCCTTGCTCCCAGATGGTGACCAAGCCCTTTTGCTCCTTGGTGCTGTGCACGTCTAGGAGTCATTCTTGGAAGTTCAGACTATATCCTGTTTTCTTCCAACCATGTAAAAATAACAAATTCCCTTCATTAGGGAATTGGCTAGATGAGCTCAAGGAAATTTTGACAACTTCAAGTGATCCAAGAGAATTTTCATGAAAGGGAAATGAATGAGGACGTTCATAACAACATTATATGTAGTAGCTGGAGGTTAGAAATCACCTTTTGCCATCATCGAGAGGTTGGATTTATAAAATGAGGATGAAGTAAGTTCCGGAATACTGTACAGTGTTTAGAAGTAAGGAATAGGATGCTTACATGGTGACACAGACAGCTTTATAATAGCTTTTAGTTGAAAAAGGGAGTAAGGTGAGGTTTATAACATAATTCCATTTACGAAAATATATGCATAAAAGGCAACTACTGATTAACAATGACATAAATCCTCATTTAATTTTTTCCACATTAGAATGTGTGCTTAGTTGGGGAAGCAAAATAAAAGTAGAGAATGCAAAAGCAAGGAACTAGTAAACAAGGAGGTCTTGCATGTAGTGACACAGGAACTTAGGAGAATAATTTACAAAAATCTTTGCATCTGAGTGGGGCCTGAGGAGAATCAATGTCATATGTCATATCACATCCACAACACAGCATAAAATCTTCTGTGCCAGATGATGAGGGGCACTGGGGGGAGAAATGTCTTTGAGGAGAGAGAATAGGATGAGAAGGGAGTCATACAATGTGTCACAGAAGCAATGTTTGAAGACCCTGGGCATATTCAGACCAGAGAAGGACAGAGCAAGGAATAGGGTCATCAGCAGTTATGATTTAGATGTGAGGGGTTCCCCAAAAGCTCACGTGTGAGACAGTGCAAAAGGATTCAGAGGAGAATTGATTGGGTTGTAAGAGTCCTAACCCAATCAGTGATTTAATCCCCTGATAGGGATTAACTGAATGGTGACTGAAGTGGTAGGTGTGGCTGGAGGAGGTGGGACTTGGGCATGGCTTTGGGTATATGTTTGATTCTGGTGAGTGGAATCTCTCTCTGCTCTCTGATCATCATGTGAGCTGCTTCCCTCTGCCATACTCTCCCGCCATGATATTCAACCTCACCTTGAGCCCCGAGGAATGGAGCCAGCCTTCTATGGACTGAAATCTCTGAAACCATGAGCCCTCAAATAAACCTTTTCTCCTCCATAATTGTGTTGGTCAGGTCCTTTAGTCACAGCAGCAAAAAAGCTGACTAAAACTCCAGTCATCTTAGTTTGCCTGGAACTTCCCCAGTTTTCTTTTTTTTCTCTCTCTCTCTCTTTTTTTTTGGTACTAAGGATTGAACCCAGGGGTGCTTAACCATTCAGCTACATCCCCAGCCCTTTTTATTTTTTGAGACAGGGTTTCGCTAGTTTGCTCAAGACTCGCTAAGTTGCTGAGGTTGGCTTTGAACTTGTGATCCTCCTGCCTCAGCCTCTTGAGCTGCTGGGATTATAGGCGTGCACCACCACACCTTGTGGAAGTGCCCAGTTTTAGCACTCAAAGTCCTGTATCCCAGGCAGGAAGCTGGTATGCTTGTTTAGCAGGGAGACATAATTCCATCTTCAAATATATGAAGAGATTTTATAGAGAAAGAGAGAAGGATGACAGACTCTCTGCATTTCGGAGGGCAGATTTTAGACCATGGGAAGAACCAAGTTAGAGGGAAGAACATTTCATTTTAATACATGGAGAACTTTCTAACAACCAGGTGAGAACCAATGAACAGCAACCTTTGAGGATATTGCTGATCACTGCCATTTAGTGAACTCCTTCTGGATGCATAATTTCATTGGATTTTCATCATATTGCATTTAGTTTATGAGGAAACCAAATGACTTTCCTGTGGTCAGCAATTAGGAGTTGGAACATAGGGCTATTTGAATCCCAAAAGCCCAAACTCTTAACCAATATGTTTTGAGATAATCTTAAGAATTCTTTCAACTCCAAAATGGTCACACTAAGACCCACCTTTCATGTTATAGACTAGCAGCCCTTAGACATTCAGAGGTGAGAAATTTCAATGGAAGCTGAACTAGTCAGGGGCTATTTGTGACTTGATGTCAAAAAGCTTTGATTCTCTTAAGAGTCCAGCAGCAAACACACTCCTGAGAGTCTGTCTCTGGCTGGAACCCTCAATGACACTCGATAAGGAAAGAGTTCTGAAGAGCTTTACCATGTGCCAACTTCGATAGCCCATGCACCGACTGTCCTATTGCTGAGCCTGGAAGAACAGGCATAGTTTTTGTTTCTGAAGGCAGGATGAATAACCAGGATAATTAATAATAGTAGGATAAATAATTGTGTCTACATAGTATGTGCTAAGCATGGTGCAAGCGTGCTTTATATACATTCAGAGTCTATCACAGGAATGTGGTAGTTACTCAATAAATACTTGATGAACACATAATCTCATTAAATTATCTGTTGTGCAACCATACCTGGTGACTCCACACAACTCTACATGGCAGGTCATATTAGGCATGTTGAATAGATGAGGACACTGGGGCTCAAAAAGGAATCTTAGTGCTATTGTCATATTCTATATTTCTCTACCACTATTATAAAAATGGTGAAAGGGAGGAGATGTGGATACCCCTTCCTTTTAACAGACCTATTAAACCAGGTTAAAAACATTATTTTGCTGTATAATTTGTAAAGTACGTAGTTTGAGGCATTTGGCATTGAACCCAGGACCTTGTGCATGCCAGGCAAGCACTCTACCACTGAGCTACTCCTGCCAGTTCATTTCACAATATTTTAACATCACTCATTATTATGCTTCTTTGGGGTTTCAATTCATTGCTTTTGCCAGTGGAGGTATTTTCAAAATTTTGCTCCTTTAGTGTTTCCCTTTAATGTTATTCATTTATTTGTTTTTGGATAAAGAGAGTTTAAACTTGATTCCATCATCTACCAAGGTTTCAAATATCTCATCTAATGCAAGGGTTGCCTGACTTTCTCACTAACAACAAAAACTTCCAGGTCTACCTCTGGAGATTCTGCTTTAGAATCTATTTATAAGTTCATTTCCTTGTATTGTAATTAGCTATTTGACCTTTCCAAGAGCAAGTACAGAGCAAGTACTCAATAGCTGCTTATTGAATGAAAGGAGGTATTGGCTAAGCTTACCTGCTAAGTCTTCACCAAGCAATTTGTACAGTTGCTAGAGGAAGGACCACAAGTGATGGGAGTACTCTCCTTCCAGAATGATCTTGAGCCATTCATAAAAGTTGTTTATTATACAGAAATGTAATCAACTATGTATTCATTTTAATGGAATTATCTTTCTACTATGCTTTTCTGTTCCCCACATGGGTGTTATGCAAGATTTATCAAATGCTTGAATGGGATAAAGCGCTTGGCAGCGCCTGTGATTTGAAAAACTGTATCTATTCCAGATCCTTCTATATTGTGATAGTAATGAGATACAATTTAATCTGCTCAGAGTTTCTTAAATTCATCATTAGTTGCTTTTTGTGTGTGTGTGTGGTGCTGGGGATTGAACCCAGGGCCCTGTGCATGTGAGGCATGCACTCAACCCACTGAAAACCAACATTATTATCTATCTCCTGTCCTGTGGCATTTCTCTATTTCTCCCAAATTTTAGCAATTCCTGAAGATATTTCTAAGATTTTTACTGAAGAACTGAGTTTAACTCTGGAACTGGATTATTGAGTAACTTAGATCTGCTAGTTAAGTAGTCATTCATTCATTCAGTTTCCTGCCTTGGCTGAGTAATCATAACATGGCAGGTTTTATGCAAGACACTTGTGTTAACGGCAATGAGTGGGATGTGGTCCTCATAGCAGAGGCAGGGATAACAAAATCAAACAGTTGGTTATTATGAGGAGGTAAGCTCAGGCAAGTTTTAGGGGAACAGAGAGGGGTCTTCTGCATTAGCCCAGCATCAGAGAAACCCTCCTGGAGGAACTGGTCCTTGAACTGTGACTTAATGGATAGGTGGGACTTGGTCAGGCACAGACACAGGAGAAAGGCATTTCAGGCAGGGGCAGAACATTTGCTTGACGAATTTGCATGGGGGCCGTCAAAGATCAAATGCGTGACTGAGGAACGGAATTGGTGGAACTCTTGACCTTTCTTTCCAAGGCCCAGTGCAGGATCTCTTAGGCAGCATATCACTAAATGATCCTCTCTCTGTCCCCTACTTGAACTCCTCTGGTGGTGGGCAATTGTGGGCTCATGAGGCAACTGTTTAGCACCAACAATATATTGGCGTGGAATGAGAAATTGTATGGAGACAGCATTGCTCCAACCAGTGATCTGGCTGACTCAAACAGATTCCTGTGGGGCTGATGTGAAAGAATGAGAGACTTTATAAAGTGGACTCTGAGGAAGCCCATATTCATTTAAATCTTATTATAAGCACATGTCTTGTACAATCACACCAGTTAGTGCCGAGTGCTCCATATCCACTCACAAAGCTGCTTGGAAAGCCAGGATTTATGTTTATCCATGGTTGCACCGTCTGTAATCAAGAAGCTTTACTTTTGACTCCCACAGAAGTTTTCATTTAAACAAAAATAAAATTGAAATCAAATGCTGCATTTTGAGCTGCTGTATCTTCTTAACCATTTGCTAATCAGCCCTTCTCATTATTTAACCTCAGAAATCAGAGTCTCTGAAATAGCTGGATATAGTGGCATACATACCACCCATTTGTCTATTTATTGACTTTCCTTATTCCCTAGCTCCCCTGGGAAATTACCCCACATGACGGTTTAATACAGTTCATCTAAGTGTTTCTCAAGGTGTGGACTCCAAAACCATCCATAATCAGAACAACTTGAAACTTAAAAATGAAGATTTCCCAGACCACACACTGATTTTCCCCTTCAGAATTTCTGGAACAAATGCCTAGATGTCAGCATTTTAAACACTCTCTGGTTGATTCCAAAGAATAGTCACCTGTTAGGTGCATTAATTCTGAGCCCAATGTACCAGTGCAGAGTTGAAGGTTCAAAACCAAATAAGACACAGTCTGCTCACCCCTGGTGAATGACAGATTAATATACTCATCCAAGTGGATCATTGCAGGGATGGAGCCTTAGGTTAACAACCATGATGTCATGGCATGGTGGTGGGTGTTGGAACAGAAACTTTATTCCTATTAGTAAAAATTTAAAGTTTGCAAATGATTTTTAGTAAAAACTATTTTAAGCCTATATCAAGTTTTTTCTTATACTATTTAAAGCACTTTTATTATAAAACATTGTGCACATATACAATGTGGTGCAAATATAACTACCATAACAATAATAATGATAGTATAAAAACAGTATATAATAGGACATTATAATAAACTCCATATATCCAGACCCATATTTGCCCTGCTTGTTTCAACTCTCCACCCCCCAGTTAAGCCCCAAAAGTTTGCTTTTTCAAATCCCAGATCTTAAGTCATTTCACTCATTCATATTTCAGAATACATCTTTTAGGAATATGGACTTTGCTTAGCTAATATATAGGATTATCATCACACCTACTGTAGTGAATAATTTAGCAATCACTAAAATGCCTTGGTGTCAAATTCAAATTCCTCCAATCATTTCAATGATGTGCTGTTACTGTTGGTTTGTTCAAATGAGGATCTGGATAAGATCCACATAGATTGCATTTGGTTATTGTGTTTAAGTCTCTTGTAATCCAGAAGAACTTTACCTCTCTGCTCCTTTTCCCTGATCTCTCCATATTAAATTCCATTTTCTCATTGAAAAAACTAGGTTGTATAGAAATGGTCAAATTCTGGATTTGTCTGTTTCTTTTTGTTTCCATTTAATGGATTTCTTTATTTCTCCTATTAATAGTATTTATGCCCCCCTCCTACTTATTCGAATTAGAATTTGGTTCTAATGTCTTGATTAGATTCAAGTCCAAGGTTTTTCCTTTCAAGAGTATTACATCATCAGTGTTGTATGTATTGTATGTATGTTTCTTTTCCTTCCTTCCTTCCTTCCTTCCTTCCTTTCTTTCTTTCTTTCTTTCTTTCTTTCTTTCTTTCTTTCTTTCTTTCTTTCTTTCTTTCTTTCTTTCTTTCTTTCTTTCTTTCTTTCCTCTTGGTACTGGGGATTGAATCCAGGGGCACTTACTCACTGAGCCAAATCCCCAGCCCATTTTATATATTTTTTTTTGAGGCAGGTTCTCATCAAGTTCCTGAGGCTGGCTTTGAACTTGTGATCCTCCTTCCTCACCCTCCTGAACTGCTGGGATAACAGGCATGCACTAGTGTTGTGTATTTCATCATTGCATAATAATAGAGGGCACATAAATCTGTTCATTCTATTTTTAATGATGTTAATTTGATCAGTGGTTTAGATGGTGACTGATATCTCCATTCTAAAATTTCTCCTTAGCTTTTTTATGTAGTGGTTTCATCTATGGATAATCTTTTCTTAAGTCAAGTATTTCACTGGGGTTTGAAAATTGGCACTTTTTCTTGTTCTCTCATCTTTTACATTTATTGGCTAGAATTCTTCTGGAAGGAGTCATTATGCTCACAAGCTATGGATATCTGATTACCTTGAAACATATTTAATTCAGGAAAAACAGGATAAATGCTTCTTTCCCTCTAATTGCCAATTTTCACAGACTTGGTGCCTCATTAGAGCTAATGGGAAACTGAGAACATCGAGGCTATTTATTTCTTTTCCTATTGAGTATCATTACGAGTGCATGGGTTTTATATGTAGTATTTCAGTATATTGCAGCCATCATTATTTTGGCCCTGACTCCTTTTATCACACCCTTAGTAGACTTTGATAGCTTCCCCACTTCTGGTACAAAAAGTCCCTGGAACTTTCTTGCTTCAGAACTTAATCACCATCCATTTCTAGGAGGAGTCCCTGCTTCCCTTGTGGAATCTATTAGTGACATCTTGGGTGCTAAGCATGCTTACTGCCATGGGGTCATGATTGATTCTAGACTGTTCAAGGAGGCAGAGCTTAAAAGTACCTTTTTTTTTTTCTTTTAAAATTGTGAGTTCAAACTAATCATTTCCAATCCTAATATAATTATATAGGGTTTAATTTAACTTTATTGAATTTACACGTGTGTCCCTTTACTCCTAAAGTGAAAGTTTTGGTTCCTGAAAAAAATTAGCACAAGTACTTATTTGCCGTTTGCCATAATATATTTCTATTCTCATTTTACTCCCCATTAATGCATTTCAATATAATTTCTTAAAAGGTGAAGCGTCAGCTGATATGAAGAGTGCTTTTTTTTTTTTTTTTTGGTGCTTATTAAGTGGTGGGAAACATTTAAGCGACTTATGTTTAAGTGTCTAACTCATTCCAGTTTTACTCCAGTGCTATCAGACGGTATTGTTAGTCCCATGACCCAATTGAGGACACTGATCAACCAAAAGTAAAATAACTTGCTTGAGATCACACACATAGTAAATGGTAGAAAGGAACTTTAATAGATTGGTCGGTTGTGGAACCCCTGCTCCTACTCATGAAGAAATGCTGCCTGCATGAGCCATCCATTCAAAGTCACAGCAGAAAAAGTAGTTGGGAATATCCAAGGTGGTCCAGTCCACACCTCTCTTCTTTCTCTTTCAGTACTAACTCTAGCCCTTTTTGGTTCTCTGTGCTTACTATCAAAGGTAGTAAACTTCAAACAATACTTTTATCAGATCTGCTTGCAGTCATTCATTCAGTAAGCCAATAACTCCAAAGCACAATCTGATTTGCATGTGGGTTAAACAGGAAGAAAGGTCTATTTTTGTTATGATTTTTAGGAAACTGGAGTATTCCTGTTTGAATACAAGCTTTGTTTTTTGAGAATGTATGCACATTCCAACGCAAAACTCCTCTGGTATCCTACCAATTCCCTCCAACTTCATTAAATCTTAGAATCAAGGCTGATGGTTTAGTTGAAAGTT
The DNA here is from genome assembly GCF_902686445.1 of Sciurus carolinensis. NCBI lineage: Eukaryota > Metazoa > Chordata > Mammalia > Rodentia > Sciuridae > Sciurus > Sciurus carolinensis. The sequence goes on from NC_062213.1 coordinate 164,431,039, forward strand.
TGTAGAAGACCTAGGCTCTTGCTCTCTCCGTTTTCACATGTGAGAAGTTGCTAGGGAGAGTCCCCTGGAGACACTGACCATGGGGGTGTATTGGGCTGGAAGATTCTGGCCAAGTTGTACAGGTAGGGTGTGTATTCAAAACAACTCCAGGCAGCATAGGTTAAGTGATGATGGGACTGTTCAGGGTAGCCAAAATCTTAGCCAAAAATGAAGATGAAGTATTAAACTATCAGTTAGATGTCAACAGCAATGAGAAAATAACAGGCAAAGCCAGTAGAAGCTTGGTTGTGAGATAGAATCAGGTCCAAGTATTGGACAAGGAGAGTAACTGTGTACTAAGGTGGTGGATTACAGTCAAGCATGTGCTAGAGTCTCTCTTATGTGACACGTAGTTGAATTTCCAAGGTGACTGTGCCAGCTTAAGACTTACTACGTCAAGTTCATCTACAGACCCCATTTCTGTCTCATCTCAGACCAATGGGATCAGAATTTCCATTTTAGGAAGATAATTATGGGGAACACATTAGATTTTAAGAAGCACAGATCCAAGGGACTTTGCCAATGTTAGTCATGTGACTGAAGGAAGTCCATTTCCCTCTCAATTCCCTTCAGGTCATCATTTATAAGATGGACAGATCATTTAAGTGTTCAAAATATGGCATTTGCAAATAAAGGAATGGAATTGGAAAATATCATGCTAAGTGAAATAAGCCAAACCCCAAAACCAAAGGCCAAATGTTTTCCCTGAGAAGTGGAGAATGATATATAATGAGGGTGGGGAGTGAGAGAAGAATGGGGGAACTTTAGATTATGTAGAAGGAAATGAGAGGGAGGGGGGCATGAAAAATGGTGGAATGAGACAGACATCATTACCCTATGTACATGTATGATTACACAAATGGTATGAATCTCCATCTTGCACAACCATAGAAACAAAATGATGTACCCCATTTGTGTACAATGACTCAAAATGCAGTCCGTGAAAAATTCAAAGATAAATTAAAAAAAATTGAGATCTTAAGTCATGGTGGTACATGCCTGTAATCTCAGAGACTGAGGCTGGGAGGATCGCAAGTTCAAAAGCAACTTCAGCAACTTAGTGAGGCCCTAAGCAACTTAGCGAGACCCTGTCTCTAAATAAAAAATAAAAAAGGGTTGGGATATGGCTCAGTGGTTATGTGCTCCTGGGTTCAATCCCTGGTATCAAAAAAAAAAAAAAGAAAGAAAAAAAGAAATTGGGATCTTGGTCTCAGACTGTGCTGTGGATGTCACCTTTTCTTGGGCACAGGGGTTGAGCACAGCATAATGGGACTGGAGTATTTGGGGGTGGCTGTGTTGGAGAGGTTGTCTTGTGAGCTGTCTGGGGTCATGAAACCCAGGCCTGCCTGACCCAGATGGCTCACAAGTCACACAGATGGCATCTCACCTTTGAGAGAGTTGAAATGCTTTCTTATCAACTAGCAAGGGGTCAAGTGATACACACAGAGGTGAGAGGAGGTAGCTCTCCATGGGGTGAACCTTGACCAATGAGAAAAGGAGACCAGGATGAATGCAGCCAATCCACTTCTCTCTCTTCTCCCTTCTGTGGAGTGCTCTGATGCTGTGTCTTCATGCAAACCTTCTGTAAAGCCATATCTGCTGCGGGAATGAACACACTTTCATGGAATGGACATATCTTTGTGGGTCATCATGAAACGTGACAACATAGCCATGCACACATCACATTAGGGCATAGATTTCTTTTTCATACTTAACTTCTCTTCTTCCCACGGGCTTATTTGACTTCATCTCCAAAATGAATTATCAGAATTTTTATCCTCAACCCAAACTACTTTCCAAAGAATGAAGTCTGAAATAAATGTCTGCTTAGTTTAATTTGGGAAAGTTCTGTCATTCCATTTTATGGAACATAGACCAATGATATGTGTAGTGAGTTGTCTAAGGCCATGCAATTAGGAGGTGCCAGAGCTAGGTATTTATCCTAAGAATATCAGCTCCAAATCCATGTACATAATTACTCAAATATTGAACTGAAATTTATGGAACATCAGTTAACCTGCCAGTTTTCCCACTCAATCCTCTCAACCACCCTGGGGCATAGGGATTACTGCCCTCAATTTACAGATGAGGAAAACAAGGCTCAGAAAATTATTGGATTTGCTTAAGATCACACAGCAAATTAAATGGTAGAACATGGACCTACCCTGAGGTCTGCATCATTACACAGCAGTTAACAAATCATTCCTGATGCTCTCATGCCTGTGCAGAGGCTCTGCCTCCACGTTACTGGCCAAGGTTGATTACATCATCTGAAAATCATTGCAACAGAAACTATTCTAGACCAAAAAAAAAAAAAAAGTCCAAAGTAGTTTTCGAACGAGCTTCTTCATGGCTATCACTCTCATTTCACCACAATGCTTCCTGTAGATTTCTTCATGCTTATAGCCTCTAATAGCCTCAAGTTGTCTGCACCTCCACACACAGTCTTTGAAAAGATAAAGCGCTGGAATTCTCAAAATATAATAGATCAGTTTCATAGAAGAAATCTGGATATGGTAACATCCTATCAATACTTAAGTATTTGTGTGGCCTTCCCTTCTCAGCCCAGTTCCTGATCTCCTCTCTGTGGATGACATGGAATCATTCCAATAAACGTTGGCTTTCCTCTTCATTTGCGGGGGAAAATGCAGGAAGGAAAAATCTCCACTCCTGCTGGAGTGCTTTGAAAAGCTCCAGATTTTGAAGTCTGGCCTGGGCTAGATGAAAAAACAAAGGAAAATGATCTTGAAATGTGAAAATGATCCTGAAATTGATCCAAAATACTTTATGAGGGCAAAGCCTTCTACTATGATGGATCTGTGTACTAATTCCTTGCAGCCAATCGCTACAAATAAAACTGATGCCACAGAAGATTGCAGGAGGCCATGTCGATGGTCCCCTCACTGGATGAACCACCAAACTACCAGCTGCTTCATATCAGGTTGGTGAGAAACCTCACGTTGCTCTTCCCATCTGAACTCTTCTCTGTCCCTTCACTTGCACCAGCTGCCTAATTATTATTCTTGCCTCCATTCTGGCCCCTCAAATCTACCATGCCATTAGGTCCACTGCATTTCTTCAGGATGAAATCCCAAATCCCTTTCATTGACTGACTCCTGCCTTGCTTTCCAGTCTCCCAGGGTTTTTCTTTGTATGCCATGAGGTGTGCACAGGTTAGAAGTTACGCTGTGATAACAAACAAAAGCTCAGTGACTCATGAAAACAATGACTTACGTCTTGCTAATGCTCTATGTTTACTGTGTGGGCCGGGGCACCTGCACCACGTCTCTCATGCAGTCAAAGGCCATGGGATCTCTACAGGATTTATCTGTGCTGGTTAACACAGTAGCTCCCAGCTAAATGTGGCTACTGAGCACTTGAAAGTGGATTATCCAAACTGATATGTTCTTTGAATGTAAAATACACGATTACAGTGTATCTCTAAGGCTTACGGCAAAAATGAATCTAAACTATCTCATTAATAATTTTTGTATTGATAAGATCTTGAAATGATTTTTTTAATACATTGGGTTAACATTTTCCTATGTTATTAAAATGTATTTTCTTGACCCTGAGAAACTCCCTTGCACAAATGACAGCAGTCACTTCTATTCACTCACATTCCATTGGACAAAGTCAATCACAGGCCATATCCAACTTTAAGGAGGCAAGTCAGTGCTGTCCCAAAGTGCTAGAAAGAAGTGGAGGGGACTACGTGTGACAATCTCTAATGACAATTCCCTGAGCTCTTAGTGGTTCTCTGAACAGGACATGGGGACTTTGATAGGCTGTTCCTTTTAGCTGAAAGGTCCTTTCTCCTCACATACACTTAGCCAACTCTACTCATACTTTGAAAGGTGGCTCAAATGGAACCTTTAATGGAAATTCCTCCTGGACTCCCACCCATCCACCACCCAACACACATACCTCATATTGGGTTGATAACATTATTCTCTTGGTGTAATTTGATCTTGAATACTTCATCTAGTTGCTCAGTGATGTGTTTTCACATCAGTTACCATGACGCTCCCCCACCTCACTGATGGCTGTATCCTCAGCACATCTCAAGCTGCCTAGCACAGGGCACCAGCCAGGAAACATTTCTAGACTACATGCAGCATTGGATTGTGAGCAGTTCACTCTCTTGCCATCTTGTCCCATGGGAGTCTCCTGGCACTCATGAAAGGGAGGCTGTACCAGGTTTATCATTTCCATTTTCATAACAATAACACAGGTTCAGAGTAGAGCAGTAGTTGGTCTAAGTCATACAGAAAATAAATTGCAAAGGAAGGAAAAGAACACAGGTCTCCTGATCCCTGGTACAGTGCTCTTGGCACAGGTTTTATCTTATTTCTCAGAATATTCTTAAAATGTCATATTGAATCTATTTAATGTAACACAAGTGACAATTCTTTCAGTGTACTTCATATTTTTGTACATAATATTCATATCCATCCATTCATCCATCCATCCATCCATCCATCCATCCATCCATCCATCCATTTCAGAACTACTTATTGAGGACTTACTATGAGCCAGGGAGTCTCTTTAGGAACAAAACCTCTTAAGTAAGAGTCATCAAGCAGTTCTGCCACTTACTCTTTGTAGTCTCATGTGGGTTTAATCATTCCTTGCCAGTTTCTCATCAGCAAACTAAGAGTTATGATTCTTTCTTCCCAGTGCTATATGGAGGATTTTCTTTTTCTTGCTGCTGCTATAATAAATAACACAGACACACCACCTTAAAAATGACACCTGTTTATTATCTCACAGCTCTGTAGGTCAGAGGTCCAGACACAGTGTGGCTCAGCTGTGTCTCTGCTCCAGCTTCATGTGTTGAAACCTAGGTGTTGGCAGCACTGTCCTCCATTTTTGAGACTCTGGGGCGACTACTTCCAGGCTCATTCAAGTTGCTAACAGAATTCAATTCCTTATGGGTGTAGGACTACGGTTTCTGTGATTAAATCCTGTAAATATATCCTTGCCATAATTACATTTGTAAAAGTCTTTTGCCATAGTAGGTAATATTTACAAGTACCAGGGATCAAGGGATGGACATCTATCAACTATAAAAAATAAATGAAATAATGCACATAACATACCTGGTGATAGGTCTTGTTATATTGTAATCATTCAGTAAGTGTTGTATGTTATAATTGCTCTTGACTTGCTATTAATTTTATCATTAGCCCCGTGAATGAGGCAGGAAGGGAGCATTGCCTCATCTTATGGATAAGGAAAGGGACACGCAGAGAAAGGAAACACGTAGTTAGTTCTGTCAGGCACATTAAAAGTGTTCATCCTTGCAACCCAGAGCCTAGTGTGGCATTTGGTAAAGATTAGCAATCACTACCTTTAGAGCATCTGCTCTGTTTTGGATGCTTTGCAAAAGTTTTCTCACTCTCAAGCAAGGCAGGGATTCTTAAACCATTTTATAGTGAGCAAATGGAGAGTCAGAGGGATTAAGTAAAATCTCAAGGTCTCAGAGCTTGTGAGCAGTGAAATTGAGACTTGATTCAAGTCAGTTTAGTTGTAAAAGCCTGACTCATTTTACCCCTGCATGCTGGCCTCTGGTTTGCCTTATGTCAGAAGGATCTAGCTATTCTGACATTACCAGGCTGACTCCATACCACATTCCTGGTTGTTTATATTTTTTGGTGTGGCTCTGAGATTCAGAGAAGGTAAATAACTCACTCAAGTCACAGAGATACTAAATAATGGAGATGGAATCTGAACCCCGGTCCATCCTAATTCTGATGTCCTTCACCTTGACCCCTATGCTGCTCAGGATATTTACTGAGCAGTTTGGTGAATAGGTACTGAGTTAGTGAAAGGGCCTGCTTTCCCCCACCCCATTTTTTTTATCTCACATGAAAGTCAGCAATGGGTGTTATTTCTCCAGTGGACTTCATCAGTTGGAACAGCAGAAGTTTTTTATTTGTTTGTTTTTAACCAGAAGTGACTTTCCTCTGAAAGTGAGAATTCCGGGAAGGAAGGGGCCAGACTGCCGTGGTGCTGAGTCTGTCTTCTCTTAGGATTGGACTCTGGGCCCTGGTGGAGTTGCTCTTCACTGGTGCTGGCAGGACACTTACTAAGATGGTTTTTCTCCATTTGGGTTTCTTGTTAAGAGGCCAATTAAAGCTTCAAGGACAAGACACTGGGAGGCTGTGAAGTTCTGGTGTTACAGCTCTGTCACCTTTTCTGTCTTATTTCTGTTCATGGAAATTCAGTTAGGCTAAGGACTCTGTGCTTCTACTCAGGGCAATGGTTTCTGTGGGAGTTAGCATTGAAATCTCAGTGGGTCTCAAACTACCCAAATAAAATGAGTGGGACACCAACTGCATATTAGTTAAGGTTGCTGGCATTGACCTCCTCAACCCTGGGTTGAATTCTGGTTCTTTCACTCACCATGTGAAATTGGGTAGCTCAGTTCTGCCCTCGGACCTCACTTTCCTCATCCCTAAGTCTGGAAAATAACATCAAACCACAGGCTGTTTGGGAATGAAATGATAAAAAAACGTAAAGACGAAATGACTCTGGCGGGCATGCAGGACATGCTCAACCAGGGAAACAGTTGTTCTGGAAGGTCCCATGATATGGGTGATGTCACACAGTGAAGTATCAGCAGGACACACACTGGTTCTCCTTCCGAAGGCTTTAACCCAGACTCTTGCCAACTGGAAACTCAAATCCCCTTCTCTGAGCCTGTCCATTCTCCATCTTTTCCAGTTCTTCCCAAGTGTGCGCGCAATCATGTAGCAGGTCGCCTGAGGCAGGCCCTTCTGTGGCATCTGTCTGCACAGCACTACCTGGTTTAGATCTGCATTTTACCTAGGTATTTGCGATGCTTTCCAAACCGCTTTTCCTGTTTTGCTTTGGTCTTACTGCAGCTAGACAGCATTCCTAGAAGTAACTTTTATTTGAAAACCCTTAACCAGCGTCTGAGACTTCACCCGCTGCAGGCCCAGTCCAGGAAGTGAGTATGCTTTCCACCTCTCCACCCACACTTACCCCCCAGTACTAGCTGAGGGCTGGGCTCTCACCAAGGGATCTTTGGAAGGTAAACAGCCATTCACATCTCCGGAAGCTCTCATTTTCTTTTAGAATCATTCTGAGACATCCGGAGATCGGCAGGCCACATGGTCCAGGCCCGCTGCAGAATAGAGCCGCGTATGTTCTCATTCTCTTGCTGTAGGGACACAGTTGTGGATATTGTTGACTATATCACACGGTGCCTCCTGTGAGAAGTCTATGGAATAAATCCATTTAGAATTATCCTGTGAAAATAATTATGGACTGGCACTCTTTTGTGCTTTGGCTGCCAGGAAACTGGAAGTTAAACTCGAAACTGCACTACAGGAGCCTTGTGAGACTTTTTACTCTGTGTTTTGTGTTCTGAGTTCTTTCCTCCTATTAATCACAGATCCTTATTTATATTTTCCCTCATTCTCCTTTTTTATGCAAATGTATCTAACCACGGAAAGTAATCGAAATGAAAAATAAGGTGTCTGAAATTGTAGAAGTTGCTGTGTCAGATAATAATCATAATAAATAGCATTTCTTGAACAATTACTAGTGTGAGGCAGTGTTCTAAGTCCTCAATATGTATTATTTCATTTAATTCTCACACAACCTTTATATGGTAGGTGATATTATTGTCCCCTTTTTTCCGGTGAGGAAACTGAAGATAAACAATTTGCCCACAGTTATGCAGCTAGTCAGTGGGACAGTTTGACTCCAGAACCCAAGACCTGATCCATGAGGCATTTAGCTTCCCAGAAAGTAAGAGAAACAGATGCAACCTCTTCCAGCTTTAGCTTGTCTTTGCTTCTAAGGGAAGAGATGTGGTGTAGGTAAGAAGTTGCAGGAGTTGGTTTCCTCACAGAAGCAGCCAGAGAAGGTGCAGTGCTGAGGCAGGTAGAAGGCTCTTGGAGGCTCTGGAAGACACTGACGCGTTTCAGTGTGTTCTGGAATGGGCTACGGTGAGCAGAGCCAGGGAGGTTGTGTAGCTCTGGTAACTTCATCATGTGTGTGCTACTCTCTTCTACAACTTTAAACTTCAGCCAGACCAATTATTTGCAGTTCCACAACCAGGCCAAGGCACACACCCTCTCTCCCTGGGTGTGAATAACCTACTTTTCTTTTGCCCTCAGGCTTTGCCTTGTAAACACATCTGTTTTTCAGGAAAAGTTCAGAAATTCCAGGAGTGCTTCCTTGGGTCAGATGTCCTTCTGTCACAGTCCCCCAACTTGGTTTTCTTGGCTATGTGCTGAGCATACTACTGAAACGTCCTGTTTCTTTCTATATCTTCTCTTGTAGACCCCGTGATCCTTGAGAATGGCACAAACATCTTCCTCCTCATTTATACACTGCACTCGGGTCTGGCCCACTGCGGGGCTTGGCATGGATGTGTTGAATGTATGAATTTATGCACGTGAGCTTGGAGTCATCATGGTTCACTTGTGCATGTGGAGTCTTTTGATGGAGGTTTGTCAAGCAGAGAATTCAGTCTGCTCTGTATTCCGATCTGCACCAATGTTCACACCATGAGTGTGGTCTCATGGTCTCACTGTGGAATGAAATAGGGTATGAACAAGTGTGCAAGTAAATGAACACACGCAAATCAAATCTGCAAGGTCCTTAATGGCCAATGAAGTCATCTTGTTGGTTATAACATCTGATAGACGAGGAAAGAGAGAGTTAGGACTCAGTGTTGCTCAGTCTAGGGTGGCTTAGGGAGGGCTCCAATCCAGAGCAGGGACTTTGGATAAGACAGGTCCTGGGCAGAAAGCCTGCCTTGATCACTCGTGGGCCTCTTTGAAATTCAATTTCCTCATTTCTAAAATGGGAATAATAACAGAAACTAGGGTCATTGTGCAGACCAAGATTTAGTTTAACTAGGAAAGCTGCACAAAAGTCTGGTGAATAAATCAATACACAATTTGGCTCTGTAGAAAACTGCAACAAATGAAAGACTGTGAGGAAGCCCTGGACTTGCTCACGTGCTCCTGACCACACTCGTTCTGTGCCCTAACGTTCTGCTCACTTACTTCCCTCTTAATCCTGCAGTCACTGAGATCCTTGGTTCTTGCCACGTGTACTTTATTGCGTGATTCTTGGCCTTGCTCTGGACTCCCACTCTCCCTGAGCTCATTCTCCAAGACTTGTCCTTCTGCTGAGTTGGAAAACCTCATCGTCCTCTTGCACAACTTCTCTGATTCCACAGCCGTGACACTCCACCTGGCAGGGAGCACTGCTGAGGAGACAGCTCAGCCAGGAACGCAAAGGCCTCCTTGCCCCGGCCCAGCCGAGAACACCTTCCTCTGATTATAGGCAATGCACAAGAGAGGACCTGCATTATTTCAAAGCCAACATTTTTCAAGCATTGGACAATTCGATGGTGGAGTTCATTCCCCCCTCCCATCTGGCCTGGTTCGTTGTGATCTGTCAAGTAGCCTTGGGGCCGGAAGGACTGCCAGATTGGGTAATTTTCTCAGAAAGGAGCTATAAAAATGAAGGATTCAGATGTGCTTTCAGCATGAATCACAAGTTGCAGGCACGGGGGCCAATGTGGAGCACATGTCCACCCAAGGGGGTGGGGGGCAGCCAGGCAGGAGTTATGTGTAACTTTTTCACATAACTGTCACATCTCAAAAGAGAATGCTGCACTGAGTTTTTTTTTTTAAGGTAATTCCATCAATCCTTCAAACTGAATTCACATTGTTGTTCATGCAACAGTTACTGAAACAGCCTCGAAACAGAGTCCTGGTCAGCTAGTTGGGACCACAGACGTGTTAAGTGACAATTACAGTAGAGTGAGGTGAGGACCTTGGCGAGGGTGTGCAGAGAGCTATGAGGTGCCACACCAAGGCGCTGGGCCAGGCTTGGATTGGGTGCAGATGGAGTGGGTGCAGATGCCTGCGGAGGAATTCATCACGTAGCTGAGACCTGAGGAATAGGTAGAATCGACTCCTTGAATAAGGAAAAGGGAAATTGTCCAGGGAAGCAAATGGTACCTGAGCAAGAGAGCGTGGCTTGAGAAACAAATGCAGTTTCTGAGTGGGACTGGGGTGCAGGTGACAAGGGGTGAAGACAAGTAGAGAGGAGGGATCCCACTCTATACCTTGCCCCTATTCCCTTTACTCCACTCCAACTGCAGGCAAATTTTACGTGAGCGAAATGTGCTCAAGAATATACGCATCCGGGGAAGAGTCCTTACCCTCCGAGGTTTGAAAATTCTTAAAAGTTCCCTTGGGACTTTAAAAACCACCCACTGGAGCGCCTGCTGCTTTCTCCCGTGGTTCATTCTCTGTGTGTGTGTCTGTCTGCCCCAGTGGTCTGACCTGGGTCATTCACTCATTCACAAAACAACTCTCGGACACTGATGAGACTTTGAAAGACATTTAAAGCAATTTAAATTTTAACCTGAAGTCCGTAAGGCTACATCAGATATTTTTTAAAGGAAGGACAAAGTGAATTGAGAGGAATAAGTTGATAACATAAGAGAAAATGGGCCAGGGGAAGTGAGCCCAGAGGCAGAAAAACTACTTGGAGAGCATTTCAATAGTCCAAGGTAGAAAAAAAGGGTCATATGAACTAGAGCATTGACATAGGAATAGACAGGGAGGAAAATTCTGGAGAGATTGCCGAGATGGGGTACAGAATCACCTCAAACAAATTGACCTTTGTCTGCTGTTTCATTAATCAGGACAGAGGTCCCTGGTTACACATTAGAATATCCTGGAGAGGAAACTACCTTAATTAAAAATTTGAAAGGTCAGATCTAGGTTCCCAGGTGATTCTTTTTTGTAGCCCTGATTGAGAACAACCATTCTAGGGACGGTCCTCCAGGACTTTGCTCTCTGGACTGGGCAAGAGATGACCCTTATTAACATCAAGAAAGCTAGAAAGGAAGACATGCACAGTTCTGTGGCTGGATGGATGCAGTGTGTTAATAGAGAACTGTCTGTATTAGAATCAGTGTATAATGTATCATCCAGACTGGGCATTGTCACTGCAGTGCACTCTGGGGTGGCCACTGTGAACCAAGACAAATGGCAGCCCTATCTGTCTTTGCCATCAATTCTACTCCTCTCATTCTTCTAGAGCTTTCCCCAGTCAGGCTTTCATTTCATTGTTCACCAAGGGTTTCTCATCCAGATCACTGATTTCTGCGTGGTTAAGTCTGATGGTTCACATGTCATTTGGTCCAATGGTTGACATAACTGATGCTTTTTTCACTTGGCCGTGCACCCTACTTGCTGGCTGCTTTTGCTTTGTGCTGGTTCCTCCGACTTCTTAATAGTAAAGTACATCTGGGTTCAACCCCAAACCCCATCTACTCCGTCTCTACGCCCTTAATGATGTCATCCAGTCTCATGGGCAGAAATGCTATCATTATGCTATAATGCTGACAAATTTCAAATTTGTGTTCCTGGCCCTGGACCTCTTCTGTGAACTCCAGACTGTTCTTTCTAATTGCCAACTTGACATCTCCTGGATGATAACAGAGTCTCAGACTTGAGTTTTCTACCGCTGAACTCCTGAGTTTTCCTGGTCCGGCATGAGACCTGTTTCTCTCACGGTCTTCCCCATTTTAGTAAACAATAACCCCCTTCATGTAGTGTTCAGCTCAAAAAACCTATGACCTGTCCCATGTCCTCTCTTTCTCTCATTGCCCACGTTTAATCTGTCAGCAAGTGCTTTCAAAAGAGAACCAACTCTTCACCTACCATAAGCACGGCTCTATCCTGAGCTGCCACTGTTTTCTGCCTAGATTATGGTAGCAATGGCTCCCTCTGCTTTTATTTTTTTCTCCTCTACTGTCTCTTCTCAACACCACAGCCAAATATGATTTGAAATACATGTCAACTTATTTCACTTTGTGGCTCCCAACTTTCCAAAGGCTTTCCATTGGAAAGAGGCCCTTCCGGCTTCCATCCTCTCACACCCCATCTCCTACTCTGTCTGCCAACACCACACCTTCACTTACACTATTCTACCTACACTGGCCTTGGACTTGATCTGGAGACACACCATTTTGGGTGTCTTCATCAGTTGGGGTTGTTATAATGAAGTTTCATGGACTGGGCAGCTTATAAACACAGGCATTGATTTCTCACAATTCTGGAGACTGGGAGTCTGGGGTTAGGGTGGCGGCATGGTCAGGTTCCGGTGAAGGCCCTCTTCCAGGCTGCAGACAGCCAACATCTTGTGTTCTCATGGGGGGTAAGAGAACTCTTTCAGGGTCACCCAAAGGCCACACCTCCTAATGCCATCACACTGGGGGTTTGGGTTTTAACACATGCATTTGGAGAGAAAACAATCCATCGGTTTATTGCACTGGGGCAGAGGAGCCTCTTCTCTACCTTGGATCACTGACATTTCTGCCACTTTTGTCCTTGGTTCCCCATGCCTGGGATGACTCATACCCAAGGTATCCATCTACTTATTCTCTTGTTTAGAGTCTTTTCTCCAAAGCCACCTTCTGTTAGAGGCCTTCAGAAAACACTCCTTCAGGTACCATCTAACTCCCCTGCACATGATGCATCCTCTGCCCGCTTCTGTCATTTCTTCTAATTCTCAGAAGTATTTTTCAGCTCTGGGTGCCCTTCATATTATACTAACTTATTCTTTGTCTCCCCCTCACTTTAAGCATCTTGAGGGAAGAGAGATTTATTTTTGCATCTCTAGTCCTTAGAAGTGTGTCTAAAGTATGGTAGATGCTCACTAAATGTTTCATAAACACTAAACTGAATTGTTGGAGTTGGAGTGAGAGGACTGCAGAGTGGTTTTTGAGAGAACAGCTTCTGAGTGCTTTCCCAGTGGCCACCATGGAGAGCTAAGGAAAACAGAAGTGGGTACCCTGTAGGGGTGTATCAGGGTTGTTCAACTGAGCGAACATATTGAGTGTTTTTTCTGTACCTGAACTGGGGAGTTTGCAAACTAAGGAGAGACATATAAAATAGAAGCCATGATATTAAGCAGAATGACTTTGGGGCATAGAAAGGAAGTAGAAGAATATGGAGTAGAAGAGGACAGGGAGGAGGGATTCCTTCAGAGAAGGAGGGGTAGCTTCCCCGGGAAACACCCACAGAGAACATGGCATTTGAGATGTGTCTGAATAAGACAGAGGGAATAGCAACAGAGGAAGAATGGAGTAAGGGAGTCAGCATGGAAGTAAAAGAAGAGGAGTACCTGATCAGTGTGGGAGATAGCACCATGCTTATATTCTGAAATAAGTGGGCAGATTCAGTGAGATACAAATGCAGGCTGGTCAAGTAGGGAAGGAGACTGGTGTCATGCTGGAGAATTTGGTTTCATTCAGTAACCAACCCACTGCATTTTGGAAATGTTAAGTGATGTGACATATTTGACTTTATGGCATAATAACACTTAGCCTGAAAAATTGAGGAGACCAGAAGTTTGGAGACCAGCGAGGTTGTTTTTCAGACAAGAGATCATGGATCATGGACCACCTCTGAGTCAAGAACCGATACCTTCTCTCCCATTTTAAAATTCTTCACCTACCTACCTTCAACTCACCCTTGCAGGTCAACATTCTTGGGAGAACTACCTTCTGCACTCCTACTCCTAAAATGTATTTTGTTCCCTTCATAGACCCCTTGTTCATTCAGATTTTGCAGGTTCAGCATTTACTCCTTTCAGTGACAGTACCAAGTGGAGTAAGAGTACAATGAGAAACCAATAGACATGGAGTTGAGGAAAAAGAAGGACAGATACAAGGACATAAGTAACAAGGGAACTCAGCTTGATTCAGAGTCAGGGAACTCCTCTCTGAGGAAGTTACATTTAGATTATTTTAATGCAGAATAGGAACTGGCCATGTGAAGAAAGGAGAGGAAGACTTCCCCAGGAAGAAAGGGTTCGTGTGCCAGGGTACTGAGTGGGAAGAGTTTTGCTTGTCCCCCTTGTTAGAAATTAGCTCTGCATTTTCAGTACCCCACAGAGTAACTGGGGCATAGTAAGTGCTTAGTAAATATTAGTCGAATGAATGAATCAAGGTATGAACCAACGTGATTGGCTATTAACAAAAACTCCCTAATCTAAGTCCAGTGTGGTTTATGTTTAACTGAATTACTGACCAATGAGAGTGGTCACCCCTATTGGTCAGTTTTCCATCACTATAATGAAATACCTGGGGGAATTAACTTATAAAGAAGAAGAAAAAAAGGTTTATTTTGGTTTACAATTCTTGAGGTCCCAGTCTAAGATCAAATGGTTCATCATTGGGGAAACTGGCAAGGGTGGCCCATCAGGGCAAGAGTGCATGACACAGCAAACTGCCTGCACCATGAACCAGGAAACAAGGAAAGGGAGAATAAGAGACTGGGTCCCACAATCCTCTTTGAGGGCACACTCCCCAAAACTAAGGATCTTTCACAAAGCCCCACTTCCTAAAGGTCCCAGCACTCCCCAATTGCACCATCCTGGAGACTAAGCCTTTAAGACATGGGACTTTTGGGGACATTTGGCATCCAAATTACAGCAGCATACTTATTCCTGGATGCAACCTGGGAATACGGGGAAGAAACGTGCGTGTGTATCTACCTCTCTGTGTGCATGTGTATCTGCCTGTGTGTGCACGCGTGTGTGTGTTTCACGTGTAACAAAATTGAAGTTCCTTTGCTGATGTAACATCACATTCAGCCTCTTTTATTGCAATGCCATTCTCCCTGGGAATCAGAGATTAAGAAGGTATCAGTGCTGGTAAGGGCTGGATATCAGGTCTCCCCATCCTTTATTATAAGCTGAGATCTAAATGATTCAGCATCATGTCTGTGCTTGGAGACCTGGTTATACAAAGAGGGTAGAAGGAATAGTAGCAGCGAGAGGAACGTTTCCAAAGTCTGAATAATAATTTCTCAATTCTCAAAAGGATGAGAAAGAACCCTAGTGGGGTCTGAGGGATGTTTTGGTAAATACTTAAATAAAAACAAGTTCTGGATTTGGGCCTAAAAGAAAAGTCACTAAAAGGAACTGTTTTTCCCCAGATATGGCCTTTCCAGTTCTGTGGAATCACTGAAAACCCACATGAATCTAGTTTACTTCAGAGAGCTGTAAAGATTTTACGTAGGAATTTTCATTAGTCTTTGGTTTTTCTTCAAGACCCTAGAGGCTGCCTGGTAATTCTTTGCCAGCAGAGCGACTCCTCTGGCCAGCAGTCCACTTGATCTGTAGTCGGCGCTTGTGCTGCTGGACTTGAGAACCCTCTGGGCACAAGGTCACAGCGCTTTGTTCCTGTTTCCTCCTAGAAATTTTATAGTTTTAATTTATGTTTGGATCGATGGTTCATTTTGAGCTGATTCTTTTACATAGTACAAAGTATGGTATGGACTGAAGTTCTTTTTATATTTTTGTTCTTGGTGTGTGTATATCCAATTTTTACAGTGCCATTTGTTGAAAAGTTGAAAAGGCTTAACCTTTACTAAGTAGCTTTTGCAACTTTGTTGGAAAAATAGGACCCATTGATCTATTCTATTGTTATGCCAATACTACAGTTTGGATTAATGTAAGACTTGTAGGAAGTCTTGAAATCATAATGGAAGTTGTCCAACTTTGTTCTTCTTAATAGTTCTGTCTGATCTAGATCCTAAGCTTTTGCATATAAATTTTATAATCATATATTTTAAAAAATTCTGCTATGATTTTTTTTTATATTGGGATTATATAGGTTGATTCGTGGAGAACTGACATTTAATAATATTGATTGATCTTACATAGAGTCATGGCAGTCTCTTCATTTATTTAGGTTTTCTTTAACATCTCTGAACAAAGGTTTGCACTTTTCAGTTTGCATGGATCTTTCCTATTTATCAATAAATATTCAATATTTTGATGCATTAAAATAATTTTTAAAAAAAAATTTCTGATTTTTTTTGCTAGTATATAGAAAAAGAATTGATCTTTCTGATATTATTGATACTGCTTTTTGTAGCCTTGCTAAACTCAGCTAGTTCTAGTAGTTTTTTTTTTTTTTTTTTTTTTTTCTTTTTGCAGAATCTATTAGATTTCCTACATAGATGATGTCATCTTTGAACAAAGTCAATTTAACTTCTTCCTTCCTGGTCTTTTTATTTTAGGGGTCTGGAAACTCTCTTAAGGCAATACACTGAGGCATCATGGGAGTTAGCTTGTTTCTTCCCCACATCTCAGAGACCACTACCTTTTTTCACCTGGAGCTCAGTTCCTTGAAAATCTTGGCTTCATATGTATTGTCTATTCTTTTGTTGTTGTCGTACACATCAGGGGGACAAATCCAGTTCCCCCATTCCATCTTGATCAGAAGAAGTTTTCCCCAAAAGGCAATAAATGAGATTTAGAAAATAATTTTCTGACTCTTTGCCAATCTTAGAACCACTGCTCAAAGAGCTTTGTGAACCCACTGTGCAGAATTTCTCATGGGAACAGACCAAGTATGAAGAGATGCTGTTATGAAGGGAACAGCAGGAACCAAAAGGCCCAAATTATTTTCATGTCTGCTAGTGATAACAACAAAATAGCTCCTTACAGATGTGTAGCCATCATGGTTCACAGAATGCTTTCACATTCGTGAGCTCAGCTGGGTCTCACAGCATCATTGGAAAATAACACATGTGTGTAGGGGGGCTGTTGGTAAAGAAATGGAATGGTGGATAAGTGAGGTGAGCTTAGCAAGAACACACAGCAAAAGACAGGAGTCCTGGGAGCTGCTTCTCAAACTCAGGACTGTCCAACCTTTTGTCTTACTCTTATTTATTTTTTCAAGTTTCAGTAGTTTTAAATAAAAAGAAAAAATGAGAGAAGGTATGGAGATTTCCTATATACTCCCTGCCCCCCAAAACATGCATAGCCTCCCTCATTGTCAATATCCCCCACCACAGTGGTACCTTGGTTATAATTGATAAACCTACGTATCCTACTCACCACAATTACATGGTTTGCATTAGGGTTCACTCTGAATGTCACAATCTTTGAGTTGGACAAATGTACAATGCCTTGTAACCATCATTATGGTATTATTCAGAGTATTTTCACTGCCTTGAAAATCTTCTGTGCATCATCTTGTCATCTCTCAACACCCTGTCTCCAGCCCCTGTCAACTACTGATCTTTTAACTCTTGCCAATACCATGTTTCTTGAATACTGTAACTTTCTGGTAAGTCTTGATGGTAGGCAGTGTCCATCTTTTAACTTTGTTCTCCTTCAATACTGTGTTGGCATTTAGAATAAGTTTGTTGATATCCAGAAGATATCTTACTGGGATTTTGATTGTGACTACATTGAATCTGTAGACCCATTGGATCTGTAGAACTGACAGCTTGACAAGATTGTATCATCCTGTTTAGGAACATGGAATATTTCTCCATTTATTTTGTTCTTCTTTGATTTTTTTTTTTTTTTGATCAGAGTTTTATAGTTTTCCCCATATAGGACTTGTACAAGATCTATTAGGTTTATACCTAAGTATTTAACTTTGGGGGATGCTAATATAAATGGTATTGTATTTCTAACTTCTAATTCTGCTCATTCATTTCTAATATATACATATATGGAAAAGTGCTTGATTTTTGTTTATGAATTGTGTATCCTGCAGTGTTGTTATAATTTGTTTCAGTTTTTTTTTTTTTTTGGTGATTATTTTAGATTTTCTGTGTAAATGATTATGTTGACTGTGAATAAAAAATTCAATTTCTTTCTTCTCATATATCTCTTATTTCCTTTTCTTATTGCATTAGTCAGTACTATCAGTATTATGTTGAAAAGGAGTAGTACGAGGAGACATCTTATCTTGTTCCTGTTTTATTGGAATAGCTTATTTCTCACCATTAAGTATGACGTTAGTGTAGTTTTTTTGTGTATAGTCTTCATCAAGTTGAGGAGATTTTTCCTCTATTCTTAGAATCCTGAGAAATTTTATCATGGATGGGTGTGAAATTTTGTCATATCTTTTGTGCACCTATTGCTTTGATCTTGTAATGTTTCTGTTTTAGCTTGCTGATGTGATGGATTGCATTAATTGAATTTTGGTTGTTGAAACAACCTGACCTTCCTGGGATAAATCCCACTTGTCAGGGTGTATAATTCTTTTTATACATGGCTTGATTCCTTTTGTTAATGTTTTGTTGAAGATTTTCATCTATGTTAATTAAAGACATTTTTCTGAGGTTTCATTTTCTTTTAATGTCTTTGGTTTGGCATTTCACTCTTTTTTAAAAAATAAAAACATACTTGTTATGGAAAATTAAAATACTTGATAAACTAGCCATGATCCTGTAACCAATCCCCGTGTACTCATCACCCAGCTTCAACAATTATCAACTCATGAACATTCTTGCTTTATCCCTGTCTCCATCTACTTATTCCCACTCTGTATTAATAAATCTCAGCTATGATATAATTTTACAGGCAAATATTTCAATACATATTTTAAAAACTAAAGAGTATTTTAAAAATACATAATCATGGGCTGGGGTTGTGGTTCACTGGTAGAGCGCTTGCCTGGCATGTATGAGGCACTGAGTTTGATCCTCAGTACCACATAAGATAAATAAATAAAATAAAGGTATTATGTTCATCTATAACTAAAAAAAAATCATAATGCAACTCATACCTAAAATAACAGTAATCCCTTAATATCACCAATATATAAATCTCTAGTAGTCTTATAATGTCATAATATTTTTAAAATAGTTCATTTGAATCAGGATCTAAATAAGTTCCACACATTTTAATTGGTCTTTATTAATGTACATGTTTTTTCTCCATCTCTTTTTTCCCCTTGTAATTTATTTATTCAAAAAAAACATGTTGTTTTCCTATAGTGTTTCCTAGTCAGGATTGTACAGTGTAACATGTTCTTCTGTATTCTGTAGCTCTTGAAAATTTGGAGTTGTTACTAGAGACTTGATCAGATTTAGGTTTAATTTTTTCCATTGTGGTAAGAAAATTTCATAGGTGGTTCCATGTTTGTCCTTGGTAAACTTGTCATCTCTGTCATCTTGGTTTTTGTGATGTGAGCTGTCATAGTTGCTTACGGCCTGGATCCATTAATTCATTATGACTTGGAAAATGATGATGTTCTAATTCTATCACCTCTCTGGGATGCTTTTCTTTATAGTCTCATATCTTCTGCTTAACTCAAAGAGAATCAAAATCTGAAAGTCTAACCCAAATCATCTTGAAATGAGTTGAATAATGCAAACACAAATATTAGAACAAAACTCAAGCCCTCTTCCGCCTGTGACATAATACAACACTATTTACAAAGCATCTTTAATTATATTGGCTTACCCGCTTGTATATAATCACGAAGGCAGGACAGACATGTTAGCTTGCTACAGAAACAGCCAAAGATGCATGAACATGTCCTTCTTTGAAGTGTGACATTGCCTTCCTTGAGGAGTGGAGTCTTTCCCCTGACCCTTGATGCTGAGCTGGCCATGCCGCTTGTTCCAACCAATAGAATACTGAAGAAGTCATACTGTGTGCTGTGACACCTGATGAGACCACGCTCTTTCAGCTTTTGCTGTCTTGAAGCAGCATTGTCACGTGGAGAATTTTACCCTCGTGGCTCCTTGAGTGTGAAAGCTGCTCCCCACATCCAGGCTCAGAGTTGAGCTGTGTCTCTGGAACCTAGGTCTCCGCTAACCTGCCAGCCCAATGCGGCTCCAAGAACGTGCCAGGCAGGATTACCACAACTGCCCCGCCAGTTCACAGAATTGTGAGAAATAAACTCCATGTTGAAGTCACCAAGATTTGGGGTGGTTTGCTGTGAAGTAAAGGCTAATAAGATGGGGAGGTCACACACATTTTGCACATGAGAAAACCATGGTCCCGACAGGGGAGACATCCAGGTGACAAGGCTTTAGAATTTAGGACTTTTAACTCCTAGTCCAGGGTTCTTTTCATCTATTGAATTCTTCCTCTTTCTCAAATTTACTAGCCATCTTATACTCCCTTATCCTAAAGTAACCCCTGAGGCTTCCTGAAACCTCAAGACACACTAGGAGCTGAGCTGCTTTTAATAACTCAGCTATTAACTGGGTCTCTAGAAACTCCCTGAAGGGAAGTAGAAACTGAAAATCTTGAATAAAGTTTCAACTTGGGCTATATTTTTAATCCCTATTATTACTCAGTTTTGGGGAAAATAAATTTAAAAATTCTCAAATTGGGGAGAAGGTGAAAAAAAAAAAAAGATTCACAACATGCGCAGGGTTCAGGGCTTAAAGAAAATACCCAAGCATAACAACCGCTCTGTGTAAGTCAAGTAAGTGTTGACTGATTCTATCAATTTGTAAGTCCAAACAACCTCCAGATGGTTCTAATAATAGTAAAAGTATCTTATATTTGATTAGCGACTTTCAGTTCACAAAGCAGTTTCACATCTGTGTCCTCGTTCCAACCTCACAGTGGAGCCTCTCAGGAAGGCAGACTGGGGGTCCCCAGTCCCATTTCCTAGATGGGGAAACTGAGTCCTAGGATGGGGAAACTGAGTCCTAGGAAGAGGAAAGGACTCCCACAAAGCCAATGATAAGTAGCTAGAAAGCCAGGTTCAAACCAAACCTTCTGATTTTTGTGGCCAGTCATTTTTCTACCCCATTTCCTGTATTCTTGTCTGTAGAGTTTGAATATCTATCCAATTTCACGTCAATAACAATAATGAAAGGAGGAACGATCGTGTGACCAGCGTAGATGACAGGGAAACAGAAAGCAGGAGCTCACGGGCTGGCAGAGTGACTGATGGGGAGACATCCTTACGGTAATCGAGGAACATGAACTGAGTGCTGTGTGACTAATCCTGTTTTGAAAGTCTCAGGTCTTTCTTGATCCTCCAAATGATCCTCTAAGGTCTGTGTTGCTAGAATCCTCATTTTGCAGAGGAAGGATTGAAGCCTTAAAGTAAGTGAGGAGACTCAGCTTGTGAGTGGTGGAACTGGGATGGTGAGTGCTCTAGCAGAAACCTGGAGAAGGGGAAGGGAGGGCAAAGGAAAGAGACGAAAGAGACCTCTAGTGTCTCTGAAAAAATCTGGGAAGGTTACCTGCAAGATAGCCTGCATGGACCAGGACCTGACGGATCTTGGTGGGCCAGGAGACTGGCCATGTGATGGGAAGGTTGCACATTAGAGAATGGCAGCGGCTTGGAACCACCAGTGATCCAATGTGGAAGTGTCCCTACACAGAGATACAGAAACACAGCCTCAGGGACAGCTGCCACTCAGATGCTGGTCTCACACTGGGTGGTTTGGGCGTTTATCAATCCCTTTCACCTCAGCGCAGCAGAACTCTCCTCAGCGAGAGCAGGGCTGATCTGTTTGTTTGGTTCAAGTCTGCCTGGCTCTGTATCCTCTGGCTAGCTCTCATTTGGGATGTTTACACTACAGTTTCATGCTAGTCCACACCCAGTGGGCCACTTCTCAGTATCAGTGCTAATTATCATTATTACCGAGAATTTTAATTAGCATAATTACCAACAATGTACATTTTGATTATTAGTCATTAACAGTAATTTCTAAGTTTCATTATTATAGCAGAGATTTAATTACTTAATGGATATAGCAATTAATAATAACTTAGATTTATATGGGACTTGATAGTTTGCAAAGTGGTTTCAATTATAAAATTCCATTTGATCCACCCCGAAACTCTAGGTAGTAGGCAGGTTGTGGGTTATTACCCCTTTTTATAGGCAAGGAGGCTGAGGTGAGAGAGGTGCTGGGATGCATCCCATTTTCTGCCTCCCAGCTTAGTTCTCTGTCCATTTCTCCCCTGCAGATGCTCAGAGTTTCATCCTGAGGTGCAGACTTCCAGCCTCTGTGGCATGTCTCATGTATTATTCTAGCTATAAGTGGGTAGCATAGCATTGAAGGAAGAACACAGGCTAAGATCCAATCTGGGTTTCATTTCTGCTGTGTATGAGCCGTGTGATTTCCAACAACTCATTTAACTCCTCTGAGCTGCAGTTTTTCCTTCTGTAAAAAGAAGATGCCATCTACTTTGCACAGCTCAAGAAAATGTAGTGATAATATATTTAAAACAGTATTTAATAAATACGGCCATCATTATTACTTTTTTTTTTAATATCCTAACTACTAGTGCCCACCAGGGTTGTTTCTCATGTAATTCACTGCCTTCAATCTAATGCTCACAAACTGATGGAGAGTCTAGGTGATACTAAGCAAAATAGACAGTCTTCAGACCACCTTCTGGGCTAAGAGTGACCTAGGAGACTGGCCCCAATATCACCTCCTTTAGGTAGATGTTTTATATTTGCAATCTCTTTCCAGAATTTCTGGCCTGGGAAGAAGAGCTAAGACCATGAGGATCCTTATGAGAGAATGGACTTTGGTATGTAATTTGGTCTTGTAAGAGGGAGGAAAACCACCATGTATGATACCTGTATCATATGTGTGCATGATTTGAGCATTTTACATATCTTACAACACACATACAAAATAACATGAGAAAAAA
The DNA here is from genome assembly GCF_902686445.1 of Sciurus carolinensis. Taxonomy (NCBI): domain Eukaryota; kingdom Metazoa; phylum Chordata; class Mammalia; order Rodentia; family Sciuridae; genus Sciurus; species Sciurus carolinensis. The sequence continues at coordinate 164,453,548 of NC_062213.1, forward strand.
GATGGAGAAAAAGGTTAAGAATAAATTAGAGTAAATTATTTTCTTTTTCTTTTTTTTTTGGGAGGATGGTTACTAGGGATTGAACCCAGGGGCATTTGACCACTAAACCACATCCCCAGCCCTATTTTTTGTATTTATTTAGAGACAGGGTCTTACTTAGTTCCTAGCACCTCGTTTTTTTGCTGAGGCTGGTTTTGAACTTGTGATCCTCCTGCCTCAGCCTCCCAAGCTGCTCGGATTACAGGCATGCACCACCCTGCCCTGCCTAAATTATTTTCTTGATGCTCCAAAAACTACTAGGTGGCACTGCTGGAATTTGAACCAGGCTTCCTGACACATATGCTGTGCTCTTCTTAATGCACTGCTTCCTCCACTAGAAGAGGCCAAATCCCTGCAGGACCTGGGATAGAGCTCTGGCAAATGACCTCTTATCTCCTTGCTCTAGCCTGCCCAGTGTAACCGGGTCCTGGACACCTCTCCTGTGGACTTTTCCCGCTTCTGAGATTTTCCAGATGTCTGTGAAGTGGGCTGAGTGTGGATACTGGCTTGATGGCATGTGGTCTGAAGGAAAACACAGCTCAGGCTTGTCCAGCATGTGATAGAATATTCTGCTCTTTTGAACTAGTGTTGTAGACACCAATGGCAGCAGATGGTGACCTTTGGGTTATCCTTTCATCTTTGCTAAAATAGAGATAGCCAGGAGCCCTGACAGATAACCCAGGGTTCCTAGCACATGTCTCAGGACTGTTCACTTTAGCCTCTTTCACTGACAAACTTACCACTATTAACCATCAGGGGGACTATTCACTGAGTGCCTGGTATATGCTAAGCACAGTGCTGGTTATTTCTCATGACTCATCTCTAATCCTCTCACCACTCTGCAAGGGAGATATTTGTATTACACTTTAACTTTTGAAATCCGGGTGGGGGTGGGGGGGGTGCTCAAGCTGGGCACGTGACACATGCCTGTAATCCCAGTGACTGGGAAGGCTGAGATAGGAGGATTGCAAGTTCGAGGCCAGCCTCAGCAACCTAGTGAGGCTCTAAGCAACTCAGCAAGATCCTGTCTCAATTAAAAAAAAAAGAAAAGAAAGAAAGAAAGAAAAAGGACTGTGAATGTGGCTCAGTGGTTAAGCACCTCTGGGTTCAATTCCTGGTACAAAAAAAAAAAAAGAAAAAAGAAAAAAGGTGGGGAGGGATCCAAAGTAGTTAAGTAATTTCTCAACATCACGTGGCACTAGGCATCATTAGACCTGTAAAAACCACTCACTTTCTTTTTGCACCCTTTCTTTTCTATCTCTTCCTGGTTCTTGTCCCTAAATGTATCTCTAGGGATCTGCCATTGGCCTTGTCCTCCTTTCTCCTGACAATTGCAACCATCTGATACTTTGTTCTGGCTTCTGTTCTCACCCCTATGTGGATGACGTCTATAAGGGCAACTCCAACACTGGCCCTTTTTCCTTGTCCACGAAAGACTGTGTATGAGTCCCACTCACACCTCACTAACCCCATGGTCTGTCTTCACCCCCACACTTACTCATTCTCCCACCCATAGGTCTGCCATTCTCTGAATACCCAGTGTGAGAATCTTGGCTTCTTTGAGGCAGATTTTCCTTCCACTCATCTACCCTACTCCTCTGTCACCAAATCCCCCATCCTCTGGATGGTGAGTCCTGTTCAGACCTGCTTCATCTTGCATCTGGCTAATTGTGACAGTTTTCTTCAAATCTTTCCTATTTCTTCCCCTTCCTGTACCTGTGCCTCCTAAGGCACCTCTTTGATCAGGGCCCGTGATCTGGCCCAACTGACCTTTCTGGACTTTTTCTCCATGTTTCCGCTGCATGTGCCGCTTGTGCCATCAAACTGACCACCTCACTTTCCTAGGGTTTGTACTCAATTCTGTCATGACGCACACAAAGAGGGGGGCATGGTTTTTCTTATGATGTCCTGGAAACTTCCTAAGGGAGGTGATATTGGCGTCAACCTTTGGGGATGGGCAGCTGTTATCCAGTTGCCAAAGAAAGGGGAAGGTCCTTTAAAGTAGAAATGGGAGCAACTGTAAAGATGGTACATAGGAAGGTCATGGCCTACTAGGGACTGACAAGAGTTTGGAATGGCAGGATTATGCCACAGCTCTTAGTCTGTGGCAGAGGGGAAAATGGTCAGACGTCAGGTAGACTTGAGTTTGAGTCTTACTCTATCAACTGTGTGTTCAGCTTGTATGATTCTGGGCGGTTTCATTAACTTTCTGAATCTCAGAATAAATATATAGAGAGAATATTTCCTAGGAGTTTCCTGAGAATTTGTGGAGAAGTGTCATACGGTGTTAGGTACAGTGGTCCCTCCATAAAAGGTGGTCACGCTAGTAAGTATCATGGTTGATGACAGAAGAAGATGAATGCTGGTGACATGGTGCTGATGTTGGAAGGGTTTGCAGAGGTGACAAGATGGAGAGCACCAGTAGGTGATTTGGACTTTACCATCTAGAGAAGGAGTCAGGGAGTTGATAAGTATGGCTGACATGATCAGATGTTTTAAGATCATCCTCGTACCAGTGTGGAGGGGAAGATCTGGTTGGCAGCCGGTTTAAAAAGTCCTGGGGCAGAGGTATGGAGGCCTGGGCTAAGGCTGTGACACACTACTGGAGAAGGCACAGGCAGGAGACATTCCTGGGAAATCCAGTGCCCAGTCTACTGTGCGAGTCCATGGGAATTAGGAAGGGTTATGCCACAACTCTTAGTCTGGGGAAATTTGTAACTGATGGGCCATAAGCAAACTGTTGGTTGACTGAGGCTTCTTACAAGCCTCTTGCCGTTATTTCCTCAGGATGGAGATGATTCCTCAGAGCCTCAATTTCTTTAAGGAGTGCCATCTGAGACCCTGCACACGGCAGAACTCAGCTCCCAAATGAAAGAAAAATCTCTCTTTTTGTTAATCAGAGCTTCACAGCATGAACACATCCAGCAGAAACCAATTATAATTCAATACCAGTGAACCGGGTGAAATGAAAAAATAAGCAGAAAGCAGGTGGCGTCGGCACAGAATGAATCCCGAGGAACAATGTTTATGTCTGTTTTAAGAAACCAAGAAGAGCCCAGCATTTGAATTCATGATAAATTAACTCTATCTCCATTTTCCCAGTTAAACTCTGTCAATCTGAAGTTCTAAAAGATAATATATATGTATACAACCTAAAATTGGGTCTGTCTGCTTTTTGGATCTTCACAAACATACTCGTATTTCAAAGGACAAGTGTGTTTTAAAAGTAGAAAGTTACAAAGTCAAGGCAACTAGGATTATGAGAAATAAAATAACAATAGATGACCTTTGCTTTGCATGGGATTTTTTCCCTAACCACTATCACTTGTGGTCTCAATCTCATTATCATAAAAGTAGATAAAGTAGGATTTCCTATTTCCATTTATCACATGGTACAACTGAGGTCCAGAGAGACGAGGGTCCCTGTCCAAGTCTCCATAGCTGGATGATGGCAGAGTTAGATCCCAGAACTTCTGGGTTATATCCACCATGGTTTTGGTGCTCATAGAAACCAAAGAATGGGGTACCAGTCACAGACACTAAGGAGTAGTGAACATAGGAACTAAAGATGTGGCTTGGAATTGAAAAAGGACTTGATCCTGCCTTACTTCTCACTAGCTGTGAGAGCTTGGACAAGCTAAGAGGTCATTCTGACTCTCAGTTCCCTTGTTTTTAAACTAAAGGTAATCACTGTCTCTGGTGCCTGTTGTGACAGTCACAGAAGGTCATCATAGAATCCACATGCTCCCTCAATTCAGAGTCTGGGGCATTTCTAACCTCCCATAAATGACTACTGTTATTAATTTCGTAGATACCCTTTGGAGTGGCTGTTCAACCCACAAAGAGTTCTGGAGACTGACCCTCAGTAGGCAGGGGTTAAACACTTGACTCACATGAGGCCAAATTGGAGATATTTCCTTGGATTTAAAACTCGAAACAGAGTGGGTCCTTCTGCAGTGGTGGAGGCTGTGAGATGTGAGGCTTTAGAACCGTAGGTAATCATGCTTCTACCACACGGGAGAAGGAAGAGCAAAGCCCAAGAGCTGATAGATGGGCAGGACAGAGGGTCTTAATGGGTCCTGGTGCTCCCAAGGGCCAGGTGGATGGAGTCCTGCTCCTGGTATGCCGGGATGCTACACATGTCCTTAACTGGTCAATTCTGACTAATCAAACTGAAGTTAGACTCATGTCATTTACACATGGAAATCCTGACTAATTAATTCTTGATTACCCACTTGGGAAATATTCTGGTGGGCCTAGAAAGTCCTTGGAAATAGAGGCAGAACATGGTTCCAGAAGCCAGAAAGAACAGTTTGAATATGGGCTCACTGCTTACTAGATGTGAATGTGCCAGATCCCTTTATCTTCTGCTCACCGCTTACTAGATGTGAATGTGCCAGATCCCTTTATCTTCTGCTCACCGCTTACTAGATGTGAATGTGCCAGATCCCTTTATCTTCTGCTACCTCTTTATCTTCAGTTTACTCATTGGTAGAATGAAGTTCTACCTGAAGTCTGTGGCACACAGTGGGTGCTCAATAAATATGAGCTCATTTTCCTTCTCCCACTTCTCTCCCCTTGTTATTAGCCACACGAGAACATATCTCCCATCTGAGTCCTTGTGTAGGTCTGCCACCAGAATAATGTCCCTCGGCAGGAGAGTTATTTACCACCAATGCCACTCCCTTTGATATCTCCACCTCGTCTGGGTCTTTCTTTTCCTCTTGGTCTCTGTAAGACACACAAGTGCTTCTACTTCCCCAAATGTTTACATTCTCTCTCACCTCTGAGTCTTTGCCTGTTCTGCTTCTTCTGTGTGCATCTGTCAAGTTCTTGCTCATCCTGCGGGGGCCAGCTTAAACATCACTACTTCCGGTTCCCTGCCCCCAGGTTTGGTAAGCTGCCTTTCGGCTCTGTTCCCATAGCACAGTGTCTTCCTGCCGTACAACCGAAAGCACGCCTGCTTCACCTCTTGCCTTCACCATTGCCTCCCGTTTCCCCCAGCATGTCTCCCACTGCTCCATCTTGCTTAATTTGGCTGGTTATCCTTCTGGAGCACCTTCTCTGCCTTCAACCGCAACAACAGCTCCCCTCTCCTCTAGCCATCCCACCCACCATGGCTGCACACATTGCTGCTTCATAGTACTCTGCAGTGGGAGAATGTTTCTGAAGCTTGGTCCCTGCCTCTTGCTCATCCCTTTAGCATCAGCACCTTGCACACAGATGACACCTGAACACATTCACTGGCTGAACCTATAGGATGAAGGAATCTCTGAATTCTCTGGAACTAGCACAGAACCTGGGAAATAGCAGGTACTTGTCACTGTGTCATGCTGCCTGCCAAAGCACGGGCTTCTCTTTTCTTTTAATCCAACAGGCTTCTGAGGAACAGAGGATGAAATGGTGGCAAAAATTGAAATTCCTCCTGACCCCTACATTGGAAATTTTAGATCAATGTGGAAAGAATGGAGGTTTGGGGATCAGAGTGTTCTGGGTAGGAATCATGGCTTGGCCACTTGCCCTCTATATGATCTCAGGTGAGTAATATAACCTATCTAAGACTCAGTTTCTTCCCTGTACAGTGGCAAAGAGGAATTATACTAAGGGTACGACATGATATATAAAGTGCTATACTCACAAGCTCACTTTCCCACTCCTTTTCCCTTTCCCCACTTCTTTCACCTTTCATGAGCAAGCATTCGGCTATGGCTGCTCTATTCTGGAGAAGCCCTACCCATATGTGGCCAGTTTGGCCTTGACCTCTGGATGACCTTCCTCATTTTTCACTGTTTGGATTGGACCTTCATAGCCTCCTGATAGGCAGGCAATTTTTCCATCCACTTCAACCATGGATTTTCCATGAAAGACTGTTTATGGAACTAGAACCATTTTGGCTCTAGGCATGGAGGGTCAAAGCGTCCCCATGGAAAGATGTTGAGAGGGAAATTCTTTAGACACTGTATGTCCAAAATGGGGAGACATCCAATGATTAGAGAGCCTCCAGAAATCCATGGCTGTAAAAGTGAGTCGTAAAAGAGAGAATGGTTCATTATGGATTTTACTACCCCAGGTTCCAGGATGATATAGGGGATGCACTCAGGCCACCAACCGTGTGTGGGATTTTATTATTGGGTAAGTCTCATGTTGTCCCACTCTGACCAGAGTCAGGTACTTAGGATCTGGAAGCAATGCCAAGGTTTCCTTTTTCCCAGACAAGACTGTGGGAGATTGGTGGCTTCACTAGGAGTTGACAGGTACCAGATGGAGATGGCCTACACTGGATCTCCATGCCTTTGTCTGGATGTTTCTTCAGCCCAGAGCATTGTCCCCAATCTTCCCACATGCCAGACTCTTGCACTTGTTTATGAAGAGAAATAAGTAGTCAATAAAGAACCGTATTTAGGAGTCAAACTGACCTGAGTTTGAATCCTGACCATGCCATCAACTACCTAAGTGGGAAAGTGACCTCTCTAAGCCTGTTTCTCCAACTAAAAACAAACAAACAAACAAAAAGTGGCAATTCTGGCACTCGCTGAATAAGGTGGTCATGAAGATTTAATGGGACAATGCATATGAAGACTTTAGTGCTTTGTGCTGCTAAATAAACGGTGGTCACTGTTTCCCTCTTGCTTCTCAGCCAGAGCGCCATCTATTCTTTCTAGCTGGGGGCCTCAGGCATTTCTCTTTAATATCCCACTGTGTCTTGTCCAGCTCCCCAGGAGAGCACTCACACCTCTGTTGTGACAGTCACAGTCATGCAATTCAAGCCTTATTCAGCAAGAGCTATTCTGACGCCAACCACCCCACCCTGTGACTCTGGCCAGTCTTCCCCTCCCCCCTTGCCCCCTCATGACCTATTTTCCAATTTATAAAATGAAGCTACTGGGCTATTCTCTGCACTCTCCTACAAACCTTCTAAAAACCAATTAAGGCAGGATACCAGCAACTCCCCCTCCCATCCCAAAAATATCTTTCCTTCTGGAACATTTATGATTTATACATCACAGAGCCTAGATCGGCCATTTTTCAAGAGTGGCACAAAGTGAATTCTCCATCAAGGGAAACAAACGACCGATTGAAAGGGATTTCACGCCTGAATGCGCTCATTCTGCTCACGCCTGGACATCATGGCTGCTACCTTTCTGTATGTTATCAAGGGAACTGGGGTTTGTCACTTGCACCAGATCCTGGCCTCTCCCAGAGAGCCTCCAGAGGAGGCCTCCGCGGTTACCCTAGAAACGTCTTCCTTCCTGGATGCAGACCCATGAAGGCTCAGGCCCGTGAGGCCCAAGAGGGGCCTTGTTTAAACAGGAAAGAGCAGACAGTTTAATGGGTAGCTTTGCAGCTCAGATTCCAACACAGTTTACAGTAGTTGGAGTAATAAAATTCATAATGAATGTTTCTTTATGTTACAGCTAACTTTTTATGTTTGTTTTCTCCAGTTTTTTTTTTTTTTCCTTTTGTTTTTCCTGAACTCTATCCAACTGATGGTAGGGATGGTTTTTATTTTCTGTTATTTTTAATTACTAGGGAAATAGCACTGAGAAAAATTATGCCTTAGGTGCATTTATCTCATTTATTCTTCATGATATTTCAGTGACAGACAGAATTTTTATATTGGGAAAACTGAGAGTCGAAGAGTTTAAGTTACCAGCCAAGGGACACATGGCTATTTGCAAGAAATGGAAATTTCAATTGGATAACTAAAAAAAAAAAAAATTCCATTCTGACTCCATTAATAAATTAGGAATTAAATGTGGAATTTTCCATATATAAACACCATTTATAATTTGATCCATGAAGAAGTATAACATTTAGCTTGTAGGTGCATTAGTGCATTACCAGTTCAAGGAGGTAGTCAAAGAAACCAGAGATTAATCTTTCATCCCAGGAGGATTAGATCCTTGGTCACCTTTGGACACTGAGCCATCACAATTTGTCAAGAAGCACACACTAAGGGTCGAAGGCCAATGTGAGAGCTAGACTGGTCACCAGTCACCTGCTACTATCAGGTGTTTTACCCACGCTATCTTATTTAACTAGTAATAGCCCTATGAGGTAGATTCTCAATGTCCATTTTACGTATACAGCAAGCAGTCTTATAAAGGTAAAATAAGTTATCAGAGTCAAAGTCAAGTTTCTCTGATTTCTAAGCTCAAGTGCTCTGCTAGCACTTCGTATTTTCTCTCCCCAAAGCAAATTCTTGTGAGAAAAATGAAGAGTATCATCTCAAGGTAGGTGGTGCTTTTAAAAAAAAAAAAAAAAATCTCAGAGGCACATCTTCTAGGAAGGAGTTGGGCCTGAGCTAATGCAGTGTTCCTGCAGTTCTGGAGAGGCGTCGGAACAGGGCAGCATGCCTGGAACTCCGAACGGAGCCCCCGTTCACATTCACAGAGCAGGAACACTGCACCATCTGAAAGGCAGTTAATTACCCTGGAAAGTTCTCAGGAAAGAGCAGGCAGCTGTGGGGGGTTATGAACTGTGAGAACCACCTGGAGCCAGGAGGGCAGGTAATTTTAAAAGCCAATGGAGAATTGTATCAGGCCAAAGAAAGTTTTAACTGGTAGAGACTTTCATATACCAGGACAGTTACTGTCCTTTACTGTGCTCATTAAGCCAAGAGCAAGGAAAGCTCTCTCTCTCTCTCTCTCTCTCTCTCTCTCTCTCTCTCTCTCTCTCTCTATGCGTGTGTGTGCGGTGTGCGCGCGCGCGCGAGGGGATGAGTAGAGATTTGGTCTGGCACTGGTTTTTGGGGTAGAACCTGTTGCTGTATTCCACATGTCCGTAATCCATAATCAATGCTAGTTAGTATTTGTGAAATGAATGAATGAGTGAACAAATCAATGAATAAACAAAGACAGGAACAGAAGTGACAGATCACAAGATTTAGAGCATCAGAAATGTCCCCCACTGTGTCCAGTTGCCACCAAGGTGGCATGTAGTCCCAGCTACTGTACCTGTGTACTGCCTCGTCCACTGTCCACGATGGCCTCTCCAACCCCCACCCCAGCCTTCACCACGTGGTAGGTGCTTCTTTTCCTTCCAGAATCTCTGGGATCTTCTGGGAACCTTCTTTTATCTTCCCATTTTCTTACTTTTTCGTACCTGTCACTCTGACAGCAGAACCAGATTGTGTTCTCTGTTTGATATTTATATGTCTTAATTCACATTAGAGTATGAATCCCTAGAAGGAAGGCACCAGAGCTTTTAGGTCTTTAGCACTTAGTGGGTCTATTTTCTTGCACAAAGAAGGTGTTCAATGAATATTTGTAAATGAAAAAATGAATCAGTTAGTACCAGGGAAATTCTCTTACAACCTATGACCTCTGCTGAAAACAGAAAGTTCCTGTGATTGTGCAGACAATAGTGGCATGGACTAGGGAAACTGGTTCAGCGCTCACATTTTCCACCAACTTACTTGTTGACTTTAGGAAAGTCACTGACCATCTCTGAATCTTCTACTTCCTGTGGGTAATATGGAAGTGTTGGAGTAAATGATGCTCAATGCCCAGAACCTCCAGATTTCTAGAACTTCAAGTTTAAGCAAGATTCTAGGTGGACTAAAAGTCTTCTGCAAATCCAAAGTGTTTCTATAGAGACCATGTCTCTGAAATTGTGTTCTGTAGAACACTGATCCCACAACATATGATTAGGGTCTTCATAAAAATGAATGGAAGAGAAAATGAGGTTGAGGATGTGACTGTACTTCAGGTCCTCTTGGTTTACCCCATCAGTAGGTAGACACCGGGAGACCACAGAAGCACAGACTATACCAGTGGTCCTCTTGCTGATACCTTGGAACAAGTGGTGGACAGAACAGATTTGGGGGAAGTTCTGTGCTGATGCGCAAGAAGGTTTCTACACTGACTAGATTCTAGAAACTCCAGGTTTTGACTCAGACTGAGTTAGAACCTTCCTAAAAGAAGTTGTTAGTAATGAAGAAACTCAGGGATTCTGAGTATGAGAGGTTGGAGAGACCTATTGCTCTAGGCTTGTTGGACAGGGTATCTGAAGCTGAGCCTTTCTTCTCTCTAACCAACAGGTGAGGGATGGAATTTGACATTATGATCCTAGAAACCCTACGCTTGTATAGAGAGTGGGAGGACTATGGAACTCAGTAAGGATGCAGAAAGGGCAGCCTGATTGTTCCTGGATATCCACTGCACCTTGTTTAATTCTCTCAATGACTTGAGAGACAGGAGCTACTTTATCTACCATTTTATAGCTTGAGTGACTAAGGTACAGAGAAATTCAAAAACATGCCCAAGATCCCACGAATGAGTGGTTGACCTGCAATTTGAACTTGGATCTTTTGAACTTAAAACTCAAACTTTTTACGTGCATCGTGGCTGTCTTAGGACAGTACTTTTTTGTTCTGGCCATGATCTTGTTGAAGCTTATCTCTTCTATGGATCAATTTCTCATATATAGAATGGGAATGATTTCTCAATTTCATGGATGTTATCATGAGGATAAAATTAACACATTTTCTTCTTTCCTTATATTTTCCTTACCCATTCAATTCTTCAAGGTTCACAAAAAAAGTTGAATATGTCATTTGTTTTTATATAACAGTGTCAGTTATGTTAAAAGCAAGTTAGTGTTTAATGTAATTTACAGTTCCCATGATATCTGTGAATTTGGGAACAAAATGCATACATTGCCTGTTTTATTAAAATACATAAGTCAAGTAGACGGTAATCGAATATAACAATCACTCTGCTCATTGGGTTATAAGCGTGAGTAACAAACCTTGTCCTTTTATTTGTATTATAAATAAAGTTTATGAGAAAAAATAGCTCCGAGGGACTAATACTGCATACTTTCATTTTTTAGCTGTCCCTCCTGGTAACGCTTGTGAATGAGAGAAATTCCTGTAGTCTTCAGGATACATAGAAGCCTTGTGACTAGTTCAGGTGAAATGACTCTTGTATTTCCTGAGTAAAAATCAGAAATCCAATTGAATTAACACCTTCTTGTTTTGCCTGTTTCGAGGAAAGCTTGGTGGTAGAGCTTCACTTGACCTTGGGGTTAAGGTAATTGCTGAGGTCTTAGAATGCTGCCTTCTGTTAAGAAGATGATGGACTGAGAGAGGACAGAAGTGGACATCCTTTATTTACTGTCAGCGCAGCTGTGGGAATTATTACTGAAGTCTGCCACTGTGTAGGGTAGAAGATGAGGCAGGCTGGATATCATGGCCTGACCTGAATTCACATCAAACTTGTGCCCTATCTTTACACGCAAGCGTCGCCTTGTTTATGAAACAGTTCCCAACTGTCTTTCCTCATACCCATCCCAGCATCAGGAGGATGTTTTATTCAGATCATGGATTCTTAAATAATATGTTCTCTCCACAACTTCAGCGTCTCTGTCATTGATACATGCATCTACCATACTATTTAGTAGAACCCCTGTGAGCAAGACTACAACAGGTCTATGTGTTCCCAGGTGTGGTGCAGGGCCTGGGCTCTGGTCGTGCTGGAAATAGCAACTAACACTTCCCGAATCTTTAAAGGTCATCAGGCACCCTTGTAAGCACTGAATGTGGATTAACTTGTTTGATCTTTACACTACCTCTACGAGGTAGATAACTGTTTCATTTTATAGGTGAAGAACCAAACCCAAATCCCTGGGTTCAATCCCCAACACTGCCAAAAAAAAAAAAAAAAAAAAAAAAAAAAGGAGAAAGAACGAAAGAAAGAAAAATATCACTTCACAGGTTAAGAAACCAAGGCAACACACCATGAGGGCACTCACCCCAGGACAGCCCAGAGAATGGAAGTCAGCATTCAGACTTTGACAATGTAGTGTCAAAGCTGTCACAAGTTGGGTTCCCTGGAGGCAGAGCTAGGTTGAGTTTACTAGGAATCGGCATCTGTGGGGAAGCAGGATGGGGCAGAGGGAGTATTGGAGTTGATTTAACCCAGGCTCAATGGCTCTACCTTGCCTAGTCTCCAGATATGAGCTGTCTCAAGGAAGGGCACAACCACAAGCAACGAGCTTCTTCCAGCTAAGCTGACCCTGGTGTCGCCGGCATCTGGAGACTGCGTTCATTCCACCTTTCGTAGTTGGTCAGCATGACCTTCCTTTCGGGGAATCTGGATGGCTTATATCTGTGTCAACCATATATAATAGGTTGCTTCTCAGGGAACATATACACTAATCTTTTGCTAAATTAACAGGATATTTCTTAATTATAATGGTTGTGTAATCATGACTATAACTTACAATACTCATTAGGACACACTGAGATTAGTACTATATCTTATAAGCTCATTTTACCAATGATGATATAGAGATTTACTGCAATAAAGCAATTTGTCTAGGACTGTGTAATAAGTGGGAGAGATACGATTTTCTCCGAGGCCCATCTGACACTGAGTCCACAAGCCTAACCTCTAGGTTAGTGCGTGATCTCAAATGGATTGCTCCAGGTTTCTCTAGAGCAGAGACCGTGCCTTTGTCAATTTGGTGACACCCCCAGCACCTCGTAATGCCTGACCTGTAGTATGAGTCACATATGTATTTGTTCAATGATCAGTTCATGTTCCAATTAAAAGGCATGTTTTTTGATAGAAACTAGTAAAACGATTTAGCAGTTTCATTGGAAGGAACTATTTACCAAGGCATATTAAAGTCCTAAATCTTTGTCTGATGTCTTATGAAAGCTAAGAGAAGTTAGTGAAAATATTAAGAAATATTGGGGCACACACAGGGAGTGTACAAGGTGGCTGGCTGGTTTATTGATTAACTCAATCAGGGTAAATTAAGAAGACACATGTTCTTATGGGTATAATGTTGGCCTGAAAACAGGGAGGTTTTTATCACACGTATTTCAGTGATGTGAGTTTGTCATTAGCAATTCCCTTCATTACTCTTATTTCTGAAATAAGGAAGTTGCAGATGACCCTGGAATGATGCTTGTGTAAAGTTTTTATGGAAATGAGAACTGACATTCTGTGAAGGAATAGAGAGTGGAAGCAGACTGGTGGGTAGTAGTCAGTACAGGAGGGAGAACTCTGCTCAATAGGATGAAGTCCATTCTAATGGACAGCCTCGTGGGATGAGGTTCCTCCCCCACTGACAGTGCTCAAGTAGAGGCTGACCCTGGTGGGCACGTTGGAGCAAAGGCTGGAGGAGGTGACTGCAGAGGTCCATGTGAGCACCTGTGGATGTGAGAGGCAAGGGTTAATTAAACCCAAGATCTTACAAGAGAGTGGAGTGACGGGTTGTAGTCTGAGACATAGTTTCTGCTCACTAAATATCTGCGGAATGAATTAATACTAAAATATTAAATATTGAACAATGATTTACTATGTAAGAGTGAGACTGACCATAACTGACACATACAACCCCAGGTAATTAGAAGTTAAAATGAGAGTATCAATATGAAATTATTTTGCAAATTATAAATGTCATTAGGTCATTGGGACAAAAATTTAGGTCCATAATATGGTTGTGTTTTTACTAATCAGAAAAGGGTGAATAAAAATTGCTAAATGTGCATGCATAATAGATCTTAAATAGATGATACTCACGGCAACTATTCCTACCAAAAAGGGAGCAGTTTTCTGAGGATCAAGAGGCTCTAGGCTGAAGGAAGAGTATTCCAAAAGGACTCGGTGCTGGAACCTGGGGATTCTCAGGGGAGGGAAACTATTTCTATTTACAGACTGGCAATGAACTTTGAGTAAGCTTAGGAAGGCTGGCAAGTGCAGAGCATGAAGACTTGTGAGCCACACGGAGGAGACTGGGCACGTGTAAATACACAGAATTTCTGTTCGCCACCCCAAACTGTGTAAAAAATAATAAAACTGAGGTCAATGAAAGACCAAGGGAGTAAAGAGAGATAAACCCAAATAATATAAGTGCCCAAGAATAGCAGAAACTCAGGCATGGACAGTATTTATGCTTGACAGCCTTGCTTTTTATGCAAGATGAAGGAAAAGCTAATCTGAAAACAATTGTGTTTTCTTTCATTTTCTTCTCTTTTCTTTCTCTTTGCTCCTGTTCCTTCCTCCTTCTCCTCCCTCCTCCTCCTCTTCTTCTTCTTCCTCTTTCTCTCTCTCTATCCCCCACCCCTATTCTCTCCTCTCTCTCTCTCTCTCTCTTTCTCTCTCTCTCTCTCTCTGTCTCAAACACCAAATACATTTGAAAAGGGCTACAAATTATAGATTTCCATCTGACCTCCTTACTGTTGGAAACTCCCTGCCAGTAAGTTCATTTGGAGTTTACATGACAGAAGCAGTTAGAGGTAAGACTAAAGCTCAGATGCAGACTGACATCCATGTAGTGCACACGAAAATGACCAGCATGGGAAGGATCTTAAATGTTGTTTAGGAGCTATGTCTGAAGAATAAGGACAGCTAGCTCTCTATAGCATTTATTGATTAAAAAAAAATCCAAGTCACAATGTTGAAATATCGAGTTCCTCAGAGTTCTTGACAGTGTCATGCTGGTGTGTGTTTTTGCATATGTTCCTCCCACCATACTGAATGCCTAACAATCAACACTGGCTGCCCTCAGCAGCCAGCAGCCCCACCCATCTAGAAAACATCTGCATTATAACTCGTTTATTCCCACAAGCACCCTGTACTTTTCTTAGATTACCCCAAACCCAGGGCATGTCAATATTTCATGTGCATAGGAATACCCCAGGAGCCTGTAAAATATGCAGATTCTGAGTTAGTAGGTCTGGGGTTGAGCTGAGATTCTGTGTTTTTAGCAAGTTCCTGGATGCTACTGCTGCTGCTGCTGATCTGTGGACCACACTTGGAGTGTCAAGATCTTAGCTCACCTTGTAGCAATCATCAGTTTACTTCACTATTCTGAAAATGAAGACCAGGATTTTTTGCTTTTATTCCTATTGCATAATATAAGTTTGGCAGGATATAAGTTATTCAGTAAATTCTGGTGAATGAACACACGTGCATTATCCCAGGAGCTCATTACAGCAACCTAAATGACTAGAATTACCATTGACTTTTTTCTTTTCTAGGGAGAAGGGGAGTTTAATAACCAGTTGGAAAGTGAAAGAATTAGGACTCCAACACAGCTCTGCTAATGCCACGTCTCCGTGCTGCTCACTCAGCTTTTTGCAAGGGAGGTTACCATGCAGGTTAGGCCTGAGAGTGGAGAGGCTTAAAAACAATTAGTAAAATACAACGATTCCAAACACTGTGTTTTGGAGATGGGATTATGGCCTTTGCCTTAGAGAACACAGATGATCTAGAGTTGCAGGAAATCCTCGGTCTTGAGGGATTTGGACCACACTCCACAAGCTGGAGTTCTGTACCTTTCTCACAGCTGAACAAATATGACATATATAATTGTCCAGCCCACCACTGATTTTATGAATTAATTCTTGGGATTTATGGCATTTTGTGCTCTCTTTTCAAAGCACCTTACAATAGTTAATTATTTAAGCCACCTTACATCCCTCGGAGGAAGGACTGGATATTATTCTGCCCTGAGACTGCAGGGACATGGCAGTGGTGCGAGGTCTAACACCAGTGGCTCCCAGGGGCACGGGGGAGTGATGGGATTGCACTGGAGGGAAGCCTAGGCGTGGCGAAGGAGGAAATGCTGCCTGGGAGGTAGGTTGGGGGCTCCCCTCACCGTTTGTGGAGTCAGGAGAGGGCAAGAACATAGCGTCCATTTCTGATACTTAACCATAAGAATAATAGCTACAGTTTTTGGATATTTGCTCTGCAGCAGGCAGTGTGTGGTGATCCTTAACTTTTTCACTTAATTTCAGAAAAGAATGTGAGTTGGGTGATAATAAAATAGCAACCAACTTTTTTATTTATTTATTTATTTTTTTTTTTTAAGGAAAAAGAAAAGAAGTTTGATTGCTTTGCTAGGAAAGGAGGAACACAGGGGACTCCTGTCCCAGAGGCTGTGATTTGCCCCAGCAGGAACAGGGGGCTTTTAAAGAGGTGATTCAAAGGCTACATTCCATGTGTTCTCTGTTGGATTGTGATTCACTTGTTAATTTGGGAGACAGTCTTTTCTGAGATCTTCTGGTACCATCCCCAAGTCTGGATTACTTCGTTGCTATGGTGTGTGTGTGCTCAGGGACAGATAAAACTGCCTGAAATGGGGAAGAAAGGTAATCCTGTTTCCTCTGAATTTAGGGAAGGGAAAAGATTAGGGAGGAGCAGGGAGAGAGGAAGAGAAAGAAACACATCCATTTAAAAAGTCAGTTGCAGGGACAGAGCAGCAAGGGCTATTTTCAAAGCATAAAGTAGACCACTGTTACGTTAAGACAGCAAAGCATTACTTTTTTGTAAACAATTAGCACAAAGGCAATTAAAATTTCAGTCAGTCTCTGAAAACCATGAAGACAGTAATCTGTTTTTCACCAATTTATAGTCATATCAGTGAAAAGCAGATCAAGTTTATCAATGTAGGAGGTTAGGAAGATTTGTAGGTCTATGAGACCAGGCTCAAATTAACTCAGGACAAACTTGCGACTCTGGAGTCCTTTGCCAGCATTATTATTAGGCCCTCCCACACAAAAACCCTTCCTGTATAGCCTCCAGTCCTACTTATTTTTGGTAGGGCTGACGCAAGTATACATCTTAAGTTATATATATATTTTTTAAATTGCTTTTCCTTGTAAATGTTATGTAGGACTTGTAATACAAAGCTGCTCCCTGCCCTTTCCATTGCATCACAGCCTAGTTTGTCAGTCTGAAAGCTGCTCTCCCCACCCTTTCCGGCGCAGCCATTTTCCTGCCTCCCAACTACTGTCAGTCAGTGAACATCCTGGCTAGCTATTGGTTCATCAGTCAGCTTGCGAGTATCCTTCTCTGTTATTGGTCCCCTGTTAGCCCTGGGGAATTCAACTACTTCAGGGTAGCTACCATGCCATCTTTTCTCATGCTTTTCTCTCTCCTACTCACTTGCTTTCTCTATCCTCCTTGCTTTTCCACTCTTTTTAGCGCTTTGCCATTTCTCTTTCCTCTCATTTTCTCTCTTACCTTGCAGGGAGACACTCTGTTTGCTTAATAAACCCTCTTATGTGATTTCCCGTGTCTGGCGTGGTTTTCGTGGGTTTTCTTATAGGACTGCCCTTAGACTGTGCTCTCTTGCCAGGTTTTTAAGATCAAGTTGGTCAAAACTGACCTTGTTCCTATCTACTGTTAAAGTCAGCTGAGATCCCTTAGAGTTCACTCTTGGGGATGTGTGTGAAGTCTCTTGGCTCCTTTAGCTTGCAGTTACCATTTACTGAGTAGACACTGTACATGTCTTGACTGTATGGATTCTCATAAAGCACACATTGTTATCCCATTGTTTACTTGATACAGAGTAAAACTGGGGTTTGGATCTAGGATTTGTCTGCCTCCTAAGCCAGGATCTCTCCACACATTTCTCCTGGCAAATCCTTGATTCTCTCTGAATCTCAGTTTCCTTGTTTGTGAAATGGGGATGGTATTATCTACCTTGTGGGGCTTTATGAGGATTCTCTGTGATAATATCCCTGATACTCAGTATGGATGTAGCCAAAGGTTTGAGTTTCCTCCTACTACTTAATGATTGTGATATCTTACATTGGTTATTTGCCTCTCAGAACCTCAAGTTTTCTTATTTGTAAAATGAGAATAATAACAATTGCCTGACAGGCTTTGCTGAAGCTGAAATGAAAGGATCCATTCAAAGTGTCCACTTGTTAGATCTGAACCCACAGAAGGATTCAATCTAAGCTGCTTTCTCCCCCTTCTCCCTTCTCTTTCTTCTCTTTCTGCATGCCTCTTCCCCCCTTTCTTTCTTTTTTTTTTTTTTTTTTTTCTGGGCTGTCTCTCTCAACATCATCATCTTAAATGACAAATAAAGTCTTGGGGTTTTCACAGTTCCTTGCCTTCGCTCTCCTCATCTGCCCCTCCGCCAGTCACAGTCAGCGGAGTGCATCAGGTGTAGGAGATGTCCATCTGTCATTTTAAGTCCCTCCCACCTGTGAGGCTGATGCTCAGTGACTTACTATTCTAAGAACTCCCACTATTTATTCCCTCTGACTTTCCTGAAGCAGGGTTGCTGGCAAGTTCTTATGCCAGGTTCGCAGCGTTTTACTGGGAAATATCCTCAATGTCTATTCAAAGAAAGAGAGCAAGAAAATGCTCTTGAAATGTGTTATTCCAAGTGCGTGAGGATCTTGAACCTTTGAGGCCCTTGACATTTCAAACACTGAAGTCAGCATCTGTGGAAATGATTCTTTACCATCGAACAAATGTTTGGTAATAAATTGAATCAGCTTCCTCTGACTCCATACTCCCACCCCCTTCCCCAGTGAAGTCTGAGACTCTCTGAAATCCAACAGTAGTCAGTCCTTCAAGGACAATAAAAAACCGTAAATACGAACTACCACTAAAGTAAAGGATGGATTCGATTCTCATTCTTTTACTTACTATTAACAAAGTGGCTTTGGGCCTTCCAGGAGACCACAGAAGGGAAAATTTTGTTCAATTAGTTACTATTGTAGATGATTCAAAACTTCTAAAACATGCCTTGTGCCTGCCCAGTGGACACTGACCCAGTTGTCAGCCCTTGCTTTCTACCCTTTGGGCTGTGAGAACCTCCGTTTCACACTATAAGTCCTCCACCTGGAGGACTGAGCTGCACCAGGGGGCTCATTGGCTCATATATATGGTGGCTGCATATGACAACCTGGCCTGACTGGGGACTGATAAGATCTTTGTCTCAAAAATGCTGAAGTGTTCCAGACAGATTGTCCTCTCTGAGTTCTGAATGAATGATTTAAAAACCCAATAATAATGAAGAACATGTTTGCTTACTGTTACCATTTGGATATGAGGCATCCCTCACTTGTACATTGCTGATGGAGTTGCAAATTGGTACAGCCACTCTGGAAAGCAGTATGGAGATTCCTCAGAAAACTTGGAATGGAACCGTCATTTGACCCAGCTATCCTACTCCTTGGTTTATGCCCAAAGGACTTAAAATCAGCATATTACAGAGATACAGCCACATCAATGTTTATAGCAGCTTGATTCACAATAGCTAGATTGTGGAACCAACCTAGGCACCCTTCAACAGATAAATGAATAAAGAAACTGTGGTATTTATACACAATGGAATATTATTCAGCCATAAAGAATAATACTATTATGGCATTTGCAGATAAATGGATGGAATTGGAGAATATCATGCTAAGTGAAATAAGCCAATCCCCCAAAACCAAAGGCCAAATGTTTTCCCTGATAAGTGGAGGGTGATAGATAATGGGGGTGGAGGGGTAGGAAGTGAGAGAAGAATGAAAAAAACTTTAGATTATGTAGAAGGAAATGAGAGGGAGAGGGGTATGAAAAATGGTGGAATGAGACAGACATCATTACCCTATGTACATGTATAATTACATGAATGGTATGAATCTACATCATGTACAGCCATAGAAATGAAATGATGTACCCCATTTGTGTACAATGAATCAAAATGCAGCCTGTAAAAATAAAAAGCAAATAAATAAACTTTAAAAAAATTTTTTGTGAGACAATGCAAGAATGTTCAGAGGTGAAACAGTTAGATTATGAGAAGTGTAACCTAATCAGTGAATTAACCCATTGATACAGATTAACTGGATGGTAACTGTAGGCAGGTAGGGTATGTCAGCAGGAGGTGGGTCACTGGAGGTATGTCTTTGGGGTTTATATTTTGTCCTTGGTGACTGGAGCTCTCTGCTTCCTGGTTGTCATGTCCTGAGCTCCTTTCCTCCTCTATGTCCTTCTGCTATGATGTTCTGTCTCACCTCAGGCTCAGAGCTCTGGAGTCAGCCAACCATGGGCTGAACCTCTGAAACATGAGCCAAAATAAAATTTTCTTCCTCTACATTGCTCTTGTCAGGTCTTTAGGTATTAGTGATGAAAATGTTGACTAACATACTTACTTGGATTTAGAGAAGAAAAATAAAGTGGAGGAAACTAGCCTTTTTACTGCTAGTCAAAATATTTTTCAGTTCTAAGATAGTTCTATTTCTGCTTCTTCAGCATGAAATAGGAATAGTAATAATAGTGATATTAGTGACTAACATTTACATGAAGTGAAAGATGGGACAGAAACCCTTCTTAGCCCTTTAAACATAGTGATCTATATACTACTCAAAATAATCCAATGAGGCACACATAGTATTATTATTCTACCACTATTGTTTTGGTTTTGAGGTTAGGCATTGAGAGATTAAATTATCTACTTGTGTTCCAATTTAGGCACTCCAGAGTGGGGTGCTGAACAGTGATAAGCACAAAATAGTAATGATCACTTTGCAGGATAGTTATAGATTTTACAGTGAGTGTTCATATATATTAACTCATTTTATTACCACAAGAACCTGCTGGAGTAGATAAGATGTAAATGTCATTCCTTCATATTGGGAGGTTGAAGTGATACAACAGCTGGGAGCATGAACTTTGAATTCAGACATGGGCTTGAATTTTGACTCTGAATTTCTGAGTCTCTATTTCTTCACCAGTAAAATGGGGATAAATGCAATTTTATAGCATTTTTATGAGTATTAAATTAAGTAATACAAAAAAGCATTTCACACTTACCTACACTGAATAAATGTTGACAACTCGTCTTCGTCCTTCCCTTTCCTTCCCCTGTCCTCCCCTCCTGTTCTTCTCCTTCCTTCCTCCCTCCCTTTCTTCCTTCCTTTCTTCATTCCATAAATAGTGGGTCTTGCATCTTTCTAAATCTTCCCAATGTGTGTGGGGGTATTACTAACAAATATTGTCAATCTTATTCTCTTTATCTCTAGTTCAGGTGATGGTAGGTGCTATAGTTTGGATGTGTCCCCTCGCCTCCAGAGTCCATATGTTGAAAGATTGGTCCCCAGGATGGTAGTGTTGGTAGGTGGCAGAACCTTTGAGGTAGGTCTTAGTGAGAAGCCATTAGGTCAGTTAGAGAAGTGTCCTCAGAAAAGATCTTGAGACCCTGTTCTCCCTCTGTTGTCCTGTTTGGTGATATGATCTTTTCCTTACAGACAGGCTTCTGCCATGATGAAAAGCAACCAAGAGGGTCCTTACCAGAGCTCAGCTGATGCCAGCACTATGCTCTTAAATCTGCAGAACTGTGAGTGAATACACTCCTTTTTAAAATAAAGTTATCCTGCCTCAGGTATTTCATTGTAGTAATGAAAAACAAATGAGTATACTGGAAAAACAGGTTAATGCTTAATTTCAAAGAATAAGGAGAATAAGGAGTGTAGTTCAACAGAAGTTTACTGAGCACCTCCTCTGAGTCTGAAATTGAACTAGGAAGGCACTGGGCATACAAAAATGATTCCTGTAGGTCCTGACCTTAAGTGGCACATACCCCTTGAGGAATGAAGTGAGAACATATTGAGGATTCACTCTATGCCAAGCACTATGCTTTAAATATATGTGAGAAAAATGAGACTGAGAGACGAAGTGAGTTTTTCCAAGATCATTTCTGTTAAGTAGAATTTTCTAGATAATGGGAACATTTTATCTATGCTATGTAATGTGGTAGCTAGTTACTACATTTTGATCACTCAAAATATGACTGGGGGACTTAGAAACTGACTATTTAATTTTATTTACTTTCAGTTAATTTAAGTCGAAATAGCCTCCTATTGGAGGTGGAGCTACCATATTGGAGGTGGAGCTCTAGGGGATGCCACAAGTAGTAAGTGGCAGACTTCAAATTTGAGCCTTGGTATGTTTGACTGGGGAGCTAAGACTTTCCATTGTACCAGTAGGCATGGCTCAAGACTCTCTGCTTTTTTCATAGTGTTTTCTCCCACTTGGGGTTAGGTAAAGGGGAAATCCTCTCCACCAGTAGAAGATAGTCAGTCTTGGTGATAGAGGAAAACTGAAATAAATAGCCCCGATGATAAGAGAAAAACCAGAGCCATCTGGTGTCTTGGAAGCCACAGAGGAAAAGGAAAATATCAGGTCAAATCCTTCTGAGAAAAAAATCAGCATAGCACTGTGCTCACCGGTTTTGGCAAGAGGGAAACCATTGGCAAATATGTTAGGGGAAGTTCTACTGAGGTAGTAGGGACAGAGGGCTGGTTGGAGTTCACTGAAGAATGAAAGGGAAAGAGAAGAGATAGCAGTGTGTGTGTACATACTAATTTCTTGTGAACTTTGCTATTAAGAAAAATAAAATGTGACAGTAGTTAGTGGGGTGTGAAATTAAATGTTTTTAAGAGGGATACTACTTTGGAGTATGTTCATGAAAATAATTCAGCAAAGGAAGAGGTTGATGGTGCAGAAGAGAAAGAAGATAATAGAAGCCTATGAGGAATGAGAAGGAATGAGACTGTGGAGAGGGATCAGTCGCTAGTCCTTGAAAGGAGGCAGGACCATGACAGCCGAAAGGGAGGAGAAGACGCATCCAGAGGAAGAAAGGTTTATAGATTTAATCATGGGAAAATCGAAAGCATCCTTATGTGTCTTCATTCTCTCACTTTGTGAAACTAAGGCATCCGATGAATGTGAGGACTGCAGAAGGAGGCAGCCAGTTTAAGAATGAAAATATGAAAAGGTTGCCTTGGAGATAAAGAGGTGTCTTAAAGTAAAACACCTAAGAATGAGTTCCCTCATTGATCAGTGTTGCCCAGTTGGGGTTTGAGATTTGTGATTACACTACTAAAGTGCAAACAGACTTTCAACTCTATAATTTTCCATAAGAGTAAGCATGGAGAAGGAAACTAGTGGGATTCAACCAGAATTTGGGTTTTTGTCATGTGAAAGAGTGACAAAGGGATTGAAGTGTCTTTTGAGGGATTATTAAAATGCTAAACAAGGAAAACTTGATATGTTGGGTTGATGGATTAGAGAGCATCATGGGGGGAGAGCAGCTGCATGAAACTGTAGGAGAGATTGGAGGTGATGGCTAGAAAGTGGGGTGCTTGAGCATGAGATCTGGGAAGTGGTACATTTGCTAGTGATGCCAAGGCTCACATACAACCATAGGAATAGAGAAGAAGTTCCCTGGAAGAGGAGGGGTGCACAATGGATGGACTGGGGTGTTGACTGGGTCACCGAGATGTTTTATGCAAGGATGACAATGGTGGCAGGTTTAGGGGTAGGAAGGTCAGGTTATTTAGAGTTTGGATGATGTCTGTGCTTTCTCTCTGCTGCAAGAGATACAACATTTTGGCAGAACCAGGGGTCTGGACTTGGAATCCTGCCTCTCACCTCAACTCTGAGGACCCTAGGCAATCTCTTCCTTCCTTCATCTTTCCTTCCTTCCTTCTTGCTTTCTTTCCCCTTCCTTTGTTATTCTTTGGAATTCTACAGGCTAAGACATCATACAAGGTAATGGGGATATGGTAGAGGGGAAGGAGGCAGTATGGTCTCATAAATCTTATACAGGATACAGAGGCAATCCAACCACTGGACAAATGTAACATTACAAAAGGTGAAAATACTGCGAATTTAAGTATTAGTGACTTTTAGCCCCTATAGCAAGGGAATCTTTCTTCATAAAGGGGATTGAAGAGAGAGCCAGGGAAGCTTTCCCTGAGGAAGGGATGTTGGACATAAAATCCTGAAAGATGAATAGGGGTTATGAATGGGGTTATGGAGCGAGAGCAGCAGGAGAGGTGAGGACTACGTTCCAGACCTTGGGCCAGGATATGCAAAATCACTGGGGTTAGAGGGAGTTTGTTCTTCGGAAAAATTGACCCATAAGATTGGTGTGGTTGGAGCTTATGCAGCAAGGGCTTGAAAAGGGGACATAAAGTAGGGTAGAGGCCAGAATTTGCAAGGCTAATTAGGTTACATTAAGGACTTTGGTCTTTAACTCAGAGCAATAGGAAAAATTTAAAGGTGTTTGAAAAAATCAGTAGCATAATGATATCTCTGTTAAGAAAAAAAAAAAAAAAAAAAAGATCATTGAGACTGTGTGAACAACAAATTGAAGGCCAACAAGTGAAAACAGAAAAATTATTTGTAGCCAAAGGTAATAGTACAGGTGAGAGACAAACTAACCTTGGAAGTAAAGAATGTTGGGTGTAAATAAGTGGATGGATTTGAAAAATAGAAAAATAGATAGGACTCCATGATGGTATAAATGAAAGAGTTTGATGGAGAGGGAAGGACCAAGGATCATGGCAACTTCAAGTTCACGGCATCTCTCCAAGGTTTAATTCCTTCAAAAAAAAATGTGTATGTGAAAATGCTTTGTAAAGTTCTATTTTTATTATCTGTTGAAATATTTAGGAGTGAACTATATATAATAAGCTAATTATTACACGGCCTGTTTCACAAAATAGATGGTAAAATCCTTGAGGACAGAGACTAGGTATGAATCACTGCATGCCTGTGATGTGTTCAATGTGTATCCCTCCTACAGGAATTAGTCTTGCCCTCTGTGTTGGACCTTGACCTCTGGCTCTCCTGCTCATTCCTCGCTCTCCCTGCTGGGCCTCATGCTGAAGGATGAACTCAGCAGGAGGCTGAAGTCTGTTTCCTTAGGCACTTGCATCAACCAGCTAGTTTTGGGATGGGTTTTCCCAGTGAGATGAACTGGGGGTGAGATTGGAAGGTGGGAAGAAGGAAGACACCAGAATGGTTCTTCTCTTTGTGTCTTGGGTAGTGTCTCTGGTGAGGCTTTATCTCCTCCATGGCCTTCCACTAACGATGGTTCCAGTTTCAGCCAGTGACCTGGGTTCCCAGGTAGCCCTCTAGTTCCCGACCCTCTGGGACGCCTGGGGTCTCCTGCATACCTTCTTATTCTTTTATCACCTGTGTACCTCATTCTTTATGTTAACTTTTTCTGCTTTAGATACTTAGAGCACTTTTGTTCAGCAGGTTAGGTCTGACCTGGGAGTGGTGGCACACATCTTTAATTCGAGCCTCCAGTCACCGGGGAGGCTGAGGAACGAGGGTTACAAGTTTGAAACCAACTCCAGCACTTAGTGAGACCTGGTCTCCAAATGCAAAACAACCAAAAACAAGTAAGATAAACCAAAACAACAAGTGAGACTCTGGCTGATATGCATACAAATAAACCAGACTTCGTGATCAAATAGCATTCTTTTCAACAATGTAGTTTTTATATAAACTTTAAAACATATAATAAAAAAGAACATATTCCATCAATAGCAACAAATTCAAAGTTATAAACAAACTTAGGATGGTGTCTATTGTGATTTAGCAATAGCAAAATTAATTATGTTTCGACTTTATTTTTTCAGCTGACAGAGCTTGGGAGTTGAAACAAATGTTGTCACTTAGTGTTCTTTAAATAGTATTTAGCTAGTTTTAATCTGAAGAGAAAACATTCTTCAGTAGAGACAGGGACAGGACTCATCAAATAATAAAATAAACAAGTAACATACTTTGGAAAAACTTGCTATTATGTCATAGTATTGCATGCCATCTTGGCAATCTTATGGATCGTTTTAAATTTTTTTTTTTTGTTTCACTTGGTAATGGTTTTTATATAAAACAATGATATCATTGGCAATGATTCTGCTATGTTGCTTAAAAATTTTTGGAGTCTTGTTGCTTACAATAGCCTATTTTTCCAAAATAATATTATTAGTTGATTTCTTATGTACTCCCTGGTTTATTAAAAATGTATGGGATCGCTACTATATTTTCTTTGAAAACAAAATATTTAGATAGAGAGCAATTCTTTCATGGTCCTCCTGTGAGCGTTATGGACATTATCAATCTATTTAAAAATAATTTATTCAGATGAAATCTGCACAACAATTTCAGTTTAAATGAATCAGTTTAAAGTGAACAGTGCAGTGGTATTTAATGCATTCACAACGTTGAGGGATCCTCACTCCTATCTCATTAAGCTCTTTCTCCCTGTTCCTTCTGCCCCACCCCCAGCAACCTCTGATCTTCATTTTTTCTCTATGAAGTTAATCATTCCAGATATTTCATAGGATTGGAATCATGCAATATGTAACATCCCTGTCTGATTTCTTTCACACAACACTATGTTTTTGGGGTTCTTTTATTTTGTAGCATGTATTAGTACTTCATTCCTTTTTAGGGCTGAATAATAACCTGATTGCATGTGCAATTTGTTCTTTCACCCATTGATGGACATTTTGGAATGTTTGTACCTCCTATTACAAGTAGTGCCACTAAGTATTTTTATGTGTGCATGTACTTGTCTGTGTACCTGTTCCCATTTTATGTGGGTATAGACATAAGAGTAGAGTTGTGGAGTCATATGATAATTTTATGCTTAATTTTTTGAGGAGCTACCAAACTATTTTCTATTAGTAGTGAACCATTTTACTTTCCTAAACGCAACATGAGAAAATTCCAATTTTTCCACATCCTGGCCAATATTTGTCCTTTGTTTCTTTTTAAAAATAAAATTATTGTAGTCTTCCTAGTGGGTGGAGTGGTAGCTCACTGTGGTTTTGATTTGCATTTCTCTAATGACCAGTGGTGTAGATCATTATCTCATGTGCCTGATGACCATTTGTTTCACCCTCTTCTGTAAAGTGTCTGTTCTATTCATTTTTCCCTTTGAAACAGGGCTTTTTTTTTTTTTTTTTGCTGTTGAGTTATGGGACTTCTTTTGATATTCTGAATACTAGACCTTTATCGGATATATTATTTGCAACTATTTTCTCCTAGTCTATAGGAGTTCTTCACATTATCTTTTTGATTTCTTTTGATAAGAAAGGTTTTTTTTATTTTGGTGAAATATGATTTTTTTTTCTTTTGTTGTTCATGTTTTTGGTGATCCATAGCCAGATTCAAGGTCATGAAGATCAACAGACTTTCATTGCTTTTGAATTTTCAAGTATGTCTTTTTGATCATGTATACCTTCATATATACATATATATATGTATATATATATGAATATGTTTACACAGATGTGTAATGTGTCAGTACACATCCATGTACATGTGTGCATATATTATACATATTGTATTTTTTAATTTATTGATTAATTTGATCTTTTTAACAATGTGATGAAGTAGGCTAGGTAGTAGTCACTTTGCTATTTTAACTCTAACAAATTCTGAACTTTAGATCTGGGGGTATAGTTCAGTGGTAGGACACTTGCCTAGCATATGCAAAACCCTGGATTCTATCCTCAACAACACACACACATAAGAAAGAAAATCTGAACTTTAAGGAAAAACAAACAAAAAAACCCTTCTATCAAGGTATTACCAATGGTAAAGGCACGTGTAAGATGCAAATTCCAGCTGGTCTGATTCCAATCATGTATTTGTCCTATTCTATGAACTTGGTGCACTACAGAGTCTCAATATATTTGTTGAATGATACAAAACAGGGAAGGGAAAGAAGAAAATCGGACTTCTGTTGTGTATCTGCTCTGTCCATAGCTTGCTTTGCTAAGGTGCTTTTGCACGCATTGTTACACCCTCTCATACCATCCTAGAGTATGATGTTGATGTTCTGATTTTACACTGAGCAAAGCGAGTCACAGAGAGTTCATAATTTACTGGGTATCATATACAGTCAGCCAGGGTCAGAGCCTTTGGTTAATCCCAAATTGGTTTGAATCCTCGTGCTAATCTAGCCCTTAGTGGAGAGCCTAGTGGTGGTATGTTCTTGTTTCTGTTGGAAAATAATAGAATAAAGTCCTCAAATGGGATGTGGGATCAAAATTTTTCTTCCGTCCTTCATCTCCTGTGCTTAATGAACTCTGACTATCTGCTTCTCACCCTTACCCTTGTCCTTTTCCTGACACACATTCCCCTGCAGCAATGTGGAAGTGCTTCTCCTGGCTTAAGCGTCCAGATCCCGCTGGCCTGGTGCAGTACTGCAGTTCTCCCAGCCTCCCGGATCCTCATCTGGTATTTAATAAGCCCCTCCCACCCCTGCCCTTGGCACACAGACAGGAAATTAAGGACTAAGGGAAATTCACTTCTGACCTTTAATTCACTTTTTAATAAATGCATTCAGAGTAACTTGAATGCTTTATGCTGGACTCAAGGAGAGACAGGGTAATGATCCTTTGAAGGAAATCCCATCTGTTCTCATGCACTGGTGTGTTTTCAGTGTGTCAACCCTCAAAGTAAATCACTAGTCCAGGCACATCTGTATTCGAACCCACTCAGTGCCCAACACATTGTAGCTGCTCAGAGGATTGACTGTGCCCAGTTACTCATTTGTCAGAAGTGAACGTTAGTGCTCTTATGCTACACAGCAGTATAAATTAATGATAGATTGTATTTTTTTTCTATCAACTTTCTTAAATTTTTGGTGGCATTTGATATTTTTATTAGACATGTTTCTTGCTTGTTTGAGGAAGTCATCTCAAACTTTAAAACAAAGTCTTAAAACCTACTTTGTTGTAAGAAAACAAAGGTGGGGGATTTATGAAGTCCCTTTGTAGCCATGAATATTAAGATGTGTTGAGGGACTTGCCACTCTCCCCACCTTGGCTGCTGTTCACTGACTGGCTTCAATCTCAAGCAAGTTCTTATGGCAGTAAGATGGCCCCACCAGATTCTTTAGCTTGTGTCTTACCAGTCTGGCCCACTCTGCTGAAAGACAGATATACTTCTACAATAATCCTGTCCAAACCCTGGAAATGACCATCATGTGCTCATCTCTGGACCAATCACAGTAGACAGGGTGCTGTTGAACTCTTCATTGGTTGAATCTGGGTCACATGTTTTGCCCTGGAACCCAGAGAGATGATCAGCTCCCTTGGATGACAGACAGAGAGTGGAGGAAAGTGCCCACAGAAAATTTGGCTGACATATCTAGATAAGGGAGAAGAGAGTGAACAGGAAAAGATTAATTGCTCATCACATATCTGAAATAGTACATGATAATTTAGGAATTACAAATTTGGTACATAGAATTTTAAGTTTGATTTTATGACGTTAGAGAAAAGCACATCATTTTTATTTATTTATTTATTTTTGGCTGTGCTGGAGATTGAAGCCAGGGCCTTATGCTTATGAGGCAAGCACTCTACCAACTGAGCTATCTCTCCAGCCATCGTTTTTAAGTGTCTCATGATGGGAGCAGAAGATGAATTTTGAATTAGAAGATACACTTGAAAAAATTCTTTTGAGGTCTCCCCTTTGCATACTCATGAGTAAAATTTGTAACTGATTATATTCATATTTTTATTCAACCCTATGCATTGTTTGTTCTCAGAAGACTCTGCAGTCCATACACTGTTTATTACATACTGGATACTGTACTTAATATTGGGAACAGAAAGTTAAGTAAGAAAAATATTCATGTCCCACAGAGTCTATAGAATAGAAGAACTTGCAAGATACATCTAATTAGCTCATAACCCATGACTTACTAGAGTTGTTGAACTGAGGCAACAGAGTTGCTACATTTTAAAGAATGAAAATGCACATATATCCATTTTATATAAGAATCTGGTTAACTGAATAAGTCAATGAATGGTATTTGCTTGGATCTGTGCTAGACAATTTTTCAACCACCACCTTCATCCTTGCACTTGCTCCCCTTGCACTTCCCTGCACTCCCAGCCTGCCTGTTCTTACCCTCCCTCACGCACTGACCTCACCCTCTCCAGCATTCCAGAGGTTGTGTGGCTCGAACTTCATGTAAATAACTATTTTTTAAAAAAGTTTTCTATTCTTCCATCCTTTTCTAATCCATTAACTACATCCTCTGGAGTCTCTCACTTTGTGGGCTCTGGACTTCGTGTTAGGAATAAGGAAGGCAGTGTGATCTGGGGATAGAGTATGATTTCTGACTCTCCGTACAGCTTTGGGACAGTCAGTTGTCTTCTCTGAGCATTCTGTTTCTTCATCTGTAAAGCAGGAATCACTTCCATGATTTATAGGGACTGGGCTGAGTGCTGGAGGGAACACGTGGCTCAATAAATCAGCCATTATGTTCTTCAAGACATTTTTCCTGCCATCTAAGAGCTCACTGTTTAGAAGCAGAGATAAGACATTTTTTTTCAAGATTATTCTAAATCAGAGGAGAGACAAGCGACTGGGCGAGGCGACCTCTCAGTGCCTGAGTGACGCGGGACAACCAAAGGCACACGGCAGAACATGGTCAAGAGTTCAAGTTCCCCAAGATGCTTCCAAGGGGGTGGGGGATCTTCTGGCTTATTATTGCTTGGACCTTGGCTTTTAAGAACATTTCTTGACATAAGTGAATTTCCAAAGCAAGAGATAAGGTGGGAAATCTCATCTGAGTTTGAGTAGCATGTACTGATGGGAATGAGAAGTGCCCTTTATTTTTGTCCTCAAAGAAAATAATAATACGTCAGGGAATTGGATGGGTAAAAGTAGACTTCCAGTATCAAGGAGCTGTTTGATTTTTTTGGGGGGAGGATGGGGAATTGAACTCAGGGGCACTCAACCACTGAAACCACATCCCCAGCCCTATTTTTGTGTTTTTATTTAGAGACAGGGTCTCACTGAGTTGCTGAGCACCTCGCCGTTGCGAGGCTACAACGAATGTTTAGTGTCAGAAAATTACTCATCGGTTGGCCAACCTGTAGTTCTTTGGTGGTCCTGTCCCAGATTGCAGAGGTGCAGGTTCTGACCTGTCAATAGAATTCCACTGTGTGTTGTTCCAGGTAGCACATATTTTTGCCATTGTGTAGCAATCACACTATAATCAGCCACCTTTGATGCTTTCCTCTTCTCCTCCTTACCCCTACCAAATACCCACAGCATAACTTCATCTACCTCTGTTTGGTTTCTTTTGTGCATGATAATATCCTTGAGAAAACAACTGGAACATCATCATGAAATGGAGTTTTCAGTGATCATCCTTAATAGACTGAGTAACAGCCCTCAAAGATAGCAGATCTTAATCCTTGGGACCTGTAAATCCTACCTTAATTGGAGAAGGATTGTTGTCAGTGTGATTGAATAGGTGTCTGGAAATGGGGACATCATGGATCATCTGGGTGTGCCCTTAATATAATCACAATAACATTATAAGAAAACAGCAGAGGGATTTTTAATACAGAATAGGAGGAGAAAGCAACGTGACCACAGAGACCAGAAACAGATTGGAGCTATGCAGAGGCAGGTCAAGAATGCCAGCAGCCACTAGGAGCTGGAACAGGGAAGGACGGTTCTCCCATGAGCATCTGGAGGGAGCAGAGCTCTGCCAACACCTTGATTTCAAACTTCTGGCCTCCAGAAAGGAGAGAACACATTTCTGCTTTAAAACCACCAAGTTCATGATAATTTGTTACAGTAGCCATAGGAAACTAAAACCCTCTATCTCCTTTCCCTAGGAAGCCCACGACTCTGAATATTCCTATGAATACTTAAGCTTTATTTTTAACAAATGATCTTACAAAATAAGCCCATTCTCATTCCAGAATGTCATGAGAGAAACCATTTAGGTCAAAGCCGGAAGGGCCTTCAGAGACCATCCAAACCTCAGATGGTGAAGATGAGGAAACTGAGATGCAAGAGGGAGCATACTGCCCAAGACTGCTTGGTAAGTTAGTAGAGCAGCCAAGAAGAAAGGCTGATGCAAGATTCAAGTTTCCTGCCTTGGTCAAATGCTTTCCGGCTCAGCAAATTGGTAGGAAAGAATCTATTTAAACTTGTTCAACGAACTTGACTTTTTTTTTTTTTAAATGGATTTTGGATTGGCCTTTTCACTCTCATTAATAAAACCCAAGAAACATTTTGGAGAACAGAAAGAGACAACAACTTTTTCTTCCAGAAATAATGATTAGATACGTCTGTCTTGGAGAGAGATCCCTTATTTACGGCTGTGGTTCAGTGAGTGGCCCCTGGGGTGGTAGGGTGAGGCTACCATTTCTGCCTCTACCATTTCCTAGTGCGATGAACTTGGGTAAGCTACTTTCTGGAGACTCAATTTCCTCAGCTGTAGAATAGAGGTAGTAATAGCACTTGCCTGGGACTCTTGTGAAGATTAAATGCTCTATATCAAGATATCTTGCCTAAGTACCCAGCAATTAACAGGGATTCCATGTTTTCTTCTATTATTGTAGGAAAAAAGTAAGTAGTATCAAAGAATGTATTATTTTATCTTTTTAATATTTCTTATTTGGATATTTTATAATGATCTTGGAATTTCTTTAGTAATCAGGAAAAGCAGTAAAGATGACAAGGGAGTCTGCCTCACAGTGAGCGAAGCCTGTGTGGTGCTCAGCAGTCCTGGTCCCGCAACTGTTGATGTTGTTATCAGTCTCTCAGAGCTGAAAGGAATCTCTGGATCTCTCTTCTGGGAAATGCACTGCTATAAAGTTTGTTGAATGAATAAATAAACAAGATCAAAGACTGCTTGTTCCTAGGGAAAGTGAGGTGGGTTCATTCCTGTAACCTGACCCCTAGGCTACACAATAGCCTGATGCTTTGTGTAGAACCCAGATGCCCAGCCACTCTGAGCTGTGGGATGCCGGCAGATGACCTCTGGAGCTTGTTTATCAGCCTTTCTAACTAGCAGCTCTCTTCTGACTCTAACGCGGTAAAGGATAGGAAAGGACAGAAAGTGAGTCCAAGGGAGAAACTATTACATATACACTCCATCAGTTATCAAGCTGAACAAAATGTGCCTTCAGTATCCATTTCAATTTTGATCATTCTGTTCTAATTTTCTCCATTTTAATTTTTATTCTCCTTAGTTCCCTCCCGTCTGTTAGCTTCTTAGCTGGTCTTCCTGATTCTAATGCCACTTTTCTATATGTACATATTCTAGCAGAAGGTTCTTCTTTAAACACACCTCCTGCCCTGACACTCCATCACTAAATCCATCTCTAGGCTTCTAATCACCTACTACTTGAAATTGTTAGACATGCAAGGAGAAGGAAAACATTTGTCAAGGTACAGAACCATCTGTTGTGGCTAAAACAGCCAGAGAACTGTGAACTTTGTCCCTAGCCCTATTGCTGAGATGGCACTGCTTTGGCCCCTAGAGGGAGCTTTGAGTGACTGAGCCTGGAGTAAACAGAAGCGCTGGGCCCTCTGGCCTGGCCTCTGTTCCTATATCTGGCTCCTAACCCCATATAGACCTGACAGATAACTAACATAACTTGACCAGCTGTTGATCTCTTTCTTGAAGGCATTTTATACTTCTTTCTGGGTACTTTGGGCAAGTTTTCTTCTGATTGATGTGTTGGCCCTCTCTGGGTCTGTCCAAACTTTCCTAGGAGAGGGAAAGTTTAGTTCTTTCATTCTGAATGCTGGGAAATATTGTAGCTGAATAAGGTCCCTGCCTTCATGGAACCTTTATAGCTCAGCAAAAAATGAAGATGGTCATTTAGGTATGGTATTACTAAATAGGAAGCACAAGATGCTCTGGAAACATGAAAGAGTAGACTCCCTAACTTAGATGGAATATCAAGGAAGGCCACGTTGACAGAGTGGCATTTATGTGAGACTTCAAGATGCATTGTAGTCAAATAGAAACAGGGATCTGCATATGGGGAGTTTTGGAGTCAAGACTGCACCCAGAAGGGATCTCCAGTCACTCAGAGCATAACACCTCAGGCTTTCCCCAGAAAGTTATTGTTATTAAGTTGCAGACAAATCTCGGCTGGCTGGGGGCAACACAAGGCAGTGCACAAAAACCAAGCAATCACCCTGCTTTGCCTCTGCTGGTGTAGACTGTGGGATACTCGGTGAGCT
Organism: Sciurus carolinensis; assembly: GCF_902686445.1. Classification (NCBI taxonomy): domain Eukaryota; kingdom Metazoa; phylum Chordata; class Mammalia; order Rodentia; family Sciuridae; genus Sciurus; species Sciurus carolinensis. The sequence continues at coordinate 164,487,162 of NC_062213.1, forward strand.
GCTTATCCCATGTGACCCACAATTTCCATATCTGGGAAACAAAGATGATAACCCTTCAAGATCACGGTGAATGGCTAATAAAATGATGAACACAGAAGCAGTTTGGAAACTGCCAGCCATGTGAATTAAAGGGAAGAAGTTGGTCATAGAGTGTCCAATCCAATTTAGATGGAACAAGGAATAGGAAATGCTGATTCCATCCAGAGTCAGTTCTTTCAAAGTCTTATACTATGTTGGAACCTCAGGAGTTCCATGTACATTACAAATATATATACTTAATTTATCATACTTAAGGCACTAAGAGTTAGTTTTAATTATTATCCACATGGCTAAGTCACGCCAAAGCAGACAGACTGCTTTCTAAGTGATACCACTAGAATTTCACTTGCAAGGCTTCATGGAACCCCATCCCTTCATAGATCTAAGGGACTAGGATGACTATGTCCTGCCCCTGTGGTGTATGACATCATGGGTGGATTGTTGGCTTGGCTTCTGTAGGACAAATGGCCAACCATAGGCTGGCAGAGAATAGCTGACTTGGTCTCTACAGAAGACGTTGTGCATTTTGAGTAAAAACCTGTTACTGACACTATGCTAGAGCAGAGATCAGCCAGCATCATGTGTTCTGAAATGCTAACAGGCTTCTGGGAGCTGTCACATACCACCTCCACAGACATTAGCCATGTTTACTGTTGCGTGAAATGGCAGAGAGATCCACGGCTCTAATCCCTGGATGCCCATCAGTTAATTTTTTGGAACATTCATGAATGAAGCACAGCAAGATGACGCAGTGTCCCTTTGCCAGTTCATCATAGGACACTCCCAGATTGAGGTAAAATTCTTCTTCTAGTTGCTAGAGAGCAAAGCTGGAGGGGGAGCCCAGCCATTGCATGGACCTCTGGCAGCAGAGAATGCCTGAGGATGAGTGCTGTCCTGCAACCTGATTGCTTACGAGCCGCATGCACGGAGGGACTTGCAAGGTTTAAATTCATCTTATGAGTAATGCACGAACCTGGTGCCTGAACCGTGGTGAATGTTACTTATTATGATGATCGTCAGTGGGCATGGAAAACAGGTCTCAGCACATCAAAGATCCAGAAGCTTTAGAAGAACAGCACATCTCTTTTCTTCATGTTTCCCACAGCATTTACTCAGAACCCTTGCACTGTGCACCAAAGCTGTTACAAAGACCAACTCATAAGAAAAGAGCCAAGGGAACAGGCCATTCTTGGGATTTGAAATGACAAATACCCAAGTGACCAACCTGTGTATGTGCATGTACTGTATCATTAGTGTGTAGTGTGTGGGTGTGTAGTGTATGTATGTAGTATGTTGTACGTGTGTGTGCGTGTGAATGTTTGGAAAGTAGTGTATAAGAAGTGTGTATTCAGAGTGGTATGTGTGATGTGTATTTGTGGTGTGTGTGCGTGTGTGTGTGTGTGTGTGTAGTGTGGCATGTGGGTATAATATGGCATGTGAGTTTGCTGTGTTGGGAGGAATGTTTGGGTGTGTGTGTGTATATTTGCACGTGCAATGCATGTACTAAGCACTTGAAATGAGATTTTTCACTTGACGATCTGTAAAAGCCATTCTGTCTATAAATTCCATTAGCATGGTACTCAGTGTACGAGAACTCTGAGAAAGCAGAGACTGACAAGGATTCAGAACAGTGTCCCTTCCATCCACTTAGGACCAGTTCCCCTTCAGGGTCTCCTATATTACATAATTTAACCTCCAGAGAGACTCAGTTAGTACTCTTGTTTTTTATAAACAGAACATTGAGAAAAGGAGGTAAAATCAGTTGTCCAAGATCATGGAACTAGTAAGTGATAGGACCAGGTATTGGCCTGGTAATGCAAAGTCACCAGTATGAGAGAATGAAGAGCTCAGGTGGCAATGTTGTCAGAGCTGAGGGGATACAGCCAGAGTATGCAGTAAAAGAAATGACAGATCTAAAGCCTGTGTTAGACCCTGGAGATACCACTGGAGGTCTTAAGGGAGCAGTATTCTTCAAAGATCTCTTATTTTGGCTTTCTGGGAAGACTAAGCAGGAAGAATAGGAAAATCAGCTCCCAGAAACAGATCATTCCAAACACCCTGTATTAAACAGCGATGGACTGGGCCAAGTCAAGAGTGTTTATGATTAAATTCCCTTGGGTGTCGCTTTCCAAGGACAAGTTTAAGATTCTATATCAGACAAGAGTTTGGACTTTCTTTTTTATTGTTGCGCCCGGACTTTGATTGCTATCTGCAGGGGAAACAGACAGTGGAAACTATTTCATGGGGACTGATGGGAAAAACACATTTTTACAGTGCCCTGCATATCAAATCTTGGTGTTTGAAGTCATAATTGAAATAATGGGTAAGGAGGGAAGAGGAAAAAACATGGCAAATGACTTTAGAGAGAAAGAGAGAGAGAGAGAGAGGGAGAGAGAAAGAATTATAAAAGTTAGACTGGTTGTTGACTGTTGGTGAGAAATTTCCACTGACCCCTAAGCTCTTCCTGGATTACTCTTCCTGAGCCGCCTCCACCCTCCGTGTGCTGGGCGAGGAGGGTAGGATGTGCGATTAGATTGCCGCAGGGGGCAGGGTGCTCAGTTGGCCAGGCTGCCTGGTGGAGTGGGGCCTCACTGGACACCTTGTTTCTCTATTCTTCATTCATTAGTTCATCGCCACATTTCTTCATTCATTCACACCTTCTCTGAATACTTCCTATGTGCCAGGCTGTGAACTGGCTGCTAAGAGAGTGAAAATAATTCAATAGCTTGCCGTCTAGTTCAGAAGAACAGATGCAGAGAAAGACAGCCTGGATGGCAAGGCCAGGGTGAAGGAAGAGAGAAATCCCAGGAGGTAGGACAGGGTGTCTAACTTTCACTTTATCATACCTATTTTGTGCTACGACAAAAAGAATGCCTTCTGCAGTCCTCAAAATCCAAGCTAAAATGACTCTTCTAGAAAGTTCTTGAGTTAACAATTTCAAGTGCAAATGACTCTTCTAGAAAGTTCTTGAGTTAACAACTTCAAGTGCATGGAATATAAAGTTTTAACTACTGGCGGGCCCAATGGGTGGGAGACAAATGAAGACAATGTCCTCACCCTCAGGGTTCACGAGGGGAGTTCAACAGGAAACTGAGGAACTTTCAGTGGCTGAACTTGGTGTCTCTTAACCGCTGTCTCCTGGTCATCTGCGTAGATAGCATTGCTCTTGACTGAGGCAGGGAACATTGTTGGGGAGCCGTTTGAGATGGTTAATCTTCACTTTGAACATATTTAGCCTGAGATACCTACAAGACTTCCAAGTGAGGACTGGAAGTAGGCCGTTGCAAATATAAGGCAGGAAGTCAGAGTAAAATATGTTTGAAGATAAAAATTAGGGAGTTGTTATCCTGGAGGAGGTCATGGAAACCAAGAACTCTGATGAAAACATCTCAACAATGGTCATATTAGTTGATGAATTTTCTAGATAACCGTTTAGGATTTGAGAAGAATGAAATCATGAGAACTCTAGAGAGGAGAGCTTTGCAGAAGCTAATGCAATTCATTTGATGCAACTAGAGGCAGCTGCTCTTTCTTGACCCTGAAGATATCACATGGTCATTGAACTCAAGTCAGACTCCATGCAGTAATCTACCTAAAGTGACTCCACTTCAGATTAAATACCAGTCGTAGCTCATCTTGTGATCATTGCTGGACAACATAGTTCTGTGCTAAAAGATGGAGTTTCTGATTCCAGACCACCCTAAATTTAAGCTCTGGACTTGCCACGTAAGCCACACACCTATCCAGTCCTGATTGCTGTCTTTTATCCATCAGACCATCTCAGAGGACTTTGATCAACATACAGCTATTCAAATAGCAGGTCTGAGTTAGTAACCCAGTGATTTTTATCAACTAAAGAGCAAGGTTAATCTGGGAGGATTTGATTTTCCTGATTTCCTGTGAATTTCTGCAAACCAAATTTCCTTTTCTCTTTTGATCATTACAAAACATCTAGACTTCTTTCACCAAACTGTCCAATTTTGTGTGTGTTCTTAGTAATAGCAATACTCCGGAAAACCTCTAGGCTTTTCCACATTAGAGAACCATCTCTAGTTTGGAAATGAGCTGCCGCTCAGTCCAAACCCTCAGTTCCCAGGGAGGAGGCCCACACCCCAGAGAGCAGAACATACTCGGGGTTTATAAAGAGTTTGTAGGAGAGCTGGAACTGCCATCTTGTAACCTTTCTCTGATCATAAGGCGGATTTGTCCATCTGCTGTCCAAAAGGCTGAGAGATATGTAAATACAAACTTTTTTGCAATTCAATCTGGTATTACAACATCAACATCGCCCTCTGATGAATTAAGTGCAAATGAATCAGAACCAGATGGGTGGATTTTCCTGAAAACAACATGTTTGAAAAACAGGAGAAGGAGAGAAGTTTTTGTCACAGCTCTCATGTGGCCACATCAGATATTAAGCACTTTGCTTTGCTTTCAACTACTCCCAGCCTTGGGGGGAAATGACATGGGAAAGCAGGTCTGTGAGGGACAAGGGGTTGGTACCCACAGTCCTGCAACTAGCATGACATTCTCCAGTCCCCGTGCTCTCCCAGGTCATGGCAAAGGATGTTTGGATGACCAACATAATCATGAGAAATCAATTCTTGGAGAAAGAAAGATCCAGGCATCAAATTTTAACATATATTTCTTTTAGACTTTTATGAAAGTCACATTTCAGATTTAGCTAAGGTCTCTTGAGTCCTGAATAAGTGCAAAGTGTCAGGTTAGGTACTTTGTCAACCCAGGAAATCAGAGAGTGTCAGGATCATGGGCATGTTACAGGTGAGTGATACGGGGGTCAGAGAGATGATGTGACTGGTTCAAGGTCACGCAGCTACGTAGCTTTCAGAGCTATGCCACCAACCCAGTAGCTCCTAGCCGCATGTGGTCATTTAAGTTTAGATTAGTTAAAACTAAATCAAATTAAAAACTCAGTCACTCAGTTTCACAAGTCACATTTTAAATGTTATATTGCCACATGTGGCTACTGGCTGCTGTAGTGGATAACACAGATGGAGGATATTTTCATATGTGTAGTAGGTTCTTTGTACTCTGAAGAGCCTGGGTTTTAGCTAATCTCTTTAAGACAAAATTCTCTGCTCCTTCCATTTTACCATTTGAGTTGTCTCACATAATCCAAACAATTCCTTCTAAGCACAACTAGAAATCAAAAAGTGTTCTTTGTACCAGTGTGGGGATGCATGGACAAGGAAACAGGAAGGGCACAACTGACTGAAGTCAGAAACTTCTTCCTCCGCATCCTGGATAGAGTATGGCCAGGATCTTTATTGAGTCTGCTTTGTCCTGTATGGGGCCCTGTGGAATAGCTGCGGACCAGGAGTCACCTGGAAAGGGAGCAGAAGGATGAAGGGGCTGGCCATTCTGCTCCCCACCGTGCTCACCTATGTTTTGGTGGTATCCTGGGTCAGCACCAGGAGCATTATTAACATTCAGTGAAGTTAGGAAGGAGTACAAAAGAAATCTGCAGGGTGAGAGGGAAAAGGAGTGGAAATTGAGTCAGAATGATTTGGGATGAAGTCCATAGCCATGTGGCTGGGGCAGGTTGTGCAGAAGGAATGACGCCATCTCCCCTTGGGCCTGGGAGGACCTGAATGGCACAGCAGCTTCAGACAGTCTGCACCTGTCTGGGTCTGCTGACTTCAGTAGTTGTGCCCTCCTTTGTCCTGGTTCATGCATCCCCACAGTGTTACAAAGAACACTTTAAAAAAATTGGTTGTAGATGGATGCAATAACTTAATTTTTATTTACTTATTTTTATGTGGCGTTGAGGATCGCACCCAGTGCCTCACATGTGCAAGGCAAGCGCTCTACCGCTGAGCCATAACCCTAGTCCCAAAAGAACACTTTTGGATTGTAATTGTTCCTACGATCTTAAAAACATTCATCAGGAAAACTACTGTTATTGTTCTTTACAATATGCATGAAGTAAAGAAACCTTGTTCCCTTTTTTATAAAAAGAACATTATTTAATCTCCTAAAAAGAAGTATCCCTAGTTTAATCCTTATGTCAAGATAGGTTGGGGAAGGAGAGGTTGCCAGTCTGATTTACTTAGACATAAATTGGTAAATTTGAATCCTGGAAAAATTTTCCTCTGTTCCTGTCTGTTCTTTGGTTTACAGGTTGTTATTGTATTCTATCCTACAAGATGTGTCATGGGTTCCTTAGTATTACTCTACGAGAGTAGTAAAGTCGAAACTAAAAATAACATTTCAAATCTAGGAAAACGAAAACTAGAATCCAAGGTCAAGAGCTCAGAGAACAGTACAACCTGAAAATGGACATTATAAGGGAAGATACCACAATAAAATAATGGAATTGAGTAATTCATATAATTAACCGGGGGTGAGTGTAAGGGAATAGTAATCTTTGTACTTGACTAACCCTTTATAGGATGATGGGCAGTACCTGCCACAGGATGGAGGGCTTGTGAACGTTTCTAAAACCGTGTGAGGCAAATAAACCTGCAAGAGGTGGAGCTGCTTGAGAAGGCCACTCAGCAGTCAGGGCAGAACCGGGGTCCAGGCCCTGCGTCCCCTGACCCTAATTCATTGCCCAGCACAGTGATAACCTCTCACATCTATCCCACAGTAGAAACACAGAGGAAGAGGCCCTTTACTTCTGGAGTACTTCTTCGAGCCTCCCAACACTCCTGAGAGGTGGGCCTTATCACCCCTTGCTGCGGGCGAGTGGTGACACACACAGACGGCACAGCTTAGGAACGTGCATCTGAACTCCAGTGGCTTCAGTTCATGCCGTCTTCTTCCCACAACAACTCAGGTCTTTCTCTTTCATACTGTTCCCAAAGGAGCAGAAGTAAAAATAAAAGCAGAAATACTTATTTCCAAATCAGGGCATTAAAAATTCATGGGTGATCTGTGGGGTGATATTTTCCAACTCCCTATGACAGGAAAAGAAACCCAAGGAAAGTTCCCTGGTCAGGAACTCTTGCTGTCCCTAGGAACAAATTCTCTGGTATTTGCTTTAATTAGAAGGCATTTGGGCTCTGAATGTCCACTCTGGGCTGATTCTTGGCTAAGCCTGTGTCTCTGTGTACAGAGCATATGGAAGGGAGTCGGGAATGCTTGGGACCAGGTCACCAGGGTTGTTCAGTGACTCCATCAATACTACTGTCTCCACGTGGTTATTTCTTCGAGACATCTTTTGGGGAAGGAAGGTTGCGCTGGTGTGACCTGCATGATGTGTGTGTGTGTGTGTGTGTGTGTGTGTGTGTGTACTGGGGTGGTTTTTTCCAATGTCTATTATTGTATAACTTTCACAGATGGAAGACTTCACCATGAAGAAAAGGAAGGGGAGAGGTTATTACATGGGAGAGGAGGAAAAAGGGGTGAAATTGATGGGAGGCAGGAAGCAGAATTGAGGGAATTTAATTGGCCTTGTTTTATAGCATTTAGCTCTGTTTTCACAGGGTAGCAATGAATAGGCCCATAAAGGTAAACCGTTTTTCACTATTATTGGGCCAGGAGATGAAAGTTTCATTGTTATTCTTCCTTAAAGCTCACGTGGCCACTCCACATATTAACTCCTTTTAGCCTCAGGGACTAAGACATGCAGTGGAACCATTTGAACTTGGCTGGACCTTTAATAGTGATCTCGTATATCTGTAAAGCAACTCAGTTTACACAAAATTACTCCCGGTTATCCCAACTGCTTTGTAAGCTTCAGAATAATCTCATAAAGAATTCAATGAAGGTTATTATTCCCATTGTTCTAATGAGAAAACTGAGATTCGGAGCAGTCAAATAAGATTCTAGAAACACAACTCCAGACCTGAGAAGGAAGAGAAAGTCACAAATATTTGCTGATTATCAACTCTGCCACCCGCCGTGTCGAGAGACCCTAGATCTCAGAGACAGGCCAAATTTGGCCTGAAGTCATTCAGAGTAGGCTTTGCCAACAACTGAGGAGTCAGGATCAGACATGGAGCCTGCCCGTCACTGAAACTAGTGTTCCTTTCCACTATACCACCAATTCTCTGTGTGTAGCCATGGGGCAAGCTTTGAAGGAGGAAAGACCTTGGCATTGATTACCCCAAACCACTGACAAACCAAACATTATGTAAATCAGGACCCACCACGTGAATAATAGCTCACATGTGTAAGGCACTTTCAAAGGCACTCTGCGGTACATTCTTCTTTAACCCTCACAACAGTCTTGCAAACCAGATGATCCTTATTATTCCCATTTACAAATGAGGAAGTCGAGACTCAGAGAGGTGAGTATTTATCTAAGGTCATATAGCTAGTGGGTGGCAGAGCTAGACTTCTGGCATAGGTCTGACTCTAAAGGACTACATTTTTAACCCATGTTCCCCACTGGTTAATTTCTTTTTCATTTGGAACATTTCTGTGGGTCCATGTCTTAAATCTAACTTATCCCACTCCAACCTCACAAACTTAACGACCTAAAGTTCAAACTGCTTAGCCTGATGTTGAAGGTCCTCTAGTTCTTTAAGTTCATCTTCTTCTCTCTCTCAAGACACACCACACACACCTGCCATGTTTCAGTGGCAGGTTTCAGTGGGTAGTTTTCCCTCAGCATCCCTTATTGTTCTCCAGTTCTTCATTTCTTTGTGTCCAGAACAAAGCTCTCTTCTTTCTTCCCCTTTGAGAACATTGTCCCTATTTCAAGGACCACCTCAAATGCCATCCATTCCAGGTACCCTTCCAGAACCCTCTCACTGAGTGTAACGGGCCCTGCATCCATCCTATGGCTCAGATCTTAAGATTTATCTTGTTTTCCTCACTTGTCCCTGATACCACCTTAGGTGCCCAAGCAGTGTCTTATTTCTTCACCCTCAGCAATGGCCACAATAATGGATACATCCTGGGCATTCAGTAGACATGGAATGAACATTTTCTTTAGATGTGCAAAAAATGTCTTATATGCTTTGATACATGAGTGGCTTCCCGTCCTGCTTGTCCATTGGTGTAGTGAAACAACTTGGGACTTTGGAGTGAGAGAGATTTGGGTCCCAATCCCATCACGTCCACTTCTGAGCTGCACAACCTTGAGCAATTACTTATTTCTGCTTTCCGATCTACTCTCCTCTCTGTTTGAATCTTGATGGGGCCACCTTTCCTGCAGAAAGAGTGGCTGTGAGGTTGAAGAAGACAGAGGGCAGGAGGCACTCAGGACAGTGCTTGGTGCGGAGAGCTCTCAGTGAATTCTAGTTGTTAGCCAAGCTATCGCGATCATCATGGTTTATAGCATCTCTCAGTAATGTGATCCGAGGGTCTGGAGCTGGGTGTGCGTGTAATTTTGCTGGGGGTTAACTGCTCACCTTGACCAGTACTCAGCTCCGACTTCTGCCATTTCCCTTGCTTGCTTTAGCATGCTGGAATTTGCTAATTAGTATCTTGGGGAGAGAACTCAAGGAAGAAAGAAGAAGGGCAGATGGGGAACAGGGGTGAAATCTATTCCTTAAGAACTCCACTCAACTTTGGAATTTGGTCCCAACTTCTACTGATGGAGGAATGTTTGGCAAGATAGGGTGTAAAGTCTCTTAGTGCCTAAATGAACTGCACGTATAAAGCTTTTGCCTTCCTCTCTGGAGGTATCGAATACTCTTAGACATAAAAATGAAAAACGAATATGTATGCAAGTTCATCTTTCCCTGCCCTCCTCCCAACACACACACACACACACACACACACACACACACACACACACACACAATGCTCCAGGAAACCCACAGTTCTGTTGTTTGAACATGTTGTTTTCTTTAACCAAGTGGTTGTTTGCAAATGTTTTCTGATTGTAACAGCAGTGAGGCTGCCTCTCCTGGTGGAGACTAAGTTCTTTCTCTTTGAAAGATGCTGTTTACTGAAATAAATTCCACCTCCTTCTTTGTTTGGCTTTTCTTTTGTAAACAATCAAAACCAACAGGCAGAATCTGGGAGCTTATTCCAGTCCCATGTGGTATCTGGCTTCACTTCTCTTTCTTTTTTTCCTCTTCAGCTGAAGTACAGACTGTATCATGAGCCTCAAATTCCAAGAGGCCAGAGTCCCCGGACCCTGGCAAGCATTTGCCAAGGGTCCACAGTGCACCGAACACTGTGGGGAAGGATCATTTGGATGTTCAGCTCAGGGGTGAGGAAGGTCAGGGATGGAAGGACATCAGGAATCACGGAGTTTGCAGTCCGTTAACTGAAGAGCAGCTCCTTGGAAAATGGCCTGGTGGCAGACGAAATGGGGAGTGGACAGAGCATGACTCTTCATCTGGATTCACGACGTATCTGAGCACCTATTGGCTGTTTAAAAATCGTGTTTACTTTCACTTTGGAGTTGCACAAGCTTACATGACAGGGCAATGTGTGTGTGCGTGTGCAAGAACATGTGTGCAGATAAGGCTAATGAACAACAGAGCAAATTTGTACCCTTAGTCTCCACCAGGGTATTTTGACCTCAGAGCCCCATCCACCCGCCACTCTGCCGGCTATGCCAAGAAGGTGGCCTCTCAAGGTGGAGGCCATCATCGCATCCAGATCACGCCCGCGTCAGGTTTGGCTTTTGTAGTCTTGGTCTCAGAGCTTTGAATTTTTAAAAATAATTTGCCAGCATTTAGAAGTTGAGAATTTTCTTCTAAAAAGCCAAGTTCTTGCTTTTCTTGGAAAATTAAAAGATCTGGCAATACTGGGCCAGTTTGTCATGATAAGAGTAGGAGCACAGCTGTCCCCCTGGGACAGCTCACCAGAATCTCATCCAGGCTGACTCTACTCCTGGGGTCACAGGCTTGGCCTGTGTAAGTGTTTGAGCCGGTGACCTCCAGTTGAGAGAACACCCTCCTATTTTGTGTTTTATTTTACTTTAGAGACAGGGTCTCACCGAATTGCTTAGCAGCTCACTTTTACTGAGGCTGGCTTTGAGGTTGAACTCTAGATCCTCCTGCCTCAGCCTCCTCAGTCACTGGGATTACAGGCGTGCACCACCACGCCCAGTATGACTATCTTTTGACAGGCAAAACTAAGGTCTTCCTGGCTTAGGTGAACCACTACATATAAGCAATACAAGAGTTCATTTGCTGGGTGCTTATTCCGTGTCAACCTCTGTTCTTGCCTTTCTCAATGATTTCCATATTTAATCTTTATAACAATCCTATAAAGAAGAAATTATTATGACACTCCTGTTGGAGATGAGGAAATTGGGGCATAACATGATTAGTATAACTTGCTCCAAATCATAGTTAAAAGGTAACAGAGTTTAAATATAGAGAATATGCTCTTCATCGTTATACTATTTCATAAAACATTGTTTTATCTAAGCAACATCATAATTTAGTTTTTAAACGTTTTATTTTGGATTTATTTTAGACTTGTAGAGAAATTGAAAAAAATAATACAAAGAATTCCCTTATATCCCTTAACCTGTTTCCACTGTTAGCATATTAAATAAACATAGTGTAATGACCAAGCACAGGAAATTAACATGGGTACAATGTTATTAACTCGGCTACAGTTCTTTTTCAGACTTCATGCGTTTGAACATATATGTTTTCACCTCTTTGTTCCAGGATCCTGTCCAAGACCTCCCATTGCATCTAGCTGGTGTTTCTCTTTTGTCTCCTCTCGTTTGTGAAAGCTTTGAGTCTTTCCTTGGTTTCCAAGACCCTCATACTTTTTCTTTTTTTTTTTTTTTTAATACATAAGTGTACCTTTTTCCCCACATCCTCACCAACATTTATTGTTTTTATTTTTTTATTGTAAACAAATGGGATACATGTTGTTTCTCTATTTGTACATGGCGCAAAGGCATAGCATTTGTGTAATCATAAATTTACATAGGGTAATGTTGTTTGATTCATTCTGTTATTTTTTCCCTTCCCCCCACCCCTCCCACCCCTCTTTTCCCTCTATACAGTCCTTCCTTCCTCCATGACCCTCATACTTTTGATGAATACTGATGAATTACTTTGAAGAGTGTCTCTCAATATGGGTATGTCTGATATAATAATCTCATGACTAGAATGAGGTGATACATTATTTTTGCAAGAATTAAAAGAAGAATAATACTAAGATATTTGCAGATGAATAAATGGAATTGGACAATATTATGCTAAGTGAAATAAGCCAATCCCAAAAAACCAAAGGCCGAATGTTTTCCTTGATAAGTGGATGATGATATATAATGGGGTGAGGGAGTGGGGGGTGAGAGAAGAATGGAGGAACTTTAGATTATGTAGCGGGAAATGAGAGGGAGGGTATGAAAAATAGTGGACTGAGACAGACATCATTACCCTATGTACATGTATGATTACATGAATGGTATGAATCTACATCGTGCATAGTCATAGAAACGAAATGATGTACCCCATTTATGTACAATAAATCAAAATGAGGTCTGTAAAAATAAAAAAAAAATTAAAAATGCAATGATGTTCTGTTTTTCATATGCACTTTTTATGATGTTGATTTGTCTTATTGCTGGTAACATACCTTGATCACTGGTTTAGGTTGCTCTGCAAGGTTTTTCATCTTTAATTTTTTTTTTTTTGTACTGGGAATTGAACACAAGGGCACTTAACCACGGGGTCACATCCCCACCTTTTTTTTTGTTTGTTTTTTTCAGACAGGGTCTTTCTAAGTTGTTTAGGGTCTTACTAAGTTGCAGAGGCTGGCCTCAAACTTACAATCCTCCTGCCTCAGCCTCCCAAATCACTGGGATTACAGGCAAGTGCCACCACACCCTGCTGAACTTTACTATTTATTTTTCTTGGCAATTTTTTTTCTTGGTAATTTTTCTTGGCAACGGGGAAAACAATTTGAAATTATGCAAATCTTGTTTCTCCTCAAACTATTTTTCCAACAATTTTGGCACTTTTTGGTTGCTCTTTTCTGCAACAATGTGCTTCTTTTACTTTTAGTAAATGAATTTACTTTTAGTAAATACTAAAAAATTATAGCAAGAATCAAAATTCTAATGCCAAGCATCTGCAAGTTACTACTAGTAGTACTATTACTTCTTCTTTCTCTTGTTCTTTTTCCTTTGGGCTATGCTGGGGATCAAACCTGAGCCTCAGGAGTGCTAGGCAAGTGCTCTAACACTGAACTATATCCCCAGTTCCTGAAAGCTTCTTCTTTATTTAATAATCAATATTTACTTTTAATTTCTCAATTGGAGTTGATATCCTAACTTCACATGAATGAATTCTGTGACTTTGAGCAAACTTTATTTGGAATCTCAGTTCCTGTGTTTTGATTTTTTTTTTTCTCCTATTTTGTATTTTATTTAGAGACAGGGTCTCACTGAGTTGCTTAGCAGCTCCCTATTGCTGAGACTGGTTTTGAACTTGAAATCCTCCTGCCTCAGCCTCCGGAACTGCTGGAATTATAGGTATGTGCCACTGTAACCAGCTTCCTGTTTTTTAATAGGGATAACAATAGCAATTTGAAAATTTTCTATAGGAATAAAAGGTCATTAAGAATAGATTCTCTAGTCAGATTGCCTAGGCTGGGAAGCCCAAGGTCATGAACTATGCAACTTTTGGTAGGTTATATAACCTAGCTATGCCTAAGTATCTTAAAGAGCCATCATCGGGACAAAATAAGATGAGAGATGTTAAATGCTTACTTAGCACAGTGCATAGCAAATGGTAAGTTATCAATACCTATTTGTTGAATCTGAACTTGATATTTTCAAACATTTATACAACAATCCTCATTACAAACTGTATAGGTACTAAGATTTTATCCTACTTGCAAGTGAATATAGGTTACTGCCACAATGTCATGATGCTGACTTTATAAGCCTTTATTACTCATTACAGCAAACAGAATGAGCTTCCTGTTCTCATTGGTTCCTCTGGCTATTGGCATCCCATGGGTAATATAGGGTGTCCCAGGTAGGTGCTACACAAATAGTGTGTCTGCTTCACAGCTGAGGAGCCCTGAGCTTAGGGCATCTTTGTCTTTTATACGAGACAGCAAAAATCCTGCTCTCTGCTCTGAAGGGAGATACTACTTTCTAAAATTGTTTATAATATAAATATCCTTGCAAAGATATCCTCAAACAAAAGAAGTCTGTGCCTTTGCTCAGATGTGCAGTTTTGAAAGAGACCTGCAGAGAACTGTCTCCCAGTACTGAGCAACATTTAATGCTTGGTTTTGAAAAGAGTAAATTGACCCATAGTTTTTGCTTTCTTTTAACCAAAGTTCTAGAAATAGACAGAAATTAGTTTAATTAGGCATTTCCATTGGAACTCTTGGTTTCTTAAGACTCTTGACTTCATTTGCCATATATTTCAGCTTCTGTAGTACTTTCTAGTATATAAATTCTACATTAATGCATTTTCTTTCTAATTAGGTAACATTTATACTCCATCTAGTGATTCTGGTTGGATTCTTCTTAATTATGTCCCAGAGCAACCAGTTCCTGAGTCCATGTTCTTTCTTATCCTTATGGAGAAATCTAGCTGCTTTCTCTATCCATTTGGCATGGGATGGGTGGTGATGAGCTGTCCTTTACTAAGGATAGAGGATGCTGTGGAAGAACGCTCTCACTTTAGCTGAAACCCCATTCCTTCCCTCTTTTTCACTTTTTATAGCAAAGCCCTTTAAAGTGTCACATCTGTTTCTAATCATTGCCTTTGGTCTTTCTGTGATCAACTCTGCAACCTGACTTGTAAGACTTCCAGACTATTTTGAAAGACAACTAACATATGTTAAAGAAAATTGCCCATTTAATATTCCTATTAGAACACCAGCACACACACATACAATATGTTTTCTTCACTGTTTATACTTAAGACAGACAGAATTAACTGCCCTTATAAGAACATGGGGTTCCTTGTCCAACTTAACCACAAAGAAAGATGCTTAAAGCAATAAATTGTCTTTTTAAAAGGAATTTTTTTTCAATTATGAAATATTTTGCACATAGAAAGTACATGGGAAATAATCTTTCAGACACCTACCAACTATGACAAAGATTAAAAAGATATTAGCATTTTACCATATTTGTTTCAGTATGTGTTCAAAAAAAGGGAGCAAAACACAGTTAAATGTAACTCTATCTTTCTCTTCCAAAAGGATAACTTCTACTTTGTATATTTTACAACGTATTAAAAATCATATCATACTAGAAGTTCCCTTCCATGTATGTTTTTGGCATTCTGTAGTACATTTTGGATATTTACCTCTGTTGATGTTTTGGGCTAACTTGTTAATTTTATTTATTTATTTATTTATTTATTTATTTATTTATTTATTTATGCAGTGCTAGGGATTGAACCCAGGGCCTTGTGCTTGCAAGGCAAGCACTCTACCAACTGAGCTATATCCCCAGCCCTAACTTATTAATTTTAAATGACTTAATATCATGTTAGAAACTGGTCTATCATCAGATTTTTTTTCAGCTCAAAATCTGAGTCAGCTTTTAATTATACATGTGACATCAAGCAATTTGCATATCCTCTTTGAATCTAAATTTCTTCAGACATAAAATGGCAATAATAATATCAACATCAAGTTGTTGTGAAGATGAAAGGAGGTAATGTATGTAGATTGTATAAAATAGATTGTATTGGTTTGCTAGGGCTGATATAAAAAAAGACCACCAACTAGGTGGCTTAAATGACAAGCATTTTTGCACAGTTATGGAGTCTGGAAGCCCAAGATCAAAATACTAGCAGGTTTGTAGTTTCTGAGGCCTTTCTCCTTGGCTTGTAGATGACCACATTTTGCTCTGTTCTCACTTGGTCTTCTCTCGGTGTGTGCATATTCTTGGTGTCCCTTCGTGTATTCAAATGTCCTCTTCCTTCAAGAAAACCTGTCAGATTGAATTAGGGCCTGCTCTAATGGCCCATTTGACCTTACATGCCCCTTTAAGAAGACACTATCTCCAGGTAAAGTTATACTGCCGACAGGGAGATGCAATTCAGCCCACAACAAGTAACTGTTATTTTAATTATGGTTTGATGTCATATGAATGTCCTTGTGCCATCACTACTGAGATGAATTGGGTTTCTCTACTTTGGCAATTCCCAAAATTTCTGCCGTAAGCATCTTTGTATGAGTCTCTTTTGGACATATGTAACACAGTTTTTTTGTTGTTTTTGTTTTCATTTTAGGATAGAAATCCAGAAGTCGAACTGCTATAGAGTATTCAAATATTCGACTTTACCGAGTATTGCCAAATTACTATCCAAAGTGAGGGGATCATTTAATGATTCAACCAATAAGATATGGTGCTTCTCTTTCCCTCATCCTTGCCAACATTAGATGTTACTAGATTTATTAATGTTGGCTAAATTTAATCTTGTAAGTTAATATCTCTGTTTTAATTTGAATTGTTATGATTTTTTAATTGATTTATTTTTAACAATTTGAATTCTGGCAAATAATACTTGAGTTTCTGCTTATAAGCTTGTTATTTAGCTTCCTTGATCACCCCCAAAACCAACAGTTCAGATCCTTTGCCTACCTTTAACAGAACTGTCTTGATCCTATAATTTTATTTTTATTCTTAATACTGTTTATTTATTCTCTCTTTTTTTTAAAAAAAAAAAACTTGGCAGCAGTTTGTATGTTTTGTAAGTCCTTTAAAAAGAAGCTAGGGTTGTTCTTTTAAAATACTTCTTACATGGGATATAGGGTTATGTTTTGGTACCAGAATGTAGTGAGAGTGTATGTCAACAAATTTTTGGCAAATAGTCAATCATTCAATAGACTATCATCTCAAGACTTGTTCAATGAATTTTGACAACTGCCTACCATGTATTAAAAATTGGGCTAGGTGCTGGATCTTTTGGGAATTCACAGTTCTTACCTCGATGGCTGATTGTCCGATGGGATGATATTCTGTGTGTTAACAATGGTAATATAAGATGGAAAAATGCGGAAACTGTACTCCAGATGGTCTTTCCCCAACTCTCTGCAGCTCAGTACATCAAGGCGTTTCCAATCGCTTCATCGCTCAGCCAAAGCACTGGATGCTCTGTCTGTCATACTTCGCATCCATCCATCCACAGATGTTGAGCCTTAAAAATACATTCTGAATCTGACACTTCCCACCACTCGACGGCCCTCACTCCCTCGCCACTGTCCTCTTTCATGAGTTGTTGGAACCATTCAGAACTGCTCTTCCTGTTTCCACATTTGCCACTTGAAATTCTCAGTAGTTAGCAGAGAAATGCCATTAATAGAGAAGTCAAATGATTAATTTCCTGTTCAAACTCCTCCGGCGGCTCCCATAAAGATGAAGAATGAGTTCAAAGTCCTGACCGTGCATCACAGGGCCCATTTCAGTCTGTCTCTTGGCCTCCTGTCATTACACTTTTCCCGTTGCTCCTTCCATCCCAGACACACTCATTTGCTCGTGGGTCATTGAACATAGGACATGTTCCCTTACAGATGTAGCACTTAGGGCTCTCTTTGCTTGGAACAGGCACACTCTACATTCCTACTTCCATGGTTCATTCAGATATTATCCAAGTGTCCTCTAATCCTGGGGTCTTCCTTGACCACCTCATGGAGAATACCCTGCCCTTAATATGCCCTTCCCCGCTGTTTAGTTTCTTCACGGCATTTATCTGGCATGAGGCTGGTTATTTATTTGTGGGCTTTCTGTGTCCTTGGAATATGAATAGCATAAGGGCAGATCTTTGTGTTGTTAGTGTGCTATTTTCATGCCTATATTTTTCTCATTCATTACTATGCTACTTTCCTAAGTGACAATTTCCTATGTTCTCTTCTCTTCTCAGATGCTTTCTCTCTTCTTCCCCACTGTCTTCTTCATGAGCTTGCTTCCCATTCCACTGAAAGCACACCTTCTACACACTCTTACCCAGCATCTGCAACCTACCTCGCTCTGCCTCAACTCCTTGAACACACATGTTAACAGTGGGCCTCTCTTCTGCTGTGCCGTGGATCCATCCCCTTTCACTCACTCAAGGCCTCGCCCCGAGTAATCCCATTTCTTCCTGCATCACTAATATCTCTCCCTTTCTCTGTTCTGGACTTTCCCATAAATATAGAAGCATGGTGTTAGATATATCATCTTCAGAAATAACCCTTTCTTAGCTGGGTATGGTGGTGCAAGCCTGTAATCCCAGAAGCTTGGGAGGCTGAGGCAGGAAGACCACAAGTTCAAAGCCGGCCTCAGCAAATCAAGGTGCTAAGAAACTCAGTGAGACTGTTTCTAAATTTAAAAAAAAAAAATACAAAATAGGGACTGGGGATGTGGCTCAGTAGTTGAGTGCCCCTGAGTTCAATTCCTGGAATCTTGCCCCAAAACAATCATCCTTTCTTTACCCCTCATCCTCCTCCAGTGGACTCCCCCCCACCTCATTTCTTTACTCCTTTTACAGCAAAGCTATATACATGCTCCTAACTTTTTCTTTTTGGAAAAGCAATTTGAAAATGAAACCAAGATATTCAGTTTTAGTGGATCTTGAATGAAGTCAGGAAATTGCATTATATGTTTTTAAGACTCCCTTGGTGAGTGTGTTCAGCTTTGAGAACTACTAATTTAAGATTTTGGGTTAGAACTATTACTAACTAAAGACGAGAATGGAATTCTCCAATTTTACTGGAAGTCAGTGTCATAAAGTACTGACTTTATACAACATACTGAGTTTACCAGGAACATGGTCGTGATGGAAAAGCTGGTACACCTTTGTTTTATTTCCCTGTTTATCTCAGTGTCATGGAAATCTGGGTTGAGTAACAGGAAACCTTAGCCTTGTCTCCATAAGCTAATGCCTGCATTTCCCAGCCTTATTGATGTGGGAAGCAGGCAGTAGATGAGGTGGAGGAAGAAGTGGGAAGGGTGTAGGGAAATTATGATTTTTCTACTCAGATTACGTCTTCCAGATATAGATGGATAAGGTCTGCGTTTATTTCTGTAAATCTCCCCTAGAATTAAGCACCTTACCTTTCAGGTGCTAGTTGTTCAGTGAATATGTATTGGATTAATAAAATAGGAAGTCGATCATATCCCCTGACGTCTCTGGAAGAAGTTCCCAAGGAGTTCACAATGGCTAGTCATAGATGCCTAAAAAGAGGAATAAATCTGAGAGTGTTTCCTTAGCTTTACTTATTCTTCCATTTATTCACTCACATAAATATTTGTGCAGTGCCTGTCTTATGCTGAGCACCAAGACAATGCTATGGATGCTATGAAGATTTAAATTTAGTATGGTTGTAACCTAGGCAGACAATCCAATGCCACAAGTCCCTAGCTGTGTGAGTTTGTACAGATTATTTCTCTGGCCTGTGCCTCAGTGTCTCCACATAAGGGATGGGAAGACTGTGCATATTTTAATGGAGTACTATGAAAACTGGATGAGAAAATCATGTGACTATGTGGTTTACACACCTCGATGCATAGCGTAAACCTTACTCCTGCCGTAGTTCCCACCCTACCTTTTAAAATAGTGAGTTAGAAAAAGAACAAACGTGAAGGATGAAATTGAATTGTTCTGCTGGCAAATGAGGTTTGAAAACTGCTCATTGTCACTTCTTCACCTTCGGTGAGGTCTTTTCGGGCTTTGTGCCATTAAAGCTGACTGTGGTGAATGAAAGGCCTGCTTCTCCTTTATCCATCGAGTGCAAGGGCGGCTACCCGCCCCAGATCGGGGTGGCCTGGCTGGACTTGCGAGGCTTTGGGGTAGCATATTGTTTGTGGGGCTCTTAAAACCTTGTTGTTTCTCAAACAAAACAAACTGGCAATCAAAAATTGTTTTTAATCTGCAGCTTTCCACGGGTCAGGTCTCGTTGTTGCTGTCCAGCTCCTAGTGGCAAACCACTTAATGAAACTCCCCAAGAAAATCAGAAACATAAACCACTACCACCAAGGGAGCATTCTTCTTCCAAACACTCTTGTGCTGCTTTCAAAGAGGCTCAGAACTTCATAAATTAAAAACCTTAGTGATCACCTGGACCGTGGCTCCCAAGGCCAGTCCTCCGTTCAGGTTTGGTCATGATGGTATTTCATTGATCTCATTAGCTGAGCACATTTATCTTAAGAATTGTCTTTTTTTCAGTTCTTTCATGAAATGACAGATTGACAATGAAAAATAGCATAGCCTTTTTTTCACACACACAAAACAGTGAAATCACAAATTCTGGGAACCAGTTTTGCAGATGGGAAAATGAAACTCAAGACAAGTAATATGACTTCTCTTAAATGACTTAGTCCATTATTTAAAGTACAGGAGTCAACCTTAGATCTACTGGTTAATAATTTAGTGTCAAATAAGGAAACAGAATGGCTTATAATGAGATAAGTAATTTTCATAGGTTAGAGAATTCCCAACTTTCAGAGATATTTTGCTAGTGCAGAGCCAGCATGCTCCATCACTGGCTTGTGTTTTGGCAGAAGGGAAGTTTATACCATCATGGCCCATGCTTTTTCCATTCTCTCACCTTTAAAAAAAAACCCATATTGTTAGGAAGGACCTTATACTGTACTGGGAAGGCAACTATGGCTAAGGGTGCTACTTTTGGTATGTTAGGACTTGAACTGAAGTTCTGACTGTAAAGTCTCTTTTTACTTGCCAAGCTTCATACAAGGATAAAAAAGAATACACAGATAAAGTTGCTTTTGAAATTGCATAATGTTCTACAGATTGAAAAAGTGATTATTGATGACAAAAACAAAATTTGTACTCTTTTATCTGATAATAATAATCATAGATCCATTTCTCAAGGAGGGTAGAGAATAGAGACTCTGAAATTGTGTGTGAATATATATTGGAAGCAGACGAGAGAGAAAGTATTTGCTCAAACTACGGCACAAGTGTCTCCTTAAATTTTGCATCTAAGATGCCTCACTTGCCCACCCCTTTGGTCTGTTCCTGAGTGTTACCTAGGGTAAGTGGCTCTCCTCTCCTGAGGGCAAGTCCCACAGAGGGATTTAGCTGAGAGTTTTCGATTGTCACATTTCCAGTCAATGAGGGAATGTGTGTGTTAGTCCTGAAAGGAGGACTCCAAGTGGCACTAAACCACTAAACCACTCTGGAGAAGTGGGACAATCTCTTACAAAGTTTAATTACACTTACTGTTTGACCTTCAAACTTCACTCTTTGGTATGTATATTCCCAAGAGAAATGAAAGTAATTGTTCACAAAGATTCTTGTACAAAAACATCCACAAAAGTTCCAAATGGTATATAACACTTTTCTCCAGCAACAAGTAAATGGAAAAAGAAATCATAGCATACATTTTAATATTCAACAATGAATGAATTTCACAGATGAGTCTTTCAAACCTATGCCAAGTCAAAAAACAAACAAACAAAAAAAAACACAAACACCTGGGTAAAAATTAGTACATTCTATGTGACTCCATTTATATGAAAACCTGAAATAGGCAAGATGAAGTTATGATTAAAATAAATTTTAGGTATGAGGGTTGTAGCTCAGTGATGAAATGCTTGCCTAGCATGTACAAGGCCCTGGGTTCAATCCTCATAACTACACCAAACGAAAAAAAAAGAAATTTTAGAGAGGTTATCCTGCCATAGGGATCGCCTAAAGGATGTGAGAAAAGTTCCTGGGCAATGAACATTATTTTGATAGAAGTGTGAATGACACAGATTCACATTTATCAAAACTCATTCCATCTTACACTTAATATTGTACATTCAACTCAATACAAGTTAAATCCTCCTTTTAAAAAGCTCATTTATTTTTGTCTAATTGGGAAAATGCAAAATTTTGAAGTCTGGGTTCTAGCCAAGAGGTAATACACCCATGAAAGAATTTTAAAGCATTTCTCCCACTTTGAGAAAAAGACATCACAGAGAGGGGCTGACTCCAGATAAAAATAAAACTGATTCCAGAGAGGAGGGGGTACAGGTATCAGGGAACAAAGGAAGTGGAGGAAGCTACTGTTCCCTGCGTAATGAAAAACCAGTAATGGACGCATTAGAGGGTGTCTCTGTGGGGCATCTAATCTCCTAAGATAAAATTGATACAAATTTAGGACTTAAACCTTGAGCACTTATAGATGGCATGGAAATTAGAAGTCTGCTCGAAGAGTAATAAAGACCTTGACATCAAAAGGGAAATCTTGGTGTGATGGAATGCTAAAGAACACAGACAGAGCACGTAAGTTCAGAACAGGCTACGTGAGGGATCCTTTTGGCTCTAAGTCTTGGACTTTTTAAAACCAAGTCAATTATCACTATCATTTGTAGTATGTCAGGCATAATTGTTCTTAAATTAACCACATAAAGAACAATATATAATTCTATTCCATAGCGTGACACGGTCATTCTGAGAGAATCCATTTTAAGAAATATTAAGGAATGACACTAAATAAACTCTGGTTTTTTACAAAACATGGAAGGGGGAAAAAAATCACATGAAAAGTTTCCCTCAGAGAATGTTAGTTAACAAGACCTTTTTCTGCCTGAATTTATTGGTTTGCACTGTCTTTTGTTTTAAAGAATTTTAATGTAATAAAGTAGAAACCGACCAAAATGAGAATATTATATAAAATTTCCCAAATTTCATTAAGTTCTCATCCCACAAATTGCCCTGGTTTGTTTCCTGCAGTTAGTGCCTCTGAGAATTCTTCTTAAAGTAACCATGACTGTTTGTACATTCTATGGCTTGACAGGGCGGGGGAGGGAAAGGGGAGATGGTTGGTGTAAAAGCCTTATACAAAACCAGGCCTTGACTTGGATGAGCATTGCAGTTCTGATTGGTCAGTGATCAGCTTCATATGAAAGTGTCACCTTTTCATAATAGTTTTTCTGTTAATTGTGTAAGAAAGATTGATTTTCTTTTTATTCATTAATTCACTCAAACTTTTATGCTTAAAATATTTATTGAGCACCTACTATAGACCTCCTTAGAGGATTTGAAATGTATTTTTTACACCCTATTATATGTAATATGGTATAAAGAAAGATATTTCATCATTGACTCAACTGAAGGTTCTTACATTCTATAAGAGGGATAAATTTGAATATAAGGAAATTAACACAGTGTTAAACACATTACTGTTAAGTTTACTTTGAAAAATGGTGTTGGAGTCCAAAGCATCAAATCTACATTTTGGTGGAAGCTGGGAAATGGCTGATGCAAAAATTAACCTATGTCCTTCATGCTTTTATTTCAACCCCTAGTTCACAAGTTGCATGGACTATTCATGGATGAACATTTACCCTTCTTCGTTCACCCTCAGTCGTCTTTGCTTGCATCTCTCTTGAGTATTTCTGAAAAACAAAACTTGCATTTGAAGAATTCTGCTACTAAGTTTAATTGACTTGAAATACTTTTATTTTCATGGGTAGCTAACAGCATTGGCAAACTCTTCTTTCTGCACGTCACGAAGCCTTGTACGTAGCCAAGTTCTCCACCTGATTCTCAGAGACCAGCACGGAGGCGCGTCTTTCTTGCCGTGTCTTTGTCTGTGCTGCAGTGACCCCCCTCACACAGAGAGCCATGGCTGCATTCCTGCCGCTGAGGCCTCTAGGTCTTTAAGGAATCCAATAGCTGGACCAGTAGCTGCTGTTCTGCCTTTCAGAGCCTGCGTGTGCCTGTATTTCTTATTCTGAAATTCTCATATTGCATACTGTGAGACTTCCTTACTTAACCAGGAGAGAAAGTTTATTTCTTTAAGCTCTCAGTTTTCATTGTTCTTTCTTTCTCTTGGATGTATCCCAGTTTATCCCTTTACTGCCAGCCATAGGGTTATTAGTAGCCTCCAACAGAGGAGTTTTTCACTCTGGGTTGCTGATTTATTGTCCCTTCAGTTCTTTCCAGAGACACATTTGATAAAAATAATAATTGTAATCAATCAGACCCAGGCTACGTGCCAGGGATTGGCTAGTTGTTTTACAGACAATATATTTAATCCTAACAATAATCTTGTAAGGGAGGTGTATTCTTATCCTGGTCTAACAGTGAGGGAAAGGAGACTCAGAGAGGTTAAGTAACTTGTCACAATGAGTAAATGGAGGAGCAAGACTGAAGTCCAGATCTCCTGACTCTGAAGTGTAAACTTTTCCCAGTCTACCATTTTGCTTTTCTTAAGGCACAACGCCAGGAACTTTTTGGATATTTAATAGCTGTTTGTCAAATTAATGTATAAATGAATGTATGGAAGATTTTATATACTTTTTTCTATAATGAAACAATAAAGTGCCTATAATTGGTAATGGAGTTGCTCACTAGCCATAAGAAACAAGAAAACTGAATGACATATATGATACAGCTGTTGATGTTCACAAGACCATATTCCATGAGAGAAGGTTAGCAATTAAGGTCAGCCCTACCAGAAGCTCAGCTTTTAGTCTGGAGGTACTTTCTGGAATGTGGGAACCCTAGTAAAGTTTGTCAGTTTCACAAGTTGAAGAAACGGAGATAGTTTGGGGAGGTGTAAATGGCATAAACTTCAGTGTAGAGTACCAGTAAGGAGTATTTATAAGCCCAGAAGGAGATCCAGAAATATGCCTATGGGTCCCTACAGTCTTCAGCTGAATACCATCCTATGCATGTGTAGAGTGGAGTGTGTATGCAAAGAACAAATACCCGGCTAAGAATACCCAACAAAGAGGTGCAAGTCAAACAATTCCTAGGGCCAATGAAGGGCTGGGAGTTCTAACCAGTCAAAGCATACACACCTCGTTGATGTTCTCATGCTGACTCCTGACAAAACAAACTTTCAGGCTATGAAGAATGACAGCGAAGAATGAAATTATGGCATTTGCCAGTAAATGGAGGCTATCCTGCTAAGTGAAATAAGCTAATTCCAAAAAAGCAAAGGCCAAATGTTCTCTCTGATATGTGGATGCTGACTCACAATAGACTGGGGGGAAGGAAGGAGTGGAGGTTCACGGAATTGGATGGGGGAGATGGGGGGAAGGGAGGAGAAATGGGAATGAGAAAGAAAGTAAAATGAATTGGACATAACTTTCCTCTGTTCATACATGAATACGTGACCAGTGTAACTCCACGTCAAATACGATCACAAGAATGGGGAGTTATACTCCATGTATGTATTGTATGTCAAAATGCATTCTATTGTCATGTATAACTAAACAGAACAAGTGAAAAAAATACTATTAAAAAAAGACACATACAAATGAGTTTTATGTATAAGCTGAATACCCACGGCTTTAACAAAATGGATAATAGGTGTTTAGTGACCTAAGGGAAAAGAAATTCCCTTTGGATTTCTTTTACTATTTGTTTGTTGTGAGACATTGTAGGGGAAAATAGAAGTGCTGGTCTTGGGGGAGGAAAGGGTTATAGTGTAGCATTATGTTACCCCTTGATGGACACATTTATTATGGTGGTGATATAAATTTGCTTTGATTATAAAATAAATTAGGGTGACAATTTTAAGTTTGCTAACAATAAAAATAAAAGTTATTTCTAAAAAAAGAGAAAGATTGATAGAGAAATCCATATATTTAATAATGTAAAACTTTCAATGTCTAGTAACCAATAAAATTACTCGATATGCAAAGAAACAAACTATTACCTATAAATGGAATAAACATTGATCAGTGGAAATAAACCCAGAAATTAAAGAGATGATGGACTTAGCAGACAAGGAAAGACCCTAAAACTGCTATTATAAATATTTTCAAGGCTTTAAAGAATAATGTAAAAATAATGAGCCAAGAAATAAAAGGTATAAAGATAATAAAATGGAATTCTAGAGATGAAGAATGTAATATGTGAAGTGAAATATTCACTCAACAAAAGATTAGCAAGTTAGGAACCACGTAAGAGAAAATACCTACATGGAAAAGGAACTAAAACAACAACAGTCTCAGTGATCTTGAAAAAATGTAGTCTAATGTCTACATAATTAGATACTCAGAAAAAGGGATGGTAGGAAAATTATTTTAGAAATAGTTGTCAAATTAGTTCTCTACAAATAAATACAAAGAAAACAACACTAAGCTCCATGATAGCCAAATTGCTGAAAGTTGACAATACAGAAAAATCTTAAAAGAACTTAGAAAAAAATGATGCGTTACATATAAAAAATAAGAATGACTTGAATTTGCATCAGAAATAACGCAAAACAGAAGGCAATGGAACATCTTAATGTGCACCAAAAAGAGTGAAGCTAAATTTCTATATCCAGAAAAATATACTTCAGAGATGGAGGACAATGAGACTTCTGATTTCTGGTCCAGTAAGTAAAGACCTTGGGGGTATCTCTCCCATTCTCACAGCAAGAAAATGCTTAACAAACTAGAATTCAACAACGTTTTTTAGAATCAAGATCACAGGGAAAGTTGTCACCTTGAATGTTAGGGAGAAGGGAGGATACAAAAAAAAAAAAAAAACTTTCCTGAGAAAAAAGCAGCCCAGGAACAGAAATTGTTGCTAGTTGGTCACCATGGCCCAGGAGGATCACAGGTTCAAAGGCAACCTCAGAAATTTAGTGAAGCCCTAAGCAACTTAGTGAGATCCTGTCTCAAAATAAAATATATAAAGGGCTGTGAATGTGGCTCAGTGATTAAAAAAAAGAAAGAAAGAAATTGTTGCTGAAGCCTCTGCCTCTTATCCACAGCGTCCATGGGGCTGCTATTACAGCTGAGAAAATGGCCTCAGACTGTATTTAAGAGTCTCTAGAGAAATCCAAAAACAACAGGGGAGAGGAAAAAACAAGGACCTCCTGGAAAAATGGTTAGTTTCTGACACCCACATCTCAGCAAAAGCAAAGTCTGCTTAACTCCTAGCCTGGCAAACACTAACACGCACACTAAGGGCCTATCTACTCCGTTTCCTTGTACATCCTGTTAGATGATCAATAAAAAGTTAGAAGACATGTGAAAGACAACAACTGAGAGGAAGCAGGCACCAGATCCAGAATCAGAGATCTTGGAATTATCAGAGACTTTGAAATGATCAGATCAGAAATTTGAAATAACTGTGATTAAAATGATAAAATCT
The DNA here is from genome assembly GCF_902686445.1 of Sciurus carolinensis. Classification (NCBI taxonomy): domain Eukaryota; kingdom Metazoa; phylum Chordata; class Mammalia; order Rodentia; family Sciuridae; genus Sciurus; species Sciurus carolinensis. The sequence goes on from NC_062213.1 coordinate 164,514,107, forward strand.
CCCATGGAAAAAGTAGACAACATACGCAAATGAAATGCAAAATAAAGACGTTTTCAAATAAGCAAACGGGGATAGAAAATATCACCCACAGATTTGTACTATAAGGAATACTAGAGAAAGTTCTTCAGTGTTGAAGACAAAGGATACCAGATAGAAACTGGGGTCAATGAAAGGAAAGAACATTGTTGGAAAATTTGTGAATAAGTACAAAATATTTTTTTTCCCTATTTACAAAAAGGATCATTAAGAGAAAATTCTTTAAACAACAAATCACAGTGAATTGTGGAGTTAATCACTTAAGTACGGGTGAAATGTCCGATGAATATCCCAAAGTAAGAGAGAGGAGGAAGTGAAAATATACTGGTTTAACTTTACATTACATGGAAGTAATAAAATACTATTTGAAGGTAGATTGTGTTAAGTTAAACATACAAACTGGAAACCGTAAAGCAACAATTAACACTTTCATTGTTAAATCAAGAGAAAAGGTAAAATGCAATACTAGAAACTAATGCAATTAACGTTAAAAGTTAGGAAATGTAGATAAGACAGACACCACCACCAACAACAACAAAAAACCAAGAAAAAGAAACAACAACAACAAATGGGGCACATAGAAAACTAACAAGATAGTAGACAGAAAAATAACCATAGTAAGATGATAAGAATATTTATATATTCAAATATAAATGGTAAAAATGTATCTATACTCAAAAAGTAAATAACTAAAATTACTAACAATGTCATAAAACCATATATTCCCTAAATATCAAAGATGGAACGTTCTTGTCTGAATCGTAATTGATCAAATTTGGGAATGGTGTCCACAAAATTCTTCTCACTTTCTAGGTCTATTTCTCGATGGTGGTGCTTGGTAGATGCAGGAGGTCTGACAGGGATGGGAAATAACAGTAGGTGAGTAGAGTCTCTCCACCAGAGTGCAGGAGCAGGGGTAGGGAAGGTAGATAAATATTACCTATGGAATAAAGGATCCATGATAGAAACAGACTAAAGAAACTATTCCCATGTCCTTCCTTATATTTGATGTATACGCGTGTTTCCACATGTGGACAAATTCTTTCCTTTTCATCTTTTCTACACTCCTAATATTTTATGTGCACTCTAGTGTTAGGGGTACTTGTCTTTTTATTTCGTTTTTCCATTACAAAAAATCCAGGTTGGATTGTGACTCGTGAATATGGGGTTGATAGGGTTTCTTGCCTTCCAGGTTTTGAAAAGAGGACCTCTGTACTGGAAGGAGGCATACCATGTTATGAAGGGTCATGATTCTATTACTGATGGAAATTAAATATGGTTTAAGGGGAGAAAAAGAATCTGTATGACCAAAGAGTCAGACTAAGCGGATCCTTATGCTTTCAGTTCCCTTCCAAGTTCTGCATGATCTGGTGGCTGTCACAGGGGGGTTAGACTTCAGTCAACCACAATTGAACCTCCGTTCACGGCTGGCATTTTACTTAACCAGTGGGAACTAGCAGCTTACAAAGCAGAGGTAGAACTGGGGAAGGGAGACAGGTAGGGGGGAAAGTCTTGCTTATTCTCTTTCTACTTTTGCTATTGACTTTAGCAGGAACAGGTGGCTATCTACTCCGGTGACCTTTAGTAGATCTTGCCACAATGGATCTGGCGGGTGATTTCTGATGACAGCCAGCTCTCCTAGGCTTCAGTGGTGTCGGTATATGGGGAAGTTGTGATTCCAGTCTCAGAAGCAGTGGCTGCTGCCCTGCACTGAGCAGCTTCTGGTTGAGGGCTCCCAGGAGCTGCTAACACCACCTTTGTGTCCTCTGTGCCTCCAGTCCAGTGAATGACAGCGGCTTCCTAAAGTTGCTCATCTCTGGCATTATTCACCACCTTCCTTTACCTTCCAATGCTTTGGAACTAGGTTCCCTATTAAATCCTCTCCCTCCCTTATTTGAGATGACTAGCACAGTTTGGGTTTTCCTGATAAGACCCTGACTAATCCAGAGAACACGAGAGGTCTAAGCAGATTTAAGCGCCTTCTAAGAGGTTCCCTAGCTTCTCCACAGTAGGGGAGAGCAACTAGTGTAGTACTTAGCACCCCCTGCCTCCTGGGGCCCACTAGTTCAGTTCCTCTGACTCCCAGGCCTTGGAGTGTGCTCAAAGATATATTGCAGACCTACCCTTCAAAATGTTAAAGTGGGGGCAGAGTCATTAGGTACTGAGGTGTTTTATGTGACTTTAAATGTTTCTTTTAGCTCTAATATTTTAAAACATCAATTTCCGCCCAGTGATGCTATTGATTTTTTTGAAGGAATTCATGTGCCCATAGAGGTACAAAAATTTGTGTACTAGAAAAGAAAATCTAGTGTCTCAAAATATTATTTTTTATACTAGTATATGTAGATACTCTTGGAACTACCAAAATACAAACATATAAATTAATGAATAAATACACAGCTATAATTTTTAAAATCAACATAAACTCATTACACCCGTTCCCCTTAGCATGATAGGAACAGCTTTGTAAAATCTTTCATGTTTAAAAAGGAGCATTTTTCCCTGAAAGGGTTAGAGATCACTATTCTAGAGCTCTGTCTTTCAAATATGGCAGAGTTTCAAAGTGAAGTGACTCAATTTCAAAGTTCTTAAAGTCTAGAGTATTTGGAGGGTAATTTTCTGGGACTGCTTTTTTATTAACAAGATTTTACTTATTTAAACTATAGTTTAATAAGTAACTCAAATTTAATATGCTAAGGTCATTTGGGAATTCCATAACAAATGGGCTTTTGTTGGCAAGATAATTAATTTTAAGAACATGTGTAGTTTTTGTTTCTTCCTCAAAAGGAAATTGTAATTCTATCCTATGAATCTAGGGAGAAAGCTTTGAGAATAGTAGTGAAATGGGACTCTGAGATGAGCTTCAGATATAGTTTCTGATTTTTTTCAACTGTCAATACAAGTAATATTTTATGGTGTTAGATTAAATAATATGGCTATTTCTATCATAAAAATTGCTAGTGATAATTTTTGTGGTTGAAAGGGAAATTAATGTTCATTTATTGTCCACTAAGCTATATTCTGAGCATACACACACACACACACACACACACACACACACGTATATTATTCCAAAAATGCAGTAATTTGACCCATGACAATAGTTAGTAATTAGGGCAAGATTTAAATGCGGTTTTTTGTAATGATTTATATTTAACATCAAATGCATGGTTTGCATCCCAGTTCTACCAACAATGACCCTGCAGTAATCACCATCTCTAGCCTCAGCTTCCTCATCTATAAAATGGGAAAGTGTATTACCATCATCATAGGGTGGTTTCTGAATTCAATGTGATCATGCATATAATGCACACAGACTAGTGTCTGACACACAGTTGATTACTCTGAGCATTAGCTCTTACTATTTTTATAATATTCTCATTTTCCTTGAAATGAGAATTAGTGGACTTGATATATGCACCTAATCACCAATTGCTACATCTGTATGACTTTTAGAAAGTCACTTTAACCTCTGAATTTCAGTTCCTTCATCTATAAAATGGATATAATTATTTCCTAAGCTCTTTTGTGGGTTGTTGTAAAATAAATGAGATTGAGAAGGTAAAAAAATGCTTTGCGCTCTAATGCAGTAACACCATTTTTTTTGAGACTTTCACCTTCCTTAGGGTTTATCTATTTTAAGATGCTGTCTCATTTAAAGTTTTGATTTATTTACATGTCTTCTTCTATAATTTTAATTGTGTCCAGGAAAGGGTGTGCAGGTTCTGTTTGAAACTCATTGCCGGTTTTCATATTTCCTCTATTTCCCAGAGAAATGCTCTATTTAGCAATCGAGCAAACTGGACACTTTCTCACCATTTGTTTCTCCAGAGAAGGGAAGGGACAGCAACTTGGAGCCTGGAGTTGACGCAGAGGATGTTTCTTGATATCTTCAACTTGAACTTGACAGGAACAGCTGATTTATGCTTCCAGAGTCCTTTTGGTAAACCCCTTGTCATTGATGCTTTTCATTTAGTGATTTTCCAGAAAGCTTGAATCCTTTATGGAAGGAGGTAGATCATGTATATAAACACAAAGAGATAAAAATAGCAATTTTCCTTCCATTGAGTACAGCAATTTATTCAGTATAGCCCAAAAGAATTGAATTAGTGGAGATTATCCTGCTATATTATCCCTTGAATGATTAATGTAGTGCTAGACAGTACATTCCCCTTGCAAAGGCATGGCTCTCTGTTAATCTTAGAGTTTTGAAATTTCTATCCTTTTCCCTTCAGCTGCCCAGTTCAGGTTCTCATCCTGGCTCATCTGAGCTATTGCCAGTTTCCTGAGTATACCTTCTCAAGCATTGAGTCCCTTACAATTCAACATCCACCTTTTGCATGGCAGTCCTCACAAGAACTATTAACTTCCTACATTCCTTCATTGCATAGCCTGACACAGCCTTCATAGTTCAGCTGCACCTGCTCCTACATTCTCTGCTTCCTCTACTCTTTCCTCTTACAGATTCCCAACCAGATAGGACCACTTGATGTTCCCTAAGAAAGGCTTGAACTTCTATTTTTACATCTTTTTTTTCTCTCTCTCTTGCCTACCTGGCTGTATTACTCAGGGTTCTCTAGAGGAACAGAATCAACAGGAAGTATGATTATAAAAAAGGGGATTTATTAGGTTGGCTCACATGACCAAAAGCTGGATAGTCCACAATGGCCACTTGCAGCTGGAGAGCTGGAAGAACCAGCAGCTGGGCAGTCCAAGATGCAGAAGCCCCAGAACAAGAAGGATGAGCAGTGCTACTCTAGTCCCAGACCAAGGCTCCTGGAAACTACCTGGAGAACCATTGGCAGAGTCCACTTTGGAAGACTGAAGAAGCCAGAGTCCGGTATCCTCAGACGATAGAAGCAGCAATCAAGAACCCGTTCAAGAAGAGCTGAGCTTGCATCTGCATCTGCTTCCTTGTTCTTCCAACTTTTCTTCCATCCTATTGGGTGGTGCTGCCCACACTTAGGGAGGGGCTCCACTTCAGTTCATCATCCCATGTTCCAATCATTCCTAGACACGCCCTCATTGACATGCCCAGAGGCCTCTTAATCATTGGCATCTCTTAATTCAATCAAGTTGGCCATTCAGATTAACCTTTACACTGGCAAATTTGTTTTCATCTTTCCAGAATGAGCTATGTTGGGCTGGATTCCTTCTGAGGACTTAGTTACCTGCCCCTGACTGCTCCCCTGACTCTGCTTCCATAGCCCCTGTTTTCACACGTCTCTGAGATGATGGTTGAGTATTAGCCTGTTGTATATCTGTCTCCCAGTGGACTGTGCATATCTGTCTCCCAATGGACTGTGAACTCTTTGAGATTGCCTGTTTTGTTTTTGGAATTGTTTAATGCCAAATATAATGCTTGTCAAGGAGGGTGGGTAGATTGTAATTGCTCAGAATTTAACCTATGGATTCATAAAGTGGAAAATCCAGTGTCATTACTTTGTATAATCTTGGGAAGGTCCTGATTCTTTTTGATTTTAGCTTTTTTTTTATATGTAAAAGACAGACAATAGCAAAATACCTAGTTAATAAAGATGTTTATAAAACAAAGTCAATTAATGTATGTAAGAGGATTGAACCTAGGGCTGCTTTACCCCTGAGCCATATCACTAGCCTTTTTTTTTTTTTTTTTTTTTTTTTTTGAGACAGGGTCTCACTAAGTTGCTGATAATCTCACTAAGTTGCTGAGACTGACCTCAAGCTTGTGATCCTCCTGCCTCAGCCTCCTGAACCACTGGGATTACAGACCTGCACCATGTCGCCTGGCAATATATGTAAAAATTTTCCAGCAATGTCTGGCACAGTGACTCTGTAACTGGATTAATACCATTGGTTGTTCTTATCATTGCTATCTCTTAAAATAGCTGGAAAGAATAGTTGTTGCTCAATGATAATGAGTTGACATTATGTCAAATCATTTATGGATGGAAAAGGTTTACTACAGAAGCAACATGGAGTACATGTTCAATACACATTAGATGTTTTCATCATTTTTACTTTTATCATTAAAGATTGTTAAGAAATAAACCTCCTGTTTCCTTATCTGCTCCCCATTAGTCACCCCTGGAAAGTCCATCAGCTGTAAAGTTCAGTAGGTCCAAAAATGTATCTCACAATGTCCTCTACAGACAACTGAGGTAGAAATGCTTGGCAGAGCAGACACTTAGATGTTTTTCCCTCCCTTCCATTTCTCCTTGTTTTTTCTTTCACCCTCTCTCCTTCCCTTCCTGCCTTTCTCTCTAATGACCTCATGTCAGTCACTGTTGTCTTGGTGATGTGAGCTGCAACCCCTGCATCACTTCACACTCCACCTCTCCTGCCCCTTGACATGACACTTGCCTGAGTCTCATGATTTTGGTCTTTGAAAGATACCTGGGTTGCATGTCTCTGCTCTTTTCTCACTGCTGCCTCTTTGCTGAGGTTCACCTGCCACCTCGATCATTTCCTGTTATTGTGCAGCCCCTCAGGGCAGGGACCCAAAGAGCAAGGCACACAGTGAGTGAAGGACCAACATCTTAACCGCCCACAGTGGCAGCCAGAAGCAAAAGAGAGTGAGGCCCCGGGAGCCATGGTGACCCTGGCATATGGGACAGGTCACATGTCACCTGCAAGGAAGAACAGCTATCTAGGAATGGGCCTGCTCATTACTGCCATGTGGGAAGCTGATGTCACTGCACCTTCTGGTACTTTTGGAGAAATTGTTAATGTGCACATGAAACCTGTAGAGGTACAAATGATGACGACTGGTTCCGATTAAACATTCCCACAGGCAGAGAGGTTAGGATGTCTAAGAAAGTGCTCAAGAAATGCTTATGAGACCAAAGGGTCTCACCCCTCGCGGCCTCTGCTCAGTCTCTTCCTGCCCCCACATTTCCCTCTCTGGTCCAGTGCCACCTTCACATTCCCACGTGTGCCGCTTCTTTCTGACCTTTCATATCAACCGAGCGACTATCCTATTGGAAGCATTGACATGGTCTGACAATGGGGAAACGTTATTCCTGAAACAGATGATGAGGTAAGAAAGCCAGAGAGTTTACAGTGGCGGCAACTACCATAAGCCATTTGGAAAAATCCTCCAAATGTTTTGAAAAATCTAACCTTCCCTCTGGTACCACTGCTCTTGGAGGATAATATGTAAGTTGAATTCTATGTCAATAAGTGAACTCCAAGTGGTTCGTGTTTTATTAGGGTCTCACTAAATTGTGGATTTCTCAATGATGATGAATTGACATTAAATGTAATTTAAATCTAGGACTCCTAGGTCAACAGATAACTAGGTATATAAACGACAACCAGTAATCATGTACTAATCATTTACGTCTGGCCCTTGGCTCGTGAGTAAATTCAGTGAAATGGGGATCACATCAATGTGAAAGTGATGGAGCAATATTTCAGGCGAGTTCCCCAGGTGAATTTCTTTATAGTATCACACTTGGGAATCCCAGGGAATAGACGTTTTCCCTTTGTCAGATGAAGAATATCATTTTCAGATGGGTTGAAGTGACCTCCTTAAGATCATATAGCTTGGAAATAACAGCGGAGACTAGAAACATGTTCCAGTCTGACCTCAAATTTGTGGCTCTTTCTGCTTTCTTGGTGTTGCCTGTCTAAACCAGGCAGTTGACTTAGAGGGACTCCAAAGACCCTGTCTGCTCTAATATGCTCTGAGTCTGTGATATATTATCAATCTCCTGTATGCTTCCTCCATGCCTCTGTTCAAGCTGCTTAGGCCTTTATAGCTCTGTGGCCACTGGCAAGACATGGAGGAGAGAAAGAGATTTAGAAGGGCCAATTAATTTCAGATTGGTTGGGTAAATGCTTCACAGCATCTTTGGGTTTGTTCCCCTCTCCTTTGATGAATGGCTCTTGCCTCTTTTTGACAGATTGATCTTGAGTACTGGGCATTTTTCTCTCACCACATTAGCTGCCAGTTTTCCAGGCCATTCCTCTGGGGCTGAGATGAGGTGAGAGGCAAGTTGTTGGTAAGTCTGACTTGACTGAGCAAAGCAACCAGGCTGAACGTTCAGAAAGCCCTTCTGTGCTCGGAGCCTGCTTTCATGTCTTGGAAATCCTGATTTATTTCAGGACAGGGAAAATCCGAGCCAGCTTGCAGAGTGGAAATTAAAATCTTAAAACTATGTATGAAAATCGAATATTCCAAATGGCCTGGTTTAAACATCACCCTGCATCGTTGATCAAATGTAAAAGTTCTTGAAAAGTAACGGGGATTTATGACTAGGTATAGGACTGGGGAAAGCTTGGTGAATATTTATGGGTAACTTCAAGGAATTCCACTGACTTTACTTGAGTCTGCTTTTGTACCTTCAAGTTTCTGCTTTGGAGAGTTCAAGCCTGCAAATGCTTATAGATTGAAAAATATTTTGGTTTGGCTGTAGTCTGTTAACTTCTGAATGTGGGGAAAGACCATATATATTTATTTGGACACATTTATCACACCGTATGTAAGTATGTATGCATAGATTTTTATGCCTTTAGATTTATGTCTGTGACTTTCTTGAGGACAGAAACTCCACTGTGATTGTCTCTGTGACCCCAGATCTAATATAGTCTCTGGAAAACAGAAGCCCCCAAAAGATGCTTTACTGATTTCTGTATGTGTAGTGACCTTTTGTGGAACACCTCCTGGTGCTGGGTCCTGTGTGAACTGCTGAGGGAGGGACAGAGAAATGGAGACAGTAGGGATTTTCCAAATGAACTTGACTTTAAAACTTAAAGGAATTACAGTGAATAATGAAAAGCATAAAACAGACAGCCTTACAAGTTAATTTCTTCTTATAAGCTTCAGTCATAACTCTGCAGGTGAACAGGTTTTGATTACTCAGATGCCTCTCTCAGGTGTATGAGAAAGAGGCAGGGAAGCCAATTTACATTTCATTCTCCTTTGGTTGGTGAGGAAAGAGAGGCACACACACAGTCCTGGTGTGGGACAGGTTGGTGGCAAATGTGCAGGCATCATCCGTGAATCCCAGGCCATAGTTTTAGGTACTTTCACATAAAGGATCCCATTTGATCCTCTCAAGAATTCCTGTTGGATGGACATCATTATTTGTGTTCACCTTCCTAGAAGAGCTTCCATTTCTACACTGTTAACTACTCTTTGCCTTTCAGGTGCCAGCTCTTATGATGCCTTTTCTGCGACACCTCTTTTTCTACCCCAATGCAGAAAAAGGCTCTAGGCTCCTTCCTTTCTGTTTCTGTAATACAGTCTATATTCCTTAGGCATGGAACTTAAGCACCTGAATTACACATAAAATCCTTTCTGTGTGTTGGATTCTGAGCTTCACAAAGCAGCTTCCTGGTCTCAATAGATAGCCGTCCTATTTCCAATAGATATCCCTTCTTCCCATCCAGTTGCTCAAACTGGACTCTATTAGCACATCTTACCACCTTCTCTTACCTTCCTACTGCATGGCCAGTGACTCACCAAGTTCTTTGCATCTGACCCCTAACTATAACTTTGATCCTCCAATTTTTCTCATTTCTACTGTGGTCACTGCAGTTCATGTGTGTAGTTCATGACCAATGGTGGGAAGAAATATATCAGTTTGATATTTTTCACTGTTTTTTATACAGTGCTAAATTGGTGCCAGGGAGCACAGTAAGCAGTTGCTAAATATTTATACAAATTTAAATGAATAAATACTGATAAAATGGATAGAAGTTGAGTTATTCAGATGTGACTTATCATATCAGTACTTGTTTTTTTTTTGTCTAGGGTGTTTCTCCCTAGTAGAGGAAACCAAAATATGCATGTGCGGTTTTATTTTTTCCTTTGACTGGATCATTTATATTTCCATGGGTTGTAAATTTCTTTTGATTTCTATCTTTCCCTAACCCACCAGAATCTGGAAGGCGCTAATTGCTCCATTTGTAAGAACTTTAAATGCCCACCTCTTGTCCACATACCTGTAAATGCTCCATCCTGCATTTTCTGATCTCCCACCCATGTGAGGACCACCCTTTCATTTCGATGGGGGCTTGTCACACAAGCCACTTTAGCCTCATTTGCTTATGAGGAAACTGAGGTAAGCATGAAGTGAGGTGACCTGGCTGAGCTAGAACAGGTTCCCCAGGCTGCCTGTCAAAGAAGATGGATGAAACCGTCAAGGGAAGTTGGGAGGAACTCAAACCGCATGCTCATCCTGGACTGGCAACAGGGCACATGGCAGCCAACCATGATGAACATCCTGGACTTGGTTTGAAGTGCCCTGGTGTTCTGAGAAGGGAGCTCAAACACAGCCAACTCTGTGCCAAACGAGAAATTCTCACTCAGAATATTTCCCAAGCAACATTTTTATTTGAAAGAAACCAAGCCAAATGAAAACACGCACAATGTGTCCCTCTCATGCATTTCCCTGTCTGGGATTTTTGTTTCCTTTCATGTTTCTGACCACTCAAACATAGTTTTATTTTGGGGAGATTTTAAAATAATTTCCCTGTGCTCATTCATCTTCCTGTCCTGAGGTACAGTGCGTTTTCACATTTCCCTGCCAGTTTTAATGTAGAAGAGACAATCAGTGGTCCTGCTGTGACTGTAGGTGCTGGGGAGAGGGCAGGGTAAGGGCAATAAAATACAGCTGGGAAACAAGAAAATGGAGAGAAGGTGCCCAGAGCTGCCCTTGCTAGAACCCCACTATGCTCTACCCTGAAACCTCACCAGTCTCTGGGCTGAAATTCTTTCTGGGCTTGTGATATTGCTTCTACTGGACCTTCCTGCTTCTGTTGCAAGACTCCCTTTTTCCACTCTGACCTTGCCTCCCTTGTATAGGACAGAACCTTTGCCGTAGCTCATTCCTGCTTCTTGTCCTGGGTACCATCATGCTATTTCTGTTGAGACCACTGTTTATGCTTGTGACAAAAACAGCATCAAATTTGGAGAGATGTGGCCCAATACCCTACCATCATTTGTCCACTTTTTTTCAGGCCATCCGGACCTGAAATAAGAGAGAGGTCCCTCTGCAGTCACACGAAACAGTCATCAAAGATTCTTTGGAGTACGAAATGATATTCCAATTTGTTTTCTCTTTCCTTCATTGTTTCAGACATGATGGTCCATCCATTCCTCCTGAGATTTGAGTTTCAAACCACCTTCCTGAAGGTCATCCAAACTATCTCTGTGATTTCCCTCAGGACTTTTGTCGAATACTGTTTCCGAGGCCTTGGAAGATCTTTCCTAAGTCTTTTTAATGTCACTGCCTATTTCTCTAGGCTCAATCCTAATTTTGTCTCCTCCTCCATGAAGCCTTCCCTGTGGACAAAATGGGTATTTTGCCCTGTAGGCTCTGGAATTGCTGTTGTCTGGGTTTGAATCCCAAATTATTCACTTGATAGCTCTGCAGATTAGTTCTAATTGCTTAATCTTTGCTTCAGTTGTCATATCTGTAATGCAGGAATAAGGTTTTATGACAGATTTTATGACAATTTTTGTTTTTCTGCAAAGAGGTGAAATGTGATCATTATGTGAAGCTTTTCTTTTAAAAAATTGCATCCGTATTACTTAAAAATCATTTATTATTAAACTGACTTTGGTGCAAAATTAGGATTAGGATGGACAGAATTATCATGAATGTATGTTAAAACTGAATAGTTCAAAAGGACATACATCATTTCTTCCTGACAGGTTAGTGAACATTTTTCAGGTCTGAAAAAAGAAAAACCATATTAGTTGTTATTGATGTGTGCATTACAGTTGAAATATCACACTTGAGAAAAGTTACTGCAGTGTGCAAAGTATGAATGTACCAAATTTAATCTTCTGCCTGAAGATTCTGTGCTGCTCTCATTGTTTCCTTATCTGATTCACTATCCAGAACACTACTCATATAAGATGTGCTCCCCTTCCCAGGCCTGGTGGCACACCTCTGTAATCCTGGCAACTCAAGAGGCTCAGGCAGGAGGATTGCAAGTTCAAGGTCAGCTTCAGTAACTTAGTGAGATCTTGTCTCAAAACAAAAGATGGAAAGGTCTGGGATGTAGCTCAGTAGTAAAGCACCCCTGAGTTCAGTTCCCAGAATCAAGGAAAAAAAAAAAAAAAGATGTGGTTACCACTAGTACTGTAGTACCAGGGTGTTCTAAACAAACAGTGCACGCAGTTGGCTTTAGGAAATAAACCATCAATGTACACATGCTGAGAATTCTAGGCTCATCATCCACAGCATTCAAGAAGAAAAATGTGCATCCATGTGCCTCTGGTGAATGCATTGCACCTCTGTCTACCTTTTAAGTGGTGTGACAAACAATTATACCATGTGATGATTATGCAATGAAAAGTTATAAGCCAATATTTGGACTGAAAAAAAAAACCGGGGTGGCAAAGGGATAGCAATGATTATTTGGTGAAACATGGTATTTCATAGAACATTTGAGATACTGAGTCAACTCAAGTGAAGTAGTTAGAATAGGTAAATCTCAATATTGTCCTCTGTACAATCAAGCTGATTTAGATTTCCATAATCATCCTTAGAGCCTTAAATGAATATTTTTCAAGGTTTCTCCACTGGGCACTGTGCTTGGAATGAAGAAGAAGATGATCACAGTTCAGCATGTTGAGTTCACCTTCCAATATGCCTGAATCCTGTCCTTGTTCTCAGGCTGTGAAGTCTATAAAGGCAGAAACTTTATTCATTTCCAAAGACGTAGTATTTCTCAGGGAATGTGCTTTGGGTTGAGATAAATTTCTCTTTGGATTAAAAAGATACCAGGAAGGTGGCCCTGGATTATCTGATCATTCCTAATCCTGTAGGAGATCTATTTTTAATGCCAGTAATTATTAGTGAATAAAGTTAGACCCTGGTACAGTGGTGCACGCCTGTAATCCCATCAACTTGGGAGGCTGAAGCAGTAGGATCACAAGTTCAAGACCAGCCTCAGCAACTCAGCAAGGCCCTAAAGACTTACTGAGATACTGTCTCAAAGTAATGCATAAAAAATGGCTGGGGGATATGGCTCAGTGGTTAAGCACCCCTGGTTTCAATCCCTGGTACCAAAAAAAAAAAAGAAAAAAATGCACTTGGTATCACATGAAATTCACAGTTTATGGGAGAAAACAACAGCTGCCACCACCATTGCCACACTATTGTGTTACAACTACCATGACCACTACCTTAAGACCTTAGAGAGTTTTTTCACATTTGGCTGTACTTATGATATGCTACCACCACTATCACAACTATCAATGTGACTATTGGCTTTGTACACACCATCATTACCACCACCACCACTATAGCATCATTATATAAACCATTACCATCATTATCACCAAAAGTATCTCCATAGTATATACTACCATCACCATCGCTATCATCAACACCAGCACAGCAGAATCCCAACCAACTATCACCACCATAGATACCATCACCACCAAGGCCACCAAAATTATCACCATTGTATACACCATCACCACTATAACTACCATCATCACCCCACTACCACCACCACCTTCACCTCCATTGTCTTCAACATGCATATAATTACAGTCCTAAGGACAAAAAATGTTGACAGATATTGCTGATTTTCAAGGTGACCAATAACTTTATGAGGTATAAATTATTTTTACCCACATTTGAGTAATAAGGGAAATGAGTTATAATTGCAACTTATTTTGTAATTCATATATTTTTCCATTTGAGAAATAAAATAATATCAATAATTTTGTAGGGGATATTCTGCTTGTCCCTCCAGATCCATTTTTCACCCTTTTCCTTACCTGCTTTGCACTTTGTGAGGACGATTTCAATGGACTACACCATCCACATTCCTTTATCCTGCAGTGTCAGCCAATGGAAAGAGTTAACAGGAGACTAGAAGAAGGGAGAGAAAAGGGTTAGAGTATTTATTCCCATCCCACTCTACAGTTTTGTGTACTTATTTTTTCTGTCAAATAGATTTTGTCTAGAGGAAGAGAGAAGGAAAGAACCAGACTTCTACTAAAAAATCAAAACATAATTTTAGTGTATTTACTTTTTAATTAAAAAAAATCTGCAATTTGCATTTAGTCATACTGTGGTATAGGTATATCTATGCAGTCCCAATTTTTTTTTTGATTTAAGTAGTCCAATTATTTTTTTAGTTGCTTGGGCTCCATAGTCATCATCTTTAATAACTGGTAATCTGTTGAGACTTCTTTAATAACTGGACAATATTCTGGTGAGACTTCTTCAATTTTTTAAAATTACAAATGATGCTTTTTCCATATTTCAGCTGTACTTGTGACAAATTCCCTAATGTATGATTTTTGGGTCAAAGGAAATAAATATTTATTGACTCTCAATTGTATTCCTAAATTTCAAATCAATGAATTTTATCTTAGAAAATAATAACGGTCTCATTCTTTAAATGAGAGTTTTAAAACATTTATAGTTATTTTCATAATTGTTTTGTTCCATGTGGATTTTTCTTTCTATTTATGTTTTCTTGCTATTTACCCTGTCTTTTGTTTTCCAGATCCAGTGCTTAGCTTGCTTTTCTGATTAACATTATTTTTTACCCTGATTGTGGCTTTCTAAAAAATTTTCACAATCTAAATGCATATTTAACTAATAAAAATAAAAGCAAATTAAAGTCTTTTGTGTAGCCTGGGGTTTTTTAATTAATTTTGATATATTAAAATGTTGCTTTACTATCTAGTTATCTTGCTTACCTGGGGTTTTTAATATCTCATTAAATTTTGCTCAAGAGGTAATTCCTCACTCATCCCACCCTCCTCTTAGCCAAAAGAGATGTGTCTTTTTCATCTGGGCACCTCTAGTCGTTAGTGTGGTTCAGTATCTGTAAGGTGCACAGCACATTGTGATTATTGTTGGAGAGATTTATTATGCTACATCTTTTATATGGAGCATTTTGGAAGAGGCACTATAACTGGCAGGCAAGACTTCCCTGTCCACAGAAACAAACTTTCCCATGCCCTCTTCTGTCTGCTTTCTGGGTAAATGAGGCATATCTGAGGGAAAGGCTTTTGTAAATGTGACTTAAAGCCCTCTGTTTGTTTACCCATTTCATTACAATTGTCTTCCCTTACACATATCCTATCTAAACATTATGATGAGAAATAAAAAGAAAACAAAAATACTGAAAGATGAAAAAGGAAAAGCAGCGATCCAGTCTACTTTCTCCAGGATTAAGCATTGAACAAAAGTATAAAACTATTATAATTTCATCTAATGGACTGCAGCTGTGCAAATAGACCTGCACACTAAGAGACTGGTATCCACTACCCCCAATATCCCACCATTGACATCTTAATATCTTAGTTTGTTTCACTTTGGCCAAGGCAAGGTATATGTAAGAAGAGTGAAACCAGGCTCGCTAGTTGAGAGGGGAGGAGATCTATCCTTTTATAATAGTCCAAAGGAACTTGAACCCATGGAATTTGATTCTTTTGTTCTTCCCATCTCCAGAACTCCCCTGTCAAGGGACAAAGGTCATCTGGTGTCAAAGTAGACCAGTCAATGCCAAAAGGACCGCATGCCTCTGTAGTGCAGGGGAAGAGAATTTGTCTTTTGGTTAATGTGTGTCAAGTCCTTTAAATGTATTGCACTCTCATTTTATTCTTGGAAGATTGTGCGCTTACCTTCATTTCACCCATGAAGAGACGGGGGTGTGAATGGTTAACAGTCAAATTTAAACAACTTTTCTAAAAAATCATGCAAAACTTGAGTTTTGGACTTACATTTCTTGACTTGAAAGTCAGTGGTCTTTGGTGGCAGCCATGGATACTGGCTTTGGCTCCTCCCTGTTTTCCTCAATTCTATCTGCTCTCTACTTTCCAGACTTCCAACTTCACCTTCCACTATCTTGCTCTTAACTGCCTTCCTTGAGTCTTCCTTAGGGGCCCCTGGAAGAGATCTGCGCAAAGATAGAAGTTAATAAATATTTCTGGGTTTTGTGAAATCCCTAGCATGTCAAAAGAACCCTTGGTGCATACAAAGATGCTAAATACATGTGTGTGAAAAACATGAATTTTCAAAATTTACACAAGAATCTTGCTTTAAAAAAAGTTTTATTTAATGAATTGTTAGATTGATATTGTTAAATTAATTTTTTTTTTTTGGTACCAGGGATTGAATTCAGGGGTACTCAATGACTGAGCCACATCCCCAGCCCTATTTTGTATTTTATTTAGAGACAGGGTCTTGCTGAGTTGTTTAGCACCTAACTTTGACTGAGGCTGGTTTTGAACTCACAATCCTCCTGTCTCAGACTCCAGAGATGCTGGGATTACAGGCGGGTACCACGGTACCCAGCGTAAATTCAATTTTTATCTTAATTCTTCCAAGTGACTTCTCAGGTCTCCAGTGGGATAGGATGCTTAAGATTTCAGTAATGGAATCTTGGGTCTTCAACTGCCACAATGTTTGTTTTAAAAATACAAAGAAAATAGATAATAGAAATCAAGGAAACTATAAGAAGATTGGTCCGGAATAAGTCAGAAAGTCTAAAACTTTTCTGTCTATACAGGAAAAGTGTCCTGTCTATACCAGGTACTTAGCATCTGTGTAAGGTTGAGATAAGAGATTTAAGATAGAGATATGTTGAGTCTTAAGGGAAATGCATAGGAGCCATGGAGATGCAGAAAGCACTTAGAAATAATTGTAATTCCTGAATGGCATGCCCTTAGCCCATACCCTTGTCAAATGAGGGAAATGCTCCAAGGGCAGGGAAAACTGGTGAGAAATTGTATAACTCCACCCTGGTCTAGCCCCTACCACTGGCTGCTATAAATATTAACACCCTACTCCAACAGGTTGCTGTCTTTCCCTCTGGAGATAGACCACATTCTCCCTTGAGAACAGGTTTCTTGCTTTACCCCAAAGGCATTTCTCTTGAGATTGCCTCCTTTCTTCCTTGAATGAGTGTCTGGTCTGTTTCCTACGTAAACCTCTGCCTATGCCTTCTTCTGGCACATACTAAAATTCTTTTCTGTTATGTATGCAAAGAACCCTGCTGGTCCTGAGTCAAGTTCCCCTTTCTCTCTAGGAATTCCTCACACCCTTTTTGAAGACCTGTCTTCTCCCATGACAAGGTCAGGGTTCAAGATACAGAGGTCAAAGTTGTGAATTTGGAATCGGAAGTCCTGGTTTCCATGAAACACTGGTCATCTCTTTGATCTTAGACAAGTCCCTTGCCCTCTCTGAGCCTAAGTTTTCTCTTACTTTAAAATGCAATGATTGAGACACATCTCAGTTCCTTTTGGACTATAAAGTAGTTGATTCTCTGCCAGTGTGTACTTATATTTAGGGACAGTTTATCCTCCCTGGGAGGGGAAATGTAGCTTTGGAAGGTAATAATGTAAAACAATCTCCCATAAACAGATTCCCTTAACACATCACAGAGCTGGGTCAGTGGTAGTAGTAACTTTAACCATCTTTTCATCCAAGAGATTCCTTGAACACTGCCTTGCACCTCCAGTCCTGAGGACATGTTTGTGTGGAGCTGTGATTTGCAGGCATTGAACCGAACCCAGAGGAATGTTTCAGGTTTGCTCTTGGCAAGGTCTTCTTTCCCTGCTCTTTAATGAAGGACTAGAAGGCCAACAGAGGCCTCACATGGCTCTTCTTGGCCGTTGCCTCCCTCTTTAAACAATGACTGGATGAGTTCTGTAGAAAGAAAAGGAAACATATGGACTGAATTTCCCCCAAGTGCACCGTGCGTGGCCTAGGAGAGGGTTGGGGACTGATGTGTGGGGGGTAGAAGGGAAGGCTCTGGCACCACAGGCCAGGGAGCTTAGTGAAACTTGGTTCTCATTAGAAATGGTGGGGTGGGGACAAGGGGTCAACAACTGGCTGTGCAGGTGTGCTCTAAACCAGCACACTGGGACAGGCACAGAAGACCTTTGGAACTGGAGGGAGTGATGTTGTAATGGGAAAAGGGGAAGATACAGTCAATGAGTCAGGAAGAGGCCTCCAAAATTTCTGGAGAATCTTCAAGGGTCTGAACATCGAGGGATCCTTCCTGGGGAAGAAAAGTCTGACTTTATCCTGTGCCTTGTGCAATGGGATTGGAAATTTCGAATTTAATTAACTTTAATCAGAACAGCATTAAACAAAGGGTCTGAATCTTATTTCTCTTGCCAAGTTACTTAGGACACATTAAAAGTCAACCGTCTCCATGGTGTGGCAGACACATGTGCAGATGGCAGCTCCGAGGAAGAGAAAGGGAAGTTTGGAATCGCTTGGGAGAAGTACATTTTTGTGCTATTATGCATCTTATGCTTCCACGACAAAGCCTCGCTACTTCTCGATCTTGGTGACTGACTCTGTGTCATTACTGCCTGAGCTTCCTGTCATGATACCCCAGCATGTAAGCGTCTGATTCCCCGGGACTGACAAGGCACACGAAGCTCCCCTGCCACATGCACATGAGGACTAGGGATACTTTGTGGCTTGACAGGTGCATCCCTTTTCCAGGCACCTGTGAATGTGGTGGTGCTCTCTCTTGGATCCTGTCCTGATTGTGTATTTCTGTCCTACTCACTGAGATGAAAATCTTAAGAAGAAATGGCTGTTGGCCTGACTCTGTCCTGGTACTCATCAGCCCTTTCCTCTGGGAAACTGGAGACTGACTCCCATCATCTCTTTTAGACTAAATCTTTTTAGTTTAATTGTGGCAATAAGAAAACTAAACGCCTGGAAACCTGAATGACAGGCCTTAACTCACTTCTTTGGGACACATTTTCTGGTCTTAGACTAAATTAGACTAAATCTTGTCCATCTACCTTGGGTTTAGTTTTGAATCGTCAGTTCCCCTGTGGGAGGTGCTGGTTCTATTGGCCATAGTCATTTTCCCCAGCTCCTAAATTTGTTTTAGACTGCTGGCTTTATACATTCCCAGTGACAGGACTTCCCCACACACCACATCACCAGATATGAGGTGTCCCCCAAAGCTCATGTGTGAGACAATGCAAGAGTGTTTAGAGGCAAAATGATTGGGTTATAAGAACTTTAAACTAATCAATACAAAGGTAACTGTAGGCAGGTAGGGTGTGGCTGAAGGAGGTGTGTCCTTGGGGACGTGCCTTTGGTTATATACTTTGTCTTGGTTGAGTACAGCACTCTCTCTCTCCTTCCAGCTACCATGTCCCCAGTTGCTTTCCGCTGCCCCACCCATCTCATGAGACATCCTGCCTCATCCCAGGCTTCGAGGAATGGAGTCTGCCATCCATGGACTGAGACCTCTGAAACCAAGGTCCCAAAATAAACTTTTCCTCCTCTAAACTTCTTTTAGTCAGGTCTTTGGTCCCAGCAAAGTTGGGACCAAAAGTTGAAAAAGGTGATGAAAACACCAGCGAACACATCATTTAAGGTTTCCCCGACCATTAGTTCTCTTATGGAGAATCTACTCATTCAGGTAAAAATAGTGAATTCCTTTCATTTGCTTTGTGCATCTATGTTGCATTTATTATATTGTCTTATAATCACCTGTTGAACTGTTCACAGAGCAGAGATTAGGTGTACTTTACAACTGAATGATACACTTCACAATTGAAGGATAATAGTCTTATTTCATCTTTTATTATCTGCAAATAAGTATGGCAAGACAAAGGGGCTCAATAAAAGTTTCTTGCGTGGATGGAATATTTATTTCAAAACCATACTCTTGTAGATGAGAAAATGACACTCATAGAAGTTCAGTGACTAAATCAGGTCTGCAGTGAAACCTTCTAGGGAAAAAACTATGTTAATTTACTGTCATGTTTCTGAAACCTAGTACGGCACCTAGTACATGTTAGACAATCGATGTATGTATTGTAATGAGTTGAAAAGAAATTTGGGGGACCATAAATCTAGTTGGTGGCAAGGTTAAGGCTGTAAACAGGTATCACCACATAGTAAAATTAAATCATAACCAAGATGCTCAGGGTTTTAAAGTAAAAAGGTAACATTGACAACATGCCTTAAATTTTAATCTTGGCAGATTTTTCTTATCTATTTTTCCTTCTTCCCGGATATCCCTCTTTATTGTCCTGTCCAAATCATGCTACAGTTAAAATATGTGGTTGGCTTAACACTGAGCAAACCATTTCCTTTCTTTTTGATAAATATTCCAGATTTTCAAAGAACTTCTCTAAGTACCAATTCTACAGTGAGATTTATTTAAGAGAGGACATCTATAAAAAGTTTTTCATGTCCTGCAGATGACCTGGGGACTTGTGTTTTCTGGAAATACAAAATGCTGAGAAATGTCCTGAATACAATGGTTTTAGTAATAGAACTGCAGGGGACATTAAAAAAGAATTAAGAATTATTTTGCTGTTACCTCCTGCACACCAGAGGGCTCTGTGCAAATTATGACTGTCTAGTTATAATTAGCAATCTTTTTCTGTGAGGGACCAGAGAGTACATATTTTAAACTTTGCCCACCCTCTGATCTCTATTGCAACTACACAACTCTGCTGTAGTACCAAAGTAGTCACAGACAATATGTATGAATACGTGTGGCTGTGTTCCAATAAAGCTTTATTTATGGACACTGACCTTTGAATTTTACATCATTTTCATGTATCACAAAGCAGCATTGTTCTTTTGATTTTCTTTTTAATCATTTAAAAATGTGAAAACCATTCTTGGCTTAAGGGCTAAGAACACAACAGGTCAGATTTTGTTTGTGAGCCATAGTTTGCTGTCCCCAGGTCCAGTTAATAATAATAGCAATGGTAATAATAATAATAATAATAATAATCTTCCATTTACTACCATGTGGCAAACCCTATATACATTTTACCACCCTTTTTTATTTTTCTCTTTTCTCCATATTCTTTATTGGTACATTATAGTTGTACATAATAATGAGATACATATTCATACATGCACACAACACAACAATATCAATTGGCTAATATCACTCCCTCCCTCCCCATCTCCCACCCCTTCCTCCGTTTCTTCTACTGATCTCCCTTTGATTTCCATGAGATCCCTGCCTCCTCAAGCTTTCCTTCCCTTTTGCCTCTCTAGCTTCCACATATGAGAGAAAACATACATCTCTTGACATGATCAGGTGACAAGGACGAACAGGATGGTGCTGCCTGCCATTGATGAGACTGGCTCTGAAGCGGAAGCCCAAGTGCAGTCATTATTAGTAACGAGGCTTGCCTTCCGCTGGGTGCCAACGCAGATGAGGGGAAAGAGGAGACGCCGGGCAGAGGTGTCCTCTACCTGGAGCCCTGGGGCTTGTTAAAGCTCTGGTCTCTATTTCCATCCATTTTCCTGAAAATGATATAGTTTCATTTTTCTTTATGAATGAATAAGATTCTGCTGTGTATCTATACCACATATTTTAATCCATTCATTCATTGATAGACACCTAGGCAGATTCCATAGTTTGACTATCGTTTATTGTGGTGTTATCAACATGGGTATGTATCACTATAGTACGATGACTTTAATTCTTTAGGAAAAGTTACAAGGAATGGCATAGCTGGGTTATATGGTGGTTCTATGCTATTTTCAGCATGGGAAGACCTGATAAGAACAACATAGAGAAGGAAGAGTTTATTTGGGGGTTCATGGTTTCAGAGTTCTCAGAATATAGATGGCCAACTCTATTCCTCTGAACTGGAGGGGAGGCAGAATATAGTGGAAGAGGAGTGTAGCAGAGAAAAGTGACTCAGGACATGGCACCAGGAAGGAGAGAGAGTTATGCTCAACCAGGGCAAAATAGATATCCCAAAGGCATACCCCCAATGACCCACCTCCTCCAGCCACATCCTACCTGCCCAGAGTTACTATCTAGTTAATCCCTATCAGAGATTAGTACACAGATTAGGTTAATTTTCTTATAACCCAATCATTTCATCTCTAAGTTTTCTTGCATTGTTTCACACACGAGATTTTGGGGGACACCTAATATCTAAACCACAACACATGTCTAGTATTTTGAGGAACCTCCATACTGATTTCCATAGTGTTGTACTAATTTATAATGCCACCAACAAACACTCAAAGAAGTTAGTTTGGTCAATGTTACAAAGCTAGTAAGTAGAACAGCTGAGAATCAGTTCCATATCTCTCCATCTTAGAAGCTGTCTTCTCATAATTATACCATGCTTCCTCTTTACTTAAAACATGTAGTTTTAGAAAAGTCTTTTACTTATATCATCATGGTTCTGATTTGCAGGCTTGGTAAAGAGAATGTTGTAGTAGGAATTAAGAGACTTGAGTCTTGGTACCATCCATGCCACTAATTCCCTCCCCATATAACCTTGGAGAAAACTCTTAATTTTTCTTAGTCTTTATTTTCTCATCTGTAAGACAAAGGAATTGATGTTCATGGGCAAGGTGATTTTGTCCTTCAGGGACATTTGGTAATATCTGGAGACTTTTGCCTCCACTTGCCGCTTATTACTGATCGTAGGAGTGTGCTACAGGCATCCAATGGGTGGAAGCCAGGAATGCTGTTAACATCCCACAGTGCATCAGAAAGCCAAGAATCATTGCATCCAAAATGTCAGTAGTGCTTAGATGAGAAACCCTGGATTAGCAAACCAGGATGATTCCTTCCACTTCCAAGAATTTGAATTCTTAAATTCATTTCACAAGAATATATTTAATTAAAAATTCAAGTCACTTCTCTCTGAATCATGCATTCCTCCTTTGTAAAACAAAAGGATTAAACAGTATAATCCCAGAGATTCTTTCCAGCTTTTAAATGCTGAAGCCTATGATTAACAGGGGAGTATTAAAAATAAATGTTATGGTACTAAATCCAAGATAGCACAAATCATTTTACATTTTTTTCTCAATAATAATCAGCACTGCCCAACTCCCTTAATCCCATAGAGCAAAGTTTGCTAATATGAAGTCCATGGACTGAACCCAGCCTGCAGATGTCTGGTTTGGTCTGTGGAGTATACTAGAACTAGGGACCAACATTTTAAAGACTGGCTATTTCCAGAAAACACACACATTTCTAGCTTTTCTTGAAAAATCGGAAGACCTAGTAATTCTGGGCTTAATTCTTGCATGGCAATATATAGCAAAAAGAAACTGTCCCCTGAGTTCACTAGTTCACCAGAGCTCCTACCTCACAGGTTTGAATTATGTCTGACCACTTCCATTCATTTACATTACCTATGTCCATACCTGTTTGGTCCCTCTAGGTAGCTGAGTTTGCTATCTTTATGCTCAGTGCATTTGTAAATGCCCAGAAATGCATATGGTGGGCATTCAGAATTGTGGAATAAATGAAATGAATGTTAACTCTTGCAATTGAGTTCAAGCAATCAAGAGAATGAGAACAAGATGGGGAGAAAAGTCTTTACAACAGCTTGTGGAAAAAAAAAGTCTTAAAAGATTTAACAGACAGCATGAAGCAATGGTGTTTGTGCCTGCCAACTAGTGAATGCTGTCCTGGCTACATTATTAGGAGAGCGATGCTCTGATGGGGCATGGGCCAGTTCTGTTCTCTGTGCTGCTCACATGCATCTGAATCATCATATTCATTTCTTGGCACCATATGTAAAGGGTGACTTTAACAAAGAGTTGAGCAATGGATTGGTGAGATGACTTGGAATCTCCTCACGTGAGTGAAATTTGAAGAAGTTGGGGCCATTGATTCTGGAGAAGAGGGGACTCGTCAGGTGTAGGAGGGATCTTTCCAGACATTGGCACAGGTGTCTTGAGGAGGAGGATGACATCAACACTGTGCTCTTTGATACATGCCTTAGTCCTCTCTGAACTTCAGTGTTCTTGTCTTTTTAATATGGGTTTTTTTAAACTATTTTCCACTTCCCCAAGAAATTCTTTCTACAAAGCAAACTATGTAACTATGTAAAATAAATGAATTCAGAGCTCCTTTGGTGGGGGTGGGTATGGGGCGTTTGGAGGCTCACTGTTTAGCTCTTCCTTTCAGCCTTCTAAGGCCCTATGTGAGAATGTTTGACAGAGTCTCTGGGACCCCATGTCATGCATTTTGAAAAACCTTAATCTGTATTTACAGCATTCCCACTAATTCTAAAGCTTCCATTTCCTTTAGCATGGGTTTTCTGGTTTTGAAGGATGAGCGAGTGTTTTTGAGACAAGCTTGCAGGTAAGATGGGCTCACAAAGGCAGGGATAGGGGATGAAAGGAAACACTGGATGGCGTAGGTAGAGTCATGGAGATCTGTGCTGTTCTGCTAGAACATACTTTGCCTGAAGTGAGTCAGTGTTCCCCTCATGATAATTGTCCACTAAGAAATGCAGGTGGCAGCTGGAGTGTTGTTTCTTCAGGAATGTTAAGACTGGCTTTGTTGACATTGTGGTTTGCTGTTTAACATCAAGTTCACCTTCCCCACCTGCGTTTTGGGATTGCCATGCATTCTGAGGATTATCCCAAGGCTGGAGTTGGGCACTGGTTGGTTTAAGCAGTCCTAATTATCCCTTCTTCTCGTTGGTTCAGGAACCCAGGCTTCCGCTAATCAACATGTTTAAAGACCCTGTAATGGGGATGGCCAAGGAATAAACACACTGCCCAGCTTGGACAAGGAAAATTGCAAAGGGATGTTAACTGAGGTAAGAGTCCCTTTAGGAACAGTTTCTTCATTTAGAAGGTAGAATCAAATGGAAAGGCAATTTATTTTTTCCTCTGGATATTTGGAGGCAGTCATATGTGAATGAGGAACCTAGAATTCCTGTGACCATGTCGGTTGGAGCCTGAACACAAAGTTGGCACATGAAAGATAGGTTTGTCAAGAGATCCTAGGAGTTGCAGAGCTGGAACCATAGAACCGAGTCAAGTTTGATGCTTGATGACTTGGACTTCTATGTATATAAGCCAATAACTCTCCTTCCTTTTTTACTATTTTAGCCAGGTTGATTTGGGTTTTCTGTTTCATGAAGCTTAATGTGTCCCATTGATAATACTAGCTCATCCGCATCAGAAAGCTTTCCTAGTGGTGTTGAGGAGAGGGATGGAAGCATGTCCAGAACACTTCCACCCTACCTGAGATTTTCTTGGCTTCACCTGTCTCTTGAATCCCCATTGCTGCTGTAGCTGCTGCAGCTGTCTGACTCTGTGCTAACCCACAGTTAAACTGAGGTTAGCCCACAACACGCCTGAAACCATTAGTGTCTCACAGCACTTCCGGACTCACGTGAAGACCAACTGCAGGTGTGAGAGCTGGTTTCCTAAGCAACTGCTCCAGGGGCAGGGGCATGCAACCTAGGAGTGTGGTGGACTTGAATCTCTGGAGGGTTGATGCTGAACAATGGAATTCAGAAGATGTGAGGGATCTGGCAAATACATTTCTTTTCCCTTCCTCCTTCCAATAGCCTATATCAGGGAGCACTCCCCACCCCCAAAAATAGCTCATAAAGTTGCATAGATGTCCCTGCTGAAATGTGTCTCCTTGCATCACTTCCTCTTCCTGCCTCTTCTCTCTTCCTGCTCAGCTCTGCAGCCATATGATTATACCTCCTAAATAAAGCATTAGCACTTAATCCTGTCATTGGGCTCTGTTTCTAGGAAAAGAAGTTAAGCTAAAAAGGAAAAGAGCCAAAGAAGAAATAAATGGTGGGAAGTTTAGATCGTTGTCTAGGAGTGGTTTTAATGTTTAGAATATATTGTCTTCTGTGAAGAGTAACAAGCCAAGAGGAACATACATTTTTAGTATCACAGTGGAGAGCTCAGACATGTATATGTGGAGGCCCCAACTCTGCCTTTTATGATGGTGTGACTTACTTAACTCGCCTTAGCCTTGCCTTCTTCATTTGCAAATAATGATCACACTCATCTAATAGAGTAATTGTGAAGATTAAAGAAGATCATTCATGTTGGACAAGGTAGCTTATTGTGGGGTGCTGATCTGCGTATTATGACGTATTTACCAATATCTCTGGCCTCTACTTACTAGATGTAATAACTTTCTCTGGTTGTAACAATCAAGAATGTCTCTACTTTGCCAAATGTCCCCTGAGGTCATAATTTCACCATTTGAGGAAAAAAAAAAGACTTATTCTTAGTTGACAGCCAACTCCAAATGTAGACATGCAAATGAGGTCATTTTATACCTACCAGTCCAGCCAGAATGCGCCTGTGTGAATGAGCCCTCCCAAACCACCAAGAGAAGCATGTGCCCAAAGCACACGATTGTGAGAAATCATCAAATGCTGTAAATAACTTGAGTGACCATTTTAAGCCACTAACTCCTAGATGATTTATCATACAGCAATCGAAAACTGAAATAAATTGGAAACTGGAAGTGTGATACTACCATGACAAACATCTCAACAATGTAGCTTTGACTTTGGAGCTTGGTGGTGGAGAGAGGTGGGAAGAGAGCAGGGGTGAGACCAGAGGAGCCGAAAGAAAATTGCTGTTGAGGCACAGAAAAGAAAAAGAAAGGACAACTTTGGCATATGGGGACAGAAATGCATGATTTGGATGATACAAAATGAACATGCTTAAACTAGCCAAGGAGCTATTGACATAATAATAAAAACACCAAATGGCATCATTGTGTGTGATAAAATATGGAAGAGCAATGAGCTAGTTTGAAAACTACAACGTTTGCAAGCAGAATTTGGATAAAATA
This sequence comes from Sciurus carolinensis, assembly GCF_902686445.1. Lineage (NCBI taxonomy): Eukaryota > Metazoa > Chordata > Mammalia > Rodentia > Sciuridae > Sciurus > Sciurus carolinensis. The sequence goes on from NC_062213.1 coordinate 164,540,672, forward strand.
CAAAAGAACAAGGATTTTTCTGGGTTGGAAAGTAAAACTGCTTCATATTTTGTCTCTCCAGCTGGCAAAAGATTATCAAAATAAAAGAGGTCAAATCAAATCAGGAATGTGTCTGCAATGCTTTTTGTTAAACTCTCATAAGATTTAAGTTGCCTAGTCCTCTTAGCTAGACAGAAAGAGTTCTAATGATCTCAAAGGAATTTTCTTAAAGTCTGGATTTTCTAAAATAGAAAGAGGTCTATCTCAAAAACAAATTATGGATTAGTTTTTGGAAACATGGAAGGAATGCTGATAAAATGAATGGAAACCCCATTAATCTCATTAATGTGTTCTGTATGTTGAATTGTATCACCAGTAGCATTGATGACATGGAATTTTGGTAACTCGACTAGAAGAGATGGAGATGGTACAAATGAAGAGAGGCTTGTGGGGAGCAGGAAGTACAAAATTTGGGGGAAACCTCAGATACATGCATGAGCCATTTCCTTTGGGAAAAGAAGGGGCATGTAAGAAATCCCTTTTAGAAAGTTGGACAAAGAGCTCAAATGGTAGAGCAAAGAGCTGAGAATAATGGATCCCTTCTCCTTGGGAGGAATATTTCCTTCCCCTGGGTTAGAGAGTCCAGCAAATATGTATCTGAATTTCAGCATTGTTATTAACTAGTGTCTTCTAGGTGTTCTCTATTATTTTTGTATGAATGGGATTATTTTTGGTAGATCATTTTTCCCTATTTGATGATTCCAACCTGCAGGTTGGAATAACTCCAGGCGGTATTTTGAATGAAACCTCACAAGAGACCCTGAGGCAGAAACACCTAACTAGCCTCCTGAATTTCCCCCTAGAACTATGTGAGAAAATAAATATTTTCTGTTATCTCAGGTGGTTAAATTTTAGTATAATTTGTTATGCAGCAATGGATAACTAAAACAATTGGGATGAGACTTTTACAGATCTTAGTTTAGAGTTGGGCACATCCTATCTGTGGGAGGAATATGAATAATCTGTGGTAAGAGGGTAGACTCTAGACTTAATGGCCACAAATCCTTTCCACCACCGTGCGCATGCCTCTCTTTCATCGTAGCATTCTTGCTCCTTCCATCTAGGAATGGAACATTTTTTATCTAATGTTCAGTGATTTGAATGAGCTCAGTGTACACTATGCTATAATTCATCCAGTGGGAAGTCGAATGCCAAAAAAGTGTTAGCTTTAGCAAGTGGTTACTGAGTAGCTTGGTTGTCTGGGTTGTTTGACTGGCAGTGGGAGAGTCCACGTCTGCCTCTGTCTGAGGAGGCATACAAACAGAGCTTTAAACCCTGCTGACCTGTGTGTCCTGGGTGACTCAAGGTTTTGACAGGAAGATAATCACTGGGGTCCAGTTACATATGGCTAGAGCACGGTTCCACTTGATGTGGAACTCGGTAGAGAGGAGCAGTGTGGCTAGTTAAATTCTGGGCACCTTCTTTAGGATGCAAATCAAAAGGACTATAGGTTCCAGGCAGTCACTTAGGGAAGTAGGGAGTTTAAGGGATTCTGAGTCCAGTTTGGGGGAATGGAGGATGCAGACCAGAGCAAATCATATCACGAGTTCTGCAAAGTGAAAACAGCAAGTTCCGTAGCTCGGCTTTGCGTTCTTCCTTCTGCCACACCCTCAAATGTACACCACACACCTTTAACTGTAACTGACTTCCCAGGACCACAAGACTTGTGATGTTCTCTGAACATAGATTGTCCCATAAAATATTTCATAGAAAGCAGTTAGGAATATGATGACTGCCATTTATTAGCCATGTGACCCAAGGTGAATAACTTATTCTTTCTGAGCTTCAAATATTTCATTTTTACAATGCTAATATTGTTTATCTTACAGTGTTATTATGAACAATAGAACATTTAGCAAAATGCCCAGCTTATAACTAACACAAAGTGAATGTAAAATTAAGTTACTACCCAAAATCTCACAGTCTTGAGACAGAGCTAGAGCTATGTACCAATGGATGCACCAATATGCATGGAGTCCCAGTTACATGTGAAGGGCTTTGCGAGATGCGTTTACATACATTCACCACTGTGACCTCATTAAGCCCCATGACACAAATATTTCCCAAACCAAGCTTCAGAGAATGTAAATAAGTAAGGCCATGATGACATACAATTTTAACTTTGGACTTATATAGAACAATACCTTAAAAACCAGAAGAAAATTTTATGCCAGATACAGCTCTGACTTCTTTCTTACTATAATTAGGAATTCTGTTTAATAAATATAACACAATCAGAGCTGAAATGAATGCCCCAAATTGGAAAAAGATATTTGGAATAGATATAGATGGCAAAGGCTGGTGGCCAGAAAATAATATCTATGTATAACTCCTATAAACTCTTACATAAAAGATAAATAATTTCAAAGACAAATGGGTAAAAATATAAAGAGGAATTTTACACAAGAGAAAACATGAATGTCCCATAAAGTTGTGATTAAGTTATGAAAAGATACTCAAGGTCATTGACAATTAAGGAGATTCACACTAAAACTCCAGTGAGCATTTTCTCTTGGCACCAAATGGACAGCAAGAAAAAGTTTGACAGCATCAGCATGGTCAGGAAAATGGAGTAGGAAATTATCATAGGCTGTGGGAGAGAGTGGCAGCCGGTATACCAACCTGGGAAAGCAGTTTGACATTTGTCAGAACAGAAGTGTGTTGTGACACAGCCGTTCTGATTCTAGACTGTTCCATAGATATGTAACTGGCCAGTTATACACAGAAGCAGGGTCAAAATTTTGAACAGCATTGTACATTATGAACTAGTCATATATCAATATGTCCTACAACAAAGAGAATGAATCAACCATAGTTAGCACATCAACCTGGATAGATCTCAAATGTAACAATGCAGAGCTAAAAGAGCAAGCCACAGAAGAAAACATTCTGTATGATTCATTTACATAAAGGCCCAAACCAGGGAAAATAAATGGGCAGACACAAAGCAACCAAAAGGAAAGTGATTTAACATGGAATTTGATTTAGAGAATTTCTCTAGTGAGGAGAGAGAGATGGCATTAGAAAGGGCCAAATATGGTGCTTTGTATGTGTTTTGCTTCAAACGAAAAAAAAAAAGAGAGAGATTAAAGAACAAATACCATACCCTTCTACTCCCCTCAAATCCCAGTGTTAATTAACAAGAGTAAGGTTCAGAATGAGATTTATAATACCATGCAATTTATATAAATTAGAAGCATGTGAACCCCCAAACCATCACTGCATATTTTACAAGAATATATGAATATTTAACGACATTCTTGAAACTCATTAGCATAAGGGCCTGTGGCAAGAGGGGAAATTGGAATTAGATTGGTGGAAAAGATGGAGTGGGGCAGGAAAGTACCTGTATGAATTAATTGCTTTAAAATAATGTAGGATTAGTCATTAATTTCCAACTTTGTTCTCCGAAGGATTGGAAGTGGCAGAAAAGGTGGCAGAAAGACCATCGTGTTAGTCTGATCCATATCCCACATCTCTGAGCCATTCAGTTTTCTAGAGTCCATGGAGTTACCAGGAATGTTCTATATTGTAAAGGAATCCAAATGATTTTGACAAGGAGCAATTCATTTTCTGAAGGCTAAGCTGGGTCTTAGGAAATGGCAGACCTTGGAATTAGAGGGTAAAGCTGAAGGTGGAACGTGCGTTGGGCATGACCAGGGCATTTCCACGCCTCATTCCAGTCGCACAAACCCCTCCCGTTTGTCCTCACCCTGTCAGGACCCAAGGCAAGGAGCAAGCAGGTGCCCCAGTTCCCAGGCTACTGGTACACACTCCATCATGTGGGGTCCTTGCCAAACTAGATGGGAGGTAGGCCTTTGGCTGCCATGTTTGAACCAGAACTGAGGCTGACCCCAGATCCTACGCTGTCCCACAGGCTTCTTAGAGCTACTCTGAGGTTTCTAGCACTGCAAGAGAGAAGGATGGTCCAGATTCAGGATGCATACCTTGTGCACAAATAATGTGAGAGAAAGATGATGGAAAGAGTGAAGATGCCTGGAAGAGGAGTGTTGAAGAACATCCAAAGCATAGGTAGATAAGTTTAGCTTTATCAGGGAAAGGGAAAATCTCATTCTTGTCATTTCTAATACATAAATATAGATATAAGAGTTGGTACAGCTGACTGGCAGAGAGAGAGAGAGGAGAGAGAGAGAAACTTTTTAGTTAGGAAAGGTAGAAGGTCATGCTTGTGTGCTTCAGTTTTTTTGCAGAAGTAGACAAAATCATAATTAGTTACAAAACTTTGTGCCAAATGCTAAAACTAAATTGCAAACACTGACCACCCCTCAAAGTTTATAATCGACTTTCAACCTAATGCATGTCTAAGAAAATAAGTGTTCAGAGGATGAAGAGGAAGTGAGCAAGGTTTGGCATAGTAAGTGCCGGTGTCCAGCACAGTCCCGATGCTCCTTGGCCTTTGTCCCACTTCTCCCTTCAGCCACAGTTGTGGTGGACAGCTCAGACTCTCCTAGTTCTGCCAGAGTCCCTGTCTGTTTTCTTAACACAGGGTGTTCTAAACCCTGGAGCTTCTTCAGCCTGCTGTCAAACACGGCTTTGGCTGGTGTCACACCTGTGTCCCTTAGCCTGTGTGGACCTGATTTCCAAAAGCCAGAAGTCATACTTCTTTGCCTGCTGGCTTTCTCTGACAGCTAGATCCCACTTTCTTTGTATGTTGGGAATGCTGGAGGTGCTGAGGTCAAGTTTACACTCCCACCTCCAACCCAAAGGCAGACTTGAAGCCTCCAGTGATGACTGAGGAAGTGTGGGCAGTGCTGCCAGCCCTCTCCCGGCCTTTGCTGTGTGCTTTTGCAACAGCTGACTCAGCTCTCCAGGAGGAGTCATGCCAGTTCCTCCAGCATGACTTCCTGGCACACACCCTTGATCGCTGCTTCTTCCCCTCCCAGCGCCAAGTCCTGTTCTCCTAGGGGTGTTCCTTCTGTCACCTTTTAAAGACTTTCACTTGAACCCTTGTCTCAGGATTTGCTTCTAGGTTACCCTAAGTAAACCAAGACCATGCTCTGAGGGCACCTATCATCCAGGGATCAGGGATTGAGGGAAAAGGACATAGGGAGGGAGAAGTCTATGGACCAACGTCCCCATCGTCATCCAACTGATGTGTAATTCTGGAAGGCATGTCATACACTTCTCAGAGATTTCCACAATGGGAACTTTGACAATGTACCTGACATTCATTTCCCAGATGAAGGCACGAGGCTTATGGGAAAGGAGTGTGAGATGAGCTGGAATGTTAACTATGGGTAAGAGTTATGGAAAAGGACAAAGAAGACACCAGGCAGGAAAAAGAAATGACTAAAGGCAGGAGGGGGACCTGTTAGGACATTTCCAAGGGATGCTGCAATGATAGGCTGATTCTCATGGAAGGTTCTAGGTGATAAGCTGTGAGGCAGAACACCAGAGCAAACCTTGCTCCCTTGCCTTAAGTAAGTTGGCAGGAGAACATGCCTACTGCTGCGGCCATCCGCTGGAGGCCCCATTCATTGTCTTCAAAGTCGCCGTCTGGCCCCTTTCCCTTGCAGTTTTATACATTCTTTTTTTTTTTTTTTTTTTAATGTTTGCCATTTGCTTGGCCACTTAGAATAGACATTCTCTCTCCCAAGAGAAGGACAAGGACACTGGAAGCTGGCTGTTGACAAGTGAGGGGATGGGTTGTGGCATTATTTCCGGCTGTGCCTGCAGGCAGGCTGAGGAAGCCCCCAGACACAAGGCTCTGGGTATCTGGGAAGGCACCCCAGCCTTGGCCTGTTGGACTGGCTTCCTCCTTCCAAGGAGGGGACTGGACGGGAGCTAAGGACGAGAGCAGTCCTCTCTGTTGGGCAGAGAGTTAATGGCTGGCTAGGAGGAAATGCAAGTCAGTCAATGCAACCCCCAGGGATGCTGGACAGGTGGCTAGAGACCAGCATGAACCTGTGCAGGACTGAGGTCATTGTTGACACAGAGTGAGAGCTTTAACAAGCCCCAGGGCTCCAGGTAGAGGACACCTCTGCCCGGCGTCTCCTCTTTCCCCTCATCTGCAGTTGGCACCCAGCAGAAGGCAAGCCTCGTTACTAATAATGACTGCACTTGGGCTTCCGCTTCAGAGTCAGTCTCATTAATGGCAGGCAGCACCATCCTGGTCGTCCTTGTCACCTGATCCCGCTCAGACAATCTGCCTGCTCAGTGAAGCATGAACTCCGGGAAGGTTTGCTTTGCCTGAGCTGCTCTGGGGAATCACTGGGGGCTTTCCCTGAACGTTTGCTCATTGTTAGGGGATTCTTCCCAGCAGCCTTCCTAGAGGGCTGGATCATGTCCATGTTGCTGGGAGATATTCCAGGATGATTGCTGGGAGGGACAAATGGCTGCAGGCCTCAGCAGGGAAGGTGCAGTGGTGCCCTGGAGAGAGCCCTGTTATAGCACGTGAGAGGCAGGCGGGACTAGAGGAAAGGGCTTTGAACTCTCTCTGGGTCAGGAGGTGGCTGCATGCTCTGGAGCTCATACCCTCTGGGCCTTTCCGCATCTCCTCTCTGGACTCCAACAACCCATCTGCAAAATGCAGATAATCTCAATGGACTTTCCTGTGACAGCACCATCATGATTTATTAGGGGACTCACCCCAGACGGTTGCTCCAGATCACTTTGATTTTGCAGTCGCTATCTTCATTAAATACAGACTTCATTCAGGTCTCAACTGTTTCTTGCCTTGATGAAGGCAACAGCTTTTTGATTAGTCCCTTGTCTTCCATCTGCCTCCAATTTTTCTCCTCACTCCTGCCTGAATGGCATGTTGAAATTAAAAATCTGACCATGGCTTCCCAGTGATTGCAAGGGGAAAAAAGTCTAAGTGGGTGAAGTGGGAAAAACCATTCGAGATCTGGGCTCACCGTCAGAGTCCAGACTCGGCTCCTGCGCCTTTTCCATGGATAGACGCCTCTGCTGCTCCAAGGACCTCACCTTCCCTGAATGTGTCCTCTGCCTCTCTTGTCACTCACTCCCTCGGTGGACTTGGACCCACTGCGCTGCTTCTCTGAGATCCAGATCTGTGAAGTGAGAGTACAGTACTGGCTAGTGATGAAGGCTTTGAAATACTTAGGCTAACTTTGGGTTCATGCAAGATAATCAATACATTAGTGGAATGATTATTATCATGATTATCCTCCTTTTGTAGCTTATTGTCTTTCTTCTTGCAGTTCCCAGCTCCAGCTGCCTTTTTCTTGGAGCTTTGGTCAAAGCTGTGGTAGCGTGGCACTCATCACTGTGTATTTATGTGTTAGTCTTACCCACCAGACTCAGACTCCTTGAGGGAGCAATTGAGCTTTGCCTTTGGATGTCTTCACCACTCGTGCCAGCACGAGACCTGCCCTGGGCAGGTGCTCAGTGAATGTGAAGTGCATGAACGAACAAATGACTGTTTTCACTCTCAGGTAGAAAGAACGTTCATTAAAAAGTCAAAGGAAGGAAATGGTCAGAATGTGTGGGCTTGTTTAGTCTGCTCTGCTGGATTGGCGAGGCACACCCACAAGCTCTTCTTTCCCCATGAGGTCCTGCTTTGGCAAATGTCAGAAGGTTATGTGGCATCCTGTCTCCCTTATCTCGGGGGTGGGTGTGATGTGGCTAGGGAAGCCTCCACGCCCCTTATCCAAATACAGTGGCCAGCTCAAGCCGTTAGGAATGCTTAAAAAACACATTCAGCACTTGTCCTTTTGAGGTCTGTGGAGGTAAATAAAATAATTCAAGCTCGTCTAAAGGTCCTGCACAGCGTGGTGCTGCCAGGACAGCAAGGTGAAAGGGATGTATGGAAAGTCCTAAAACCCTGGGAATGAGGGCGACCTTTGAGCTGCAGGTGACATATTCACATATAGAGAGAGCTGGCCTGAAAGAGGAAGGAGTTTTGAACTGTGGAGATCGTATTTTGAACACCACTGCTCAGCTGGTGAAACTTAACGTTCCTGAGCTTCATTGTGTATTTTGGCATCAACAGAACAAGGAATGAGAATTTCTATCTCATAGGCTGATGCAATGTAAAATGAACAAGAGAAGAAAAGTCTTTTGTCACCTCTGAAGCACTCTGGATGCATTAAAAGTGCTTTATAAATGAAGATGCTCACTCACATCGACTCTGGGGGAGGTATTATCATTCATGTTGGATGTTTTCCTTTGCCCCTCTGGATCTATTTCCACAGTCATGATCTGTGCCGTGGGACGCTGTTCTCCAAGGACACAATGGCTCCCATTTATTTGGCAAATGTTGTTGCACAACATCAGCAGACAGTCAGAGGACAAAAGGAGGATGAGCTGCAGGCATTTATTTCTTTGGTCCAGTTCATATTGTGACTATGGTCTGGCTGCAACTTCTTCACAAGTCACAGCTCCTTCCAGGAGGCCCTGCTTGAGGATCCAGGTGTAGTTCCTTCCAGGTTCAGCCTCCAGCCCAGGGGAGGTAGTGGCTCCCTGCTATTGCTAGACACTCCCTGCTCTGGGGATGCTTCACTGTGTCATCTTGGTTGTCCTTGATCCTGTCCATTAACTTGTGTTCACCCATTTCAACCATGTGCATCATCCGTATCCTGGTAGGACCTTGAGTATTATAACTCCCAACTGGTGGTCTGAGCAAACAAAGCATCGCAGGTTAGATATCTAGGTCAAAATCGCATGATCAGGAACTGGCACAATTTAATTTTGAGCCCAGGTCTTCTTATGCCTGTTTCCATGTTGATTTTGAGACTTAGTGACGGTGATGCAGTGGAGGCCTCAGATGGTCTGAGATTTAAGTGACCGAGTTCAAATCCTGGATCTGGCATGAGTTAGTCAGTTGATCTGGTCAACTGGTCTTTACATTCATAACCCTCTCCTTTCTTTTCTTTTTTTTTCTGAAAAAATGGTGAGGAAGGATATCACCTGTTCTTTCATCTAAAAGATCATCTTTGTCTTAAATATACAGGTTCCTCTCTGAAACTTGGAGAATGTTTATTGGTGTCAGTAGTCCAGAAAATGTTTTAGTTAATAACCAATTTTAATAATAACAGATCAAAGTTACTGAATATCTAGTATGTCAAGGACTGAACTCTGTTAATCATAATGATAATGATAACTATGATGATGATAGAAAATAACATCTGTTGAATATTATATTAGTCAGCTTGTGCTGTCATAACAAAGTACCATAGACTGGATGGCTTAAAGAACAGAAATTCATTTCCTAACAGTTCTGGAGATTGAAAATCCAAGATCAAAGTACCAGCAGGGTTGGGTTCTGGTAAGTGCTCTTCCTTTAGGTTGGAGATGGCCTCCTTTGTGTTGTGTTCTTATATACCCTCTCCTTAGGGTGCACTCTCAGAGTGCAGAGGGAGGGAGAGAGGAAGCACACTCTGACATCTCACCTTCTAGGGACCCTAATCCTCTTACATTAAGTTCCCATTTGTATGACCTCATTTAGCTTTAGTTTCTTCCTTTGAGGTCCCACCTCCAAATACAGCTACTCTGAAGTTAGGACTTCAATACTTGAGTTTGGAGGGGGCACAGACATTCGGTTGATAACAAGTATTATCTATGTATCAGGGTTTGTTCTAAGCACTTTGTATGCATTATTTCATTTAATTCTCATACTAAGTTTGAGTTTGGGATTATCAAAGTTCCAAAAATAAAGAAGCAAATTAAAGTTAATAATTTGCTTAAGATCACATAGCTAGTAAGGTTTAGAGCTGGCATTTCAACACACATGATCTAATTCCAAAAATATCATCTCTAATCACTGGAACAACTTTAATGACAAGTATATCATGACTAATGTGTACAGTTATGTGTCAGGAGGTTAAGTGTTTGCACAATGATTTTGGTTAATAGACAGAAAATGGAGTTTTTGAACTTAGGTTCTGATTTCAAAGTCCATTCTTTTTTTCCTTTTTTTTTTATAGCTTATTTAGGCAAAATTGAAATACAATAAAATGCACATATTTGAGGTATGCAGTTTGATCAGTTTTGTCATGTTTTGACATGCATATAAACAATATAATCGATATAAAAAGCATTTCCATTACCTTCTTAATCATGCAGACTGTGTTTCCTGCATGATTTATCACATTAGAAATCAACCACTTTAAGACATATAGAACCCCAATTCCACAGGTCAACTACTTCAAAATTAAATGGCATACTTACATATATCTCACAGGTCAAGGAACAAAGCACAAAAAATAAAATAAAAAGTGCTTTGAACTGAGTGATAATAAAAGCTTAAAGTATCAGAATCTCTGGGATGAAACAGTGCTCAAATGAACATTTACTACTTTAAGAGCTTGTTTCAGAAAGAAGCTAAATTAACAATGAAATTATTTTCAAATTAGGTAGTAGGAAGGAAAAATAAGAATTGGAGCAGAAATATATAAAATAGGGAAGAAATAATACAATTGAAAGTTGATAAAAATCAAACAAGTTTAATCAAGAAAAAGCAAGAACACAAAAATTAATATCAATGGAAAGGGAGTTATCAAAATAACCCTACAGATGCTAAAATTATATTAAGGTAATATTATAATTTCATGCCAACATATGTGATTGCTTACATAACATGGTCTATATTAGGGAAGGATCTGTGTGCTGCTGAGAAGAAAGTGTATTCAGTCATTGATGGATGAAATATTATGTATGTCTGTTAAGTCTAAATTATCAATAGTATTATTTCCTTCTATAGCTTCTTTATTTAGTTTTTGTTTGAAGGATCTATCCAGTGGTGACAGGCATGTTAAAGTTATACAGTATTATTGTGTTGTGTTCTATTTTATTCCTGAAACTGAGAAGGATTTGTTTGATGTACGTAGATGCTCCATTATTTGGGGCATAAATATTTATGATCCTTATGTCTTGTTGATGTATCATTTCCTTAAGCAGTATAAAATGTCCTTTTTTGTTCCTTCTGATTAACTTTGGCTTGAATTCCATTATATCTGATATGAGGGTAGAAACCCCTGCTTGTTTATAAGATCTATGTGAATAAGTTTTTTCCCATCTTTTTACCTTCAGTCTGTGGATGTCTTTGCCTATGAGGTGGGTCTCTTGAAGATAGCATATTGTTGGGTCTTAATTTTCAGTTCACTCTGCTAGTCTATGCCTTTTGATTTATGAGTGTAGGCCATTTACATCCAATGTTATTATTTAGAAATGATTTTTATTCCCTTCCATTTTGATTTATTTGTTTTTTTTTTTCCTTTGAGTTAGTTTCTCCTTTGATTGACTGTTCTTCTAGTGTAGTTCCTCACATTACTGGTTTTCACTTCTATTTTTTATTTCTTCTTGGTGAAATATTTTGTTGAGAATGTTTTGTAGTGCAGATTTTCTAGTTATGAATTCTTTTAAATGTTGTTTATCATAGAAGGTTTTTATATCATTGTCAATTCTGAAACTTAATTTTTCTGAGAATTACATTCTCAGCTGGCATCTATTTTCTCTCAGAACTTGGTATATATTATTCTAAGACCTTCTAGCTCTGAGGGTCTGGGTTGAGAAGTCAGTTGAGATCCAAATTGGTTTCCCTCTAAATGTTACCTGCTGTTTTAAAAATTGTATTCTTATTCTGTATGTTAGGTATTTTCATAATAAAGTTCCTTGGTGTGGGTCTGGTGTAATTTTGCATATTTGGGGTCATGTAAGCCTCCTGTTTTTGATTTTCCATCTCATTCTTAGGTTTGGGAAATTTTCTGATATTATTTCATTGAAAAGATTGTGCACTCCTTTGGTTTGTGTCTCTGAGCCTTTATCTAAACCAATAAATCTTAAATTTGGTCTTTTCAAGTTATCCCATATTTCTCAGAAGTTCTGTTCTTGGTCACATAACATCTTTTCTCCATGGCCAACTTTGTTTTCAAGATTATATATTTTATCTTCATTGCCTGAAACTCTGTCTTCCAAGTAGTCTAGTCTATTGGTGATGCTTTCCATTGAATTCTTAATTTGGTTTGTTGATTCCTTCAGGATCTCTGCTTGATTTTTTTTTTCAGAATATTATCCCTTTTTTGAGGTGCTCTTTCACATCCTGTATTTTCTCTCTGATATCACTCCTTACACAGCCCTTTAATTCACAGATTAGTTTAACTATATACATTCTAAATTCCTTCTTGGACCTAACTTCCCCCATGGTGTCATCATATTCTGTTATTGAATATCTTGGTTTGTTTGGGGCGATTTGTTCCCTTGCTTTTTCATGTTATTTGTGTGTCTACCTGTCTAGCAGTATGGATCTGAGGTAGTAGAATTTCTATCCTGTGAACTTGTAGTGTCCCTGAGGGTTTCCAGTACCTCACTGTTTAGGGGGAAACAAATAATAAAAACCAAATGCAAACAATATACAGCATTAAGTCAAATAGTTCCTACTATGATGCCTACAATGTTTATTATCACAATGAACAGAAAAGAGTAATCAGTTATCGCCTACAATAAAAACAGCAAGTTTGCAAAAGGGCTTACAATTTCAAATGGTGGACAGCAGGAGAACAGAAGTAATATAGGATGTGATGATTATGAGGGAGGAGGAGAGAAGATAGAAGTGAAAATTTAAAGGAAGAGTGAAAGAGAAGAATAGAGATAGACTGTTAGTGGAAGAAAAGAGAGAAAGAGAATCAAGGCAAATGAAAAAATATATGTAAAGTAAAAATTTGAAAGAAACTAAAAATAAAAATTAAGAAGAATTCAAATCAAAACTAAAATATACTAATCAAACATCCTAGTCCTTAAAATACTGATCCATGAAAAAGACTGGCTTCAGAAATGACAGAAATGAGAAAAGAAAACAAATATGAGTATGTCTAAATGTCCATGTACCCTTAAGGTCACAATTAAACAAAGAAAAGGAAAAAAAAAGAAAAAAAAGGAGAAGAAAAAAACAAAAAGAAAAAAAGTCTTGATGAAAAGTTAAAGAATTCTTTCCATTGGAGTTCAAAAGATTCTCAGCTTCTCTTCTCAGCAGTTTTAGGTGGGGTCCTCTGGAGTGTGATGCTCCACTCTCCAGATTTGTGGAGTGAGAGAGTTAATCCCATAGGCAGAGCTCCTGGAGGCAGGGTGTGCTCCAGGCTCTTCCCTGAATGTCAGTTGGTCTGGAGAGTTTAAATCAGTGCATCTCCAGGGCCCAGTAATTGCTTGTCCATACTGTACCCCAGAGTTGTCCCTTGGGTTCCATTCATGTGGTGGAGGAGTCAATTCTTAGTCCCCTATATCACCTGTGGCCCCCACATTTCCTGGTCTTGGGTTCAGTCTCCAAACTCAATCTCTTCTGCCCCTACCCTTCCAAGTTCCTGACCAGATGCATCTCTCCCAGTCAGTCCTGCAAGCAGCAAGTTGGAGGGGAATTGGCAGAGCTGGGTGGGTTTCCATGACCAGTTGTCCCCAGTGTAAATATCTTTCCATGTTTGATTTTTCTCCTGGTCACATAAGCACACTCTATGGCATGCAGTGTGTGTTTACTGGACTTGTATTTGGGACCAAACTCAGGTTTGCCAGGAATCAGTTTCCTCAGCTGCAAAATGGTCCCCCCTTTTGTTTTCCACACTCCACCTGGAGAGATGGCATCTTCTTTCCTGTACAAGGTATATTGCGTGACATGCCTTTCAGGTTTGTCGGGCAATGTCCTTAATCTCTATTCTTTCTGCTCCATACCCAGACATGACTTGGCCTCCTAACAATGTGGGTTACTTTAATTCCCTCAGCCTTCCACTTTGCTCTCAGAGGGACTGCTCTGACTGCTGCTTCAGGCCCAGTTGTAGCAGTGGCTATGCCACTGGGGAATCCATTCTTATTTTACTATATCCAACCTCTTGAGACCACAATATATTTTGAATACCCAGTTTTAAATTCCAACGAAGTCCTCCCCGCCTTTTCTTTGTTCACCCACCGTGCTGAGAAGCTGCCTTTCTTCTATCTTGGTTTCACTCCATAAAGCAGCCAAGAAAGTGACCTTCTCTATTCTGCCATCTTGAAAAGTTCTCTCAAAGTCTATTCTTATGCATAACTTTGCATACCCATTTACTCATTGGTTCTTTTTTATTATTTTTTTTATTTTTACAGACTGCATTTTGATTCATTGTACACAAATGGGGTACAACTTTTCGTTTCTATGGTTGTGCACCAGGTAGAGTCATACCATTCGTGTAATCATACAAGTACATAGGGTAATGATGTCTGTCTCATTCCACCATCTTTCATACCCCCCTCATTTCCTTCTATGTAATCTAAAGTTCCTCCATTCTTCTCTCACCCTCACCCTCCACCCCCATTTTGTATCATCCACTTATCAGGGAAGATATTTGACCTTTGGTTTTTTGGGATTGGCTTGGTTCTTGAGAGGGATTCTCTGTTTCATTTTCTCACTTGCACTGTACAATAATGCTTTCTTGGATTATTATGCAGTTAATGCCCACTTTACATATGAAAAACTTAGTTTTAGAAACTTGCTATTTGCTAGAAAATACTTGCTTATATTCATTTTTTAATTCTTATATCCCATTGAGAAAAAGTACTGTGCCTAATAATGATTCAATTATTCATATTTTCATTTGGACAATCTTGAGTGCAATTTCTCATTTTTCAGTATTAATTAAACATTTACTGTTAGAGGCTGACAAACATATTCAATAGGGCCAGATAGTAAATATCTTAGGATTTCAGGCCATATAATATTGGTTGCATCTACTCAACACTGTCAATTGTAGTGTAAAAAAGCAGCCAAAGATAATAAGAAAAAGTTGGGGTGGCATTTTTCAATAAAACTTTATTTGCAAGAGTATTAGTTCATGACTGTGGTTCATGGACTCATGTACTTTATGTCAAAAATAATGTTAGGTGCCCAAGACAAGATGATTTCAAGAAGCTCACAAACAGCCCTATGGGAATGAAATTAACAAATAAGATGAAATTTTTCTGGTGCTTGGATCCAAGTCTCTAAAGAGTTCCATGGGGATACAGAAGAAATAAAAGGAAATTCCTCAGATATGACAAGAAAGAGAGGTAAAAGTTTCCTGGAGAGGCAGTTAGAAACTAAGTATGAGGCAGGTTTTTGGGGAATTGGCATACCAAGGAATTTGGACCCATCCTTTCAGCCATGGAGAGCCATTAGTGGATGGACATAAGACACGAAGGCTTTGGTGTAATTGGTGATTTGCCCATTTAGTAGTTGTATGACAAGTAACGTGACTCTTCTAAAATCTTCTTCTCCCAAATCATCAATATTTCCTGTTGTGCAGCACACATCAGGCAACAAATATAAAGAATTTAGCATGATACCTGATGGACAATGAGTACTTAAGAAATGCCAGGAATACCAGGTTGGGTTTTAGAAAGCTGATATGATGCATGAATTAGAAGCATCTAATCCTAAAGGCAGGGAAACCAATTAGAAAATGCTGGCAGCCATCTATGAGAAGGACAGTGAAAAGCTGACTTAGGCAGAGGCAGAGAAGATGGAGAAAAGTGATGTAGACAGGACTGGACAGCTAATTCGATGTCAATGTGAGGGATGGAGAGAGGTCAAAATTACCACAAGGGCATTAGGTATCTGGTGCTGCCACTCATCAGGTTAAGGAGACAGGAGAAAGCCATGTTTGAGGTGAAGGTATTGAATCCCATTTGGACACATTGGTTAGGTAGAAATGTTGCCTGGGTGACTGCACACTATTTAGGTCAGAATTGGGAATCACCATCAGTGAAAGAATCAGCAAGAAACCCTCAGAGCAGATAAAATCACCAAGAAAGAATTAATAACTCAGAAAAATTTGTAAGACTTATTAGCCCTTGGGAAACCCAACCTTTAAGGGAGAGTCTGAGATGAAGAAGCTGATGATTAGTAACTATTTAATATTATAACTATTATATTAATATTATAATACTTATAATGACAGTATTATAAATATATATTAAATACATATGAACTAAGAAAGGAATGCCAGGGTACGTCAGAGGACCCAGCAAGAACTTGTGTCTCAGAAGTCAAGAAAGGAGAGAATTACAAGAAAAGGAAATCAGACCATCAGTGAAATACAGCAAAGTGGCCAGTTGAGTTAGTAACTGATGGGTAAATGTAACCCAGTTAGGTTCAGGAGAGCACTAGAGTTCATGGGTGAGAGACCGGAAATGTGGAAGTGAAGGTAGTGATTATGGGGTACTCTTTCAAAGAACCTGATTGGAGGAAAAAGGAAAATGAGCTCAGAGGCTAGAAAAAGACACAGGGGTGACTTTCTTTTCCTCCTTTCATCTGTTAAGAGAAGAACTCTCCAGGGAAGATGGATTCTCCAGAGGTGAGGATTGGCTAGAGAAGAGAGCTTTGACTGAAATAGAAGCGTGTCCTCTGGTCTGATACAGGACCCCAGGGAAGGAAAACAGGATTTAGATGTAGAGGTTAAAGTTTGTGGTTAGTTGGCAAGGATAGTTTTTGAGGGCCTACCTAATGGCCTCTATTTTCTTTCTAAAGTGTTAGTTTATCTGCCAAGGGAAGAGGAAGCAGTAATTAGGCAGATGTCTTGAACACAGTATGATTTGGAATATTTGCTCCAGCAAAAGGCCCAACTGAATTTGGAAATCATAAATTCCTAGTGGCACCTGCCCATTCAATAATATCACTTCTTTCAATAGCACTTAGTGAAGGGGAGGAGGAAGGGACAGAGAGTTCCTCCACAAGGCTGAGGAGTTGAGTGAGAATACCAGAAAGGACAAGAGATCGGGAGGATGAGACATTGCAAAACAAAGTAGTTAACGTGGTGGAGGATTAAGTTCTAGAGGAAAAGGAACAAAGTGAACGCAGGAGGAACCGATAGCAAAAACATAAATAAATAAGGAATTCAAGAACTGGTCCTTGATAAGATAAAAACTTATGTGTGATAGATGTAAGAAAGAAAAACTGTGCTGATAGGAAGCCCCAGTCAGAGATTTGTGTATTAGAATTTAAGATGTCTGATTCAGAACGTTTCCTTTTAATGATAAACTCCAAGATGTAGCCACAACACTGTGATTACACTGGAACTGTGGAAGGCAGTCAAGGAAATCTGAAGTCATGATAATAATACATAATTTTGTCTGTTGTGATACCTTTGCAGATTGCAAAGCATTTTCACAACCATTATCTCACTTGACCTCATCCTATGATGTGGACAGTGCAGAAATGATCTCAATTATTATCTTAGTTTACACATGGAACAATGGAGTCTTGAAGATGTTCTGCATCTTAACTGACTGGTGCAGTGATGGAAATTCCACCTGAGATGAATTCACCTGCTTCTGTACCAAAAGTGAAATAAAGCCCAGATTTTTCCACTGATTTAGACACTTCAGTGCAGTATCTTGATGGGACTGGAGTGGCAAAAAAAAAAAAAACCATGCGCCAATGACTGCTCCCTAGAAAACATGGTAGACTCAGGGTCAGGGTCCCAAGCCAAATATTCTTTACCTGCTCAGTCACACCTGGTAATTTCACAGTGATTAGGTGATCATGTGTCCTGATTCTAGCATCAGCAGCAAGCTCCCGGAAGTCCTGCTTTTCATTATGACTGTGGGCTGGAGCCTCCCCAGAGCTCCCTGGGACTGTTGGCCTGGGTGAAGATGGATGGAGATCAGATCCAGCAGCTGTGGGTAGAGGAGGGTCCAGGAAGCAGGCGCGGAGAGAGGTAATTCATCCAAATAGCACAGGGAGGTGGGATCTGGGGGGAGTGGGAGGCCTCCCAAACAGGGTAAGGGGGAGAGATGCCCATCCAATTTCAGCTCAAATTTCTTCTTTGCCTCTTTTGCTTCACTCTGGCCTATTCTAGTCCCAACCTGGGTGTCAGATTCCATCTCAACCCCTGGTTGTGTGATGGTTCCTAAACCAGATCCCACAACTTGGCCTTATAAAAGTTATTAACTCCTTCCCCTCTTCCCCTTTCCTAGTTCTGTTCATCAGGAAATGTCACTTCAGTTAAACCATCGTGGAGTTTGGAAATCCTGAACTGGTTTCTACTTTATTTCTGATGCTATTTTGCTCTATAAGTTCATCTACGCCAGTTTGTTTTCCTTGGACTCATTTTTATCGTCTATGGAATTAGTTTGTGAACTAATCATACTTAGAAAATAGCTTTATTTATGAGCATTAGTTCAAGATCATGAGTAGTGTCTTCTTGGGTCTCTGTGTTGAGAGGATTTGGAGGAAGGTTGAGGCTCAGAAGATCTAGCACTGCCCCTTGATTGTAGAGCAGTGTTTCCCGAACTGTATTGTGCACCTTAGTTACCTAGAGAGCTTGTGGAAACACTCATTGCTGGGCCACACCCAGAGTTTCTGATGTGGTGGCTCTGGTGCATGTGGCTCGAGAATGTGCATTGTCAAGTCCCCCAGTGAGGCCGATGCTCCTTGGTCCAGGGACCACATTCAGAACCACTGCTGCAGTATTCAATTCACTGAGCTCACTTTGCGAAAGCACC
The DNA here is from genome assembly GCF_902686445.1 of Sciurus carolinensis. Classification (NCBI taxonomy): domain Eukaryota; kingdom Metazoa; phylum Chordata; class Mammalia; order Rodentia; family Sciuridae; genus Sciurus; species Sciurus carolinensis. Next base: position 164,559,131 of record NC_062213.1, read on the forward strand.
TGACTTGCAAGCTGATCCTGAAAGAGAAGCACATGGGAATGTGAGATGTCAAGCTCAGACTGGACAGCCTGTGTCCCCTCAGTCCAGACTGTGGCTTCATAGGTAATGGAAATAAAACCAGCATCTTAATACAGGTGTGTCTATGTGTGTGAAGAACAAATGAAAAGTAGGTGAAAGCATTTCATCACCCCAAAGGAGGGACTCATGCAGGAGTTATATTTAGAGAATTATAGAGAAAATTATAGAGAGAATTCAGAGAAAATAAGGGAAACTTCACACAGGTTTTCACAGATAAATATTTTAATTTTTCTTGTTCTAATTTTGAAAGACAAAGCTCCCTAAGCTGAAGGACTCATATGGGCCATCTGGAGTTTTGAGCAGGTCTCTGGAGGCTCTTAACATTGGGAACTTAATACGAGGAGTAGGGAATATAGAATGATCAACTTGGCAATATAACAGATGCCTCCTTTCACAGTCTTTAAAAAAAATTCTTCCACATATTCTGCGAATGCCATATTTTTAATTGTCAAGAAACTCTATCCTCTTTTATGTGAGTCACATAATTAATATGTAGTGGCAGTATATTTGGTGGAGCAGATATGTTATTTAAACTTTGAATACACATAGGGTATTCAAACTGTGGAAACAGGAGAAAAAAGAAGGAACTGCCAAGCTACATCTAAACCTTCAGGTTTTCCAAGGTGGAAGAAGTGGCTGCCTAGGAATAAGATCTATTATTGAGTGTTTATGTATCACAGTCATGGAACCAGAGACATTCCCAGATGGGAAGGACCTGCAGATCAGCTAGTCCAGTCCCTTTAGACACTGGTAGGCAAGGACAGGAGACTTGACCTTACCAGCAGTGGGGAAACTAGCATGTTTGACACCTGAAATGGATCACAAAACAGTCTCCCAAAATAGAAAAATTATTTTCATTAATAGATGTAAAACACATAATGATGACAAGAAAAGACATGCAGAGGATTAAATTTTTTTTATTAAATTTGATATATATTACCTTATGAGTAAAATATTAAAATGAATATCATAGTGTAAATAAGAGTTTGCACTCTTGGCCACTACTGTAAAATTGAAATACAAATAAATGCTCCAAGTGGTCATATATAATTGTGGAATGGAATTAATGAACATCTTGTGTTTTTAATCCTTATAGTCATTGTGCTATTATTGCTAAAAACTGATCTACAGTTCAATTCAGGAATTGGAGACACAAATGTCACCCCTGGAAAGCTTCAGCAATTCCATTAGGAAACTACCCTGGAAATGAACGTGTAATTAAGTTTGCTTGAGTTGGAATCAGCTGCATGATTGGAAGTTCTCTGAATTCATCTCCTTCATAATTTGCATTAAAGGATAACTAAGTAAAACAGTTAATTTCAATATCATTAATGTTCTAACAGTAATGGCAGTAATTACTTAGAGCAAGAAAAGTTTGGTTTTTTTGGGAGAATTTCTTCATCTTTGATATTTATTAGAATTGTGGGCACATGTGGGTAACAAGAAACAGACCTAATTTGAGTGTTTTTATTATTGTCTTTTAGCTCTCTACAGGCAAGGGTCCCCTTGATCCCTAATCACAGGAGCAGACCACTCCCTCGCTCCAACCTTTGTCTCCACGGTTTAAAAGCACTTCGCTTCCAATCTCATGCTTATTCCTCCATACATCCTCTTGGCAAGTGTATTGTTATTACTCTTCATATAGATGAATAACCTAGGTGAGGGAAGCAGAAGTCACTCCTCTAAGCTCATAGAAAATACTGTAAGCAATAAATTAGTATTATAGGATAATATTAATTATGATGTAGATTCATACTGAGGGCTTACCGAATGCTAAGACACAATGCTCACTCTGTCTTTCTGTACATAAGCTCAATTTAACCCTTTAGGTACAAGATAGGTAATGTTGTTATTACTCACAAGTTGTTGTCAAGAATACCAAGACTGATGGAACTGAACTATTGGGTAGGCTCCAGGGTCAGCCCTCAACCACTCTGCCTTGTTCCTCCCATTTCAACTCAAGTCTGTCAACAAACTCTGTGCTTCTCCCCAGACCCACTCCCCTGCCATGATTGGACGCATCGTTGCCATGACAGACGCTGGCTAGGTAAACTTACAGATTTGCTGTGGGTGTGCTCTGTTTTGTTTTACTTTCACCCAGCACCTGTGGATGACCAGGTTAAAGAGACTTGCAAGCACCGGTTAGAGGAGATAAAAACTTTCTCAGAAATTAGTTACTCCTTAACTAGTTAAATAATGGATCAACTAGCATCAATTTAAGACATGCTATACCAGGCACTGTGGTTAAACTCTTGGGAGCAGGAGGGTCCCCAATAACATAGGAACAAGACTATTGTTTTAAAACACCATCTGGGTAGCTACTGACATGGCTTTCCTTGCTATCTCCCCATAAAAGATAAAGGTGAAAAATCAACAGTACTGAAATGTTAGCATGTCACCCAACTTCTAGCCGTAAATTTGGAAACAGATCAATGTACAACCTTAGAAATATGTCTCTCCTATCTGTTTTTGAAACCACCGATCCTAGAGCTGTGGCTGGGGAGAGAGAAAAGGGCTGATTTCATCCTCTAGGGTGCAGAAGGAGCCCCGGTCGCAATGCATCCTGGGAACCAAGATTTGCCCAGTTCTCTCTAGCTACTGCACCAGAATGCAAGCATGGGCCTAGAGAGAGATTCTGTTTCCATTTCTTTATGTGACACCTGGCCTGGGAGCCAGAATCAATCAATTTTCTCTTTAGATAACAGTGGTAACAAGGTAATCCCACCAGCACCAGAGAGGACAGAGAAAGTCACAGGGCCAATAGACTTCGCCACTGACAAAGGCCAATAGAAATTCTGCTTGGTATTTGAAAGTTCACCAACATGTTCATATTCCGAGTCTACTAGTTAGCTTTGTAAATCTCAGTTTTTACAATATGAGAATAATAACATTGGTAATGATCTTTATTGTTAAATGGGAAGAATAATAATAGCACCAACCTCATTGGGGTTAGGAATATTAAATGTGAAGTTAAAATTAGTAAGATGTATCTCTAATCTTCTACCTGAAACCCTGAGGACCAAACATGCCTTAGCATTCAGATACTTTTGGAATTTGCAATACTGTATTATAAAGTACCCCAATGGTTTCTAGGGAACAGTCCATAATGAAATAAGTTCTTTTATTTTTTTGTAAGTAAAATGTTTGAATTATCACTCTAAGTGGGATATGTAAAGACAACAGCATGGGTTTTGGTGTCAAATGAACTTGCCTTTGGTTTTTTGGGGTTGGCTTTTTTCATTTAGCATGATATTATACAATTCCATCCATTTATTTGCAAATACCATAATATTATTCTTTTTATGGCTGAATTATATTCCATTGTGTCTATATACCACAGTTTCTTTATCCATTCATCTGTTGAAGGACATCTAGGTTGGTTCCACAATCTAGCTATTGTGAACTGAGCTGCTATAAACATTTATGTGACTGCTAATTTTAAGTCCTTTGGGTAAAAACCAAGGAGTGGGAAAACTGGGTCAAAAGGTGGGTCCGTTCTAAGTTTTCTGAGGAATCTCCACATGCTTTCCAGAGTGGCTGCACCGATTTGCAACTCTGCCAGCAGTGTAAAAGTGTGCCTGTTTACCTACATCCACACCAACATCTATTATTGTTTGTGTTATTGATAATAGTCATTCTAATTGGAGTAAGATGAAATCTTAGAGTTGTTTTAATTTGCATTTCTTTAATTACTAGAGATGTTGAACCCTTTTTTATATATTTATTAATCGCCTGTATATCTTCTGTAAAGTGTCTGTCCAGTTCCTTGGCCCATTTATTGATTAGGTTCTTTGTAGTTTTGGTATAAAGTTTCATAAGTTCTTTATAAATTTTGTAGATAAGTACTCTATCTGAAGTGTGTGTGGAAAAGATTTTCTCCCACTCTGTAGGCTCTCTTTTCACATTGTTGATTGTATCCTTTGCTGAGAAAAAGCTTATCATGCTAAGAGAAATAAGTCAATCCTAAAAACCAAAGGGCGAATGTTTTCCCTGATGAGTGGATGATGATACATAATGGGGGTTAGGGGGTGGGGTGAGAGAAGAATGGAGGAACTTTGGATTACACAGAGGGAAATGAGAGAGAGGAGGGGGCGGGATATGAAAGATGGCGGAATGAGACAGACATCATTACCCTACGTACATGTATGATTACACGAATGGTATGAATCTACATTGTACACAACCATAGAAATGAAAAGATGTATCCCATTTGTGTACAATGAATCAAAATGCAGTTTAAAAAAAAAAGTTAAAAAAAGAGCTTATAGTCCCCTGTGGGAAGGTTCCCATGGCACACATGTACATTCTGCATGGAATTCTGTGCTTCAAAACTGATTTTCCTACCATCCAACTCCTTCATGTATAGATATAAAAAGTGGCCAACAGACCTGATGCCGATGCCTAACTTCAAGTCATGAGACAGCAAGAAGTTCCACTCTGCACCCCGTGCAGAGCCTTGGGTGCCTTCAGACTCTGAACGAAGCAGAAGTGAGGTTCATGGAGAGAGGAGGCAGCCACCGTGGCTCCACAGGTTGCGTTTGCCACCATGAAGCTAAAGTGCTCACGCTAGCAGCCTTTGGCATCTTAGATGACCCAGAGAAATAAATATGGATGAGGTTTTGAAATAGCACCACACAGGTGCCCTGGTGTCAGCCCCACATGCAGTCCTTGATCTTCTGAGGAAAAGGTTCCAGAGGAATAAGAAGAGGTAGAGAAGCATTTCAAGTGGTGAGCAAGATTAGCCCCTAGACATGGACCGTTAACTGATTTACACAACTTAAAATCCAAAGGTTGTGGAACATAATACTTTACATCTATTGCTATGTGTTTTAATTTTTTTTTAAAGTTCACAATTTGAAGATTACTAGAAATATGTCTTCTTCATCTCTCATTCCCCCTTCAGGTTGAAATTTATTCAGGAATTTTTCCTGTCTGTCTGTCTATCTATCTATCATCTATCTACCTACCTACCTACCTACCTATTGTCTACCTATCTGAGTTCTGAACTCTCCTTGGGAGCAGATGATACATAATGACTTGGAAAAACTTACCTGTCCTCTGTCCTTCAGGGAAGAGACTGAGGTTTCTCAAGAAATTTGAGTCTGCGGTCATCATATGAATAATTCTGCAGGCCTGTGTCATGGGAAAAAAAAATGAACTGGCCACAGACTTGCAAGTGAAACAACAAAATAAAACAAAACAACCCACTTTAAAGTTTTTCAAAGCTGTCTGAGTTTCACAATTGCAGACAGGGATGGTGGATCAAAGATTACAAAATCAACAACAAAATCAGCAGAGACAGCAGACTAGCTGACACTTCCAGAGTCCTCCTTAAAAGTACTAGGAATCATAGTACTTAGCCAGGATCACAACAGCTCCCATGTGCACGTGGTCCTGGGCTCACTCCTCCCCAGCCTCAGAGACTGCAGAGTCCAGTCCCTGTTCACTACGGCAACTAAGCCAGGCCAAGGACTTCAGTCACTGGAACTTCTGGGACCCTCACAGTCTTGCTTCACGTGAGTCATGCCTTGTGCATGAGGCCCACTGCCCAGTCTGTCAAACAGATCCTTCCACTGGGTCTTTATCTGTGAACTTTTTTAACTGTGAACAGTCATAGTTTAAGCCCTCCCCACTGACCCATAGCCTTTAATTATTCCTACATCAGGGTAAAGCCCTCGCCCCCGCCTGATTCTCTACTTCTCTGAACCCTCTGAATCCTTGCCTTTTGTCCTGCAGAACTGCCACCCCAGACTCAGCAGTCCCCTTCACCCCTTCCCTTCTCTGAGATCCTGCTGGATTTTACATTCCAGAGAGTCTGCCGGCTGTTCTCTCCCAGGCTGGAGAGGGTCTGCTGTGTTCCTTGTGTTCCACTGCTGCTTCCCCATTCCTGTTTCTCCCACTGTCTTGTAAAACCTCTGTTTGCCCTGAGCCTGGGTCTGCTTGCAGGACCATCCTCCCCTCGCCACTAGTAAGACTCTCCTGCTCTCAGTCTCTCCCGGGCCCTGGCCGAACATCTCGATGGAGCCGGAGATGTGGAGCTCCTCGTCTCCACCCCACACCTGTCGCCCATCCCCGTGGGTGGTAGTGCCAATACCTCCCTTCCCTTGCTCTGCTCCTTCTTCCTTCACTCCATTTCCACCTACCCCCTTCTCAGTCTGCTCTGTACCTTGTCACCATTCAACACATCCTGAACTCCAAAATATAGTTCAAGCAGCCTCCTTTCTCTCCATCACCTTGTACCCATTCGGATCTTTTGTTGTTGTCGTTATTTACTCACAGTACAAACATTCTTTAACCTCTCTGGGACCTCCAGTAAATTGGTCTTTCATTACCTCTCATATACTTTTTTTTTCCATTTCATTCCTTATCTAGTTTAGCTTGGATGCTCCCTCAGCTACATGACTGTCCTGCCAACACCCCACATCCACCCTCCCTTGTTTTTGTATCACAGCCATTTGACCAAATTTGAGCCCCAGATTAACCTGTATTATCTGTTTTCTCTTCATCTGCATCAGAGCCACTGAATGATGCCGAGGTAAGTGAATCCGTGAGGACGGCCTGCACTTCTATCAGGCCTTTGGAGAGTCTGATAGGAAACCCAACTCAAAGGAGCTTATATTTGTGGTTCAACAAAAAAGGAATCATTGGCAAACCTAACTGAAAAACCCAGAAGTAGCCTGGCTTCATGAAGTTTGATCTGGCCCAAGATCCTATTTTGTTTTGCAGTTTTCTTTCACTCTCTTGTCTCCGCTTTCCTGGGTGACAATTCCATTCCTCAGCTTCACACGGTGACTCTGACATCTCCACTTGCTCCCCACTAATATGGCCGCTGACCACCTGGCCAGTTCCCAGCCTCCCACTGTCCCACCTCTCCATGCAGGGAATAGGCGAGTGTCCTGGGGAGCTTCCTTTTCTTCAGAACACCTGTGAATGTCTCTTTGCATCTTGCGGCTGCGATGGCTTATACCTTCATTCCTGACCACTGCAGTCTAGGAATGGACTATGCAGGTTGACTTTAATTAGGGCTCAAATCAGGAGCCAATTATATTAAAGGGAAGCATCCCTCAAAAGGAAATTGGAGGGTGTGTCCTATCTCCTATCAAAGGCCTATCCCTCCACTTCCGTTTTGGATTATGCCCCCCCCCCCCCAGCTTCTTCTTCACCCACCTGCCACACCAGCTGACTGATTTACTGCCGAATTCCCCTGAGCAGTGCCCTGCTCCTCGGCTTTGCTGCTATCCCCCCACACTGGGTCCTCTTTCCGTCTCCCGTCTCGTCACCGCACTGCAGGCAGGGTTATCCCTGCAGTTGTAGATCTGCACTGACCACCTCCCTGTTTGAAAGCTGCTCAGTGAATTTCCATTGCTTCTATGATGAAGGCAAAAATCCTTGCCAAACTTCTGAGAATCAGATTGGTCTAGAATCTTTTGTTCACAGCCTAATTTCAGTCACACTCTGTCCGCGTCTTTTGTTGTCTCTCAACATGCAGACCCTAGTCAAAGTCTGTTCCTCAGGGAACCTTCCATGCATCCCTTGTCTTGGGAGGATTTATCTGTTAGAGACAGCCAGAACAGTGGGACTGTAATTTTTCAGCTGTTAGCATGATCATTTGATCAAGTCTGTCTTCCAACTAATCTCTAAACTCCAGAAGAGAAAACCAATGTCCTTTTCAGATTGATTTCTTCTCTCATTATTGCATTTCCAGCAATTAGCAGGCAAGCCCCACATTTGCTGAATGCATGATAAATGCATATGAAGTGGTTAATATAGGCCCTGGTAAACAGTGAGCACCCCAAAGTGGTCGGTATTATGACCACAGTGCAGCTATATGTTGTTGTTAAAATTTCCTAGTATTGGAAACATTTTTTTTTGTTTTATTTTAATATTGCATCCTTTACCCACACTCTACAATTCAGTGAAATTTCTTGTGATCATTGAACACAAAAGCAACTGGTGATCCACGGTTCTGCATTTGGTAATCACAAACCACCTATTACATGCTAGGTATCATAGATAAGCAAATTACTAGAGAAGAAAATAGTTTCACTACTACATATAAACAAGGAGAATACCAACTAAATGTATAACACTATTTCGTATAAGCATACAGGTCTTAATTCATTGTTAAGAACATTTTAAAACTTTTTCTGTCATTAAAAAAACACATTAGCCAGGTGCTGTGGTACATATCTAATCCTAGCAATTCAGGAGACTGAGGCAGGAGGATTCCAAGTTCAAGGCCAGCCTTAACAACTTAGTGAGACCCTAAACAACTTAGTGATAACTTATCTCGAAAAATAAAAAGAACTGAGAATGTAGTTCAGTGGTAGAACACCTCTGGGTTCCATCTTCAGTACCAAAATAAAACAAAACAAAAACCCACATTAAATAACTTTTCCTTTTTTCCTTTTTTTTTTTTTAATATTTGAAAATTCTGAGAAACTAGATTGTTAAGGACATAATTGGTTTCCCATCCCCTTCTAAATAATCAAACATCCAGGTCCTCTCTATGAAATGTCTGTGTTAATTATGCTTAAAAATGTTCACAACATGGTATCAATTTGATCACATTAACAAAAAGGAAGAAAGATTCTAAAGAAATATACCAGAAAAATTTCTTTATCTTTGGGTGGATGAATTTCACATCATTTGTGTTTCCTTTTTATACCATTCTAAAATTCTAAATTCCCTAAAATTATTCTATTATAGTATTATAATCAGAAAATGTCAACATATTTTTAAACTCTGCATATGATAATTTTATATAATATATCATCATAATTACATAAAAATTATACATAGCAAAATCAAATTACAAATAGATATACAAGCTTTCAACTGATGTTATCCCTGGGTATTAGGACCATGTGACATTTTTCTCTAGTTTTTATAATCCAATCATTTTAATAATGAAATATGGTTTTTATTTTAAAGGCAAGTTTACAGATTCCTGAGGAATCTGCAAAGACTCCTAGTACAGAGTTGATGACTGAAAGTAGATCAGGGTTTTAGAAGTTCAGGCTGGGGGGCTGGGGATGTAGCTCAGTTGGTAAAGTGCTTGCCTTGCAAGCACAAGGCCCTGGGTTCAATCCCCAGCACTACAAAAAAAAAAAAAAAAAGTCCAGACTGGGAAGTATTTCACTAGAAGTCACAGTACTTTGGAGAAATCAAGTTTATACTTAAAAAAAAAATTACAGGGAAATAAATTGCCACTTGTCTTGCATAGATAATTTTAGAGTGGAAAGTGATTCTGAGGCCGAGAAGTTGTACACTGGTTTGTACCTGGTACCTGATTTATTTCCATAACATAAAATCCTTTATACACACACACACATAAATATAGATACATTTGCATGCATACAAGTATATATGTATGTATATTCATATATATACATACACATATACATGTATATGTGTGAACATATATAAATATATACATACCTACATATATATATGAAATGTTTGCTAAAATAACTTGAATTTGGAAGGTAATTCCTCTCCTTGGACATGTGAATCCTGACATCAAGCATTTGCTGATTGCCCTTCTCTTCAAGGACATGGTCAACTGCTCTCATCTGTAGCATTTATTCTTCCTTTGATATCTGCTTGCACTTTCTCCCTAAAACTCATTGGCAATTGATTATTTCTTATTAGCCTACATATTTCCTTAAATAATCCTTTAAAATAGTTATACCTACTGTCATAGGCTCTACTAATTCCCTGGTTAAATGACCTTAGTTTTGGCTTACTGTTCCTCTCATATCTGTCCTTCTTAGTCTAACTTAATCCTATTTTCTTCAAGTATTCATATTTCTACTACTTTTCCCTCTTTATTTGCTCAGTCTTTTATTTCTGTAACTTGGAACCAACTTCCTGGCAGCTACTGTGGCTGTTCTCCAAAATAGTACTGGTTGCTGTCTCTGGCTACTATCCTGAGAATTCTTGGACTCTTGACCCTTGCTTAACTCCATTTCCTCGGAGCCCACATTGATACTTGGGTGGGACTAAAGCAATGAACTTTGGGTCAGCAAGGACACAATGCAAGCTCTTTGGGGTATGACACTGTGTTTTATAGGTTTACTTGAAATCTATAAAACCTTCTTGCATCCTAATTTCTCAACTGTATATGAAAATAAAACCTTCTAAATTTGGTTGTTGCAAGAATTAAATAAAATAATGTGGACAGACATCCCATACAGTGCCTACCATTGAGCAGGTAGCTATTAGGTGCTAGTTACTTTTCTTTTTTCCTTTGGAATTACCAATTTTTTGTTCTCCAGAATTAGGAATACTTAGCATACAAATTGATAATGATTTTTGGGGGGGATAGGAATTATATGCCAATAATGTTGGGAATCACTGGGGTTAAATTTGATTGAAAATATTTCTTCATAGTATTGAATATGTTGTGATTTTCTAGTGGACTATATCAGGGAAATTCTCCTAATATATTTAACAACAGATGTCTGCTTTCCATGGAATGCTTATATAAAAACATGGATAAGAAGATCAAGTTGCCAATTCAACTCTGCTTTATGCAAACCTCAAAGTAAAGCTTCTATTTCATTGACTGATATCCTAAGATAAAATGGTTTTTAAACCATATTTTGCAACTATATCCCCATATAAATCAAGGTTTCTCAACACTATGCAACCAAGGAAAATAGGAAATTAAATTGAATGCTGAGGTTAAAATAAGATGGCAACTTGGAAATCATAACCTTTAATTTCAGACCCCATGCATTTAGCAAAACATCTTTATCTATCTTAATTAATGACTTCATAAAACTTTAAAGTTATATACTTGAACATGTAATATATGAACAATGTTAAATGCAGAAAATTGAATTGATATTTCATCTCCAGTATCAGGAACAAACTACTCATACAAGTAACACAACTGTGAAAAAAGTACCACAGGCTCCAGAGACTGCTTAAAAAAGGAGTAGATTTTGGAGGAGAGAAGATATTTGAGATGAGGGAACCAAATGGAATTCTCTAGTTTTGGGAACGTGACTTTGAAGGTGCCCAAAATCATATAACTGGCATCAGGTGACTAAAATTCTAACAGAAAGCCCTGCCATATTTTTTGGTGAAATGAACCAACTAAAAGAACCCTGAGACAACCAAACCCATTGAAGAATTAGAAGAAAACCCTAAAAATGAGAGAGTAAAAAAAATGGGAACCCCTTAATTCAGTGTTTACAGTTCAGGTTTCTGGATGATTCTTGAGTGATGCATCATGAGCCAACTGAAAGTGCCTGCAACAAGGGTTTAAATATATGACCTGAGAGATAAGTCCTCATCATCACAGGTGTGATGACCTTTAATTTCAGTCTGACCAAGTTAAAATCCTGCTAAAAGTAAACCAACTAAAAATAAAGAATCACAAATAATCTTTGGAGTAATATAACAAATTTAAAAATCGCTAAAACAAAACATTTACAATATCCAAAATATAACCCAGAATTATCCACCATAGTAAGAATCAGAAAACTGGACCTATCTTCAACCAACAGACTATGGATAATCAACAGATGCCAAATCTTAAAATAACCAGGTACTCAAGTTTTAAATACTTTAAGGAAGTACCTACCTATAGCTAAGCAAGATAAAATTTAATATGCATATAAAGAATATAAAGATAAGCATTCTAAGCAGAGAAATAAAATTTGTAAAATATAACCAAATAAAACTTTTAGATATGAAAAACACAATATCTAAAATTAAAAACCATTGGGTAAGATTATCAGAAAAATGTAAATGACAAAGGAAATCATATCTTTGAAGACAAATCATTAGAAATCATCTAATCTGAAGAAGGATTCTAAAAATTAATAGAGGGGGCGATCCAAGATGGCGGCCTAGAGGGAGACTGCACCTCCGGTCGCTCCACAACCCAGGAGTTAAGAAGGGGAGGCATTGAGAGACTCGGACTGAAGTGGAGCCACGGGTGAGTCTGCCCACTGGGTAAAGCTCGGCCCGGGTGGCAGGCCCAGATAGAGGTGGCTTATCGGAGCCGGGCAGGGCAGCTAGAGTCATCCACAGGCAGTCCTGCGCACTCCGGCGGTGGGCCCCGCCCACACAGCCAGCTTCTCCAGGTTCTCGGAACGGAACTGGCCCCCTAGTGAGAGCCTGTCTGAACAGAGCACGCTCCGAGTCCCGGAGCCCCTGCAGTGCAGTGTACTCCTGCAAAGAACCAGCGGAGAGCCTCGATCTGCAGTCAGCCTCAGGGATAAGGGCAGGGCAGCCGGAGACCTCTTCAGGCGGCTCTGCCCACTCCGGCTGCGGGCTCTCTTCACGGGGCGATCCAAGATGGCGGCCTAGAGGGAGACTGCACCTCCGGTCGCTCCACAACCCAGGAGTTAAGAAGGGGAGGCATTGAGAGACTTGGACTGAAGTGGAGCCACGGGTGAGTCTGCCCACTGGGTAAAGCTCAGCCCGGGTGGCAGGCCCAGATAGAGGTGGCTTAGCAGAGCCGGGCAGGGCAGCTTGAGTCTTCCCAAGGTAGTCTTCCACACTCCGGCAGTGGGCTCTTCCCACACGGCCAGCTACACGGTGCAGGCCCACAGTGAGAGCATTTCCGCACAGAGCCAGTTCCAAAACGTGGAACCAGTAGGAGGCTAGGGGCAGTATTCTTCGAATGAGCTGCTTTATCAGATTCCTCCAAGACATCAGGCTACTGAAGGCTGGGAGGTGATACACTGGAAATCTACTGGGACACTATAAGCCAATAGTGGAAAACTGCAACATCTCAGGGTCCCACTGACAACTGACCATTATGAGAAAACAAGGGAAGAAAATGTCCCAAACAAACCTAGATACTACATCAATAAAACCCAATGACAGCACAGCAGAAGAAATGTCAGAAAGGGAGTTCAGAATGTACGTAATTAAAACGATCAGGGAAGCTAATGAGGAGATGAAAGAGCAAATGCAGGCATTGAAGGAGGAGATGAAAGAGCAAATGCAGGCATTAAATGATCGCACCAATCAACAGTTAAAGACCAAATACGGGAAGCAAGAGATCATTTCAATAAAGAGTTAGAGATACTGAAAAAAAACCAAACTGAAATCCTTGAAATGAAGGAAACAATAAACCAAGTTAAAAACTCCATAGAAAGCATAACCAATAGGATAGAACACCTGGAAGACAGAACCTCAGACATTGAAGACAAAATATTTAACCTTGAAAACAAAGTGGAACAAACAGAGAAGATGGTAAGAAATCATGAACAGAATCTCCAAGAACTATGGGATATCATGAAAAGGCCAAATTTGAGAATTATTGGGATTGAGGAAGGCTTAGAGAAACAAACCAAAGGAATGAACAATCTATTCAATGAAATAATAACAGAAAATTTCCCAAATCTGAAGAACGAAATGGAAAACCAAGTACAAGAGGCTTATAGAACTCCAAACATACAAAATTACAACAGACCCACACCAAGGCACATTATTATGAAAATACCTAACATACAAAATAAAGACAGAATTTTAAAGGCCGCGAGAGAAAAGAATCAAATTACATTCAGAGGGAAACCAATAAGAATATCAGCAGATTTTTCAATCCAGACCCTAAAAGCTAGAAGGGCCTGGAACAACATATACCAAGCCCTGAAAGAAAATGGATGCCAACCAAGAATCTTATACCCAGCAAAACTTACCTTCAAATTTGACGATGAAATAAGATCCTTCCATGATAAACAAAAGCTAAAGGAATTTACAAAAAGAAAGCCAGCATTACAGAACATTCTCAGCAAAATATTCCATGAGGAAGAGATGAAAAACAACGATGCAAATCAGCAACAGGAGGCGCTAGCCTAAAGGAATAGCCAAATAAAGGAGAAACCAAATCATGTCAAAAACAAATATGAGTCAATTGACTGGGAATACAAATCATATCACAATAATAACCCTGAATGTTAATGGCCTGAATTCATCAATCAAAAGACACAGACTGGCAGATTGGATTAAAAAGAAAAATCCAACAATATGCTGCCTGCAAGAGACACATCTCATAGAAAAAGACACCCATAGACTAAAGGTGAAAGGATGGGGAAAAACATACCATGCACACGGACACAGCAAAAAAGCTGGAGTATCCATCCTCATCTCAGATAATGTGGACTTCAAACCAAAACTAGTCAGAAGGGATAAAGAAGGACATTACATGCTGCTTAAGGGAAGCATAAATCAGCAAGACATAACAATCATAAATATCTATGCCCCGAACATTGGCTCATCCACGTACGTCAAACAAATCCTTCTCAATTCCAGAAATCAAATAGACCACAACACAATAATACTAGGCGATTTTAACACACCTCTCTCATCACTGGATAGATCGTCCAAACAAAAATTGAATAAAGAAACTATAGATCTCAACAACACAATCAGCAATTTAGACTTAACGGACATATATAGAATATACCATCCAACAAAGAATGAATACACTTTCTTCTCAGCAGCACATGGATCCTTCTCTAAAATAGACCATATTTTATGCCACAAAGCTACTGTTAGTAAATACAAGAAGATAGAGATACTACCTTGTACTCTATCAGATCATAATGGATTGAAATTAGAAATAAATGACAGAATAAAAAACAGAAACTTCTCCAATACCTGGAGACTAAATAATACACTATTATATGATGAATGGATAACAGAAGACATCAGGAGGGAAATAAAAAAATTCTTAGAAGTAAACGAGAACAAAGACACATCATATCAAAATCTCTGGGACACTATGAAAGCAGTACTTAGAGGAAGATTTATTTCATGGGGTGCATTCAAAAAAAGAAGTAGAAATCAACAAATAAACGAGTTAACACTACAGCTCAAAGCACTAGAAAAAGAAGAGCAGACCAATACCAAAAGTAGTAGAAGACAGGAAATAGTTAAAATCAGAGCCGAAATCAACGAAATCGAAACAAAAGAAACAATCGGAAAAATTAATAAAATAAATAGTTGGTTCTTTGAAAAAATAAATAAAATTGATAAACCCTTAGCCACACTAACAAAGAGAAAGAGGGAGAAAACTCAAATTACTAAAATTCGGAATGAACAAGGAAACATCACAACAGACACGAGTGAAATACAAAACATAATTAGAAGCTATTTCGAAAATCTATACTCCAACAAAACAGAAAACCTTGAAGACATCAACAAATTTCTAGAGACATATGAACTACCTAAACTGAACGAGGAGGACATACACAACTTAAATAAACCAATTTCAAGCAATGAAATAGAAGAGGTCATCAAAAGCCTACCAACAAAGAAAAGTCCAGGACCAGATGGGTTCTCAGCCGAGTTCTATAAAACCTTTAAAGAAGAGCTCATTCCAATACTCCTCAAACTATTCCATGAGATAGAAGAGGAGGGAACCCTACCAAACTCGTTCTATGAAGCCAATATCACCCTGATACCTAAACCAGACAGAGACACATCAAGGAAAGAAAATTTCAGACCAATATCCTTAATGAACATCGATGCAAAAATTCTCAACAAAATTTTAGCAAATCGCATACAAATATATATTAAAAAGATAGTGCACCACGATCAAGTGGGTTTTATCCCAGGGATGCAAGGTTGGTTCAACATTCGGAAATCAATAAATGTCATTCACCATATCAACAGACTTAAAGTTAAGAATCACATGATTATTTCAATAGATGCAGAAAAAGCATTTGATAAAATACAGCATCCCTTCATGCTCAAAACACTAGAAAAAATTGGGGTAATGGGAACATTCCTAAACATTATAAAGGCCATCTACGCTAAGCCCATGGCTAATATCATTCTAAATGGTGAAAAACTGAAAGCGTTCCCCCTAAAAACTGGAACAAGGCAGGGATGCCCTCTTTCACCGCTTCTATTCAACATCGTCCTTGAGACTCTAGCCAGAGCAATTAGACAAACCAAAGAAATTAAAGGGATACGAATAGGAAAAGAAGAACTCAAACTATCCCTGTTCGCTGATGACATGATTATATATTTAGAGGAACCTGGAAATTCCACCAGAAAACTTTTAGAACTCATAAGTGAATTCAGTAAAGTAGCAGGTTACAAGATCAATGCTCATAAATCCAACGCATTTTATACATAAGTGATGAATCTTCAGAAAGAGAAATTAGGAAAACTACTCCATTCACAATAGCATCGAAAAAAATAAAATACTTGGGAATCAATCTCACAAAAGAGGTGAAAGACCTCTACAATGAGAACTACAGAACACTAAAGAAAGAAATTCAAGAAAACCTTAGAAGATGGAAAGATCTCCCATGTTCCTGGATAGGCAGAATTAATATCATCAAAATGGCTATACTACCTAAAATTCTATACAGATTCAATGCAATTCCAATTAAAATCCCAATGATGTACCTCGCAGAAATAGAGCAAGCAATTATGAAATTCATCTGGAAGAATAAAAAACCTAGAATAGCTAAAGCAATCCTCAGTAGCAAGAGCGAAGCAGGGGGTATTGCAATACCAGATCTTCAACTCTACTACAAAGCAATAGTAACAAAAACGGCATGGTATTGGTACCAAAATAGACAGGTAGATCAATGGTACAGAATAGAGGACATGGACACAAACCCAAATAAATACAATTTTCTCATACTAGACAAAGGTTCCAACAATATGCAATGGAGAAAAGATAGCCTCTTCAACAAATGGTGCTGGGAAAACTGGAAAACTATATGCAATAGAATGAAACTAAACCCCTATCTCTCACCCTACACAAAACTCAACTCAAAATGGATCAAGGACCTCGGAATCAGACCAGAGACCCTGCATCTTATAGAAGAAAAAGTAGGTCCAAATCTTCAACTTGTTGGCTCAGGATCAGATTTCCTTAACAGGACTCCCATAGCACAAGAAATAAAAGCAAGAATAAACAACTGGGATAGATTCAAACTAAAAAGCTTTCTCTCAGCAAAGGAAACTATCAGAAATGTGAAGAGAGAGCCTACAGAGTGGGAGAATATCTTTGCCAACCATACCTCAGATAGAGCGCTAATTTCCAGAATCTATAAAGAACTCAAAAAACTCTACACGAAGAATACAAATAATCCAATCAACAAATGGGCTAAGGAAATGAACAGACACTTCACAGAAGAAGATGTACAAGTAATCACCAGATATATGAAAAAATGTTCAACATCCCTAGTAATAAGGGAAATGCAAATCAAAACTACCCTAAGATTTCATCTCACCCCAATTAGAATGGCGATTATCAAGAATACAAGCAACAATAGGTGTTGGCGAGGATGTGGTGAAAAAGGAACACTCATACATTGCTGGTGGGGTTGCAAATTAGTGCAACCACTCTGGAAAGCAGTGTGGAGATTCCTCAGAAAGCTTGGAATGGAAACACCATTTGACCCAGCTATCCCACTCCTTGGCCTATACCCAAAGGACTTAAAAGCAGCATACTACAGAGATACAGCCACATCAATGTTCATTGCTGCTCAATTCACCATAGCCAGATTGTGGAACCAACCTAGATGTCCTTCGGTTGATGAATGGATAAAGAAACTGTGGCATATTTATACAATGGAATATTACTCCGCAATGAAGAATGATAAAATTATGGCATTTGTAGGCAAATGGTCGAAATTGGAGAATATCATGCTAAGTGAGATAAGCCAATCTCAAAAAACTAAAGGACGAATGATCTCGCTGATAAGCGGATGAGGACATATAATGGGGGGTGGGAGGGGCTAGCATTAGGTTTAGGGTTAGGTTTAGAGTTAGGCTAAGGAGAGCAGTAAGAATGAAGGAAAGAAGGACTGTGTAGAGGGAAAAGAGGGGCGGGAGGGGTGGGAGGGGTGGGAGGGGTGGGGGGGAGGGGAAAAAAATATAATAAACATCATTACCCTATGTAAACGTAAAAAAAATAAAATAAAATAAAAAAAAAAAAAAAAATAAAAAAAAAAAAAAAAAAAAAATAAAAATTAATAGAACATCTAAAGACTGTGCAAAATTTCAAAAGATTAGAATTCCAAAAGAAAGGAGAGAGAAAATGAGACAGAAGTATTTAAAGAAACAATGACTGAAATTTTTCATAATATTTGTAATGTATAAAGCTGCACCCCCACCCATCAGGTGCAGCCATTTTCCCCACCTCCCAACCACTTGTCAATCTGTGAACATCCTAGCTAGCTATTGGTTCATCAGTCAGCTTGCAAGTATCCTTCTCCGATATTGGTCCCCTGTTAGCCCACGGAATTCAACTGTTTACTATAGCTTCCCCGCCATCTTTTCCCTTCCTTCTGTCTGTCCTCCTCGCTTTTCTCTATCCTCCTCACTTTCCACTCTCTCTAGCGCGCGCCCTTTCTTTTCCTTTCTCTTTTCCTCTCATTTTCTCTTACCCTGCAGGGAGACACTCTGTTTGCTTAATAAATTCCCTTATGTGATTTCCTGTGTCCGGTGTGGTTTCGTGGGATTTCCTTACAATATGGAAGGAAATAAACAGATTCAAGAAGCTCAGTGATTCTCCAAGAGTATAGATTTGATAATAACTATACTTAGCACATTGTAGTCCAACTGCTAGAAACCAAAGATAAGGAGAAAATCTTGAAAATACCCAGAGGAAAAATCACACATAAAGAGGAACAACAGTTAGAAAGGTTGAGAACTTTTCATTATAACTCAAAGACCTGAAGACAATGAAACATTATCTTTAAAGTGGTGAAAGAAAATGTCAAATCAGAATTAGATAGCCAATGACAACACTTTCATGACTGAAGGTGAAATAAACACATTTTTCAGGTTAAGAAAAGAGAAGAGAATTGTTTGCCACCAGAACCGCACTATCAAAAATGGTAAAGGAAGAAATTCCTTTAATTCTTTTCTTAGGAAGGAATAGTGTTGGTAAACACAGGTTGGTAGGGAAGCTCACTCTTTCTTTTAATATCTTTAAAAGGCACATGTCTATATAAAGCAAAGATAGCATTATCTTGAGAGGTTCATAATGTCTATAGATATATTGTATATTGCAAATAAAACAGCGTGATGGGGCAGCAATGAACTTAAATGGCTCCAAGATTTCTACATCAGGCATGAAATACTACAATATTAACTGTACATAGAGTGAAAAGTGAATGATATAATCCATACAAATCCCACTATAAAAATAAAGCAAAGAACTATGACTAAATACCCAATAAATAAATTAAAATGGAATTCTAATAACTTGTAAATAAATTAAAATGGAATTCTAATAATTTGTAAATAATTTAAAGGAAGGGAAGAAAGGGGATATGAAAGAAAAACAGAAAGCAAGCAGAAAATCACAAATCCTCACAGATCAAAAGGTAAACTAAACATTAATAAGCTGAACACTCTAAAACGTAGATTTTTTTTTTCAGAATAAGTAAGAAAAAAGCAAGGGCCAACTATATGTTATGTACAATTACTTAAAAAAAAAAAAAAACACAGGCAGTTTGGTTGAAAGTAAATGTCCAATAGCAACAATATAATAAAATAGTGAGAAATAAATTTTACAAAACTTGTGTAAAATTTCTGGGCCAAAAGTTGCAGAACATTGCTGAGACCTAAATAAATAGAAAGAGACATAATGTTCATACAATGGAAAACTTAATATTGTCAAGATATAAATCCTCCCTCCAATTTATCTGAAGATTCAATGCTGTCTTAAGAAGTTCCAAAAGGAATCTTAATATACTAGTGAACTGAATCCAGTTACATATTAAAAATATTAAATGTCATGATCAGTTGGGAAATACTCCAGGAATGCAATGTTGGTTTAGCATCTCAAAATTAATTAATGTAATACATCATATAAATAGACTAAATGACAGAAAGCATGTGGTCATCTTGATAGATCAATAAAGGGCATTTGTGAATAACCCATAATCAACATCATTCTAAATGGTGAAAAGATGGACTCCTAAGATCAATAATAAGGCAAAAATAGCAACTGTTCATACTTCTATGGAAGATCATATGGGAGGTTCTGGCCAGAACAACTTTACTGGGTGTGATGCCAGCTTAAGGATTAACATATGGATTAACAGCACAGAACTGATGGTCCCTACATAAAGTCTTGTGTTTACACTCAACTGATTTTCCGTGTGTGTCAAGACCATTCAAAGGAAAGAGGAGTCTCTTCAACAAACAGGATAACCCCATGCAAAAGAATGAAGACCCTTACTGCACATTACATGCAACCATTAACATACTTCATATGATATGCAGCAATAAGTACATGAGAAGAGGCTCAACCTTCCCAGCCTTCACAGAAAGGCAAATCAAGCCCTGACAGGTCACCCCTGCACTCTCCGGGATGCCTATAACTAGTGTTGCAAGGGGACAGAGAAAATGAATCCTCATGCAGCTCTTTAGCAAAAAAGTCTGGCAGTTTCTCAAAATGTTGAACCTAGAGTTGCCTGTGATCTACCAATTCTGCTCCTCAGTGTGTACTTAGAAAACGAAACATGTCCATACAAACTCTTGTATGCATATGTTCACAGCAACGTGAGTCATAATAACCAAAAGTATCAACAAACTAAACATCCATGGATCGATGAATGGATACATAAAATGTGCTGTAACCGAACAACAGGATATTATTATTCAACAAGAGACACGAATGAGGTACTGACATGTGCCACCACAGCGATCAGTCTAAAACTGCAGTTGTGTGACTTCATTTAAATGAAAAGAAGGCACAGTTACTTTGTGAAGTAGATTGGTGGTCATTTTGAGTTGAAGTAAGAAGTGATAATTAATATGTACAGAGTTTCTTCGGAGGAAGATGATAATATTCTAGAATGGTTGCAGAAATATGAGTACAATATCCTAAAAACCATTGAATTTTACATTTTAAGTGGTTAAACTCTATGGTACACGAATTATATCTCAATAAAACGATTAGAAACTCCTACAATAGTTTTGGTAGACATTGACAAACTGATTCTTCAATGTATAGGAAGGGTAAATGACCTAGAGTAACCACAATAATTTTTTGAAGTACAAAACAAAATTAGAGGGACTGTACTACCTGATTTCCTGAAATGCTGTAAAGCTACATGTGACGGTTGATTTGGAGTCAACCTGATGGGATGCCTAGAAGGGCCATGGCATGAAGAGGAGCAGAATAATTCTAGTGTCAATTTGGATGTTTGTGAGGAAGCAGGACAGCAAGTTTGAGTCCATGTAAGGGCTTTGAAATTTAGGCAAAAAAAAAAAAAAAAAAAAAAATGGGTAAGGAAGTAGCAGTTGGGATGAATGGAGAGGTGGGACTCATGTGAGTGACTCAGATGTGGCCTTTCAGCAGTCACTCACCTGCAGATGACAGACTCCAGGTTTGGGGAAACAGATTGCTTGGTTACAAGAAACCATCAATAACAATTTCCGTGATCATCTCTTCTTGGCCCAGACCCCATTCCAACCAAGTTATTAATACACACATTATTCTTCTTAAAGAAATAGAGAAATGCATTCCAGATTGCCAAAGAAAGGAATTCCCCATGATTTATGCCGAAATGTTCCTAGAACTTTTTTTTTTTTCATCATCCATCTTCAAGAAATACTAAAGACAAATATTTCATGAATCCAGAGGTACCTCTGGTCAGCATCTGGAGATGATCTTGAGAATACAAATCTGTTATCATTTTTCACCGCAGGACTCAACTGTCAGAACATGTAATAAACATAACCAGCCAGAGGGCTGGAGAGAGCAAAGTTAACCGCTGTAACAGGAGGCAGGAGAAATGAGGGTGTGTCTGTCCATCCGTCCCCCAGGCCTGGGTTTCATAAACCCACCGCTCGCCTCTTCCTTACACATGTTTGAGTGCTCATCGAAGATCCTTCTAGTGCTGATTCTCTCCAAAGGTGCGGTTTTACCAGCATCATGGAGAGGCCCCTTGTTTCGGTAGATGGGGTATCCAGAGACCATGGAACCCGTCAGAGCTGAGGCTGGTTCTTCATTCTGCCACAGTGTGGATTTGTGATCTGAATATTTCTTAACCTCTTTTTTTTTTTTAATTTTTTTTTATTTTTTACAGACTGCATTTTGATTCATTGTACACAAATGGGGTACATCATTTCATTTCTACTATTGTGCACGATGTAGATTCATACCATTTGTGTAATCATACATGTGCATAGGGTAATGATGTCTGTATCATTTCACCATCTTCCATAACCCCCCTCATTTCTCTGTACGTAATCTAAAGAACACTCTTTCTACATTTGTAAAATGGACTTCTTTATAAATGGTAATGTACATGAAACTATTAACATAGCCTTAAAAAAAGAGGTTTCTGAAATTATTATTCCAAAACCATTTTCACATTACTGTTCACATTCACCAGATGGTTTAAAGAAATAGACAGAAAATACCTATTATGGGTAAGATGGTGGGTAACTGGAGTTCTCACACACTGCCGATTTGAGTGTAAAGCTCATCCGACCCTCTGTGGCACTACCTACTAAGCCGAACCCATCCGAGAACATAGCAGTTCCACTCCTAGGTATGCACCAAAAATAATGGCTTGCATGTGTTCACCAAGAACATCAACTACCATTTTCAAAGCAGTGCTTTTATAATAGCAGGCGACTGGAAATGACCCAAATGTGCATCGATGGCATAGTGCAGGTGTCAGCAAACATTTTCTTTAGAAAGTCAGCTAGTAAATATTTTAGACTTTGCAGGCCAAGAGGCAAAAATCAAATCAGAATTGCATCACTGCTATTTCTGGGTCCCTGAGCAGTCTGCAAAGCAAAGAAGCGCTGCATATGGTCTCCGTTGGAACTACTTCACTCTGCCATTGTAATGTGAATCAACCATAGATAATATGAAAATGAATGTGTGGTATGTTCCAATAAAATGTTATTTATGGACACTGAAATTTAAATTTCATATAATTTTCATATGTCACGAAATATCCTTTTGAATTTTAATGGCATTTAAAAACGTGCAAAACTTTCTTAACTCATAGGCTTCACAGAAATAGAAAATGGAAGACTTTACTTTCAGGGATCATTTCTATAGTTTGTTACTAGAGAAACGGGAAGTGGGCCAGATTTGGATCACAGATTGCAGTTTGCCAAGCCCTGGTGTAATAGATCCATGAATGTACATCTACACAATGGAGTACTGCACAACAATGAAAATGAAAAACAAGTGCACACGGTCTCACGGTGAATCTTGTGAACATACTATCCAGTGAAAGAAGTCCAGTATAAAAAGTGCTAGATTCCATTTACACAATTTACAAAACAGTTGGAATTCACATGCTTTTAGAAGTCCTCAGAGTGGTGACTGAGTGTGGGGTGGGGGTTGTGGGAGAGGGACTGACAGCCAGGGGATCAAAGGAAATTCTGGATGATATCTTTTCTTCATGTGTCCAGTCTATGAAAATTCCACCGGATGTGCACACTCTTGTGTGCACGTTTTCCTCCAAAAAACACTGACCACCTCCAACGCATGCTCCTCCTGGTGCAGGCCTGCTCCACCTCCCCTGACCAACAGGTGTCCAGGTGCTCTTCCCCACCTTTACTTAGAATTTCCGGAGACTCTGAAGCCCCGACCTGTCCCTGGTGTTCAGTGCCAGGACAACCGCAGTGGAGGCTGGAGTGCAGTCCTTACAGATGAGGGCCCGATGCGGACTTCACCGTAAGCTAGTCGTGTGGCTGTGGGAAAGCACTTAGTCTTTCTGAATTTTCTTTTGTCACCTGCACAATGGAAAAATAATTTCCTCCTTGTAGGTTTGGTATAAAGATTACCCTTGGTAATCAGGAATTGGTCTGTCAGGCCTTGTACTTCTAGAAAAATGGTCGCCATCTCTACAGTTCTTGCTTATCGACCCACCGTAATCAAATTTAAACATATCCATCTTCTTTTTTTCTCCACTGTTACTGTTTGGGGGCACAGTGTGCTGTAATGGTTAGGAATAGTCTCTCGGTGAAAATCTTGCCTGTGCCACTTGCACTGTAGCTTCTGTGCCTCAGTTTCCTATAGTGACCTCATATTGTGCTTTCTAGAACTAATGGTAACCACCTGCCAGATGACCCTGGCGATCATGTCTCCTGGTAGTCATATCATTCTCCTGTACTGTACCAGAGTCAGTGTGTGAGACCATAGCATATTGTGTCCTATATGGATTTTAGCAGTTGTTTGGGGGACAAGAAGGCAGTCCACTTTGCAGATTATGCTAGGAAGGACTGGCTTCCACCCTGGGTGATGTCTCTGTCTTGAATCTTTTGCTTTGGTGGAAGCTGGAGGCCCAAGCAGTCCTACAGAGAGAGGTACACAGGTAAGGAACTGAGGCCCGCAGCTCACCACATGTGTGATCTTGGATGTAGAATCTCCAGTCCCAGGTATGTTTTTAAATTATTGCAATCCTGACTGTCAACTTGTCTATGACCTCATGGAATCACAGATCCAGAAAGGACTCCCAAATTTCTAACCCTCAGGAACTGTTCAGTGATAAATGACCTTAAAACAATAAACAATGTCTGATGCAATGTCAGTGGATAGAACACAGGCAGTTTCTGCCACCCCCCTACTCCTGGTCCTCATGAAGACAAAGTATTAGCTTCTGGGGGACACGGACCTCAGTGCATGACCGGGAGCCCTTACAGAAATAGTCCCTCCTCCTCCAACATTTTCCTCAAGAAATCTCTCCAGGCTTTGTCCCCCAGACCATGATGTTTCCCTCTGACCTTTTCTTACACATCTTATTCTTCAGGTGTCTTCTTGTTTTCTTAATATCTTCAGATATAGATGATTCAGAGTCTCCTCCTTTGGGACATGGATTTTTCTTCCTTTTACTGTGGGCTTCATAGCTGGAAGTTAGGACTATTAGGGCTTCATGGAGGGTGAGGTCTATGGAGGTAACAAAGAAGCAGGAATTGGCTGAGAGAGCCTCCAGATTATGGTGTAGGTCCAACACCTGTGAAAGAAAAAGAGGGAAGAAACAAGATTGGGTTGGGTTGGCATTGGATCATGATGCCGGTCCAACTGGGAGCTGCAGAGCAAAGAGCTGGAAAGGGGAGTACCAGATGAAGCTGAAATGGCCAGCCCTGCACTTCTGCCATGGTCAGTCATCAGCAAGGGGATCCCTGGGAATTTCTGGGGCTCAGCTGAAAAGCTGAGCTGGATCCTAAAGATGCCGAGAGCCCGAGGCTGTAGACTCACTACGCTCCTTGCAACTGGACAGTGTGTACTTTTTGAAAGGAGGGCTGAGCACGAGCTCGCATTGCTGCTACAGCCATCTTCATCCCCTTGACTGCCTGACATCCTGGAACCCCATCTGGCATCAAATATCCAGGCTTCCAGTTTTACTTACCAACTGAGATCGGGCAGGTCCTGAATTATCTCTGATAAGAATAAAGAAGGGGAATAGAGTGTCGATCTGAAGAAAGAAGGGACTTAGAAGCGAGATGAGAATTAATGATCTCAATGAAAACCTTAGAGGACACAAAAGGGGGGGTTGGCAGTAATTAATCATGGTATTTTCACTGAGCACGTACCATATGCTGTGAACTTGGCTGCAGGAATCCTAGAACTGTAGAATCATAAAGCTGGAAAGAATTTGAGTGTCCAGCTAAGGGTCTCTCACAGAGCAGAAATCCCTTCTAGAACACCCACATAAGTAAGTTCATCACCCTCTTATAAACGTCCAGGATGGCAAACTTAACCACGTTAGCTACTTCCCTGTTTGTTGGGCAGTTCTAGTTAATACAATCTTTCCTCTTCATTTGAAATACCCCATCCCTTTTCATTTCTGAAGTCACTTTAATAAGACACCTTGTTCTCTTCTTTGTTAATCTTTTGAATGGTTGATGATAGTTGTCTTTGTTCCTGAATATGATTGGGAGGGGAAGGTATTGGAGCCTCTGATTCCCCGACGCAAAAACAGCAGGGTCTGATTACCACTGATCACTAGGGTTCCTTTCTGATCTAAAAGTTGATGAAGCCATGAAAACTTCATGGAACAATTCTCAAATAAAAAGAGAGAGAGAGAGAGAGAGAGAGAGAGAGAACACCATATAAATTAAAGACAATGCTCTTACTCTGAGTGTTTGTTGTACATTTCCTCTGGAGCACATTGGAACTCAAGAATAGTGGGACCATCTGCTGAGCCATTGCCCATTTATGCTGAAATAAAACAGGCTTTTACTAATTAGAAGCATGCTCAAGATGAAATAATACAATCTCTCCAGTGTTTCACTGCCATTGACAATTCCTGATGTTGACTGGACATGTTAATACAAATCCCAGTTTCCATCAGGAAGAAAATAAAATAAAATAAAACAGGCATCCTGGTACACAGTACAACACTGAATGCTTCCCTGAAGGACTCATGCAGTAGGTATTACTCCGTGTGTACTGGCCTCCATGACAGCTATTTTCACATATATTACTTAACTTTATTTGATCTATGAGGTAGATTTTTTTTTATCTCCACTTTCCAAATGAGGAAATCTGAGCCTTAGAGAAATCAAGTGGCTTATTCATAACTTAAGTGGATACACTAGAACCTCTTGATGTGAAGTCCAGTACTCTGTCCATTGGACTGTGTACAAGGAAAGCTCTTAACTTCCTTTCTTGTGTGTATACAGTGTACATCTATCCCAATTTAGGTTACCCTTGCAGTAGACCCTGAAATAAGGATTTAGGTGAATGGAGCTTATTTAAGAGGATAAGGAAACTCCAAAAGATAAATACCCAAGTGAGTCAGAGAAGGGAAGGTAGCCAATAAATTGTGCATGATTGAAACCCCTGTAGGTAACTGAAGCTAACATCTGCTGGGGAAACAACCCCGGAAGAAAAGGGGCTGGGGGATTTACAAGCTGTCGCTCAGTGGCTGTAAGAAGTCTTTGGCCCCTGAAATCTTCTTCCAGCTGATGTTAATTCCCTGACACTAACAACCTCCCACCCAGGTGGACAGAACATGCCTCAACTGCCTGAGGCAGAGATTCCGAAGTTCACAATTAAAGTTTGGATTGGTCTGTGATGAAGTGAAGAGCAAGGGGCTTTGGGTAGATCCCTGACAGTGCCAGTTGGTAACTAAGAGCCCAATCCGAGGTAATCTGTCCACAGGCATGTTGACTTCCTACTGTGTGAGATGACACAACACAGATAGGGAACTGCTTTCACATGCTCATTATCCAGGGAGTAGGGTGCAATTAAGTTTTTCTAAATAAATACAAAATAATTAGAATGTGCTAAGTGTTGGCTAGGAGAAGCTATGAATCCAACTCAAATAACCTTCATTAACAAAAAAACAAACAACTCTTATTGAGTCTTACTCTTTGTTCCCTTTTACTTCGGTCTTTATTTTGTTTTCTCCTTGTCAGAGCCAAACTCCTAAAAGAATGTTTAGTCTGTCTCTGCTAGTACATGATGAGACCTTCTGAGGATCGGACTTCTTTTTCCTATCTTTAATTGTCTTATATAATATTTGATACATAACAAAGACGATGTGGACTCTGTGCCAGCAAGGATGGAGTAAGCTCACTCTTCCACTGATTACAACTGAAAACCTTGGGAAAAACACACACACACACACACACACACACACACACACACTCAAAATAACTACTTAAGGACTCTGACTGTGAATGGCAGGCATTCACTGAGGAGGAACGTCCACTCCTGAATGATGCTCCGCAACAGGAGTGAGTTTCACGGTCTTTTCCCATCTAGCTTAGTCTAGGTAGACTGCATCCTGAACTGTAAGGTGGGTGTGTGTGTGTGTAAATAACAAAAACTCTGGAAGAAACCTCCCACTTGCTTGCTCCGGGAATACAGACCCTGATGACTGGCGGGTATGGCGGGTTTGGTGGGAGATCACTGTGGGTTTTTGTTTGTGCTTCTTTTCCTTTCTTCTTTCTCGCACCCCAGCCTTTTGCTGGGATCAGCCCCATTTGTTAAACTGTATGGCAGTGGTGATGGCCGTGGTGTGGGCATCCCCAAGAGACACCGTGTTTTTCTGGCCAAATGAATTGGGAAAGGACCCCACTGGACTGAAGAATGCAGGGATAGTCTTGTTTCATTCTGTTTTTCTTATTTTTCCCCATGTCTTTTCTCAAAGCACTTTGCTGAATAGTAGGCTCATTTCTATGGAATAATTCATTAGTACAGAAAGGGAGGATAAAATTCTGAGATAAGCCCCAACTTTTTAGCCTGAGGAATTAGCAAAGGAGTTCTCCTGTTTCCATGGGAACCCAAGAGTGAAATGCTTGGGTATGAAGCGAGTTTCAAAAAACAGCACGGCACAGGCTACAAACACTGAACTGACATTGGAACCACCATCCACAGACAGGGAGACACCTCTGGAGTGACCCTAACTGAGTTGATTGACTGCTGAAACAGGAATGACCAGATGACAACAGCTAGTCAACATGAGTAGACCACCCTATAGAATTTTAATAAGATCAAAAGCTTCACAAAAAAATAATACTAAATGTTCAGACTGTAATCCGAAATTATTTCACATACAAGGGACCAGGAGAATTTGCTTTGTTCTTAAGGAAGAAAATGTGAATAGTTATCAGCTCTGAGATGATCCAGATACTGGGATGATCAGACCTAGACTTTAGAGCAGCTGTTAGATCTGCTCTCCACGTGGTAAAAGTGAGCATCCTTGAAATCTACAAATGGATGCGCTCAAAGGGAAATAAAAATGGTTTTTAAAAAGTCAAATTGAGATGTTAGAACTGTAATATTCAATCACAAAAATTTAAAAAAAAATGCATGTGGAATGGAGTGAATAGAGGAAAGTCAGTGAGTTTGAAGATGGATTAATAGAAATTATCCAGTTATAACTACAGAGAAAGGTTGGAATTTTTTTTTTAAGTGAAAAGATCTTCAGGACCCTGTGGGACACAAAGAATATGAATTATATAGCTATGAGGTGAAATAGTGAAATGAATACCCTAGAGTTCATCACCAAACTGAAGAGACAAATGGTAGCCAGGGTTCTAGCTGCCTCTGGGCTCCTCCCCTCTCCCTGAGTCACCCGCTTCTCAGAGAAACCTCTCCCTGAGTTTTATTTCTCTTTTTCCATAGTTCCCCCCTCATTATTTGTTTTCCAAACAACATATTTCAAAATATGTAATTAATATTTTGAAAGTTACTTTACAACAGAATGTCTAAGATTCAGCTATGGAGAAGATATAGCTAGAGTAGAGGTCTTTTCATTATCCCCAAATATTTGTGTAACTGGGCCACAATTGAAATGTCATCAATGTAGATCAAATATTATGTTTGTTCCAGTTTTATTTGTTCACTTATTTTGTAATAACAATCAATGTTGTTATGACACTTTTTAAAAACGTGTTTCTCAATACACATTGGTATTATTTTTCTAGGGAGAAATCTTTAGGAATGGAGTTTCTGGGTCAGAGGGTATGTTAATCTTTAATTTTATAAAATAATGCCAACTAAACATTGTACTTATTTATATTCACTTTCCCTCACATCTTAATCAATGAATATCAGATAATAATTTTTAGTGGGGTGTGTAAAAATCATGTCATAATTTTCTTTGCAACTAAGTGGAGCATAATTTCAAAAGTTTATTCACCTTTCACTATATGGTAGCCTGACCTTGTGGACAGCTGTTCATCTGTGTTCTTTTGAGCCAGCCAAAAACAGCCACTAACTGTCAGTCATCAGGGGTATGACAACTATCCTAGTCCAAAGCCCTCAGCTATGGAATTCACTGTCATAGCAAATTTAAATAAATCTACATTCCCATTTTTTTATAACCTCATAATTTTTGCTTTGGGGAAAGGGTGGTAGGAAGCCCTGTTAACAGTTCCATCAAAACAAAACAAAATAACACCAAAGGGAAAAAAGAAAAGAAAAAAAAAATAAGATCGTTTCTTAAGTACCTCTAGAAACTGTTTCATGAATCTGGCCTTTACAGGAGTATAAATCTGTAACAGAGTCAAAATAAGATTCTCAGACAATCAAAACCATTGTTCCAATATGCAGTGGACAACAGCTGCATTGATCAGCATTCCAGCTATAAACAGATGACACTCTCAAACTAGACTACTGGAAGATAGTTTTGTAAAAGATCTGTTCACAATAATGTAGTAATGGAGTAGGGGAACAGGGATGATGAAGTGTTCCACGTCTACTAACAACAGGGATTGATTATAGCTTTAGGTTAGAAACCTTAAAGAAAGGAGGTGGTTACCAACTTGGAGGACTGTCTTAGGAGAAGGCACCTGATAGAACATGTGGTCTTCAAAATAAGGGCACAGTGACCCTGAGGTGATCTGTCATGGAAAAAGCCAAGAGAAGAAATTCCTGACCTTGCATTTTTCCACCCTCCAATTTCCTGCCATGTTTGACTGAACTTAAGGAAACCATTGAATATGGGAGCCCATTGATGTGGTTCCAAAAGTCAGTATCCGAGGGCATGGGGCAAGGTGGAAGATGGTGAAGAGTGAATCTAATGGTCCAATTGGAGGAAACGTGACATTGTCCACTGTTTTTGCCCTCCAGCATTCTCCGTTGTCTTTGTCAGATAAAAGATGGATATCCTCAACATAGAACACGCAAAAATCTCTTCAGATACCATAATGTCATATGGGGGTCTCAAATTGGTTATATCTCACCCAAAATCTAGAATGCTAGCTATTACTTAATACAAAGAGGTAGGTAGAAATGAGGGGTGGATAAGAAAAACTAAAATTTTCCAAGTAACTTCATTTTCCTCCTAATCAATCATGAGGTAAGTTACTATAACTGCCTTCTTCCTCTACACGTTCATATTTCCCTTACCCCTGCTGACTGTAAGTCATTCTTCACCCATTGAAGTAACTAAATTTTGATTCCTGGTACATCTGAGTTCCTGAAGATCCTGTTTTGGGTTTCCCCAGTTTTCCACTAGGCAGGACTACTGCCAGAGGGAGCATGTGGTGCCCCATTGAATCCCCTGAGCTCCAGAGAGTCCTATCTACCACCATAAAGTAGCAGCATGCTGGTTTCATCTGGTACTTGGAGTCAAACACTCTTTCTGGGACAGTGAGACCTTTCTCTGCCTTTTGGCACTGTAGCATGAGAAGCCCAATGTATGAAGGAGGGGCTGTCTCAACAGAAATAGTACTTTTTATCTGATGGAGATAATTCTCCCCTGGGACATAAAGAACCCAAACCCTTGGAGCCCGAAGTAATGGTTTGGAAAGCAAGAATTTCTCCATAGGATTCTGTGTTCTGCCTCCTACTTGGAGCCAAAAGTAAACCTTGATTAGAGTCATTCTATTAAGCCAGCTATAGCTAAGCAATGGGGTACATGTTAAGACTAGCACATTCTATAGATGGGAACCCACTCTCAGGCTTCCTTTGCTATGAAACATTTTCATTAACTGGAAGCAAAGTTATATAGGACATGATAGCAGTAGACAAGGCATTCAGTAAGACCACAAAAGATAGAGCTCTCTTCAGTATGCAGGCAGAGAAGGAAAATCTTTATATGCAATAAACATTAATCTATGATA
The DNA here is from genome assembly GCF_902686445.1 of Sciurus carolinensis. Taxonomy (NCBI): domain Eukaryota; kingdom Metazoa; phylum Chordata; class Mammalia; order Rodentia; family Sciuridae; genus Sciurus; species Sciurus carolinensis. The sequence goes on from NC_062213.1 coordinate 164,590,712, forward strand.
GATTAAATAATGCCCATGTTGCAATGAGATGGGTTCAAAATAATCTATCTGCTACTGAATGACCAGAATATCCCCCAGATATAATGCCATATTAGGAGCACAGCAATGACTGTTAGCTGTCATATTAGGAATACCATATTAGGAGATCAGCTGTTGGAGATTCAGCAGTGACAGATTAACTATTAGTGAAATCATTTATCTGGAAATGATATACATTTCAGGTGGCAAAATAAAGTGACCTGTGGAGTTAAAGTAACACCAAATTAAATGTATTTAAGTAAGAATCAACTTGTTTTCTAAGACACACACACACACACACACACACACACACACATATACATTTTTTAGCATCAACATACTGTGTGTAGGGTAAGGATAGCACATAAAAACTCTGGAATTTATAACTTTTAGGAATAAAAAAAGCAAAGAGTATCTTATAAAATGTGGTAGTTGCACTCCTTCATATATGTGCTGACACTGACTTCCTAAACATGACCCCAAAAACACAAGAAATAAAACCAAGAATTAATAAGTGGAGATGCCATTAAACTAAAAAGCTTCTGTACAGGTCAGGAAATGAGTAAGAGAGTAAGAGCATGAACAAAGAGAATACAGAATGGGAGGAAATCATGGCCAGCTACTCATCTTATGAGGGTTTAATATTCAGCATATACAAAGAACTCAAAAATCTTAACACCAAAATAAATAATAAATGAATAAATAACCCAATCAATAAATGGCAAAAGAACTAAATAGAAATTTCTCAATGGAAGAAATACAAAAACCAATGACTATATGAAAAAATTGTCCAATATCTCTAGTAATCAGGGAAATGCAAATCAAAACTACACCAAGAATGGCAATGAACAAGAATATGAATAACACTAAATGCTGGTGAGGCTGCAGAGAGAAGGGAACACTTATACTTGGTGGGACTTCAGATTGTACACCACTCTGGAAAGCAGCATGGAGATCCACCCCCCAAAATGAGGAATGGAACCTCCACATGACCCAGTTATCCCACTCCTGGGTATTTTTCCAAAAGATCTAAAATCAGCATACTACAGCAATACAGCCACATCAATATTTATAGCAGCACAATTCACAATAACTAAATTATGGAATCAACCCAGGTGCCCACTGATAGTTTAATGCATTAAAATTGTGGTATGTATATATATATAATGGCGTTCTACTCAGCCATGGTAAAAAAAAAAATGATATTGTGGCATTTGCTGGTAAATGATGGAAATGAGAATGTCATGCTAAATGGAATTAGCCAAACTCATGATCTCAAAGGTCAAATGTTTTCTCTCATATGAAGATGCTAGAGTAAACTAATGAAAAGGGTGACAGAAGGATAAGATTACACAGAGAACCAATCAACTACAAATTAATGGATAAGCAAAAAGAAGTGTAGTAGAGGAAGGAGAAGGGGAATGGGAGAGAAAAGGGGGAGGTTAAAAAGGGGACTCATGAACCAGAATTGATTTCCATGCATGAATGAGTTTGTTGGAATGAACCCAACTACTATGTATAACCATAAAGTTCTAATAAAATATAAATAAAAATGTGATAGTTGTTACAAATTAGATATGCACAAATTGTTATAAGAAAAAAATTGATTATGCCTGGTGGACTAAGGGAAGTCTTAAGCCAAGGAATAAATAATAAATATTGACAAGGTACTAAGAAGATAAGGAAAAGTATAGCATTTCAGTAAGAGATAAGAGTTTTTATAATATCAGTGAGGCATAAGTGTGAGTATCCTTCCATTCTAACCACTCTAAAAGTCTTAGTTTGGTTGTAGCATTGGGTTCTATAGTTCTACAGGAAAGAAAAGGGAAAGTACAGATGAAACATTAGGAAGACGTTGATTGTGGAAGCGTAGACTATGAAAGACCTTGCTAGCTGCTAATAGTTTTGTTTTTACTCAGCAGCAGGAAACCAATAAAGAGTTTTGAGAAAGGCAAGAACTTTCTCAAAATAGTGTGTTAGAAAGTTCATCCTGTAGAGGAATGAATTCATATAGGATGCATTAAGCCAATAGGAACTTAATACAGAGGGATGGGAACAATGAAAAGACCCAATCCAGATATTCACAAGGGTGTTGAAAAGAAGAGGTATAGAAGAAAGACATATTTAAGAGAAGATATCCTTGTGACCTGGAAAATGATTAGATGAAGGATGAAGGAAAAAAGGCAGACTCTTCAATGTCTCCTAACATTAGTGCTTACATGGTTAATTGGGTGATGATGCTATTGATATAGAGGGAATAAAGGAGAAGCCTAAGCTTTGTAGAAAAAAATTAAAGTTAATTCAAATAAAATATGTTCAATTCCTACATGTGATGGAAATAATGTCCTGCAGAATTTGGGTTGGTGTTTTTTAAAGGTATTTTAGCTAGTGGTATGGATCTGGAACACAGGATGAAGTTCAGAATTGAAGACATAGATGAAAAAATTAGGAACATTCTAGTAGCAGGTGAAATGGTGAAAGAGAATGAATCCTCTGGTAGCAGTGGGAAGAGTGAGAAGTCCTTCTTACTGCCCCCCTGCACTTTCACCACCATAGGACAATGTATTTATCTGCTAATCCCTGGGCATATAGAACAAAGCTGGGTATATAGAATGTACTAAACAAAGTTTATTAAATAAGGAGTGAGAAAAAAATAAACTAGACCAAGAATGAAGTAAATGAAGTATAGGAAGCACCAACATCAAGGAGGAGAGGAAGAGAAACAGTGAGAAGCTCTAAGACAATGGTCAGAGAGGAAAAAAGGAAGGAAGGAAGGAAGGAAGGAAGGAAGGAAGGAAGGAAGGAAGGAAGGAAGGAAGGAAGGAAGGAAGGGAGGAAGGAAGGAAGGAAGGAAAAGAAAGAAAGAAAACTGTAAAAGTCAAAATAGGAAAATGAGAGGGAAGGAGTGGTCAAGAGGGTCAAATGCTCCATGATGTCAAATATGATAAAGACAGAAATGTTTCTCAATGGGATTAGCAATTAGGAGAGAGGAAGAAGAGAAGCCAGACTGCAATGGATTTGAAAGTGAATGGGAAATAAATGGAGCCAGAGAGTTCAGATAACATTGAAAACTGGATGAGAAAGAAAGTAAAAAGTTAGATCAAAGATAAAGGAAGAATAAGGGGCAGGTTTTAATTTTTCATTATGTTTTTGTTGGTCCTAGTATTTTAAAATAACTATTCCTTTTGGATGAAAGAGATTTGAGGCTTATGGACTGCCAGAGAAAGGGAAAAGTTATCTCTGAGAGAGGAGATGATTGATGGGGCAAGAGTTCAGAGAAGACTTAACCAGACACAGGAGGAAGTGGCTGTTATTTTATCATTTTAGCAGCAGCTGGAAGGCTCCTCACAGTCACCTTCATTTTGGATTTTGGAAAACCTGGCTCCAGACTCATCCTGTCTCTGCAGACTTTTCCATGGATTTCAGTGCCCAGTTTCTATCAGCTGCCACAGCTCAGGATGCATCTTGGCTGCAGTGGGGAACAAAGGAAATCGAGGAAGAGTTGGTGGGAAGGATCGAACATTTGCTTGTGTCTGGGAGCTGACTCATACCCTGCATCTTCCCCACGCCCAACCCTTGTGTGCTGGGTTTTGCACTTTCTGGTGGAGTCCTCTTGGTTTTTTCCTCTGAATCAGATTGGGTTGGGAAATGTAAACATAAGAATCATGACAAACTTGTCCATGTGGGAAAGAAAAGTTGTCACTGCAGTTTTAGTGGGTAGCAGTTATATCAGAGAAAAAGAAGTAGAAGAGAAAAATACTTAACTCCATTAAAGGCTTAATGTGGGCCAGGCATTGGATAAGATCTGCGGCAACGCAAGGGATGAGAAACTCAGAAAAATCATGGTGTCTAGACCCCTAACCCCAAGCCTGGGCTCTCAGAGGTCCTGCCAATAAGGTGGTAATCACAGATCCGTGGGTTACCTTAAATACGTAAAACCTGAAACGAGTGTATTTCGGTAAATCCTGGAGTCTGAAGGTGCGAAGGGATGCTCCCAAATTCACAAGGGGACATTCCTTTTCTGATCATATGATCTATTTTCTGTTCTCCAAGAAGTGACACTCTGGGAATATGTCGCTCACCTTTCCTTCTGCCTTGTTTCCCCCTCTAGTTAATTCTCAGGAGTCCTTTCAGACCTGGCTTAGGCGCCAGGCTGCTGGGACGGGGCTGGGCTAAGATTTTCTAGATTCCTGCCCCATCTGTGCTTTGCCTAAGTTTTGATCACTCACACGGTGTGAGGAGAATCATGACATCTGGCTTTTCAAACCACTGAGGCTCAGGAAGCAGGTACGTCGTGCCTGTCATATGGTAGCAGTTGAAAAAATTACATTCTGCCTTTCTCCTCAAGGGAGCCTCTGTTGTCATAGTTCCATATGCTAGATTTGATGTCTCTGCACACGCTTAGTCAAGACTCTCTTTGTCCCTCTCCACATCCTTATTCAAATAGTTCCTCATTTGACCCAGCTATCCCACTCCTTGGCCTATACCCAAAGGACTTAAAATCAGCATATTACAGAGATACAGCCACATCAATGTTCATAGCTGCTCAATTCACCATAGCCAGATTGTGGAACCAACCTAGATGCCCTTCAGTTGATGAATGGATAAAGAAACTATGGCATATATATACAATGGAATATTACTCCGCAATGAAGAATGATAAAATTACGGCATTTGCAAGCAAATGGATGAAATTGGAGAATATCATGCTAAGTGAGATAAGCCAATCTCAAAAAACTAAAGGATGAATGATCTTGCTGATAAGCGGATGAGGACATATAATGGGGGGTGAGAGGGGTTAGCGTTAGGGTTAGGGTTAGGTTTAGAGTTAGGGATAAGGAGGGTGGTAAGAATGGAAGAAAAAAGGACTGTATAGAGGGAAAAGAGGGGTGGGAGGGGTGGGGGGAAGGGAAAAAATGAATCAAACATCATTGCCCTATGTAAATTTATGATTACACAAATGATATGCCTTGACTCCATGTACAAATAGAGAAACAACATGTATCCCATTTGTATACAATAATAAAAAAAAGTGATACTGTAAAATATTTGATGATATACAAAAATAAATAAATAAAATAAAATTGTTTTATTCTATTCATTCTTTCAGTACTTGAAACTAAATTAATTCATTCAGAAAAATCTTATGTCTGCTCTCTCAGTTTCAACTAAGTGATCCCAGACGTGTGATGTTCAAAATTTTCTGGTCTCAAAAATCCATTAAACTCTTGAACATGATGGGGGAATCTAAAGTATTTTTGGTTGTTTATATCAATTTATATTAGAAATTGAAACTGAGAAATTATAAAAATATTTATTGTTTTTAAAAAACTCAATAAATTCATTGCGTGTTTACAGAAATAATGTTTTCAATGAAAAATAAGCATATCTTCTAATGTTTAAACACTTAATGAGAAGTGTGGTATTTAACATTTTTGCAAATCCCTGATACCTGATTGAATAGCAGATACCTAGATTCTCATATCTGGTTCTGCAGTTAGAATTTGTACAATATGTCATGTGAAGTTTATAAAGAAAGTATAGCCTCATACAGATTTGTAGTCATATAAAGGACTAATATTTTTCTCACTTTTTCAGATAATTATGGGTATTCTTTGATACTACACCAAAACTCAACAAGTGACAAGTTTTAAAAGTTAGTTGCAATGTGAACTCTGAAACCATATCAATAAGCTTTTTGAGTTCCCTTACATTGAAATTCTTAGTATATTTTTTCCTTTTGAATGGCTATTTTTCTCATGCATAATTTTGTAACATCAGGCTCTGACCATATGGAAAATATCAGTTCACTGAGTTATGCACATTTTGAAAATGTTGACTTATTTCATTATACAATATCAAGAAATTACATTCCTTGCTATCACCACACCTCTCCCCGTCCTCTCTCGCTGGGTACTAAACCCAGGCTGTCACATGTGCTAGGTAAACCCTTTACCTCTGAGCAATACCCCAGCCCCTCACACCAATCTCATCAGAAAAGTCTGTAACTATTTGTATGATGTCAAGCTCATGATGGCAGATGTGAGTTTTCCAAAATTTTAGTTTTTGCTTGCAAGCTTGAGTTTAATCATTGGCAACAAATGCCATGAGCTGTTTCCTTGAAGTTACAGACTCTTTTTATTAATTTTGGAGAAAATGTATGACACATGCCTAAGTCTGCAAGACCATAGTCTGTCAGTTGCTCTTTCAAGTAATAAAATTAATATTTTTAATGCTCCTTCAGGGGTCTCTTTAAGTGAAATTGACTTTTAATTTTGCTTTTAAGCTGTGAGTGCATGGTATTAAAGAATACAACCACTATGTATGCCCTTTGGTGCTACCGACATGACTCTTGCTAAGGCACCAGCATTTTTATCTGCTGTGGCTTCGCACCATTAGTTCAAAAGTGTCCGAACAAATGTTGACTCGGTGAAAAAAGCGAATAACTTCTTTATATTATAATGCAAATATTATTTGCCTTATAGACCCCTGAGAGTCTCTTGGGTATTCCCAAGAGTCAATGGACCATATTTTTGAGAAACATTGTTAATATATTTTGTCTTACAAGGTGAGGTGGCCTCAGCTCTTGGTTACACATCAAGCCCAACTTGAGAGCAGTCCCTACTTTCCTTTGACAATGACCATGGCTTCTTTTCCAGATGACATCTTCCCTGTATGTAATTGGTGACTACATCCAAGTAAACATGTGGAAAATGAGAGTGAGTGGGTGTGAGGGCTCGGAGGGAGTTACTTGTTTAGGGGATGATGAGAGTTCAGTTCTGGAAAAAGTTCAGCTCTGTGAGTGTATATTTCTGGTCTTCAAAATATTACCACATACATGCTGTCATGCAATTTATAATGTGCCTGAGGGAGGCAGCTTGATGCAGTGAAGATACATGGGCTTTGCCGTCAGCCAGGCTTGGGTTCCGATACCCGCTCAGTGATCTCTATCATGTTCCTTGACCTTGCTAAGTCTTTTTTTTTTTTTTTATTGTAAACAAATGGGATACATGTTGTTTCTCTGTTTGTACATGGCGTCAAGGCATACCATTTGTGTAATCATAAATTTACATAGGGTAATGTTGTTTGATTCATTCTGTTATTTTTTCCCTTCCCCCCCACCCCTCTTTTCCCTCTATACAGTCCTTCCTTCCTCCATTCTTGCCCCCCTCCCTCACCCTAACTCTAACCCTAACACTAACCCCTCCCACCCCCCATTATGTGTCATCATCCACTTATCAGCGAGATCATTCGTCCTTTGGTTTTTTGAGATTGGCTTATCTCACTTAGCATGATATTCTCCAGTTTCATCCATTTCCCTGCAAATGCCATAATTTTATCATTCTTTATGGCTGAGTAATATTCCATTGTATATATATACCACAGTTGACTTTGCTAAGTCTTATATCCTATCTGGAAAATGAAATTACAGTGCCTAGAATATTGCTATGTTTGGCATTGAAAGGCTGGGATACTGAGCAGATGCTATGATGAGCTACATCACCAGCCCATTCCCCCTTTTTGGGAATAAAGAACTTATTTCTCTTACTGCTGGGGTGATGCTCAAGATGGCTCTCAGTGCCAGTCCTCCTTGCCCAAGTTCATACCTCCTCTCAAGGGGCATCCTGCCTCCTTTGACTGATTGATGGACCATCTACTTCATCTCAATTGCATAGCTTCACATGGGTCAGCTGAGACATTTCAGGGACTATAACACAGCTCAGTTTCTCACTCTGCTCAACCCTACATCTTTCTCCTTTTCTACAAGTGCCATTCTGATGACGTATTCTATTACTCTGAAATGAAGTCCTACATGCATGTTGATCTTCAATTCAGAGCCTGGTTCTGGTGAACTCAAACTGAAGCAGAACTTTTCTTAATATTATAATTATTATTTATAATCCTCTACTCCCTCCTATGATAGGTGGGCCCTAGTAACTGGAAGTCCCTTTTAGCTGAGTAGTCTGAAGACTGTGAGAGTAGGATTTGGAGGCTGAAGGCAGGATAGTATTCCAGCTAACTCCATACTGACCTCCATGATCAAAGGACAGGCAGAGCGTTTGCAGGAGGAAGAAGTTGAGTTGTGAAAAGAGAAGCAGTAGGGAAACTGGGAAAGGAGAAGAGAAACCTCCTGGAGGAGAAGAGTAATAAAAGGAGGCTTGGGGTGCAGGCAGTGCTGATGAGGATATTCATATAGCAAGTATTCTGGAACCAGCTTTCTTGGGTATGAGTCTCAGTTCTCACACTCGGCAAGTTACTTTATACATTTGTGCTTCATTTGTCTCATCCACAAAATAAGAACAGTAAAGACATCTATTTATAATATGACTCTGAATAGTAAATGAATTGATTAGAAATTAGAAGATGAAAAAATTGGTTTTCATTCCTCACTCCCCACTGGAAAGTTGGAGCATACACCAATCATAGTACTAAAATTTTATGCTGTGACTGTATATAGGTTTGGTACTTGCATAGAAGATAGAATTCCTTAGGGTCATGTGGAAGAAAGTGTAAAATATCTGCAGAAATAACATTTAAGAAATCATGGGATAAGTAGGAGCTTTCCCAGAAGGAAAAATAGGGTAAGACAGAGAGAATAGTCTTAGATATATGATCTACTAGAGACCATGAGGATTCCTAATGGTATTGATTGGTTTGGCAATAAATACCAATAATCATTCTTTTTATCTCTCTTCCTCTCCCTCTATCTTCTCTAATTTGTAAGAACTTGGGTCTTGGATACATTCTTTATGAGATGGAGGAGGACATTTTTATACTAATGCTTTATGTCATAACAGCAGGTATTCCTTCTCACACCAAACACTGCAACCTGCTTTTAGCTTGCTGTTATTTCCTGGTCAACCTACAACTTGAGAACAGTCTCTAAGTGGAAGACATTTGAGAGGTTTAATACTTAACAGTTAGACGAAGTGTATAGCTCATTCTCTTCACTATCTCACAGGTGGATAGTTTAAGGAGAAGAACTGTGGCTTTGGGATGAAATACACATGGAATTATTCCTACTAGTTGAGTGAACTGGGCAGTCATTCAGCTTTGATTATGTTAACTGTTGTGTGGAGGTGATTATTATCTCATAGAACACTTGAGAGAATTCAATGTATCATTAAATGTCAACTTGATACAATGCCTAGTGTGTATTAGGGAACTAGATAGTATTAGGTCTTCTTTTATCTCCTTACAAACATAAAAACTGGTGGTTTTCAGATATGTGCTAGTTGATATGGGGTCTGGATTGGCCTCTTCTGCCTCCAAGTTAAAATTAAACCATATAGTTTCTTTGATGCACCCAATTCAGACTATCTACAAGTAGAGAACCACAACACACTTTTAATGGTAAACAGTAAGATTTTGAGTCAGTTATGTAAATCAGTTTCAGCAATTTTAGAAGGGTATTTGTCATGAAATGTTAAGCAATATTCTTATTTGCATTCTCAACATTATCCATTCACCCACCTTTTTCCAATCATTTAAGGATATTACAGTTTTTATTGACACATTTTTGTAAGCTATTCCAAATTCTTTGCAGAAGAGCAGAGGTATAGAACACATAAACAAAGCAGTGAAATGAAATACAATAAATAGCCAAAGGATTTATCCAGGGCAACTTTCTGCCTCATGATGTGCTTTGCATCTTAATAGGCCAAAAGCCTTGAGAGGAACATACCATTTTAATGACCAAATGCAACTTGACCTTTCTTGTATTTTTCTACCCACAAGGAAAATATCCAAAGAACAAAACTTTTTGATATGGAACAAATTCTTATTTTTATCTGGCACATAATTTTTGTGGGCTTGACAAAGACAGAGGAAGAGAGACTCGCCGAGGAGGGCCAGGGGAGCAGGGGGCACCTACTGTGCACCTGGCATTTCTGGCTCTGTCTCCTGCTGGGGCACACAGTTGCAGGCAGGGCTGGACATTTTCGATTGCACACTCTTGCTTTGTCTGTAGCATTAACCCTACGAGCCTTCTCCACTCTTCCATGACACTTGGCAGGTATCTCCTTCCCCAACCCTGGGATGAGAGGACAAACTGGTAGAATCAGTTGACACAATCTCTATCAGAAGCAACCGGGCTCCTCTGATCCTGAGCCAATAACGCACAGCACACAGGATGGCTGAAGTCCAAGGTTGCTGTGCATTAGCAGATGGGAGGGGAATTATCAGCATAGAAATACAACCAAGCACCATGTGGATGGGTGACAAGATGTCCTCTGGCCAGAGGAATAGATTACATACCAGCACTGCCTTGGCTTACTGCCCCAAAGAAATACATAGCAATCCACACTCAGGGAAAATTCCATGAAATAGCAGAGCAGGAACATCCTGAAGCCAATGGCAACATATTCCAAGAAAAACATCCAATGAACCAAACCCCAAACAACACAGACCTCAGAAACGTAAATAAAAATTAACTGAAAAAGGAAACTTTCAGAGTCTTGGGAAGGAACACAACAGATTAAGTGACCACAAAACACGAAAACACCAACTAGTTATTTACCCACTGCTTTGTGGTAAACATGAGGCCTGTAGTCTCCAGGAGGTTATTTCTGGGCGCCAATGACTTAGCACATAAGCCAGCAAGAGGATGGACTTTATTTTCCTCCAGGGCAAGTGGCATTTATGATGGGCCTGAGAACCAAAAGGAAGTTCCTTTGAACCTCTGAGTCTTACAGCTATTTATAAGGAGGAGAGAGGAGCCAAGGGTGGGAAAAGCACTGGCCTTGAAATCAAATGACTTGGGTTTGTATTCTCACCCTGCCACTCACCGAGTTGGATGAGCTTCTTATCCCAGCTGAACTTCAGTTTCCTCACTGGAAGAAATGAAGGGATAATAACAATTATCATTCCGTCCCCACAGGGTCGATCTGAGTTTTAAGTGAGAAAATAGATGTAAAGAGCAGTCAGGTACAACACCCTGGCCATTCATTATCATGGTGGTTGTTGCTATCGTGGTTCCCATTTCATTTATCTAGGATTGTATGAGAATTAGAATCTACCTAATTCTGGCCATGGATTTTTCCTTTAGTGAATCTAGTGGTAGTTGAGGTATGCTCCCTTGAGCTTCTTATTTCAACCAATTTGAGTGCAATCTGTAACCATCCACATTCTTGGGAGTTTTAGTCAATATAATTTAAATTTGTGTTAATGACTTGGAATCAAAGTTCTGGGCACCTTCTATTGTTCTAAGTAGCTTAGAGTCAGTTCCGTTGTTTTGTATTCTCTCCTTCTATGACTTGAAGCGTAACCTCAACCACTGACCTGTCTTAATAGCTCCTCCTCCCTCTATTCTGCGTGTCGTGTCTATTTCTCATTTGGTCAACATCAGAATTGTTAGAACATGGGCAACAACTTGTCAGGTAGTCTCAATTTAGAATCTTAGTAATAAAATGCAAGGCATTCACATAGGAACTTTGAGAGTACTGTGATGGAGTCAGACACCCTTTTTGACTTGAGATCAGAGTGGAAGGTGTTAGAAAACTGACCTCAGAGTGAGCAGGTGGTGCCTGTGTGGGGATCACTTGGGATATATTTAGTCCCTTCACATCTCTTTCACATTTTGATGTAGGTAGATGCAAGTGTGATCATCACAGTTAAGAGTCAGCAAAGAACAAAGCCAGAGTTGGAAGGATCAATATTAGGAGCATGGAAGTATCTTGAGAACCCATGGGACAAATAATGTGTGTCAATTCACATATATTCTTAGGCTGTTTTCACTAAACCATATTCCCTGTTTAGACCCAGAGTCGGTCAGTGCAGCAATATTAGCTATTAGATTGATTTCTTCTCTGAACTGACTCATGGTGCTAGTGCTAATTTTTCCTAAACAAACTGTTGTTCAAGCATTACAACCTCCATGATGGGATTATGATAGAGTCAATAAGAAATTAGTGCCAGGGACAACCTTGAAATTCGTGCAACCCAGTGAATCCCAATGCTACTATAAAGATGCATATTAGTCAAATTTTCGAAACTCTGTGGGAAAACAAGAAAAAGAAATGAGGATCATAGGATTCAGCAGCAATTTTCTATCAAGTTAATTTATTCAATTTAAAGAGGTGTTTTATGTTGTGAAATATTGCTTTTCCTTCTTTTCTGATGTTCTTTTCCTTTTATTTGGAATGACAGTAATGGTGAATGGCAATTACGCTCTTAAAATCTATTTATTAAATATAACAGTTGATCATATTACATTAGGCTCCTGTTTTGTGACTGTTTCGTTTGTTGGTTATTAGTTGGTTTGATTTATGAATTTGCAAAAGTTTAAGAACTTTAGATTTATCTTAACTCCTTCATTTTCAGATGGGGGAATAGACACATCATGAAAATTGGTAAAGTTCATACAACTAGGAAGTTGTAAAGTAAGACCCAAACCTGGGCACAGTGTTCTCTGCTCTCTAGTCCTTTACTCCAACTGGTGGAGTGTTTACTATTATTACCATTTCTATGGGAGGAGAGAAAGGAAACTTTGGAAGAGGAAGTGGTTGCAGAAAAGGGACTTCTATTTCTCAAATGCAATGATGTGCCAGAGACTAACGCCTCATGGATGTTATTTTGCTTATTTTTTACAATAACCCTAAAAGGAAAACAATGCACATTATGACTGAGGAAACTAGGTTCTGAAGTGTAAAATCTTTCCCGCAAAAGATAAATCTTATGTTAATGTGATTCAGAGATTTTATTAAATTGTAAAGTGATAAGCAAATATTCTATGACTTAAAAAAGAAGAAAACTATTCAACTCAAACAATCCTGTGAGGCTGGTTATCATCATCTGTATTTCACAGATGAGAAATTGAAACTAAAAGAGTTTAAATGTCTTATCCAAAGTCATGTATTTGGCAATTTGCTAAACTGCAACTGGATTTCTGACTCCTAGTCCTGTCTCCCTTTTGCTATACTCCACGAGGGATGGCTTTTTCTGGAGAAGAGAAATGGTGCACCCGAGAAACCTTAGTCTGCAAAGGATCATGGCCAATAGGCCACAGTTGTAGCTTTGGAAAGGCAGGAGCAAAGAAGAGTTGATGGAGACACCAGACGCGAAAGGGTCATAAGTTCTGGGCTTTCCAATAATAAGCCATTCTCTTCCAGATGATTTTAATAATCTCCAGCACATGTGTTCTAACCCCTTGATGCTGTACAATATGTGTAACCAAATAAAAGATCTCTCCAGATTTGGAGATTTACTGTTTGTGATGGGAAAAGGCCAACCAGATGACATCATTTATATTCCAAATATGAGCTGCTGCCAAGCCTGGTGATGTTAAGCTGGAGAAATTGATCCTCAACATTATTCTATGAAGGAAAAAAGAAAAAAAGGGTCTTGGCCTAGATGGTGTCCTTTTAAAATTTTTATGTGAATATGAAGTCTGGTTTAATAAACTTCTATTTTATCCAGGATTGCTTATGTCCAATGTGTGGGTTGTGTAGGCACACGTTTACTTCCATGTAACTGGATTTACCAGGTTGGGGGCATGAGAGTTACCAATTCTTGTTGATGTTGAGAGGGTAATTGGTGGGGGTTGGTCTGAAGCTCATCTGCTCTTTAATAGTAGAGTTCACAAGTAATATCAGGGGTGTGGCCTCTTGTCCAAAAGAGAAGGTGCCCAGCTGGTAATGATTCAGAAGACCTTCAATCCATCCTTCAATCCATCCTTCAACTTCTTCCTTCCTAACACAGCCATGATTTCCTTTAGGTATCCATATACTCAAAAAATCATAAGACACAGAGAAATTTGATACCATTCCAGTTCCAAAGGCAGGTCTTGGTTAATATAAGTCAATAAATGCATGACACACTCCACCATGATCATCAATTCAGTGACCTGTGAGTCATGAGACAAAGGATAGGTCTTACGTTTCATGCTCAAGGAAAAGGTTTTCTTCTTTTTCCAGTGGATAATCAAGAAGTAGATAGTCCTAACTGTGGCGGAGATCCATTTGACAGTGTCAAAGGAGTCCAGATTTAGGACGAGGCCAGTGCTGAGGACGGCTAAATAGAAAAATGGGAAAAGGTAATGTGTTTGCTCCCATCACTGAGACTCTGATTGTGCTATGCTCCCCCATCCCAGCATGTCCTCATGTGTAGATAACACATTTCCTGATTATTAAGTCACCTTATAAAGTTTCTGTTGCTTGCAGCTGAAAGCCTTCCATCTGTTGGGAGTAGGAACAAAACTCAGGGGAGTTCCATCAATCACTCAAACCACACACCCTCATGACACCCTCCAAGACGAGGGTCTTTGATTTGTGTTGAGTGGCCTACTGCATGCAACTGCTACCATACTCAGAGGGATTTTCTAAAACAAAAGCTCCTCATAATACTCCCTGCTTCTTGACCTGGCCTCTGCCACCCTTCCAGCCTCGTCTGCAGCCGGACTCACCAGCCACTCTTCCGTCTTCCTGTCATTGGGATATGCCATGCTTCCTCTCACTTCAGACCTGGCCTGTGCTTTCACACTGCTGGTGACAATCTCTACTTTACCACCTCCTCCCCGACTCGCTGTCCTTCAGGTCCTGGCTTTGGCATCACTACCCCCAGGAAGCCTGGCCTCCTTTGGTCCTTCTAAGCCTTCATAGCACTCTGTCCACCTATCAGAGCACCTTTCACACTAGATGGAAATGACTGGTCATCTCTGTTGGACTCTTGGTCCAATAAGAGCAGGAAACATCTGTTCTGTTTACAGTTTTGTCCCTAGGGCTTAACACATAGTTGGTATTACATAAAATGTTTGATGAAAGAAGCCTAATTAATCACCTAAAGCTATTGAAATATTCCCCATCGCCTAGTGCCTGAACACTTCAGAATGGTTTTCAACAATCTGGCTCAGACTTGCCTGCCGTTCAGACTCCTCTCCTGTTACTTACCCCAAATTTCTTACTTGAAGTTCACTGAATCATACGTCCTCTGCTGTTTCAGGTTTCAATACCCACGGTGAGCATCTTGCTACTTCCTGATCTAACCACTGTTGTATAGTTCTGCTCTGTAATTTTGGGAGGTTGCTGTGAATCACAAAATGAGTAGAAGTGTGTTTGAATTCCTCTCAGCATGTTCTCAGTTGTGTGACATTGGGCAGCATACTTAAACCCATGCCTAAAATGTGGGGAAAAAAACTGTATCCCATGGGATTGTTGTGGGTCTATGTGAAGAAATGAATAAGAAACTACCTGGCACAAAGTTCGAGCATAAGTTGTTGGAATCAACCCCTTTGATGAGTCATTGTTGAACTCTGCCTTCTGTTCTCAGAATCAGTCACCAATTTAATTCTAAATTATTGCTTTGTAAAAGTAACATGGAAGAATAAAAATCGAGCATCAATCTTGACTTCAGAAACAAAATGTCTCTCAGAAGGAATGAAGTGGCTTTGCTGAGTCTCTGTTCTTTTAAGTCTGGAGAGTTTTGGGTTAGTGAAAGTGCTGTTTGGGGTTAGTGGGAGTACTTTTTGGGAAGTTATTTGGTTTGGCTAAAATGGTTACTTCGTTATGGCTGAACCTGCAATTTCCAGGAAGTAACTGAGTTCCCACAGCTTCAATAACAATTGCAGAACCCATAGGGCAATCCTTCAAGTCCTGATGAGAGCACTGTGGCAGGTGTTTAGTGGTGCTTTTAAAATGCTGCTGGGCAAGAGCTGAAGTGCTGGGTGGAAGCCCATTGAAAACTTTCCTGACTGGGGGAGCTATGCTCTCTAAGTTTGCAGAAGGAGCTGGACTAAGTGTGCTTGCAACTGCTTCCTATATTCCTGGGTTCTTTGGAACCAGAGAACTGGATTTGAATATTGGCACATTCACCTATTACCTTTATGATTTGGAGCATGCTAACCTTTTGGAAACTCAGCTTTCTCATCTATAAAATGGGGATTATATCTGTCCTGCCTGTCCTGAAGAGTTTTTATAGTAATGGAATGAGATCCTTGATGCAAGAATCAAATAAAATGCAGATGGCTTAGCAGGTGTTCAACAAAGGTGACTCTATTGCTAATCCTTCATCATTATTAGAAAGTATATATTTGTTGTAAATTGACTTTGATCGTCTGGGTATGTGGTGGGAGGGGCAGCTCCATTTAGATCAGATTTAGAAGCCACAAGAGAGAACGAATATAATACAAGCATGTTCGGAAACACCGTCACTCACATTTTAGCCTGCTGAAAGCTTTAGCCGTGAGAGGTTGCTCCTACATAAAGTCTAAATGTTAAGATCTAGGGCACATCTAGAGCACCATGGATGAGACAAAGCAGAGGAAGGATGAGAGAGGATGGGGCACATTCTCCACGGAGGGAGGAGTGAGAGTGGGTTTTCACAGAAATGAGGTGAGGAGAATGGAGGTCAATGTGGAAATGGAGGCAGAAATGATGCCCTGAATTTCAGCTTCTTCATCTGTAAAATGAAGAGGTGGGATGAGATATTTCTAAACTGTGGACTGCCAAGTTGTTTATGTTCTCTTCATGAGATCAGAGGTGAGGAGAGATAAAAGAAAAACCAGAGCAGGGAGAAGATGAGATACAATCACTGCTAGGAGCAGGAAGGAGCAGGGTAGACAGTAATGTTTTGGGTCTTTGGTTCATAGACTTGCCTCATCAATTAATTAAGGTTTCTTCCCATACTTTCCTTTCTCTTCCATCTCCTTTTCTTTCTTCTTTCCTTTTTTTCCCCTCTTTTTAAATTAAGAGTCAACAAATAAGGAAGCTTTCAAAAAGAATGGACTCAACAAACATTGTTGGAAGAGTTTCAAGCAGTTATACTGAGGGCTGGGGACATGGGGACGGCAGTGGTTAACCTACAGTCCAGTTGGGAGAGACAGAGACTACGTATGGCCGTTTTCATGTGGTGAGTTCTGTGAAACAGGAAGCCCAGGGCATGTGGGATGTCTGAGGAAGCCACCCTGGTGGCATATGTCAAGCAAGCCCTCCCTAAGGTGATGCATATGCCGAGGCTCAAAGGTGAAGGAATTAGCCTATAAGGAGAGGTGAAGGGCAGTGTACCTGTTCAGAGCAGAGGCCCTAGAAACTCAGCTTTATTCCTTTGAAATGCTCTTGGGACAGAAACATGGAAATCATTCCAAACCGTTGACTTGGGTGGGTTTATTTTGGATGTGCTCATCGCTAAGTACATATTTTTCTAGGATTTGTGAGGAGATGAATTTCCATGTGTGCTGTACTTCGGCATGTCTCCTCGGGGTGTTTATTTACTGTGCTTTATTCCCTAACCTAGCAGGGCGTCACAGCTGGAGGCAGCTGGTGGTAAATAAATAGCTTCCATTACCCAATCCCATCACCATCCTCCATTCTATTTTGAAAACAGTCTCAGCCCATAAGCTCCTCTGCCCTCAAGTCCATGGCAGGGTCTAAACCCTGCAGAGCAGCAGGAGTGTGTCCTCTTAAAGATTAAATGGAGGTGTAGGGGACAGTTTAGGGCACCATGGCATTCAGAGAGTCCTTCCTAGGAAAGCCTCATCAATCATCAAAGCTTGATAAAAAAAAAAGGACACAAACATAAACAAATCAAACTTTTCATATTGTAGTCTATCCTGAAGGGGATTTGGGAGCAATTTAATGAGACTTTCTTAGGTGTTCTTTGCCTTCACACTTTCTATCTCATTTGATGACTTTCTGTTCGGTTTGTCAAACCAATGGTGAATGCATGCAGAGTGTGCACCAAGTTTCTGTCTCTCCGAATGCCAATGTAGGAGAAATTCTCATAGGGACTCACAATTTAACGACTTCATCATTTCCAAAACTGCAATTTAGTAAGGGAGGCGGAGGCTTACGGAAGCTCCTAAACACATTAGAATTACAGGCTTTGGTTATATACCATACAACCTGAGACCTGCTCCTTCCACTTTGTCAGAGAGGAGTCTCTGGCATGCAGGACGGGTACAGAACTCACTCAGATAGTTCGTAAAGGAGAGTGAGAAAAGTCTTATATTCTTGACTTAGCAAACTCCAAGGGAGCTCTAAAATGGGAGGCTGAAAATATACATTTGAAGGTGGACACGGTATTTATTCAGTGAATTATTGAATATTCGTAAAGGTCAAAGTTATTTGTCCAAAGGAGTAAAACTTTGAATAACTATTTCCTCTAACTGTACCTCTCTTCCTAAGTTTATTGGCCTGGAGTGGTGTTGTTATAGAGGTGCTTACACACTCTTTACACTAGGCACTGTTTTTAGAACTTATCAATTTATACACAGGTAGCGCAAAAGAGAACTTATTACATGTTAGCTCCCTCCCCTGCCCCAGTTTTCTTCCTTTTCTGGCTCTGGAGCTAGAATGGATAAAGAGTCTATAAAAATGGATAGAGAGTGATTAATGTGTAATGTTAGGTATTTTTTTTTCTTTCAGGCCAAAGGGATTAGAAGATCTCCTTTGCAATTCTAAAGGCTTTGAGGTCATAGAACACCACACGAAACAGAGTCATAAAATCTCATCTCAGATTTTTCTTTCCTTCCAAGCTCTAAGAGCATGACAAGAATCCTTCTAAGTGTATCCAACAGGAGTCGTATGTGGCCACCTGCTGACCCCGTTGCCACCCTGTTCCTCTTCTTACTACCTCTGTGTGGCTTCTCTCCTACCCTGCGTGTTTGGTCCTGCCTTCTACATGGAAGAAAAACCCAGCATTCCAATCCTCTTTCTTCATCTGTAAATTTGGAATAACAATTTCTTCTTTGAAGGACAAGAGACCCTGTGAGGATTAAATGAGATCATGGCGCATGTACTTCTTGATAGTGAACAAGTTTTCAACAGGGTCATTCTTGGTCCATGTCCCTGAACCTGAAGTTCAATACTCAAAACTGTTGACTTCAGGGGTAATTTGAAGTGCCCTAGTTAAGTGTATATATTGACTAAGCTACTGCAAGTCAGCCTGCTTGATAATTCTGCAGTGAGAGTATGCTTTATTTTTAAAGACTTGGTCTTTTAAAAAATGTTATTCTGGAATGAGTCAGACGTCATTACCCTGTGTACATGTGTGATTACATGAATGGTGTGAATCTACATCGTGCACAACCATAGAAATGAAATGATGTGCCCCATTTGTACACAATGAATCAAAATGCAGTCCGTAAAATTTTTTTTTTAAATTTTAAAAATGTTATTCTTGGGCTGGGGAGATAGCTCAGTCGGTAGAGTGCTTGCCTTGCAAGCACAAGGCCCTGGGTTCGATCCCCAGCACCGCAAAAAAAAAAAAAAAAAAAAAAAAAAAAAAAAGTTATTCTTAAGAAGAAAACCTCACTTTGTTCTCAAATAAGAGCCTGTGGGTCCCCCTCGATTTCCTGCCTTCCTCTGGTTGATGCCTTCCTTTCTGCTGTTTGGGAATGGGCCCTGCAGCCTGTACATCTTGCCAGGCAATGGGATGCTGGCCTGACCTGCCTTGCCAGTGGCCATTAGTAATGGTCCTGGCTAGCACAGTTGACAGTTGAGCTCTCCTTGAGGTCCAGATGAGACTGGATCCAACCCTGGCTGCCTGCTTTTCCCAATATGCCCGTGGCTCTCAGAGACTGAGGCGTTCCTGGCCACATCCAGGTTTCCTGTTTCATGTATCACCTAAGCACTTTCATCTTCTGTCTGTTCTGCTTCATGCTGACCCTTTGCTTTGATTTCTCTACAAAAGCACCTTAGACCCTTCATATTTGTGGTTCATTAACTGAAGATTAAGAGAGGATTCAGAAAAAGAAATTCACATTGCAGCACTCTAAACTCCTTCAAATTTATCATGAAGTTTGGGTTGATCAGGTCATTGTTTAGCAAATATCCATTTCCTATCACTCTCCCCTCCTCTATCAGAGGTCTCCTTTCCCATTCCATTGATAAGGGACTTCATCATGTGAGTTGCTTTGGCCAGATGAATGTTATCAGAGGGAACACAGCAGATGCAGGAAAAGTGGTTCGAGATAGGCTCTAGCTCTTACAATTCTGCTACTATGAAGAGGAAAATGTGTGCCTGTGACCCATTTGTCACAAAAGGATGATAACCTTGTGTTATAATCCTGGAACAAATGCATGACTGGGAACCATGCCTGGCTTAGATTAGCCAGTTTTCAGCTGACCCACAAATGTGGGGACAAGGAATAATAGCTTATTGTCATTTTGAGTTTGGGGGTTATTTGTTTTGCAGCAATATCTGACCGATGCAAGACCTCATGGTTCTTAAAAGTCTCTTGACAAACTTGGCACTGGGGAGTATCCACTTTAATCTTGCTCCTGTACAGTGGCCTGGTCTCACACCATTTCACAGCTGCTCCCTTTTCCCCTTCTTCTCACCAATCTTCTCTTTCAGGTACCTGCAAACACCTATTAATTTTGAATGCAGTTCACATTATTTCTCTTTTCATGCCTTAGCTTCTGCCTCTGCATACCCCAGAGTGGTACTTTCATTTCAAGCAACTTTAAAGAATTTTAATAAACAAAAAAATTCTCCCAAGGAGAAATGCTTGTGAGACCTGTTAGAACAATAACATTTTTCCCTTATCTATCATCTGCTCCCATTTTTGACCCTCATCTCAAATCTGAGCTGTTGTTGCTCCTGAGAGTATTTCAGCAATTTTGTCCAGTGGCAGCCAAATCTGGCTGGTCTGTCCTTGCTTAGCCCATATTTTTGTAAGTATTCCCATTGACCTAGATGTTTAAACTACTTGGATAGCACATGCCCTTAAAAAGCATTATAAAACCTCTTACTTTGCCCCTCCATTTGGTCTTTTTAAATTTTTTTTCCTTTCCATCCAAGTATCTGTGCAGCTCTAAATCCTTTGGCTTTTTCTTCTACTCTTTCGTTCTCTGTCATTGATTTTGACCCTGATATGTTCTCATCTTCTGACCCTGGCCATTGCACATCTTTTCTCTTTTCCCCTTATATTCAATGACAAAAAATACCCGCACACTCCAGAACAGTGGCCCAGTTTCCCTGATTAGAAGACTCTCAGATATGGATAGTCAGGTTTCTCCACCACTCAGGGGCTCATGCATGGGGTAGCTGCCCCCTCCAACCCCAGCAAGCTAGACACTGCTGTTCCTGACCCCTGACATTACTGTGCCCAGGATATTTTCTTCTCCATGTTTTGGCTATTTTTTTCTGGCTGATTGTGTCATTTCTGGAGCTTCTACCTTCTCAGACCTCTGCTCCTGAGATGGACCTCTGTCCTATTCCTCTTGATTCTTGGAGCTTCCCAGAAGCACTGGTGGCACCTACCCGTCCAGCCTGGTTTCATGACTTGAATATTGGTCTCCTGTACAAAAGTGGCCCCTCCACAGTTGACTGCCCCATGTTCCCACTGGGATCCACCATGTCCTATACTCAGTGCCTCCCTGCTGTTGGCACATCAGCTGGCTGGGTGACGGGTGTGATTTTACCTTCTCTCAGGGACTCTTATTTACAGTCAGTACCTGAGGGCCTTCTAGATAAGAGATGGAGTCTTTAAACATCCACAGCACTGAAAGGAGATGGCGTCCCTCCCACATATGCAGTTCAAAATAAAATCAAATTAAGCCACAAAACATCAAACTGACAGGCAAGCTGGAAATAAAATTAGTCCCTTCATTTACTGATTAGAATATCCAGAATGTTTACTAGACCTAATCTTTTCTCACATAGTTTTGTTTAAACTATTCGATCATTAGTTAACATTTAATTATCCTTTTCTGCCAATATCCTAAGCACGGGTTCAGTTGGCGGCTATCAGAGCCCACTTCTTTTTTTTTTTTTTAACTTTTTTTTTTATTTATTGTAAACAAATGGGATACATGTTGTTTCTCTGTTTGTACATGGCGTAAAGGCATACCATTTGTGTAATCATAAATTTACATAGGGTAATGTTGTTTGATTCATTCTGTTATTTTTTTCCTTCCCCTCCCACCCCTCTTTCCCTCTACACAGTCCTTCCTCCCTTCATTCTTGTCCCCTCCCTAACCCTAACTCTAACCCTAACACTAACCCCTCCCACCCCCCATTATGTGTCATCATCCACTTATCAGCGAGATCATTCGTCCTTTGGTTTTTTGAGATTGGCTTATCTCACTTAGCATGATATTCTCCAGTTTCATCCATTTCCCTGCAAATGCCATAATTTTATCATTCTTTATGGCTGAGTAATATTCCATTGTATATATATATATATATGTATATATATATATATATATATATATACCACAGTTTCTTTATGCATTCATCAATTGAAGGACATCTAGGTTGGTTCCACGATCTGGCTATTGTGAACTGAGCAGCTATGAACATTGATGTGGCTGTATCTCTGTAATATGCTGATTTTAAGTCCTTTGGGTATAGGCCAAGGAGTGGGATAGCTGGGTCAAATGGTGGTTCCATTCCAAGTTTTCTAAGGAGTCAGAGCCCACTTCTAATGAAAACTGGGGAGCCCACTCCGCTCCTCCTCCTTCCCAAGTCACCTCTTATGTACCTGCCTACTTCCTCTTACCATGTCCTTCCAGAGAGACAGATGCTCTGCTACTTAGGACTTCGTCTCCCGGGGGTAGTAGTAACCACGTAGGTGCTGTGAGTGGCTATTTAACTTGAACTTTCTTAAATCAGGCTACCTCTCTCTCCTATCCACATCCAAAGTATTGGACACCTAATTTCCTGCAAAAGCTCTGGTACTTGTGGGGAAACAGGGCTACCCATGGTGAGGTGGTCTTGCTGAGGTCCCTGGGCAGGGAACGTGCAGCCTGAGGCCAGCAAGGTGCTGAGCTGTGGAGCAGAATGTGCCACAATGGGACCTGAGTTTGCCAGAGAAGATAGCAATAAACCTGGTCTCTCACCTATATAGAGGACTCTACAGTTTATAAGGCTTTTATGTCATTTTACTAAATCCATCCTCACTACATCCAATTTTACATTATCCTAATATTATCCCCATTTCACAAATGAAAAATCAGAGTCCAAGGAGCTTAACTGACACCCAAAGTTACCTAGTGGTATGAAAAACAATGATTTTTGTCAGTTTGGTTCATGTTTGAGATCCATTGTGGCCCATTTCATTTTGCAAAATTGAACAAAGGACAATTTTTCTTCAAATGTATTTATTTTAAGTTATTTGCACATTTAGATTTATATTCTATCTTATCCCAGACAAAATTTAGGCAAACACACACACACACACAGACTCGCACACACATAGACACATATTCTACCCGAACATGTGGGAACTGCTTTTTTGAAAGAATTTTGAACCCAAAACCTCAAATGATTTGTTTAGTTTTTGGTCAACAAACAAGAGCATTTGTGTTTCCATCGCTTCGTTTTGGGGCTTGTTTGCTTTTGCAGGGGGTGAGTAATGTCTAGCAAGCCCTCCTCTGTTGAAATCCAAATATACTCACATTGTGCACTTAGACCAAGCAGGAGGAAGCTGAGACCCAGGAAGCCGGCCAGATGTTTCCACTGCCTTTTCATGGAAAGCTAATCTTTTTATTTGTGTTTACTTGTTTGTTAAGTTGTAGAAGGGAAGTTCGAACAACACCAGGGCAATGAAGGGCAGAGAAGGTTAAGAGATACTGACAAAATACATGGGAGATCTCTGTGTGATCTTGCTTTCTGTTAGCCAGGGACATCTGAGGTCCTCGAGGGGCAGAAGGCACATGATCCTAGTTCTAACTCTGTCACTTTGGTAGTTGTGTAGTTTGGGGACAAGACACAATCTTTAAGAAATATGACTTTGAACCTTAGGACATGAGTGCTGAAATTAGACAGCTTGCGGCTTGAATCCCAGTTCCTCCTCAGGCAAGTCACATCCTATCTCTGAAGCTTTGGTTTTCTCATCCATAAATTGGAATCATTTCTTATTGGATTGTTGTTAGAAATTAATGACATAATCTCACTGACCCATTTAACAGATTGTCTTATCTTTCCAAATGCTCAGTTCTTTCATCTCCAGGTGAGTTGTGGGACCTCTTCCAGCTTGAAAGTTCTTGAAATTCACAGTGGTACCAGGAGTTCTTGGGAACCCCAGCTTTCACAGTAAGCTACCCTTTTCTTGGTCTCTGGCTGCTTCTCAAGGCTTTCCTTGTCTTTTCTTGTTACTGTGATAACTCAGGCGCCTAGTGGAGAAAGCCTCCCTCCATGTGAGTAAACATATTGACGATATGTATATATCTCAGACCAGGAGCTGTGGCCTGTGTAACCAAGGGAGAATTTCCACTGAGTTTTGAAATTAGCCAGTGGCATATGGACCCCGGAGGTAGGAAAATATAAGACATATGAATGTTATGTTTTGGAAATTTTTGTTTTTTTGACTTTTTTGGTCTTCCTTTGGTGCTTGCTCAGGCTGGACTCCTTACCTAAGATGTCTTCTCCCACTTCACTTTATCCCTCTGTCCTGCTGAGAGACAGTGTGGAGCAGGAGAGAAGCAGGTATTTCATATTCAGAAACAACCAAATCCCATCTTATTTTTGCTACTGCCTTGCAGTGTGACCTTGAGTATGAATTAAATAATCTGAACCTCCATAATGCAGGATCCTGTGATGGTTAAGAGCATGGGTGCTAGCTTCAAATCCCAATGGCACTACTTATTAACTCTGTGATTGTTAGCAGGTTACTGACCTTGTTTTGCCTGAGTTTCCTCTCTCATTGCTTATTGTAAAGACTACGTAAGTGATAGATAGATGATAGATGATGAATAAATCACCTAGAACGGGGCTCAGTGCATAGTAATATTAAATAAGATTCTACCATCAATATAATTATCATCATGAACTTTTTTACATGTAAAATGGATTATGAAAATCCTACTTCAGAGTCATTTTGAGGCAAAGTAGTTCCTTTTCTTTATTCATGCTCTCATTTAAGCTCAGCTTATATTTCTTTCTTTTAGGGTTTCTTTCCAAAAGGTTACTGTCTCAAGATGTAATAAATACAAAGCAGAAAACAGTACAGTTAGAACCATGAAATGTGGCAGAGTAAAGCCACTGTTAACTAGTTGAAAATAAGACTACAAGAGTTGCATTCACTAAGCAGTACTCCTTTCAAGAGTAATAAATAAATAAATGAATAAACTAAGATTTCAAATCATATTTTCAGTCCCTTCAGTCATTCTAGTAAACAGAGAGGTGTGAAAACCAACATAGGCAATACTACTGTGTGTAACAATATGTGTTGATAGAAAATTGGTTACACACGTCTGGTTTCATTCATTGTTAACCATGATTTAATAAAATAATTGTATATCATCGTGATCTCTTACCTAACCTCTGGTCCTTTTATTCACATCACTTGTCTCTTTCCATCTTTACATCCCTGTCATGTGACACCTAATAGAAGTACAATCAATGTTAGCTGTAAGATAATGTTAATCACAATCTAGTACTTTAAAATTCAAGGTCCTTGCAAAATCTACCTTTGTCTTACCAGTGGGCTTCCTGGACTTTCCCAGGGTGAGTCTCTCTTATCTTACCCTGTGTACTTATTTTGTTTTGTTTTGTTTTTGTTGTTATTTGTTTTGGGTGGCTGTAAAAGTTAAAAGGAATGCACAGCTTACCTGAATTAGTAATCAAGATTGCTGCCTCCAAAAATCTATTCTTCCTTGCTCTTTGTTTACCTACCTATTTGTGGAAAGCAAAGTGGTTTATTTTTGTTTGCAAAGTACAACTAGATGAGATTTCCCAGTATCCTTTCCATTAGGTGTGACCGTGAAACTCAGTTTTCTTCAAGTGAATGAACATAAATGCTGGCCCTCCTTTCAGGCCTGACCTGGGCACCCTCCTACATATGCTCTTCCAGTCTCACATTCTCTTCTCGGCACTGAGATGTCCACACCCAGGGAACAACGGAGTAAATATATCAAGCCCCCATCAATATGGAGGGGAGTGAATTTGTCAACTCCCACCCAGAACTGTTACATGGGCAAGAAATGCGTTTTAATTGTGTTAAGCCCTTAAATTTTGTCTGTTCTCACAGCCTACTTAACACAATATAGTCCACAGAAACAGAATCTTTTGTTCAGAAAAATATGAACACTGATTCAGCTAAGCCACTGAAGTGTAGGAAGTTCAGCTGAGTCACTGAAGTGTAAAGGAAACTAAAACCCCTTTGGGTCACTAAGTACCAGAAATAATATTTGGCAAATGGAAGGTGTATTGCAGAATTCCTCCCCTATAATTAATCTTAGAAGCCCACAATGCTCAGTATTATAATCCCTGCTTAATGGATGAAGGATCTGAAAAAGAGAAAGGTGACACAATTTGCATAGCAGTGAGAGATTCAAAGGCAATGTGAATGAAGTCCAAAATCCTTTTGCACATTGCTCATTCCCCAAGATGTTGAATGTGGGCCAAACAAGCATCCTATAAGTTGATATGTCAATTTTGCTTTTAGATACTTTTGTGTGAGCAGTTTTTATTTCTGTTTTGTTTTTGACCACATACACTTGAACTGATTTGTGAGGAGTCTCCACTGGTCTGGACAGTTAAGAGCTTGATGTATAGCTTGTTGTCAGGTCAGAGGAGCTGACTGTGGCTTTCCTGGCCCTTTATAGGGTTCATGGCCTTCCTAGCCTCTGTCATACCCTTCAGAGTGACTGCCTTGTCTACATTCTTCATCTTTTTGTGTAAACAGGACACCCAAACCCATTTATGCAACTTTCAAGAGAGCTTTATAAACACAGAGATGCCTTTAAGCCTCCTTTTCCCGCTTGCTTTAGGGGAGGCTGGGGTATGGAAGCTAGTCGTCTTTCATCTGGGTCATCTCAGCCATCTCTGTGCTTCACTGTCACCTTCTACAAGAGAACAAGCTGATATAAAGTTGGGTCTTTTCAACTTTCTACCATCAAGGAACCCACTCTATACCTTTGATCTCAAGGGTCTCTGAAATTTGTAAAACTGGAGGACCACATCTTAGCTGCAGTGCCTAGTCTCCTATCTGGCACAAAACTGAAGGTTGCTAAGTATTTGCTGAAGATCCTGGAGTCCACAAAACTTAAGTCTTAGGTTTGTGGATCTTTGCCAAATATTTTAGATGCTCTCCCCATCCAAGCACATGGTGGGACTGCATTGCCAAGGGCCCTTATGACCACGCTGGGCCTCTGGACTTGTCCTGGTTAATGAGGTATGAGAGGAATAATTAACCCCCAGTGCAAGGTCCTCAAGAGTCTCTTTTCCCTCCACAGGGGATGGTATTCTAGACAGGGGTTGTTCTGGCAGCCCGGGTCCTGCAGTGGGAACAAGGCAGAGTGGATCACCCTGCTGACCCAGTCACATGCAGTAGAAGCTGAAACAACCCTTTCTTGGCTTAAGGCACTGAGATTTTGTTGGTTAGCATAGTGTAATGTATCCTATTCTGACTGAATCATTAAATTAAATCATAATTAATGGATTTTCTCATTTTTAATAACCACAGAAATATATAACTGTCATTCAAAGCCTCTATCAAGAATGAACAGAGTAGTATGACTCATGAAACTGATAGGTCTCTGCCAAAACCAAAGAAAGAGATAATTTCAGTAGCAATAGTCTCAACAGGACACTTTTAATCCACTTAAGATAAACATAACTTATGTTAGGCTTTTTAAAATTAACTTTCCATGGTTTTATTGCTGCATTATAATTGTACATAAATAGCGGGACTCACTCTTACATATCTGTACATGCGCACAATAAAACAGTACAGTTTGGTCAATATCATGCCCCAGTTGTTACTCTTTCCCTCCCTTCCTCCTTCCCCCTGCCCTTCCCTCTCCTGGTCTCCCTGCTATATTCATGACACGCCCACTTTTCTCTTCCTTTTTCTTCTTTAACTTCCACATATGAGAGAAACAGAGGACCCTTGACTTTCTGAGTTTAGCTTATTTCACTTAAAATAATATTCTCAAGTTCCACCCATTTTCCTGCAAATTACATAATTTCATTCTTATTTACTGCTGAATAAAACTCCATCATATGTATATACCACATTTTCTTTACCTATTAACCCATTGATAGATAACTAGGCTGGTTCCACAGTTTGGCTCTTGTGGATTGTGCTGTTATAAACATGAGTATGCATGTACTGCTATAGTAGGCTGATATTAGTTCT
This sequence comes from Sciurus carolinensis, assembly GCF_902686445.1. Classification (NCBI taxonomy): domain Eukaryota; kingdom Metazoa; phylum Chordata; class Mammalia; order Rodentia; family Sciuridae; genus Sciurus; species Sciurus carolinensis. The sequence continues at coordinate 164,618,751 of NC_062213.1, forward strand.
TTAGGATAAATCCTGAGGAGTGGGGGAGCTGGGTCATATGGTGGTTCCATTTCTAGTCTCTTGAAAAACCTTCATACTGCTTTCCATACTGCTGTGTTAATTTTTAATGATGCCAACAATGTAAAAGTATTCCTTTTCCTCGATATTTTTTCCAGTATTTATTATTGTTTGCATTCTTGATAATTGCCATTCGAAATGAAGTGAGATAAAATCTCCATATAGTTTTGATTTGCATTTCCTTAATTGCTAAAGATGTTTAATGCTTTAAAAATATATTTGTTGGCCATTTGTATTTCTTCTTTTGAGAAATGTCTATTTAGTTCACGTTCCCCTTTACATATTGGGTTATTTTGGGGTTTTTGGTTATTTTGAGTTATTTATATGTTCTGAATATTAATAATCTGTCAAAAGAGAAACTAGCAAAGATTTTCTCCCATTCTGTAGGCTCTCTCTTCACATTCTTAATTGTTTCCCTTGCTGTGCAGAAGCTTTTTAATTTGATGCCTTCCCATTTATTAGTTCTTGATATTATTTCTGAGCTTTAGTCAACTATGTCTTACCTGTCTCCTTGACCCAAATCTCACAAGGACTTGGAACTTAGTGGAGGTTCATTAAATCCTGTTGAGTACAAAGTCTTCTGTAAGCACAGGGCAGATACAACTAGAAATGTAGCCTTCCTCTAGTCTAGCATCTTGAATCCCTTATGTTATACTTTTAAACATTGGATGAAACTTGAATTCTCATGACTTTGCCTCTGTTTTTATTTTCTGTGCACAGTTCAGACACCACTGGTATTGCATCTTTGGTCTTTAAAAACTGGAAAGAATATGCTCTTTCGTAGCAGATAGAAACTTCTTTGACTTCTCTGGACCTCAGTTTTCTTACTTGTCAAACAGGAATGACAAATACTACCCAACAGACTTGTCAGGACCATGAATTGAAAAACTATGTCTACTGTACTTCAAGCAGCATATGACACATATATAATGGGCTTTCTGAGGGTGTTGGATACCTGTCAGCTTTAATTAAGGTGAGTCTCGGTTTTGGTGAGTCCTGACTGGTCCCTGTTTGTGCTAATTCTTATATTTTTTTCTAAAACACAATGAAATCATTTTAATTTTTCTAATTTTTATTTTTAATTGACATAATAGTATGTATTTATGGGTACAATGTGATGTATGGCATATGTACAATTGAGAATGATTAATGTACCTTATAGACTTGTCTTTTTTGTGGTGAGAGCATATAAAACAGACTCTTCTAGCAATTTTGAAATAGGCAATACATTAATACTGACCATAGTCACCCTGTTATGCAATAGATTTCTAAAACTTATTCTTCCTGTATAACTGAACTTTTTACCTTTGAACATCTCCCTATTCCCCATAGCCACCCAACCCCAGTCTCTGGTAACCACATACTATTCTCTACTTTTTCTATGAATTCACATCTTTAGATTCCATATGTAGATGAGATCATGCAGTATTTATATTTATGTGCTTGAATTATTTCACTTAGCATGGTGTCCTCCAGATTCATCTATATCATTGAAAATGACTGGATATATTTCATTATACATATGTATGCATAAATGCATATATACACACATGTGTACATTATATATACACACACACACACACACACACACATATATATCACATTTTATCTATACATCTACAAATGGACATTTGTGTTGTTTTGCGTAATTAGTAATAGTATTCCCTTTTATTCTCAGATATTCCTGTTTGTCAATAGACTATGTGATTGCAGGAGCTCTGCATGTTCATGTTGCTATGCTCTTGCTATTCAACATAATTTAACTGCTGTCCTCTTGGAGGTCCTCTTGTTCAGTCAAGATAGGACCTGCTTTATACTGCAAGGTGTCCAAGATAGGACCTGCTTTATACTGTAGTTTTCACTTGGATGTGAGACTGAGGCCTCCACCTCTGTCAGAGACCTAGAGCTCAGGGTTGGGGAGTACCCAGAGATCCTACAATCCAATGTTTCAGTTTTCCACAGGAAACAGACCAGAGGGGGAGTGTAGCAGTGGCCTGCTCTTATGCTCCCTGTTGCCTTTTCTATACTCTAGTCAGTACTTGAGTGTCTTAGCCCTGGAGCCAGGTTAGAGGGTTCAAGTCTCAGCTTGGTTATAGTGTGTACCTTCTGGAAGAGTCAAGAGAATAAATTCTCAGAGCACCTGGGGAACACAGTGAGCTCTCAGATAACCTTGCCTCCCTTCTGTCGTCTTGACCAACTCACCCCATGGTTCCTGCTACTGGCATTGTTATTTTGTTAGATACTGAGGTGCACAGTGCTTGAATAATCTTCATTCTCAAGGAGTATCTTATCTTGTCCTCTGGATCCTTACAATTTCTTTATTACTGGTTCATTTTATTTTAAAAGGGAGGACAAAATGTCTAAGGAGAATCTAGCCATTCCGTCTCATAATGGCACTCTCCAAATCTGAAAGTTAATAACAATATAATGATCATGGACACAGACATCCACACCCAGACTGCCAGGGTTCAAATCCTAGCTCTGCCTTTTATTAGCTATGTGGCTTAAATAAGTCCCTTCACTGTTTTCGTGCCCTGGTTTCTCATCTACAAAATGGGGGTGATCAAATGAAAATTCCCCATGGAGTTGTTGCTAGTCAACGAACTAACATAAACAGAGGACCTCAATAAAGGACCCAGAACAGTGTGTAGCATGTAGTAAATGTTGTGAATTTAAAATTAGTTTTCTTTGTTTTTTTTGGTACTGGGGATTGAACTCGGGGAAACTAGACCACTGAGCCACATCCCCAGTTGTATTGTGTATTTTATTTAGAAACAGGGTGCTTAACGCCTCACTTTTGTGGAGACTGGCTTTGAACTCAAGATCCTCCTGCCTCAGTCTTTCGAGTAGCTGAAATTACAGGCATGCACCACTGCACCTGGCTAAAATTGGTTTTAAATGTGTTGATAACTTTGTCTTTGGTATCTTTCCACCTTCTCTCTTTAGTGAAACCCTGGCCATCATTTCATGGACCATGATTCATTTTTGTTTATTATACCATTATTATTATACAGCAATACAAATAATGGGGAATCAACTGCAATCCCGGTATCCCCCTTAAACTATCTGTTTTTTAATTACCAAGTTTTTCTGGAAGTTTCTGACAATTCATGCTCACAAACTAATCATACTACATTAGCTTATTTTTTTTTCTTTTTCTCTATTTTAACTTAATTTCGAGACTTACTGAAAAGTTTTAAGAATAGCGCAAAGACTTCCTGTGTAACCTTAGCCTTTTCTCAGATTTCCCATGTTATTATCTTACTATGTTCTCTGTTTTCTTCTCTCTTTCTCTTTCTGGTGTATTCTGAAACATTTGAGAGTAAGTCGCCACCATAGTAGTCCTTTCCTCTGAAGAGTTTCAGTGTGTGTTTTCTAAAAACAAGGATATTCTCTTACATAGTCACAGTCTAAATATGAAAACTAGAAAACTATCACTGATATAATACTACTGTCTAACTGTACAACTTATCCACTATTTGCCAACTTTTCCTATCATGTCTTTTTTCGCTCTATGGTTGAAGTTTAAAAAATTTTTATTGTATAAATTTAAAAGATACAGCATGATATTTTAATAGACATATTCATAGTGAAATAATTACTGTAGGTAAGCAATGTAACATACCCATCACTTTCCACAGTTACCTTTTAAAAAGTGTGTGTGTGTTAGGAGCATCTAATATCAAATCTTAGCCAATTTTTAATCAATATATCATTGAACATCGGCCTCCCCCTCTGTATTAGATCTCTAGACTGACTTAGCCTATGTAACTTCAAGTTTGTACTCATTATTGTGCCAATAATGTCCTTTATAACAAAAGAAGACCATACTTTACATAAGATTATTCAGTTGTCCCATCTCTTGGGTCTCATTTAGTTTGACCCAGTTTTGTTCAGTCTCTTTGTTGTTCATGGCATTAACATTTTTCAAGTGTTGCGGGTCAGTCGTTTTTGTGGAATGTCTCTCAATTTGACTTTATCTGTTTCTCCCATGATTATGTTTAAATTATGAATTATTTTAGCCAGAATACCACAGAATGAGGCTGTGTCCTTTTCAGTGCTTCATGCGAGGACACACATGGTGTCTAGTTGTCCCATTATGGTGATTTTAACTTTGATCTCTCATTTAGGTGGAATCTGCCAATTTACTATAAAGTTCTTATTTCTTCATTGTGATTGGTAAGTGACTTTGGGGGAAATACCTTGAAACTAGATGGATGCTTTCTTATTCCTTAAATTCTTACACACCAGTTTTTAAATTTAGTTGTTTGTGGGTGCCTTCTAATTACACATAACAGTGGGATTCACTATGCCACAACTGTGCGTGCACCTAATGTAACTGGATCAATCTCCTTCCTCAGTAGCCTCCCATTCCTTCCTCTCCTGGCTCCACTGATCTGCTTGCTCCAGTCCACTGATCTCCCTTCTTTGCCCACTCATTTTAATGCTCATTAATAATGCTTTCCTGAACCAATTATTATTGTTCTGGTGGTTGAGTCTGTGCTTCCATAACAAGGTACCACAGACTGAATCATTTATAAACAACAGAAATTTACTGCTCATTCCTGGATGGAAGTCCAGGATCATGGAGCCTGTAGGTTCTGGCAGGGCTGTCTTCTGCTTCTGAGATGGAGTCTTGCTACTGCGTCCTCCATAGAGGATGAGCACCGTGTCCTCACATGACAGAAAGCCTGGCAAGTGAGCCTGGTTAATCCCCTCCAGCCTTTTTATAAGGCCCTAATCCCACCCATGAAAAAGGGGAGGTGGCCTTACAGCCAAACATCTAAAGAACCAATCGCTTAACTCTGTTGCTTTGGCAGAAAGTTTCAACAAATGCATTTGGGGGAATATATTCAGATCATAGCAGTTGTCAAAGGGCACTTTTCTAAATCCAATGTTTTTCGTACTTTCATTAGCTGATTTTTTACTATAAGGGAAAACCACCCCTCCCACTATCACCCCCCTTTGCTTACTCAGATTCATATGGACTCATGTATGTATTCTATTTTTATTCAATGGCTTTTCATCTTTATATACTTGTTTTGATGCCCAAATTGTACTGCTGGCCACCTCTAGTCATTTTACAAGTCTGTTTCAAAAACTCTGCCTTTCAGAAGGCTGGCCCACTCAGGCTGTCTGTAACTCCCTCCTGCAAGCTTCCCAGTTCAGCTCTATATTCTCAATGCTTAGCACTGTGGCTGGTGGACAAGAGCTCTCAGTTCATACTTGCTAAAACTGTGAATGAATGGAAGAAAGAAAAACCAAAAACTATGCTTAAATTTCTGTCAGTCTGCCCTCAATTCCTTTTCAGGGCACTGGCTTCAACTAGCAGAAGGAAATTATCTATTAACATTCATAGCAGGCCACTGTGAGTCTTGCAATAGTGAGGCGCAATCCACGTGGATTAAATCGTTGACATGTTTGAACTTAACATAAATGTTTCTCCCATTTCAGAGGCTGCCTGCCAATTCTGATCTCATATCCTTATGGTTTCTTTACCGTTTGCTCCATGTAGTGTTTCCTCTATCAGTTCTTCATTAAGGACCTCTCTGCCCAAAGATGAAATAAAGGGATATAATCGACATTTCCATCAGAGGTAGCCACTCTTGTGGAAAAAGATCTGTAACTCTGGGTGAGTTGCTCAACCTTACTGGAGTTTGTTTCTGCCACTGAAATAGTGCCCATTGCATCTTTGATACTAAGGTCTTCTGGGCTCCAAATGAAGTGACCTACTTGAAACTGGACAGTCTGCTCTCTGGAGCTTCTCCACCTTCACACTTGGAATGGTATTTGTCTTTTATTTATTTATTTTTTTTAACTGTGATCAACGGAACATTAAAAGCCAATAACAAATTTTATTAGGAAATGCCACAGATGAAAAAAGATTGTTCTTTATGCTGTACTGAAAACTCTTCTGTAAGTTTAGGATTAGCATTTTTTTTAATTTTTATTTTTTATTTTTAAATTTTTTTTATTTTTTACAGACTGCATTTTGATTCATTGTACATAAATGGGGTACATCATTTCGTTAAATGGTTGTGCATGATGTAGATTCATACCATTCGTATAATCACACATGTACATAGGGTAATGATGTCTGCCTCAGTGCACCATTTTTCCTTTATTGACAACTTCCTCCTGCTCTCTCAGGACTCTGCTATTTACCACCTTCTTAAGTGTGGCCTTCTTGAGTGGCACAGTGCTCCACCCCCCAATCTCTGTTCTGTGTGGACACAGTGGTGCATTGAGATATACACTTCCTGTTCACAAGCTAAGGGCACATGCCCACTTCCCGCCCCCCTGAGCTGCACCTAATGTCTCTCCTCACTCCCCGGCAGCATTGTGCATTTGTTCTTTTGCGTAATCATGATCCTACAATTTAACTTTCAGCTCTCTGACTGTGAAAACCTCCTTTAGCTCCTTTGAATCCCTCCTCTCAGAACAAATTGTACCCCAAATACTTGGGTATAGCCTCTCTCTGAGGGTCATTCTAACCCAAGAAATCACCTAGATTTGGGAAGGAAAAAACTTTTGTAGATGGCAAAATGGACTGTAAGGACCAGAAAAAAAAGCATATTAAAATAAAAGAGTAATAATATTTTAACCAGGATTTTTTTAAGCTTTACTTTACTTTGGTTGTTCATTTCTGTCAAAGAAATGTTCACTCTTTCATGTGATTCCTAAGCATTTGCAACCAACTCTATTTTCATTTTCTCGTTTCTCGTCTTTTCTCCATATGCAACCCAGCTTATAGCTAATCTTACGGTTCTCCAATACGTCTTTCCTGAGTTTGTCTCAAGATGTCCCTTTTGCCTGTCCTATAAATCATTTTTCCTGTCCTATAAACCTCAACTCCACCTGGAAAATTCTTGCCTTGATCAAAATTTGTATTTCCTGTCATCCTCAACTCACCCCCAGGGCAAAAGGGTGAATATTGAATATTCCTAAGCAATAGCACAAATCAAGGGCCTGTGCTACTTTCTGATTTGGAGCCAGGAATATTGCCTGATGCAGAGTGGACATACTGTAATATTTCTGAAGGATTGAAAGTGGAACAATGTGGGAGGGAGTTAATAGTCATCAAGTACTTAGTATTCCAGCTTTGATCATGCTATCTCTTTTAATTTTCACACCAACCATTTTTGCAGTAAATCTTATCCTTAATTTTAAATTAAAGACACTGGGAATCAGGGAGTGAACAACTTGTCTTTGATCACACATCTATTAAATAGAGAAAATCAGTCCTCTCTCCAAAATGGATATTATCACAGTTACATCTAGAAAGTATTTCATCAATAAGATGTAATTGCTAACTTTTTTGTTTAATTTGCTTTTTAACTCGTATAGATATTAGGACACAAAAGTTACTGTCTTGGTTTTGCTGCTTTTTAGTTAGTGTCTTGGTTTTGCTGCTTATTATCTGTGTGCCCTTGATTAGCTTTTAAAGGGATCAAATCAGTTATTATCCCCTTTAAAAAGTGTTTCCTGAACCCTGAGCCTGGACAAAATGTATTTCCTCTGTTTTTCTGATAAAATGTATGAAAATCACTGCCATTAATTCAAGTAAGCACCACCTTATTTGTCAATTCACTCTACTATTTTTCCCTTAAGAACTGGGACTGTGTCTTAAATATCTTTTCTTCTTCATGTCTTGCCCAAGGACTGGCATGCAGCAGATCTCCATTAAATATTAATAAATACATGAAAGAATAAAATTCCTTATCCTGTCTAGGCCTTACCTTTCTAATCCAGAAAAAGAAAAGTTAGGATTGGATCAGGAATGGCACAAGTGTAGAACATATGCTACTACTTCTATTCTGTGTCTTTGACAGACATTACAAGTCAATTACCTATTCTGTTCTGGGCATAATTGCAACACCTTTTTCACAGGATGCCCCTACTACCAAGGAACTTTATTGCTACCTGTGGTCTCAATGATTTTTCCATGACATTCTCAGAGCCTGGTTCCTCCCCTTCAGAAAGAAGTGTAAGATGCTCTCTAAAGGTGGGGAATAAGAAGGATGATAGATGACAGTCTTACCGCTCTGTCACTCCTAAATTTTCATCCCAGCATTCCTGATTTGACAAGTGATTTAGCATCCCAGGCTGGGGAAGGATGGATGGATGAATTGGGCCTCTGTGCCTGGCCGTTGGGCAGGAAATTAATAAGAATGCTAGCTGACATGATCTATGGCACTGTAAGCTCATTATGCCTGATTAGCTTCCAGTCTTTCACTCCCTCTGACAGCTACAGGGCCTCAGGGTTTCCAATGGCAACCGTTTCCCTTTCTCTAATTGATTGCTAGGTCTCCAACCGTGAAACCAGACCCTCCCACAGACTCCTCGTAGTGGGGGCCTTTCTGCATCATGTTACCTTCTTCTCTTTGGCAGTGGGAAGGTGAGCTCCCAGATTGTCTAAGTGGTGTTGACAGTGAAGCACTTTGAACTCAGGAAACAAAATTTGAAGGGATCGATTCAGTTCAGTTGATTAAGGTTCTTACAGAACAACTGTGTGGACATCTGTGTTCAGTATAGAGTTGGCAGTAGAAGTAGATTATATGATGCTGAAAATAAGGGAGAAGGTTTTAAATTCATTTTAACAAATAATTATGATGTATGATGGCACCAAGCAATATACCTTCACCTTGAATTCATATTTACAAAGCATTAACTATATTACTGTGCCCTCAAAATCAGGCTAGACTCCCTCTGGAGTCTCCTCTCATCATCCTGGACACCTAATCTTGTTTCCCCAAAACATACACACTTTTTTTTCTTATCTACTTCAGTCACATTTTTGATTTCTATGTCTTGCTTTTTGCGAGTTATGAATTAGCCTACCCATTGTGAAGAGGATCTATAGGTTGAGATTTCAATTCCAACAGAGGTGAGTGAGCAAATAAGTAGTGAAGACATCATAGAACAAGCACTGCTGGAAGCCTAATGATTATTCTTATGAATATGAGTTCTAAACACTTAACACTTTGAGTGCTGTTGATGATTTTTCTCCCATAAGCAGCCCAGCAGAGACTTTTGGTAATATCTTGCTGTACTTAGAAAGAGGGTGGCCAAGCTCCAAACTTACTGCTTCAGAGCATCTTCCTTGACTCGATGACACAAGGTCAGGTTCTCTATTGTGTTGATTGAAATTGGGTTCTAAAAACACTGCATAACTTGTAGAATATCGTGAAAATACTAATAATTCTTAGCTACTTTTAGGACGTGGTCAAAAGAAGGTAGAATGGTAAGATATGCTTTTGCTTCGACCCTTTGAGTTAGGTCTACTCTCATGTATCCTTACAGAAAAGCCATTTTTATTCCTCCCAGTCTTGATGACCACCCTGCTACTGACTGTTAGTCCTAGCCACATCACCAACATGGCCCAAGAAGTGATGGGACCTGAATATTGGCTTAGGACAACTCAGATGCGAATTTGATGGCATTTAAAGAATATCAACCGGGCAGACTAACTCAGCCTCCTCTAAACTGTCTCTTGGTGATCCCACAAGAAAACAATATTTGAAATAGTGGTAAGGGCATTGTTCTTGGGCAGACTTTGTGGATTTTAGTTCTCCAGTTAAGAGAAAAGCAGAGGCCCGTGCTTACTCACAATCGCGGTCTCTTGTCATAAGTAAGACATTCTGGCCCAAGTTTTATTCCACTTTCAAGAAAGTTTTCTAAATACTTTAAGATGCCCTTTTTTCCTTCTTCTTCTTCTCTTCCAGGGCTCATGGAAGGTGGGGTGGTTTGCTTGCCATGTGAATTCGAGTGAGTCACTTTGCGTCTTTAAAGCTGTTTCCTCATATTTAAAATGAGAACCAAACTCTACACTGCCTGCCTCCTAAGGCTGTTTGTGGCACTGAATGAGTAAAACAAGGGAGATCCCGTAACACTCTGTAAACATACAAGGAGTCTGTATCATCAGGGGTCTTTGAAGGAAGAGGAGGGTCCAGGCTGTCTTTGCACATCAGCATCAAAGTTCACAAAATCAGATTGACACGTACAAATTAATAGTTCCATCTGAACACGCTCACTGGACAAAAACAAGCACGGACATGGAAGCCCGGCTGACCCACTTGCCCTGTCCCTGCCCACTTACTGAATACGCATCTTTGTGGCTTTGGACAGCTTGCACAGAGAAGTGATCAAGGTGAAAAAGTGATCTTTTCTTCTTTTTCATACAATCAAAGATTAGCCTAAGTTATGAAGACTGGAATTTTAGTTTCAACAGCAATAATGAGAACAAATTAATGTTGAATAGATCTGATTTAGCAAAATAAGACAGGAAGTTTTTGTGAATGTGGGTGCTAATCGAATTTACATAATAGCTTCATTGGTGGTTTTCTTTCCAATAAAGAGCCAAGCAAAGAGTTTTTCTCAGATCTTGGCATGGTTTCAAGCAGTTCTGGGTTCCAATCTTGATCAAAGTACTTATGTCCTCTGTGTGTATTATAGGCAGTATATTTACTTTCAACCATTTTCAGATATAGTTTTATGTCATGTAAATCATGTGACCTGTGAGCCTTCTCACTCTCACTCTTGGAAGCAGTAATCTTTAAAACTTTGGGAAGAAGCAAAGCACCTTCCCCAAATATCAGTCATTGCTCAGTTTTGACTTTGAAATTAGATATTTGCTTGAATCCTTAATAAGTCAAAAGGCTTAAAGCTGACTTTTGCTGTGGAAGAATTTATCAGTGATGATGTATATTTGACTGTCACAGAAACTTGCCTACTAAGAGAAGCAGTAGGGTTTATTTTTCTCACATAACAAATCCAGAGGCAGGTGGTCCAGAGCTTCTGTGGTGGCAATATAAGACTGTGTGGACTCCGTGATAGAGAATTCTATGTGTCAACTTGGCTAGGCTATAGCCTCTAGTTATTCAATCAACTGCTGATCCAGGTTGCCATGAAGGTATCTTATAGATTGATTAAACTCGGTAATAAGTTTATGTAAGGAAGCTTCTTCTAGTTCATCTAAATGGGCCTGATTCAGTCCATCAAAGGACTGTAAGAGCATATCTGAGGTTTCCCTGAGGAAGTCCCTTTCTACCCATAGACTATAGTTTCACCCTATACCCCAGAGTTCCAGCTTGCCCCCCTAATGACTGCCCTGTGGTTTCAAATGTACCAAGCCAGATCCCATAATCACATGAGCCACTTTCTTATAATAAATCCCTATCTGTCTATCTCTCTATCTATTATCCACCCATCCATCCATCATCCATCTCCCACAACTGACACAGTCCCAGACTCTTGCTTCCTTTCTCCATCATCAGCCTTAGTGCCTGCGAGTGGCTACTGAATTGCTAGGCATGAGTCTGTGAGCCTGACAGGAACAAGGAGAAACAAGAGGGCATAAACCAAGATACTGACCCCCTCCCAACTTTGTTTCTTTTCAATAAGGAAAACCCTACCCAACAACTTTCAGTCATATTTCACTGGCTGGGGGATTTGGTCACATGACCAGCTCTAGCAAACTGAGTCAAGGAAGGAGAATGCTTTTAGTTGGGCACATTGTGACTCCAAGTACAACAGAGGGAGCTATAAGAAGGAAAAGGGGGGAAATGGATATTGCTTTAGTAATGGCAGAAAAGATTTTTAAAAGTCCTTTATCATATGAAGAACCAAACCTGAACATCTTAGCTCTTAGAGTTTCTTTTATATTCTAGAAAATTTTCTCCTTCTAAATGTGATAACTAGGACTTGTGTTTTACCACCTTAAGGCAGGAGTTGTTCGTTTGTTTGTTAATTTGTTTTTTTAGTTGTGGATGGACACAATATCTTTATCTTACTTATTTATTTTTATGTGGTGCTGAGGATCGAACCCAGGGCCTCATGCCTGCGAGGCAAACGTTCTACTGTTGAGCCTTAGCCCCAGTCCAAGGTAGAGGAGTTTTATGAGTTAAAAATGTGAATCCAGAACACTATTCCTTCCTACCTGAGAGATCCTGAGAATAAACATGCCATAGAGACAGGAGAGGCAGGCAGAGTGCACCCTGACCTCTCTCTGTGCCTCAGCACCGTGTGGGGAGGGACAGTGGTGTTAGGTGAGTGAGGTCGGGGGAGAAGGTGTTCTTCTTAGCTTTATTTAGTCCCTGAAAGCTGATGCAAAGCAAACTACTCGGTTCACAATAGGGAGGCCGAGGGAGAGATCAGAATTTGGGTTTTCCAAGCTGCTCAGATTTTCCATGGCATGATCAGTTATTGCAGATTTTCCACATGACCCTGGAAGGCCTGGAAAATCATTGAAATGAGGAGTAGCAGGCTTTACATGGTATCTTCTGTAGCAAGGGTGAGAGCCAGGGACAGGATGAACCACGACGACACTGAAATCTGCAGCCTCTGCGATGTCAGAGAGTCATTAGGAAGCAGCCAGGTCCAGTAAAGTTGAGAGGGTGGAGGTGGAAGGATGGTGGAGAAAGAACACACACACACACACACACACACACACACACACGCACACAGAAAGAAAGAGAAGAGAGAGAGCAAGTTGCCAGTTTAGCCTTCAGTAGCAGGGATCATGGTAACACTCAGGAGCAGTTGCCAATAGCCCAGGGAGCAGCTCCAAATGACCCTACCACAGAAGAGGCCACCAATGCTTCAGGCCCAACACCCGGACACACACTTAGGGAAGAGCAAGAGAAGATGGCCAAAATATGTGAGAATGAGCAAACCTTGACCTAAAGAAAGCCAAACAAAACCCCCAAGGAGTTGTTACATTATTTTGCATTGGCTAGAAGTATAGCCAGCTAGATGACAATAGTCTCCCTCCCAGCTACCTCTCTGCCCAGCTACCTCCTGGGCAGAGTCTCCTTAATAGCTAAACTCATGAGAGTTGAGGGGAAAATGAACTGTATTTCTTTGACTACAACAAAGTGTTATTTTGCAACCCCTCTACTTGCCACATAAAAACAATGGTATTTATCCTGCAACGTGGTTGGAAGAATAAAAATGAAATCTTGTCCCCTCTATAAGAACGTGTTTATATTAGCTTAATTTCAATCACCTGCGTGCACTATGGGCCGTGCGTGTGGGAGGCAAGGCTGCCCTGGAGTTGGCAAGAGGAGGAAGGTGCACAGAGCACACCCAGAACGAGCAAATCTTCCCCACTCCCTTCACTCATGTTTGCAACCACATCACCTCATCTCTTCCCCTATCACGCATCACTGTGTTGTTTATGAATTTTCATATGACTATTGTACATCTCAAGAAGGACAAGAGCCATGTCTGATTTCTCTCAAAAGCAGGTATGTGATAGGCATGCAATACTTAGAAAATTAATGATATCATTACTTCTCTGGGTCCCTGGAAACTCAGCTTTTATACAGTCAACCCAGCAAATCCATAGATGAATGATCAAAGGGAAAAAAGTCATAAAATATATTTCTTTCTACAATCATTATCCATTACTGTAATTTATTAATTTTATTTTACTTTTCAAGCCCCATGAATTATTAGCATTTTAATAAACATCAATGTTAAAATGTTTTTGAGTCAAATTTCAAGCATATGACCTATTTAATCTTCTAGTATAATACGTATACTTTTTAAAATTCATTTTTATTGTAAACAAATGGGATACATCTTGTTTCTCTGATTGTACATGAAGTAGAGGTATGCCATTTATGTAATCATACATTTACCTAGGGTAATAGTTTTTGATTCATTTTCTGTTATTTTTTTTCTTCCCCCCCACCCCACCCACCCCTCCTATCCCTCTATAGAGTCCCTCCTTCCTCCACTCGTGCCCCCTTCCCACCCCCTATATGTGTCATCATCCACTTATCAGTGAGATCATTCCTCCTTTGGTTTTTTGAGATTGGCTTATTTCACTTAGCATGATATTCTCCAACTGCATCCATTTGCCTGCAAATGCCATAATTTTATTATTCTTCATGGCTCATATACTTTTTAAGAAACAAAATTTTAAAAATTTTCCCTACGAGAATCACATATCTCAACCTTGTTTTCATTGTAATCTATTATTCAAGTTCATTCTTTGTGCCCAGTGTTGTGTGGTTGCAGGGAAAGGGACTTTTCCCTACCTAAGAACAACTGTGACTTGTAGGAAAGACGTTCCGGAATGACTTTCCAGAGTGTTTTCTCCAAAGGACTTGCCTGCAATGGGCTGAATATTGGCATGTTGCCAGATTCATAAGTTGGGACCTGATACGAAGGGTGACAATATTAAGAAGTGGGTTCCTTGAGAAGCGATTAAGTCATGAGAACTCTAGGGATGAGACTAAAGTGACTTTTTATATCCTTTTGGCTCATTCTGCCATACAAGGATGCCTCGAGAAAGTGCTACTTTTGAAGCAGAGAGCAAGACCTCCGGAACGCTGAGTGTGCTGGCATCCTGATCTAGGACTCCCTGTCCTCTATAATTGTGAGCAGTACGTTTATATTGTTTATAAACTATTCAGTCTAAGGTGTTTTGTTATAGAAGCCTGAATGGATTAAGATAATGTTTATGTGTGCATGTGTGTTTTATATACAGACTCACTTATATTTGCAGGTGTGTTTTATATACATATAAATTGACATCTGTATTTACCACACCCACATATATGTGTGTATCTGAAGTATAGTACTAAAGGAAGGAAACTGCAGCGATAAAGTCAAAGACAGAAGGTTCCTAATGACTAACAGTCCAACTGCTCTATTTTAGAGTTGAGGAAACTAAAGCCAAGAGAGGTCATGTGACCTTTTGGAAATCAGGTAGTCTGAGCGCTTCTCTTGAAAAGCTCTAGACTTTGAGTTGAAAGCCCTTCGCAGGACCCGTAGTGTTCCATAAATGCATCTTCTTACCTGGCTGGGAATCGAGTCCACATGACCAGCCAAGACACACACCACTCTTGAAAGATAATGATGAGAAGACTCGTTTCATCCTTAAGTGATCTTTTCGCACCTCCTCCATTCCCAGATGAATTCTCACCGTTCTCTTCTCTAAGCCTCATTGTTATTACAGCAGGAAATTGGAAAAATTCTCATGCCAAAATTGCTGTGCTGAAATTATAAAGCCACATAGAGCTGCTAATGGATGGTGTCTGTTGGGGAAGGAGGCAAGAAAGAGGAAGAAGGAGGGACGGGGAGGGGCAGACACTTAACGATGGAAAAATGGGAAAGGAAATGAAGAAACAGCCAGCGCAAAATTAGACACAGGAGCAGAGAGGGAGACAGACACAGGAAGTCAGAGAGAGAGAGAGAGAGGTGAGAGAGAGAGAGAGAGAGAGAGAGAGAGGAGCAAGGAAAAGCAGGGGCGGGCAGCTAAGGCAGAGATAGTGGAGGAGGTCCAAAAGCCAGAAGACTGAGAACAAGCTTATTTTTAAACGGCATATTAGTTACTTTTTAAACTAATATACTCCATATACATTTCTTCAACTTTCAGGCGACTTTTCAGATGATGTGTCTCCATATTTAAAAGATGAGGTCCAATCATTTATCTAAAAATACCAAATAAACACACTGTTTACTTGTAATTTAGAGATTTCTGTTTGGTAGTATATTTGCACTTTGGAAAGAGAGACAGAGAGAAGAAAGGAGAGAAGAGGGGAGGTGAGATAAGAGGAGACAGACAGAAGAAAACCCAGTACTAGCAACGAGATCTAGAGAGGCAGATTCAGAAACGGCAGAGAACTCCAGAGAGAGCCTGCTTGTGTGCCTGGACTTAGCGCAGTTCTGCAGCTCGTTCTCAGAAGTGAAGGAGGCAGGAGGCCTGGGAAGGGAGAGCCTAGGGAAGCAAAGGCCAAAAACATCCCTGGGTGAGGGGTTTTCGGTGGAGGCGGAGTTAGGACTGGCAGGGGTGTTCTCTCTCTCTCTCTCTCTTTTTTTTTTTATTGTAAACAAATGGGATACAAGTTGTTTCTCTGTTTGTACATGGCGTAAAGGCATACCATTTGTGTACTCATAAATTTACATAGGGTAATGTTGTTTGATTCATTCTGTTATTTTTTCCCTTCCCCCCACCCCTCCCACCCCTCCCACCCCTCTTTTCCCTCTATACAGTCCTTCCTTCCTCCATTCTTGCCCCCCTCCCTAACCCTAACTCTAACCCTAACACTAACCCCTCCCACCCCCCATTATGTATCATCATCTGCTTATCAGAGAGATCATTCATCCTTTGGTTTTTTGAGATTGGCTTATCTCACTTAGCATGATATTCTCCAATTTCACCCATTTGCCTGCAAATGCCATAATTTTATTATTCTTTATAGCTGAGTAATATTCTATTGTATATATATGCCACAGTTTGTTTATCCATTCATCAATTGAAGGACATCTAGGTTGGTTCCACAATCTGGCTATGGTGAATTGAGCAGCTATGAACATTGATGTGGCTGTATCTCTGTAGTATGCTGATTTTAAGTCCTTTGGGTATAGGCCAAGGGGTGTTCTCTTTTAGAGAATGGATCGGAAAGGGTCTTTCCAGTGGATGGTCCTGAAAAAATGGTGAATCTCTTCTTTCCAAGTTGATTATTAGTACTACAATCTCAATAGGTCTTATGGGCTAAATTGCATCCCCTCAAAAGACACATGTGGAAGACCTAATCTTGATTGTGACTATATGCCTTAAGGAGGCAATTAAGGTTGCACGAAGTCATAATGGGGGGGCCCTTAACCTGACAGCATTGGTGTTCCTGTAAGAACAGACAACAGATTTCCCTGTCTTTCTCCTCTGAGTGAAAATACCATGTGACTTTCACACCCATTTTATAAAAGGGCAAGTTTATGATGGTCCCTCTTTAGAGATCCAGTTTCCTGAGGGCTCATCAGGATGTGGCACAGGTTGAACCCAGGTCTCCTGACTCCCTCCAGGGTTGTCTTCAGCCAGAAATGCTGCTTCCCTGGGAAGAAGTTAGAATTCACTTAGAGTGACCACTTGTTTAAATTTATCTGAAAAATAAAATGTGTTTCTTCAGTGCTTAATGTGATCATAGCCAGGAATTTTTGGCAAACATTTTTATCATCACCATACATTCTGGTGTACTAATGGATTGAAGGGGGTGGTGGAGCATGACACCCATTTGTAATGCATGGGGGTGGGTAGTGGAGAGAGAGAGGAGGGTAAGAGAAGCCCCTCTGGAAATAGAGACACCACGTGAACCATTGGAAGTTACATTAAACAGAGAGGAGGACTGTCAAAGTCCTGGAACTGAAAAGAAATCCAATACTGTAGCTTCAAGGCAGAATGACTTAGAAGTCAGGGCAAGAAAAATAGAAAATGACATCTGATACAGGAAAATGTCTTTGACCTGGACAATAAAATAAAATTAGCCTTCACTGCATGTTGAGAATGCAGGGTTTTAAAAGAAGAGAATTTTGGCAATGGTAATGACTTAAAACTTTATGCAATGGAAAAACTTAACCATACATTGGTATAAATACTTTTTGCTTTGAATCTGGGGGGTGACAGTTTCAAAATACATTTTGCCCCATCCTCCCAGATGTGGAAAATGTATAAAAACTTAAGTAGAGCAGCAAATATACCATTTGTGGTAACTGAAACAATCATTGGGTGTTCAGAACTCTACTCTTTTGAGAAAGGTAATAGTAATGGAGCAGAACTCTATTGTCCATGCTTGAAAGTAAGAGATATTGGAGTCTTTGAAAGTATGTATATTTTCATATGTACAATATGGAAAAATTAAAGAATAAGATTTCCAAACTTTTTAATGTACTTTTGTCAATTTTGTTGACCTGTTCACAAAACTGAAAACTTGGGACTCAGTGGGTTAAGTACCCAATTATCATAGCAGAGGCCAAATCACCACGCATCCACATTTGACTTTTTCACCTTCATTGTTTCACTCCTGTCCCTCAACCCTCCTTTCCAGAATCACTTCCCAAATAAACTACCTGCTCACAAGACTGTGCATAGGTCCTGATTTGCAGAAACCCAGGTTAAGACAGTAAATTACAGGAAAGGTCTTAGACTATAGACAGACCTTCAAGATGAAAGTTTGGGAACTTGATGTGAAGACTCTGTTGCTTAAAGGCCTTAGCTCTCAACCTGGGCATGCGTCCACCAGAGGACACGGCAATGTTTCCACTAACTTCAAGCTATTTCCACCTGGTCATTTGGACTTCTCTGATTAACCAACAGTCAAAGAACAGCTCCTTAGGAGCTGGTAGAGATAATGGACCCTGGCTAGGGGGGGTCATCAGCATAATTGCCATAATTGCCATAGAATGGAGACAGGAATTTAGGAAATTAACTAAAGTAACTCTTTTTTTTTAATTAATTTATTTTTTTATTGTAAACAAATGAGATACATGATGTTTCTCTGTTTGTACATGGCGTAAAGGCATACCATTTGTGTAATCATAAGTTTACATAGGGTAATGTTGTTTGATTCATTCTGTTATTTTTTCCCTTCCCCCCCACCCCTCCCACCCCTCTTTTCCCTCTATACAGTCCTTCCTTCCTCCATTCTTGCCCCCCTCCCTAACCCTAACTCTAACCCTAACACTAACCCCTCCCACCCCCCATTATGTGTCATCATCTGCTTATCAGCGAGATCATTCATCCTTCGGTTTTTTGAGATTGGCTTATCTCACTTAGCATGATATTCTCCAATTTCATCCATTTGCCTGCAAATGCCATAATTTTATCATTCTTTATGGCTGAGTAATATTCCATTGTATATATATATACCACAGTTTGTTTATCCATTCATCAATTGAAGGACATCTAGGTTGGTTGATACTTCCACGTATGCTCATAACAGTGAATGGGCAACTAAAGCAACCAAGCAGAACAAGAGCCACCAAAGCCTCTGGTCCCAAATGGATGAAGTTCTGGGAAGTCACCAGGAAGCAACCTGGACCTGCTGAAGTACTTGGCTAGGAGTGAGGGAAATCCACAGAAGATGCTGGAGGAGGAAGGTGATGAATATTAAATAAGGCTTGGGACAGCCTTGGCCATGAGGATCCAGCTTGTTTCACTTGCGGAGTAGTGGCTAGCCACTTCCTTGAAGGATATGAACTTACTGGAAGGCTTGAACAAACCTGAGTGACGCTAAGGATGGACTGTATTAGTCACCTCTTATGAGCTGTTCAGACCATCTTAGCACTACTTCTTACCTCAGCTGCCGTTGTGACCAACCATTCAGTCTATAGGGTACGGTGTTATTTTAACCAAGAAAGCAAACAGAAGTCCATGTTTGAATGTGTTATTTCCCATAGGTTATGCTGGAGAGTGGGATTGAGAGCCAAGGAAAGATTTCTTCCTCCATGCACCCCTGGGAGAGTAGTTCTCCAATGCACTTAACAAGGCCCTCTCCCAAGGTGACCAGCTTCGTCTTGCATTCCTTACTATCGGCTGGTTTTCTCTGTGTGTTTCGTTTTCCCTACTCGTCACTCTTGCCTCCATGATCCACTTCCCAAATGAACTCTCTACACACAAGCCATTGTTTTAGTGACTGCTTTTGGGGGAATCCAGACTAAGCGAATGTGATTTGGCTTTGTCTTCTGAATGCACTGGGTAATCTTAGCAACACCATTTTAAATAAATACTATACGATTAGATTTTTATGTATTTGTTTTGGAGACAATTTACCTTTTGATTATGGAACTTTGAATTATTCACATTTATTAGTACACTTGCAGTTTATGAGCTGTGTATTTTTTTTTTCCTGATACCTATTCTTTTTTGGGGGGGTGGGGTACTGGAGACTGAACTCAGGGGTACTTGACCACTGAGCCATATGCCCAGACCTATTTTGCATTTTATTTAGAGACAGGATCTCACTGAGTTGCTTAGCACCTCACTTTTGCTGTCTTTGAACTCGTGATCCTCCTGCCTCAGCCTCCCGGGCCACTGGGATTACAGGTGTGCGCTACTGTTGCCTATTCTTATCATCAGCTTTTTTTCTTTTTCCTTCCTATGTCAAGTTCTCAGAATAATGATATTTGGGGGTTTCATAAAGGCTTACAATGTTGAGCAGATGGCTAACACCAAGGTGGGTGAGTAATCTATTTGTTGTGAACTTTTTTCCTACTCTGTTGCTTACTTCCTAGATTAGTAGGTTTTAAGAAAAATTATTGTTCTTACACTTAAAAGTTTAATAATAGGGGATAGTTAAGGATATAGGACTATACAAACTAAAATAAATTATACTAGCTTTTAAAACTATAATCAGCAAAATTTATTTGTAGTATAATATTGAATGAAAAAAAGAATGCAAACTGTATTATATTGAATGTAACAACTATAAAAATATATTGGTAATTATTAATTCAAGATGGGAACAGCTTTAGTATCCTAGTATTGGGCCCAAGGACAACAATATATTTAAAATCTTATCTAACACTGTGAGATTCCTCAAAATTAATTTTAAACATAAATAAGTGAAACACAACTTTTGGCACTGAATAAACTGGAGTAATTCAAATTTTATTGTGCTTGTCTTTTCCATGAAGTTGGTAACATGCAGAGCTTTGTTCTTTCATTTGGAGAAAGTCACACTTTATTAATAATAACAACCCAATCTCAAGAGAGATCTCTGAGCAGAGGCATAGGGCTTTGGAATGCTGGGCCCTGCCCTTGCCTTCAGGATATTCGAGGAATATTTCCCTGGAAGCTAAAGAACAGTGGGCTTGCCTTTTTTCATGGCCTCCTCAAACACATGTAACTTACTGGAGCTTAAAGACTTACATTTGTAAAAGCCATTAGTGTCGATTAATGCAGACAAATGATTGAGATTGGGACATTGGGAGGTGCGATTCCACACCTTGTACCATTTATGGGCAGGAAATGAGGAACAATTAGTTTGGTGAGGCTGGAAAGCACCCCCTGCACACACACCCCAGCCTTGCCTGCATGGGGTCAGCTTCAGGAGGCTCCTTGGGAGTGTAATGGGAGAAGGGGCTGAGGCCAGGGCTGCCACAGACGGCAGCAAAGGGCAACAGTGATGGCCAAAGCAGACTCCTCCGCCTAGCCTCCCATAGTCAAAGCCATTGCTAATAATGATGACAGTGCAAATTTGTGTAACACTTTACATGCAACCGTGGTTTCTTGTAAACATTTTGGAAATACACTCACTGAGTTGTGGATTTTCTTCCCCCAGTGAATTGTCTGTTTGAAGGATTCTGTGGTGAATGGGGCATAAACTTTGCTTTCATGGAAGTCACAGCCCAGTCAACGTCAGGGTAGTGTGGCTGTTAAAATGTGGCCGATAGAAAGGAGCCCATCAGAGGGTACTTAAATCCAGTCTCAGGTGTTCTGGAAGACTTCTTGTAAAGGGTGAGGCACAAGACAAGCCATGATGAATACATACAAATGTCCATTTTTTAAAAAATGGAAAGATTAATTTGGACTTTAGTAACCTCCCAAGCCACCCAGAAACAGAATGGGAGCCAACCTTCGTGACTCTTAGAGAAATCTGTTGTACCTGAATTTTCCTAAAGGGAACTGGCCCACTTACGTGCCCAACACTTTTAAGTTTTTATTGAAATATTTGTGTGTAAAAAACAACAACAACAACAATATCTTCTATGCCTTTTGCTTAAGTAGGCTGCGAAATAGGTAGATTTCAATTCTCTTTAAAAATTCACTCAACTTGGAGAGAATGTGGGGAAAAAGGTACACTCATACATTGCTGGTGGGGCTGCAAATTAGTGCAGCCACTCTGGAAAGCAGTGTGGAGATTCCTTAGAAAACTTGGAATGGACCCACCATTTGACCCAGCTATCCCACTCCTTGGCCTATACCCAAAGAACTTAAAATCAGCATACTACAGAGATACAGCCACATCAATGTTCATAGCTGCTCAGTTCACAATAGCCAGATTGTGGAATCAACCTAGATGTCCTTCAATTGATGAATGATAAAGAAAATGTGGTATATCTATACAATGGAATATTACTCAGCTATAAGGAATAATAAAATTATGGCATTTCAGACAAATGGATGAAATTGGAGAATATCATGCTAAGTGAGATAAGCCAATCTCAAAAAACCAAAGGACGAGTGATCTCGCTGATAAGCGGATAATGACACATAATGGGGGATGGGAGGTGGGGCAAGAATGGAGGAAGGAGGGACTGTATAGAGGGAAAAGAGGGGTGGGAGGGGTTGGGGGGAAGGAAAAAATAACAGAATGAATCAAACACCATTACCCTATGTAAATGTATGATTACACAAATGGTGTGCCCTTACTCCATGTACAAACAGAAACAAGATGTATCCCATTTGTTTACAATAAAAAAAAAAAAAAGAATAGTGAGGAAGGAAAAAAAAATTCACTCAACTAGACAGGTATCAAATAACTCCAAGGCACTTTGCTTAGCCCTAAAGGGCACACAGGAAAATTCAAGAGGGTCCATGTGTGCCAGGGACTCAATCTGAAGATTAAAACAAGGACTAGAATAGAATTTCCCAGATTCTGCCTTCTGCCATAGGGGGATAAGAAATTTCTTCTGCCAGGGACAGTGGAGCACGCCTGTAATCCCAGCAACTTATGAAGCTGGGGCAGAAGGATAGTAAGTTCAAGATCCAGCTCAGCAACTTAGCCAGACTTTAAGCAACTTAGTGAGACCCTGTCTCAAAGTAAAAAATAAAAAAGGGGCTAGGGATATAGCTCATTGGTACACAGCCTCTGGGTTCGATCCTCAATACCCAAAAGAAAGAAATTTCTTCTGATCTAGTGTAGAATATGACTGAGATGTTTGAATAGAGCTGATAAGGAGATACAACATTTGAGTGAGGCCTTGAAGTAGGAGGCAGGGGACAGGATCATGGCAAGCATTCATGTTACATTGCGATGCTACGTTTTGAATTTGTTTTGAATGTGATGCTTTATTATGCTGGACAGCTATGCCCTATCTGCTGCTGGTTTGTTTTTCCTCCTGCTCACCAGCCGTATCTATTCCAACACCCATTTTCCATCAGCCAGCTAATGTGAATGGCTCCCTAGTTTACTACTTAAAATTATATTTGCACTGGAAAATTTGACAACTCACTGAAGCATGTGGTAGATAAGATAACAGTTCAAAAGCTGTTCAGCAAGGGTGTAACATAGAGATCATGAGCTCAAGAGCATGAAACAGATGAGAGAAATGAATGAGCATAAGGCAGCAGGGGATCTGGGTGCTGAGGAGCATGTGTCCCTTCCAAGTGGGCTGTTACTCAGCACCAGTGGACTGTGGCCAGGTAGGAGTAGCTGTGGGATGCTTCTATTTTCCCCAGGAAGTTGGGAAGCTGGATCTTTTGTGTGTAATCTATAAAACTTTAGATGTTGGCAATAAGTCACTGCTTTAAAATATACTATGTGAAATAATTATACTTAATCTTCCTTACAAGCCAACACTTTGTAACTACAGGCCCCATAACACTAAACTAAACTTCTTGAGCACATTCCTAAGTGCCCTGTTCATATGGCTGGTTTGATTCTCACAACAAACCTTTGAAAACAGAGATGATGTTATGATCTGGAAGTGAGGTGTCCCCCAAAAGCTAGCATGTGAGACAAGGCAGGAAGGTTCAGAGGAGAAATGATGGGGTTATAAGAATCTTAACCCAATCAGTAAATTAATCCCTGGTGGGATTAATTGAAGTGGTAGGGTGTGGCTGGAGAGGGTAGGAACTGGGCGTGGCTACGGGGTATATATTTGTATCTGGAGAGTGGAGACTCACCCTCCCTGCTTGCTGATGTTGCAAGCTGCTTCCTTCTGCCATGCTCTTCCTCCATGATGTTCTGCCTCACCTTCAGCCCTGAGGAATGGAGCCAGCTTAAGAAGATCTTAAGATCTTCTTAAGATCTCTAAGACAGTGAGCCTTCAAATAAACCTTTCCTCCTCTATAATTGCGCTAGTCAGATCATTTAGTCACAGCAGCAAAAAAGCTGACCAAAACAGGGATGGTAATAATGTCCATTTTATAAATGAAGACGTGACATCCAGAGAAATTAAGTAATTGTGCAAGATCACCCGGGTAACGGGTGCCAGAGACATCCTTCAATTCAAGGCAGACTGGCTTTAGCATTTGTATTCATAAATGTTTTCCTACCGATGCTCCTCACCCAATAAACTCATGTAAGAAGAAAATATAAGGAAAAATGGATTTAATACAACTAACCTACCAAATATTCAAGATTAGAAACATAGTTCACTGAAGAATATTGACTGTTTATCCTCATGCTTGCATGGCCTGCTGGAAGGTGGGGCCCAAGAGGGTATCATACTAGATATCACCAGCCTGGGAAAAGGTCGAAATTCCAGACTTAAAGTATATCAGTTAATTTTTTGTTGCTGTGACCAAAATACCCAACCAGAACAACTTAAAGGAATACATTTATTTTCACTCACAGTTTCAGAGGTTCAGTTCATGGTTGGCCAGCTCCATTGCTCTGGACCTGAGTGAGGCACAACGTCATCATGGTGGAAGGGTGTGGTGGAGGAAAGCTGCCTCACTCACGGCAGCTAGGAGGCAGAAAGAGACAGGGAGGAGCCAGGAGGACCCAACATAATCCCCCAGGGCTCATCCCTAGAGTCCACTGCCTCCAGTCATGCCCCACCTGCCTACAGTTACCAGCCAGTAGAGTAGTTCTTTGAAATTATCAATTCATGTAATGGGTTAATTCACTGATTAAGTTGCAGCTTTGTGATCAAATCACTTCACCTCTAAACATGGTTATATTGTCTCCTGAGCTTTTGGGAGACACCTCATGTTCAAACCATAACACAGAGTATAGTTTATACTGAGTGCATGTCATTTTTTATATATTTGTAAAGTGAAAAGATTTTAGGTTGAATCACTGTGCACGAGTGAACATCTGTAGAAGGCATCAACAAGAGGTTACAACTGAAAACAATGTACAAGGGAATGATTAATACGTGCTAGAGGAGATCAGAGAAGAATACTGGGAGGAAGTGGCATTTGAGTTGGGGTTTAAAAGTGAGAAGACTTTGAGCAAGATAACTTGAAATTAGGGAGTCACAGCTGAAAGGGGGAACACGAACAGAGGCACCAAGAGAAGAGATAATGGTGTGCCAAATGTAGAAATGCTGCTTAGTTAACTGGAACCAGAGAGCAGGATGCGTGGAAGAGAATTCTGTAGGACTGGCGTTCAGGTTCAATCAACAGGTAGGGATGCTGTTTATCATTGACTAGGCCAGAGAAAGTCTGCATTTACATGTTCTCCAGGCTGTAAGGAGAAATGCAGGGGAGGGCTGGCAAACATGCAAACAAGAGGGAAAGAACTTAATTTCCTGTCCCATCAAGGTTCACTGACTTGTAGAAAAGGAATTCCAGTTGGAAAGCCAGATGTCCTCATATAAAAGCAGGGGAGAGATGTGTGGAATCAGAAGATGTCTATAAAACAAGTTGAAAATTGGGAATGGTGGAGGTATCTACTCAAAAGAACCATTTGAAATCAATTGACTCAACCTAAACCTGCAAGACTTCCCTATGAGCAGAATGGAATGCTCATCAGGCAGGTTCTCTTCTTATAGCAAACTGTTCAGATCAGAAAGGCAGTGTGACATGGGGGGAAAGGGCTTTCTGTGGGGTAATTCACTCCGGAGTTCAAAGTCTCTCTCTTTTCCTGATTCATTGTTAGAACCCAAGTCACCTCTCACCCCAAGTCTCCACATCTATACAATAAAGATGTTTATCATTTTAATGACATTATAATTCGCATATAGTCATATGGTGAGCTGTTTATATGAGATTGGATATACAATGTGAGTGTCGTACTGCATGGAGAAACATGAACTCCTCACTCATTCTCATTGGTGAATAATCTTAACTTGGTGTCTTTCACCACAGTCCATTACCTTTTTTCACTTTTCTTCAGGCTACATCTTTATCTCTGCATCCTCCCAATGTGACCTTTCCAATCCTACCCAGTTATGACCAGGATAGACAGGCGCAGACAAACGAGGTCAAAGAGAATTTCTTTGGAGAAAAACAAGCAATTTCTGACGAAGATGGGGCTGAGCACACACTGTAACAGAAGGTGATTGGGGTGGCAAAGAAAGGTTCACCAGAGCTTACAGAGCAGATGAGGCCCATCCTTGTGTTACCTTGCTGACAAAATGGAGGACTTGTTTTCCCCCCACCTACCTGCCTGTGCATCTGAGCCAGCCAAGGGCTCCCAGACAGAGAACAGATGCTTAATTTTTCTCCAACCACCTTTTGCATTTTTCATATCTGTACCTTTGTCCACCTGAAATTATTTTTGATGGTCCTGTCCTACTAGACCACTGGGGCTAAAAGGTAAGTCTTACTTTTTATTCTGTCTCCTTTGTTCTCCCATAATCAGCTGACCCAATGCCATGCATGTGATAAATTCTCAGATTTTTCTTCCACTCACAAATGAAGAAGAATATAGATATTAAGGATTAGAAGAAAACCAAGATTCTCTTCCTAATCCAGGGCTATCATTTCTAAAACTGAGATTCACACACTATCGCCGGGCTTCTGTGAATCACTTGAAAATAGAGGTAAAATATTGTGCATAAATTTGAATTGTTTTCTGCTTAGTACAGATTTTTCTCTTATTTTCAAAGTAGAATATGAGCCACAAAATGATAAGAATAGATCCTTTTATTTTATAAAAGAAATGTAAAGAAAACACATATTTTGGCTAAAGGAAAATAGTCACCAAGACACTGATACAGCCAAGAGGAGAAATGAGCTTACTCCTTCTCCTCCGAGAAGCCTTGTTGATTGTATTTACTACTCATTCATCCATCCATTCACACATTCTGCTTTCTTCATTTGCCTACTCTGTTCCCTTCACTATTATAGTTGCTGAGCTTAGAGCATCAAGCCCTCATGAACTTACATTTTAGAAGAGAGAGGCAGATGGTAGACCAACCAACAAACAATATCTATACTAAGGAAGAAGGTGACCAGTGCTGTGGAGTGAAATACCAACAAAGGGAATGGTTAATGGCTGTGGGAAAGGGTGATGCTCCTTTAAAAACAGAGGTCAGAGAAAATCTCTTTGGAACGGGGACATTTGAACTGACAATGCATTACCATCAATTCTTGGTATCTGCCGTGATATGTTCTATAAAGTTGCTGTGAACACCAAATGAGCAAATACTTAAATTATTCCCAGGGGAAATACAGGATTAGATTCCCATGAGTCTCTGGTCACAACACCTTCATCAACCAATTAACTCATGCCTTGCTCTCTGCCCAAAGACACCTTTCGTGTACAGTATTGATTTGTTAATAATTGAACCAAGACCAATGGCACTCTGATCAACCACTGAATGGAACTTATCTAACACAAATGTTCTCCATTGGGCACATCAACAGCTTTCAATCATGTAGGAACACTAGAAAAATATTATTTGGGGACAATCTCAAAAGCAAAATCACCAATGGAAAGCACAGACACCTGAAAAACATGGCACTAATATGCTATGAATAGGTACTTGTCCACGGTATGGAGGTAAAACAAGAAGTCAGAAATTCTGGTTCCACTTCAACTGGGCTTGGACAAGTTGGATCTCTCAAATTTTTGCTGCCCTGCACATGTCTTTTGAGTTTTCATGAACACACCGCGTGTATTCACTTTGGGATTACAAACACATTTTAGTGAGTAGGCAAATTTACAGAATCCATACATAATGAGACTCTACGATAGCTGTCTTGCTGGGTACAGGAGGATTTCCTAGAAGACAGATTGACACCCACAGCTTTCCTGACTCCCTGCTCAGTGCTCATTGGTAATTTAAATTCTGTGCTTATTCTAAACATTTGTCCCTGACATATTTTGGTGTAAGACTTTCCTCTAAATTCACTCAAATGCTACTGAGTGGAAAAAAGAAAAGAGTGAGAAAAACCAGACACAGAAAGAAAGAAACTTTTCCATCCAGGAGTTTTGTTCCGGCAGACAGCCTGCTTATGTTTCCTGCAGACCTCTAAATTTTGGAACCCAATCCTAGCCACTGTGCAGGGATAATTTGTGACTCATTTCCAGTATAATTAATCTCTCCTCTCCATCTCACCTCTAACTCTCTAACTTCCCCACCCCTGAACACAGTCCAAAATAATTAACAGAGTTTGTTTTCTGATTGGTTACTTTTCCCAAAGAGCACTGTGCTCTTAACTGGGTGATTTCAATCAGAAAGTTAAGAGCAATTAATGTTGTCTTAAAACCAAAATTTTTCCCCTCGGGCTCTGTAATTACAGTTTTTTTAAATAATGAAAATCACTGGAAACAGGAATTTTGTGTGAAAGGTAGTTTGAGAAGGCAGTTGCATAAAACAAGGTTCAGCAATGCTGCATGGCCACGCTAAGGGAAGTCCTCCAGTGGAGTGATGGACTGTGCCAGCCAGGGGTCTGTAAGTATGCTCCATGTCGTTCACACAAAGACAAATTCACCCAAAGATGCATTCCTCAGAATAAGTCTCCATCATTGTGTGACAAATATAATTTTCCTTTTTATATAATCCATTAATTTATCAAGAAATGTTTTGAAATACATATGACTAGTTCATATCTACAAATATATTCCTAAGGTTAAAATATTTTACAGGTTTTGGAGTTACCATTAATAGGCACTTAAAGTCTGTACTTTAAAGAATGCCGGCTATTCCACTCCTCAGTTTATACTCAAAAGACTTAAAATCAGCTGCCAAATCAATGTGTATAGCAGCTCAACTCACAATAGCTAAACTATGGAACCAACCTAGGTGTCCTTCAACAGATGAATGGATAAAGAAAATGTGGTGTATATATATACACAATGGAATATTACTCAGCTTTAAAGATGAGTGAAATTATGGCATTTGCTGGTAAATGGATGGAGTTGGAGAATACCATGCTAAGTGAAATAAACCAAACCCCCAAAACCAAAGGCGTATGTTTTCTCTGATATGCAGATGCTAATTCACCATAGTAGGGGGCAGTGGGCTAGGGAAGAACAGAGGGGAGTGAAAGGGGGAGGGGGATGGAAGTAGGAAGAACAGTAGAGTGAAACAGATTATTACCTCATGTACATATATGACTGCATGACCCATGTAATCCTACAATATGTACAATCAGAAAAATGAGAAATTATACTCCATTCATGTATGATTTATCAAAATGCATAAATGCATTCTACTGTCATGTGTAATTAATTAGAATTTTTTTTTAATTTATAAAAAAACAAAATACCTGGTATTCTTTGGAAGAAAGCATACATTCCTTATAATGACATCTGATCTCTTCAGTGATCTAACCCTTGCCTGCCAATTTGGTCCCACTTTTCCTTGTTCCCCTGCACCCATCATTATTTGCCCTTTGCCAACCACGCAGAATACCTCCAGTTTCCTCTCCATGAAAGACCTATTCACCATCGCTCACCCTTAGGAAAACCCATTCTCCCATTTGTCCTTTTAGGAGGGGCTTTGGAATTCACTTTTTACAAATCTGCTCACATCTCCCCAGTTTTATGAAGCTTTCTGAGGACTTTGCCAGGCACATCTGACTTCTCCTAACCCCTACAAGTGGAGAGTTCTGGCAAGCTCTGGTGAACTTACTTGTTTACAAGCTCACCTTCTTCATGATGCAGGGGACCCTTGACACATCTATGCATCTGTGTCGGCATGCCTAGGAAAGAATTTGACACAAGATAGATACACAGGAATTTCTGCTGCAAGAAGAATAAATGAAGGAATCTGAAATAAAGAACATGTGCAGGAAACAAATATGCTTAATCCACCTGAGGGGGTTGTTATGGTTTGGATGTGAGGTGTCCCCCAAAAGCTCATGTGTAAGACAATGCAAGAAGGTTTGGAAGAGAAATGATTGGGTTACAGCCTTAACCTAATCAGTGAACTAATCCCTGATGGAATTAACTGAGTGATAACTGGAGGCAGATGGGAAGTGACTGGAGGAAGTGGTTCATTGGGGTTGTGCCTTTGGGGTATGTATTTTGTATCTGGCAAGTGGAGTCTCTCTCTCTCTCTCTGTGCTTCCTGGTCATCATGTGAGCTGCTTCCCTCTGCCACACTCTTCCTCCATGATGTTCAGTCTTACCCTGAGCCCTGAGGAATGGAACCTGCTGTGTATGGATTGAAACTTCTGAAACCATGAGTCCCCAAATAAACTTTTCTCCTCTAATGTGGTTCTGGTGGGGTCATTTAGTCACAGCAGTGAAAAAGCTGACTGAAACAGGGGTCAGCTTCTCCTTAGCCCTAGCCATGGATACTGTAATGAATGTGGGCCCAATATTGCCAAATCTCTTCCAGTTTTTCAAGATATACCAAAAAAATACTGATTTCAAGTGTAAGATATCACACTTTTAAATTAT
This sequence comes from Sciurus carolinensis, assembly GCF_902686445.1. Taxonomy (NCBI): domain Eukaryota; kingdom Metazoa; phylum Chordata; class Mammalia; order Rodentia; family Sciuridae; genus Sciurus; species Sciurus carolinensis. The sequence continues at coordinate 164,649,065 of NC_062213.1, forward strand.
TTCAAGTCACTTTAAATCTTACTTGGCAAAGGTAGTATAGGCTTCCAGATATGTGGCCTTTGGTCTAGAATACAATCTACATTCCTTTTCATATAAACCATACCTTTCCAAACAGGTACCCACCCGCCTACATTTTTTACTTTATTTTTATCCACTCTTGGCCACCACTTCCCATTCCTATCATTTTTGGACAACAATTCATGCTTATACTCTGCAAGACCATTGCAGTTGCTTTTCCTTATGGGTTTCTTTTTCCTCCATTCTTCAACAGGAAAAATGCTCTCCCATTTTCACACTGTATTCACCTGTCTTATGTGTTCCTATGAGCACCTCTACTCCTCAGATGGACTCTCTCCTCTAGGATCTAATAGAACTCAGAGTGAACTTCTTACCACTATTTATTACAGTCAGTTGTCTGTGAGTTATCCTAAAAGCATTATTTTTATTTCATAACCTCTAGCAACTTGCACCTAATAGGGTTCAAAATTTTCATTAAGTGAGTTAAGTATACAGTGCTAATTTTCTGAGCACTTTTGATGAACCATGCACTTTGGGGCAATAAAAATGTACTACGGTGCCTTGCACAGAGCAAACATTAAAAAAATATTTGGAAACATGTTGTAAGACATGAAGCCCCCTTGGATTTTTATAGCTTGGTAGGGAATACTGCATCTTTCTATCTTTCTACATCTGTTCCTATTAATGGAAAACAATGATTGCACCATATTCTTGCACCAAATGCTGTATCTTGCACACAGTAGGCATTCACAAATATTTGCTGATGATAGAATGGATGACTCTACAAACTACAAACTAGACATTATTGTTCTTATTTTATGAATAAGGAAATCAAAGCTCAGAAATGGACAGTAACTTGTCCAATAGCCTAGTCACTAGTTCTCTCAAACTGTGGTCCTTTGATTGGCACTATTAGCATCATTTGGAAAACTGGTAGGAAGGAAAATTCTTCAGGCCTATTGAATCAGAAATCCAGGGGTTCTGACTCATACCAAAATTTGAGGCCTCCCTCCCCAGGGTATTAGGTGACAGAAAAAGGTCCATCTGGCTTAAAATCCTAAACCAAGCTCTGTCTACAGCCAAGGGAATATTTAAGACTACATTTTCCAAAGTTTGTTTTATGGAACATTTTCTGCTCAATGTTAATAAATATTACTTGACCAAAAAAAGTTTCCATGTCCAATACATTTGGGAAATACCATGTGAGGCAAAGTCAAACAAGGTTCTCTGCTGTAGGGTTTTTCTGAGATTATAAAGTTCTCTGTATCATCTGCTTACTTGAGGCAGTACTGAGTATGGGCTTGGTGTTGGGCCACTCATAATCAAATTCTGTCTCCATTCTTTACCATCTTTTTGTACTTGAACCAATTGGCTAACTGTTCTTTCTCTTCATTTCTTAATCTGTAAAATGGATAATAATGATAATGCATACTTCATAGGTTTGGTGTGTATATTAAATAGATAATTGAAGTCAAAAAGTTGATCTCCTAGAAGTTGAGAGTAGAATGATGGGTATCAGAGAATGGGGTGGGAGGATGGGAAAGACTGATCGACAATACTAAATGACAGTTAGATAAGAGTAAGAAGTTCTGGTGTGCCGTTGGCATAGTAGGGGAATTTAGATGACCCTTATATACTGGATATCTCAATAAAACAAAAAGATGGATTTTGAACATTTTCATCTTACAAAAATGATGAATATTTGAGACAGATATGTTTAAACCAATTTAAACTTTATGTAACATAAATTTATTGAAACATCACAAAATACCCCATTAATATGTGTAATTTTATGTATCAGTTAAAATAAATTTAGTTAATAAAAATAATTTATCATAATGAATGGTATATAGTCAGCTTTCAATAGGTGTTAGCTACTCTACATTTTTATTAATGTTATCAGTATTGTTAGAAAGTTCTGTAGATTGGATCACTCAGTAGCTACATCATCCCCTTTGCAGGGTGCCTTCTTGCACTTGCTAGAAATCTAAAACCCGTATTTCTCAGATGTTCTTGGACTAAGGAGCAGTGTGTAACTTAGGTGTGTCAAGTAAACATATTTAAACAGATTTTCAGAAGAAAAATGAAGCAATGGGAAGAGGAAGCCCAGTAGGATGATTGAATCTTTTGGATGGGAAAAATGGAGAATTGTTTGGTTCTTCAGGGGAAGTTGAAGCAGAAGTCCTAAAGTCCAGACTTAGTATCTTGGCTGCCCTTTGGCAGGTGGCAGCAGTGGCAATGAGAATTCTCAGTCTGTGGGTCAAGGACCAGCAGTACTGGCATCAGGCTAGAGCTTTTTAGAAATGAAGCTGTTTAGGCACACCCCAGAACAATAGGACAGAATCAGCATCACCCCGATCCCAGATCTGTGTGCAGTTTAAACTTTGGGAATCAGTGCACTAGAAGTCCTATGGGCAATACTTATGGTATGGCAGGAAATCTTCACTGACTGCATTTGAGCATCGAACAGTCACATATATAATAGGATTTCTATAAAATAAAAATGAGAGATTATACTCTATTTGTGTATGATCTATCAAAATGTATAAATGCATTCTATTGTCATGTTCAACTAATTAGAACAAGTAAAATTTAAAAATTAAACAAATCTTTTTGCTGAAATTAGTTCTTTTTGCTGAAATTAACTAGTGTGGATTCTATTATTTGCAACTAAAAGTTCTGACCATAGAACTTCTTTTTTTTTGGGAGGAAGGAGGAGCTTTAGCATGCGACACTTAGGAGCACAATTTTGTTAAAACAATAGGGAATAAAAGGTCACTTACAAAATATAAGACTGGATTTTGGAGATAAGTTCACTTTTATCCCTTTGAATCTGTTGCTCATAAAGGCAATAGTAGCTGTGCATTAACAAGCGTAAAAATCCTCAGTTGACAGAGCTGGATTGTGTTTAAAATAATCTGGCATTTTTTCAGTGGGAGGGGCACTAATTTGCTCTCATGCCCTTTGGATAAACATTTATTTCTCCTTGCAGAAACCTTACTTCATATGTGTAAATTGTCTTGGTTAGTTACAGCAAGATGCTGAGGTCATGTGTTGGAAACTGATTTAATCCAGTTGGGTCAGACACAGAGTTTGTAATGTCTTTGGTAAAAACAAAACAACAACAACAACAACAACAAAACCCTAGGTTCAGAGTGTTTGGGTTGGTAGAGCACTGATTGCTCCCTTATAACCTTGCCACCAGGCTGTACTGAAAGCTGATCTCAGCCAAATTCTTTCATACACATAAACACTTCTTAAAAGACAAATCCAGTGTATCATTAGCAAGCTGACAGTGAAGAATTCACACATGTGTTTTCTAAAGTTGATAAAGTTCCAGCTATTTGTCTTTTCAGGTGTTATAAATACCATTTTTAATAAAAAGGTGCCCCCGAGGTAGACATAGAAACTTTGCAGAGGCAGGGTGTAGTGACCCTTTACGGTCACCATAGTCACCAGAGTCCCTCTTAATGATGGTTTGAAACATTTAGGAGTAAAGTCTATGGCATCATTATTAATAGGCTGTAGACCTCACTAAAATCTTACATCATGTTATGCCAGAGTAGGGAGAGTGTAAAATAAGAATGTGGGAAAATCTGCAAAATATTTCAGCCAATTCTTGGGCATTTCATCAAGAAGACACTCTAACATTTATCACGATAATGAACCTACCATCGTTTCACCAATTAAAATCACTTAAGGAATTTGCTTTACTAAAAACAACATAGCCTTGAACTAATTCAAACCGTGGCTCTAGAAGCTGGTTCTGGGATAATCTTTTGGATGTAATGCTAACTGATCACCTTTCTGGTACATAATCTTGATCAATATGGAAAGTAGGCTTGAGTTCTAATAAAGAATGTACTAGTTCAGCCCTTCACCCATTGTATGTGAGTCACAGCTGGGATCTGAGAGATGAAAAAGAGAAGGAATTCCCTGCCTTGAGGAAGTCAGTGTCTACAGAACATGGTGAATACCATGGCCTATGAGGCCCAGGTGACATGGCCACATTGACAACAGGTGGATGTAGAAGGGGTGCTATGTAGGAGGGGTGTTTTCTTCTGAAGAGGTGACTTCTCTGAGAAAATGACCTCTAGGTTGAATTTTAAGGATGAGCAAAAGTTGATCAGTCCTTGTATGGAGACAAGCTGGGCAGTCATGTTTAAACAACAGCCTGAGCTTTAGACTCCATTTGAGTGATGGCAAGATCAATAAAGTTCCCTTATCTCGTGCTCTGCTCCTTTAGTGGTATAATAGAATGAAAGGAATTTGGATTGTCATGAACTGGAGCTAACTGCTTTAGGTTCAGAAAAGCAGATAATCTTAGAGTTATTCTTGATATACGGAAGACTCAGAATTAGATAAAAAACCCTTAATGTGGATCATCACTGAATGGACTTTTCTCTTTGGGGGAGGAAGGAAGTAAGGTTTCCACAGCTTGTTGTTGTTTGATTTCACTTATTCAAGGGACTCAGTTCCTCATATCCACAGCTTCTTGCAATGTGCTTCTTGGAACTCTCCAAACAGATCCTCCTCCTACTTGCCAAGTAACTGAACCAAGTGCTCCAACTTTCTACACCTCTGAAGGAATGGAGATATTGATTTTATTTATTATGAGAGTTAAGTAGTTTTTACAAAGTGCCTTCTTCTGTGCCTGTCATGTAGTGGGTTCCAATTCATGATATTCTCAACCATATTCTATTACTAATGATGTTAATAAGGACATTTAAAAATCAGATTTGGGGAGTTCTTCTCTGTCATACTTCTCAGGTAAGCAGAATAGATTCTTTTGGGATGGGAGGATGGTCCTAGGCCAGAAGTCATTGAGACGTTGATTCACCCTGGTAATTGAGTTTCCCTTTAGTTTGGGAACTGAGTTCACAGGTTTTCCCTGTGATTGGACGCCTCATTTGGCAGTCCTGGGCAAAGATGCTGCTTGGCATCCTTGAGTGCCCTCTATTTGAACTTGCCCATCAGTCTTCCCACTGTCGACCTCAACTTCCTCCCTGCTTCCCATGCTCAGGCTCTGGACTTCCACTTCCTGCCTACCTCACTGTCTTTCTAATCCGCTGCCCCACCATAGGTAGATGATCAGCATCCCACCTTCCTCCATCAGTGGGAAGAGCACATGCTTTGAAATTTAAAAAGTCTGGTGTGCAGCCTGGCTTTGAAAGAACAGTGTGACCTGCAACAATTGACTTCACCCCTCTGCATTTCTATTTCCTCAAGTACACAACAGGGATATAATATAGAGCTTAAGAATTGTTGGGATGATTGTGGAAGCTGAGCAGGCAAAGTGTTTGATACTGTGTTGGTACACAGTAGACACTCAGTAAATGAGTGGGGGATTGCTATGGCTTGCATGTGTCCCCCAAACCTCTTGCGTGGGAAACTTAATCTCCAGATTCATATGCTGATGGCATTTTGCATTGGGCCAGTTGGGAGATAATTAGAGTCAAATGAGGTACTGTGGTGGGGCCTTGGGATGATATTAGTGACTTTATAAGAAAGAGAACAGAAACCTGAGCTCACTTGTTTTCACCTCACGATACCTTCTACCATGTTAGGATACTGTAAGAAGACCCTCACCAGTATGGCACCTTGATATTGTATTTCCTGGCCTTAAAAACTGTGAGCAGTTAATGCACTTTCTTTATGAATCTGTTATATTTATTCTGTCATAGCAGCAGAAAATGGACTAAGACAATTATATTATTTTTATTGTTTTTATTTTCATTATTTTTATTATAGTATCTTCTGGCTTGATAAAAATGCCTATTGGTTTGTCCTTTTGGAGTTGTAAATAAAACCTGTAATCTATGCATGTTTTTTGGTTTTTCATTAGCTTATCTGCTAGCTTCCTGTGATCCTTTACACCCCTACAACAGTCAGAAAGCTGGGGATCTACACCCCACTGTTCTAAGGCAGAGCTTCAGATGTGTGAGGCCCAGCACTTAGGCAAGCATGGCTTATAATAGATTTTAAAGAAAGGAACACCAAGCCACAGACTATATACATATGTGTGTGACCTAGAACTTGGACAAGAGTGGCCCTTGAAAGGCAGTGTGGTCGAGAGTTTGGAAGGTTTTAGAGTGAGCTTTAATCTGCAGCTCACTTAACCTGTCAGGACCAAAAGCAGGAGCAGTAGTACCATGAGGTCCCTCCTTCCTTCCTCCCACTCTCAGGGGAAGAAGGAGAATGGGTAGGATTAAATATTAACATAAAAAGGACAGATCCAAACCCAGTCCTTGGAAGAGACATGGAGGAGACTAATTCCTTCTTTCCAGTTGACCCAAGGGCCTTGAGAGAAGCAGGAACAGAAGGTAACCCTGGAAACCACTAGAAAGCTACCTGAACCCACTGAAGACATGGAGCAAGACTGAGGGTCAGGAACTCACCCTGACCATACACCAAAGAGAAAATGGAGATTTCCCTCTTTCCTGGTTTTCTCTACCACCAGATGTAACATATTTGTGTACATGTTGTTTTCAGGCATATAGTAATTTTAAAGCACACAATCCAATTTTTTTTTTTTTTCCAGGTTGGTGACTGCTCACAGAACTTGGAACTGAAGGATGGGAAGAAGGAAGAACTGATGAAGTACGTTCTCAGATGCCTAAGATGAGATGGCTCCACCAGAAACCTATTCTCCACTGGCGAAGAGGTTAGGTGCCTAATGCTACAGAAATGAGACTAGAGGACTAGGCACCACTGTGTTCCAGGCATGCTTTTGGGACCTTTATACTTTATAACAAAATTCAGAATAACTGTCTGTTATCGGTATTGTCATTCCCATCTGTAAAATGGAGCTCCAGAGGTAACGGATGCACACTAGGTAGCACAAGCAGCAGAAGTTCCAAACTGGTCTGATTCCAAACCACCCTTCTTTTCCCTTCATCATGCTGTGTTCAGAGTCTAAGCTTTGGGCACCCACGTGTCCTTTAGCTACAGAATGATAGCAAATTAAATACGCCTCTCATGGAACAGTCGTTTCAGAAAATGATGCCCAGTTTATGAGTTCAATGAATCTCTCTCTTCCCCCTTCTCTTTTCTCTCTCCTCACTTTAGCCCATGTGAATTTCAATGAAAATGAAATCCGTATGTTTTTTATTCATTTGTACTTAACTCATCAAAATATGATTTTGAGAGAGAAAGAGTAGATTTGCAGAGAAGAGAATTTTTAAAAAGTCCTTTTTCTTTGGAAAACAGGATGTCTACTCTTGCCAAAATCATAAAAACTTCAAACTTTAAGTGTTAGGGTTCAGCCTAATACATAGAAATAATGTGATTTGAGGGAACTATAATTTTAGACTAACACTTTGCTGCATGCCAAGTACCAGAGGATATGAGCCCACATTAGTGCTATCGAATGAAGACTTTTAGGTGCCCGGTTAAGTAACTTTCTTCTATTACCATCATCATCATAAAAGATACTGACATTGTGATCAAAATAGCTCATGTATGTTTTGGATTGAAATAGATGTCAGGAGTCCCATCCCTGAACATTCTCAGCTAATGGATGAAGAAACTGAGGTCTGGCAATGGTCTGGGTGTGCATAAGGTCACAGAGCTGGACCTAAACTCTCAGTTCCTGCACTCCAGGTTCATTGCTCTCTCTAAACCACAGTGTACCATAAAAAAGTACATATGATGTAAAATTACTTCTACTAAAAGTCTCTCCAAAATATACACCATCTTTGCATCAGATGCTGCATTAGAAATTAAAAAAAAATAAAATGCATTCCCAGTCTTTAGGGTAAAAATAAAACCTGACTTTGTATATCACTATGAAAATAACCCTAATTCACTTGAAAAAATGACTCTTGAACCTCACCTATGGTGGAGTACATCAAAGATGGCAGTGCATGTTTCCTTATGTTTAAAAGACAGGAACTAATAGACAAAAATAACCAAGGTTCCAGACACCTTATATGTTCCTTATGTGTTTCAAGAGTAACAGCAGTCCTATGGATAACAAGTAATACAAAGGTAATAAGTGTATTTTTTTTGATTAAGTCTTTTGTAGTCAATTAGATTTGACTAGTGTTATCCTTGTCAAGTTATGCCTCAGCATAAGTATCTTTAAGGGGATTAATAGTAATGTTCACCCTGAGGATTAAAGAATGCAGGTGAGCATACTTCTCAAATGTGCAAACAGGGCATACTGTTTTGATGATGCTGAGAGCTAACAAGGTAGCAAGTTGCCTTGCTGAGCAATTTGCAACGATTATTTATTTTAATCTTAAGAATAACACTATCAGGTAGATATTATCTTCAGTTTTCAAGTAAAGAAACTATAGTTTAGATAATAAGGGATAGAATAGAGTCTCCACCTGGAAACTGATGTTATAGTATTCCTCTTTACCACAATACTTTGTTTTTCATTAATTGATCACATATTTTTATTTTGATGTCATAATTCCCATCTCATATAGGTATTACTATGTTTGTCTTATGGATTAAAAAATCCCTATAGCTTAGAGAGTTCAATTATTTTCTGCAGCACTGGGAATTTGTAAGTGCTCTACCAGTGAGTCACAGCCCCAACCCAGAGTTCAATATCTTATCCAAGTTCACAGGTCATTAAGCAGCATGGTGAAAACCAATATACTGTTTTCATATTCCAAGTTTTATATTTCTTCCAGTGCATCCCACTAGTTCTTAAGGAGAATTTGCTTAAAACTTGGAAATAAGATAGGTAGATAGATACATAGATACATAGATAGATAGATAGAGATAGGTAGGTGGATGATTGATAGATAGATAGAAAAATAAGAGCAGAAATCAGTTGAGACTGAGGAACTGGAAACCACCTTGGAAAACACGAATCCTTTCTGCTGTCCGGGTCTGCCTGACCTCCTGCTGAGTCTTGTGTAGCCATTCACTGCTATCCATCTCCTTACATGAACTACAAAGCTTTTAGAGTGCCAGTACTTTATCTGAACTTGATCTTCCCCAGAAAATTAGAGTGGTTTCAATGCTGCAGTGTTTTCTAGCCACCTTGTCTGGACCAAGTCTTATTGGGAAGGTTGTTTCCCCGCAGCCCCAGCATGTGTGGTAGCCCCTGACACATGAGTCTGTCTCACTGTGACTCTTTCACTTTTAAGGATTTTCAAAACACTTCCTTATATTTATTATTACTTTCATCCTTGTTACATGGATTTGTTAATACTAGGAGTTGGAAAAGAAAAGAAAGAATGTTTGTTTTGTTCCACAGCTTAATTAAATGAGCAGCTGTTGGTGTTTGCTCTGTCAGGTCAATGGTGAGTAGCAGGGATGCTGAAATAAGTAAATGCAAGCTGTAGAGCTTACGGGGTCAACTCTGCACTACAATAGCCAGTAAGCTGGGGAATGGATGGCATGATCCTCAGATTTCTCTTTTTTCCCCACCATCTGTGTCACCTCCTGTCTCTCTATCTTCAAAGCATAGTGCATTGAAAGAGCATAAAAGTAAGTAAGTTTGTCCCAGCTGTGATCCTCCATCTCTGTTTCATTCAAGTTCAAATCTGAATGTTTTGCCACACCCACACACGGCCCTGTATGATCATGATCCTTCCCACTGCTTCTAACTCACCTTTTACCAATTTCCTACTACTAATTGACCCCTATGAAACCAGCTTACAGATATTGTCCTCCTTCCTGCCTCCTTGTCTTTGGTTAGTATGTTCTTTATGAATGCTAGGATTTTCCTCTCTCACACAATGTTTATTTTAGAGGTTATTCTCAAATTCTATAATGTTGGTAGGAACTATTTTAAAAAATTGAGAGGAAAGACATGATCCTTGCTCTGAAAAGGGTTCTGTTCTCTTCTCTTGTGAAGCATTAGATCTGGTGAGATAGGGCATTTACACAGGCAGCCAGAACAAAAAGGGACAGAAAGGGAAATCAAAGAGTCTTAGGATGATTTGAAGACTAAATCATGGAATCAGGGTCAACTGTCAATTTCAAAAGGTAAGCACACATCAGAAATTAGAGGTAAGTAGTATTATTTTGATGGGTATCTCCCAAAAGCCCCTGTGTGAGACAATACAAGAATGGTCAGAGGTAAATGATTAAATTATTCTGACCTTTAGAATGATGTAAGTGGAGCTTAATGGGTAGATATGGTGGGAACTCAGAAGACCAGAATGTCCATATGACTGTGGACAATAAAGACTGAACTCATGAAGCTTCAGAGGAGGAAGACTCTATTGGAAATTTGACTAGAGGTCATTCATATTACATTCTGACAAAAAAAAAAGTTTGAATTTTGCCCATGTCCTGAGAATTTCTAAGATTCTGTATTTAAAGGTGATGAACTAATTAATCTGGCAGAAGAAATTTCAAGGCAGCACAGCATTCAATCAGTGTCATGGATATTGTTAACACTGTTTAGCCAAGTTTACTATGATAATCAGGGGAAGAAAGCAAAGCAGAACAATTTAGAAAATTTGCACTATGGCCAGAAGAGTACAAGCCAGAGTGGGGCTAAAGAAGTCATTTTGTTGTTGAAGAGATTACAACCATTAAAGAGATGCTAAGTAATTTGTACGGAGACAATAAGAAAGATTACTTGAGGCTATCTCAGGACTTAGCAAGACCATGTCTATCTCAGGCTCAAGAATGTAAAAGTAAAAATTCCTCTGATGAAAGATCATAGCAGGGGAACTCTGCTTTCACAGAGTGGACTAAGAAGTTGTTTCACTGTGTTCAACCACAAAGGCACTCAGAGACTGCTGCAGCTCTGAGCCCAGGAAATTTGGCTACTACTTGAAATGATAACAGACCTTGTCATATAACGCATCATGCTGCTTCTGCAGGAACACAAGATCTGGTGTTAGGAGGTCATAGAGAATTCTAACAAGATTTCAAAGGAGGACTTGGGAGACCAAGCAAAGTTTAGCAGGGTTGAAATCTCTGCAGGTAGACCCTTTAGGGCAATACAGAAGATATGAGAAGGAAGCTGAAGCTGCAGTGGAGACCCCCCAAGATTAAGGGATGCAGGAATTGAGCAGAGACAAGCCAAGAGAGAGGCTGTGTGGGCAGCAATCAGCAAGGAGATAGAGGTGGGATAATAGGACTTGTTTACCTAGCTGTATTTCAGTCTTGCATTGATCCTAGCTCTTCTTTCTATGCCTCTGTTTGTCCCTTGTGGAATGGAAATGCTTGCTCTGTATCATTATATATTGGATATATATAACTTACTATTGATCTTTACTCTCACAGCTTAAAGTTTGTCTTGAGTCTCAGATGAGATGTTGGACTTGTACTGTTGGGCAATGCTGGAATGGTTATGACTATCAGGACTCTTAGAAATGGACTAAATATATTTTGCATTATGAGATGGGCATGAGTCTTTGGAGAGCAGGTGTGGAATGTTATGGTTTAGATATAAAGTGTTCCCCAAAATCTCATGTGTGAGACAGCCCAAGAATGTTCAGAGGTGAACTGATTAAATTATGAGAGTTTTAACATAATTAGTGGGTTAATTCACTGATATGGATTAACTGGGTGGTAACCATAAACAGAATGGGAAGAAGTAAGTCCCTGGGGCGTGCCTTTGGAATTTACATTTTTGTCCCTGGTGAGTGAAGCTCTCTGTTTCCTGGTTGCCATGTCCAGAACTACTTTCTTCTGAAATACCTTTCAGCATGATATTCTGCCTCACCTAGGGCCCAGAACTATGGAGATAGCTGATTATGGACTGAAATTCTGAAAACATCAGCCAAAAATAAACTTTTGCTCCTTTAAGTTGTTGTTCATATCAGATCGTTGTCATGGGGATACAAAAGTTAACTAAAACAGCCAAAACTAGAGGAAAGAAGATAGGCCATCATTAGATGGGACTAAAACAAAGGAGTTGAAGGCACTGTAATGAGTAGGCTGACAGTAGTTAGGACTGATCTAATTGACTTCCACTACCTGATGGGCTGTTCTGGCTAAAAGGCATAGGTTGGCCTTATCATTTTAAAAATGGTAGAGATCATCTGAGCATGCATATTCCTTTAAGCCAGGGGTTAGTCAACTTTTTCTACAAAAGCTAGATAATGTTTTAGGTTTTGCTGGAAACTTGATCTCTGATGCAACTACTCAACTCTGCTATTGTGGTGCAATAGTAGCCACAGATAATATGCAAGCAAATGGGTATGGCTGGGTTACATTAAAATCATCTACCAAAACAGGCATTGGCTTATGGGTCAACCTCTGTGAAGACATCAGACCCATCTCCTTGCCTCATAGCTGTCACTGTTGGGGTGAGCACCTCAAGCATCTTTAGACTTAAATTCTGAAGCCTTCTTAACTCATTTTGTGCTATGCTTCTCAACCTTTTCCTGGACTTCACTTCTCACTTAGTCATCAACTATTATTATTATTACTTTGGTTAAAGTTTTGCTGCATTCCTTGGAGATGAAGTTCAATGCTACCTTTCCAAGCACTGACATCCTTCTTCCTATTTTGAAATTCCTCTTCCATTTATTTCAACTGCATTTACAGAACATGTTCTAAGCATCATGAAATAAACCATGTGTTTTATTTATGTTTAACCTATGTTGAATAATTGGATGTTTATATTAACTCTGAAATTTCTATTGCTATTAATATTTTAATTCAACCAATGATGTACTTGAAGTTGAGAAGGAAAATATCTTTTCCAATAACTCAGTTAGTGGTGGTATAGCTAAAACTTTAAACCATGCATATTTAAATACAAAGCATATTTTTTTCTTACTATACCATCAACTTGCATCAGAATTTTTTATGGAAGGACAAAAATTTGGGAGTGGGATTCACATGGCTCCTTGACAAGACTCAACACTATTGTATAGAAAGAGACAATTTAGTGTAAATAACACAGCAATGAGTTGGGAGTCATGTTCTCTGGACTTAGTCCTGAACAGTTATGAACAAGTTATATAATATTGGCTTCACCAGGGCTCCTTTTTGGGACCTTGAGTTTTGTGATATTTCTATTTTTGCCTTCTATTGGAATAACAAGTTAGACTTCATATGCATAATATTCAATAATCTACTTAGAAACTTTATAAAACTATTGTTTTAAGTTATCCTTAAAATTTTAACAAATCTACCTAAATTTCAAATTTTCTAATATTCACTAAAGTTAATAAATCTCTACAACCTACCTTCAAAAGAGATGTGTATTGCAGCACATTGTAATATCTCTCAGCAAATACCTATTCCAACCACCATGATATTACTGTCTAATTTTATAGTTCTAGCTTCTTTAAAACAATCATAAGAATATTGTTATTTTTATGGTTCTTAAAATATATTCAGTACTTATCTATATTTATCAATGTTTGTCATTTTATCTTTCTCATATTTACTTCTTAAATCTATTCCTATCTAGTAGATTAATTTTTTTTCATTCTTTTTTAGTGAAACTACATGAGTAAAAAAGTGAGTGTGATGTGGTATTTTAGTTGTTGTTTAGTCTTTAAAATATCTAGTTCAAAAAAATTCCCTTTTTCATTGTTTCTATTCTTTCCTATAATTCTTTGAATATTTTAAGTATGTTTATATTAACTTCCTTTTTGGATCATGATATCAACTCTAATTTTTTAAACACAAATTTTCACATTTTGGGAGATTTCCATTCCCTTTTAGAGGCATTGATTTATGTTTTGGAATTTTCCTTTATAGACTCATCTTTTGTATAAGTTTCCTTATGTAGGTTTTTCTCCCATGTTCACACTAGGTTGTGGTCTTTTCACACCTTATTGTCACCTCAGTATAATCCCTGCCCTTTCTGAATTCTACTCCTCTGGGAGTGATGTATGAGTTTTCACTTCCCAGAATTCCTTCGGTAGATTTTGACAATGAGTCTCACTCACGTAAGATTTGAAAAGTGGAAAAGAAAAAGAAGTTTTAAGTGTCCAGCCACAGTTGCTGCAGGGAGACACAAGGGCATCAACAGACAGTAGAGTCAGGGTTTTCCCAGTGCCTTCCAACTATCCTTCTGAGCAGGTTTTAAACATTTTCTGAAAAGGGCTGGTTAATAAACACTTTAACCTTTGCAATTTATATAATGTCTCCATTGCATAGTCCTCTTTTCTTTACTTTCCTTTATAAATATAAGAAACTTCTTAGTACTTATGCTTTCAGTACAATAACAGTCTATGGGCCATGAATTGCTGTCTCCTGCTCCTCAGTACCACTCACCCTAGCACTTCAGGCAGCCTAACTCCCTGATAGCAATCTGCATGCTATTCCCACACTGCCAGTTATACTGTGATTCTGCAGGGGTCTCTGTGACTCTGTTCCTCAAGTCTTTAAAAAGGCTGTTCAGGATTCCAAAGTCCCTAGTGGAGCATCTGAGTCCTGTTTGAAGCCTATAATGTACCTCAGTGGTTGCTGTTGACCAGGTACTACAGAGTCCATTCCCTCTAAACTGGTCTCCATGTTTCTGTACTTTTGATTTTCCAACATTGATAAGTAAAGTCTTTTATGTCTGGTAAGACCCAATTTTAGAATTCCCACTTCATGCCATGTTTTCATCCTCATCCCTGGTATATAGGCTTTCTCTGACTGTGGCCTAGTGATAGTTTTTGGAGATTTTCAGCCTATTGTCAAGAATGGAAAATCAGGTTCAGGTGTTCTGTTCAGGTGTCCTTACTTCAGTTTCCTGTAATGATCTAAGTCTTGGAACCCAGTCTTCTCCTACCCAACATGAGCACTGAAATTTCAGTGCCTGTAACTTATGTTGTTTTTAATCCCCTCAGAAGCAATTCAGCTTTAGTTTCCACTGGGTTTTCTCTAAATTTCTGGCATAGGAGATATCTTGTCCTTTTTTGTGGTTGGGTGATGTATTTTTAAAAACATTTTATCTAGAATTTCTATGAGTTTGAACTGTGGAAGCAGTAATGTTAGCATGTTCTTAATCTACCCTCTTGACCTCAAAGACTAGTGTTCACATCTGTGAAGTAGAAGGGTTGTGTTTAATGATTCCCAGAGTCCCTTCAAGAATTCTGCTTGCTCTAAGTTGCTACATCTAGGCACATTGTGTTTATATATAAATATTGCTGCCAACACTCAGACACATGTGCTGGCCTGGTGGTTATTTATCATTGAAGGAGGACCATTAGTAAGAAGTTAAGCCAACACACATTTAATATTTGGCAATGGAAAGGAATAAATGTGGCCAACATGTTGCATGCAATGATTAGATTCATCATATTAACCAATGTTAATGAATCCCAAAACCCACTCCCCATCATCTATTGTTTACAATGGTACTATTCATTTGGGGAAGGCAGAAAAAGCATTAAATAACATAAAACAAATGACACTTCATACCTGGATTCTCTGCTGAAAGGAAGTGGATTAGAGGCTGGCTGTAGCAGAAGTCTCAGCTTCCACACACTGCTCATATTCTCAGTTGAGAGTTAACCCTTTAATTAATTAATTGATTCACTATTTCTTAACTGTGTGCCAGGTATCGGACTTTGTGCTGGGAAGATCAGAGTTCTTGAGTTACATCCCACTCCTCACAGAGCATAGGGTCTACAAGGACATGGAAAATAAAGTGAGACAAAAGGGAGCATGAAACAAATTTAGAAGGTTCTAGAAGGAGGTGAACCTGCACTGGTAGACTAGAATCTGAAGTCTGAGTGTTGGCCAGGCAAAATATCTCTAAGCACATAGGAAGACTCATAGGCAGCCTAGATAACACAGGGGAAAGTGTGACCTAACAGGGTCACAGGGACTCCAGCTATCAGAGGGTTTCATGAATACTAATTTGGGGTTTTATCTCAAAGGTGATGGGGAAGACATGGGTGAGTCTAGGTCAAGGTGTGATATTAGGTCAAAAGGTCACTCAAGCTCCAGTGTAGGGAGGGTCAATTCCAGGGCCTCTGTGGTAGTTCAGGAGGTAAATGGTTATGTCATGACTGAGGGCAGGGACAGTAAAGTGGGTAGATTTTTAGGTGGTAGAATGTACACAACTCGGAGCATGATTAAATGTGAGATTTGAAAGAGAAGGGAGACTTGAACCTCTGTTTTGAGTCACTGTGTCAAAGGTGGTTCCATTTACCAGGAAAGGGATGCTGCAGACACAGAGAGAAAAACAGGGGAAGAAAGGGAGAGAAAGGGAGGGGAAGGGAGAGGAAAGAAGGAGTTAGAACTGTCTGGTTTTAAATCCACGTTCAGCTACTTCCTTGCTGTGTGCACAGTGACAAATGACTTAAAATTTCTAAGAATTGATTTTCTCATCTATAAAATGAAGATATCTGCCTTTAATATAGTATTCATGCTCAACGAGTTTTAGATGCATGATCATTTCATGAAGTAGGTGCTCAGTAAATGAGATTTCTCACTTATCCTTGCCTAGTTGGTCTAAACTGTCAAAAGTGTTGGTTCATGGAGAGTTATTGAGTCATAGGAATTCAAGCCTGCAGATCAGAGAGCTGGAGCTAGGCTTATCCACAAGCTGCTGCACAACGCTGGGTGAGTGACAGCTCCTTTTAGTGCCTGAGTGTCTGTGTGGTGAGGAATCAGTCTGGGTGAATTCTCTAAAGCCCCTCCCAGTTCAATGAGCAAATGATATCGCAGCCAGAAATTCTACAGGTCCCAGAGTGTGTACTGATGTTGTAGCAACCCTCTGGAGAAATACCTTGTGGGTACAGGATTGCAAGGAATGGTGAAAGCCAGAGACATCTCCCATTTCAGCTTCACTCAGGACAACATGAGTTCCCATCTCAGAAGCAGCCTTCCTTTATGACAGAAGCCACAGTCAATTACTTTGCTGTACTCACATTTCACTCTCCTTGTTAAATCTCAATAGTGAGAGATATGTGTACTGGTTTCTTAAAGCCAGCATCTTCATGGAATAGGAGTGTCTGCGAGAGAACCACACATGAAAATGGAGAATGCCACAAAGCTATATTTTCAGGACAGTACAGAGAATAAAGAATCTGTTTTTCATTACAGACAAGAATGTTTTCCTAGATGGTAGGCAGACCCAAGTGTAGTATTCTAGAATGAGAGGGTTCATGTCTCCAGTGTCTGCTGTCCTGGTCAGACCACAAACAAGGGATCATGTTTGAGAGCTGTCATGTGTAAAACCTCAGGCTCTGGAATCAGACAGTCATGAGTTCAAAATATGATGCTATTATTTTTTCACTATGTAACTCTGGAAAAGTAATTTAACCAGTAAGCTTCAATTTCTTCTCTTTGAAACAGAGATAGTAATCTCTTGTAGGAATCAAAGAGGAGGGTGTGGGCAAAAGAATTAATGCAGTGTTTGTCAAATAATTCTGCTGTTATTGATGACTGAGATTTGAACCACATGATTCAAGACCATGTCCTGTGTGGAACCATTGTATTAACTGAAGTTATTTGACTGACAGTAAAGAATGTGCATATGATCATAGGTTTTAAAGAATAAAGAGTTTCATTATAGGGGAAAGTGGACTTGGAGATGGGGTTCAACTACCAGATGGAGAATGGGATAAGTTTGCTTTTAAGGTCCCTTTTGAGTGTGAGATTGAGTGTGAGAGTCCAGAAATAAGCTGCTTTCCTTGTCTTTCATGTAGTTATTATTTGCAGAACACAAGCTATTTTTGTCAAGACTATAGAGATAGACAGATCGATAGATAGATAAATAATATGATATTTACTTTGAAAGAGCTCATAGATGAACCTGATGTCATATAATAGCACTAGGAGGAGAATCTAGAGACCTGGTTTCTATCTTCAAATCCACATTTTAGTATTCATGTTTTGTGCCAGTCACTTATCTTCCTTAAACCTCAGTTTTCCCCTCTATAGACTGGGGCTCATAAAACTTAGTTATTTTAAGAATCAGGTAAAATGCTAAATGTGAGGAGCACATCAAAGTTTTATTTAACAATTGAGAGATAGGTCCTGAGTGAGACTTATCTTGATTTTCAGAATTGTTTGCTGAGATATAAAGATGAGAATAAAATGCTTGTGTCTTGCACCCACACTTAAAGTAGAAAAGTGCCAAATTTGGGAACCAAAACCTTCCAAGAGGTCTTACTGAGGACACCATCAGTCCCTTCTCAATTCCAAAGTAGAGAAGGACCAAGGGAAAGAATAGGTGTCACACTTCAGGGAAATGCTAACTTCCCCCTTCGCCTCAAGGAGGTATTTCCCCTTCCTGAGGTACAGGGCCAAGGACCAAATACAGTGCTCATCAAGGTTGGATATGTTCCACTCATGCCCCTTCCACTAAGCTGGGAGCTTCTCCTCTGGAAGTTGCTTAGACAATGAATCAGCAGAGGGCCCACCACTGCCAGGGTATGGAGAAGCGGGAGAACGGGGGTGAAGCAGAGTGCCAGAGAGCCATGGCAAGGACAGATGAATTCCCCATTCCCAGGGAGGGGCTGGACTTGAGCTGTCTTGATGACACCACTTCAGCAGGATACTTAGTAAGTTGGGGTACCCTAAAACCAAGAGACCATGACCAGAATACCCTCAGTGTAGCTTTGATGGGAAAAGAAGTGGTCAAATGTGAGCCAGTAATTCAAGTTGGGATGTTTCTTGGAGAAGTCCCTATAAGAATCCTTTGGAGAACCAAGAAAAGCGACCCATGAAAAACCACAACTTGGAAATGATTTCTGCCTACTGAAAGGAAATCAGTGGTCAGACAGTGTTAGAGAAGCTCCACAGTCCAGCCAAGAGGAGCTGTGACCTCACATAGGACAGGAACTTAAGGAGCAAGAGCACATTCTTTCCTTCTACCTCCATGCCCCTGCCAATCTCAGAAGGGAAGTCATCACCATATTCCGAAAAGGGGCAGCCCTTGTGTTTTCTCTTTTCTTGTCCTTCAGTACCCTGCCTCTGGAAGAATTCCTAGATTTTCCCGAAGTCATGAAGCACCTAATGTAAAGGTTTGAATGAAAAAGGTACTGGATAATTATTTGTTGAATAGCAGAATGGGAAGTAGCAAAGTCTGATCTGTCTGGATCCAAAGATGCCCCCCTGTTTTCCCTATATGATGTTGCATCTGAGGCAATTTTCTACAGGTTCTGTCAGAGGTCACAAGAGATGGTCTCTGCATAAGAGCAAAGGGATAGTCCTCACCCTAGGTCAGACCTTCCTGAACCTTTGGGATTTGCACAAGGTGGTTTGTATAAGCAAAGTTTATCTGAGGCCATACAAGCAGGGTAGAGCTCAGCACCTGGGAGAGTTCCAAGGCAGCTCTTCAAAAGTCCTTGTGGTCCTTGATTTATGTTGATGGCATTCCTACAAGCTGCAATGGGCTTGCAGAGTCTCCAAATTCTGTCAAGAAGCCTGCAATATAAATAAGCAGACGGATTCTTACTGGACAGGTAAGAAAAGTGAGGCTCAGAGAGCCAGAATAACTTGGGTTAATTAGTGTCAGAGCTGGAATTCTGTTTCTTGTTTATCTACTCTGAAAGTCCAATCTCTTTATACTTAGGCTTCACTAAGTTGTGATTTACCCAATTACCACACCCTGGGGTAGAATTTCCTAAATCTTCATAAGAATTTTTGACAGTCCTACTGTATGTGCTTCCTTAAGGCATATTTATGACTATTGTTGCTGCTACTGCTCTCTGAAGGGAAGCATTTTCATCCACTTAAGAATCTGAATCTCTCTCAGAAAGGAATCAGCCTCTTCTGGATGCTATGGGTCTCACCAATGGACATGATGATTTTGAAATAAGAGAAGACTCTCCCTTTTACTGCAAGAATTAAGCTACAGTCCTCTAGACACTCAGGCTGGAAATATAAAAGTGTTCTTGGTGTCCCTCCCACATACCTTGTACCTCCTGACTGCCTGTTCTGCATCTCTTTTCTTTCTGGAACCACAAACAATCACACTGTCCAGTGGGTCCAGCTCTAAATAACAGGGCATTAAGCTACCTTTCCCTGTTGGGACAGCTGACCTACTAACAACCTTCCTTCCTCTTTCTCGTCCATTCACTGACATTGTGGTCTGTATGACCCAAATCATCCATTTGTATTTAAATGTTGTTCTCAGGGTCTGCTTCTGGTAGAACAGACTAAGTAAGAACCATAGTTTTGTCTTCGACACTTGTTCAAAGGGGGACATGTCTAAATTTCACTCAAAGTAGAACAGTTAGTTCACATAGCATGGGAAATAACAACACAACAGTCTTATAGTATTTCTGCCTAAAGAATATACACACAAAAAAAAATGTGGGCTAGGTTCTTTCGACCCCCACTTGGCTTTGGAAAACCCAATCTCCTAAGCCTTAAAGCCATTTTGCTGTTGATGACTCCAGTCCATTGCTCAGACTCTAATACCTCACTTTCTGTCTTTACGTAGGGATTTTTCTGATGACGTGTGTGTGGGGGGAAGTCCTGGGAGATAAAAACCTCAAATGTATCTGGTTTCTATTAAAAGCAAGTCCTTAGGATTAGAAGTTTCTTAATGCAGAATTAGGAAATGCACAGCACCAGATGTAGCTGCTCATATCTTCTTTCATATTCCTTCTCTCCTGTTACTGCTCAACTTAATGTTTTTATAGGGAAGAAAAACCTCTGTCAGTTGATGTTCCTGAAGTTTATTCATGATACTGTCCCCACGTCCACATCTCTTTGGAGGCTACCTTGTATCATTGAATCCAGTTCAACATAACCTCTTTAACTACAAGGAGCTTGGGAAAAGTTGAAAGGGACCCTATGTGGCAGGGAGAACTTGGCTTCCATAAGACATGGGAATAGCTAGGACATCCCTTCAAGCTGGTGGAATGTTCCAGAGGTCACTAATGTGGATAAACAGTCATGTAGGAACTGGGAATCTTCCTAGGGTTTCTTAACATTACAGAATAGCAGGTGCTCAGGCATCCAGGGTTAGATGTTGGACTTGAGTCCTAGCAGCAGCTTGATAAAAGCACTGGTATCACCTGCTTCTATGAAGGAAAGGCGAGGTCAACGAAGGCTCTATAATATTAAAATAATTACAGAAAGGGAATTCTCCCCAAACTATCCCCATTAACAGGTTAACATCCTCACCTTTATTTTGAATATATGGCAGCTCATCACACTCATGTACTCAACAGAAACACTGAATGGCATGTATGTCATTTTTACTAGTGTGATAACAAACGGTGAACAAAAATGTAATTTAAATATTATTTGTTCATCCTTGTATCCCTCACTAGACATATGTTTCTCAAGATCAAGTTTCTATCTTAGTTTTGCACTCCCAGCACCCAGTGGAGGAACCATTATATAGTAGACACGGCAGTATTTTTTGATGAATGTTGAAATAAGAAACCATTTGTGACCTCAGCATTTAGCACAATGTTCTAGCATGCAAACATTTGTTGAACAGCTGAATTAAGTATACAAAATATTTCACAATGCAGGAAACTTGTTAGGCAATATGTTAAAAATGGGTTCATATGTATGTTCTTCTATTGTAGAAGCAGGAGTGGAATTAACTACAGAGATGGAAGGAAAATGGAGTTTTAATGCAGGAAGGAAGCTGCTAGAGCAGAGCACAATTGTAACCATGAAACAGAAGAACAGGAGAGAGAAACTTTTCTCTTTCCCCTAGCCCCCAAATACCACTCACACCCCTGTTATTGATTTCAAATATTTCACAGAAACCACTAAATAGAAACAGATAATCACAAATACTCCTTATTTTGCAACAATGGAAATAGAGAAGCTAAGCAAACTGGCCCCATTGCTCTGTGAGGCTGGGAATTTGGATTAAGTTCCATCTTTTCACATTCCTCTTCAGAGCACTTAGTTTCTTGTTCATGTATTATATTTCCCTGAAGGGTATGCACTTAAGAACACTTTCCTAGGAGTTAGCTTCAAGAAGATTGCCAACATTAATGCAGGCTTTATCGTGTGGGCTAAGAATAATATGGGCAATGAGAAAGAATTAATTTCTGAGAGCAAGGGGTGATACAGAGTTGCTAGAAGAGGCAAGAGACAGGTTTCTATCCCCACTTCTGTCACTAACCAGCAGTGCAACCTTGGAGATACTTCTAAAACCTCTCTGACCTCAGTTTCCTTATCTCAAAAAGCAGAAGGTTGTGAAGTTAGTCTCTGAGTTAGGATACTTTGTGTCTCTTTAAGATTCTCCAAGTATGGACAATCAGAAAAAATGAGAAATTATACTCCATTTATGTATGACTTATCAAAATATATAAATGCATTCTACTGTCATGTACAACTAATTAGAACAAATAAAAAATTAAAATATATTAAAAAAGATTCTCCAAGTAAATTGGGGCACATGAAAATATGAAGTCTTGGGGATGCTATCCAAGAACTACCCAGAGAGAAGGTAAGCCAAGTTCATAAGGCATTTAATCCTTAGAAGCAAGACTCAACCAATAGCCAGACAGGCTGCGATTCCCTGTGCTATGTTTTCCTACTTTTGTGCCAAGCCCAAAATGCTAAGTCATTGCTTTTGCTAGAAGGATATTTTCTTATTGCATTCTGAGGATTTGAACAAATATTTTCATTTTGAGGAAAGCTTTGAGAATGTTTTCAAATTGAAGGTTAGGCTTTCAGGACCAGAGGAGCCTCTAGTCTGCAACATGGAGCTCCCAGGTTTGGACAGAACCTGTGCTTGGAGGAGGGAAATGAGCATCTGCTGTGCTCGACTTGGTTTGATGCAGCTTTATGCCGAAATTGACATGGATCTTGTCTAAGCCTGTGGGTGCTGTGGTTACTGCAGCAGTTCTCTCAGGCAGACACTGACAAAGCATTTAGCTTCAACCTCATGGCTGGTGACATGCTGAATCCCATGAGTTGGCCACCAACGTGGAAAACTAGGAGACCTGCTTCCTCCCTCAGCTGCCTTTTGCACAGATGCCTGCCTAAAATTCCATTTCTGAGTCCATATCCCTTTCCTACAACTATGTGGGTTTTTTAACTGCAGAGAAAGGACAACATACAAAAACTCCATGTCCCCAATTTAGAACATCACTTGTTGACCACCTTAGAAGCAAACAAACAAGAACTAGGCTCCTATTTCTTTTCTATTTATTACATGTTTAAGCACTTTAAAATTCTTTCTTCCTCTCATTACCAGTTATTAGATGAGAAAGATTGAAACTGGGTGGAAAATGACTGGGGTTTTATCACCCTGCTGAGCAAAAGTGTCTCATGTAAAGCAACTCCGTGTTAAACCATGATCCGAAAGTTGTTATTCATCTGGTTGTCATTTTCATCATTTAGGCAGCAATTTATCAGGAATGGAAAAAGGTCCACATGTTTAAAGCTTGATCCTCCAAAGTAATGGGGGTGATGGAACCTTTGGGAAGTGAGAGGTCTTAGGTCTTTGGAGATGTGTCCTCAAATGGAATTGTGGGGCCCTGGTCTCTTCCTTTCCTTCTCTGACTTTCCCTCCTAACTCATGAGGTGAGAGCTTCTCTCCTTCATGCACAGTTGCCTTGATGTACCACCTCTGCCAAAGGCCTGAAACAATGGGACCACTCAATCATGGACTGGAACCTCCAAAACCATGAGGCCAAAAAACCCTTTTCTCTCCATAACTTAGTTGCCTCAGGGAACATAACATACCCTGGCAGATTAAACTTTATTTTGTCAGTGACCATGATAAGTGAAAATTGCATCTCTGTCTCTGATGGAGAATGTGCATGTGTTTGTGTCTGTGGATTCATTAGAGACTTTGCTCAGATTCCACTTTCTCAATGAAACCATGTTACTTAAAGTTTATTCCTACTTTCGTCCCTCACTTTCTGTTTTGTGTTCATGACACATATATGTTCTGACATATTTAGTTATTTACTTATTGACTCAGTAAACATTTTTATTATAAATAAAATATTAAATAATATTATTTTCATTATCTCAAAGGCATATTTTATAATTATCTACAAAGGTAGTCTTTGTTCATTGACTTATCTTAAAAACCTGAAATAATGTCTAGCATATAGTAGACTTTCAGTAAATACTTGCTGAATAAATGAATAGGGAAGAACAAAAACATTTTTAGAATCCTTCAGATAAAATTCTAGAAACTCGTTATCCTGTTGTGGTTAAGGTTGGAAGACTAGATCAAGAGAATGTTGTTAGGTTTGAAGTCCACTTTATCTGATATGAGGATGGAGACCTCTGCTTTTTTACTGCGTCTATGATTTGCATTCCTGCTCATTTTGGCTTATTTTTGGCTTTTTACTTGTCCTTTGATTGGCTTTTCCTTTAGGGTAGTTCCTCCCTTTGCTGACTTGTATTGTTGTTTTTCACTTCCTCCTCACGAAATATTTTGCTGAGAATGTTCTGTAGGGAAGGCTTTCTATTTGTAAATTCTTTTAACTTTTGTTTATCATGGAAAGATTTTATTTCATTATCAAATATGAAGGTTAGTTTTGCTGGATATAGTATTCTTGGTTGGCATCCATGTTCTTTCATAGCTTGAAATATATTGTTCCAGGCCATTCTTGCTTTTAGAGTCTGGGCTGAGAAATCTGATGATATCTGTAATGGTTTCCCCTTATATGTAATCTGATGCTTTTCTCTAGCAGCCTTTAAAAATCCTATTTTTATTTTGAATGTGAGGTATTTTCATTATAATGTGTTTTGGTGTGGATCTGTTGTAGTTTTGTGCACCTGGTGTTCTGTAAGCCTCTTGTATTTGATTTTCCATTTCATTTTTCAGGTTTGGGAAATTTTCTGATATTATTTCATTGTACAAGTTGTTCATGCCTTTAGGAATACAAATAGGAAAAGAAGAGCTAAAGTTGTCACTATTTGCCGATGACATGACCCTATACTTAGAAGATCCGAAAAGTTCCACTAGAAACTTCTAGAGCTAATAATGAATTCAGCAATGTAGCAGGATATAAAATCAATACGCATAAATCTAATGCATTTCTATTCATAAGTGATGAATCCTCTGAAAGAAAAATTAAGAAAACTACTCCATTCATAGTAGCCTCAAAAAAATAAAATAAAATAAAATACTTGGGAATTAATCTAACAAAAGAGGTGAAAGACCTCTGCAATGAAAACTATAGAACATTCAAGAAAGAAATTGAAGAAAACCTTTGAAGATGGAAAGATCTCCCATGTTCTGGGATAGGCAGAATTAACATTGTCAAAATGGCCATTCTACCAAAGGCACTATACAGATTCAATGCAATTCCAATTAAAATCCTAGTGACATTCCTCATAGAAATAGGGAAAGCAATCATGAACTTCATCTGGAAGAACAAGAGACCTCGAATAGCCAAAACAATCCTGAATAGGAAAAGTGAAACAGGAGGTATTGCAATATCAGACATTAAATTATACTACAGAACAATAGTAACAAAAACAGCATGGTATTGGCACCAAAATAGTCAGGCAGACCAATGGTACAGAATAGAAGACACAGAGACAAAACCACATAAATACAGTCACCTCAAACTAGACAAAGGAGCCAAAACATTCAAAGGAGAAAAGATAACCCGTTCAACAAATGGTGCTGGCAAAACTGGAAATCCATATGCAGTAAAATGAAATTAAACCTCTCTCTCACCCTACACAAAACTCAACTCAAAATGGATCAAAGACATAGGAATTAGACCAGAGACCCTGCACCTAATAGAAAACAAAGTAGTCCCGAATCTCCATCATGTTGGCTTAGGATCAGACTTCCTCAATAAGACTCCCAGAGCACAAGAAATCAAAGCAAGAATCAATAAATGGAATGGACTCAAACTAAAAAGCTTTTTCTCAGCAAAGGATACAATCAAGAATGTGAAGAGAGAGCCTACAAAGTGGGAGAAAATCTTTTCCACACACACACTTCAGATATAGCACTTATCTCCAAAATTTATAAAGAACTTACAAAACTTTACACCAAAAATACAAAGAACCCAATCAATAAATGGGCCAAGGAACTGGACAGACATTTTACAGAAGAAGACACACAGGCAATTAACAAATATGTGAAAAAGTGTTCAACATCTCTAGTAATTAGAGAAATGCAAATTAAAACAACTCTAAGATTTCATCTTACTCCAATTAGAATGGCTATTATCAAGAACACAAACAATAGTAGGTGTTGGCGTGGATGTGGGGAAAAAAAGCACACTTTTACATTGCTGGTGGAGTTGCAAATTGGTGCAACCACTCTGGAAAGCAGTATGGAGAATCCTCAGAAAACTTGGAATGGACCCACCTTTTGACCCAGTTATCCCACTCCTCAGTTTGTACCCAAAGGACCTAAAATCAGCAAACTACAGTAACACAGCCACATCAATGTTTATAGCAACTCAGTTCACAATAGCTAGATTGTGGAACCAACCTAGGTGCCCTTCAACAGATGAATGAATAAAGAAACTCTGGAATATATACACAATGGAATATTATTCAGCCATAAAGGAGAATAATATTATGGCATTTGCAAATAAATGGATGGAATTGGAGAATATCATGCTAAGTGAAATAAGCCAAACCCAAAAAACCAAAGGCCGAATGTTTTCCCTGAAAGTGGAGAATGATATATAATGGGGGTGGGGGGTAGGGAATGAGAGAATAATTGGGGAACTTTAGAATAAGTAGAAGGAAATGAGACAGAGTCGGAGTATGAAAAATGGTGGAATGAGACAGACATCATTATCCTATGCACATGTATGATTACATGAATGGTATGAATCTACATTGTGTACAACCATAGAAACAAAAGTATGTACCCCATTTGTGTACAATGAATCAAAATGCAGTCTGTAAAAAATTAGAAGCTAAATAAAAAATAATAATAAAAAAGAGAACGTTAGGAAGTCCATCTATGAAGTAGAACAATAATGGCTACTGTGTTGTTTTTAATAATATTATTTGTTCCCATTCATTAGACCTTGAATCTAGTACAGAGATTTGACCCAGATAATGCATAGGAAAAACTACGAGATCAGTGTCTTTGGTTAAGATATAATGAGTACAAGGATTAATTATTGAATTGAGAGGACAAATGGTCAAAGGAGATATTGCATGATTTTTCCAGGAGGAACAAATTGATCTTTTTCAAGATTTCCCCAGCAGACATCATGAGAAGGATAAACACACAGAGCAGCATTTTTCCATTACTCCCTTTAGATTCTTCCAGGGAAAATAAAAAAATGCTTTAATGGCCAAGTTATGTTAGGAAACCTTGTATATTTCACAATTCATGGTACCATGATAAAGGATTCGAGATGTCCTGAAATAATTTATTTAAGTTTGTTTAAACTCAGTGTTTTATTTGACCCCAGAAGCTTGTTTTCTTTTCTTTCTTTCTTTCTTTTTTTTTAACATCTTGTACAAATATGCTTCTTTGCCTTGTGAGATTTTCCTTAAAATTCTCCTTCCTTCCTATCCACTCATCTGTGGCCTAAATCCCCCTAAAGCAGTCCTAACTTCAGAGCTGAGCTATCAATGAATTCTAGGGAAATAATATCTCTGGGAAGACCCCAAATCAGAGACATCAAAATCCAGTAATTATTTATTGAAACACTGCTTTATGACTGGTCTTATTAGTCCAAGAGTCAGTCATAACAAATAACTTCCTATTGAATACTGGGATGCAATTCATATAGAAGTACCATTATTCAGTAGAGGGTGGTAAAGAGCAAAGAGAGATGCAATGAAAATAAACCAGGCTTAAAGATAAACTAGAATCTTAGCATCATGTGATCAGTATAAAGAAGAAAGAAGGTGCTACTATGAAAGGGACTGGTGAATTTTGGAAAAATGATCTGGCTCTAGAGTTGGAGAAGGTGGTCCATAAATCAATGTTCAGGGGAGTGGAGAGCTTGCCTTGTTCTGAAAGGCATCAGCAGCCATGGAACTTCTAACAATAAGGTGAAAGTAGCATCTTCTTATTCAGCCAATATTTACTAATGTGTAATAGCTATTTTCTAAGAACACAGAAAAGAATAATTATGGCCTTTATTCTGGAAATCACATTTTAGTAGGGAGGAAAAAAAAAGAATTCATGGTAAATGATAGTTCTTCCTTTCAGCAAATTCTCAGGGCTCCTTGTGGGATTTTAGGGAAAAGGTGTTCCTGAAGGTCAGAAGGAATTTCACCTTGTCAAGCACCCCATTATTTCATAGCAGGACCCTAATTTCTGGAATTCATAGAAGCAGTCATTTTTAGGTAGTGATTTAGCAAGTGGGTATTAGCAACCAGTAAGGCACTGATAGCCATCACAATTATAAGAGTATAAGAGCTTATTTAATCCTCACAAGATCCTTTGATAGATACATGTATTCATACAAAGATAAGGAAAGATAGTAGAGATGGAATGTACTATTTGTTATCCCATTTAATCATTGACTTAATGATGAAATAACAATGTTGTTCACCAGTGTTTCAAAACTGCACTTCTATACATGGATCAAAACATCACCTTGCATCTTATAAATATGTGCAAATATTATGTGTCAGTCAGGAAAAAATGCTGTCCTTTCAGTTTTGCAAAATATCAGCAAGATGAACTTGGGGAAAGAATCAGGTGCCAACTATATTTCTCTTTCAATTAAACTTTAGATCATTGCTTTCCAAATTGTTTTCCATTTCCAAATTTATTCTTAGACAGTAGTGGTTATCATGGGAAGAGAGGGGATCCTTGCCAATCCTTGAGAGTGTGAATTCTGGTTGAAACCCCCTACTTAAATTGCGACATAAATAGTCATGAACTGGAGTAAGAGGGTAACTGGAGCCAAGATCTAGTTCTCCTTACCCACCACCATTAAAATAGTCAAAGGAATTTTAAAATGTGTGCCTAAACCAAAATAAAGAAGGATGCCATTCATATTCTAGATACCTCAAAGAGTTCCTGGAGTTGGACTGAAAGAAGCTATGGCTCAAATCTATCTTTCCTGATAAAGATGCCCAGCATTACAGCAGTAAGTGAAAGAGATTCTGGCAAAATTTCATTAGTTATCCTAACAGAGGTGAGAACTTAAGGTGAGAAGATACATTCTTAGGGATAGAGTGTGTCATTTGTTATCCCTTTTGAAACTTCAGATCTACAGCAGACATCAGTGAACATTTTCTATGAAGAGTCAGATAGTAAATATTTGGGGTTCTGCTGACCTTATAGTCTCTGTTGCAACCACTTCCCCCCAACATTCTAGCATTAAAGTGTCTTTAGACAATAAGTAAATGAATTTAAAGTAAAAGTTTTATTTATGAATACTGAGATTTGAATTTTATATAATTTTCAATGTACCTTGATATATTCTTTTTGATCTTTCTTCAATTAGTTTAAACACTTTCTTAGCTTGCAGGTCATACAATAATAAGATGGGCAAGATTGGTCCATCTGCAGCGGTTTGCCAATCTCTCACCTACAACATTAGAAAAGAGTATCTGCTTAGTCACCCCAGGGCATATGGAGGCACTGAGGGGACAAGGTGAGCAGAAGACCAGTGAGGGCTACATGGTTTGCTCAGCATGAAAACCTAGTCAAATGCAATACTGGAGAAAGTCTGTTGCACAATTACTTCAGTAAGATTTTTACAATTTGTTTTTTAAAAGCAGTCTAACCAGAAGAAAAATAAGCAAGTGAACTGTATAAGCCATGTATAAAAATAAATAGAAATACTCATCCATATATGACAGTTTTCAATCTCATTACAAATTAAAGGAAAGTACATTAAAACAGTCTGATGTCATGTCTATCTATCAAATTGACAAAAATTAAGTAGAACATTAGTGCCTAGAAAGGTAAATGGGGACATGGTCACTTTCATACTGCTGGTGTCAGTGTATGTGTGTAACAACCCCACAACAAGCCATTCTACAGAGAGAAACTTATCCTATTGAAAGAAAACAGTGTTTAGGTGTAAGGAGATGCATTATTGCAATACAGTTTATTATGGAAAAACATTTGAATCAATTAAATGTTTAATAATAGAGGACTGGTCAAGTATGGTATAACCATATGATAGAATTCTATGTGGTCAATAAAATCATCATAGATTTTATTTTGATATGAAAAACTATTTATAATTGATTCTAAATGAAACATTCAGGTCATAAAATGACTTTTATGGTGTAATATCAAGTTCTAAAAATTTTTGTAGTATGTGGGCATGTAGTATATAGCATGGAGTGAGTATGTGTATCTATTTATGGAACTACAGAACAAAGATGAAGTGTACAAGCACTAATCAATTAGCAGTGGTATGCTCTGTGTATGAAGTCAGCAAATACATAGACGCCATAAATATTATTCTTTTGCATTTTATGACCTGGAACCATTTGGCAGGTATTCTTTGGACTTGTTTTTAAAATATGTTTTCAAGGTTAATCAATGTTGATGCACTGATTTTTACTACTGTGTGAGTTTTTGTATGAATATACCACAAAAACCATTATCAAAAGCAGCACTCCTACGAACACCATTGCACATATCTCCTAATGTATACATGCAGGGATTTGTCTAAGTCATAGTCCCTTGAAATGAAATTGGTACGTTTTGAAGAATACACACCTTTATCTTTAGTAGGTAAGGCCAAAGTATATGCCAAAGTTCATGCTTCTACCAGCAGCACCAGGTTTGCTTTTCTATTTTCTGAGCATAGAAAATGCTCAGCCATTATATGATTGGATACTGCTTCTTTTCGTTCCATTCCTTCTCTACTTTTCTTTCTTGTGTTTCTGTAGAACTGTGATTATATATATGTGGGACCTTTACGTTATGTCCTCTTTCATAATTTCCCTCCCCCACTTTGGGTGTCTGGGTCACGTTTTGACCCTCTGATAGTCTCCTAATCATTTCCTCAGTTGCACGTAATCTAACTTTTAACCATTTGTTGAAGTTCTAATTTGAGTAATTACATTTTCCATTTATATAAGTTACTTTTGTGTACTTCTCTGAAGATGCTTGCAAATATTCCAGGTTTCCTATCACTTGCTCAGATGTAGGCCTCTTTTAATACTTTGAAAAATATTAAACCTTGTTATAGCATATAATATGAAATATTTCTAATAGATGAAGCCTGTGTAGTTCTGATTCTTAGATCTACTTTTTGTGCTGACTTTTCTTCTTGGAATTTTGTTTCCTTTTTGGCTTTGTCATCTTTTACTTTAAGCCCATTTTCCTCGGATTCTTCCTGTGGGTGTATTCAGTGGAACATACTGAGTTTTCTGAGAAGATTTGCAAATAGTTCTCCTAATTGTTTTAGTTTACTATAACTTAGGACCACTTTGAATTAAATCATCTGTGTGAGGTGTTTTATATGAAAAATTAGCAAAAAGTGGGACTGAAAAATCCACGTGCTAGACTTGTGTTAAAACTCCCTGGAGTTTCTTTTTTTCCTTTGGTTTTTAGATCAAATCAACACAGGCAGGTTTTCTTCCCCTTCTAAGAATTTTATTCATCCTTCATTAACCTTCCACCGAAGGTATAATTCTTTGAGGATAAAGTTCTAGCAGTGGACTAACTATAAACTTATAAATTTGCCTGCACTCTGTATTAGTCTGCTTGGGCCACCAAAACAAAATACCATAGCCTCAGTGACTTAAAAAACAGATATTTATTTTCCCGTAATTCTGGATGCTGATGTCTCTGACCAGGGTGGTTTCTGGTGAGAGTTCTCTTCCAGCTTGTGGGTGACTGCCACCTTATTGTATCCTCACATGGTAGAATAAAGGAGAGAGAGAGATAATGAGAGGGAATGGGGAGGGAGACAGAGAGAGGGAGAGGGATCTTTCTCTTTTCAAAACCACCAATTCTATTGGATTAGGGATCCACACTTATGGTGTTGTTTAACCTGAATTACCACCTACAAGCCCTGCTTCTGTGTGCAGTCATGTTAGGGGTGAGAACTTCAACAAATTTGGATTTTAGGAGGATGTAATTTACTTCAAATCACACTTTAACTTTAATCTCCTGTTTCCTCTATATCACATAGCTATCAAAAGGGAAACTTAAAGTCATCAGAATGTTATAGACACCTTTTTTCCTATCATAAAACTGTGTTCTATGAAAATTATGCCCAAGTTTCTGCTTTACATTCATTTTCAGTCACTCTTACTTCATGATAGTTCACATATCCATTTACATGTAGTACCTGATTATTGAAGAAATGTTCATCTTATCTTCCATTTCATCTGTATTTTTCTATAGTTTTTGGAACTATTGATTATAGTTAATGTTCTTGCCTAATTAACTTTAATAACTGAATCACCTATGCATCTGTTTTTATTGCCTTTTTCCTCTTTATGACCTGGTTTTCAAGCACATGATCCTACTTGACAGCATGCAAGTGCTCATGGAATGCCAGGCATTGTAAGTATAAAAACTATCCATAATTTTATTCTCACATCTTCATTTATTCAGTGGTTTTTCTGATACTTTTTCAAGAGATAAGTTTTGCATTTGTTTTGCTCTTTTAAAAAATTCTTTTGTAAGAATTCAAGGTCTTGGTATGTTTCCCAGGCTGGCTTCACATTCCTGGTCTTAAGTGATCTTCCTGCCTCAGCCTCCTGAGTAGCTGGGAATGCAGGCACTAGATACTGTGCCCAACCTATTACATTTTATAATTGCTCTTAGTGGAATCATTTGTCTGCTACAAATAATTGAATTCTACATAGACATGGAAATATTTATAATATATTTAAAAGATATTTATGAATATTGAATTCACTTTTGTCAGTTGTTTTCATCTGAAGGTCTTTTCTAGATAACTAGACTGGCATGTGGTCAGGGACCAGTTTATATAAGAGTTTTTCTGAAGAGAATTATTTTGTGGTCTAAGAGTACAGTATAGAAGAATAGAAATTAGTAGTAAACAGACTCAATTAAATAGAAATAAAGGATATTAGTAATCAATAACAAACAAGCTGAAAAAGAAATCATGAAACCAATAGCATTTTCTAATAGCTACAAAAAATTACCTGAGAATAAATTTAATCAAGAAAGTGAAAGAACTATAAGACATTGATGAAAGAAGTTAAAGAGAATAAAAAGAAATGGAAAGACATCCCATGTTCATGAACTAGATGAAGTAATATTGTTAAAATGTCCCAAATACCCAAAACAATCTACATTGCAATTTAATTCTTACGAAAATACCAATGACATTCTTCACAGAAATAGAAAAAACTTTCCTAAATTTCATATGGAATCACAAAAGATCCTATATGACTGAAGTATTGCTGAGAAAAAAATAACAATGTTGGAGGAATCACAATATGTGACTGTAAAACATATTACAAGCATATAGTAAACGAAACAGAATAATATTGCCATAAAAACAGACACAGCAATTAGTGGAACGGAATAGTGATAACCGTTCGCAGATCTACAGATAACTGGTTTTTCAATAACAGTACCAAGAACGTCCACTGGAGAAAAGGTGCTATGAAAACTGAATGCAGATGAATGACTATCACCACTTACAAAGTTACACACCTTAGTTCTCACCATACACAAATATCAACTCAAAATGGATCAAAACCCTAAATATAAGATCCAAAACTATTAGGCATAAACAAAGGAAACACTTGAGGACTTTGGTCTGGAAAATATTTTGAGGGTATGACCCTGAAAGTACAGGCAACTAAACCAAAAATTGACAAATGAGATTATGTCCAACTAAAAGGTTTCTGCAGAGCAAAAGAAACAAGAGAGTCAAAGGAAAGCCTGAAGAATGGGAGAAAATATTGTCAAACTATTCATTTGATGAGGAATTAATATCCAGAGTATGCAAGGAACTCAAACTACTCAACAATAGCAGCAACAAAAAAATCCAATTAAAAAGTAGGAACAATAATCTAAACAGACATTTCTCGAAAGAAGATATACAAATGTCCAACAAATATATGAAAAAAATGCTCATTATCACTAGTCATCAGGGAAATGCAAGCCAAAACCACAAAGAGATAAATATCCCCTCACCCCAGTTATAATGGCTATTTTTTTAAAAAGGCAAGAAATAACAAAGGCTGGCAAGGATGTAGGAAAAGGACAGCTGGTGGGAATGCAAATTAGTACTGTCATTATGGAAAACAGTATGAATGTGCCTCAAAAAACTTGAAATACAACTACAATATGATCTAGCAGGTCCACTACCAGATTTATAACCAAAGGAAATCTGTGTATCCACACTCCCAAGTTTACTGTGGCACTATTCACAAAATCCAATGTATGGAATCAAACTAGTCAATTGGTGGATGAATGGATAAAATATGTAGTGTATCTCTAATGGAATGCTGCTCACCTGTAAAAATGAATGAAATCCTGCCATTCTTAGCAGCATGAATGTGCCTGGAAGTTCTGATGTTAAGTAAAATAAGTTTGGCACAGAGAGATAAGTGCCACATATTTTGTCTTACATGTACAAGCAAACAAAAACAGATCTCACTGAAGTAGAGAGTAGAATGTGGTTGCTATTCTGAGAAGAAGGGAGGGAAAGGGAATCAGAGAGGGTTGTTAACAGGTACAGAGCTGTAGCTGGGTAGGAAGAAAATTTCTAGTATTCTACTGTACAGTAGGGCAAACATGTTTGACAAAAATTAATTCCATATTTGAAAAGAGCCAGTAAAGAGAAATTTGAATGTTCCCAGAATAAATAAACAATAAATGTCTGAGGTGTTATACATGCCTATTGTGTTGAATAGGTATTGAAATATCATTCTATGCCCCATAAATCTGTGAAAGTATTATGTATTATTAAAATTTTTAAAGCACATCAAGCAAAAAAAAAAGCCCAAAACCAGCAAAAAATTAAAACATAATAGGGCTGAACTAATATCCTTTAATCTAAAATTTTTATGAGCATATTTTATGAATATATGAGTATATAAAATATTCCTAAAGAAGTTATACAAATAAGTACATCACTCAATTAATCAACATAAACTAAATATGTATGTTATATTTATTGTATATTATATATACATATTAGTACAACTCAGGTCAAGAAATAGAACAGTCCCTTGATTTCAGAATCTTCCTCATGCCCTCGTGAATTACAATTCCTCTCTCTTTTTTGATGGTAACCACTCTGCTGGTATATTATACCACTGTTACACAAAATATTTAAGTATATGGATAAACCATAATTTATTCCATAATACAGTTTATGAGCCCTTGGATTTTTCTGTTTAGGGCAACTACGAACAATGATTCTGTAGGTATTTTACAGATTTTTTTGGAACTCCCATGTATTTTGGATTTCTATATGATTAAAAATGAAATTGAAGGGTCATGGAATATATTCATGTTCAATATGAATGGGTAATGTTGGCTTTCACATAGTTTCATTAATATAAGACCTGAAGACTAAATATGAGATATTCAGTTAATTCACAATTTCACAAATGTTATTTGGTAATATTTGATATTATCTTTACTTTTAATTTTAGTCCTACTGATGGGAATGCAATGG
Organism: Sciurus carolinensis; assembly: GCF_902686445.1. Classification (NCBI taxonomy): domain Eukaryota; kingdom Metazoa; phylum Chordata; class Mammalia; order Rodentia; family Sciuridae; genus Sciurus; species Sciurus carolinensis. Next base: position 164,684,389 of record NC_062213.1, read on the forward strand.
AATCTCATGGAGGTACTAGTTAGCATTTCCTTGATTACTTACCTATATTTAAAATTTTAAGAGTTAGTTGGATGTCAGGGGGCACATCCATAATTCCAGCAGCTCAGGAGGCTGAGGCAGAAGGATCACAAGTTCAAAACCAGCCTTAGAAACTCAGTGAGACCCTGAACAACTTAGTAAGAAACCTGTCTCTAAATAAAACACAAAAAAGAGTTGGGTATGTGGCACAGTGGTAAAGCACCCCTGGGTTCAATACCTGGTATGTACAAATAAATAAATAAATAAATAAATAAAATTTAAGATTTAATTTTTATTCATAAAATAATTCTATATATTCTCTGTTGTTAAGAACTTTAAAGTTTTTTTTTTTTAAAAAAAGATGTTTAATGCCTATTGGTCAATTAAATTTTTTTATGTGTATGATGTCTTCATTTTCTTTCTATATTCATTTCTAATATATATACATTGTAGTCTGACAGCATTGGAGGTGATACAAATGTTTATTGTTTGTAGACAATTGCTGTGAAATGGTTTATTACTTTTCATTGCTGTATTTCTTAGGTGCTTCCACGGACAGAATGTGAATTTTTTAAATTGTTGGATGCACTACATATAAAATCACCTTTTTTTTTTATTGTAAACAAATGGGATACATGTTGTTTTTCTGTTTGTACATGGAGTCAAGGCATACCATTTGTGTAATCATAAATTTACATAGGGTAATGTTGTTTGATTCATTCTGTTATTTTTTCCCTTCCCCCACCCCTCCCACCTCTCTTTTCCCTCTATACAGTCCTTCCTTCCTCCATTCTTACCACTCTCCTTAACCCTAATCCTAAACCTAACCCTAACACTAACAATAACCCCTCCTACCCCCAATTATATGTCCTCATCCGCTTATCAGCGAGATCATTCGTCCTTTAGTTTTTTGAGATTGGCTTTTCTCACTTAGCATGATATTCTCCAATTTCATCCATTTGCCTGCAAATGCCATAATTTTATCATTCTTTATGCCTGAGTAATATTCCATTGTATATATATGCCACAGTTTCTTTATCCATTCATCAATTGAAGGACATCCAGGTTGGTTCCACAATCTGGCTATGGTGAATTGAGCAGCAATGAACATTGATGTGACTGTATCTCTGTAGTATGCTCATTTTAAGTCCTTTGGGTATAGGCCAAGGAGTGGGATAGCTGGGTCAAATGGCGGTTCCATTCCAAGCTTTCTGAGGAATTTCCACACTGCTTTCCAGAGTGGCTGCACTAATTTGCAGCCCCACCAGCAATGTATGAGCGTACCTTTTACCCCACATCCTCTCCAAAACCTATTGTTGCTTGTATTCTTGATAATCACCATTCTAATTAGAGTGAGATGGAATCTTAGGGTGGTTTTGATTTGCATTTCTCTTATTACTAGAGATGTTGAACATTTTTTTTCATATATCTGTTGATTGCTTGTACATCTTCTTCTGTGAAGTGTCTGTTCATTTCCTTAGCCCATTTGTTGATTGGATTATTTGTATTCTTGGTGTAGAGTTTTTTGAGTTCTTTATATATTCTGGAAATTAGCGCTCTATCTGAAGTATGAGTGGCAAAGATTTTCTCCCACTCTCTAGGCTCTCTCGTCACATTACTGATAATTTCCTTTGCTGAGAGAAAGCTTTTTAGTTTGAATCTATCCCAGTTGTTGATTCTTGCTTTTCTTTCTTGTGCTATGGGAGTCCTGTTAAGGAAGTCTGATCCTAAGCCGACATGTTGAAGATTTGGACCTACTTATTCTTCTATAAGATGAAGGGTCTCTGGTCTGATTCCAAGGTCCTTGATCCATTTTGAGTTGAGTTTTGTGCAGGGTGAGAGAAAGGGGTTTAATTTCATTCTGTTGCATATGGTTTTCCAGTTTTCCCAGCACCATTTGTTGAAGAGGCTATCTTTTCTCCATTGCATATTTTCGGTCCCTTTGTCTAGTATGAGAAAATTGTATTTATTTGGGTTTGTGTCCATGTCCTTTATTCTGTACCATTGATCTACCTGTCTGTTTTGGTGCCAATACCATGCTGTTTTTGTTACTATTGCTTTGTAATAGAGTTGAAGATCTGGTATTGTGATACCCCCTGCTTCGCTCTTTCTATTGAGGATTGCTTTAGCTATTCTGGGATTTTTATTCTTCCAGATGAATTTCATAATTTCTTGCTCTATTTCTGTAAGGTACATCATTGGGATTTATATGGAATTGTATTGAATCTGTATAGCACTTTAGGTAGTATGGCCATTTTGACAATATTAATTCTGCCTATCCAAGAATGTGGGAGATCTTTCCATCTTCTAAGGTTTTCTTTAATTTCTTTCTTTAGTGTTTTGTAGTTCTCATTGTAGAGGTCTTTCACCTCTTTTTTGAGATTCATTCCCAAGTATTTTATTTTTTTCGATGCTATTGTGAATGGGGTAGTTTTCCTAATATCTCTTTCTGAAGATTCATCACTTATGTATAAAAATGCATTGGATTTATGAACATTGATCTTGTAACCTGCTACTTTACTGAATTCACTTATGAGTTCTAAAAGTTTCCTGGTGGAATTTCCAGGTTCCTCTAAATATATAATCATGTCATCAGCGAACAGGGATAGTTTGAGTTCTTCTTTTCCAATTCATATCCCTTTAATTTCTTTGGTTTGTCTAATTGCTCTGGCAAGAGTCTCAAGGATAATGTTCAATAGAAGTGGTGAAAGAGGGCATCCCTGCCTTGTTCCAGTTTTTAGGGGGAACGCTTTCAGTTTTTCACCATTTAGAATGATATTGGCCGTGGGCTTAGCATAGATGGCCTTTACAATGTTAAGGAAAGTTCCCACTACCCCGATTTTTTCTAGTGTTTTGAGCATGAAGGGATGCTGTCTTTTATCGAATGCTTTTTCTGCATCTATTGAAATAATCATGTGATTCTTAACTTTAAGTCTGTTGATATGGTGAATGACATTTATTGATTTCAGGATGTTGAACCAACCTTGCATCCCTGGGATAAAACCCACTTGATCGTGGTGCACTATCTTTTTAATATATTTTTGTATGCGATTTGCTAAAATTTTGTTGAGAATTTTTGTGTCGATGTTCATTAAGGATATTGGTCTGAAATTTTCTTTCCTCGATGTGTCTCTGTCTGGTTTAGGTATCAGGGTGATATTGGCTTCATAGAATGAGTTTGGGAGGGTTCCCTCCTCTTCTATTTCATGGAATACTTTGAGGAGTATTGGAATGAGCTCTTCTTTAAAGGTTTGGTAGAACTCAGCTGAGATCCCATCTGGTCCCGGGCTTTTCTTTGTTGGTAGGCTCTTGATGACCTCTTCTATTTCATTGCTTGAAATTTATTTATCTAAGTTGTGTATATCCTCCTGGTTCAGTTTAGGTAATTCATATGTCTCTAGAAACTTGTTGATGTCTTTGAGGTTTTCTGTTTTGTTGGAGTATAGATTTTCAAAATAGCTTCTAATTATGTTTTGAATTTCACTCATGTCTGTAGTGATATTTCCTTGTTCATTCTGAATTTTAGTAATTTGAGTTTTCTCTCTCTTTCTCTTTGTTAGTGTGGCTAAGGGTTTATCAATTTTGTTTATTTTTTCAAAGAACCAACTCTTTATTTTGTTAATTTTTTCGATTGTTTCTTTTGTTTCAATTTCATTGATTTCAGCTCTGATTTTAACTATTTCCTGTCTTCTACTACTTTTGGTGTTGTCTGCTCTTCCTTTTCTAAGGCTTTGAACTGTAGTGTTAAGTCGCTTATTTGTTGATTTTTACTTCTTTTATTGAATGCACTCCATGAAATAAATCTTCCTCTAACTACTGCTTTGATAGTGTCCCAGAGATTTTGATATGATGTGTCTTTGTTCTCGTTTACTTCTAAAAATTTTTTTATTTCCCTCCTGATGTCTTCTGTTATCCATTCATCATATAATAATGTATTATTTAATCTCCAGGTATTAGAGAAGTTTCTGTTTTTTATTCTGTCATTTATTTCTAATTTCAATCCATTATGATCTGATAGAATACAAGGTAGTATCTCTATCTTCTTGTATTGCTAACAGTAGCTTTGTGGCATAAAATATAGTCTATTTTAGAGAAGGATCCATGTGCTGCTGAGAAGAAAGTGTATTCATTCTTTTTTGGATGGTATATTCTATATATGTCCGTTAAGTCTAAATTATTGAGATCTATGGTTTCTTTATTCAATTTGTTTGGAAGATCTGTCCAGTGGTGAGAGAGGTGTGTTAAAATCGCCTAGTATTATTGTGTTGTGGTCTATTTGATTTCTGGAATTGAGAAGGATTTATTTGACGTACATGGATGAGCCAATGTTCGGGGCATAGATATTTATGATTGTTATGTCTTTGCTGATTTATGCTTCCCTTAAGCAGCATGTAATGTCCTTCTTTATCCCTTCTGACTAGTTTTGGCTTGAAGTCCACATTATCTGAAATCAGGATGGATACTCTAGCTTTTTTGCTGAGTTCATGTGCATGGTATGTTTTTTCCCATCCTTTCACCTTTAGTCTGTGGGTATCTCTTTCTATGAGATGAGTCTCTTGCAGGCAGCATATTGTTGGATTTTTCTTTTTAATCCAATCTACCAGTCTATGTCTTTTGATTGATGAGTTCAGGCCATTAACATTCAGGGTTATTATTGTGATATGATTTGTATTCCCAGTCACTTGACTCATTTTTGTTTTTTGACATGATTTGGTTTCTCCTTTATTTGGCTATTCCTTTAGGCTAGTTCCTCCCGTTGCTGATTCGCATCATTGTTTTTCATCTCTTCCTCATGGAATATTTTGCTGAGAATGTTCTGTAATGTCATCTTTTTTTTTGTAAATTCTTTTAGCTTTTGTTTATCATGGAAGGATTTTATTCCGTCGTCAAATCTGAACTGGTATAAGATTGCTGGGTATAAGATTCTTGGTTGGCATCTGTTTTCTTTCAGGGCTTGGTAAATGTTGTTCCAGGCCCTTCTAGCTTTTAGGGTCTAGATTGAAAAATCTGCTGATATTCTTATTGGTTTCCCTCTGAATGTAATTTGATTCTTTTCTCTCGTGGCCTTTAAAATTCTGTCTTTATTTTGTATGTTAGGTATTTTCATAATAATGTGCCTTGGTGTGGGTCTGTTGTAATTTGTATATTTGGAGTCCTATAAGCCTCTTGTACTTGGTTTTCCATTTCATTCTTCAGATTTGGGAAATTTCCTGATATTATTTCATTGAATAGATTGTTCATTTCTTTGGTTTGTTTCTCTAAGCCTTCCTCAATCCCAATAATTCTTAAATTTGGCCTTTTCATGATATCCCATAATTCTTGTAGATTCTGTTCATGATTTCTTACCGTCTTCTCTGTTTGGTCAATTTTGTTTTCAAGATTAAATATTTTGTCTTCAATGTCTGAGGTTCTGTCTTCCAGGTGTTCTATCCTATTGGTTATGCTTTCTATGGAGTTTTTAACTTGGTTTATTGTTTCCTTCATTTCAAGGATTTCTGTTTTTTTTTTTTTTTTTCAGCATCTCTAACTCTTTATTGAAATGATCTTTTGCTTCACGTATTTGCTCTTTTAACTGTTGATTGATGCAATCATTTAATGCCTGCCTTACTCTTTCATCTCATTCTTCAATGCCTGCATTTGCTCTTTCATCTCCTTGTTTTCTTCCCTGATTGTTTTAATTATGTACATTCTGAACTCCCTTTCTGACATTTCTTCTGCTGTGCTGTCCTTGGGTTTTATTGATATAGTATGTAGGTTTGTTTGGGACATTTTGTTCCCTTGTTTTCTCATATTGGTCAGATGTCAGTGGGACTCTGAGATATTGCAGATTTCCTCTATTGGCTTATAGTGTCCCTGTAGATTTCCAGTATATCACTTCTCAGCCTTCAGTAGCCTGAAATCTTAGAGGAACTTGATAATGCAGTGCTTCTGAAGAAAGCTGCCCCTAGCCCGCTACTGGGTCCAGGGCTGGGAGTTGGTTCTGTATGGACATCCTCTCACTGGGCGGGCCTGCTCCGAGAAACTGGCTGTAGACAGGGCCTGCTACCACCAGAGTGAGCCGGGCTGCTCGGAAAAGCCTCTCCCTGTCCTGCCCTGGTCCCAGAAGCCACCTGCGGGCCAGGGTCCACCACTGGGTTCAGGGCTTGGGGTTGGCTCTGTGCGGAAAAGCTCTCACTGGGTGGGCCTGCTCCAAGAAGCTGGCTGTGGATCGCGCCTGCTGCCGGAGGGAGCAGGGCTGCTTGGGGAAGACTCTTGCTGCCCTGTTCCAAGAAGCTTCCCACTGTCCAAGACTGCCACCCTGGCCGAGCTTCACCCAGTGGGAGAGACTCACCCCACAGCTCTATGTTGGTCCGAGTCTTTCAATACCTCCCCTTCTTGAATCCTGAGTATGGAGCGAAGGGAGATGTAGTCACCCTCTAGTCTGCCATCTTGGATCCCCCCCCTCAGCTTTTTAATTTTGTTTATGTCTTCTGTATTCTTTTTTTGGGTGGTGGGGTACCAGGAATTGAACTCCAGGGCACTTGACCATGGAGCCAGATCCCCAACCCTACTTTATATTTAATTTACAGACAGGGCCTCACTGAGATGCTTAGTGCCTCACTTTTGCTGAGGCTGGCTTTGAACTCTTGATCCTCCTGCCTCAGCCTCCCTGCCACAGCACCTGGTTATATCATCTCTATTGTTATTGATTTTTTTTAGCTTTATTTATCTAATGCTGATACGGTGTGTTAAAATATCTTACTAAGGTAGCCAAATTGTGACTGTCAGTAATTATCAACGGTATCACCAAGGATATAGGAGACGAATGTTTGTAATTAGGTTGTTTTTGTGCTTGGTGTGCCCTACGTGTGGGCACAGCCTGTAGACTGAAGGAAGCCAGGGTAGACTGGGCAGAGCCCTGGTTCTGCTGCTGATACTGTGGGGAGGGAGGACCTAGGTTTCTTTGATGAACAGAGGGAGCACCCTGGATGAAAGCTTCAGGGCAGCAGATCTTAGTCTTATATAAAAGGGCAAACCAAGGAGCAAAAAACACCTTCCCCATAGGTACCCAATCCTAAAACGGATGTGGTGTGATTCCTAGAAGTCTTCCAGAACAGTGCTGGACAACGATTAATCAGGAATGAAAAATAGGTTGGACTTACAACTGTACCCTGATGTGGAGCCCATCAGAATGGTGACCTGACAACTCCCCGGTAGGCACTTCACCTTCAGTGTGATGGCATCTCCGCACACCAACCACACAGTGCAGCCCCGCCAGCCCTGCCCCACTCCCAACTCCAATGCACTGCTCAAGTGTGTAGTTCTGGCTGCGGGTGACCCAGCTCCCTTCTCTTCTGCCTCAGCACATAACAGCTGAAAGAGACAAGTCCAAGGTCAGCCCTGGACCAGAAGCTAGAGGGCCAGATGATATACCCAATATGTAGGACTGTGGCTGTGGACAATAGGACTCTGAAGGCCAATTCCAGCCAGTGAATGTTGCAATGCATGAGTCACTTATTCTTTTAACAAATATTTCTTGAATTCTTTCCTTTGGCAAGACACCAGGGGAGGATGTGATGCCCCAAGATAATTTAAAAAATCCCCTGAGTGCTGAATTCCAAGTTTCAATAAAATTTTCACAGAGAACTAATAGCAGCAGGGCTTTTTCTGATGAATAAAAACAAAGTATTATCTTTGTTGTTTTAAAAACAGATTAAAAAAAACAACACCTGAGTAATTTCTGGCCTCTCAGATGTAGCCTCGAGATTATATGGCAAATAGTTGCTGTACGGAATGAGAAAAATCCAATGGTCTCATCCAACCTCAGAAGAGGACAATAAACAAAGACAATTGTGAAACTTGAGGGAACAAAATGAATGAGACTCTAAGAAACCTTCTCAATCTTCATTTATTACTCTTGCAACAGCCATTTGTAAGAGGCAGCCAATTTGTACCAGATCTAATGCCTGTTGACAAAATTAGACAGTCGCTTCTTACTTCTGCTTGAGTAGTTAGTCTGAAGCTCATCTCCCTACTTCTGTTCTCACTTCATCCTCTGGATTCTTCTCAAACCATGCTTCCAATCATGCCACTCCCCTTGTTGGATCCATCAGTAAATGATCATTGCCTTGGAATATCCTTCTCAACATCATCTCCACCTGCCTTGATGGCATAGCCCACCTTGACACATGCCCTGTAATCTGCCCACACACCACTGGACATGATCTTCCTGCTCTACTTCTTCCACGCCTCCTCTCCCACTGCCTTTCCAGGCCTTCATCCATTGCCATAACCTATGTGGAATGTCCCATCACCCATCTCTTCACTTCGGATCCCTATCTAATCAACAGGCTTGTGGTGAAGCTTGATCTGAGTTCAGGCCAACAGATACTTAAGGACAGTGTGATTTGTATCATAGAGTAGGGTGGGTCCTGTGGAAATAATGATGAAGGAGTATAACCAGGTCCTTCCCGAGAGGAGCTCACAGTCTAGATGGAGAGGCATGGGCACAGCATGCCCATATGGCAGAGAAGTGCCACCCTGACCCACCAGCACTGGGTGTTGTGATGGCAGGGTGCTGAGATTTGCCTTGCTCAGCCTGGGTGGATGTGTTGCTGGAAGGACCAATCAGAGTTTGATGTCAGATTTAAAGTTATTCTTGTACAGAAAATGGGAAAGGATGTTGGTGTGGGCAGAGGAACATGAATACAGATTGGAACCTTCTATAATACTTCTCTAACCTCCTCTCATTTCACAGCTGAAGTTTTCCTCCTTGGTTCTATAATTCCATTTTTGTTGTTCCTTTTACATTTTCCCAATGCTAATCATAGTCAGTCTTGCCTAATTATTTGAGGCTTCAGATAGTTATTTTTTGCCAAATAGCCAATAAGTTCCAGGCATTGTGTTAAGTCTTGCAAAAAGTCCTCTCATTTGCTCTTTCCCTCAGCCTCACAGGACACAAACTACTGTGATACACATTATGTAGATGAGGAAACCAAGGCTCAGAGAAGAAGATTGTTGAGGCTGTGCTACTATTTTAACTGTCTAGGGTCCTGCAGGTAGAAATTTCAACTTAGTAGGTTTTAACTGAGATTTGCGTGTGCATTTTGTCAAATGTCCAACATGATTAAGAGCCATACCTGAAGGAACATTGTATCCAGGAAGAGAGATGTGAGATGCAGGCTCAGAGCTGTCAGTTTCTAAAACCTATTTCTAGATTTGTCCTTAGAGGAGAGGAACACCTTAATTAATGTTCTATCTTACAAATTCTCTGACAATAGGGACTTGCATTTATAAATGTTCAGAGTTTCTTATTTCTCTGATTTCTGGGATTAAAGTGGGGATTCCCTACTTTTTGAAAGAAAGCAGATTTACCTCTCTGAATTTTGCTTTTGTTTATTGATTCTTACCTTAATGTGTTAAAAGGTTTTATGATCACATATTTCCTCCAAACAGGCCCATAAAATTGCTATTCCCATTTCTGCTGTCATTAACTTTCTATAAACATTTCCAATGCATTTGTCCTACTATGATTTTCCTAAAAGTCAATCTGGCCAGGTCACTCCACCTCCTGAGCTCTCTTCTGTGATATGAATCCTCATTGCCAACCAGAAAACAGCCCCCATACCTCACCTGAGACCCACCACCTTCCAATGGTGCCCCACGTCTCTCTCCCAGTCTCTTGGCCCACTATTTTCACTTCTGTGCCCTCTGTACCAGACATTCAGGACCACTTTTCTCAAGTTCACAAAAGTGCCTTTGGCCTCTTTGCCTTTCCGGCAGCCTGATATGCCTTCCAAAGCTTCAACTGACAAATAAATGCTCATTCCTCCTTTAAAACCTAGCTGAAATGCCTCTTCCTCTGTGCTTGAATCCCTCGGTCTCCTAGACAGAAATGATCCTTCTCTCTTTAGTTCCCTATGTTTATTGTAGCCTATTTTGTTTAGAAAACCATATTCCCCACTACTGTAAACTCCTTGAGAGTTGAGATGGAGTCTATCACTCCAGCACTGTCAGTGTCTATTGCAATGCTTGTTCTAAAAAATTCAGTTGCATTTATTGAATAGATTAATAGGTGAGTGAAGGAAGAAGTCAAGGAATAAAGAACAGTTGAATTCATGAAGGTGTCTTCATTCCTCATTTCACATCTAATCCATTAGAATATCTGTTGACTCGACCTTCAAAATATTTCCAGAACCTGAGTATTTCTGACCATCTTCACTGCTATATGCTAATACAAGTCACCCTAACTTAGCCAAGAGTTCTACAACAATGTCCTAAAAGTTTTCTATGCTTTGATTGTTGGTAGTCTGTTTTTGTCAGCTTTTCCACCAATATGACTAAATGACCTGACCAGCACAACTATAGAGGAGGAAGTTTATTTGAGGGTTCACAGTTTCAGAGGTCTTAGTTCATAGAAGGCCAGCTCCATTCCTCCCAACTTGAGGTGAAGCTGAACATCCTGGCCTGAGAGGGTGGTGAAGGGAAATAGGTCTCATTGTGATCAGGAAGCACAGAGAGACTCCACTCTCCAGATACAAAATATATACCCCATAGCCATGCCCCCAATTAACCAATTTCCACTCAGGTAATCCCATCATGGATTAATTCACTGATTAGGTTAAGACTCTTACAGTCCAGTCATTTCTCCTCTGAACCTTCTTGCATTGTCTCACACGTGAGCTTGTGGGGGACACTTCACATCCAAACCATAACACAGTCCCTACTCTGTCTGTGTCCCATGTGATGTTAGATTTAGCTTTTAAAAATAAAAACCAGTCAGTGGTACATGCCTATAAATCCCTGAGGCTCAGGGTGGGGGAGGATGAGGCAGGAGGATCACAAGTTCAAAACCAGCCTCAGCAACTTAGTAAGGCCCTGAACAACTTAGCAAGAAACCTGTCTCCAAATTTTGAAAATAAAATAAAAAGGACTGGGGATGTTGCCCAGTGGTTAAGTGCCCCTGAGTTCAATCCCTGGTATCAAAATGTTAAAAAAAAAAAAAAAAAAAAAAAAAAAAAATATATATATATATATATATATATATAATAAAAAATAAAAATCAGATCAAAGCCCTCCTCTGGTTTCCATTTCACAAAGAACAAAAGCCCTAATCCTTTCACTGGCTTACAAGACTTTATATGAGCTACCGCCTCCCCTTTTGATCTCTGACTCTGCCCCTCTCACTTCCTAACGTCATCTCCCTCCTCAGCACTCCCTCCAGCCACACTGGCCTGCTGGCTCTTCCCAAGATGCATCCGATGTGCTGTCCTCAGGAGGCCTTTGTCCTGGCAGCTGCGATGGCTGGAATGCTCTTCATGTTTGTCAGCAGTGCCAACTCCCCGACCTCTTCCACTCTGTTCAAAGGGCATCTCCTCAAGAAACCAAACCTTGATTCCCCTAACACGGTTCTCCTCACTGCCATTTTCCTCAATCACTGCCATCTTCTAAGACATTACATAGATTAATCATTCATTACAATTATTGTTTATTGTCTGATTCTTTCTACTAGACTGCAAACCTTACAAAGAGATGGTCTATTTTGTTCATGGACATTTTCTCATTGGCTGGGCCATGCCTGGAATATACTGAACACTCAGTAAATGTGCTTCAAATGAATATGTGAGCACATGACTACTTTAGCATGCAACATTAAGTGCGCTGAACTCATCAGACTTCATCACTGACTCCCCACTCCCATATATAGTACCTGCAACTTAAGAGGTGATCAGTTAATACGTTTTGAGAAAGTGGATGGATATGAATTGAATTCCAATGGCTCATACTTAAGGAGGAAAAAAAAAATTTTAACTAATAATTAGTGGAGTTTATTTAAAACCCCTTGGTGTTTATTTTAACAAAAGCCTTCTTGGAATTATAATACAAAAATTGGGTGTCATTGAGGCCTCTGTGGTTTTAGTGGATGTGACCTTTGCCATCCTTCTCAGAATGGGAGGGAGAGTATGCAAGGATGCCTTAATTAATCCAGTCTTGAGGTTGGAATGATGTGCTGACAAATAAAAAAAAAAAAATTCAAGAAAACTTACAGACCAGTTTCCCTAAAATAACCTTACAATTGTTTCTAAGTATACCAGAAACTCTAATTTGGGCAGAGCTTTGGGCTCATTTCAATTGACTCAGCGTGCTTTTAGCTAACATCAAATGCTTAACAAATCTGAAAGTTCCCACGAGAACCTTCTATTAAGTTTGCCTTCTGCCAAGCTACAGAAAATAAAGGACTGTATTTTTCATACAGAAAATAGTTTTAACTGTATTCCATTTTTGCAGACTCATGGGTAAATTTTCCAATCAAGAACAGTCTATGCGATCTGATTTTTGATCAAAATATAATGTCTAACAGGTGGGCTATTTGGACTCAATCTTTGCCAGGTGGTGTGAAATAATGACAAATGATCATAGTACCTACATATAAATGATCATAGGTCACCTTGCTTGACCTGTGGTTCAGTCTTTGCTTCATAGAAACCCATTTCCAAACTACACCCACTGCCGTGATTGAAGGTGGGTATTTCCTGAATTGTTTGGCTCAACAAACTTGCTGCTCTGGAATTACTTTGAATTGTAGCTTGACTGACAAGATTCTAAGATATGTTTGATATCTGAGTAAATAGCTGTAGCAGGATCATGCATAGATTCTAACACTTGGCAATTTTTTCAGTTCTAGTAGGATGGAATGAGCATACTGATACAAGATGTGATAGATTTAGCCTCTGAAATGTAGGGTTAAAAACTATTCATCCTTGTGTCTATTAATGGCAAAGTAGTTTTTAGCACAGGCCCATTATTTACAAATATTTAATAGCAAATAAATGAATTACAAGTTTCTTTCAGAATCATGGAAGAAAAATGAACACTCTTTAAAATAGATATGAATTTTTTCAAAATAGTATAGTAATGATAATGATAATGATGATGTTGATAATACTTTTTCCATTTCTTTGGTTTGCAGGAAACTCAGCGATGCCTTTAATTGTGGTAATTATCCATTAACCTAAGTAGTTAATATATTTATTTACCTCTTTCCATTATGATTTTTAATATTCTACTTATATTTTAATACCTTGTTGTGTTTCCCAGAACCACACTCTTTAAGTTTCAAAACTAGTTTTGAATATATGTTGGGTACACAGTACAATAATAAAAATTAATAGATCAGGTATACTACATTTCTTCAGTTTAATTTCCTACTAGGAAAACTACAGCAAAACACACCTTTCAGAACTAAAATTATATTTGTGCATGGCTTCAATACAACAAGCTAAAAAGAAAAAATACTTTCATTTTGATAATCATTTTTTCAATACATCCAGCACTCTAGGCACTGTGCTTAGTGATGGGTTAAGAAATGATAAAGGCAAATCTAGATTGGGAGAAAGACACTCCCATTTGGAGCCGAGAAATGATTTGGTGATGATTCCATTTGTAAGAAACATCCAGTCAGCAAATCCATTGAGACAGAAAGCAGATTTATGGTTGCCAGGGGGTAGTAGGGAATAGGGAGTGACTGATTAATGGGTACAGAGTTTCCTTTTGAGGTGATGAAAATCTTCTGGAACTAGAGAGTAGTGATGGTTGCACAACACTGTGAATATACTAATGTCACTAACGGTGATTTTTTACATTATGTGCATTTTCTATAATGGTTTTTAAATTAAAACTGAAAAAGGTCCCAAGTGGGTGAGGGTAAATGCTACTTTCATTCAGTCATTCAATTAGTGTTTGCTGAAGGTTTGCTATGTGTCCTGTGCAAGGTTAGATATAGGCACACAACGTTACAGACATGGTCATTCTCTCGTGGACTATTGTCAAGTAAAGTTTTACTACAGATAAATGCTATGAAGGAAAGGAAATATATACTCAAGAAACTTGGCCCAATTGAAGGTTTTAGACAAGGGTCAGAGAGAATTATCCAGAGGAAGAACCACTGATTTGAGTTTTGAATGATGACTAGAAACTAGAAGGGGGAACCAGAGCAGAGGGAGAGGACAGACAGAGTTACAAGGAGAAACTCTGTATATGAGAATGAAGAGAAAGAAAGGTGAAAGCAGCTTGTCACAGGCTTGAAGAGAAGGTGGGGAACAAACCATATGGGTCATCAGAAGGGTTTAAGGCCCTGGAGGGACCCTGGGTGGAATGGTGAAATGGACAGACCACGGGGTATAAGGGGGAACCTCTAGGGATCAGGGTCATGGGCAAGATGGATGCAGAAGAACATGGCGGACATGAAGGCAGCATGAAGGATATGAGGAGGTTAATGACACAAAGCTTGATGACAGATGTCAGCCAGGATTGTTGAGAAGGCAGTGGGGGAGCACCTTTTGGGGATAAGAGTGGTGTGCTCAAGGAAGCATTTAAGAGTGGAGAGGGTCACTCTGACTCAGTCAGGAAACATTACTTAACACAGTCTTTTCCTCAGCGACTCTCACGGGAGAGAATTCCCTCTGCTCCTTGGAGTTGAAATTGGTATTCAATAATAGGTCTACAATGCAACGACAGTGACATCTTTTTGTAACTCCTTAGAACATATTTTAATGATCTAGAAAAGGGCACATAGATCTCTTATCCTTAGCAAATAATTTTTTTTGTTTTAATTATAGGAATGAAATCCATAATCAAAAGACTGAGAAAGCTACAGTTCCTGAGTGTGTACTCTGTATCAGGTACCATGCCAAACACTTATTATACATATAATACATTGTTTTACTTTTAAATGATCCTATAGAGTACATCTTCCCCCTGTTTTAAAGAAGAGGGAACTAAGGCTCAGGGTAAAATAATTAAGTCAATTCCAATTCTCAGGAAATAAGTAGAAGAAGTAGGATTTAAAAATCAGGCCCCTTGTCACCTACCAAGAGTAATACTCTTTCAACTATGATGAAATTTTCTCATCTACAATCATGTACACTACTTTCATGATCTTTACTACATAGACATATACCAGTTATATCAGTGTTTTCTTAACATATTTTTTTGAGTTATCTCACCTTTTTTTTGACTCTCATAAATATATTTTATAAGGACAGTTTATATCACCACCATGAACACAAAGCCAACACAACCATAAAGACAACCACAAATGGCAAAGGACAAACACACACAGTTTTTCACTCTGCATTTCAATATTATTTACTGCTGTGAAGAACCTTACACCATTTTGCATGCTCCTAGTATCAAATGTTCCATGGTCAGAATACATTCAACTGTCATGATTAACAAAAAAGGACGACAATAACAAAAATGTCCCGTGGTTGGGAAGCCACAGAACAATGTATCAGGATGCTTCTGTTAACCGATATACCTATACCTTGCAATTTCTCTACATATTGATCTGATAAACTTTGTGCTCAAGATCATGATATCTAGAGAGCGTGGAACAATTAAAGAATTAAACAATTAAATCGATTCTTTTGAAAGAACCCTCTGCCTGAGATCTAACATGGCCTGTCATGCTTTCAGCAAGCCACTCGGTAAGGGAGAAAGGACCAGGCAACTGAAATCTGAATGCCCACAGCATTTTGTGAAGTTGCCTGAAGAAGCCATACTTTCGAGATTAATTTTAAAAGGTGGATTTTGATCATTTGGGAGGCCATCGCATGACCTTAAATGAAATTATAAAAGCTCAGAGATCCGGAGCAAATCAGGAGGCCACTAAGAGGAGTTCACAAAGACAGGTCAAAGCCACCAGCAGAGGAGGCCGTCAGCCGTGCTGAAAGGGGGAAGAAACAAACCTACCGAACTTGGCTCTCCATGAAAAGGGAAGGAGAAGTGACAAGTGCATTTTTGAGGAAAGAACAGTTGGAAGGAGAGTTAAGCACAGTTAAAAAACATTGCGGTGGCCTGTTCCACAAGAACCAGCAGAGCTGTGGTTTCTCTGGAGCCAGAGATTTGAAAGGTAAGAAAAACAGAGCTCATATTGCACAGCCCCCAAGGGTTTAATGTGCAAAGCAATGATTCTAATGATGGTCTGCCTAATTCCTTCTGTCTCAACGATGAGCAGAAGGGGACTGAGACCTATCTAAACCTACAACATCACGTATTAACCCTGTCTGAATGATTTACTGTGACCACATTTGGGCTGGGTGAATGCAGGGAGTTGGGGGGAAGAAAAGAAGAAAAACAAGCTCGCCCATAAAAAGAAATCATAGAACTTCATGTCCCAACAAGTGGGTAAAAATGTTAACATTGTTTTTTATGGCCTAATAAATGTCTTTCATAAAAATTGCTGAAAACACACTCTCTAGATCTCTTTATTAGATTGAGAGATTATTGATCAGAAGGAGGAGTTGATCAAGAATGAGGGTTCAAAGGAAACCAGATCCTAAGGTAAATGAAAATATTGCTTGCTTTTTTAAAACTTTACAATCCAGCAAAATAAATATTTTATATATGTTGTATAAACAAGTCTACAGATGTTAGGTTACCCATCTGAATTCAAAACCTTAACTCTTTCATCCAAATCCCAAACCTTCTCTAACTGCCTACAGGTGACTATTTATCAGGTCAATGAAAATGGCCTGAATGCTTTGAATGCTACTAACATTACATTTAAGATTTTATGAATTCACTATACAACTGGGTGAAAAAGACGTGATGATGATTTGACTTCATCTTTAAGACATTGCAAAACTTTATGAGCAGCCACATAATGGTCCTACCTCCTCTGCAGATGATGATACTAAGGCTCAGGTGACAATTATCTTACTTCAAATAACATCACTAGAAGGTGGTAGGTCTGGGCATCCACCCTCAATCTCACATTATATCCTTCAATCACAGTCATTTTTTCACAATGTGTGGTCAAAATATGACTTCAATGATCATTATCAAATGTCTTCTTGGTGTTCATCTGCAAAACTGGAATAATCCCTCTTCAATAACTCTTTATCCAATAATCACAAAGAAATGAAGAAAATATATGGTGTGGATCCTGGAGGTGGTCACAGTGTCACAGATATTTTCAGATAGGCAAACTATTTATTTAACTGGAACTCCCTTTAGATGGGTGCAGAACTGGACCCTTGTGAAGGAGGACCATCTGTCATGCTATAAGCAGCATGTACCCTCTTCATTGTATTTGAATGTTTATATCTTAGTGATTAATATGATTTCATGATTGAAAAATTCTGATTAAATTCTAACCCCTCCATTTCCACTGCCCATGCTTCCTGATTCATATTTTCATTATTTTCTCCTCTTGGATTTGCCACATCCTCCAACGTCGGCCTATACTTACCCATCTTCCATACATACACACTGAGGTTGATGATTTCTTTTATAAAAAAGCTGATCCTGTAACTTCTTCACTAAAACACTCCCATGGTTCCCTACTGTTTAAAGGATAAATTTCAAACTTTCTAATACGCCACAAACAGTCCTGCTTGATCAGATCCCATTCTCTCTTCTTCCATTTTCCATCAAAGCCTACATGCTAGCATACTGAAATGGCCATCGTTCCTCAACAAGCCTTTTGAGGCCTCTTGCATGTGTGTTTGTCTGGAATCCCCCTACACCCTTCAACTTTTTGGAAAGGTCTAATTTATACCTCAGGGTCCCTCCTAAGAAGTTGTTCATGATGGCCTTGAACTGAGTTGTCATGATTTTAAGAAATACGTATTTCCGTGTCTGTTAGAGTTACTTATTGTCTCAGTGTTCATAGCATCTTCTACTTATCTCTATCATAATACTTAACACAATATTCATTAGAGTACATTAAATCAACATAGAGCATTGATTACATTCATTTATCTGGGTAGTGAGCTTCGTACATACAGGTCTTAAATCCTTTGTGTTTTCACTAACTACCTGTCTCATCTACAGCCCGGCTGTGCCAAGGCAAGAGGGTAGACTACAGATAGGACAGAGAGAGTGCCTAAGACAGCCTTGGAGACATATATATTATTAGAGAAAGCACATGAGGTCAGTGGCCTCCAAGAATTCAGTGGTGACAGGCTGACAGATAGCACCTCTGTCCCTCACAGTGCTTTGCCAAGCAGCGCCTCTTCTTCCACATGGTGTTCTGTTCAGTGGTGACTGACTAAATGAGGGACATGCCCTCAGTTCCACACCAGTCCCCACTCAGAGAGGGGTTTATGTCTAGTTAGGCTGCAGGAGCAGTGACATCTTCAGCCCTAGCTTGCTTATATGACCAGCATCCCAAGGAGCAACGGTCTCCGTGTACACACAGGAAAGTAGCTTTCTACAGACATCACTAACTTGCCCTAGCTCCCAGTGTGCATAAGAGAGAGCCAGTATCCTTTAAGATAACATATATCTGGGCTTTCTGGCCTAGGTTTCCCCTTATTTTCCCCTAACTGGCTTGGCATTGGGAATAGAAAGGGTAAATTCAGGGACATAGTGTTTTAAAGTCCCCCTTTGCTTTAGGAAAGATATGCTACCATAATGCTTAGAACAAAGTGGATGTTCAAATCCATTGACTGCACATGCTTAGATCTGGCTGAATAGCTATGCATCTTTGAAAGGCTGAGTTCAGGCTCTCCTTTGCCCCTAGCATCTGTTCCTCCTCCAGGCTTTCTCCATTGCAGTGAGCGATTCAACCACCCTTACTGCTTAGGCTCGAAATGTAGGATTCATCCTTGATTCCTCAATTACTCCCCTCCAATTCATTGCTAAAATCCATAAAATTTACATCCTAGACATCTTTTGCTGACATTCCATACTTTTCTCCATCTCCATAGCCACAGTAGTCAGTCCACCATTATCGTTCCCTCAAACACTCAGTTTGTAACTATAGCCCCCAAGCCCCTGAAATTCTCTTAGAGAATTTTGATCTTATTTTATTCACTTCTTTATTTTGCATAGCATTTTTCTGTATAGACAGACAGGCATTTCTTTGAGTCCTAATTGGATGGCAAGCTTCATGCAAGTAGGAAACCATATTTATTCCATATATCACTCTGAACTCTCACAGTAACTTAAGACTAAACATGCATTAATGGAATCAGTGAACACTTATGCACTTACTCATATGTAAGATGAAAACAGTCAAACATATCTTGTAAATCATTGTGATTAGATGATTAGATGTACTTGATGGCTTTAACAGCTTAAGTTGCTCTCACATGTAAGTTATTCTAATGAGACAAAAGTAATCTGTTGTACCTTTGGAAATAAACCATGGTTTGATTAAGTAGCTCCCTATGATGTCACTTCAAGTTCAGAAACAAAATTGAGGGATGGAAGTTCTTGGAAAATAGTCTTCTTATTACTATAAACTAAGAACTACTGAAATCTTAAATTTGCTCCAACAACAGAATATACTGTTGCCAAAGTTTAAGTTCTCCAACACTGAAGGATGTTGCTTAGGTATTAGATAAAGCCTGGACTAAACAACTCTGATGCTTCTGGCAAACTCAGGAATTCTCTAATTACAGAGTGATGATGGGACAAAAGCACTCACAGGTTTGCACGCACCGTGCAGGAGGGGCAGTCCCTGAGGTTTGTCATGTAGGACAGCAGTGAGTGCAATTTTTTGTGTTAAAATTTCCCAAGGTAAATCTAAGTGAACATCGATTTTAGTTAGCAGGTTATCAAAGTATTAGCTCAAATGAAACACACATCCTGAATATTACTTTATCCCTTTCTTTGATAAGCATGTGAAAGGTCTCTAAATCTCACAGTAGGGAGCCTATGACCAAGGAAACTTGTTCAGGTAAAATTCTGTACCGTCCTTATGATTGTTCCCATGGAGCACATGAAAAGTACGAGAAAAGTAGTTTTTCAAAAGTGTTCTAGAGAAATTGAGAAAGATAAGAAAAAAGAGAAAACATTTTTAACCTTTCAGAAGGCTATGCAAACTTAGAAAAAAAGTAACAACTGCTGCAGATGGATCCTACCTAATGTTTGGGAACTCAAACCATATCACAGCACAATGACACAATTCATTCAATGCAAAAGCAAACCACACTTGTTCCTGATCCTCTTGTACATAAGATTGAGGACAATTTACTTTTTTAAAGTAAGCTTATTAGAAGGGCAACCACTAATCTCCCGCCCTAGGTTGTTAGTTGAGTATAAAGATTCTAGATCTCCCTGAACCTCCTGTGGAGACCTGTCTGAGACTTGAACTGGTCCCAGGGGTGTGAAGACTTTCCACCAGAAAGCAGGGGTCATTACAGGAGCGACCACTGTGCAACTGTTGGGCTTCTTCAGGACTTACTAAGCATCTGCTGGGGGCAGTGTGGGGACACTGCAGGTTTTGTTGTTATTGGTGCCCAGTGTCCTTCCTCCCCTGCTTGGTTACACCAGGACCCTGAACTTCCATCTGAGGACTTCCCTGTCACATCCTATCTGTGGAAGTTGAGCACGCCTTCAGCCTCAGTTCTAGGCTTACGAAGATCTGCAAAGTCCAACCCCAAGACCATTATGATTGGTTCAGAAAAGGGTGTGAGACTAAAGACTTGCCAGGAAAGTGAAAGAAAAGGGTTCCTGGAGCCCGCAGGGTGAGAAGCATCTTTGGTGTCCTCAAAGACTCTGTAAGTCTCCCTTCCTGCTGAAGGGACTGAGAAACATGTAGCCACCAGAACTGCTGACAGTCCTTTTGTCAACACAAGAAATGCTGTTTTCAGATGACATTGACACAATGGAAAGTAGATGTTGAAGACAGAATAATTTCTCCCCGTACCACACACAAGGATGTCTACCGTCTAATGCTCAGAACCCACAAACGCTAGCTTGCATAACAAAAGGGACTTTGCAGATGTGAGTAAATTAAGGTTTTTACTATCTTGGATTATTGGAGTGGGCTCAATGTCAACTTATGAAGAGGGAGGGGTATCCAAGAGAGAAAAGGTGAATTGACAATGGAAGCAGAAAGAGAGAGATTGGAAAATCCCATGCTGCTTACTTGAAAGATGACAAACTTCAGAAGCTAGCAAAAAGCCAAGAGCAGATTACTTGCTAGAGTCTCCAGAACTTACCCCTGCCCAGGTCCTGAATTTAGGACGTCAGATCTCCAAAACTGTAAGATAATAAATTGTTGTGGTTCTAAGTCCCTGAATGTGTGGTTTTATTTTTTTTTTTATATATTTTTTTACAGCAGCCGCAGGAGACACAGTAGAAAGGAAAGATGGATAGAAACAGTTCCCTCGTTCTTTGGTAGTATAATATTTTTTTGATTCATTGTACACAAATGGGGTACAACTTTTCATTTCTCTGGTTGTACACCAAGTAGAGTCACACCATTTGTGTAATCATACATGTACATAAAGGGTTATGATGTTTGTCTTATTCCACCATCTTTCCTTCCCCCGCCACCTCCCCACCCCTCATTTCCCTCTCCATAATCCATCCTTCCTCCATTCTTCTCTTACCCCTTCCCCCCTATTATGTATCATCATCCACTTATCAGAGAAAACATTTGGTCTTAGGTTTTTTGGGATTGACTTATTTCACTTAGCATGATATTCTCCAATTCCATCCATTTACTTGCAAATACCATAATTTTATTCTTATTTATGACTGAATAATATTCCATTATGTGTATATACCACAGTTTCTTTATCCATTCATCAATTGAAGGGCATCTAGGTTGGTTCCATAGTCTGGCTATTGTAAATTGAGCAGCTATGAACATTGATGTGGCTGTATCTCTGTAGTATACTGATTTTAAGTCCTTTGGGTTTAAGCCAAAGTGGGATAGCTGGGTCAAATGGTGGGTCCACTCCAAGTTTTCTAAGGAATCTCCACACTGCTTCCCAGAGCAGCTGCACTAAGCTGCTGCACAGCTAAGAACATTGATGGGGCTGCGTCACTGTAGTATGCTGATTTTAAGTCCTTAGGGTATAGGCCAAGGAGTGGGATAGTATAATTGATGCACTACATCAGACTCCATTGTGGTCTCCTATACCTTTTGAGCTTGGGTTATAGAAACTTCCTTCATTGTTTATGATTATTGAATGTGTTTCTTCTCTCACTTGAACCAAATCACCCTGATAGCAGCACTGACCTAGGATAATGGACATGGTTCTGATTGTTGTAGATTTTGTGCCATTAGGAAAGTGTTTCCCTTCAATATGGATGTTGAGTGTTGCAGTTCTGAGCATTAACCTGTCTTTGGGAGGTGTGAGTGTGAGTGTGTGTGCGTGCTTCAGCATCCTCACTTGTACTGGGGAGTGGCTGGTGGGTCTATGTGGAGACTGACTTGGACATCAATACTGGCCCTACAGTTGGACAAATCCTACCCTGTGCTCTCTTGACGAGGCCATACATGGTGAATAACTTAGTAATTATTTGCTGAAGAAGTACTACAACCAGAGATAACTCAAAGATGCAGATGGAAAGGCATCCTAAACCACTGATTAGTGATTGAGGTCATGATGTTTCCTTAAACAATAAGGACCCCCACAGTAGAGATCTGTACAAGGGAGTTCTCATGGAGAGGAGTAGAGACTTACAGATGGGAGTACAAAGCTAGGAATTGAATGTGTGTAACAGAGACCCTCCTATGAAGGGTTTTCCTTTTTTTCTCATTTTGTCTTGAATTATAACAATTATATAAATCAGTTTTTCCTGCAGAATTATAATTAAATTTGGTTATTTTTAACCTTTCCTGAGGCCTTCGGAGATGCATGGTGGAACAGAGGGAAAGGGCTGCAAAACAAAGTGACCTGCCACCTTCCTCTGCTGCTGCCTGGAAGGGGGTCAGTACCATTTCCAGGGCGGGGTGGTCTGAGAGTGTAAGGGGAGCCCATTTCTACAGGAGCAGGGGCTGGAGTGGCAGGAGAAGCAAGTGACAGAGAGAGTGACAACTTGATTTGTGCACATGGGGCAAATCACTCTTTTCCAAGGTATTGTGAAGAAGGGGACCTTCCACCTGGAGGTGATGCAGGTCGCCGGGGGCAGGGACTACTGTCACATTACAATGCATCATAGTGGAGTCCAGATTATCCCTATTAAAATAACATTCACTTCTCAGAATTCATTCTTTCAATTTTTTTATTTTTAATTTTTTATTTGTTCCAATTAGTTATACATGACAGTAGAATGCACTTTGGCAACCCACTTGATAAATGGGCTAAGGAACTGAGCAGACACTTCACAGAAGAGAAAATACAATCGATCAACAAATATATGAAAAAATGTTCAACATCACTAGGCTTTAGAGAGAAGCAAATCAAAACTAAGATTTCAGGCTGGGGATATAGCTCAGTTAATTGAGTGCTTGCCTCGCATGCACTAAGCCCTGGGTTCAATCCCCAGCACCACAAAAAACAAAAACAAAACAAAAAAAAAAAAAAAACTAAGATTTCATCTCTCTCCAGTCAGAGTGGCAATCATCAAGAATACAGGCAAGTATAAATGTTGGCGAGGATGTGGGGAAAATGTACACTCATACATTGCTGGTGGGAATGCAAATTGGTACAACCACTATGGAAAGCTGTATAGAGACTCAGAAAACTTGGAATAGAACCATCATTTGATCCAGCTATCCCATTCTTTGGTTTGTACCCAAAGGACTTAAAATTAGCATACTACAGTGACACAGCCACATCAATGTTTATAATTGCAATAGCTCAACTCGCAGTAGCTCAATTATGGAAACAGCCTAGGTGTCCTTCAACACATAAATGGATAAAGAAAATGTGGTATATATATGTATGTATATATATACACACACACAATGGAATATTACTCAGCCTTAAAGGAGAATGAAATTATGGCATTTGCAGGTAAATGGATGGAGCTGGAGACTATCATGTTAAGCAGAATTCATTCCTGAGCTGGAGGAAAGGAGACATCCTTATAGCTATGGTCAGTGTGAGAGGTTGGGAAGGGGAATCAGGTATAGGCCACAGACCTTCCTCTCTGTGTGCAGGGGAGAAGGCCAGACTGTGAGCCCAGTTCTCTATGCGTGTGTCAGAAGGGAAAAAAAATCAACCTATAAACACTGGGTAGAGAGCAATCATTATATGATAGGTATAATAAAAACCAATATGATCTTTGGATTCAGAATGACCTGGGTCCCTGTCTTGAACTCAAAAACACTAGTTCTCACACTTGAGTGAGGTAGCACCGTCAACCACAGTGTTACACCTGTAAAAAGACACATTGCTTTCAGAAATTGAAAAATCATCATATAAAGAATGAAAGCAACTAGCCAGGGGTCAAAAGTAGTATCCATCCTTTTTATTATCATTAGTATCTAATACTTCCAGCAAAATTCTTAAAGTGAAATAAATTCTTAATATGAAATAATAGCACATATGTCTATAACAGTTACATTCTGTGCACTATTTTAAGTATTTTACTTGTATTTATTAATATCATCTTCATAGTAACCTATGAAGTATCTGATTTTTTTTTTTTATTATATGACTAAGGAAACTGAGGCCTGAGATATGAAGTAACTTGCCCAAGGTCACACAGCTAGTAAATGTCAGGGCCAAGAATTGAACTGAACACAAGTTCTAAAGCCACAGAGTCCGTTCTCTGAACCAAGAGGTTATAAATGGTGCTTCCCAGACAGACACCGTGAGCGGTTATGCAAACAGCATAGGGCACGTCGCTGGCCTTGAAGCCTATGGGGATCACAGCTCAGTGGCATGAGGCCATTGGAACAAATCTAAAACCATATGGACCCAATAGCGTATCACGCCTTTTAAACTAAGTGCAGCCAGAGCCAGAGACTTCAGAAGGAAGAGCGAGGATCTGAGAAGTCTTACAGAAGGAGACCTGCCAGGAGCTGGCTACAGTAGTTAGCAGGGAAATATCTGACTCACTTTCTCCCCTCTCATCTCTGGAGCACCCAGAACCCTGGAAAAGAAGTTCCTTTCAGCAATTTTAAACCCACTGGGCTTAACTAACACTGGACGTTCATTGAAACTCCTGGTTTCACCATGGAGGAATTTGGATCCCAGGTGAGGACAGTGGTCTCTGGGGCTCACCGAGGTAGACCCCATGAGGTGTCCAGAAGAGCTAAAAGCAGCTCGTGGCAGCTGTGGTGACGGAAGTGGGCACAGAGGGGCCTGGAATGCTCCCACACCGTAAACTCACAACAGTCCTTCAACCATGATAGGTGCTATCTACATATTATTATTTTATTAATCATTAGCACATGGAAGATTGTCTCTGAGGTGGAAAGGCCAGCTAGTAGACTATTTCATAAGCTAGGTAGCAATGATGAGAGTTTAGATGAGGTCAGCAGCCATGGGTGATATAGAACGGGGAGCATATCAAACATTCAAAGATAAAATAGATGGGTCTTGTGAGTCACAAAGACCTGGAGAGTTGGCAAAAATGTGGTCCGCTTTCTAGGTGGATGGCTGTGTTCAATGTGGGGACTGTAAAGGGCCAGAGGCCAGAGAGGGGGCAGATAAGGGCAGCCCTAGGTCTGCTTGTCAATTTGGCCCTCTTCACTGTGGAGAGTTTGGATTCCATTGAGCACAGAGGAGGCCTTTCCTCTCTCCAGCTGGGCACATCTGGTTTTTGAGACGAAAGGCTCTGAGGTGTCAGGTTTAAATGCTTTGACTGACCAGCTAGAGTGGAGAAAGGATAGGAAGCATGTCAGGTCAACACTGTGACCTCCTTGGGGGCTGAAAGTGATCTTCCCAAATAAACATGGAGCCATGGCCAGCAGAGGCCATGGTGGCCCTTGATTCTTTGTCTAGAATTTTATAGGCATGCAAGCTGGAAAAGTTGGTCAGAAATTTTAACCATGTGTTTCATAAGGTCCTACGAGTCTTTAGATTCTTTTCTAATATTATCCCACTGAGAAATGTATTAGAAAATACATGAGCCAGACAACTGTTCTGATCTTTCATGGAGAGTTTCATTAATATTTGGGCAGGTATAGTGAAGAATCACCACACATACAGCAGGAATAGAGTTAGCAGTTATCAAAAAGGGTACAACCAACAGAGTCAGCTTCATTGCCTCCATACTGCCTATTTGGTAATGTTCATGCAATGATGACTTCCTGGATCTTAAAACGCTCTCCATTATTCCAATTAGATTTCAGGAACATACTCAAAATGAATTCACAGTAAAGTGTGAAGTATTGATAGAAGCTTTAAGACTTGCTTTTCCCTGGATATTTACAGGAAAGGGATGAGTCAGAGAGGAAGCAGCAGGGCTATGCAGTGCTGGGTTGCAGAAACTGGCCCAGTGGTATGGAAGGCACCCCGATGTCTCCATCTGAATGCACTGGAACACCCTTCCAGGCCCTAACTGATTCTTTAAAACCCAAATCAGCCACACGTGCTTTGCCAAGTCTTTACTACCAACCCCCACCCACAACAAGATTCCCAACATTGAACTTCTCTTAGGTTTTCTGAATGTTCCAAACTTCACACTTGTATAGAATTGAAAGATGGGACCAATGAACTAATCTCCCCTTGGAGGTCATGGTCTAAACTGAGTCCTTGGTTACCCAGGGCTGTGAGTTCAAATCCCAAGTTCATCATTTACTAGCTGGGTACTGTTAAGCTACCTCATCATGTATTACCTCAATTTCCAAATTTCTAACGTGCATGGACTAATTCCCCCACAATTGTAAGAATTGTAAGAATTAGGTGGAATCACAGAGGGAAAGCATCAAGACAAAATGGTGGCTTAACAAAAGTGAATTGCATCATGTTCTAACTACTATCTCAAACTCCTATAGCTCTAGGCATTTGCATTCAACTAGTGGAAGTTTTTGTAATATCAATGTGCTACTTGTGCTATTAATGTTTGAGTAGATTGTTTAAGCCAACTTGCTTATGAAAAAATTAAACTTACTTTAAAATGAAATTTTTATCACAACAATAAATGGAAAAATGACTATCTTTTGCTTTAAATAGAAGACAAAACTAGATGTAATAAGACAAAACAATATTATTAAAATTTAAGTCATCTCTAAGCATTAA
The DNA here is from genome assembly GCF_902686445.1 of Sciurus carolinensis. Taxonomy (NCBI): domain Eukaryota; kingdom Metazoa; phylum Chordata; class Mammalia; order Rodentia; family Sciuridae; genus Sciurus; species Sciurus carolinensis. The sequence continues at coordinate 164,711,271 of NC_062213.1, forward strand.
TTTTACTTATTAAAAAAAGGGAAGATCACCAAGTGTTTAAAATGTTTTATACTGGGTTACTGAAGCTAAAAGTTTTTCCTTGATTGAACCCAGTTTGAAACCACTGAAAAATGGACAAATTATTTTATGATCACCCTTACTGTGATTTAATGGATGTCTATCTACCATTTAAATCATCTCTTATCCTACTCACTCTTTAGAAGAAAAATTATAGAGGAAAGAGCAAACTTTTGGAGCTAGAATAATCAGGATGTAAAATTTAGCTCCGGTTCTTATTTGCCAATTGCATTGGGTAGTAACTCAGAGATCTTGTGCTTTGTTTTGTTCATATGTAAAATGAAATATTAATACTCAACTGGAGGACATTTGCATGGATGCAAGGAAGTATGTCAAGTACTTAGTAACGTGCCTTGAATTCATAACAGAAATGCAAACCATGAAGACAGGGAAAACTGCCTTGTCAAAGTGCAGATAAATACAATAAGGGCAGGCTGTTTGTGTGCCAGCCACCTAATTGGCTGGGACAGAGATGTTCTGTGATTCTCATCCCAGACATCTGGACAACCTGTCAGCACATAACTGGGTGGTTTTGAAACACCCCAGAATTATATAATGCTGGATGATGACCAATCCTGTTGAACTTTCTTCTCTTATTCCTTATTATATTGATTTCATTTTCCAACCATTCAAAGTTTAAAAAGAAACTTTTTTTTTTCCTTTTTGTAAAAGACTGAGGAAAAACAAGGAACAGAGAAAATAATATCACTATTCGTCTCACTACTCAGATGAAATACTTGTAGATATTTCCAAATACTTCTTTCAGACTTTTCTGTAGAGATGAGAGGTATGTGATATTTTTCAAGTGGAAAGCTATTCTAGCCCGTGTTTTGTTATCAACTTTGTTAATTCAACAAACACAACATGTACTCAAACAAATGTTTTTTATCAGTAAATGTAGTTCTACAGCATGATCTTCATGCCTATGATAGTGTATCTATGAGTTTAACAAAATTTACTTAGTTATCTAATACTTGCTAATTTCCCCCTCCTTATATTAATATCTACTATTTAAAATTATCGTTCCCTTCCTTTTAAATGAATTATTGCATGTGAAATTTTCTCTTCCAGTTAAGTTATAAAAAGTAGAATTTTTAGTCAAAGAACCTGGGCATTTTGAGACTCTGTTAGACTTTGCTAATTTTGTTTTGGGAAATTTAGCATCGATTTATAATAAAACATTTTAACATTTTTAGTAATCTTGCCCAAACCTGCCCAATATCACTTGAAGATAATTTTGCCAATTTGGTGAAAATGTTATTATCTACTTGGTATATTTCTACATTTTTCTTGATGGTTTCTGTCTTTCTGATATGAATTTTGTGTTCAGATTTGTACTTATTTTTTTTCCTCTTTGAATATTGATCTTATTGGTTTATGAGAAAAGACTTCACATATTGGGGTAGGAATATCAATTTTAAGTCCAATACATTGGCACTGATTTTTCCAGTAATGTATTGACTTCTTATTTTCATATATACCATAGATGATGTACAGAATGTTAAAAAGTGTTATGTAGTCATATTTACTGGTCATTTGTCTTAAGACTGTATTTTTGGTATTAAGCCCAGAACATTTTACTCTGCAGATGATTACATAATTTTTGCTTATATTTTTTCAGTACTTCAATAATTTTTAAATTGTACAAATAATACACAAATTTAATTTTATTGTAAAATTATATATATTTATGATAAGAATCACTGAAATATGTCTTGGTTTCCCTGATTATCTCATTCAGTCTCATGACTTAAAATGTAAACTGCTGACACCCAAATTTATATGTCAATTTTTGATCTATCCCATGATTTCCAGAATCACCTATTTGATATCTCCACCTATATATATTATAAGCATTTCAACTAACAAATTTAAAACTAAGCTCTGATGTTCCTTTCAAAACCATCTGCTGTGGTTTGAGTGCATTCCCCAGAAGTCCATGTGTTAGAAATTTAATTCCCAAATTCATATGTTAATAGTATTTAGGAAGTGGGGCCTGTGGGAGGAAATTAGGTGATTAGATGAAATCATGGGGGTGGGGCTTCCTGGGTGGAGTTGGTAGCTTTATAAGAGGAAGAGAGACTTGAGCTAGCTTGCTCATTCTGGCTTACTATGCAATACCCTCCACCAAGGATGACTAAGCATACAGGCTCTCACCAGATGCTGGCACTATGTCCTTCACTCCCAGCCTCCAGAAATGTGAGCTAGATAAAACATTATTCTTTTTTTTTTTTTTTTTTTTGTGGTGCTGGGGATTTAACCCAGGGCCTTGTGCTTGCAAGGCAGGCACTCTACCAACTGAGCTATATCCCCAACCCAAACCATTATTCTTTATAAATTTCTTTCTCTCTGGTATTCTGTTATAGCAGCAGAAAATAGACTAAGACATTCTCCCACACCCTCTCCATTTTGCTTAATGGTAATCCACCTATCTGATTGCTTATAATTACAGAGTCTTTCTCATTTTCACCTAAATTTTTCAAGCAACTTTTAACAAATCTCACCAGCAATGCTTTCAAAGTACAGCTTGAAACCAACTACCATAGACCACTTGCCCTGCCATTGCCCTGGTCTCTTTTCTAGTAATAAAACAGTCTCCTGTCTGACTTCCCTTTGTGCAATTATCTACAAAGTAATCATAGTGGTGATGATTCTTGTTGTTATTGTTGTTGTTGTTGTTCTTCTTCTTCTTCTCCTTCTTCTTCTTCTTCTTCTTCTTCTTCTTCTTCTTCTTCTTCTTCTTCTTCTTCTTCTTCTTCTTCTTCTTCTTCTTCTGTCAGATGTTATCTACCTTAGACTTTCTTTCCAACAGCATATTCTCTAATTCAGAGGAAATATCACCATCCTCAAATGCTGTTATGGTCTGGATGTGAGGTGTCCCCCAAAAGCTCAAATGTGAGACAATCCAAGAAGGTTCAGAGGAGAAGTGATTGGGTTAAAAGAGTCTTAACCCAATAAGTAAATTAATCCCCTGATAGGGATTAACTGAGTGGTAATTGAAGTGGTAGGGTGTGACTGTAGGAGATTGGAATTGGGGATGTAGCTTTGGGGTATATATTTTTTATCTGGTAAGCTGAGACTCTCTCTGTTTTCTGATCATGATGTGAGTTGTTTCTTTCCACCACACTCTCCTGCCATGATGTTCAACCTTGAGGAATGGACCTGGCCTTCTATGGACTAAGATCTCTGAAATTGTAATCCCTCAAATAAACTCTTCCTTCTGTACAGTTGTTCTGGGTGAATCTTTCAGTCACAGCATCAAAAAAATCAAAAAAACTAAAACAAATTGGTACCGAGAAATGGGGTCATTGCTGTGATTAACTGATCATATGGTTCAGAAGCTTTTTGAGCATTTTGGAATTGGTGAGAGGAATTTTGATATGCTTAGCAGATTAAGTTGGAAATCTTTAGGTTGTTGTAAATGGACCTTAATGACCGATTCTGGTGGAGTTCAGAAGACCAGAATGTCAATAGGATTTTGGACAGTGAAGACAGGGTTCAAAAGGGTTTAGAGGAAAAGAAGAACACTCCTAGTTATTGGACTAGAGGCCATTCCTGTTATGTTCTGACTGAGAAGTTATCTGTATTTTGCCCATGTTCTGAGACTTTCTGTGAGGCTGATTTTAAAAGCAATGGACTTCTTAATCTGGTGGAAGAAATTTCTAGGTGGCATAGCCAGAGAGTGGCATGGGTATTGTTGGCAACTTTTAGCCAAATTTATTGTGATAATCAGGAACAGAAAGCAGAGCAGAAAGATTTGGAAAACATGGACTTGAAAGGCCTAAATAAAACTGGGGCTAAGGAAGTTGCACTTGTTAAAGACATTACTGCCACTGAAGAAATGCTACAGACTTTGCCTACAGAGAATAAGAAAGATGACTTGAGGTTATCTCAGGAGCTGGCAAGACCACACCCATCTCAGGCTCAAGAGCGTTAAAGTGAAAGTTCTCTTGAGAAGAGATCAGTTGGGCACTTTTCTTGCCCAAGGGGTCCTAGAAAGTTTTTTTCAATGTACTCAGCCACCCAGACACTCAGAGGCTGCTACAGCCAGGGTCCCTGGCTTGGCTACTATTCAAGATGGTAGTGAACCTTGGTGTCAACCACGTGGTGCTGGTTCTGCAGGAATGCAGAAAGCTGGAGTTAGGGGGTCATGGAGGTTTCCACCAAGATTTCAAAGGAAGGCCTGGGAGGTTAGGCAAGGTGCAGCAGGGTTGGAGTTCCTGTAGGCAGCCCCTGAAAAGTCAAAATGTGGAGATGTGAGGAGGAAGTCAAAGCTGCGGTGGAGATCTGAGATTAAGAAATAGCAGTAATTTGGGACATTGCCCTAGGAAAGTGGCAGGAATTGAGCAGCTACACATGCAATTTTGAAAGAACACCAGATGCCATGTGCCCCAGTTGCTGAACTACAGAACTTGTATGGGAGCTCACAATGCAAGGTTGCCTTGAGCCTCAGAAAAGACTTTGAACTTAAACTTTGAGCAATCTCAGAACTGTTAAGTCTTTGGGAACTCTTGAAAATGGACTAAATGTATTTTGCTTTGTCAGATGAGTGTGAACTTCTGGGGGCCAGGGGCTGAATGTTATTTTTTGGGTGTGAGTTGTCCCCCAAGAGCTCATTTGTGAGACAGTGCAAGAAGGTTCAGAGGAGAAATGATTGGGTCATAAGAGTCTTAATCCAATCAGTGATTTAATCCCTTGATAATCGTGGTAACTGAAGTGATGGGGTGTGGCTGAAGGAAGTGGTCATTAGGGGTGTGGCTATGGGGTATGTATTTTGTATCTGGAGAGTAGCGTCTCTCTTTTTCTGTTACCTGATCAACATGTGAGCTGTTTCCTTCTGCCACATTCTTCCATCATGATGACATGCCTTACCTGGAGCCCTGAGGAATGAAGCTGGCTTTCTTGGACTAAGACCTCTGAAACCATGAGCCCTCAAATCAACTTTTCCTCCTATAGTTGTGCTAGTCAGGTCATTTAGTCACTGCAGTGAAAAAGCTGACTAAAACAAATGCCCTGTAAGATACACCTGTATTCCCCTTCATCATTTTCTCCTCTCTCTCCTCCTCCTCATCTTCTTCCTCTTTCTCTTCTTCCTCTTTTCCTCTCTCAGTAACTCCAAAAAACATCACCAAAACCAGAAAACTGGAGTTTGGAGTATTCCAGGCTCACTGGCTCCTCAGATCTTAGTGCTTTCCTTTTTCCTCTGTCTAGGAATATACCCCCACATCCATATTGTTCTCTCCTTTGCCTTTTTCATGTTCTTACTCAAATGTCACCTTCCATATTAGTCCCTTTTCCTTTGCTATAATAAAATACCTGTGGCACGATCATATGTAATGAAAAGAGATTTACTTAGCTCACAGTTTTGAATGCTGTGAATCTTAAGATTGGGGGGCTTAAATTTGTTCATTTGCTGGTGATGGCTCATGGTGGGCAGCATCACATGGTGGCAGCATGTGTGAGAGGGAGCACATGATGAGACAGGAAGCCAGAGAAGGATTCAAGGGTCAGTCTCACTCCTTTATGACTCTCAGAGGAACTATCAGGGCCCCAGGAGAACTACCTTAACCCTTCTGAGGCAGTGTCCCAATGAACTAACCACCTCCCTCTGGGTTCCACCACTTAAAGGTCCCAACACCTCAGCACTGCCCACTAAGAAGCAAGCTTCCAACACATGAACCTTTGGGGACAAATCGCGTGCCAACTTCTGAGTGAAGCCTGAACTTCCTGCCCTCTTTCTGCTGTGTTGTCCTCTGAAGCATTTGTCACCATTTAATATGTGATGTATTTTACTTTGAAATATTTGTTTGTTGTCTCTCTCTTCTCAACTAGAATATATGCTCCAAGAAGGAAGAGTTATGGTTGTTATTGGTGTTCATGGCTCAATGTGCAGCTCCAAGAATAGTGCCTGGCTCTTGACAGTCACTCACTCATTTTTTATTGAATGAACTAATTAATTTATGAAAATCCCACCCCACTTTTTTACTGTTGGAGATTGAACCCAGTCCACCACTGAGGTACATCCCCAGCCTGATAAACCCCCCTTCTATTATCACTTTTAAACTCAATCCATTCTGCACTCCCTAGAGAAAAATAGCAGTAAATAAAGAAAGTGGAAGAACATTATATACAAGAAATACTTAAAGTAAAAAAATAAAATAAAATAAGTGTGTGCCAAAATAAAGTTATGGAAGAACACACACCAAACTAAGATGCTGTTATTCCATCTGGAACTTATTATTCTGTGAAGTGTGAGGGGAAAATATATTTTTTCCCAAGTGACTAGTCAGTTGTGCTATTATTATAAAAAACTATCCACTAATTCCCCACTGATCTGTTATGCCACTTTTAACATATATTACATCTGTCTCTACTCAGGCAAGGTTCTTGAACTGTCCATATCTGTAATACACAATTTAAAAAATTATAGCTTTATTGCGAGCTTGCCTACATCTTAAGGTTAGTCATCCCTTATTACTCTTTCAAAACATTCCTGGTTATTTTCATGAGTTTTTCTCTCCCAGATAGCTTTTGGAATTAAATTGTTAGATTAAGCAATTAAAATTTGAATTGAGATTTCACTGTGTTCACAGATTAATTTATGGAGAATTGACATGTCTACATACCAAGTCTTTCCATATTGGAACATAGTATTTCTTTCCAGTAAATCACATTTTTTTTAAAATGTTCCATCGTGTAGGCATTTTGTTCTCCTTAGGTTTAGGACATTTGCTATTAGTTTTGATTAAGTTACCACTGACATGCAGAACAGCTCTTCATCTCTGTGTGTTCGTGTTTATCATGAACTAATCCTAGGGTTTTATTACTGTTGTCAATGCCATGTTGTCGCTATCATTCCTGTTGTTGTTGTATCAACTTAGCTTTCCAGATAGATTCTCTTCATCTTGAAATAATAATTTTGTAATCCTTCTGATTATCCCAGATTCCCCAGAACTCAGAAATTGAGACAGTGGTATTTTATTTTTTCCCCACTATTTGCTCAATAACTTCCTCTCTTTGATTTACATTTTGTAATGGTTGCCGTGGGATTTACAGTTTATTTTTAAACTTACTCTAGTTCACCTTCATTTAATTCCCCTTATACATTATGCTAGTATTACCACACACTTTCTACCCAAGTTCTGGATTCCACAATTCAGTATTTATATATATATATATATATATATATATATATATATATATATATATATAAAATTGTTTTAAAGAGATTAACAATGAGAAAAATTTCTATTATGATATGATTTCTGGGATCATTACTTCATGTGGATCTGAATAACCATATGGTAACATTTTCCTTCTGCCTAAAAAATATATCTTATAATGTAGACATGTTAGAAATAAATTTCATACTGCTATGTTGGCCTGAATATTTTTGATAATATCCTTCCTTTTGAAGGATATTTTCTTTATTCAGTCCTAATATTCTACTCAGTTTTTACCTCTCTGTATTTCATTTGAGCTCATTTCAATTGTTATATCTTTAATTTTTCTTCTTCACCATCTAATCTGTATATTTTTTATTTTACAAACTTTTATTTCTAAAAAATTCCATTTTGGTCTTATTTCTATATCTCACATTTTATTCTTATCCTGTTTAAGTTTCACTGCCTTCTCAAATATGTGAAACATATGTTTGAACATTTTTGTCTGGTATTTTCATCATCTCTGTCATTTAAGGGTCTGTTTCTATTGATTAATTTTTCTTCTGTTTATGGTCTACCTTATCCTGCTTCTCTGAATGCCTGTTAATTTTATATGGGATGCCAGACATTGTGATTTTACATTGCTAGGTGCTGAGTTTTGTCATATTTCTTTGTGTAATGTTGGATTTTGTTCTGGCATGCAGTGACATAATCAGCTGAATCCTTTCAATGCTTACCTTCAAGCTTGTCCAGAGAAATTTTAAGTCTAGAGCTAGTTTAACCTAACTACTATGGTGATAGTCCCCTGAGCACTTGACGTGATGCTCAATGACAATGTATTTCCACTCTGCGTGGTTGTCACACAAACTACATCTGCTCTCTGCCTATTTTTTACTTTGCTACTTTCCAGTGGTTCTTCTGGACCTTTCCTTTCAGGTTTGCATAGATTCTTATTTATCAAATATTTGGAAGTCCCCATTGCCGATTTCTGTAGCATTTTCTCTCATGTTCTCTTTTCTTTCCTCCTTCTCCCCACTTTGGAACTGTGTCCCTCAAATTCTAGCCACCTTTACTTCTCAAGCTCAGATCTACTGAGTCTTGCTTACCTGCTCTGTAACTCTAGGCAGCAAGCTGGACAATCATTTCATTCATCTTATTGGTCCCCTTCTTTCCTTTCCATGTTCCCTGTCATTCAATGTCTAGACTCCATACAGTTTTTACATTTTTTCCTGTATTTCAAGTGATTTAAGAGAGGAGAGCAAACGTGTTTTTTGCTATTCCTTTACATCTTAGTAAAGGAAGCCATTTGCACATAATTTTACTTAAGAAAAGTTTATTTTAAAAAAAGAAAATGGTGTTCATTGTAAATGAGACAGATTCTGGGTGTTTGTGAGAGGCAGGTATTTTTGGAGAATTCTTACTGTCTTTAATCTGAGTTAGATTTCCACTTAGACTATAGGAGCTAGTTATGTTAAATATTGTATTGCATTTCTGGTTTACATTTTTATTTTAATAACTGTCAAGAAGAGAAAAAGGATTGGGATAAATGTCATGAGTTGAGTTTGGGACTCAGGCTTTAAGGCCTGTTTAATGCCTGGTGAAGTTCTGAAATCAGGGGTTTCTGGCACCTAAGAGAATTCTGAACTGCAGATAGAAGTATAAGAGTCACCAATGGAGAATTGGTGCTGAAGCCCATCAAGATGGAGTAAATATAAGTAACTCGTTAAAAAAAAAAAAGAGTATCAGAGGAAAAGAGAGTACAGGATGGAATAGTAGCAGGAAAATGGAGAAAAAGAACTTGCAAAGAAGAATAACCTGCAAAAGCATTGATAATTAGAACTAAATTTAATGTTTGTTTTCTCAAAAGAGCTAACACATTGATGAATGAAAAGTACTGTAAACTCACCACTAACAGTAACAGTGCTGTGTGGCAGGCTATTTTCTGAGCACTTATCACCATTCTTTTCTCTTTTCCCTAGAGCAGGGAATACATGTTCAGCCCTTGGAGATTGAGGATGAACTGCCTGCATGTGGGATATTGCCTGAGATCATGTCCAAGGGCCCTTCTGAATCTAATTGACTATGAAAATTTGATAAAACACAGATTTCATAATAAAATAACAGTAAAAAACAATAAGAAAACTTTGTGAGGTACTCTGCCACACACACTGTTAAGGTCAAAGTAGCAGCTCAATATTTTTTCCATGACAGTATAAAGACATTCCTGAAAAGACTGTAAACTAGGTTGGAGAGCCTCACTTATATAACTCATATTTCTATTTCAATTCTCCCCAAGTGAGGTTGAACAGCACTGAGGTTGGAATTGTGTTGCTCTTTATGTGGCAAGACAGAGTAGTTGCTGAAATTGTGCTTCTACTCAAGGTTTTGGCTGCTAGTCGGCTCTGGCCTTCTCTGTATAATGAATCCATGAAGAGGAATTAGACTGATCTTTGATTTGATCACTACTCTTCCCAGTGGATGGCATCTAACATGAAGTTTGCAACCCCTAAACAAAACCAAATTCATTCTTCTTTGCAAGAATGTAATTCAAAGATTTAGAATTAGGTAGGCAGAGGAAGCACTTTCTTTTTAAAATATTCTTTATTGGCAGCAGAAAGATATAGTCATTTGGGAGATGGAAAAGATGGTGAGTGAACAGTGTTTATATTCTAGGTGTTTAACATATACTTTCCATTCCCTACCACCTGGTGAAGGAAGACAAATTACTCTCACATTCTACAGGAGACATAGAGGCAACACACGGGAGGTGTTACCTCCCGGAGGTCAACACCTTGCTCAGGGCCATCAAGTTAGCACACACAAGTTAGTACACCATGACTTGCCTGGTCTGGTCCATGAAACTTTCTCTTTCTACATGTCCTATTGCCTTCACAGTGCAGGATGAGAATTTCTGCTGTGGTCTGAGAAGGAAGGTTTGGAAGGTTTAGAAATAGAACAGTAAAGAAAACAATTTTCACCAGCACATCTAACCAAATACTTTTTTTCTTAGTACTGAAGGTGCATGGAACCTAGTACCCTACCTCAGAACATTAGCAAGGAGCATATTCCTTGCGGGTGGGGAAGGGACAGGGGATTTAATCTGAATGTACTTGAATTTCAACTCTGAATCTGTGTGCCCTTCCACAAGACCCTGACCTGTCCCAAGCCCCAGTTTCGTCATCAAAAGAAATAGGATAAGAATGTCACAGCACTTGTTTAGAAAACTGAATACATATCTGGCTTTAACCATGTCCCAGAAGCTTCAAAGAGGTACCACTTGCCAGTCCAGATCAGTTTACTAAAGGGGTACCTTAAGGGAAAGCCAGATTATAACCCCCTTTGTGTAATATGAAATTCCATCACTAATCTATTGGATCACAACCAGGAAATGGGGGCCGAGTCTGAAGGCAGGTAATACTGATAAAAATGACCATCAGGGCAAGAGGAGATCCACAAGTGCATTGACAGGTAAAGTCTGGTGTCATTTCTGTGCTGAAAGGAAAGTGGCCTGCAGCAGTTTCCACATCTGCGGGAAGCAATGTGCTGGGCAAACCCAAGGACCCAGGTGGAGCAGACAGGATCACAGGGTATTTTAAATGTAAATGTGTTCAGCATCATCTGTAGCTTAGACAGGCTCTAAAACAAATATCAATGTTTTTCCTTCTATCTTGGAAATTAAACCCTAGAGAGATAAAAAGAGACAGATGTAAGGAATTACGGATGTCAAGCTGCACTTTCACCTTGACATCACAGCATTCTGTAGCGCCTGCAAATGGTATTGAGGAAAGTATTTGAACAGCGCTTTGGGGAAGACGTGGCTGGCGACAGTGTAGAGGATGGAATGGAAGGACTGCAAGCTAAAGAGCCAGTCAGCCACGTCAAATGGTGGTCCATTCCAAGCTTTCTGAGGAATCTCCACACTGCTTTCCAGAGTGGCTGCACCTATTTGCAACTCCACCAGCAATGTATGAGTGTGCCTTTTTCCCCACATCCACGTCAACACTTATTATTGCTTGCATTCCTGATAATAGCCATTCTAACTGGAGTCAGATGAAATCTTAGGGTGGTTTTAATTTGCATTTCTCTAATTACTAGGGATGATGAGCACTTTTTCATATATCTGTTGTTCAACTGTATATCTTCTTCTGTAAAGTATCTCCCCATTTCCTTAGCCCATTTATTGATTGGGTTCTTTGTATTTTGGGTGTAAAGTTTTTTAAGTTCTTTATAAACTTTGGAGATGAGTGCATTGTCTGATGTGTGTGTGGAAAAGATTTTCTCCCATTCTGTAGGTTCTCTTTTTACATTGATTGTTTCCTGTGGTGAGAAAAAAACTTTTTAGTTTGAATCTATCCCATTTATTGATTCTTGCTTTTATTTCTTGCGCTATGGGGGTCTTGACCACCATTTGACCCAGCTATTCCACTCTTCGGTTTATACCCAAAGGACTTAAAATCAGCATACAACAGTGATGCAGCCATATCAATGTTCACAGCAGCTCAATTCACAATAGCTAGATTGTGGAACCAACTGAGATGTCCTTCAATTGACAAATGGATAAAGAAACTGTGGTATATATACACAATGGAATATTACTCAGCCATAAAGAAGAATAAAATTATAGCATTTGCTGGTAAATGGATGAAGTTGGAAAATATCATGCTAAGTAAAATAGACCAAGCCCAAGAAACCAAAGGCTGAATGTTTTCTCTGATAAGTGCATGATGATGTATAACGAGGTGGAGGTGATGGGGGAAGAGAACAATGAAGGAACTTTGGAAGGTATAAAGGAAAATGGGGTGGAAGGGGGTGGAGGACAGAAAGTTGGTAGAATGAAATAGTATGTATATGTATGATTACATGAATGGTGTGACTCTACATTGTGTACAACCACAGAAATGAAAAGTTGTACCCCATTTGTGTACAATGAATCAAAATGCAGTCTGTAAAAATAAAAGAAATTTTAAAAATCTGCAAAAGAAAAAAAGGCAGTCAGAAGTTTGATGAAAAAGCACAGAAGGAAGGTGACATGAGTCTGAAGGAGACACCAATAGTAGGAATTAGAGCAGAAGGGTCACATCTGGAAAATACTGTGGAGAAAGACTAAACTTCTGAGATCAAAACTGGTTGGGGAGAATAAGGAGGGAAGATGATTTTGAAATACTGAGTTGGTGATTTGGAAGGTGAAGGAGATATTAACTGAAATCAGCCTTACCATGGAGGGATTGGGCTTCCAGGAGTGTTACAGTTAGGATTTGGAATGTCCCCCAAAGGTCATGTGTTAAAGGCATGGTCCCCAGCTTGATTTATTGGGAAATGATAGAAACTAAGAGGTGAGGTCAATGGGAGATCCAGGTCATTGGGAACATGGCCTTGAAAGGAATTCTGGGACCCCGGTCCCTTCCTCTCACTCTGCTTTTGCTTTCCAGCCATGAGGTTTAGTGGTTAGCGCCACCTCATCCTCCTGCTGTGATGTGCCAGCACAGACCCAAAGCAATGGGGGACCAATTGATCATGGACTGAAATCAAGAGCCACATAAACCTTTTTTTTTTTCTTTCAAAGTTATTATCTCAGGAGTTTGTTATAATGACAGAAAGTTAACTGACAGGAGTCTATCATTGAGATTGAGCAATTTTGAAAAGTACTATATAGTACTAGAAGAACTGAAAATTAAGCTGTGCAGCTTGGCATGATAATAATGATGAGATTCCTCAGAAATCTTGGAATGGAACCACCATTTGAGCCAGTTATCCCACTCCTTGGTTTATAACCAAAGGACTTAAAATCAACCTACTACAGTGACACAGCCACATCAATGTTTATAGCAGTTCAATTCACCATAGCTAAACTATGGAACCAGCCCAGGTGCCCTTCAACAGATGAATGGATAAAGAAAATGTGATATATATATATATATATATATATATCACATTATATATATATATATATATATATATCTTACATACACACACACACACAATGGAATTTTACTTAGCTTTAAAGAAGAATGAACTTCTGGCATTTGCTGGCAATGGATGGAGTTGAGAATATCATGCTAAGTGAAATAAGCCAACCCAAAAAACCAAAGACTGAATGTTTTCTCTGATATGCAGAAGCTAATTCACAATAAGCTGGGCAGAATAGGGAAGAATAGACTTACTATATATTAGGTAGAGGGGAGTTAGGGGAGGGGAAGGGGTATGGGGGAAGGAATGATAGTACAGAAGTGAAACAGACATTATTACCTCATGTACATGTATGACTGCATGACCAATGTGATCCTGCAATATGTATAATCAGAAACATGAGAGATTTATGTATAATCTATCAAAATGTATAAAAGCATTCTACTGTCATGTGCAACTAATTAGAGCAAATAAAATTTTAAAATTAAAAAAAAGATGAGATGGGCCAATATCCTATAAATAAGAAAATGTAGTTTGATCAGAATGAAAGATTTCTGGTTTGAATTGGTAAGTGTTATGCATATTGATAATCTATGAAATCTTTTATGTGTGAGATAAAGGGAGTGCTGCAGAAATAACAGCTACGTTTTCTGTACATCATGTACCAAATGCTGTTCTATGAGCTCACATGTAACACATAACTTGACTCAGTGAAGTAGCACTACTAAATCTCTAGTGTAGGGAAGAGCAACTTGAGGCACAGAGGTGGTGAATAATCTTCACAAGGTCACATTTCTAAAGAATTTGAACCTGAATTTCGAATGAAGAAACCTAATTCCAAAGATTTTGTTTTTAATTGTTTTATTACTTTTACCTGGAATACATTTATGTATAACCAGAAAGATGAACACTACACATGATTAATCTAAGTGTGAAACTACTTTACAAATGAATGGCACATACTTATTTTTTATGGATATAAGAAGTTCTAAAAATTTGTTCTAATTAGTTATACATAGCAGTAGAATGCATTTTGACACATCATACATAAGTGGAGTGTAACTTCTCATTCTTCTGGTTGTACATAATGTAGACTTACACCAGTCATGTAATCATATATGCACATAGGGTAATAATGTCTGATTTATTTTTCTATCCTTCCTATTCCCATACCCTCTCCCCTCCCTTCACTTCCTTCTGTCTAATCCAAATTTCTATTCATCCCTAGCCCTTCCCCCTATTGTGAATTAGCATCTGTATATCAGAGAAAACATTCAGCCTTTGGTTCTTTGGGATTGGCTTCTTTCACTTAGCATGATATTCTCCAGCTCCATTCATTTACCAGCAAATGTCATAATTTTATTCTTCTTTAAGACTGAGTAATATTCCATCATGTATACATACCACATTTTCTTTATCCATTCATCTATTAAAGGGCATCTAGGTTGGCTCCATAATTTAGCTATTGTGAATTGAGCTGCTATAAATATTCATGTGACTGCATCACTGTAGTATGCTGATTTTAAGTCCTTGGGATATAAACTGAGGAGTGGGATAACTGGGTCAAATGGTGGTTCCATTCCAAGTTTACTGAGGAATCTCCATACTGCTTTCCATAATGGTTGCACCAATTTGCAGTCCCACCAGCAATGTAGGAATGCACCTTTTCCCCCACATCCTCACCAACTTTTATTGTTGCTTGTATTCTTGATAATTGGCTGAATGGCACATATTTAAATGGATATTTTTATGATTTTCCAAGTTAAGATATTGAAGCTCGTAAATAAATGTCTTTCTGTAGATCGTGTGCCTAATAAACAGTTGACTTAGGCTGCTTTGGGATGGTCCCAGTCTGGAACCATTGTTGTTCTTACTAACCAGTGCTGTTTTTCAGTAAGGCCTGTTTTAGGGCACGGATGTCATCTTGCTAAGGAAATCGCTTGTTTAAGAAATATTAAACAAGGGACTGCTAGGTCCTGAATTAGATACTGGGAATCAGTGACATAAAGTTTCAATCCCTGAGGCCACCAAGGAGCTCAAAGGTTAGTGTGGGAGACAGACACATAAGAACATGGCAATGAACAGGACAATGTCACTTGCTAAATACTCTGAAAAAGGACGTCTTAGTATTTTATTCAATGTCCTCTGCACATGTTGACCCTATTATATACCAGGGACTGTGCTGAGAGTTGAAGAAACAGATAAATAAGACAGAATCAATGTCAAACTTCTCTACAAAAAGTGTTAGCATTTGCAAATATTTGTTTGCTTAGATTTAAATAAATATTGAGTCATTCCATGTGGAGTATCTAATCTCATTTTGTTGCTAGGTCATCTTATTACAGAAATTGAGAAATCTAACCTTTTCCTCTCTTGTAGATATTATACCATGTCCTCTTGTATGAACTTAGAGATTCAAGTATCAGGTAAAGTTTTTTAATTCAAATAAGTAGTGATGGATAAAGGTGATATATCAAAGAAATGGCTAAGTCAAATGTGGATGAGAAAGTGATACTTCAAAAGTGGTTTCATCTAATACGAGAACTGAGCTTTGGCCAGTTTTCACACCTCAGCACCTTGACTGTATTGTATTTCTAGAAGGTAGAGAATATTAAACATTGTTAATGATTGATTGCATCTCAACTTTCAAGTGTTACATCAAACAAATCTTTAAAAGGGAGAATTTTATTCCTTTAAAATACATCGACAGAACTTTTTTATTATTTAAAAAAAAATCCTAATGCCCTGGATTTACTGCATTTAATCCAAACTTGATCCAAGAGTAAAATTCCTTTTTGGCAGAATCATCAATAATTTACTGCATCATGGACTTTCCTTTCTAGGTAAAAATATTGGCTGGGGGAGTTCTGTCTGACACATTGTAAAATAAAGCTGGCAAATGGATTATATGGGACTCTGCCAATTCTATACCCATCTGAAGATCCCAAGTGAATCAATGTGACTTTCCTTCCCAGCTAAGTACTGGGATGTGCCAGTGAACATCCAGAAAGACCTAGAACCATAGAAATGCACACCTTGGTTGGATATTAGTAGCGATTAGTAGTTATCAAGCTTGCCCACCTTGCCTAAATCAGGGATTGTTTTATTTAAAGATATCCCTGACACAGATTCTCCCAGTTCCAGTTGAACTTGGTGTTTTGAAGATCATAATTTCATAATTGGTTAGCTCTGAACACCAAACAACTGATGCATGCCTCTGAGACACTTCTACTTGTTGGCTCTGGTTCTCCCCTCTGAGGTCATAATGAACTTAGCTGCCCCTCTTTTGCACACAGCCTTCCAAATATGTAGAAAGTTTATTTTTTACCCTTTCCTAAGTCTTCTCATTTTCCAGGAAAACATAACCAGGTCCTTTGACTAAGCTGAATGCTCTTTTATGAACTGCCTCTAATTCGTTGGAATCCTTTAAAAATCGTGACAACCAAACTAATACCCAGGCACTCGACCAATATGAACCCACTGCCCATTTGTTAGATATCCAGTGACTGGACATGATCAATCTCATGTGCCACTTCCAGTCAGTGGTTAGAGGTTGCCTGGAATTTTGTATTCAGGAAGATTCCAGTGTTATCTGTGGACTTTGATATCCTCTCTTCTCTGAAAAGTTGGCCATGGATGCCTGAGATGGGGATGGTGATTGGTTAACTATATTGATACCTTGGATTTAATGACCATGGGACTGGCCATCTTTCCCAGACTTTATAAATAGTGACTGAAAGCAAAATCAAGAAGTCTTCTTATTTGTGTTTCCTGAAGTTCCTTTAAGACTAGAGTATTTTATTTCCTTTCTGAAAGCTTCTTCACTGGACTTACATGTATTCCTGTTGTTTGAATGTTGATAGTCAGCAGTGATTGAGCTATGACATATTCTGGCATGTAGAAAAATCATATCATGGTTGTGAGGTGGCTTTTTCCAAGTTTTTTTTCTAAATTAATCTGTGTCACTGAAAGTAATAACAACAATGATGACAAAATAATGTCATTAAAATGTGGCATTTTATTGTGCTTTTTATTTTTCAGGTCACTCTTAGATATACTATTTTCTTTGACTTCTATGGCATCTTGGCATTATTATTATTATTTTAAAACTGAGAAAGCCATCTTAGAACATTTAAATCACATGCCCAGTATGTACACATGGAATGTCACATGGAATCCAAGATTTTTTACTACAAAGTCTTAGTACTTTCCTATGCAGGATGAACTTCATAGACATTTGTTTTTACTTCTTTTTGTTAGCTAGGCTGTCATGCTGGTTTAGCAGCAGCAACCTTCTACGCCTTTGGCAACAGATCCTGCTAGAGATGCCCTCTTCCATGCTAAAACTCCCAGCACATTCCAGTTACAACTCTCTTCACTGCCCAGTCTAAACCACAGGCAGTAATGGCTTCTCAAATTGCTAGTCCCTGAGTCTTTCCCCATCTCATGTTGGTTTCCTTAACTCTGATCTTAATTAAACCTTTAATTAAACTCTCTTCAATTATCCCTTTGAGTGCGCCATCCATTTTCAAACTTCCTTTCTCTGGTTTCCAAGGCAAGCTTGGGACTAAACAACATTCAGACTGGATATTACACAAGCTGTCCTATGCTTTGATGAGTGTGATAACCAAGCACCTCTGTTGAGACCAGTCTTACAAATTCAGAACCATATAGAAACCTAGAGAAGTTCTACAAGTTAAAGACTAATAGAAATTATTTTCTATTTTGATACTCAGCCAAGTTTCATCACCTATTTATATTTGTGTTAAAACAGAGCCGTTTTCTTTCCTAATGCTCTGGATAAAATAATTTAAAATTTCAATAATATAACCATAAAGAGTTTGTGTGTGTGTGTGTGTAGGAATATATGCCAAGAAATAAAACTAGAACAGAGAAGATGGAAAAGTTAGTTTTTAAAATCTTCCACCTAAACTGTTTAATGAATCCTAAAAGGAGAAATGTGTAGTAGCTCATTAGTTTATGAACATTGTCAAAACAGGTAAAGATGGTTATAATGATCTCTTATGTTTTCTATTTCTCCAATACAAAAGTAAGAGATTTCTACTACTTATGTGCAAGATAATTATAGTACTCAGACTCAGGTATAGGAGACATGTATCATTCATTGTATGTTTAAGGAGCTTTTATCAGGGAATCCAGAGCTTTCTAAAGTGTCAAAAGGGCTTGCAGTATGGAAAATAGCTGAATTTCTAGGCATGTCTCAGAGTGTCACAAGAATGATCACACACACACACACACACACACACACACATATACACACATGAGAATTTCCACTTCTGCCAGAGTCACCACAGAACACACAGGAATGGCTAATAGAACTCTTAAGTTCAAGAACCAACCTCAGTGACTACAATCCATGAATCAGTATGGCAGATACGCAAGTTTCTACCACAGTCGTCAGAGCTGCTTGTGAGTTTCAAAAATTCGGTGATTGAGCAAACAACACTAAATCTGCTCAGTGCTGTGACCACTGTGATACTCAAGCCCAAAGAGAAGTTACAAGGTTGGACTGCAGAAAAAAATGCCCAGGGTTTTTTCAAGATGGCATAATAGAGTAGGTCACTTTCCTGACTGCTCCGTGACATGAAACCAAAAACGAAGACAGGCAGCTTCTCAGCGGGTGAGTGAAAAACAAAATAAAAAAAGGTGGGAGGGGCTTTACTTGAATTTATTCCTGGACATTCAAAGCAGATTGGGAAAAATAAGGAAGATATCCCGAGACAGAGTGGTCCCTCCACAAGTAAAACAGAGGGATAAGGAAATTAAAGGTACTCACCTTTTTAGGAGGCTTGAGACTTGATTGGGTATGGAGAGTTTAGAGATCAAAGACACTGCCCAACTAAATTGAAAGGCATGCTGCACATGGGGGAAAGAAGCCCCATTCCTCCCAGATGCATGTGGAGGACAGAGGAAGGAAACAGCTGTGCCATAGGGGTCAGCAGCTTGGGGAGCCAATTCCTGGAAAACTCAAGTTTGGTCCTGAGATTGAGACCTGGCAAGCCCACATGGCATGACAAAGAGTATGCCTAAGTGACCAGGAGAAACTCATACATGGAGAGAAGTTTACACAGGGGACAACTGGAAACCTACCTGACTCTCCCCATTCCACTCCAATCCAGTTGCTTGCAGCTAGGATGCACCTGGCTAGGAATTTGAGTGAGTGGGGGGCAGGAGAGATTGACTTTGGAGTCTGAACCTGACACCAGGAAACATGGGGTACACAGGTAACGTAATTGACTAAGTGTTGGCTCCTCCACCACACAAATGGAATCCAGGGGAGATCCTTGGGGCATAGTCTTCCAGTATGGTCTGGCAACTGCTGAACCTGGGGTGTCCAGAACAATTGGCATTCAGTGAACAGCCTGGAGCCTAACTAAACCTAAACCCCACCTCCAAGGGTTTCATCTCCAGGATCATATCTCTCACCCTAAACAACCACACCCTGAGGGTGGAGCAAGCATCAGACTCCAGACAACCCCACATAACACTGCAGAGAAGGGAAGCTGAGAATCTTTAGAACTTCAGCAGAAAATATTCTTTAATTTTTCATTGGCATCTTTTCCCAAGCTTTTTTCTTCTCTCTGTTTAATTGTGGCCTTAATGGTTCATGGTCATTAATACATACTCATATTTATTTTTTTCTCATTTTTAGTATTTTTGAAACCTGTTATTTTTCATTGATCCGTTTTTTGAGGACTAGGATATTTGATTAGTACATATTAGTTTTCTTTTGTATTCATTTACTTCAATTTTTAATTTTTTTTTTACTTTGTACATGTTTTTTCTCTCACCTCCCTTGATTCTCTTTCTATCTTTTCTTCTCCTAAAAGTTGATCCCTATTGTTCTTTTTTTCACTCTGCCCTAAGTTTTTACCTCTGTCTTCTCTCTTCCTCACTCATAATCATCACATCCTACATCACTTCTGTTCTCTCCCTGTCCATCATTTGAAATTATAAATCCTTTTGCAAGCTTACTGTTTTTATTGCAGGTAATAACTGATCATATCATTTTTGTTCACTGTGACAACATTGTAGGCATCATAGCAGGAACTATTTGGTTTGATGCTGTATATTGTTTGCATTTGGTTGTTGTTATTATTTGACTACCATTAAACCTAACTGTTTAATGGTAGTCAAATAATACCATTGGAAACATTTAGGGACACTGTAAGTCCACAGGGTAGAAAATATACTGCCTTATATCCATACTCTTAGATGGATAGATAAACAAGCAACATGAAAAAGCAAGGGAACAAATCACCCCAAACAATTTAAGATACTTAATAATCACTACAGTGGAAGAAATGTCACAGAAGTAGTTTAGAATGTACATAAACTCATCTTCAAGGTGAAGGACAATGTAAGAAGTGAAATCAGAGAGAAAATACAGGAAGTGAAAGATAACTTCAAAAAAGAGATAGATATTCTGAAAAAATTATAAACAAAAACCTTGAAATGAAGAAATCAATAAATCATATTAAAAATTCAATGAAGAGCATCACCAACAGACTAGAGCAGTGGAAAAATAGGGTTTCAGGAAATGAAGAAAAAAGGTCTGATCTTGAAAATAAAGTTGACCATGAACAGAACTTCCAATAAATATTGGATACCATAAGAAAAACCAAATGTAAGATTTACTGAGATAAATGAAGACTCAGAGATGCAAACCAAAGGAATGCACAAACTTTCCAATGAAATAATATAAGAAAATTTCTCAGACCTAAAGAATGAAATGGAAAATCAAATACAGGAAGCCTATAGGACTCCAAATATACAAAATTATAACAGACCCACATGAAATCACATTATGAAAATGCCTAACACAGAATAACTTTATAATTTTAAAGTCTCCCAGAGAAAAATAAATGGTGAATATTAGAGGGAAACCCATCTGTATCTCAGCTAATTTCTCAAACCATACACTCAAAGCTATGACGTGTTGGAATAATATATGCCAAGCTTTGAAAGAAAATGAATGCCAACCAAAAATACTATAACAGCAAAATTAAGCTTCAGGACTGACAATGAAATTTAAACCTTCCATGATAAACAAAAGTTAAAAGATGCCAACTAGAAAGCCTACTCTATAAAATATACTCAATAAAATATTTCATGAAGAAGAAAAGAAAAATAGAAGTGAAAAAAAAGAGAGGAACTACACAAGAAGAACAGTCAATCAAAGGAGAAAATAATTCAAATTAAAAACCAGAAATAAATCAAAATGACAGGGAATAAAGAACATTTTTAATAACATTTATTGTAAATGGCCAAAACTCATCAATCAGAAGATACAGACTGACAGACTGGATTAAAAATCAAGACCCAACAATATGCTGTCTCCAAGAGACTTGCCTTATAGACAAAGACATCCACAGGCTGAAGGTAAAAGTATAGGAAAAACATATCATTCACATGGATCTCATAAATAAGCAGGAGTTTCTATCCTCATACCAGATAAAGTGGACTTCAAGCCAAAGTTAATCAAAAGGGACACAGAAGGACATTTCATACTGCTTAAGGGAATTATACATCAATAAGACATAACAATTGTAAATACATATGCCTCAAACAATCAAATAGACTACAACACAGTAATACTGGGTGACTTTAGCACACCTCTCTTACCACTGGATAGATTGTCCGAACCAGAGGATTCTCAACCAAATTCTAACCTATCTTTAAAGGAGAAGTAGCACCTATCCTCCTCAATTATCCCATGAAATAGAAAATGAGGAACACTTCCAACTTATTCTATGAAGCTAGTATTACCCTGATATCAAAACCAGAAAATGACATATCAAGAAAAGAAAACTTCAAACCCAAAGCCCTGTCAAACATAGATGCAAACATTCTTAATAAAATACTGGCAAATCACATACAAAAACATATTTAAAAGACAGTGCAATGTGATCAAGTGGGATTCATCCCAAGTATTCAAGGTTGGTTCTATGTACACAAATCAATAAGTGTAATTTGGCACATCAATAGACTTAAAATCAAGAACCACATGTTTATCTCAAGTGATGCAAAAAAACATTTGACAAAATGGAGTATCCATTCATGTTCAAAACCCTAGAAAAACTAGGTGTAGTAGGAACATACCTCAACATTGTAAAAGCTATATATGTTAAATCCAAGACCAACATCATTCAGAACGGAGAAAAATTGAAAGCATTTCCTATAAAAACTAACCACTTCTATTCAACGTAGTCCTGGAAACTCTAGCCAGAGCAATTAAACAGAGGAAAGAAATTAAAGGTGTACAAAGAGGTAAAGAAGAACTCAAACTCTCTCTATTTGCCAGTGATTGCCAATGACATGATTCTATATAATAGAAGACCAAAAAAACTCCACCAAAAAACTTCTGGAATTCATAAATGAATTCAGAAGAGATGCAGTATATAACATTAACAGTCATAAATTGACTGCATTCCTATTCATCAGTGATAAATCAACTGAAAGAGAAATTAGGAAAGCTATCACATTCACAATACCCTCAAAAAAAAAAAAAAAACTTGAGACTCAACCTAACAAAAGAGGTGAAAGACCCCTGCAATGAAAACTACATAACACTAAAGAAATAAATTGAAGAAGACCTTAGAAGATGGAAAGATCTCCCACGTTCTTGGATAAGCAGAATTAATTCTGTCAAAATGGCCATACTATGAAAAGCATTATACAGATTTAATGCAATTCTTATTAAAATTCAAATGACATTTTAATATAAATAGGAAACCCAGTCATGAAATTCATTTGGAAAAATAAGAGACCCAGAATAGCCAAACAATCCTCAGCAAAAAATTTGAAGCAGGAGGCATAACACTACCAGACCTTAAATTATACTACAGAGCTATAGTAACAAAAATGGTATGGTATTGGCAGCAAAACAGACATGAAGACCAATGGAATAGAAGATCACAGATAAACCCACATAAATGCAGTTATGTCACACAAAGTTCCCATAAACATGCATTGGAGAAAAGATAGCTTCTTCAACAAATGGTGCTGGGAAAACTGGAAATACAAATGTAACCAAGTGAAATTAAACTCCTATCTCTCACCTTGCATAAAACACAACTCAAAGTGGATCAAAGACCTAGTCATTAGAGCAGATACCCTGCACCTACTAGGAGAAAAAGTAGGCCCAAATCTCTATCATGTCAACTTAGGTATCAAATTCCTCAACAAGATTCCTGAAGCGCAAGGAGTAAAATTAAGACTCAATGAATGGGATGCTATCTAATTAAAAAGCTTCTCAGTCAGAGAAATAATAACGTGAAGAGAGAGCCTACAGAATGGAAAAAATCTTTGCCACCTGCAACTCAGATAGAGCATTCATCTCCAATATATATAAAGAACTCAAAAAACTTAACACCAAAAAAAAAAAAAAACCAAATCAATAAATGGGTAAAGGATCCAAACAAGCACTTCATAGAAGAAAAAATATGAATGGCCAACAAATACATGAAAAGACATTTAACATCTCTAGCAGTTAGAGAAATGTAAATTAAAACTACACTGAGATTTCATCTCACTCTAGTCTGAATGGCAATTATCAAGAATACACATATCAATAAATGATGGTGAGAATGTGGAGGGAAAGGTACACTCATACATTGCTAGTGGGACTGCAAACTGGTACAACCACTCTTGAAAGCAGTATGGAGATTTCTCAAAAAACTTGGAATGGAACCACCATTTGACACAGTTATCCCACTCCTTGGCATATGCCTAAAAGTCTTAAAATCAGTATACTATAGTGATGTGGCCACAATGTTTATAGCAACTCAATTCACAAAGCTAAGCTATGGAACCAACCTACGTGCCCTTCAACAGATGAATGGAATATGAAAGCATGGTATATATACAAAATGGAATATTACTCAACCTTGAAAATTAATGAGAACTGGAGTTGTGACTCAGAGATAGAGTGCTTGCCTAGCATGTGTGAGGCACTGGGTTCAATCCGTAGCACCACATGAAAATAAATATATGAAATAAAGGTATTTTTGTCCATCTACAATTTAAAATATTTTAAAAAGGAAAGAAAAAGGAATGAAAGTATGGCATTTGCCAGTAAATGGATGGAACTGGAGATAGCATGCTAAGTGAAATAAGCCCAGTCCCCAAAATTAGAGGCCAGATGTTCTCTCTGATATGTGGACGCTAACACACAATAAGGGGGTGGGGAGATTAGAAGTTCATTGGATAAGACAAAGGGGAATAAAGGGAACTGAGATGGTGTTTTAGTCAGTTTTTTCACTGCTGTGACTAACAGACCTGACCAGACCAACTATAGAGGAGGAAAAGTTTATTTGAGGGCTCATGGTTTCAGAGATCTTAGTCCATAGAAGTCCAGGTCCATTCCTCAGGGCTCTCGGTGAGCAGAACATCATAGTAGAAGAGTGTGGCAGAGGGAAGCAGCTCACGTGATCAGGAAGCAGAGAGAGAGACTCCACTTGCCAGATACAAATATGTACCCCAAAGCCACACCCCCAATTCCCACCTCCTCCAACCACACCCTACAACCTCAGTTACCACTCAGTTAATCCCTAGCAGGGGATTAATTCACTGATTGGGTTAAGACCCTCACAACCCAATCATTTCTCCTCTGAACCTTCTTGCATTGTCTCACCTGTGAGCTTTTGGGGGACACCTCACATCCAAACCATAACAAAGGGGATGGGAATAAGAAAGACATTAGAATGAGTGGGACATAACTTTCCTATGTTCATCTATGAATACATGACCAGTGTAACTCCAGATCAGGTACAACCACAAGAATGTGAGGTTATATCCATGTATGTATAATATGTCAAAATACATTCTACTATCATATATAACTAAAAAGAACAAATAAATTTTTTTAAAAATGCCCTGGTGTTAAGCATGACTTTGACTTTTACCTCACTCCCATCTTAAAATCTCCTGTGAGCACATCTAATTCTCAAATCATTGTTAGCCTCCTGAGTCAGAGTTGCAAAAGTTTCTGGAAAAAGTGGTTTGAACTTTACAGCTTTTAGCAATATAGGAAGGTGGGATAGTGGAAGGAACTGGATGTAGAATACTGATTAGCTGACTCTACCCACCTCAGGAATAGAGTGAAAAAACCATAGCTTTAGAGGTAGGTAGGCCTAAATTCACTATGCATTTACTGTGTTACCTTAATGCAATTACACAGGGTCATACATAACCTCAATTTTCTCCTCTCATAAATAATAGAATGGATAATACTTAGCAGGCAGTTACTCAGAACACCAAACTGTATAAATCCATAAGTTACTCCTCAATCGGTTCTCACACATTGTGTGGTAAGGTGCCCTGGAGCACCACGGCAAAGTCTCAGGACACCTCAAGGTCTCTAAGTTTTCAAAGAAACATGATGATATTTGACATTTAGTTGAGATCCTTTGCAAAATATGAGCTTGTGGTAGTTCACACTAGGTCATGCTCAGCTTTCATTTGTGGTATGTTCCTTTGCTTGATGGCACGTCTTCTTGAAAATGGGTCTTTAGCCATTAATGTGATGGCAAGCTTGTACTGCTCAAAATTCAGTGTGAGGGTGGCGTCCTTGAATAGGATACCAAGGTTTGTCCAAGAGGCCACCAACCCCAGTATTGTGTGTTCTGGGTTAGTTAATTCTCCCATCCAAATTCATATGTTAAAATCCTAATTCCTAGTACCTCAGAACGTGATTGTATTTGGAAATAAGATCTTGAAAGGCTGATTGAATTAAAATGAGGCCATTAGGTTGGGCACAAATCCTGTAGGACTATTGTCCTTATAGGAAGAGAAAACTGGGACACCCCCACCCCCCCCACACACACACACAAGCACACCAGGGATGAGCACTCGCAGAGAGATCATGTGAGTCAGGCGAGCATGTGGCCATCTGCAGGCCAAGGAGAGGGGCCTCGGAAGGGACTAACACCAGGGACAACTTGAGCGCCAGCCTCCAGAACTGAGAGAAAAGCAATTTTGTGTTTTAAGCCACTTGTGGTGTTTTGTTATGGCACTGTGCGATGATTCATCATATGTGTCAACGTCACTGCACCAGGAGGTACCCAGATAATTGGTTAAATATTACTCTGGGTGGGTTGGTGAGGGTGTTTCTGGATGAGATGGATACCTCAGTTGGTAGACTGATTAAGGCAGACTAGCTACCATTTTATTCAGTTTTTGCCTTGCTATGACCCAAACACCTGACGAGAACAACTTGGAGGAGAAAAAATTTATTTGGGGTTCACAGTTCCAGAGGTTCAGTCCATAGATGGCTGACTCCATTACTCTGGGCAGCATATCATGGGGAAAGGGTCACGCAGAGAAAAGCTGGTTGTCTCATAGAACCCATTCTTTATAATAAAACTCTTATTACACAAACACACACACGCACACCCTGTTGGTTCTGTTTCTCTGTGGAACCCAAATACACAGTTGAAGCAAATATATAAGTACGATTATTTAAGGATATGCATATATATACATATACAAATATAGCTCTATATAATTATGTGCATTATTTTTTAAATGTCTACAGTTGTTAAGACTTAAATACTATTTTGACATAACTGCTTAGCAAACAAAATTAATGGATATTTCTTTAAGCCCAGACATGCCATGGAAAGGAGATTGAGATACTAATTCTCATAAACTTTAGTTTAGGAATATCAGACCTACGGTAAAACCTAATAGGCATCAATAATGGCTATCATCATAATGGATGTAGAAATCTGTTTTCCTATTCTAAAATGCGATTGCTTTTAGCCTAAGGAAATGATTGAGAAGGATGAGAAATCACTGGGGTGAACTGCCTTAGAAGAATCAAATGACACTTTCAAATAACACACCTAGGGAAGCATTATATAAACTATGTCAATTAGTCAATTATTAAACTATGTCATTTACCTTCCTTTAAGGAAGATAGAGTGACCAAAAGCACAGAGAAGAGATAAGAGCAGGCGTTATCTCTACCGAAGTGTCAGTCCCTGTTCTAAGGAAACGATCAACAGGATCTCTCAGACACTACCTGTAACTCGTAGTTTTCTAACTTTAGAGTTGATATTTATTACTCCAGTCAATGCAACTAAAAAGGAGGAAGAAATGATAGATGTGAAAAACAAAAATATGCTTTTCTCTCAGTTCTGGAGGCTAGCAGTCCAGGATCAAGGTGACTGGTGTTAGTTTCCCCCTAGGCCTGCAGCTGGCAGGTGCCACGAGGTGGAGAAGCTGCAGCATCTGCTGCAGAGGTTGGGGGTGGCCCCTCCAACTCCAGGTGTGCCCAGCAACGAAGCAGACTCTTGCAGGGCTTCCTCCTCCACCACATCCCCCTGGGAATCAGCTGTGCCCCTCGGGCCTCCTCCATCCACGACATCCTGTGGCACTCACCGATAGCCTTGCAGACTTGCCCTACAGCTGGGGGCACACCTACCACCTCTCTAGCTGCACTGCCACCCTGCACTCTCCAGCATGGAGTGTCACTGGGGCACTGCAGTCAGGCTGGGCAGTGCAGTGTGAGCTCCTGCATATGAGTGGGCCCTGCCCTTTACCTTCCCTGACCCCAGTCTCCAGGAGCCTGAAGCCCCAACTGCCCCACTTCTCCTCTTCCAGGTTCTGAGGTTGCAGGCAGCAGGAACAGAAGGCACCAGTTGCTAGTGGGGTCAGCAGGCCTGCACTCTGTCACAAGCACTGCTTACCTTGGGACCTGCCCCCTGAAGTAGTGATGACCATATGGTTAATGTGATGCCCCCCACCTCCACGGGCCTACCCAGGAATCTGCCCTGCTGTCCTCCCATCACACCCACAGCCCAACTCTTTCCATTAGATTCTGGGAAGTGTGTGCAGAGCTGCAGTCTGCCCAGCATGCCTGTTCCCAAAGGGGTGTGCTGGCAGGTCTCCCTGGAGACCCCATCCTGTGAGATTGGGGTAGAGGGACCTGTTCCAGAATGCCCTCTCTACTCCTTGAAACCCTGACCCCCCGAGGATCTCCTTTAGCTTTTACCCTGTGATGCACTCCCGGGTCTCCGACACCTTCCAAGCTGTCCCAACAGAGTTATGGTCTCAGCCACTGATCTCCATCTCCAACCCAAACCAGCAGCTCCAGTAAGCAGGGCCCTCCAGGAGGCCCAGCACCAATGACCCTGGATTGCACTGGATTTGCTTATTGATGGTCCCTGGAGAGATCACTCTGCAGAAGGAGCTGCTGACAAGCTTTTGAGTGTCCCTTTGATTGAAGTCAGGCCATGCAGGGTGACTTGGAAGACCTCGCTAGGAATTGATGCCCACTTACCTGGCAGGGACAGGGCCTGTGGCCTCATTTTCCATCTCCCCTCAGGCAAGTAGGCAACTCCTCAGAGGTGAGAAACCTACCC
The DNA here is from genome assembly GCF_902686445.1 of Sciurus carolinensis. Taxonomy (NCBI): domain Eukaryota; kingdom Metazoa; phylum Chordata; class Mammalia; order Rodentia; family Sciuridae; genus Sciurus; species Sciurus carolinensis. The sequence continues at coordinate 164,739,787 of NC_062213.1, forward strand.
TCCTGAACAGAGATCTCTGTGGCTGGAGCTTGACTGGCTTCTGGGGAGGTGACCCTGGCAGTCAGGATCTGCTGCCAGTCAGTAGGCTCTGGGTGTGAGTGGAGGTAAGTGGGGGGTGTCTGTGACCCATGAGCCCAAGGGGCAGGGAAGCCTGAGGGTCCTGGCTGGTGCTCCCTGAGGTTCGTCATCCACTTGGAAACAGTCTGCTGTAGGCAGAAGGAGGCAGTGCTTCCTGTCTGTCCCTTAAGGGCACTCGGGACAGTTCCACTCTGCTTGTTCTGCTCCTTTGCTACAGCCACAGTGAGTCTTAGCACCCAGAGGAGGGACTGGGTACTGCCAGATGCTTGGGAGAAGCCCATCACCCCAGTCTTGTGGAGAGGAGTCCTAATTCTGCCATTTCCTGTTGTGGCAATAAAGCCTCCACAGGCTAAGATAAATTGTAGAAAAATTGAAAACTGAAACCTCCATATCATTAGCTATGTTGTGAAATTGACAATTCTTCTCAATGACATGAAGCAGTACTGTCCAGGCTGGTACCTAATAGCCAACTATAGCCTTTGGCACTGGATCAGATTCTGCTGGGTGGACCTCAGCTCCTTCAAGGAGGGAAACTGTAGGAGTTGAGTGCAGAAGATGTGAGGCTCCTTGCCTCCAACCACAGTTAATCCAGAGAAAGGAGGAAGGAGGAGACCTTGGCATTTTTGTATGGCTGTTTCAAAACACAATTAAACAATGCCATATCTTAAACTTCTAAAGATAACCTGCCCAACAGCATGTTGCACATGGAAAGCCCTCTTGGTATGGTGAAAAAGACAGTCTGAAATACATGTCATATACCTAACACAGGGAACTTGGTAAGATTCTTTATTTTGGTGGGGAGGCTTACTGGGGATTGAATTCAGGGGCACTCAACCACTGAGCCACATCTCCAGTCCTTTTATTTTATTTTATTTAGAGACAGAGTCTCACTGAGTTGCTTAGCACCTCACTTTTGCTGAGACTGACTTCGAACTCTCAATCCTCCTGCCTCAGTCTCCCGAGCCACTGGGATTACAGGCATGCAAACCATGCCCAGCCTAAGATTCTTAATACAACCCATCAACATGGAGAAGTGGACATGTACAGTATGCGTGAACCATCAGGGCATTGTTAGCCTCTACTAATTGCTCACACGTACTGAGCATACATGCTTACTATGCACCAGGTGCTAGTCTAGACACTTTAAGAAGACTGGCTCATTCAAAACTCGTAATGAATCGAAGAAGTTGGCACTACCAGTATCATTGTTTTCAGAGGAGAAAACTTACACAGAAAGCTTAGCAACTTCTTCAGAGTCACACAGCTGGTGAGAGATGGAGGAGCCAGAATACAAACACAAGCATTCTGATGGCGGAACCCTGTGCTGTCTCTATTATGCTTTCTTGTACGGGCATCTTAGATTAGCTTCAAGCTCTTCTTCTTTCACAAGCTTTGGTGAAAAGTTCCCCAAAATGATGATTCTCCATTGCTGTGGTCTGAATGTTTAACCTCCAGAATTCATACGTTGAAACCTAACCCCCCATATGACTGTATTAAGAGAATTGGACTTTGGGGGAAGATTAGTGAATGGGATTAGTGTCCTTATAAAAGAGATTTATAAGAGACTTGTCTTGCCCCTTCCACTATGTAAAGGCACAGCGAGAAGGTGCCATCTATAAACCAGAGAGCAAGCCCTTGCCAGAAACTGAATCTACCAGAGCTTTGGACTTCCCATGTCAACAAGGGTGAGCAATAAGTTTCTGTTGTTTTTAAGTCAACAGTCTCCAGCATTTTGTTACAGCAGCCTGAGCAGAATAACACGCCAGCCTTCTTCCTAAAGTCACTTCTCCTTTCAACCATTCTTGGCCCCTTATTCCTGGTTTCCCTGAACTTACCAGCTTTTTCCTCTGTAATTTATTCTTAAGTTTATACCCTAACATTTTACTATTCTTGATTTTGACCTTGGCTCTTTCTGTAAGGATTCCTTCTTGTCTACACTGTCTTGGAATACCCTGGGTGGTGCACATTCAAGCCAGACTCAGCTCCCAGCACCATCCTTCCTGGGCCCTTCATTCATTCATTGATTTGTTCCATGAATACTAACTGATACAATGGGTCATACATTGTGCTACCATTGGAGTTATAATAGTGAATAAGGCATAACATCAACTTGCAGAGTTCACAGTCTAGTGGGAACATCAGCAAATAAAAAAATCTACATAGAGAAATACGTTGAGGCAGGGAGAGCAGTACATAGTGGAGGCATGCACCCCAATGTTAGAGATCAGGGGGCATTTTCCCCAGGAGGTGAACCTGAGCTAATATGAAGAGGGTGGATAGAAATTATCCAGAATAAGAAGGTAGTAATTGTGTGTGTGTGTGTGTGTGTATGAGATTAGGAGTGGGGTGGAGAAGGTAAGAGAGGTAAGCTTTGTTAAGGAATTTGTACTTCATCCAGAGTGATGGGAAGCATGGAAGAGTTTAAAGCAAATGGATACATTTGTGCTTTTGGGATATCATCTTGGCTATAGTATAGAGAGTCATATTGGGTAAACCAAAGTCGGAGATAAATAAGGAGGTCATTACAGAAATCCAGGGAAGAGAAAAACTCAGAAATTGGCAAAAGGAATGGACCTGGTATATCTAGATCATTTAAGTCCTTGGAGATGACGAAACGTTACTCTTCCTTGGAATCTTCCTCTCTTTATCTTAATATCATGCTGTGCCACTAATAATTCCAGGGACTTTTTACAATTGGCTGAAGATATTCTCCTGGGGCCCTTCTCAGCTACTCAGCCTTCCATGGTAACTCCTCGTTTTTCAATAGAATTTCATTTTCCTCTCTTGCAGCTCCTCTCACCTCACCAGTTATTACTTGACCTTTCATCTTCTCAGGCTTGACTAGCATGCACACAGCTTCCTTGGATTTTTTAGCTGACAGATGTGATCTAACATACCCTGCCATTGCTTTAACATAAAGGGATCAGAACACCAAATCTTTCCTTTCCTTTAAGGGAAGGATGATAAAATAAGTGTTGGGGGAGGTGGTAATGAGAAGACCATACCTATTCCTGGTTTCCATCTGTACACACTCAAACTGCCTTTCAATGAGAAATCCTAGAGGTCTTGGAATTCTGTATCTAAGAATATATTTTAACTTGAAATTCCATGTTGTCCAAGTTGCACATGGCCAAAATTTCTGCAAGAAAGGATGGAAACCTTTTATTTTTCAATGTTGTTGCTTATACAAGAAGGAGAGTGATTACTTTATGATTTTTTTTTGAGATAGTAAAAAGAGAACTGGACTAGTTGAAAATTTGAGTTTGGACTTTTTTTCCACTGCTCAGTAGATATGCATGGGCACTATCCATATAACACAGGGGTTTGCATGAAGTAGATCAGAAAACAGAACTGTTTGGCTGTCAGGCACAGCCCTTGATTGAACTTGCTCTTGTCAAGTTTACCATCCATGGCCATGATGTGAAATCTAAGGACGTCTTTCATGTTTTCATTTTCAACCTTTCAGCAGCTTTGAGCTTTGACACAGTTGATCATTTCCCCATTGTAGAAATGTTCTCTCTTCTCAGCTTCTAAAGTTGGCTACTTTTCCTCTTTGAATTCTCAGGCTCCCTTGCAGTATTTCTTCTTCCCGCTGAGGTAAGTGTTGGTTATCTTAGTTCTTGGTCTTTGTTGTCCAACTCTTCTTTCTCCCCACTCCCTTCAAAGTGATCTCACTTGACATTGGCATTCGTATGTTTCACAAATATCTCAAGCAGAACACACATGTGCCATTTATTGATTGATTATCAATCCTGCATTTGCTCTTTTATGTTATCCTATACTGCTAGGACTGGAATCCTGCAAATAGCCCCACACTCCCAAGCCTGCTGACTTCCCATCAGGTTCTGTCAATAAAAAAATATTGCAAGGCAGTAAGAATGGGAAAGGAATTCTAATTCCTTCACTAGCAATGGCAACTTGGATGCTTTCTGATTGATGACAGCTGCCATGCTTCCAGCAAGTTCTGTGATGGCACTGTAAGCAGCAATAATAATAGAGGCTGGGACAGCATTGCAGGGAACTATGGCGGCTCAGCAGCAGTGGTGGAGGGTACCAGCACCTTTAAAAGCTCAGGATAGCTCATGAGCTTCAGCCGACGGTAGCAGTAATTTCTGGATCTCAGAGTGAGACTCCATTCCTTTCCACTCTCCAATTTTGATTTGATTTGATTTGATTTGATTTGATTTTTTGGGGGGAGTACCAGTGATTGAACTCAGGGGCACTCAACCACTGAGCCACATCCCCAGCCCTATTTTGTATTTTATTTAGGGAAGGTTCTCACTGAGTTGCTTAGGGCCTTGCTTTTGCTGAGGCTAGGTTTGAACTCGTGGTCCTTCTGCCTTATCCTCCCAAGCCACGGGGATTACAGGCATGCACCACTGTGCCCAGCTCAAATTTTAAAAATACTTTTCAAGGGCCAACCTATTCCTTAGGCACAGCAGGCATAGTACCTAGAGCCCACAATAGTTTTAGGGACCCTACAAATGTTCTATTTTTCTTTAATCAGAAGAAAAAAAAATGAACATATAACAATGAATCTAGCTTAGATTATATTTGTCTTTATACCAATACAGTCATATAATATTTGTAATTTAATGGAAGAAAAGTCTTATTATGGTTGGGATCTTGGAATGTCCCCCAAAGGATCTTGTGTTGAAGACTTGGTCCCAGGGTAATGATGTTCAGAGGTGGGCTATTTGGAGGTAATTGGATCATGAGAGCACTGACCTCATCAATGATTAATCCATTAAAGGGTTCATATTTTGACTGGCAGGTAGTAGAAACTGTAGGTGGATAGGTCCAGTAGAGGAAGTAGGTCACTGGGGGTGTTCTCTGGAAGGGTTAATCTTTTTTCTGGTCTCTCTCTCCCTCCTTCTCTCTCTCTCTCCTTCCTGGCTGCCAAGAGCTAAGCAAATTTCCCCCACCACAACCTTCTGCCATAAGATCCTACCTCACCTTGGACTCGAAGCAGTAGAACAAGGCAACCATGGACAGAGACCTCTGAAATCATTAGTCATAATAAATCCTTCTTTCTCTAAGGTATTTTTGTCCCAGCAACAAAAAGTTGACTATTACAGGGTCCAAGAAAACAAAAGTGTGTAGTGCCATTGGAAGGTTAAAATACATCTGTTATAATGGACCTTTGGGATCATGTGTTTACAACAAATTGCTCTTGGGGAAAAGTATGTAGTGGTTTCTGTTTCGCTTTTTTGTTTTTTTAAACTGTATACTGGCTAATTCAAACAGAACTCTTGATTCCTTCCCCTAAACCCCCTGAGCCTTCCCTTCTTCTCCATCTCAGGAATGATGTCATCATCAGAGACCAGATCCTTATTCTAGAATAAGGCCTCCCTATCAGCTCCCACATTTACAAATTCTACCCATTAGATAAAAACAGTATATCACAAATCTGCCCACTGGCACCACCTAGTCCAACTTACCATCATGTTCTTGGCCTTGAAATAAAAAGAGACCCAATTAGCATGCCCCTTGAGGACCTGTATTGCGTAGGTCCTCCATCTCTTCCTCCATCTCTTGCTGTGCCATTCCACCCCTTGATGAACATGCTCCAGTGGTAGACAGATGGTGTTAAGGATTGCATCAACAGTCTTCATTAACAGTTCTGGGAGGTGTGACTGTATTCACACTCCTCCCTGTTCTGATGTCCTTTGGTAAAGCCTTCCCATGCTGACTCCAGAGTCATGTCCTCCCAATCTTTATGTAGATGCTGTCTCACAGGTAACTTGACCTGAAATTGCCTCACTCCTCCAGGATCCCTATCACCTCCCATCCTTGAAGATGTTGCACACCTGGTTTCAAGTACTAGCTCTACCATTTCATGGTTCTGTGATCTCTCAGCCTCTGACTTTTTCATTCTTCTATGTAAAACAGGAATTAAAATCACCTTATAGGGTATTATAAGAATTTACTAAAATAAAAGCATAAGGCTGATCCAAGTAGGTCTTCAGTCATGGTATGTTTTCTATCAAAATGTTACCAGCAATATTTTTAAGTTAAACTTTTTGTTTTTGATTTAGGAATTGACTCAAAGCATAGTAAATAAAATGAAAAAGAAAACCCAGCTTTGAGGAATAAAAATATCTTTGTCACTTTGCTTCAGCAGGCATTTTGAGTACTGAAAATGTCGGGGTGCGCTACTTCCAAATGCCTTGGTATTCAATATAGGTGCATGCCTGTATGCGTAGTGTACTGGGACTCAGGAGACAAATAACACTGAATTCCTGACCTGAGTGTGTTTTATGAGTATTTTCCTGAGGATCATAGTAGAACCATTTATAGCTGTAGAAAAAGAGACTTTTCAAGAGTCATTTCATGGGGCAAGAGACACTGAAATGGTTATAAAAAAATAAACTCCCTACATAATGCATTTTCTGGAGAGCAGTTCTGCTAATAACTTGGCCTCACTCCTCCTCTTCTTCCCCAGATCATCTTCATTTGCTTCATTCCCTGAGGAACTGTGAGATATAAAAAACAGGTGGACTTTGATGGCAATGCTCCTGCTACTGAAAGATTCCACTCTTTAAAACCAAAAATTAAAAAGGGATTAAACTGCCTACAAAGGACTCTTCCCTTGGACAGCCCTACCGTTCATGACACACACGGCTCAACCCTGGTTGCCTTTGGCCTGGAGAAAACTGTTGATGAAGTATCCCCTGAACTCTGTATTTCTAAATATCACAGCTGCCATTTGGATTTATGAGCTTCAACAGGAGCAGTGGACAAAGAAGTCCATGCATTTGAAGGAACAGAATTACGTTCTAATGGAGAACTCAAAGTGAAGAGTGAATTTTGGTTCAGGATTCCCCCACACCCTCAACAGCTCCCCCCACACCCCCTTAGAACAAGGGTGGTCACCTCAAAGACAGCAGTGTCTACTGCATTTTCTGATGGAGAGAGCGGTTTTCTTTAACACTTCTGCTTGCTCCTTTCTATACACTATACTTCCTTTCAGAAATTGATATGAGGAAAATTTATTTTTAAAAATAGTGAACCCCACTATTCACCTCTTGCCCTTACAGCAAGGAGAGAACATTCAAGAAGGTCAGGAAAAAAGTCTATTTTCCAAGGTTTGTTTTTTGGGACATTAAATTTACAAAATAACAATAAGTATTCTCAGAATGAGGGTTCTGTGATCATATAAAATGGGGGAAATGCTACTTGAGCTACAGCTAAACAAATCTCTTTGCTGCAGGACTTCTTAGGATTTTTGTCTACTAGTTTGCCATATGACTCTCCAAGACTAAGATATGAAGCATGTCAATATCTTATAAGAATAAATGGTTTGCTTTAGCTATTCTGGGTTTCTTATTCTTCCAGATGAATTTCATGATTGCTTGCTCTATTTCTGTAAGGTACATCATTGGGATTTTACTTGGAATTGCATTGAATCTGTATAGCACTTTTGGTAGTATGGCCATTTTGACAATATTAATTCTGCCTATCCAAGAACATGGGAGATCTTTCCATCTTCTAAGATTTTCTTTAATTTCTTTCTTTAGTGTTCTGTAGTTCTCATTGTAGAGGTCTTTCACCTCTTTTGTGAGATTCATTCCCAAGTATTTTATTTTTTTCGAGGCTATTGTGAATGGGGTAGTTTTCCTAACTTCTCTTTCTGAAGATTCATCACTTATGTATAAAAATGCATTGGATTTATGAGCATTGATCTTGTAACCTGCTACTTTACTGAATTCACTTATGAGTTCTAAAAGTTTTCTGGTGGAATTTCCAGGTTCCTCTAAATATATAATCATGTCATCAGCGAACAGGGATAGTTTGAGTTCTTCTTTTCCTATTCGTATCCCTTTAATTTCTTTGGTTTGTCTAATTGCTCTGGCTAGAGTTTCAAGGATGATGCTGAATAGAAGTGGTGAAAGAGGGCATCCCTGCCTTGTTCCAGTTTTTAGGGGGAATGCTTTCAGTTTTTCACCATTTAGAATGATATTGGCCATGGGCTTAGCGTAGATGGACTTCACAATGTTAAGGAATGTTCCCACTATCCCTATTTTTTCTAGTGTTTTGAGCATGAAGGGATGCTGTATTTTATCAAATGCTTTCTCTCCATCTATTGAAATAATCATGTGATTCTCAACTTTAAGTCTGTTGATATGGTGAATGACACATTGATTTCAGGATGTTGAACCAACCTTGCATCCCTGGGATAAAACCCACTTGATCGTGGTGCACTATCTTTTAAATACATTTTTGTATGGGTTTTGCTAAAATTTTGTAGAGAATTTTTGTGTCGATGTTCATTAAGGATATTGGTGTGAAATTTTCTTTTCGATGTGTCTCTGTCTGGTTTAGGTATCAGGGTAATATTTGCTTCATAGAATGAGTTTGGGAGGGTTCCCTCCTCTTCTATTTTATGGAATACTTTGAGGAGTATTGGAATGAGCTCTTTTTTAAAGGTTTGGTAGAACTCAGTTGAGAACCCGTCTGGTCCCGGACTTTTCTTTGTTGGTAGGCTTTTGATGACCTCTTCTATTTCATTGCTTGAAATTTATTTATTTAAGTTGTATATGTCCTCCTGGTTCAGTAGAAAGAGCAAAGCAGGGGGTATCGCAATACCAGATGTTCAACTATACTACAAAGCAATAGTAACAAAAACAGCATGGTACTGGTACCAAAATAGACAGGTAGATTGATGGTACAGAATAGAGGACATGGACACAAACCCAAATAAATACAATTTTCTCATACTAGAAAAGGGGCCAAAAATATGCAATGGAGAAAAGATAGCCTCTTCAACAAATGGTGCTGGGAAAACTGGAAATCCATATGCAACAGAATGAAATTAAACCCCTATCTCTCACCCTGCACAAAATTCAGCTCAAAATGGATCAAGGACCTCAGAATCAGACCAGAGACCCTTCATCTTATAGAAGAAAAAGTAGGTCCAAATCTTCAACATGTCGGCTTAGGATCAGACTTCCTTAACAGGACTGCCATAGCACAAGAAATAAAAGCAAGAATCAACAACTGGGATAGATTCAAACTAAAAACTTTCTCTCAGTGAAGGAAACTATCAGTAATGTGAAGAGAGAGCCTACAGAGTGGGAGAAAATCTTTGCCAATCATACTTCAGATAGAGCACTAATTTCCAGAATCTATAAAGAACTCAAAAAACTCTACACCAAGAATACAAATAATCCAATCAACATATGGGCTAAGGAAATGAACAGACACTTCACCGAACAAGATCTACAAGCAATCAACAAACATATGGAAAAATGTTCAACATCTTTAGTAATAAGAGAAATGCAAATCAAAACTACCCTAAGATTCCATCTCGCCCCAATTAGAATGGCGATTATCAAGAATACAAGCAACAATAGGTGTTGGTGAGGATGTCGGGAAAAAGGTACTCTCATACATTGCTGGTGGGGTTGCAAATTAGTGCAGCCACTCTAGAAAGCAATGTGGAGATTCCTCAGAAAACTTGGACTGGAACCACCATTTGACCCAGTTATCCCACTCCTTGGCCTATACCCAAAGGACTTAAAATCAGCATACTACAGAGATACAGCCTCAATTCACAATAGCCAGATTGTGGAACCAACCTAGATGTCTTTTAATTGATGAATGGATAAATAAACTGTGGTATATATATATACAATGGAATATTACTCAGCCATAAAGAATGATAAAATTATGGCATTTGCAGGTAAATGGTTGAAATTGGAGAATATCATGCTAAGTGAGATAAGCCAATCTCAAAAACCAAAGGACAAATGATCTTGCTGATAAGCGGATGATGACACATAATGGGGGGTGGGAGGGGTTAGTGTTAGGGTTAGGGTTAGGGAGGGAGGCAAGAATGGTGGAAGGAAGGACTGTATAGAGGGGAAAGAGGGGTGGGAGGGGTGGGGGAAGGGAAAAATAACAGAATGAATCAAACAACATTACCCTTTGTAAATTTATGATTACTCAAATGATATGCCTTGACTCCATGTACAGAGAAACAACATGTATCCCATTTGTTTACAATAAAAAAAAAACTTAACAAAAAAAAGAATAAAATGGAAATAAAAACCAAAATAAAACGTTTCACAAAATTCTTGTCCTCAATTCTATCATTGTCTAGTGAGAGATGTTCCCATACACAGACTATTAAATCCAGGGATTAAAATGCAACAATTGCAACCAATACATAGAGGACTGTGGATGTCCAGCAGGGAAAATCCAACCAAGCAGAAGGAGCCAGTTCCTAGTCCACCATTCCTGATGTTCCACAAGGGATAAACAATACCTTCTCTTCACTAAAGCCTACTGCTTCTCTACTTTGGCATGTATTTATGTTTGGCTTTTTTCCCCTCTTGGAAAACCAGATAGATTGAAATCTGAATTTCAGCCCTGCCTCTTCCTACTTCTCTGATCTTAAGCAACTACCTTACCTTGTCTATTTTCTTGAACTGTCATGAGAACCAGAGATCATTTAAGTAAAGCACCTAGTAAAGTTCCTGAAACATAATAAGTTAAATCATTTAGACTATTATTATTTTATTAGGTCTTAAAATTGGAATAGATTCACTGACCTCTAACGTAAGCTTTCACTGAAAGTACCAAGCACATTCACAGTATGTTTCTGTTACAGCTTCTGTTGGAAACTCTGCTTAAATCCAATGTGGTTTAATAAACTCTCAGACTCTGAAAGACATAGCACTGCACCTAGGGTAGATACAAAGTGAATGGATCACTCATCTTGTCCTGGATCACAAGTTCCTTGTCTAATGCATTACTTCCCTTTAGCAGATGAGGAAAGGTTTCATGAAAGGAGCATCATTAAGCAGGAACTTAAATGGATTTAAGAGATTGGCAAGGAAAAAAATCCAGGAGAAGAAAGCAGCATGTTTGGGTTTGGACCTGGAACGTTCCTCAAGGATTCATGTGTTGAAAGCTTGGTCCCAAAGCTGCAATGTTCGGAAATAGGGCTTTTAAGAAATGATTGGATCATGAGGAATTAGACCTCTTAGTGGATTAATCCATTTGATGGATTAAAAATTTGAACTGTTGGGAAGTGGTGGAAGCTGTAGGAGGTGAGACATTGTTGGAGGAAGCAGGTAACTGGGGGCATGCCCTTGGAGACTACGTCTTGTCCCTGGCCTCTTCCCTCACCCCACACCTCTGCTTCCTGAGGCCAAGAGCTGAGAAGATTTCCTCCACGGGTCTCTTCTTCCATGACATTCCACCTCACCTCAAGCCCAAAGCAATAGGGAAGTTCAACAGGGACTGAAACCTCTGAAATTGTGAGCAATACTAGATTTTTTCCTTCTCTAAGTGTTTTTCTTAGGTGTTGGTGACAATTACAAAAGCTGATTAAGAAACAGGAGAATAAAAATATTTAATTTGTCTATTTAACCAAGTTGTGAAGTTAGTATGAATAATAAGTGGAATACAAAGCAGGAAAAAGAGTGGTAACTGACTGCGGAAGTCCAAACAGTTCACTGTCCATTTCTGTCAACAGGTTACATTAGACAACTCGAGAAAACATGACCAACATCCTTTAAATGCATAGCTGAGCCCAAGAGAAAGGTGAATCCACAGGAAATAAACAAACAAATACGACGTCCCTGAAAACCTCACCAGTAAGCTCATGAGATGGCCCTGGGCTAAAAAGTTTTTGAGTTTTATGTACATACGTGGACAATGAATGACATTAGGCTAGAAGTATGGGGATTGATGGATGCGTGATTGACACCTACCCAAAGAGAAAGAGCCTTCCAAGGACTATGAAAATAGCATGCTTGAATAGTCTCTTTACTATTACAGGAAGTCACAAATAACCTGTGTCAGCTTGGCCACAAAAACAAAATTGTCTTCTCTAGTTATTTGTTACCAAAGACCTGTTGCACTTGGATTTAAAGTTTGAATCAACATTCCCTGGGTAATCTGGAAAACTACAAGTTGAGAAATTGATATGAAAGTGGTCACAGAGAGCTATTATTTGGGGAGCTCCAAGAAAAAGCAAGTGCTAATCCATTCTGGCGGAACATACTCTCAAAAAGGTAATAAGATGTTCCTTAAGTAAAAGCCCCACTGAAGATTAGCTCTCTCTCACACACACACACACACACACACACACATTGCATTGTTCATGAAGGAACTATCACTGGGGGGACATAACTGATCAACAAACAAAAGAAGGAGACCTTCACGAATTTCAGATAACATACAGAAACACCATGAACTTATGCTGGATGTATCCCGTATATAGTAGAAGCAGTACTACACCTGCAGGAAACGTGCACAACAAAATCAGGACCCTGGAGACTTCTTAAAAGAATGGTAATAGAACGAGAGGAAGGATGTCACAGGGGTCTGCAACCCTAACCTGCTTCTCAGTGTCATTTTAGAAGATCTGATGCAATCACAGCAAAGTGTGAAGATCTGGTGAGGCAGGGTTGTAGATTGTGGGCGCTCACTATATTATTTTTGTAATTTTTAGTATCTGAAATACATCACTATTGGGGAAAAGAAGCATAAGCCAAGTGATCTGGCTTTTTTCCATATGCAGTGAGGAACTTTTGAAGTTCTTTAAGCAAAAATATCTGGCCACATAGAGCTTAAACAGGCCATCTCAGAAACCTGGGTGTTCTCCCTTCCATCTCACAGAATGGAATGCAGCACAACTCAATTCAAATAAATATCCCAGAGGAACAGGTAAAGGCAAGATCAGCCTGGCCAAGCCAGTCATGGAACAAAGATTCTTTATGGAGAAACTTTCTGAAGAGGATATTAAATTTTTTATTTTGTTTATATGTTAAGGTACCCAAAGACAACTGCACAACATTATGCAATCCTTGGAAAATAACCAGTTTGGGCTGATGGTGTTTGAGGCTGGGAGAGCTTCTGCATTAAAGGATTCTGAAACTGTTGGATGCCTTATCATCAAGGCCAAAGCAAAAGCAGTGACTTTCCCCTAAATGCAATTTTTCTACAACAATATATACAGAAAGAATCATTTAAAAACTATGTGTATTTGTATATCTTCTTACTGTAGCTTATAAAAAAATAAAAGTCTTTTGCTAGGCATGGTGGCACATGCCAGTAACCCTAGCCACTCAGGAGGATGAGGTGGGAAGACCGGGGGTTCAAAGTCAGCCTCAGCAAAAGCGAGGCACTAAGTAACTCAGTGAGACCCTAAACAAAACACAAGATAGAGCTGTGGATGTGGCTCATTGGTCGAGTGCCCCTGAGTTCAATCCCCTGTGCCCCCCACTCAAAAACAAGTCTTTTATAGAATTCTATTCCCCTTATTTATGTTTTATGCTTTTTAGTTTTTCTGGGCAATGTGTAATAATTTTGATCTCTGCCCCTTTGTGTTCTCTATTGTGAAATGGAATTCAGAACAGTTACTTTCTAAGGGCCCCCAAAGACTCAAGACAGCAATCTGTCCCAGTCAGCTCATCTACTCTGTTCTAAACACTTCTCGAATGTGCCTCAATGACTTGACTAAGACAAAGCAACCAAGACACAGTGTTCCCATAAAGTATTTAATCTCAAAGAGATGCAAGCTTTATTCCCTCAAGGGAAAAAACCTCTAATGCCAAATATTAATTGCTTTTTATTTTTCTGTGCTTTTATCCTTTCCAAGGCTGTCTATGTAGATAAAGGAATATGAGGGCCAGAGTCATTCTCTGGATTATTCAATGCCAGTACATTTTGCCCCAGATTAGATGGCTGAGATGAAATGAAGATTTTTTCAATGTGGAGCTATTCGCTGGAAACTTGACACTATAAATATTTAGGAAAGATTGGGAGACTATCTTTAAGGATAGGAAATTAAAGTAGAAGATAAAATAAAAAACACACCCCTTCTATGCAGAAAGGAAAAGAGTAGCATTTTCTGAACCATGACTATCCTCCAGGTACTTTAGATGAATTATTTAAGTGAGATCTTATATTATCCCTGTGGAATATTTATTATGCTCCTTGTATCACAGATGACAAGCAGACACTGTGACCAGGGAGTTAAGGATCTGAGACTGAGTGCTGGACCTGCAACTGCATTGCTCTCGTTGCTAGAACATGCCACAAGTAGACTAGATGCTGCTGCTGCTGTATCTTCAGAGCCACCTTGGCATTTGCCCCAAGGTCACACTTCACTGCTCTGTCCCTGTCACCACGCCTAAGCACAGCGATGCTGCGTGAATCCGTCTGCTCCTGCCCAGCACAGGATTACTCTGAATCTGAGGTTCCACACTGATCCTGCCAGGAGGCTCTCAGAACTAACTCAGAACTACGATCCTACCCCAGGGTCCCCTTCCCACTCTTCCTTCACGGGTGCCAGAGCACCGTCCCCTGCCCTCTTCCAGTCCCTCCATCTTCATCCTTCCTAATAATTTCACCCAACAAGTCTCTTGCACACCTATCCTGTCTGGATCTCTGCTTCACCTTACCTGACACACTACACATAACTAATAGCTTTCAGCTCATAGGGTGTGTATGCTCTGCAGCTAGAGTGTACAGCCCGGTACTAGAGGCTATAAGGATGTACTGTGTACTTGAAATTGACTAAGAAAAGAAATCATAAGTGCTCTCACATTAATGTTCTCACATTTATGAATATTCTCAGAGGTACCATTTAAGAAAAAGAAAATGGTGCATATATGAGGTGATGGATATGCTAATTAGCTTGATTGTAGGAATCTTCGTAGAAAGTACATTTATATCAAAACATCATGGTGTATACATTAAATATGTACATTTTCAATTTGTCTATCATGCCTCCTTGAAGTTGGAAAAAAACTAATAGTTGCCAGAATTAGAATCTGATGCCTAAAATGTTCTTTCAACGCTGACGTTAGTATCACCAATGACACTGATATAAATATTACTATTAATAATTAATACGATATATTTTTTAATATTACCATGAACCAAATATTGTGATTAGACTTACACACATTGTCCCATTCAGTGTTGATCAGAATTCTACAAGTTAGACATCAAAACATGCATTTTACAGATGAGAACACAAGGAGTTGGAGGTAAACTTTGACTTACTTACCCAGGCCATTAATTATGCAGTGTCATAACCAGGGTTTAGACAGACATATGTCTGGCTCTGAACTCTGCATTCTTAATTACTCTGTATGTGTTTTTAAGCTTTCATCACTTTTTGTTTTTGGACTATGATTTGATGGGGTTTTTTCCACTACAAAGGAGTAGACGCAACAGATACTTACAAAACACCCTCTCTGTGCCAGGGTGTGGTTCTGTCCTAAGGATCCAAGAGAAGAAAGCCCAGTTTCTGCCGTCAAGGGGATCATTATTAATCTGTGAGGTTGTTAATAATTTAAACAATAAGAAGCTATTGACATCCCAGAAGCAAAAACCCATCCAAGATGCCAGACAATTTTATGGTTGTTATGAAGTGGTGTCAGCTACTCTTCTGAACAAAGCAGTATAAAAATAAACAAACTCCCAAGACTGTGACATCTCAGAATAGCAAGGAGTCCCTATTAGCTGAAAGAAGGAATTAGGTCTAAAACTTCTGTAAGATTTGAAGAAGTAGAAAATGTAAGTGATCTAAGAGGAAGTGGATAATTAATGAGAATTTGCTAGCTGCAGGGAAAAAATATATATAATAATGGCAGATTGAAGGAGAAATGTAATTAGTAATTTCCCACTTGGTGTCACATAAAAGGTTTTCTCCATACATTCCAACACTGTGGTCCTCCAGAACAAAATGGAGTGTGATATAATGGAAACAGTAGTCACCCAACAGTCAGACACAACAATAGCCCACATGTCTGTCAATGTGAACCGGTTAAACGAGCAAATCGTAGGATAGGGCAACAAAGAGAATGTTTAATGATGCTGCCTGGCAAATAAAATGTTGTCCAGATATCTTCCCAGTGGAAGAGTCTTTTCTAATCTTGAGCCCCGTCCAGGAATTTACCCTTCCTAACTCAAGAAGTCTTAAAATGCTTCCTCTTGCCATTCAATAAAATATATAACATTTTGAAAAATGGCAGAGACAGAAACCACATAAAAAGTCTTGTAATAATAATAATGATGATGATGATAATAATAATAATAATAAAGGCAGCTGGCCTGAGTATACAGACTACAAAAAGACTGCTGGATTCCATAAGCAGAAAATCAAGAATTATTAATTAGTAACTTTTTACCTGTCACCTCAGTACCTTTGAAGCAAAGCAAAGCAAAGCAAAGTTTTTGTACTGATTTAAAGCCTCAGCTGAGATTAGGATTTTTCTGCAAAATGGCCTGGAGAGTTCAATTCCAAATATCAGCACTGCAGAATGCTGCTGGCTTGGGTCCACCCTGGGAGAAAGACACAGGAAGAGATCAGAAGAACTGGACCACACAGTAGTGAGGAGTGGAGCCCACACTGAACCAAGGCTGTTCCCTTGGCTTACCAAGCTCCGGGCATCATCCTTAACAAGGATCCAATGTTATTATCACAAACCGGCTGCACTGCACTGGTTCCTTTGTTTAATTATGTTTTAGGCAACTGTAGCAGCAAACTGGAAGATGAACGGGGTGACTAAAATACGCAATGTGATATAGTAAGTGCGGGAAGAGCATGGTTAGAGTCTGGGAGGGGCCAGTCCTCACAGGGCCTTGTGAGCTGCATGTATTCAGGATGCTACAAACGTGTTCCTTAGAAGGGAAGTTTTGGAAGAGCATTTCCAGAGGAGCATTCAGCCTGCAGGTCATAGAATGGATCAGGGTATGGTACTGCATATCAGCGTATGAAGAAATTAGAACCATAGTCCAGGCGAGAACTAATGGTGATCTGGACTTTGTTGGTACTGGTCTAAATGCAAAGAGAGCTGGGCGTGGAGTTGATTCAAGAAAAAGCAAGAAGACAAAATTGACAGAACTCAGAAGCTGGGCAGAGTGTGAGGGTGAGGTACAAGGAAGTGTTGTGGAGGACCCCTGGGTTTCTGGTTTACTTAACTGGATAGAAGGTAGTCAGTCACTGAGAGCTATCAATGGAAAAGAAGGGGGAGGTCATGGGTTTGCTTTCGAGTGTGCTAAGTTTAAAAAACGCTTTGAGACAGGAGGGTTTTGGAAGGTGGATGTGTGAATCTGAAAGCCAGAAGAGTCAAGTGGGGATGTTGTGTGTAATTTGCATGGGCATAAAAGTCTTGAATGAGATTTAATGATAAAATGGAATTTATCAAAAAGCCAGGAAAGAAAGAACATTCCAGGTAGAGGGAACAGAATTTGTACATGATGTGTATGTGGGGACATCCTAAGAGCTTATTCGTATGTAAATGCTAATTATTTTTCAGTTCTTAAGTTTCTTCTTAACACTGTTGGAGATAAAACAAGAAATTGTTAACCAATTACCACTGGGGAGTTAACCTACAAGAGTAGGGGGTGAGAGAGAGATAGACTCATTTCTATTATACAAATGTGTTTCAAAGCTAATATTATTTAAAATAATTTCTTTTAAGAATCTTTTAAAATTGAAGGCACATTTTTGGAAGGAAGAATTTCTCTGCTTGATTGAAATCAGACTCTTCATACAATTGTGTAGTTCACACATTCTGCAACATTAGGGGTGCCATTCAAATAGATTAGAAAGTGTCTTTTGAAACCTGAACATCTGCACATCTCGTGGCTCTGACTGCAGTTATTTCAGAGGGGAAATGACTCTGAAGGTAGCCAAACAAATAATTGAAAGTCTGCAAAGTTCTCCTAGAAGAAGCAACACCTCAGTTTAGAAATCAAGAACAAGTAGGCAAAGTCAGTTGAAAGAAGGATGGAGTTGAGGAAGGTCAAAGAGAGAAAGCAATTAAAGCAGAAGGGACAAAATATTTACAGATTTGTCTTAATAATACTCTTTCTCTTACCAAAGATTTCAGTTAACAGGAAATATTGAATTTTCAGTGCTCTATCTCCTTGAAGAGCTTGTAGAGACAGATGATGGCTTTAATTTAGCAGTACAGATTTAATATAAAAGCTTTCTTGCAGACACTTGTCAGTTCGTTTAGAAAGGTGTCCCATCTAATAAGACCCAAGTCACAACCAACCCTGGTATTCATGAGGATCTCTCAGTAAGAACTGTGAGAGGAGTCATGCTGGGCATGGTGGCCCATGCCTGTAATCCCAGTAGCAGGGGAGGCTGAGGCAGGAGGATCGTGAGTTCAAAGCCAGCCTCAGAAAGGGTAAGGTGTTAAGCAACTCAGTGAGACCCTTTCTCTAAATAAAAGACAAAATAGGGCTGGAATGTGGCCCAATGATCTAGTGCCCCTAAGTTCAATCCCCACCACCCCTGAAAGAAAAAGTGATCATCCCCAAATCACCTTTGTTCTTCTCTTCTTGATTTTTCACCAAATTCTTTGTTCTAAGATTTATTAAGAGGTAATAAAATTGGTTTCCTTCCTCTATTACCCTCTAGACTGTAGCTCCTTGAGGGTTTCTCCTACCTACTTAAATGCATGGTGTCTAGGACAGCATTAGCATAGAGAGGGCAAATGATTAGTGGGTGGATGGGAGAATGAGCGAGTGAACGCAGAACACAGCAGTAGAATAACAAAGGACTGAGAACCAGCAGATGCGTTTTCTGGTCCGGGGTCCCCCTGTGTGACCACTGGCCTCCCACTTGCAGTTCTGTACCTCTGCTCTCTTATTTTTTCACTGACTCTGTTTGACACATCACAGGTTCTCAGTGAGTGTTTCGTTAATGAACGAGGCACAGTCCTCCCGCCTTCATCTGGGAAAGGGTTTTAACTTCTGTTCACACCTAATGCCTGCTCCCACTCTGATCCTGCCAGACACACACACTCACACACACACACGCACACGCACACATACACTCAGCGCTAACCCTCACCACCAAACTTGGAGATAGATACCACGTCGTCACCTGTGCAAATGAAGAAATCAAGACTGAACTATCTGAACGCATGTTCCAGTTTCACAGAGAGCAGGTGACTTGGATGCCGTCAGGGGCTGTCACAGACCCGAGCCTCTCAGCCTCACCGGGTTGCCACTTGTGTGAGAAAGTTGAAAACAGAACATACCGACAAGACATCACCACCGTTTCGCATTTTCGCCCAAAGTCACATATCTCAGTGTTTATTTCTGTATGAAATAGCCAAACTGGTTCTCGTACCAACTCGGGCAGAATGTGTGGCAACAGATAGACTTAAATATTTATTAAGTGGGAGGGTGAAACGTCCACATTTTGCCAAAGACTGTTTTGCTTTGCTTCTTCTTTGAGACCCAGCAACTCACAGCAAGTGAAAAAATTGAAATGTTGGCAGACGACTTGGCGTAAGTACCAGACTTCTTTGTCATCCAGTCAGACACAAGTGGTGGAAAAAAATCTGCCTGGTTATCTTTGTCTGGTCTCTCTTGGCTGAAAATTCGGGTATTCTTCAGATGGTCTGTCCCTCACAGTTAAAACACTGTACACACAAATGTTTCTTCTGAGTGGAAGGGAAAAAATTCTCAGATGTCAGTTTACTTCATTTTTTTAAGTAAAAATGGTATTAAGGAGTGAGAAGAATAGGATGACTATGTACAAGACTATTTAGGCTAAGGACTTCTCCTGTTAGACATGAGCAGTTTGTTTCCTATCCACATGGAACACACGTAAATGTACGCATCTCAAGTAAATATATTGGCAAGTTTTATGTACACACACACACACACACACACACATGTATGCATACATGTATATGCATGTGTTTTGGTTTGGATATGAGGAGTCTCTTGAAAGCTCACGTGTGAGACAACATGGAAATGTTCACAAGTGGAATGGTTGGATTGTGAGAGTTGTAACCTGATTGGTGGGTTAATCCAATGATACGGATTAACTGGGTCATAACTGGGCAGGTGGGTGAATGGAGGAGGTAGGTCACTGGGGCATAATATTGGGTTTTATATTTTGTCCCTGTGGAGCAGAGCTTCCTCTCTGCTTCTTGGTTGTTCTGTCCTGAGCTGCTTCCCTCCATCAGGCTCTTCTGCCATGATCTTCTGCCTCACCTCAGGCCCAGAGCTATGGAGTCAGCTGACCATGGACCAAACTTCTGAAACTGAACCAAAATAAACTTGCCTTTCTCTATGCTCTTGTCAGATCTTTTGGTCACAGAGACAAAAAGAAAAATCAAAAAGAAAAGAAAGAAAGAAAAGCGACTAGAGTGCAATCATTTAGTTTTGATCACAAATCAGTGTCTTTTCTCAGACATCTTATTTTTTTTCCCCTTTTTGACTTATCACCTTTCTCAGAACTCATGCACATTGCTAATGACAAGAGTTTCCTGTGGCCTGGGCTTTCTACTGAAGAGGTGTCTCTACTACAGTGATACAGCCACATCAATGTTTATAGCAGCTCAATTCACAATAGCCAAACAATGAAACCAGCCCAGGCGCACTTCAACAGATGGATGGATAAAGAAATTGTGGTATATATACACAATGGAATATTACTCAGCCTTAAAGAAGAATAAAATTATGGCATTTGCAGGTAAATGGATGGAGTTGGAGAATATTATGCTACGTGAGATAAGCCAACCCCCAGAAACCAAAGGTGGAATGTTTTCTCTGATAAGTGGATGATGGTACATAACAGGGGTGGGGAAGAGGGGGTAAGGGAAGAATGGGGGAAGGATGGATGGTGTAGAGGGAAATGAGAGGTGGGGAGGGAGCAGTGGGGAAGGAAAGATGGTGGAATGAGACAAACATCATTATCCTCTGTACATGTATGGTTACACAAATGGTGTGACTCTACTTCACGTACAACCAGAGAAATGAAGTTGTATCCCATTTGTGTACAGTGAATCAAACAAATCAAAAAAGACGTATCTTTTAAACTAGCCCCTTAGGAACAGACCTCTTCCGTGTCTTTTGTTGTAAGCTATGGTGAACACTTGCTGAAGGTATGAAGGAGACTCTCTTTACAGCCTTGTTCTTCTGCCACGTTAACACACATCCTTACATAGCCTCCTCACAAATGGGTATGTGTCCCAGGTCCCTGACTTGAAACCTGACTGTGTAACTTGCTTGGGACAATGAAAGATGGTGTAAATGACAGTGTACCCACACCAAACTAGGTTGAAGAAGACTCCCATGTGCCCTCTTAGCCTCTGGCCATCACTGTGAGAACATGCTCAGGCAGCCCATTGGTCCCGTGGAGCAGAGTGGCCTCTGGAAAGCCCAATCTAGATCCATCATCAACAGATCTCCCGGGACTTGCAGAAACATGAGCGATAACCAATCACTGGGTTCTGGGGTAATTTTTTATATAGCAAGTTAACCAGTACAAGATAAATAGAAAATGTTTGTATTCAAAATATATACATATGTATTTATGATCAGTGAGAAAGTTTTAACAAATATGTGAAAATGAAAAGCTTTCTTCAGAAATAGTTCATCACTGCATAAGTCAAAAATTTGAATATATTGTCTTTTTTGGCCATGTCTGCTGGATGAACCTCATCTTTGGGCACATGTCAGAATTCTCTGTGAAGTCTTGCCTATGTCTTCTGAACACTAATTCAATTCTTAGTCTGCATTGTGAACCTTGAACATATTTCTGTTGTTTTTTTCTCCTCTCTCATTAGAGTTCTGTGACACCTAAGTTCAGGGTCTATACTTCATGTATCTCTGTTGCATTTTTTTTTATTTTTACAGACTGCATTTTGATTCACTGTCCACAAGTGGGGTACAAATTTTAGTTTCCATGTTTGTGCACGATGTGGATTCACACCATTCATGTAATCATACACGTACATGGGGTAATGATGTGCATCTCATTCCACCATCTTTCATACCCTCACCCCCTTTTTAAGGGCATACCAGACACTTAAAATATATATATAACTAGATATGCTCCATGATAGGTTTCCAATCAATTCACTTGTCACATTATATCCAAAATGATCTTCTAAGGAATACTGGGTTTGTTCCCTTTGAAAAATACACAGCACTGGTGTTGCTAAGGAAATAAAGCACAGGGTGGCACATGAAGGCTCATGCCCTGGAATAGGAGTCACTGCCAACAAGCTCTCAAGCTCAGGTTCTCAAGCTCACTTGCACTCAGGCATCAGGATGACAGCTGGCAGACACAGCCCAACCATCTTGGCATCCAGCTAATGGTTAATAGATACATTACAATTCTGGGCTTCAGTGAGAAAAGCTGAGTCAATTTATTCCCATTTACTCTTGGAAGGCCTCAGGTATTTCCTTATTTGTAATGACACAGAAAGAAATAATATGAGAAGTGGAATAATGCAAGTTATATCTCCTCCCTGGGAATTAAACCTAGGACCTCATGCATGCTAGGTAAACCCCCTACCACTGAGCTACATCCCAGATCTTTTTTTTTTTTTTTTAATTTTGTTTTGAGATAAGCTCTCATTAAGTTGCTTAGACTGACCTGGAATTTTTGATCCTTCTGCCTCTGTCTTCTAAGTGACCGGGATTACAGGGACATGCCACCTCATCCAGCTTCAAATTACTTTCAACAGCATCAAACAAAATCCAGTAGGAAAAATGTAGTAGCTCAGTGAAGTAATGAATGTGGGAAGAAACACTTATTTGATGGTATAAACACCATAGATGGATGAAAAATAATTATTTATAGCTTAATGTGGATATACAACTCCGAACTTAGAACTAAGAAAGAAATTTGTTGACTTTAGTGACCATTAGTGCCCAAGTCCTGAAATGTGTTACACCATCTAGATAAATTATGGTACAGTGGTCTCAGCTCCCAATATTCAAAGCATAAGGCTGGTGACAGGGAAGAATATGAATTCATTTGGGATTTACACCCTATTCTAAATTATTTGTGAGTGGCACAATGACCTAGGTCTATAAGTTCTAACCAGGACTCTATCTACAACATAATAGCTCACCAAGGAAGGGAGCATGGTGCAGTTACAATCCTGATAGCTAATGGCTGTGAAGCCTGAGCTACTCTTAGCATTTCACATGCATGACTAGTTTGAGCATCACTGCAACTGCATGAAGTAGTACAATTCTTATACCCCATTTCACAGGTAAGAGTTTAGCTCTTACTTAATTACAGTTTTCTCCCCAGCAGCTATTTCTGAGTTTCCAGTTAAGGAATAAAACCAGCACAAATCAGTATATCAGTCTGTTGTTAGATTATGATAAGAAAAGATAGTTTGGTCTATGGTAAGATTCTGACTGCCTATTATGCTCCTCCAAGTTCAAATAGCTATATCAAGAAGGGCAGAAGATAAATATGTACTGCAAGAAATTTATGAATATTCATTTTGTTGACATGCTTTTTCCACTACTACAAAACACCCTCTGTGTTACACATGTAGTACCCAACAATTATTGTATCTGCTTCCAATATTTCTAATTGGCCCCACTGCTATTCTAGTCTATTCCTGGTCCTATTCCATTCTGTTTCAATGGTTACAGCTTTAAAATATATCTTAATGACTGGTAGCCACAAGTGCAATCACATTCTTCTTCTTCAAATTATTTTGTCTAGCCTCTGTTTTTAACTTCCATATGAATTTTATGACCATCTTAAGTTTCATTTTTAAAAATCCTTCAAAATTTTTAATCAGGATCATATGTTTACACATGAATTTTGAGAGCACTGCCAACTTTCTGACATTTCTCCAATAATTCAGGACTTCTCGTGTGCTAATTTTTTTTCCAGAAAAGACTTTGCCAAACTTTTGTTAC
Source organism: Sciurus carolinensis (assembly GCF_902686445.1). NCBI lineage: Eukaryota > Metazoa > Chordata > Mammalia > Rodentia > Sciuridae > Sciurus > Sciurus carolinensis. The sequence goes on from NC_062213.1 coordinate 164,763,541, forward strand.
ACTATTATCTCATTCCTAGGATAAATCCTTCCTTCTTGCTGACATATGTATTTTACCACTTCTTTTACTAAGGTCTTACTCTTTGTATGCCTGAACTTGTTTTTTCCCCTTCCTTTTTGAATAATGGTTTATCATAATAGCTTGCTTTTAAGAGACTGTTTCCCTCAATATGTTGAAGATATTACTCCATTATTCCTTGCTGCTGATATAAGTCTGGTATCAGAAGTATTGCCACTTTTGGAGGCAATCTTTCTTTTTTATTTGGTTGGCTTTAAAATGTTTTCTTTGTCTTTGATATATTTATTTGCATGTATTTTATTAGCATTAGAGCTCACTTTAATTAATAGACATATCTGGTTAGAAATTTCTTATCCAGCATATTTTCCATTTTTTTTTCTTGCAACAATGTTTCATGGAACTCTTAAACTTATTAGATGTGTATACTACGAAAGGACACACATGAAACATCTTGAAACCTTCCCAATTTATCTAAGTTAAAAACATTATTTTGGGGACTCCAACCTTATCTTAAAGACCTTATTGCTATAGTCGATGTTGTTCAAAGAAGAATTCTATGCATCTAGTGAGAATTTGAAGTAATTTCAATACCTACATTTTTTCATGTTGAAATTTTAAAATTAGTTGGTTTTCCTTTTTCATCTCTTCATGTCCCATCATGTGTATAGTCCTAATTTTCTTTCCATAATTTCATGTTCTTGATATGGATCATTTCCTGTTTTGCCTTTTCAAATATTTTATTAGCCTCTTTGGAGTTATATTTTTGAATGTACTCTTTTTTTTTTTTTTTTTTTTTTTTTACTTAAGCCAAAGTGAATTACCTCACAACCTCTGACTTGTTGGCTATCTTAAAGTCATTTTCCTTACAGATTCTTGATACACAAGTTCATCTTGTATAGTAGTTACATTAGTCACAGAGTTAACTCTGTCTCTTCAAGTTCTAGAAGTGACTCCGGTCCTGCCCCTTCAACTCTAGGTGCCCTGCTATGGTCTGGATGTCTCCATCAAAGTTAATGAGTCAGAAACTTAATCCCCAATGCAACAGTGTTGAGAGGCAGGACTTTTAAAAGGTGATTAAGTCTTGAGGGTCCTGCCTTTACTAATAGATTGATGTCATTATCCTGGGAATGGATTAGCTATCACAGGAGCCAGTCCTAGTTAAAAAAAGAAAAAAATGATCAGTTCAGCTTCCTTCACCCCTGAGCTTCCACCTTCTGCCATGGGATGATGCAGCAGAAGGTCCTTCTCAGATCACCAAATGCCAAACACTGGCTTCCAGAATAGACTTCCTGGCCTCCAAAACCGTGAGAAAGAAATCTGTTCTGTACTGAGCCTCAGATATTGAGTTACAGTACCAGAAAACAGACTAAGACAGGAAGTAATGAATCCCCATCTTTAGGATTATAAACTAATTTTTCCCTGAGTTTCCTACATTCATTATGCTTTTATATATCTTTATTACATGAATTCTTGGCAAATTGTCTAATTTACATGCACCATGTGTTTCCTCCTGGAATACTAACTGATACAGAAGATATTCATTAAAAACTTATTAGACAAAAAGTTCACAAATAAATAACATAGGTTAGCAAATGGATGTTGACTTGAGAAAATGACTCGTTCAGCTCTCTTGGTAACAATAAATGCCATAAGATACTTAAGATACTGGAGGCACTGGTGCAGAATCAAGGGAGAGAAAGCCATCATTTGGCTGGGAGTAGGAAAGAACTTGGGGAGGAACACACTGAGCAGAAGGAAAAGCCAAGGAGCTATGGATAATACTGGATGGGTATGTTATTAAGTTATTTAAGATTTTTTCCCTTACCCAGTAAAAAGATATATATTGCTCTTCAGAGATGGGGTGGAATAAGATAGGAGGAGAATCAAAGGTAAAATTAAGGAAGTTAAAAATAACCCACCCATGTTTCTTAATTAGTATCAAGGGGGAAATTATTGCCAAACACAATAAAGTAGAAGTTGGAATGTCTTTTATGCCTCGGGGGTAGGGAAATTTCCTCCTTCTGCCACATTTATTTCATCCAATTTAATTGGTTTATATTTGTCTGTTAGAAACTTTAGCAATTCCAAACCAAACAGCTTACTTTCCCGGTAACAGGACTGAAATAGCTGCAAGAGGCTGAATGTACATTCTGCAAACAATCTTGGCAAGAAATATCTGCCACATGAAATATGGGTTGCCTCCCTTTCTGCTCAGAAGAGTAGGCCACACCTTTCAAAATGCAAGGAAATTTTTGGAATAGCTGAAATTGGCCCTATAAATACCCTTCTAGGTATTCCTAAAGTGAGCAAAAAGAGGAAGGAAATCCAGCATAACAGTATGTGGAATGACAACCGGGGCTTTGCCAGGAATAAGAACAATAGCCACTGCCTCTATTCCACATACCACCCACTCTGGCTCATTCTTAAAACAGCAACCGGGTGATGCTATTATAAATAAAATGAAAATTACACCATATGAGCAAGTCTTGGGGATAATGCAGATTTCTCTATCTCCAATGTGGCGATGGTCTCATTGGTACATACGCTTGTCACTGTAAACTTCAAGGGAAGACCAGCAGCACACAACACAGTGTCTGAAGCCCAGTATCTACTTGCTAAATCAATGTATGAATGACATACCGTATCAATGACTGAATGGAGGGGCAGAGAGGATGTCTCTTGTGATTAAAGGTAAAGAATGAAGAAGAGATATTATTCTTCTTTAATCCCTTTCCAGCAAAATCAGCATACAGGAACTTCTGATTATCTAGGAAGAAATCTAGGAAATACAAACGAGAGATGAAAACCAAACCACAGATTAAAGAAAGAAAACTCTTAGCTGATAAGAACTTAAAAAAAAAGACTTCTTTATTTAAAATTTGGTATAATATTTCTCATTGTGATATGGAACTTTGCAGCTGTCCAGTCTTACATCTGTTTTCTTATTGCATTTCCTTTGCTGATATTTCCATGACCCTGAGCATGTACAACTCCTTTCCTGGTGCCATGTGTGCAGTTGGGCTAACAGCCAGTTGCAGAAGTGTCCTGTTTTTGAATATTTTCACTTTGTAACACTGAAGGCACTGGAGTCAGTAATGCATTTTTTAGATGTTTTTATTTATTCTAAGTAGTTACACATGACAGTAGAATGCATGTATGCATTTTGATAAATCATATATAAATGGAGTATAATTTCTCATTTGTCTGACAGTACATATTGTAGGACCACATTGGTCAGGCAGTCATACATGTACATGAGGTAATATTGTCTGTTTCACCCTACTCTTCTTCTTATCCCTATACTCCTTCCCCACCCTTCACTCCCCACTACTTAATATAAGGCAACTCTGTTCTTCCTTAGTGCCCCCACTGCTTATTGTGAATTGGTATACACATATCAGAAAAACTATTCGGCCTTTGGTTCTTTTGGGTTTGGCTTATTTCACTTAGCATAATATTCTCCAATTCCATCCATTTACCTGCAAATGCCATAATTTCATTCTTCTTTAAAGCTGAGTAATATTCCATCATATATATGTATACCACATTTTCTTTATCCATTCATCTGTTGAAGGACACATAAGTTGGTTCCATATTTTAGCTATTGTGAGTTGAGTTGTTATAAGCATTGTGTGGCTGTGTCACCGTAGCATGCTGACTCTAAGTGCTTTGGTATAGACTGAGGAGGGGGACAGCTGAGTCAAATGGGGTCTCCGTTCCAAGTTTTCTGAGGAATTTCCATACTGTTTTTCATAATGGTTGCACTGATTTGCATTCCCACCAGTAATTAAAAAAAATTTTTTTTGATGGATAAATGCATGGGAACTTTGTTTATAATTTCCTGAGCCAGAAAAAACAGTCATCCAGCATGAAAATTCAGGAACAGATGAATGTAAGATGACTTACTAAGTATTCTTCTTCATCGAATGACTTAAAAATAAAACACTACAGTAGGTACAAAGGTTCTCAAAAGCGGATGATAAATATCATCTATGGATTTTGTTTACAGTGCAGATTTCTAGCCCCCAATCCCCCCTGCAGAGATTTTGATTCAGTATATTTGGAGTGGGGCTTAGAAATGAGAATTTTTTATCAAATACTTTAGGTTATTGTGCTGTAGGGGGTGGTCACACACTGTAAAAGGACACCACTATGGAAAGAGCCCTGAGTGTTGGATTTTAAAAACATGGCCCACACTAAATAGCTTTTAATGTAGGAAGCTTTGTTAAACTCCCTGAGCCTACAATTTTTAACCATTTGAGGAAGACAGTAATAACTTCCCTCCACAGTAGAGCACCAGGTCATGTTTCCAAAGGATAGGAGTTGTGGGGAGCGACTGCTTGCAAACAGTACTGGGTTGGGCAGCTGTACTGAACTCAATCTAATATCACTTTCATGAACAAACATAAATACTCAAACCACCGCAAAAATACACAAATATTCCTTACAAAGATAATTTAGCATAAAGAATTGAATGATTATGAAGAATAACTTCATGTGAGCACATTTGCGAACTTAGTTGAAATGGACACATTTCAAGAAAAACATGTTGCCAAAGTTGACTGAAGAAAAAATAGAAATCTAAAATAAGCCAGAAGCCATTAAATTGGAGTGAAACAAAAATGATCCCTATATAAAGTTAAAATAAATCCAGATGCAAAAATACTAAATAAAATATTAACATGTGGATTTCAGCTGAGTTTAAAAAAAAATCACGAGCAAGTAATGTTTGCTCAGGAAGCAAGGATGGTTCACTATCAGAAGATCTACTATATTCTGAACTCTAATCACATACTCTAAAAGAAGAAAAAAGGCAACTGTTTCAATGAATGTAGAATAAGCATTTAAAATGTTCAGCACTCATTGAGGATTTAAAAAAATCTCCCAATCAACTCTAATTAAAAAGGATGTTCATGGAAATATTTACTAAAATCTACTAAACATCCTACTTGATGGTGAGACAACAGAATTATACCAGGTTATAATCAGAATTATAGTAAGATAGTAAGAGTTTAACCAAGGTAACTAAAAGAGAAAAAGATAAATTTTATTAAAAAAGGAGTAGAGCCAGGTTCAATGGCATATATATGCCTGTAGTTCCAAGATACCTGCAAGACTGATGTGTGAGAATTCTTTGAAACCAGGAGTTCAAAGCCAGTCTGTGCAACATAGAAAGGCCTCATATTAGAGGGAGTAGAGGGGGAGAGAGAGAGAGAGAGGAATAGAAATTTTGAAGACAGACAACACTTCTTATCTGTAGACAGTATAATTGTCTTGTAAAAAATTCCAAGAGATCCATAGACACTACATTAGATAAATTAAATAAATTTGACAAAGTTGACACATATAAGATAAACATATAAAAGTCAGGTACATTTCTAGACAAGTGCTACAATAAGAAAATGTAATAACAATACAGATTCCATTTAGAGAGTGGCTAAGAACCTTAACTTGCACTGGAATAAGGGTGATGAAAAGATGCTTATGTGCTCTCTTAGGAAAATGTAAAAACATTACTGAAGAACATAAAGAAAATCCAAATAATGGAAATATCTATCAAATTAATGGTTGGATAGGCTTAATGTGGTAAAGATGTCAGTTCTCCATAATTAATTTATGAATGCAAGTGACTCAAAACCAAATCTTAATAGTTTGTTTGATTGAATTCAAAGGACCAAGACAATCTACCAGATGTCAAGATTTATTATGATGCTCCCGTAATTAAAACAATATGGCATTAGCACTACCACCTATAGACAAACAGATCAATGAAGAAAATATAGAGTTCAGGAAAAGAATCATATATGTATGGAGACAATATTGTAGAATAGTAGGGTAAATATGGATTGCCCAAATAGATATTATGGGCATAATTTAATATGTTTAAGAAAAAAATTAAATTACTTTCCTACCACACACCATACACAAAATTCAATTATAAGTAAATTAAAACCATCAATATGAGGAATAAAATTCTAAACCTTTTTAAAGAAACCATAGCAAAGAATTATTAAATAAAATGAAAAAATTCACCAAAACTTCACCATAAAATTGATATACTTTTCCAAATTTTAAAAAATCTATTCAACAAAATGCATTGCAAAATGAGAAGAGTAACAAGATATTAAGAGAAGAAATATGCAATAATAAAATTTGCAAAGAATTAGCACCAAAATATTCTGAGTATTCATCTAAATAGAGAAGAAAACTATAATCCAAATTTGGTGGAAAGTAGGCCAAAGATATGAAATGCAAATAACTAATAAACTTAGGAAAATATATTTAATTTCAGTAATAATCATATAAATGTAATAAAATATATTGAGACAATATGCCAGCCCTATGTCCTTGAGTCTCCAGGACTGTGAACTAAATAAACCTCTTCTTTATAAGTAGCCAGTGTCAGGTATTTTGTTATAGTGATGAAAAGGTGACTAATACACCCCCATATGCATCTAATAATTTAGTCAGCTATACTTTCATAGGTCCTGACAGAAGACATGAGATTCCTAGGTATGGGACTGAAGACATAAATAGCAATAGATAGAATATCAGCATTTTTCCTATTGCAGTTCTTTGACTTTTACTCCTCACAGGGTGACACAGAGAAGTTTTAGTGACACATTTTCACGCAGTGAAGTGTGGTACGAGAAACCCTGAGCTTAGAGAGCATAAATCTCTTATATTGGGTGGTAGCACATCTGCCTTTTGTTTCAGAAATACCTGTTGTCTCTCTTTCCATGCCGTTAACAAATCTTCCCTTTGCTCTGAAGAAATATATCCTACCTTCCAGTTTTAGTAGATAAATATTTTTAGAAAGATAGGTTCAAAAATAATTCATAAAATCAGTGGAATTGAGAATAAAGAAGAGAAAAAATCAATAAAACTTAAAGCTATTCCTTGGAAATGGTCAATAGAATTTATAAACCTTGAGCTTTATTGATTACAATTTAAAAAAAAAAGACAAATTTACAATATCAGATCTACAACAGAGGGATACCATTACAGATCCTATAGGCAGTGAAAGGACAGTAAGGGAATATTACAAATAATCTATGCTTAAATACCTTAGGGAAAATAGAAAAATTCCTCAGAGGATGCAATTTACCTAAGCATTCAAAAAAAAATCTGAATAGCCCTAAATCTGTGAAATAATTTGAATTTGTAATTAATAAACTATCTATAAAAATCCTTATTGTGCCCAGATGACATACGAGTCCTTTTTAAGGTTTATTAGAAAATGAAGGAGGTCAAACTCTTTTCAGTCCCTATTACCCTAATGCCAAAACCAGACAAAAATAGGTCAGGAAAAAAAAGAAGCTATATTATACTAACTGAAAAGTCAAAAAACATAAATGCATGTGTATGATGGAGAAAAAATGTTAGAAAAGTCAAAGCTAATCTATAATGACAGAAATCTAATTAGTGGTTGCCAGGACCCAGAACTGGGAGACAGGACTGATTTTAAAGGTTCACAGGAAATTCTAAGGAATGATGTAATGAGTCTATATTACAATTGTGACAGTGTTGTTTATAATTGCCAAAATGCACCAAACTGTACCTTTGAAATAAGTAAATCTTTTTATAAAGTAAATTTTACTGCAATATATCTTTTGTAAGTTGATAATATTGTTAATGTGTATGTGAGTAATCAAATGCTCACACATTGTAGGGTTGATTGATACACCTATTTAAGAAAGTTATTTGGTAATAGCTTGTAAAATTGAGGATGCACATATCCTTAGGCTCAGCAATTTGTACATATAACAAGGAGACATGTAAAGCATTATCACATCATTGTTTATAACATTAAATATGAAGCAATCTAGATGTCCATCAAGAGTAAAATAGAAACTGGATTATGACATATTCTTAAATTAATTAGTATTCTATCGTTGAAAATCATGGTCAAGAGTTGGACATTTCAAAAGGATAAATTCTAAAACCAATGTCAAAAGACAAAACCATTTAGTTAAATAATATGTGCAGAACAGTACCATTAAAGTAGAGGTTGTAATCATGCAAAATAATGTTATACACTTTAATGATTTTATCCTTGTGCAACATTTGTATGAAAATACAGGAATGACAATATCACATTTGAGGATAAGGAAATAAAAGGGAAATAGGACTGTAACTGTATCCTTTTTTAATGAAAGAGACAATGCTAATAAAATAACCAAAAAATTAGAATATAATAGAACAAGATAATACATACTCATTCTTTATGTAACATTTTGGGATTAACTGTTTTTGAAATATAATAAAAAACACTGTTTAGAAAAATCATTCATTTATTTTTGAATTAATGAAGAAAATCAAACCTGGACAAGTCTCTACAGTCACTTTAACTCCACTCATTTTATTTTTTTCTATGCCATTGGTCCACTAAAATTTTCAAGCATTTACTAAGAATAGATTACTAAGATGAACATTGGGAATGCAAAAAGAAATACAAGGTGTTCTCTATCCTTTAGTGTCTCACATTCTAGTTGGGCAAGTAAATGACCCATCGAAATAATATGGAAACGACTCTAATAGAGCAAAAGTGTCATGCTGATGGAGATCATGGAACAACACACTTTGTAGAGTAAATGTCATTGGAGAGCAATCCCAAGATGGTTGGAGTTTACCGTGAAGAGAACAGTATGTTTGAAGACAGTGGCACGAAAATCTCATGACATTTGTTTACTGAGGTTAAAAGAAGAATGTGAGGAAAGACAGTACTAAATGACATAGATTGAATGGAGGACTGGGGAGCTTGAACGTTATCCCTCAGGCCGCTGGTAACCCCAAGAGGTGTTTAAAGCATGTGAGGGGCCAAGATTAGACGTGTGTAGTAGAAACATTACTCTGGCCATCTCCGATATGCAGATGAAATAGGGTTGGACCAGAGAGTGGAGGGAATGGGACACGGATGCATGGTGACCAGATGGGAATCAACTGAAATAACTCAGGGGCAGGATCATAGGGCCTGAGTTGAGTATCTAAGATGTAAGTGGTGCAGAACACTCTCTTTTAAAAGAACTCAAAATTTATACTTTTTTTTTTTTTTTTTTTTGCAGGGCTGGAGATTGTACCCAGGGCCTTGTGCTCATGAGGCAAGCACTCTACCAACTGAGCTATATCCTCAGCCCTAAGATTTATCCTTGAGCAAGTTACTTCACATCCTAAGCCTTAGAAACTTCTTCTGTAAAATAGGACTTGCTGATAATAAGAACTATTAGGGACAGTCAAGTTAGTACCACCTAAGAACTCTGTGACCAGCTCTAAATATCCATTTCCTCTGTCCGGAAAACTGTTTGACCTGCTTCATATGACTGACTACTTTTCCTTCAGATAAATAGAAAAAATTTCACCTCTTTGTGGGCAGTCTTTCTCTGACTTTCCAATCAATACATTTTCCCAGCTGGACACAGTGGTGCATGCCTGTAATCCCAGCAGTTCGGGAGGCCGAGGCAGGAGGATCACAAGTTCAAAGCTAGCCTCAGCAACTTGGGGTGACTCTGTTTCAAAATAAAAAATAAAAAATGGGCTTGGGACATGGCTCAGTGGTTGAACTCCCCTGGGTCCAATCCCTGGTACAAAAAACAAAACAAACAAACGAGCAAAACAAAAACAAAAACAAACTCCCTTGATAATTGTTTTTAAAATATCATTTAAATTTTTTTCCTCTAGAGCATTTATTAATATCCCAAAATCACTAATATTTGCTAACATCCCCAATTCCCTGCCTTTTCCTTTGTCTGCACCCCAGGAGGACGAAAGCCCTGTGGGAAAACAGCCTCAGCCTGTCTGAAGTCCCACTGTAGCTCCAGTATCTAAGCCTGTGCACCTCAAGGCACTCATTAAAATGCTGTTGAGTGCTGAATCTGTTGAAGCCAATTTCCACTTAGGAATGTCATGAGAGTTGCCTAAGATGACTCAACTAATGGCTGAGGAAAATACTTGTCTTCCGATTTCCCGGGTCACTGAACTTTTCATGCCTATCTTATCTCTTACCTTTAGCACTGTTGAGAGGATCAAATGAGATAAGAGGATGAGCTGTAGGTTCTCTGAAAACATCAGGCTTGTGATTTAAAAGTTGCCCAAAGAGGAAACTCAGCGCCTCTGGAGGTTGAGACCAAAGCACAAAAGACTGTGGGGGCCGTGCCCAATGTGAGCAGCGGGGCAAAGGCCACCCTTCGCCTCTGCTATGTTAAGCCCAGCACTAGATGCTGTTGCGAATGAGCGACTCTAAGGGACATGTGACCCAGGAAGGAGCAAGATCAGGCCAAGGAAGAAGATGTTGTCTGTCACTGAAGGCTAGCAGAATCTCTCTGAGGCGGGCAGGATTCCTGAATGTTCACATCTAATGTGTTCCTCTCTCTTGGCTCTCTGAGCACATTCTCCCAGGTTCTCCCATTTAAAGGACTGAAGAGAAAAAAATATCTGTTTAGGACTGATGAAGAGGAAAACATCTAGTAGGCAATGGATGACAAAGAATATAAGTGTATTTGACAGAATACATTCATCTATCTATCTATACATTCATCACTCGCTCATCCCGTATTTATTGAACAATAAATTAATAAATGCATAAATAGATGTTGCCAGGCATTATGTTAAGATCAGGTGCTAGGTACTGTGCTACGTCTGGTAAGAAAGAAGTGAACAGATAGATGGGAACTTCATCTTAGGAACCTTGAATGTGAGAAGACAGATGTTAAATACAAATGTGGTAAGTTTCCATTTTGTTGACCCTGGAGAAATTCTTTCTCCTCAGTGAAACTCAGAGCTACTCAACAGAAGATAATTTTGAGGGAGAGATTTTTTTTCTTTGTCATCTTTCTATTAAAGAAGAAATACAATAGAAAAAAAATTTATTTTAATCCAAAAGTTTAATTTAGCCAATCCTAAATTTAAAATGTACATAGCTTTTACAAATATGCTTTTTTTACTTTTCTGGTACTGGGGTTTGAATCCAGGGTTGCTCTACCACTGAGATACTTCCCAGCCCATTGTATTTTTGGTTTTGAGACAGTTTCTCCCTATGTTACCCAAATTAGTCTCTACCTTAAAGTGTTCCTGCTTCAACCTTCAAAGTAACTAGGATTATAAGCATCTGCCACTAACCCAGCAATATGTGCTTAAAAAAAAAAAAAAAAAAGATTTGTGCATTATTTTGGTTGAAAAACCCCAGCTGTTGAATACCAGTCACCTCTAATGCGATTAGGTATTTGCTATGGTTGGATAAGTGATTCCCAAAGGCCCATGTGTTAAAGGCTCCATCCCCAGTCCATGCTGCTACTGCAAAGCGGTGGAACCTTTAAGAGCTGGGACCTTGTGTGAGGTCTTCTGGTCATTGGGGAAGTGCCTTTGAAGGGGATATTGGAACCTTAGCCCATTCCCCTTCCTCTCTTTTGTGTCCTGGCCACAAGGCAAACAGTTTTGCTCTATGCTACCACTATGACAAAAAAAAGAAGCACTGGGGTCAATCAATCATGGATTGAAACCTCCAAAACTCTGAGCCTTAATACACGTTTTCTCTTTATAAGTTGATTATTTCAGATACTTGTTACAGTACCATGACCCTAAGAAGGAAAATCTCGGCTCTTATTTCTTAGCTCATCAAATAAAAAGTGATTCCGAGCCAGGCCCATTTGAAGGCAGATCTAATGCTCATCTTACAGAAAGATGAAAATAAAAGGAAACACATCCAGTCTATGTTGATGCTTTTCTACTCTGGAACCTAGAGAACAAAGGGCTCCCTCTTCTATGACCAGATAGGAAAGCCTCTACTCTGTCAAACAGCTGTGGAGTTATCACAGTGGTAGGAGAGTTGTGGTTAATTTGTTGATGGTAATATGGATGCTTTTAACCTCCCTTCTCTGATGGAGTAACAAAAGTCAGGTGGTTGTACTTAACTGTCAGAAGTTATGGTTACAGTTTTCATAATGACTAGTAAAGTGGAGTGACAGGCAAGGGGGATGGAGCCACAGAGGGCTCTGGAGTCCTAGCGGCAAAGTGAATGGACAGTCAATAAATGTACTGCTAAATGCATACAATCCAAAGCTAGCAAAGGAGCAAAAGAGTAGAAGAGTTTATCTCAATCCTTTGCCTACTTCCAATACTTGGTTCAATCCCCAAGAAGATACCCCAAGTATACCCTGTGTTAATTCCCACAGTTTCTTCCCAAGAGGAACTTTATCCATCTACTCAAATAACTAGGAAAAGTGGGAATTCCAAGGTATGTGAAGAGTTGTCACAGATCCCCTAGGCAAGTGGAGATATATAAAATCCCTGTAAAGAGAATCCTGGTCAAAAGTTGTCTTGTAAGTTCTACCTGGTTGTTATTTTCTCAGACCCTAAATTTATTAATGGAATTTACATAATTGGCAGTTGAAGTAACCCCCATTTGGGATCTGTAAAAGATATTTTAATGGAGAAATCAAAGAGAAGGCTCTGACAATGTCCCCTTCACCTTGGCTAAGATAATAAATCAAAAACAATATTGCTTTACCAGAGGGACAAAGGTGATTGGTATTACCCTGAAGGATCTCAAGGATGTAGGAGAAATGGACCATACCATATTGAATTCATCAGTCTAGGCTCCACTGAAACCAATGGATGCAGAAGAATAACTATAGACTACCACAGGCTCAATCAAGAAGTAGCCCCAATGGCACTGCTGTGTTAGATGTAGTATCTGATAGAGAAGATTAATAGAACCTCAGTAAGGTTGATCTTGCAAAATTTTTTTTCTATTTCAATCAGAAAATATGACTTTGAAAAGTCATCATCCAAATGCAGTAGACAAAATATTCATGGGTAGTGTTGCCCCAAATCCATGTGAATTTGTACATCGTCTATTAAAGCATAGTCCAAAGAGATACAAACCTCCTGGACATTCCATGGGACATCATATTGAGATATTATATCGATTACACTTATGTTGATGGAACAGAATGAGCAAGAAATATCTATCACACTAAAGACTGTGGGAAGACAAAGTTGCAAAGGAGACTGAGAAATTAAAGCTTCAAAGATACAGAAATCTGTCACTCAGTGAAATTCTTAAGGAGTTCATCATTAAGGGCATGCTGGGACATGCTTTCCAAAGCAAAAGACAAATTGCTGGATTTTGCATCTGCTCTGAAGAGTTGTATAGAATTCTTTGAGCTCTGCAGGCAAGGCTAAGAGTAATGCTCTATGCATGTAGTAGGTGACATAAAATGCTGCCAACTTGACCATGGACTCCAAGTGACCAATAGTTGTGCACTTCACCTTAGAAGCTTTGAAGGTGAATGAAGACAGATATAAGTAAAGGAAAGGGTAATGAGTTCTGATCTTATCAGAGTGACCCTGGGAAAATCCCTTCTTCTCAAGGAAACCTAGAGCTATTTAATAAAAGATAACTATGAAAGAGGGTCTATATCCATGGCTGCCTATTAGTCATTGGATGTGAGCAGCCCTGAGGATAGTTTGACTTGGGAAAGGTTTGACCTTATGTAAGGCAGCTCTCTACAGCTGAGAGGATCCCCAAAGAGACTGACAGCTGAAGGGTATCTGCTGACAGCACCCCAGCAGCTGGGACAACAAATTCTTTCTTAGTCGGGAATTTGGGCAGCACCTCTCCATGTTCATCTCATACAGTGTAACATAAAGGTTTAGAGCCAGGGCATGGCAGCTGGATAGACTTCACAATGACATTGGGGTCCTGTACCTTCTAAATGTTTGAGTGCAAGAAAGTTACTTAACCTCTTGTTTTTATCACCTGGAAGGTGAAGATAATAAAAGTGCTTAGATTGTGGGGTTATTTTTATCTGTAAATGAGGTGATGGCATGCTAAGAACTCAGCACCATACACGAAAGTGCCAGCTATCATTGTTATCATTAATTATTTGTAAACCAAGATGGAACAGTTAAAATGATGCATATGTTCATATAATCATGATTAATTATGTCCAGATTGTTTCTCCTTATGTTTTTCCTCCTAATTTCTTCCTGAATAATGTTTCAAAGTTCCCATGTGGCTTTCTTTGGTTGAATATTGGGCACTGAGAAGAAAGGTAAGATTGGTGGAGGATTAAGAAGGGAAAATTCTTGGTTGTGTTTGCTTACTGCACCAGTAGCCCTAGCAACTCGGTTACAGGTTGGCTTCGCGGACATCCTAGTTCCTCTCAGATTTATGCAGCACTGGTTGCAGACAGGCTTTAGGATGAATTCCCCATGTTTCCTCCTATCCTAACACTCTTCTGAGACACCTTAATCTTCTGATCAAAGACTTCTACTTGCGGGAGAAGTGGAGCATAATTTGACCAAATCTAATTTTTCCATGAATATGGGTGTGTTTTTATTTTCCCCTCCATAAAGGAAAGAAAGAAAGGGAAAATGGGAGGAAAGCAGCATATGTTCTTTCTTTGCTGCCATCTGAAGCAGCCAAGCTGAGAGCCAATTTATTCAGCTTAATTTATTCCAGATTTCTCAAGGAATAAACAGTATTCTTGAGCGTTCTCAGATGTTTGGTCAATAGAGATCCAGTTGCCCAAGAGAGCTAATGTCAGACATGCAGGTAGCCCTCAGTTAGGGCACAAGGCTCTAGAGATGGAGGGTGGACCTGAGATACTTTCTGAAAGTCCCTTGAGGCTCCAGGGCTAAATGCTGTGACCACTGCTTTGTTTACACCATACCCCCACTAAATAGCCCAATGGGGACTCTAGAAGCAATATTATGTTTCGTTGCTTAAAACTCAAATCAAATATGCAGAGAGAGAAAGGGTTTCTTTCTCAGAGAAAGAAAAGCAAAAGGAACTTTATTTATACCCATTCTCTATGAGTCCTACATGTCCTTCAAGAACTCCTCAGGCCCCACCATTTCTATAAAGTCATCCTAAATGATTCAGCCGACGTTAATTAAAGATTCCTATAAGAGTTGTCCCAAATCCCATTTCTTAGGTGAGGAAATAGAGGCTTTGCTGTTCTCTGAACACCTACTTTATGAGATTTTTTTAATCAGCTAATATATATGAAAAGATTATGTCCTTTGGAGGGAGGTGGTTCTGGGTTCCAATTTTGATTTATTTTGACTTGCTCTGTGAATGCAGGCAAGCTAGGTTTTTGAACTTGTTTCTTCATGTGAAACCTGAAGATGATAGTTTCTAAGTCACAGATAACATATATGAATGAAACAGTCCCACTGTTATTTTAATTTTTGTGGCTATGTCAATGTGAGTTGGTATCCTCTAGTACATCAGAAGCTCAGAGCAGGCCGTGGAGCACCGTGGTGAGGGGTCTGTGTGCTTTGCTGTCTGTACTCAGATCCCCTCCTCGCCCACCGTTCTTTTGCTCTGTATTACTGGAGAAGACCTTGGACGGCTACATTCTCAGGGCTCCTGGTGAGACAGTTCCAGCCAGGTTGAAGTTGGAGATGAGGCAGAGGACAGAAAAAGTCAGGGGATGTCTTCCCCTTCTCAGACTCAGGCAGTACTCGGATCTGGCTTTGTCTCCTCTCTGGTCAGTAGGCAAGTCTGTGTCGTTCTATCTCCCTCCAGATGACCCTGACCATGGGCTCTGGCAACATCAGCTTATTCATCCCTGCAGACGAGGGGTGAGTGGCTCCCACAGTTGCTCCTCTCTGGAGTCCCACTGCCTCCTCTTTGGCTTCTCAGCTCTTCTTTCACCACGATAGCCAGTTTTTCCACTCAGTGTTGAGTGTTTCCAAGATGAACCCCAACTTTTGTGTTGATCATGGAGACGGTACTCAATAAATAATTTCTGCTCTTCTTTTAAAAAGGTATTAAGGGGTCCTGGTGGATACAGAATATTGGGAATCAAGGAATCTAAAGCATATGTAAAGTCTTAACATCCTCGGGTTATAAAGACACTAAAGCGGGAAAAGGGAGATGATGTCTCCAAGATAACACCAACAGGAAAATACGCAGCAGGTTTGCTGACTGCAGGCATTCCTAACAAAGCTACAATGCACATAGTGTACTTTGTATGTTACCTGAGGACAGAATTCCTTGTACCTATTGATAACTCCTAACATACAGCTCGATGCTTGGTAATGATACTAACTGATCACTGTAAAACTTCTTAGAGAAAGAAACAGATAAACAAGAAATATATTAATATATATTATAGTACCCAACTTCTGTGTAAAATGTTGAAATTCAAATTGGACATACTAATTTCTTGCTAATACTATGGAAGACAAATGTTAGATTTACAAAATAATTTCTTATATAAGCCACAGAACAATTTTGTTGAGGCAAAATCAGTATTTATTAGGCTCATTTTGTAGTTGAAGGGTCTAAAGACAGGGGGGCTTCAAGTGACTTATTCAAAGTTTAAGATCCCAGTCTGAACTTAAACAGATCTTCTGATTGCAAAATGAATATTGTTTCAATTACATTGTCCTATGATCCCTATCTGACATCTGAAGTAGATACAACATCTGGAAGCCATAACATATTGAGCCATAATGGCAGCATTAACAAGTTAGAAATATCCTTCTCAAACTGGATACTCACAGCCCCAGGGAGCTCACAAGGGTGTCCTGGGGCTACTTGAAGTCAAAGAATAAACCTGCTGAATCTATCTGAGCATGCAATTCATTTGAAGTTTTGAGTGAATATTTAAGTACTTTAATAAAGGATCATTTCCCATTAAAGCTAAAGTCAATATATTCTGAAGAATACAAAATTCTCATGATTTTTAGTATAAAATATATCAAAGAACTGAAACCACTTTTTGGTTTATTGTCAAAACTTCAGGAAATGCTTACATTTCTAGGAATGTGTCCTTACCCTCCCCTGCAGAGGTATTTCATTAGAAGATACTTTTTACTAAAGAAATCAAAGTAAAATATGCACATAGTTAACAAATCAAATAGTACTCATAGATTATAGGGAAACCCAACAGTTCTCTTTTTCTTTCTCACCTGTCTTTGCCTCTAGTGCTATTTTCTGAAACAGTGGTTTACTATGTGTATCTGTGTTTTGCAATTTTTAAGTAATGTTTCAGTATTACTTCTTGATGAATCAACTCCAAATATTACACATAATTTTTTTTGCCTATGAAAATAAATATTTACCTTACTTAGACAGCCCTAAAAATATCATCAACAATCCCCTCTGTCAGTTTGCCTTCATCCTCTTAATGTTGGTTTTAGGTGAATAGTATTTCAATATTTTTGTGATAAAAATGTCAGAATATTTTTTGCATGTGTGTCTTGCTTAAGCAGGTTCTCCCTACTCCAGGGTCAAGAAGATATTCTGTGTTATCTTTTAAAAGTTTCATCGTTTTGTCTTTTTTATTTAGACTCATAATATACCAAGAATTGATTTTTGAATATGTTCTAAGGTAGGAAACAAGTTTACATTTTCATAGTGTAATACGTTTACAAATACATTCATAACCAAAAATAGGCTCATTTTCATAATATAGGAAAAACATCTTCAAACTGTTAAGAAAAAATGGAGGATCAAGTGGAAACATGTATTGATGTCTTAGAAGAGGATATGCTAATGGCCAGTCAACATATAAAAAGGTACCTAAGCTCATTTGTAATCACAGAAATACAAACTAAGACCATAATGAGAAATTATTTTTTATTCTTCAATGACAAATTTAAGAAGTCTGACAATAACAAACACTGGGAAGGATGTAGAGGAATGCAGACTGCCCTGAACTGCTGGTGGAAATACAAATTGCTAAAGCACCGTGGAAGATCTATTTGACAAATCTCTTGCAGTTGCAGATAGGCAAACCCTATCATCCAGCTATTCTGCTTCTTGGTCCATACCCACAAAAATGTGTGCCCAGAAGCACCAAAGAATGTGTACAAGAATTTTATGGCAGTATTATTCACAATACTCTCAAAAGTCCACAAACGGTAAAAGGGGTTAATATGTGGCAGTGAATGATTAAATTTCTAGGAAGATCATAATGAATAAGCAGTATCTACTAGAGTGTTGGAAGAAGGTACTGGGCTATCATTAGTGGGCAGAGGAAGTCACTCTGAGGAGTGTATGAATTTGCTAGGGCTGCCATCAAAAAGTATGCCAGACCAGGTGGCTTTAGCCACAGAAATTTTGTTGGAGTCCAGAAATTTTGGATTGAAACTCAAGAATTTGGGGCTGGTCTCTCTTTAGAGCTCTCTCCTTGCCATGTAGTTTGCCTGTCTTCTCCTATGTCCTCACATGGTCTTCCCTCTGTGTCCTCATTTCACCTTTCTATAAGCTCATCAACCATACTGGATAAAGGCCCACCCTGAAGTCCTCATTTAATTTAATGCCCTGTTTAAAGACCCTATCTCCAAATACAGTCTCGTCCTGAGTTCCTAGATGTTAAGACTTTGACATGTGACTTTGACAGGGACACAGCTCACCTTATGATGATGGTGAGCTCAGCTCACCTCTTGCGTCTGAGCACTGGCAATATTTTACTTCTTGACCTGAGTGGTAGTGATCATGGGATTTAACTTAGTGGTGATTTATGGCAAGGAATACTTGTTTCCTTTTTTCTGGATATACGTCATCCTTCACAATACAAGGGATAAACACAGGTATAATATTCAGCTTTGAAGTAACAAACCTAAAGTCTTAGCAGTTTACAACAGTAAACATTTATTTCTCCTCTCCATTAGTTCTTGGTGGCCATGGATCTATTGAACTTCAAGTGAAGGAAAAACCTTTATTTAGGTCATGCCATTCTCATGGATGAGGGAAAAGAACAAGAGAGGTTTCGAAAGTCGTGATGTCCCTGAAAGGAAAAATTAAACATATAATATGACTTCATTTTACAAAAAGCACTGGTGACCATTTGCCAAGCACACTTCAGTGAAGAGGGACAGGGCAGCACCACACATTACACACCCACAGGAAAAGATGTGAAGTCCTCTTACAGACACAGAGAGGATAACTTAGAACAACAAAACAATCTGTCACAAAAGTCAGGAGAAAAGAATAGTCCTGAAAGAGAATATTTGAGATTCAGAGGAGAAAAGTATAAATTTCTGGCAGGTCCAAATATTTAAATACTTTAAAAATATTATGATAGGCCAAAACTCATCAGAGAATTTGTATTAGGACCTTGAAGTAGGAAAAGTCTGTTTGACGTGAGATTCTGAAGCTATAAATTGGACTATAGAACACCGAAATGTTCCCAACTGGAAAAATCACAATGCATGAAATTAAAAGACAGTGGACAGATACTTGAAACTCAAATCAGAGGCAAGGAGCAAGATTTTCTGAAAATATCATATGCTTTTACAAATTAATAAAAAATTAATGAGAGATTACATTCCATTTATGTATGATATATCAAAATGTAGACATGCATTCTACTGTCAAGTACAAATAATTAAAACAAATAAAATAAAAAAATGAAAAATAAAAAAAATTAATAAGTGACATGAAAATTTACCCTGTGTCATCTTTATTCCTGGAGCCCCAGGCCACCTAGATGAGCAATACCAAATGCAAATAAAAAAGGCTCAAACTATGAGAAGATCCCCAGTTGCATTTATAATAAGTTAAATGCAAATTAAAACCATAATGAGACACCATTTTTTTAACCTATCTGATGGGGAAAGATCATGAAATTGGGTAGTGAACTCGGGTAATGAACTCTGTCCGACAGATGATCTTATATATTACTGAGGGAAGTATAAATTATTGCTTCAACCCAATGGAGGGCTATTGCATTATCTCTGAAAGTTTATTAATGTACATAACCATTGAGCAAGTATGTATCCCACACATAGCACATATAAGAATTAAAGCACATAGATCTTTATTATGGCCTTATTTGCAAACATGACAAGAGATGGGAAAGAAACGGCATACCACTGGTAAAATGAACTATAGTGTGTGCATACAATGGAATAATATGCAGTCATTAAAATAAAAAAGGAGCCTCTTTACTCACTGAAATAGAATGATTTCAGCATTGACTATAAGAAAAAGTATGGAAGTACTTTTTGTTGGGGGGGTGCATCTAGAAGGCCACCATATGTGAAAAAGAAAATTATCTGAAAGCTGTTAACTAGCAAATTATTTCTAGGAAGGAGAATGAAGTGGATGGGAGACAGGAAAACAAGTCTTACTTTTCCTCCTTTTTACCTTTTTATTTTCCTATCACGTGCCTGGATTACCTAAGTAGGAACAACCAATTACCAAACAAGCAGCACTCCAATAAACATAAATGACAAACCTGGAAAAGCTTACAGGGGTGGAATGAATCAAAAAGTCTCTAGGGTTTATAATCAAGTGGGTCAGAGTTCAAACCCTAGCTCGACTGGTGGGAAGCGTGTTTCCCTGAGCGCCACAGAGTGTAAATCTGTAAAGATCGTCAGGCCTCACTAGTGGGATGGCTGAAAGAATGAGAAATGAGCACAAAGTGCCAGGCTAGGGAACAACAGCCATCACAATCGAGTTCTTTGGGACATTTCCCAGGTGGGGAAAATGGCATCCATAATGAAGACAATCTTTTTTCTGAGTCACATAGGAAGCTGAACAGAGTTCTTTCTCAAGAGGCAACTTCAGGCTTTAGACCAGACTCTGCTGAGAATGAGAGCAACACGCTTCAGGGCAGGGCAGAGCTTGCTCTGCGGGGTGGTTCAGTCTGGGGGGCGACCTATAGGCCTATAGCTCTTCTCACCTTGTTGTCCTCATTATCATCCAAGAAATTCAACTGCCATTTCACTAGGACTGAGGGAGTCTTCAAGGTGACCTGGGGCCCCAAAAGTTGGGCTGCCAGATAAAGTATTGTATACCTGTTTAAATTTGGGTTTCACATAAACGACAAGGAATTTTTCATCCAAGTATTTCCCTAATGGGCCGGTAGAGCTTAAATGGGACATACTTATACTAAGGAATTATTTGTTGATTATCTAGATTTCAAATGTCATCAGACATCCTGTATTTTATTTGCTAAATCTGACAATCCTGTCCATGAATGGAGATGCCCACAGTAGAATTCTGGAATTCATTTAATCCAAGTTTTTCAGAGTTACCCTTTGGGAGCTACCCAGTCCTGGACACTTGGCAGCACAAACTCTGGAGGCAGGACGTTGGGTAAAGGCTGAAAAAACAGAATGGGGAGGCACAGTGGTTCCCAATCGACCACCACCTAAAACTGCTGTCCCAAGGGCTCTCAGCTGTCCTTTTTCCTCCTCGATGGGATGAGCGCCTTTGAAGAGCAGAGCAAGGAGATCCGAAGACATGTTCTTCGCTTCCTGCCTTTGCTCCATTTCTAGGACAGCATGTGACAACGTCACTGGCCTTTAAAAGTGAAGCACCTGTGGAGGGGTCTCTGGGGGAGGTCCCTTCTGGAGGGGGTCCTTTCCCTGTTGGGTCAGGAGGTCTCACCATCTTTTGTGCAGGTTAGCACATTTATAATCAGACAGTGATTGGGACAAGGGAGAACCTTTCTTTCCGCAAGAACTTTTCTTCTCGGTCCTTTAGGATGTGGAAAGTTGCTTTGTTATTTTCTCTTTTCACTTTGATTTCTTCTACCATGGATTGTGTATCCACTTCTTTAGGAGAATTGATTCCTCACTGATTGCATCTCCTGTCATTCCAAAAAGGCTGGTCCTCCTGGAGACTGCACAAGCCTGAGGTGGTTCTTTCCTCCTTTCCCTTGGACTGGTCTCCCTGCCCGACTGCAAGAGCTCCTTACCCAGTCCTGGAAGGACCCAATCTGGGGAGCTCTCACTGGACTTTACCTGGACAGCCTGTGCTCCCTGAATGTGCTACTGTGGCAGTAACCCTGCAATAACAGGGAAGGCCAGGCTGCCTCTTTCTCAAAAATTTGAGCACAGAAACTTTGTGTCTGCTCCCACCTTAAAAGAGGCTTGAGGTAGGGCTGGGCTGCTCCTTTACATAGGACAGCTGTTTCTAACTGCATGCATCTGCATATTATATCTCTGCTCTGCTACATCAGGGTTTCTTAAAGCAAACTCAAGGTCAGGGCTTGGGCACAGAGCCAAGCACTTCTCTTTGGAGCATTCTGTTCCCCTGGGTTAAGGATTTCCATATATGGGGCAAGCAAAGCTCAAGCTGGACTGTGATAAGCCACACTGCTTTGGGGGGCTCAACTGTTGTGTTGAAATCTTAGCCAGATAAAATGCCAGGCAGATGCTCATAGTCACTAGAATCCATTTGTCAATAACGGTTTACTGTCAAGTGCCAGCTAGTATGAGAAGCAAGATAAGGTACGCTTGAAGACTGTCTCGGGGAGGAGAAAGGATTTGAACCCCTCTGCAGCAGGAAGTCTGCTGTTTCTCACATAATTTCACTAGGTTTTACAAATGAAGATATTGAAAATCAAACTCAGAATAATTTCATCCACATACCGCGTAGTGGTAAAGTGGCCAACTGCAGGGTTAGTCTGGGTTTTCTGAGTAAGGCAGAAGCCTTGATGCCGAAGTGGAGACGCCTGAACAGCAAGTCATTCAACAAACATTGAAGACGTACTTGGCGTTAGGCATGTTCATCCCTGATGGCCACCCCTTCCGGCTGCCTCCATCAATATGAAACAGATGTTAAGAGCAATATGAAACAGGGCTTTTCAGTTGGTCCATCTCTGGCCACTAGGTTATCCTAACACTCTCCGACCCTGAAAACTCAGGAGCCTCAGTTCTGTTCATTTTGTGAGTTTCCAAAAGCGCATGACCTTTGAAGCTGGGCTCTTCCAGTCATCAGCTCACCTGAAGGACTAAAGGGCTTCCCTTGGGAACTTATAGTGCTGCCACTTGCTGGTCCCCTCTTTGGTGGGAGGGCTATTCTGTGAGTTTATCTCGAGCTGTGACTCCAGGCCAGTGCTTGAGGATAATTGAAACATTTTGAGGCCAGCAGTCTTAGGAACTGCTCTGCAGTCTTAGGAACATTTCTCTAATCTGCTTGAGGAATGGTATTTTATGAATGGCAACTCTTAAGACAAATGGACATAATTTAAGGGGCTATAGCCTTCCAAAAGTCTTGATATCTAGTGTCAGAAAGCTCTTAAGAAGATGCTGACTTTCCCTTTTGGACTCTGCCTCCCCACTTTGCACAGACTCAAGTTTCCATCGCCTGTGGCCATGAGCTCTTCTAGGCCAGTGATTTATTTCTGCGCATAGAGTTAGCGCAACCAGCTGGTAAAACCATTTGAGAAGGGCTGAATGGATTCTCATGACATGAGGTGTCGTAAGACTTATAACAAGTTTATGGACCTCCATGGAAATCTGAGTCATTTTTCTTATCACCCATATAAAGGTTTTAAGGCAAGCAGATGAATTGTATAGAGGTGGTTATTTGGCAAAGTCAGGAACATCTGGGCTATCACCATAGCAAGTAAACCTTAGCAGGTAAGTGTCAGGGAGGGGAGACTTCAACTTATCCACACAAATTTTGGAAAACCAACATTTGGGTTAACATATCTTTTATAATACAGTCACAATAGCTAAGTAGTCAAAGCTCTCAATCCTATTTGATTATGCCTCTAGAGAGTTGCCTGGAGTTTCTAATCATCTAGGATGGAGATATATACATATATGCTCACACGTTTAGAGTGGGGGCAGCTTGGGATTGAATCCAGGGTCTTGCACATGCTAGGCAAGAGTTCTATCACTGATCTATCCCTGAGCTACAACCAAACCCGTCCACATATTTTCAAATATCCAGACATGAGTATTTCTCCGGGTGCTTCCTATAAGCGTGTCAAATCCTTATGTCAGAAGGAAAGGGTATATGAATTTTGTTTTAATGCATTAGCTTTTGACTGTGTGAAAGAATCTGAGGGGGAAAAAAAGTTCTGGTTGAAACACATTCAGAGAAGTGAACTTCCAGGTGGGTCGTGGAGCTAGGGTAGAATTTACCTGGGTGCAGATGAGATGGGAAGTAAGAATCAATGAGGTACGTAGGACTGAGGTTGGAGTGTGGGGAGAAATTTGGCATCCATTTAAAAAACTCAGTGCTAAAAGCTGTCTTCACCCTCTGGTAGTAAAATTCTTTCATCTCTGTTTTTTAAAGCCTTGGGTCTACGTTATTTTCATTGTAGTTGGCTCCAGCCTCAAAGTTAGCCACGTTGCTCTGAATTTGCCATAAACTCTAAATCCTGAGCCTCAGGTCAAGCCATTAGCTCTGCTTGTAGGGCTCGTCCCTCCCCCTGGCCTTCCGCTCACAATTTGGCCTCTAGTTCCAATATGGCTACTCCCTTGGCCTTCCTTCTAGGGTCACTGAGGTATTGGGATGGTGATAAGCATGGACTTAGAAGTGGATCCAAGTGAAAAATCTAAGCATTTTGTGACTGTTAATTTCAAGTTCAGTTTCATCTGCAGAATTAGGAAATGACCTTGGGGATTGTATCAGTGATGATTGGCCAAAAAATAGAACCATCTAGATAGATAGATAGATAGATAGATAGATAGATAGATAGATAGATAGATAGGATAGAGAGAGATAAATAGATATAGATAGATGATATAGATAGATGATAGAGAGATAGATAGATAATAAGGAATTAACTCACACAATTGTGTAGACTAATAAGACTCAAGATATGCATTTTGCAAACTGAAGCCCCTGGGGAGTTGGGGCCTACAAGGCCTTCAGAACTAATAGTTGATGGTATAAGTTCTAGTCCAAAGACAACAGGTTACAGACCCAAGATAAGCCAACTTTCCAAGTAAGTCTGAAGGAAAGAGAAAAGCTGAAAATTATCTCCTCTTACTCACACAAAGGTCAACCTTTTTGTTTTATTCATGCCTTCAACTGATTGGATGAGGCCCTGCTTGTTACAGATCTCATATAAATAATGTTTGGGCGCCCCATAGCCCAGTCAAGTGGACTCATAAAATTATTCCACCACATGGGCCAAATGACTGTGGAACTGATATTTGTATCTAGTGTGTCTGTTGCATCTGACCGTGTCTATTAACCAGGCTGAGAGCTGGAACGGAAAGGAATCCCTTGCCTTTGTACTGTTGCTGCTTTGCATTAATGAATACTCACAATTGTTATTTATCCATTTAAGTGGCTTTGAACTCATTACATCAAAAACGAATTGGTTTGGGTGTAACAGAGAAGGGAAAACACAAATATTAAAGGGTAGAACCTATAAGTTCATGTTATAGATTATAAAAGCATGAAGCAGATCTACAAGACAAAGTGATAACCATTTGTGTGGCATCCATGTGAAGATAAGGTGTCTAATAACTGCCTCAAATTGCAAAATGAATGAAATGCTTTCATAATCCAGAACCTGCATGCACCAGCCACCTCTGTTTCTGCATACCTGTGAGGCTTCTGTAAAGGGCTAATTTGGGAAAGCGACTCAAGAACACCTCCCTGTTGTTCAGCTATACCAGTCAAGTGACAAGTCTATGGAGATTTCAAAGATCCATCCTGTCCCTTCAGTTTCCCTGGCCATAACAAAGACAAAATTACAATCTGAAGACATGTCCCTAATATCCTTACATAGCTTTGGGATTCTTCTGACCAAAATAAATCTGCTAAAATATCCTGTCCTAAGCTGACAACAAATATGGTGAGACAATTCAAATGATAGGAAGCCACTAAGAGTCTGAACGCAAAGGAATGCTGACTCCCCCACTTTCCTCCCTTGTCCTATTGACCCAGGAGCTGTCTGCCCCTACTGCTGTGCCTCAGAGAATCTCAGAGGAACTGTTTCTCTATAGGTGATTAAACAAAATTTACCTGTGCTAAATCAAGAAGACAGTGCCAATAGCCATGCACTGAAAGCCTTTGGCAACTTCTTACTTTCAAATGCCACATAATAGTCTTATTCCCCCTGAGAAGCCATAATTACAGCCAGTGCTACTGGACTGTGATTTTTCTCACTGTCAGAATTTACAGTCTCGTAGAATATGGAGGAAAACATTTTTTTCCCTAACCAAAAAGGATATCTTATCCTAAGAAGGAAGGTGGTGCTGCAAAGCAGAAATTTAAGGTGAGCAGAACATTTTTGTTGCACTCCAACTCCATCTGGTTCCAAGAACAGAAACAGACTATTCTTATACTGGAAGCTTTGTAACATAACTCATCTTCATGAAAGACAAATTAAAAAAAAAAAAAAAAAAGAGCTAACTACGCCAAATCCTGACTCTTGTGGATAGGTTGCATTTTCTCAAAGATGGAAAGAGTTTTGGCTGGTGAGGGACATCTGACATCTGATTTGAATCCAACATGTTAGGAGCGCAGAAGTTCTTATCCCCATTCATACAACTAGAAAAACAAGATGAACAAAATGAAAATCAACAACTCTTATATCCATCAGAGAATTCAGGGCAAACCATTTCCTCCCAAACTAGAGAGCCAGACAAGCAGATACAGAGAGTAACTTACAAGAGCAGAAACCCATGAGCACCAGCCATCACAGGACCCAGGACTGGGGTAGAAAAACCTCTCTGTAACTGATGAATTGTTCAAGATTCACTGTGGTCAAGTTTGAGAGTAAGAAACTCTAGGGGCCTAGCTTTCTCCAGGAAGGAGGCTACAACTGGGAGAACTTCACTCTCCAGACCCTATTTAAGTAGGTTCTAGGGTATCCAAAGATTACAGGGGCACACAAGTGAGGACACAAAAGAACAGTTTAGCTTCTGCCACATAGAGTCATAGCAAGCAGTAGGCACAGTCTGACCCCTAGCCAGGTAGATAGGAAATCCCATGGTAAAGTCCTCTTTATTCTTTATCCAATTCATACTGTCCAACTTACAACAACAACAACAAAATGAACTTTTCTAAAAATGGCACATTCAAAGATAAAAATACAGTGTGAAGAGACAGAGAAAATATCAGAACCAGGCTCAACTATGGCAAATATATTGGAATTAATAGACCAGGAATTTAATACACCATGCCTATAGAGGAACAAGGATAAGAATTACATTGGACTTTTCTCCAGAAACCATATAAGCAAGAAGAGAATAGAGTGAAATACTTAAAATCTTGAAAAGCAAAAACCAAACAAACCCACCAACCTAGATTTTGTATCTCAGATCTTCATAAAGAGTATTGGGGAAGGAGTGAATTTAAATAAAATTTTTCATCAATAAATTAAGGTTATTCAACATATTAGCAGCAATATACCTGATTCTATATTCTGGATAAGTGAAGTGAAGGACAGAAATGCTATACGGTAAAGGAAGGAGGGATCAAGGACACACTGAAAAGGTGATTGCACTGCTCAGGAGGAGGAATGTGTTATTTGAAAGAGGACTAGGAGTAGTTGTAAATGCACACTGCAATTTGAAGAGCAATCACTAAAGAAAAATTAATGTAATTAATGTCCTATGAGGAGAGAAAAATGCAATTAACAGAATGCTCAATTAGAACCACAGAAGGCAGAAAGTGGAAAATAAAGATGAAGCAAAATTGAGAGCAACTAAAACAGTAGTAAGTCTTACAGATATTAACCCAACTCTGTCAATCACTTTAAACATTAAGGTTCTAAAACATAATAATTAAAAAGCAGACTGCCAGAGTGCATCAAAAACCAAGATCCAACTCTATGTTGTCTGTCTATAAGAAATTCACTTCCAATATAAACATACTAATAAACTAAAAATAAAGAGATGAAGTTGTGGAGAAAAAGGTACACTCATACACTGCTGGTGGGAATGCAAAGTGGTGCAACCATTATGGAAAGCAAAATGGAGTTTCCTCAGAAAACTTGGAATGGAACCACCATTTGACCCAGTTTTTCCATTCCTCAGTTTATACCTAAAGAACTTAAAATCAACATACTACAGTGACACAGCCACATCAATGTTTATAGCAGTTTAATTCACCATAGCTAAAATATGGAACCAACCTAGATGCCCTTCAATGGATGAATAGATAAAGAAAATGTGACATATATATATATATATATATATATATATATATATATATATATATGAAGTGAAGGACAGAAATGCAATATGGTACAGGAAGGAGGGATCAAGGACACACTGAAAAGGTGATTGCACTGCTCAGGAGGAGGAATGTGTTATTTGAAAGAGGACTAGGAGTAGTACACACTAGGAGTATATATACACACACACATACACACAATGGAATATTACTCAGCTCTAAAGAAGAATGAAATTATGGCATTTATTGATAAATGGATGGAGTTAGAGAATATCATGCTAAGCGAAATAAGTCGAACCCAAAAAAACAAAGGCCAAATGTTTTCTCTGATATGCAGAAGTTAATTCACAATAAGTGGGGTGGGGAATAGGGAAGAATAGAGTTACTTTAGGTAGAGGGAAGTGAAGGGAGGGAAAGGGGTATGGGGGAAGGAATGATAGTAGATTGAAACAGACATTATTACCTCATGTACATGTATGACTGCATGACCAATGTGATCCTGCAACATGTACAATCAGAAAAATGAGAAATTGCACTCTATTTATGTATGATTTATCAAAATGTATAAGTGCATTCTACTGTCATGTACAATGAATTAGAACCAATCAAAAAAGGAGAGATGAAGAAAGATACTCCTTGCCAACTCTCATCCAGTTATGCTTAGGTTTTTTCCTGGCTATTTCCTTTCTGTGTTAAAGGAACCGTTGTTAGACCTGTATCTGTTTATTAATAAACTTAGCAAGTCTGGCAGGACCATACTTGCAGAGGGCAGTTCTTGACTTGTGGTCACTTGGATGCCATGGTCAGTTTATTTGGCATCATGACCACTTCTTTGAAAGGCATAGAATCCCCCACCATGGAGCAAGAACACCCATGTGCTGGTTTCAACAAGCAGAAGGCAAACCATGTGGTTAAAATTCTAAGCTGGTTTTTGTACTTATCTGATCACATCTGGCTACTACTTGCTCAGGTCCAGGTCTTCTGTGGAATGCTAGGTTGTAGTTCATCTTTTAGAAATTTCTGGGGTATTTGCTCAAAGACTTGATGAAAGAGGTAAAGTATGTATTCAAGTAAAAGCCAAGTCTGGCAGTTGTATCCACACAGGGTAGAATGACTTGAGGTTTATAGAGGAGAAAACGCTGCACAGCAGTGAAGTCTAGGTCTAACCGAAAGTTTTTTTAAAAAAATTGTTTTTGGTTTGGTGTGGAGTCCTCTTAGAGCTACTGTTAACTTAGTCTTGGACAAATACTTCTAACAAGCCAGAATTAGAGAGAGAGAGAGGCTTTTGAAGATGATAAATGATTCTGGGAATAGTAAATAGCCCATTAATGCTGAAAAGTTGGAGAGACTTGAGTGCTACAAGAGTAGTCTCCTTTTGTGATGGTTCAAATTCTTTCCTCGTGGGGCTGGGAGAGGGGCTATCTGCATGCAATGTGATGGAATGACTCTTAAAGGACTAATCCCATTTGCACCTTGAGTTTTTGGCTCGTCTATGAAAAGGTTGGAAAATATTACCCACTGTTTTCATGCTCGGAAGGCAGATTATTGCAGGATACCAAATTCTTGAAACTCCCAAAATGGAAATGGAAGGCCCCTAATAGGATATGAGGCATTGTCAGACACGCAGTTCACATAAAAATGAACAAAGCAGCTGACTAATCAGTTGCTCACATGCAAATTGTCCCCCCAGGACTGACGGCAATTGCAATTGGTGTTCTTATAGTTCTGGGAAGCAGAGGACCATGGACGTTTCTCCTCAGACACTTATACCACAATAGAAATACCAGTCAAATATTGCAAGTTATAAAAGGTAATGGAAAACAGATGGCTTCACCTTCAAACGTTTAACTCGGTTTTGATCAATGATGAGCTTATCTTAAACCTAGTGGAAGAGACATGAAAATGTTTAATTTTTCTTCATGACGACTAAGACTTCTGAAAAGGAAGAAAAAGCTAAAGTATTGTCTAGTCATAACAAATAATTGGTTTTTAGAAATATGGAGCCTTAGGAATAGAAAATAAGAAAACTGACGTAGAACCTTGAAAATACGCCCAGAGCAACAAGCATATACCTATGATTTTCCTTGACCACGTGTATTCAGGACTCTGGCATGGGGGTCTACAAATCTACTTTTTGAGAAATACGTCCTCTTGTCAGAACTTCTTGAGTTTTCTGTGGTATGAATTGTTGGAGAATATCTGTATCTTCCTAATATATGAGTTCCCTAACTTGGTAGCAACAGCCTAAAGAGAAACATAGTTTAATAGCAGGAATATTCATGCTCTTTATGCCAAGCATGGTTAAGTACTTTACATGGTTACTTACTAGTAACATACCCACTTGACAGATGGGTAAATGAAGAGAGTAAGAAAATGGGCTGTTCTCACATTGCTGGGATTCAACCTACATAGTCTGACTCTGAGGCTCTTTCTCTTAACTAACCTGTTTTCACAAGTCAGAGTTATACCAGCCGCTGGAAGCACAGGAGTTATGTAAATAAGTCATGATCAATGTTGTTATTCCTGATGTATTTTGACCACGGGATGATGGGGAGGAACCTCAGTGTGCTGTCAGCTTCAACTCTTGTGTTCCAGTCCTTTTTTCAGTTATGAACTGTGGACTCATGGTCTTGGTGGTGGTGGACTTCCAAGAGGAATAGGATCACTATCCCCCATAGTATTTTGAAAATTCATGGGGGCGATTTTATTTGTCACAACCATGGGGGGCTGTGACTACTACAATCAGTGTGCATGCTTCTAGAAGTTCCAGAATGCTCTATCTCAGTATGCTGACAGTCTAACACGCAAGGCATGATTTACATGCAGTTGAAAAAAACTGTTTAAAATCTGAACTTGAAGTTTAACTATTGTAATAGTTCATAGTTACTGTTTCCCAAGAATGTCAGGGCAAGAGTGACTTTAGCAAAGTTTTGAAAACAAACTAAGTGTATCTTTTCCCTAAAACCACCGTATTGGAGACAGTGCCCCTTGAAGTAGCTGAGGTCACTCTCGTGCAGTTTGAATCGATCTGCATTTACAGTTGTTACCTTGCATCATTTCCACACACAGGTTCAGGCATCTTACTGCTTCATCTTGTTCTCTAGTGTGGTTATAAGATAAACAATAAAAGGCATGTTGAATTCAATTTCTTTTCATCAAATGTTAATCTTCTCCTCAAGACATGCTGGGAGAGAAAACACTTGGATAGCAGGAATCCAAACATCATTTTAAATAAGGAAAACAATGAAGCATTCCTAGCCTGTTCAAAACCCCAATCAGTTTCTTCAAATGTCACAAAATACCTATTAACATCTATGTAATGATACACCAAGGGTTTTCAGTGACAATGTTGAGAAAACACCTATAAATTACTTTACCCACTAATTATTTCATTAAGTGTGTGCTTGTAAGTATCAGCAATATTGAACAGTTTGGATACAAAAATAAGATTTTTCAACACTGTCAGATTAGAACTTTGAGACTCATGCAGGGTTCAACTCTCAGGAAAAGTGGAGAAGATGAGGGTGTTATGGTACAAAGCATTCAAGTGGGAGCAGGAGACCTGAGTTTACCAGGAAAATAACCAAGAGGACTTGTGTGAGACTCATGCTTCTTTGAATAAAAGCATTGGTAGCAAAAAATGATTTTTTTAAGTTATATTTGAAAATTGAGGAATGCCTGTGCACACAGTAAAGGCATTCTTCTTCTTTTTAAGATGAGAAAAAAAAATTGTTTTCTTTCAGACTAACAAGACAAACAAACTGTTTAAAACTCAAAAATCAAGCTTTCCCCCATTAGATGAATGATTTTCAGATGAACGATTCTTAACTTACACAACTTGAAACCCGACACTTGCTGGTTGTGTGGCTTTGGCAATACCACTTGCCTCTTGGGTTCCCTGTCAATCAAATGGATCACTCCTCCCCTCTGAGGGAGTCTGGCCAAAAGAGAATGCATAAAATGCCTAGTATAGAACCTGGCACATAGCAGCTATTCACGGAGTTCAGTAACCTTACAAAATAGACCCAGCTTCAGCCCCCGGTGAGTCTGCCTCACATCTTAAGGGCACAGTTTCTACATTTGGAGACTTATGTCTTGATAAGAAAAAGTTAAATGCCTTTACTACACAAACAGTCAATTTTCAGAGCTGCACATTGTCTAGAAATTTGTCTTAACCATATTCTTGAAGAAGATGTGCCATCGGAAGGGCTTACCTCATTGGGGATGATCTAAAGCTATTTTCCTTTGTGACCCTAGACTAGACCAACCCCAGTCTAGTTGACATGTATCTCTGAAGGGTCTCCTTGGTTGACTTTTTCTTCATATCATAAAAGTACCTCCCAAGGATTCTTCTTTTCCTGAAAAGTTTGGAGAATCCCCTGTTGTAACTGGTCCTGTTTGATTTTTAGGAAGCAGTATAGTATTCTGGTGAAAAGTGTGACTTTGTTTTAGATTAATGTTCAAATCCCAGCTCTGTTGCTCACCAGTTCTATTAATCTAAAAATGTGCCCGGTCCCTTGGCTTTGACTTCATTCATTAAACTGATGAAACATGGCTAGCAGACCAAAATACTATGTGAAGAGTCCAGTGGAGTATGTCTGCCAGGTAGCGTGGGCATTTCAGGCTTCTTCTAGTGGTGCTGACAAGGACTTGGATAGCTCTACCTTATTTACTATCTTAATATCATGACTTTATTTCAGAGGTCAGCAAGACTTTTTTTTTTTTGTAAAAAGGCCAGTGAGTATATATTTTTAGTTACACAGTCACAGAAAGTTTTTTTTTTTTAATTATTTTTAAAAATTTTTACAGACTGCATTTTGATTCATTGTACACAAATGGGGTACATCTTTTCATTTCTATGGTTGTGCATGATGTAGAGTCACACCATTTGTGTAATCATACGTGTACATAGGGTTATGATGTCTGTCTCATTCCACCATCTTTCATACCCCACCCCTCAAATGGAGGAACAGGAAGTTTTTAATCTTCTGACCTTCCTCTTTGCACTTATCTTACAATTCTTTAAACCATTTAAAGACAGTTTAAAAACCATTCTCAGTTTAATGGGCTATACAAAATGGACCTCAGGATAGTTTTGGTCCAAGAGTTTTAGTTTTCCTATCCCTGATCTAATCCAATAAAGTTTCAACATGAGAAGTCATAGGGTTTCTCCAGAAAGTTCCCCTAAATGATAGCAGTAGATTCCACCTATTCAAAACACGTAGATTAAACCTCCCCACAGCTCAGTGTTTGCCCAATAGTACCATCTTATGGTAATTTTTAAAAGCATTTCTACTTTTAAGAGTGTAATAGCATAAAGTTTTAACTCTACAGACATAAAAATTCATCTGTGATAGACTCAATTTTCCTCTTGAATGTGGTTACTCTTACCCTTCTTCAAGGATTCCTCCTGTCCTAGTCAGACTGGCAGCTAACAGGGAGGAGTGGGGGTTTAGGAGAAAGGTGGTTCCTGATTCTCAGTCAGTCCTTGAGCGCATACCAGCCAGTGGCTCAACTTAAGTCTTCCAAGAAGCATATACCTAGATACTATAAAATGAGCAAGGAATTTATTGGGAAAACTGGTCTGATGGAAAAAAATGAAAGGGTAAGAGTGGGCACAGAGCCCCTAATTAACAATGATCTCTAAAACAAACAGAGGTGAAAATTCCCACTTTTCCTGTTAAAATGAAGTTTCTGCTAACTTGTCAAAAGATGCCAAGTTCATTCTAGTGAGAGGCTCCATGAAGAAGCACTTTTACCCCAGAGAAAGAGAATTAAAAGCTCATCCAGGGCCCTGTCACTTCAGTAATGTTTTCAGAAATCCAGTCACTTGGGGAAAGTAAAGACCACAGTAAAGAACACCTTCACTTTGAAGAAGGAAACGATGGTTTATATGCCTCTCCAGGCCTCTTCAGGTTCTTGAGGCAGCAAGTTGGAATAATGTTCTCATCTATATACCAAATGATACATGATGCTGCCAGCTTTGCATGGTGCCCAGAATTGGAAAGGACCCTAATACTTGGGTCACAGAGTCTGGCAGATCTTATGGTAGTAGATGCCCATTTGGGGGTAAAAATAATGTGTGGAGTTTATGGCATATTTAATATTATCTTAAGATAGAGCTGATGTGTTAGCAAGACCAGGTCTTCTATAACAAAGAACCATAAAAATCAGCTCCTGGCGTGCTATTGGACACAATTGAGATGACACATCTTATCCTGACACCTCAAGAAATCATGTAATCAGAAAAATGTCCATCTTGACTGGGGTTCTATTAGATTCATCAAATGATAAATTCAGACCCATTAGTAATCCTTAAAAAGAATAGAAGTTGTATATCTAGAATAAAACACAAGCAAACTGTACAACTATGTGACTCAGAGTGCTATGTCATCTTTAAATGTTTTACTGATATCTCTCTCTTCACTCATACTTATAGAAATGCAGATGATTTCGAATGACCAGTTAACAGTAATAAAAACATCAAGTTTGCATTCAAATGGGTTATCCCCACATGTGAGTGCAAGTAAAAAAAAAAAGTATAGCTACCGTACTATAGCTCAACTCAGAAACTGGAGGAAGGGAAACCATCCTAATGGGCAGAACTCTGAATAGTATATCCAGATACACTTAATGGGATGAGAATTCAATAGAATACATATGAATCATGGAGAGTACCAGATAACCTAGCTAGCTAGTGAGAGAACTAGAAAGACAAGTATCGAAAGTATTAAACTTCTGGGAAAGAGTCCTGTGCAGTGTACATTACATATGAAGATACTGCATTACATGTTACCCCCCCCCAGAGAGCATCCTCACAGAAGAGACAATTTATAATAAAGTAGATGCAATGGCTCTGCCATTTGACATCAATGCTTCCCCAATAAGTACATGAGTTGAGTAACCATGGTGACAAAAATTAAGGCAATTCATGGGTCCTTTACAATTGACTGCCATTCACCAAAACGGGACTAGCCACTGTTGCATTCAAGACAAAACAAAGCAAAATAAATCCAGAGCCTCTGAATATGGCACCATCTCTGGAGACCTGCAATCATTTGGGTTCATTCTGAAAGGAATAGACACATACCCAGGTATGGAATTGCCTTTCCTGTCATCAGGACCTTGAACAGTACTACTATCCTAAGGCCTACAGGACACTAATAGAGTGGCAGAGAATCCTGGAATAAGGGACCCACTTAATAGCAAAGTCATATAGCAGTAAGTACATAACCATGAGACTTACTGATCTAATCCATACTGCAACAGTCAGAGCTCCAGTTGATGTAAGGATAGTACAGTTTTGTAAAAATATAGCCAAATTCACAGTCAGAAAAAGATTATTATGGGAGAATAATGGTTATCATCATAGACTGGGTATATAACCCAAATCAATAACCATTATATGGTGCTATATCATAGAAAGGAAAAATACAGGAATCCAGGAACCAAGAGGAAAAGCAAGAATGGTCTCATTTCTGTTGTTTTCAATGATCAAATTTGATGACTTATGTTTCCAGTCCCTGAAATCCTGGACTATGTGGTTTCAGAGGGTCTAATTATCAATGGATGATGCTTTAATCAGGGGACATAGCACGAGTTCCAATGTCTCAATTTATGGTTGCCATCTAGTCGTTTCACCTGTTGTGTTTAAAGACCAGCAGTCAAGGAGCAAGGACAGGAGTCACCACTCTAAACAGGAAGCTTGACCTGAAGATTAAGGAATGGAGGCAGAAGAACTTGGATGGAACTCAGATGACCACTTGGAC
Source organism: Sciurus carolinensis (assembly GCF_902686445.1). NCBI lineage: Eukaryota > Metazoa > Chordata > Mammalia > Rodentia > Sciuridae > Sciurus > Sciurus carolinensis. The sequence goes on from NC_062213.1 coordinate 164,799,169, forward strand.
CCCACACTATTTCCTTGCCAAATGGCAATCAAAGAGCAGGTACAATAACACTGGTCTGAGAAGGGCATCATGATCAGAGGTGTAGGGCCTTGACCAGCACTGGTTCTCTGTTGTTAGGTAAGTCACCAAGGCCAGCAGAAGAACAGGTCAGGAGCAAGGGAAATCTACTTTGGGAGAGGGATGAAGAATAGTGACCTTGTGACCAGATACAGGAGCTACTAACTAACTCAGACTCCCATCAGAAAAGAAACCCAAATGAAACCTAGAGAAGTTTCTTCCAGAACATATCACCTGAGGCACAGTCATCTAAAATGGTACGTGAATTGAACTGCAGTAGATGCCATTTTGCCATCTGGAGCCCCCATTCCAATCTCACTTTAGGACTGAAAACTATTTTGGTGTCCTGGAAAATGTTGGAAGATGATAGCTCTCAGGTGACTCTTATTCCATCTTGCCCTGGGCCGACCAGAGCTGCCTACCCAAGGTCATGCTCACTTTCAGAGACAGCCTTCAGTCAAGGACTGTTTGGCATGGACACAAAAATACCAGGAATTTTGTTTCAACTTAGGACCACTGAAAGGCCATCCCGGATGCACAGTCTCGGTGGGACAGGTTGAGGCCTCTGTTGTTACTGCATCATCACCTGCTTGAACTTTTCCTTCTGCCTATCACTGCTTCCTTCCACTCCCCCAAGGCATTGCTCCTGAGAGGACTCCCTAATAAGTTTCTCCATGAAACTCTCCATCTCTACCTGTTTTCTTGGGAAACTGTCCTGAAACAATTATAAACGTTATGCTCTTTCTGTGCACCTATCATGTTTTATTTATAGAAGAAAACCTTACAATTATAGGATCTGTGTATACTTAAAAATCATCTATTATATATTAATAATAAAATATTGGTAACTGAAGAGCAATGACTACTAACATACATAACATCTAAGAAAGAATATTTGGAATGGTCATTTACATTAAAAGGAAATTATAGTATGCAACTCTTATGGTTTGGATGTGAGGTGTCCCCAAAAGCTCACATGAGAGACAATGCAAGAAGGTCCAGGGGAGAAATGATTAAGTTGTGAGTCTGAACCCAATCAGTGATTTAATCCCCTGATAGGGATTAACTAAGTGGTAACCGAAGTGGTAGGGTGTGACTGGAGGAGGTGGAATTGGGGGCATGGCTTGGGGTATATATTTGTATCTGGCAAGTGGAGACCTCTCTCTCTGCTTTCTGATCACCATGTGAGCTGCTTCCCTTTGTCACACTCTTCCATCATGATGTTCAGCCCTCACCTTGAGCCCCAAGGAATGGAGCCAGCCTTCTATGGATTAAGACCTCTGAAACCATGCATCCCTAAATAAACTTTTCCTCCTTTACAGTCGTTCTGGTGGAATCTTTAAGTCACAGCAGTGAGAAAGCTGAGTAAAACAGCAAAGCTCAACGTTTTTAGAAATTAGATTACCATGAATGATATGCTTTAAGAGCAAATCAGAAATGGACCATGCAGGGATTGCGATTCTGAAATCCAAGGCCACATAGGCACTTCATTCTTCCTAAGGTACTTTCTCAGGGGAGTCCTTAATTGCCTTCAAGGAGCAAAAGCATAAAGTGGTCCAGCCCAGGAAACTATTCATTACCCTTTGGTAATTTCTAACACTATTTCAAACATTACTTCCTACAAGATTGCTGTGTGTCTGGGGATTAAAACATAACTTTATTCTCAACCTGTCTGCAAAAACTCTATGACCACCTCAAATAATATATTCAGAGGATAAATCAGCTTGTCTCATCAGCTCCCTCTTATAAATCAGTTCTTTTGCCCATATTCCATAGATTAGCAAACCCATAATGAAGATTTGTGGACCCATTTAAAACTATATTCTATGAGTCATCTGCATTCCCGATTTGCAGTTTGTCCTGTTGAAGAGGTAGTTAAACTTCTTCAGTCCTTATGACACAGATTCCTAGAATCTATGCCAGATGTACTTACTGAGAATCTCTGGAGGTTAGGACCAGGATTCTACAGTTTAAAAATTCTTCAGGTCTTTGTTATGCATGTTAAATGAAAGAACAATCACTTTGGATGTTTAGTCATGGAAGATGCTGCTTAGGTAGTTAGTCAGCTAATGATTAAACAGAGATTTTCTTAATGTGTAGCATCATTACATTTCCCAGCTCCTGCAGAGGGGCTCTGTGTGTGCTTTGGGACATAGCTCCAATACTCTGGCAAGCATTGTACGACTCTACCTTGGCTGTAGCTCCGGCTTACGCAGAGCTCAAGGCTAGCCAGAGGTAAGAAACTTAGACCTTCTTGGGTCTTTGGAGCATGTACACAACTCTGGACATGCACACGGCTCTGCACATGTTCGTAGCCTTCTATATTCTCAGAAATATGTTGGAGCTTTTCCAAACCATTTATGCCATGTCATTTCCCAATCTTTCCTTTGAAGTTGCTGGTAAACTTTTTGTTTAGCCTAGCTGTTGATATCACCTCAGGCACTGTGATGTTATATTTTTGTTATTGATTGTTTTTTATAAAAACCCTAGAGAAAATATTGTTTTCAAAGAGTAAGTTCTGAGTCAGGACCAAAAGAGAAGACCTCTGTTTGAAGATTTCTGAGAAATTGCCCGAAAGTTCAAAGAATGACTATTGTCGAAATTTTGCATTTGGTGGGAGAGCACCAATCCCAGTCTTCCCGTACAGTGAGGCTGCTACTTCTCCTGGCTACCACGATTATGAAGCTGTTACTTTTCAGGATTATCATGGATCTGGGGAGAAGAAAATAGAAAAAAGCAGGTTAAAGCACCATACAGTTTATTGTTCTTACCAAGATTCAGCTGGTTTTCTTAAAATAAATACTCCTTGAATTGTTGTGAACTTTGAATAATTTCCAAAATTCTCTAAAAAAATAACTTTTATAACTTTTTGGATGATTTTCTCAATACATTATGAAAGAGTAGATTTTCAGAGATCTTTATTCTGACATTCTGGTAGAGTTCTCCCAATGAAAGAAATTTTTAAAGATGTAAACAAATGGAGATATGTACTGTGTTTGTGAACTGAAAGATTAAATATTAACTCTCAGTTCCTCTCAGATTGATCTATAAATTTCATGAAATTTCAATCATATTCTAATCATATTTTAAAAATAGAAACTCATAAATTTATTCTAAAATTTATATGGAACTACTAAGGACCTAAAGTACTCAAAGCAATCTTGAGAAAGAAATCAGAGAACACAAGTAAACTGAGTTTAAGGCTATTTAGCTGCTATAATCAAAATGTTATGGCACTAGCATAAGAAAAAAACCAATGGGTAAAAGAAAAAAAAGGACAAGATATCCAAAAAATGGTAATTTGATTTTGACAACAGAAAAGGATGGTCTTTTCAATAAATTTATACTGGAACCATTAGACAACCAATCAGAAAAAAATGAAATAGATCCTCTGTCTCACACCATTCAGAAAAATTCATTTCAGATGGATTACATAACTTAATTTAAAACTACAATTCACTAGAAGGAAATATAAAGTGACACATTATATTTATATATATAAATATTTATAATTATATCTATATGCAGTGTAAACTAGGAGGTAGGAAGAAGTGCTTTCTAGGCAGACTTCAACAATAATTAAAAAATAAACACATGAGACTATATCAAACAAAGAAAAACAGTCTCATTAAAATATGCCATCAGGAAAGTGAATAGGCATGGCACAAACCGGGAGAAAATATTTACAAAATACATAACTGACAAAGAATTCATATCCAGAATATATAAGGAATTCCTAAATTCAAAAATGAAAAGAATTCCCAATAAAAATTTTGAAAATATTTGAATAGGATTTTTCAAAGGTTGCTATAGAAATAGTGAATGAAAGAGTGACATTAACAACCTGGTGGAAGAGGAGACACGGGAATCTCCCTCTATCTACAGATGTGCCAAATAAACATCTATTCACAGCTCAAGTCTCCATGAAAGAACATCAGGAATGAGTCAAGAGACTCCTACATGCCAGGCAACTGAGAAAGTATTCATATCAAATTAATAGGTAAAGCCTCACTCGGGTATGGACCTGCCCTGGGCCCTGTGTCATATAATTGAAAAGGAATTCCCAACACCCAGCTCCTCCCTGAGGACAGGAGGGTTTGGTCATATATGTAATGCCCTACCTCCAAAGTTCCCCACTATTTGACTCTTAATTCTTCAACTCTGGAACAAAGGAGATGAGGCCTACAAGAGTCTCTCCGGACCATAGAAAAAGGGGCAGTTTTACACCAGCATGCAAGTTCTTCCAGGAACTTCATCTCTTAGGATTTGAATTCAAAGATGCCTGTTTCTCTGTGGCAGAGACTGCCAGCACACTTTCATTGCTGCTGCCGACAGTGGAGTTTGTAATTAGTCTGCATCAGAGAGTTAATGGGCCCAACAAACAGGAGCAGGAGTCAGCTTACTCCAGCAATAATCCTAGGTCCACCAATTCCCCCTGGAAAGAGTTTGTCCACATGTTGAGCACCCTAACTTTTATAGTTCCAACTCAAAGGACTATATCTAAACCTATGAACTCTAAGAGTAGAGGAGACTTGGCTTATGTGAGCCTCCCTAGATCACAGAACAAAGGAATAGCTTTAAGTGGGCCACAGTACTTCCAAGGGCTATACCTCTGAGCACAGTACAGAGAAGTGACTAAAAAGCATAGCTCCTGCTTTTTCCTGGAAGGGATTTATAGCACACTCTTCCAGTGGTGACTTGACAGCCTGGCTTCTAACTTGCATTAGGGAGTTAAAGGGTCAGACAAACAATAAGCCTCTTGCAGCCTGAATGAGAACTTGGTATTTCCCAAGCCTACTCCCCCAGCTTAACCCCTGTGATAAATCCAAGTTTACCCACTCTTCCTGGAAGGTGTCTGTTCATGCAATGAAGGTCACGACTTCTATAGCTCTCCCCCACAGGTCTCTCTCTTTAACCACATAGCTCAGGGAGTTGAAAGGACTCTGCATTCTTGAGTCTCCCTAGACTGAAGAAAATAAAGAGGGGGGCAAACAGTGGTGCTACTTCCAGCACTATTTTCCAAAGATCAGAGGGAGAAATCTAAATGAGAGTGCAGGCATTTGCCACAGATTCTCTTCACAGCTTAGTGCAGAGATGGTAGGAGATAAAAATTTGCTCTTAGTTTCTTCATGAGGACAGAAAAAAACTGGAACATGTATCTAACATTGAAAACTTTCCACTTACATCTAGAAGTCTGCATTATAACTTAGCTATCTCCTGATGCTACAGAAAATGGCACCTCCTAACCTGGTAGATGCCAAAAACAGAGACAGCAGTATGGACAAACACGAAGATTTGAAAGGCATCTTTGAATCCCTGGCCAGAAGAATTGGTGAGATCTTCCTCCCATACAAGTATGACAAGACTGAGAGAGGAATTTTCTTGTGTAATGTGCAGAAACCATCATAAAGAGTCAAGGGAAATGAAGATCAGGAAATATGTTCCAAATAAAAGTACAAAATAAATCTCCAGAAACCAATTCTAGTGAAATGGAGATATATAATTTACCTGACAGACAATTCAAAATAATGGTCATAGTGATGCTCACTGAAGTTAAGAGAGCAATGCAAGAACAAACTAAAATTTCCAGCAAAGAATTAGAAAGTATTAAAAAAAAAAAACACTGAACATTAATTATAGAGTTGAAGAATACAGTACTGAACTGAGAAATGCAGTAAAGAGACTCAACAACAAGTTAGATCAGGCAGGGAAAAATATCAGAGAACTCTAAGACAGGTCACTGGATATGATTCAATCTGAGGAGCAAAAAGCAATAAAGAATAAAGATAAATTAAGGGACTTGTGAAATACCACCAGGCTGAACAATATACATATAATTAATATGTCATAAAAAGAACAGAGAAAACATTAAAAAACAAACAAACAAACAAACAAAAATAACTTGCTAAGCTTGGTGAAGTTAATAGAAATCCAGATCCTGGAAACTCAAAAGACACCAAATAAGATAAATCCAGAGACTCACAGTGAGACACATCTTAATCAAATTGACAAAAGTTAGAGAATTTTAAATGTAGCAACAACAAAAAAAAAGCAACTTGCTTCCTATAAAGGAACTCCTACAAGATTGCTAATGGTTTCTTCAACAGAAATATTGCAGCCAGGAGGAAGTAGATGATATATTCAAAATCTTGAAAGGAAAAACATAAAAACTTCCAACCAGGAATACTGTCCCCAGAAACCCTGTCTTTCAGAAATAAAAGGGAGATACAGACTTTCTCAGACAAGCAAAAGTTGAAGAAGGTTATCTCTGCTAGACCTCCCTTCCAAAATAAAAAACGCGAAAGGCAGTTCTTGAAGCTGAAGGATTAGGATGCTAGTTAGTAAGGTGAAACATATGAAAGTATAAAATTCACTATGAGATCCTACAATATGTACAATCAGAAAAATGAGAAATTACACTTCATTTATGTATGATTCATTGAATGTATAAATGCATTCTACTATCATGGACAACTTAACTTGAACAAATAAAATTTAAAAAAAAAGGGAAAGCACCTGGTCAAATTCAGAACACTTATATTATAATGATAGGGGTAATAAATTTTATCCCAAGTATAAAGTTCAAAAGATGAAGCTATTAAGTAATAATACCTCCAACGATAAGCTACATGTTACAAATTATAAAAAGATGTAATCTGTGATATTAATAGCATCAAACACGGAGGAGTGGGAGTAAAATCACAGTTTGTGTATGTGATCAAAATTAAGTTATCAGCAACTTAAAATCATCTGTTATGTTTTATGTAAACCTCAGGACAACCACAAAACAAAAGCTTAAGATAGACACACAAAAGATAAAAATAGAAGATTCAAAGACTACGCAGAACATCACAAAACCACAAAGGAAAAAGGAAGAAAGGAGCAAGGAATCTACATGATCCAGAAAAGAATTAACGAGATGGCACTAGTAAATTTTTATCGGTCCATGATTATTCTGAATGTGAGTTCAATTCTTCAATTAAAAGGCACAGAGTGGCCTAGTGGATAACAAAATAAGACCCAGCTATGTGTCATGCCTAATACTCACTCCACCTTAAAGACTACTCATAGATGAACAGAGATGTAAAAAGATATTTCACACAAGAGGAAACCAAAGGAGAGCAAAGGTAACTATATTTGTATCAGACAAAATACACATTAGGTCAAAAACTGCAGAAGAAAAGGTAATTATACAATGATAAAGGGGTCAATTCATTAAGGGGACAAAGCAATTGTAAATACCTGTGCATCCAATGACTATGTGAAAAAGAAATTAAGAAAACAATCTTAATTACAATTGCACAAAAATACTTAAGAGTAAGTTTAACTAAGGAGGTGAAATTCTACATAGAGAAAATTTTAAAGTATTGGTTAAAGGAACTGAAAATGACATGAATGAATGGACTAATATCTCCTGTTCATGTATTAGCAGAGTTAATATTGTTAAAATGACCATTCTACTCAAAGTGATCTACCACATAACTATAATCTCTACAAAATTTCCATTTTTATTTCACAAAAAAAGAAAAAAGCAACCCTAAATTTCATATGAAACCACCAAAGACCCTGGATAGCAGAAACACTCTTGAGCAGAGGGAAAGAACTGGAAGCTTTACAGAAACTAACTTAAAATATATCACAAAGCTATAGTGACCGAAACATCATGGCACTAGCATGAAAATAGGCATGTGACTGATGGAAATTGTATGGACAGGCCAGGGATAAATCTGTGCATTTACTGTCAATAAACTTTCAACAAAAGTGCCAAGAGCACACAATGGGGAGAAGAGAGTGTCTTCAATAAAGGATGCTGGAAAAATTGTTCACATGCAGAATGAAATTGGACCCTTGCCACTTATACAAGAGTTAATTCAAAATGGATTGGAATCTTGATCATAAGACCTAGAACTGAGAACTACAGGAAGAAAGCACAAGGGAATACTCCTTGACATTGGTTGGGGCAATGCCTTTTTTGGTTATGACCCCAAAAGCACAGGCAACAAAAGCAAAGACCAGAAAAACGGGATTGCATCAAAAAGCTCCTGCGAAGCAAAGGAAACAATCGACAGAGTGTAGAACCAACTCACGGTGTGGGAGAAATTATTTGCAAATCCTACATGCATAAGGGGCTAATATCCAAAATAGGTAAGAAAATCCAAATACTCAACAAGAAAACAAATAGCCTTATTTTAAAAAATGGGCAAAGGACTTGAATAGATATTTCTCGGTAGAAGGCATTCAAGGACCCAATGTCATATGTTTTAAAATGTTCAACATCACTAATCATCAAAGAAATGCGATTTAAAACCACAATGTGATCTCACCTCACACCAGGTAGAATGGCTATCACCAAAAAGAGAAAAAAAATGGAGGGTAAGTTTAGTCGGTTGTTTCCTCTTCCCCTCAGGCAATAGTTGGCATTCTGCAAGACCTCAGTCTCCCTTCCTGTGGGCAGTGCAGAGCAACCCGCTGCCCAGATCAGACTCTTGGGACCACGGAAGATGTGGTCACCCCAGCGGCTTCAAAGCAGGCTGAATTAGCCACCCTGGGAGTGTGGGAGACTTCACAGCTCACAGGACGGAGGAGTTGGAGGACAGGGACAGGAGCTCTTCTTCCTTCATCAGACTCAGTGGGTCTACCTTCTCTCTTGGTGCCTGCTGAAGTGTTCTAGAAGCTGTGCCCAGCTAGGTAGTGCCCACCTTTTATTTGCTTTCTTTCCTTTTCCCCCTTCTCTTATCTTTCATGCTTGCTTTGCTGAGGTTTGACCTCTGGTAGTGTGGGAGTTTATGTTCCCCACAAAATGGAGCCTGCGGCAAATCAAGTGCTCTTATTTTGTTCATTCTGCAACCACTTAGTTTTTGTTTACTTCTCTATCTTTCTTTAAATTATAAGGACCAGTTCTCTACCACTGTGAATTGGAGTATCTGAATAATCAGCAAAAGGGAAATTGTTACATTATGGCAAAATTATGATATATAACCCAGTAATATTCAGAACATGCAAAATTTTGATACTATTATTTGATAGCATTTTAATTAAAAACTTTCACCTAATGAAAATGGAGAGAGAATTTGCTCTGAAATATTAATAGTGAAAAGACATATATAAGAATGCTCTTAGCAGCATATGTGCAATAGCCAAAAGCTGGAAACAATCCAAAAGTCAAAAAGTAGAGTATTAAATACATTTTGTAAGTCATAAAATTTGATTTGCCAGATAAAATACTAGATGATCCTTTAAATTTCATATAAACATTTTTATTTTAGTACAAACATGTCACAAATGCTGTGTGGGACATAACAACCCTAAAATTATTATTTATCTAAAAATCCAAATTTAACTGGGTAACCTGGGTTTTTATTTGCTCAATCTGTTAACATAACATTCAAAATGGAATACCATACAACAAGGAACATGAACTATAACTACATGGAACATGAATCTATTAAGCAATGTTGAGCATAGGTATGATTCTCTTTATACAGAACTCTCACACCTGCAAAACTCAGCAATGGTTTAGAAATCAAGATAATGGTTACAAGATGGGAGAGGAGAGGGTAGTGATCTACAGAGGGTATGAGGAGAACTTCTTGACTGTGATAATCTCGAACATTGTGGGAGTTGTAAGTATACAAAGATTTCCATTTTGCTTTAATTCACTGAGCTGTAATGTAGGATTTTTGTTATTTCCTGTGTGTGTAAGGTTGGTAGAGGTCACTTTGAATTGAACTTTTTAATGCTTTTCTAACTTCTCTTTTTTCCCCTTTGAATTTCAGAAACTGATTTCCTTTTGTAATCAGAAAACATTAACACAATATTTTGTGGAGCGAGGCAACTTAGTTATCTTTGGCTGAACAAAAAAACATTCTGCCACAAAGTTTGACTGTGAACTCTTTCAGAATTGAGGGGACTTTTTTATATAAATATTTTAAGATGACTTTTTTTTCAACCACCATCTCCTTTTGTTTGCCTCCTGCCTCTTCCCTGGACCTCCATTTTGAGTATTCAGGGGAAAGAAAACGCACCACCTCCTCCGAATGTGCTACCTACATTTTTAGAAGCATCAGGGATGCCTTTGAATATTTGTCAGAAGCAACCTGTCTCAGCATAGATTTAATGCCTGGAACTTTGGCACAACCAAGTTTGAAAGGAGGTCTGACTAGAGTCACCTTGGACAAGTTACTGAAGCCCCCTGAGCTTGAATTCTCACTTTAAACTCATCTAAGCTTCAACCCAAGAAGCGGCACGCTCAGCCCAGGCTGGCAGAGGCAGCCTTCAGTGATTAACATCCCCGCAACTGCTCCCAGGTTCCAGCACAGCACTTTCCCTCCAGCCTTGAACTTTCCGTGGACCGAGGTTTGCCTTTCTTCCTCCTCCTGGCAGCTGGCCTGAGATTGATTTACTCGCAGTTTCTCCTCTCCTTGATTTTAGCAATAAAATACTCTATGAAAATGGGAGACTGATGAAATTATGTAAGTTAAGACGTTCTCTTCCCAAGCCCGCTGGTTCATTCCCAGAGCAACCGGAGCAGAGCGCCTTCAGCTAGACCAGCCCCTTTGTAAGTGTCCTTGGGCAATGAGTGTGAAACTGCCCAAACTGCAGGATGCTTATCTGTTAGGGAAGTAAAATATCTGCTCTGCCCACACCTAATTAGAAGGGCTGATTTCATTATAACACTGTGTCACTTGGCTGCCCTCCAGGGTCTTTCTTCTTTGTGAATGTACTAAGGAGAAAAGGACAAGGGATGTGCTTTATTTCATTTCTCAGGCTCCCATGAAACAGCAAAATGGCAGAGGCAGCAGTTGGAGATGCTGGAGATAATTGCTGTTGAATTCTGGATTGGGTAAGTTGGAGAGTACTGTACAGAAGGCCTGTGTTGGGGCCTCGCTTAAAGCACAAACGGAGTCGCTGTGTGTATCGGGAGGTATGTGTCGTCTCTGTGTATCCTTCGAATTGCATTTTTCAGTGTAAGCAGTAATCCTGCCAAACAATTACAGTGTTTACGGAATCTGATGCAAGCCATCTGTGGAAAAGGCTTTTCTGTTTAGGCTGATACAATATAAAACAGTTGGTGAAGACTTAACAGAATCTCTGGATCTTGGTTTTGGAAGACCGTCTGCCATGTTCTTTGTCGACCGTGCAATGGCAATTCAAGTTGAAAGCCTCCAGGATCCGGCGGAGTTCAACGAATCTGAGCAACAGAGAACCAGCAACTGGGTCAAGTTCAAGCACCTTCCCTCACCTGCAACCTTCTCACCAGTAACAGAATACCAAGACGAGGGCAATGCCCTGGGAAGACAAAGCACTCGGAGTACATATTCTTTTCCCTCTCCTGGAATTCTTTCCTTATAACTAACTTGATATTGCGTGAATACAGTGTAATTCAAAGATCTTTAGTTGAATAGCCCTTCTCCCATTGGAAGTTGATTTTTACTTCTGGAGTGAGCTGTAAGGCCATGATGCTTTACAAATGTTAAAGTTAGAGACTCAGTGTCTTATTTTAGGTCTTCCCAGATGCAGTTTTTGAGTCAAAAATTCCATTTTGTCTCAAGTGGCTTATTGAGGAAGTACAAGAAATACCTGCAGGGGAATTTTTAAAAATCTGAGAATATAGTCGATGAGTACGTTAATAAACTAGCTATTTGCATGGGTGACTGGCGCTGGATCTTAGAAGGAATGGTCTAGGGCACATAGCTTAGGGTGATCCCAGTTGAGAAATGAGGGAGTGGGGGACTCTATATTGTTGGCTAAGGACTGCTACTCAGTGCTACTCGTTCTTCAGCAGCTCCAGCCTGACATGCACAGGGCAGCAGAGCAGATTTCTGGGGCTAGCAGAGAGGCGAACACTGAAAGTTTATGGAACACAATAAAACAGTAAATTCTGAGGAGGGACGGTGGGCACCAACATTGTCTGCCTTACGGTTTCCATGTTAATTTTCAGGAGATAGGAATTCTACTCAGATTGGTGCAAGAGTCCTATTTATGAGGGTCCTAAGAGCAATAAATATAGTTTAAAGGGGTTTGAGATGGGAAGACTAATCCTGAAGCAGTCTTGGTGAGTAACCTTTTTATTTTCTTAAATAGTATACTTAACTGCTATGGCCTGCAAATAAAGAGAAGGAACCTGATGAAGATTTGGTGGGAGACCCAGTTTGCCCCCTTAAAGCTAGGCCTGTGTTCCCCTTAATTCCATATGGATATTATGAAGGTTTTTTTTTTTTTAATTAAGTTGCTTCTTTAAGATCATACAACCAATAAGTGCTAAAGCTAATCTTCAAACCCAAGTCCATCTGATATGAAACCCATGTATAATTACTGTTTATGGAATACCATGCCCTAGTGCAAGTGGTTTTCAACCATGGTGGAGGTGTGCATGGTGATTTTGCTCCTCAAGGGACATTTGATAATACCAGTGATCTATTTGGTTGGCACAAATTGGAGAAAAATTACTGACTCTAGTGGGTAGAGGCCAGAGATGCTGCTAAACAGTCAAAGCAAGGACAACCTGCTATCACAAAAAAAAAAAAAAAAAAAAATCATCTGACCCAAAATGTCAAAGGTGTCAGGGCACAAATTCTGATTGAACTCTTTATAAGCAGTGTGACTTAGGGACCCCAAAGTCCATTTCCTCATTTGTCACAAAAAGGAGTTATAAATCATCTAATTTCTAGTAATTGGTTCTCATACTTTACATGATTTCAGAGAGAACATGAAAATGTAGAATCCTGAGATGTACAAATTCTGATTAATTTGGAGAAGAACCTCCAAAGAACAAGACCCCCAGGTATTTGAAGAAGATCATACTTTGAGAAACTTCATTCTAGGCTAGTTCCGATGTTGAAAACTGTGGTTATAATTTTAAATGCTTAACATATTTAAAGAGTCCCCAAAAGGAAGCTGTTATCATGACCACTTTAGCTGACTTCATCAGTGGAAAAACGCAGCCAAGAAGTCAGACCATCCAGAATAACCAGACATCCAAAAGCTGACAGGCAGACATCATATGCAAGAATATGGAAACACCTGGTGGCTATAAGAGAGTTAATGCCCTATCCTGATAAATGGTTTTGTTACATGGTAGGCTATGAGACTTCAGCTGCTATGTGAAATCTTAGTTAATGCTGTCTATAAAATACTGGGAATACAGTGCATACAGAGCAAGATTGATTTATTTCCATATCCCCAAAGCATATCATCAATGTCTGTCATAGTCAGGATTTAACAAATCTGTTGACTAGATGGAGTGACAGTGCAGTAAAGGAGCAGTGATATTCCAGTCTGACAGCTGCTTCGATTTGCCAGATTTGGAAGTTGGGATAGGGAAACGTCAAGCTTAGTTGACTGACAGTCCTCTTAAGGTAATCCCAAACCCTTCATGTTACAAAGATATGGTGGAGTCAAATGCTAGGGCCTCACCCAAATCTTTCTTGGGCCAGCACATCCATTATCCGGTTGATTTGAACTTGAGCTGCTATTGGCCCAGATGCACACTTCTCCAGAAAATTGCCCTTAGCTATTGGAATCCACCTCATCTTTAAATGCTGCCCCTAGTAGTAGCCTAAGACCAAGGGCTGACTGATGTCAGAATACAAAAGCATGGATCTCTTGCCTCAGAGTGGGACAATTCTGTGGTGCCATTCACAACACCATTATGAAATAGGTGAAATAGACTTCTTTTCCTGCCCTAACCAGCTCCCTTTCCTTTTTACAGAAATTTTTACTGAAAATACAACCTCAATAAGTTACTTGCACAAGACTGATGGACTTGGGAAACCTGACCTTGTACCAGGAGTAAAAGCTAAATTCACGTGTGCATTGAACTCACTGAATATACAATATAATATACCACCCAGAAACTGTTGACCTGGTAGAGGAGGATCTACTAGTAGGATCTACTCTTTGATCTTAAAGATGCAGCTAAAATTCCAGCTCAAGATGATACTTGTAAACAGGAGGTACTCTCCTTCTCAATGAAGCATTCACTTTGAACCAACAGCCATATGATAGTGGGTTCTTACTAGTATATGCATACATCTGGGAACCAGAAGAAAGAAGTAGGGCTATTCATCTCTCCATCATTTTCAATGACCTACTCAGGAATCTGTGACTTTTTGCAACTTTAGACTTTGTGAATCCAGAGGAAACTTCCCATATGGAATATTTCCACTAAGAAACACAGTGAGACTCCTACTAATCTTAGCACTATGGCAGCTGCTGATCACTTTGGATTCCTTGTGTCCATAGAGCAACAGGAAAAGAAATGAGTTACCATGCTAGAAGATACTATTGTTCTTGGTCCTGCTCATCATGAAGATCTAGAACTACTGCTTCATGATAAAGGCAGAGAGGGGTAGCTGTGAAACCCAGATAATACACTGCAGTATCTTTTGATACTGCTATTATCATTGTCACTGTACTTGGCCAAGTATAGCAACCATTGCCTGATAAGAGTATAGTAACCAGAATCCAGAGTTCTTCAGAGAGAGGCAGGTCACCCATCAGTCACACCCACTTAGACTAGTACAAGCACTTAGCCAAGGAGGAGAATCTAAAATGGGTGGAAGAAAAGAGAGATAATTAACATTTATTGTGACTTTTGTATCAGCCTAAGCAGTGGGGCTCTTGTTCATCCCACCAATATTCCTCTTATAATTTTCTCCAGAATTTACCATCAGCTAGAATCCTGGAGATGTTGTGCCTGGATTGAATAAACTTGATATGAGAATAAAGTAGAGCTGAGTGGTGGACTTCAATAAATGGTAACGGTGGCTCACTCAGATCTTCTTTACTGGTACAAACACCTTTTAACTACAGTGAGTGTCTGCTGCCTGGAGTCTATAGCAGCCCCCTTCTCCAGAGAATTGTCATCTCTTCCAGAAACACTTGTGGGCTTATACTCACCTTCCTTATGGCAACTACTGTGGTTTAGACTTGGTTTGAATGTGTCCCCTGAGGGTTCATGTGCTGGAAACTTGGTCCCCAGTACAGTGATATGAGAAATGGGAGTTAGTGGGAGGTAATTAGGTCATTAAGGAGAATTATCTTCAGAAGAAATTAATGCTGGTCTCTCAAAGTAAGTTCTCTGAGAGCAAGTTGTTCCAAAAAGAGCAAGACTGGTCATTCCCTGCCCTCTGATTTCCTGTCTTATCATGTGATACGTTCTGCATGCGGCCAGTTTCCCTTCCCTTCCTTTTTTTTGGACATGTTCTGGCCCAGCCAATGGGGCCCTCATTATAGAATAAACTGACGAGGCTAACCTTGTACTGTCATTCTGCTAAACTATGAACTAATTCTTTTTCTTATAAATACTCAGCCCCAGGTATTTTGTTATAGCAACACAGAACACCAAAACAGCAGTCTATAATCAATAAGGGATACCATACACATAAGACAAAAACACAATTGCTTTGCTCTGAGACGGGCCAAATCTGTTATGGCATTCATACTCCAGTGTTCTTCCTAGAATGAATCTGAAATTTAACTTCAATTAACATCACATCTCTTCTGGACTTCTGCTCTAACCTGCTTCCCACACTCCCTTACTGGTTTCTCCTTTGGGCAATCCCTCACTAAGTTCTTTTCACAAGAATTTCTCTCTCTGGTTCTGCTTCTAAGGAACCCAGCCTAAGACAAGGCCCCTTATTCCAAATAATATTGAGATCATCTATTCCTCTGTCCCCCTTTTCCTCTGTAGAAGAAGAATCTGACTTTTCATTTGCCAAATCATGAAACTGAGATCTCGAGAGTTTTAAGTGAATTACCCAAAAACATTTAGGGAGAAGAAAGCTAATCTTGAACCTGGATCAAATTCTAAAGGCCTCTTTACTTTTCACTGCAGAATCCCTGCTGGTTGCTCAGGTGAGCTATTAAAAGCCCAGAAACTTGTACTTTCCTACATGATCTCACCACCCTCTTATCTGGCCTAGCTGGAGAAGTGTAAGTCTGGTCAAGAAGGTAGCATTAGAAAATCACCAGCGGTGTCTTGCATGGTCACAGGAAACTAGAAGCACCACTCTGGAGACATGTATCTGTTCAGGCCCAGTCTATCTGTAATTTTAACCTAGCATTTTCTCTTACAGTTAGGCCATTGAAGCTGGTGCTTAGATATTTTTAGTTGTCTTTCATTTTCAAAGATGGTATGAAGTTTGTTTCCTCATATATGTTGACCATTTCCTTAGAAAGCTGATTTGGATCTGTTTTGCCAGTCATGGTTTCCTTTGCTCCTCTAACTCTGGAGCTAGTCAAAGTGACATCTCTCAAAGTACCATGTTCATTTGGATTTATCTTCTCTTATCTTCTTAAGTGAAATGGGAAGTATTCAATAGATGAAGATTATGGAGACAGAGCCTAGTACTAATGGGACTGAGTAATTCTGCAGTAAGGATCCATGTTGATGACCACTTTATTCTGCAACAAATCCAATTTTCAAGTAGGATTTAGGCCCTATATGGTAGATCTCAGAGTCAAAGGGACTATACTTCATGTGCATGAGGCAGCTCTAGACCTGAGAGACCCTACAGTAGTTTGAGACAGAAGAAGGTATTTACAATATCATATTTTGCAATCAATGCAAGTATATAACTCAAAGAATTTATGAATGTTCATTGCTGTCCACTCATAGCAGATTTGTTGTATTGGATATACAGTGTATGAAACTTGGTGTTGGATTCTTTGACACCATCTGCTTCCTGGACTTGTAGCATCTTGATCTCCTCAGCTTGACCAACAGCCCTGGAACCCACCTGAGGCCAACCAATCACCTGTCCAGGAAGGTCAGCTTTGCTCCCCATAGCCAGTCTGATCATCTGTATGCCTAGAGTTTTTTTTACTCCACCTGACACTTCTAGTCTAAGATGAAACATCACTTCTCAAGGGATGGGATCTGGAAGCCCAAGAAGATTTTCTCTGAAAAAAAAAAAAAAAATGAGCCAGATGATAAAACTCCTGTAAGGTAAAGTTTGACTAGAAGAAAACAGGAAATGGAAGGTAGCAGAAAAAATAAAAATCTTATTTACCATGCACTATTCTCAGATACAATTTTTCTTTGTACCTTCCCCGGAAAGATGCCACCATGCAAACATCTGCTAAGCAGTATGCTATGTCTCTTCACAGTTTACCATAAAACAGCTGCCTGCATGACCCATCTGCAATGACAATATCACCTGAAACTTTTCCATAGAACTACTCTGGGTTGCTACCACTCAAAGACTTCATTAGGCTCATCTTCTGATCTAATTATTAGAAGACAGTAAATACTAGGTGAACAAAATTAATCCCCTCCCTGTTACACTACGGAGTTCCTCTTCATGTTAAAGATCAGCTGAAAGACAAAAATTCAGATCATTACAATTACGTCCTTTAGAAGACTAAGAAAATAATTTTTAATCACATGTTGTCAGGTTCTTCAGAAAAACAGAACCAATAGGAGATAAATGGAAGGATGGATAGAAGAGAGAAGCCATATTAGGAGATTCAGTTCACATGATTATGGAGGCTGCTGAAATCTGAAGAACTAGAGAAACCTGGTTCAGTCCAAATAGAAGACCTGAGAACCAAAGAAGCCAATGGTGAGACTCTTAGGCCAAGACTGAAGATTTGAGATCCCCAGGAGCCACAGATGCCAAATCCCAGAATCTGAAGACTGAGTAATCTGGAGTTCTAATGTTCAAGGGTAGGAGAAGAGCATACCATTCAGTAAGAAAGTACCAGAGTTCACCCTTTTCTGCCCCTTCCTTAAATCCTGGTCTCCAGTTGTTGGATGGTGTCCAGCCACACAGAGGGTGCATCTTCCCCATCCAGTCCTTCAGGTATATGTTAATCTTCTCTGGAAACATAGACTACAAGTCCACCCCTTGTCACCTAGCACCTTAGTACATGTCTCCTTATACCATACTTAACCTACACAGATAATATCAAAGTGATAATTCCCTCTACCAACATACAAAGGCAGCAGTATGCAGGGACCTGCCTCCAACCCTGCTTTTGCAGTGGGTCCCTGGGTACCAGCCCTTAGGCTCAGTCAGGGGCCACAGCTACAATGTCAATGAGTCAATGTGTTGTTGCCTGTATGAAGGCAGAAAATGAGGTGGACCCAATTGTGTCCTGTGATGTGTGGTTTGTCCCTCCCCAGCCATCTGTGTTAAGAGTTTAACTCTTCCAGTAGAATATTGGTAGCATTTCAGTTGTAAAGGGCCACCAGCTCCGTGCCTGAAGCCAAGTCAGGCCAACTCTGCAGGCTTCAGTCCCCAGTGCACAGGCAGTTTCCTCATCTCTAAAATGGGACATGTTACTCGCCAGCATGGGTCCATGGGTGCCTTCATTCTAAGCACAGGTGTCCAGGCTAAGTGGTCCCTCTGGAAGCCCCCAGACCATGGACCCCACCACCCTCACCTCTCCCCCGGCATCTACATCTTCCTCACCACCAGGCCACCCACTTCTCCCTAAAGCAATATAAATTTGACCACAGCTGATTTAGCAGAAACATTTGCTTAATCCTGTTAGCGTCTCACTAATGTATGGTCCAATGATATACAACGGGGCCAAGATTTCCAGGTGCTTCTGATCATAGGTTGTTGATATTTTCCAGTGGCTTTAAGCCCATGTAACAACATGAGCAGGAGAGCTGAATGAGAGCACTCCGCATACTGCTTCATTGGTCATCGAAATCTGTGACAATTTAAAGGAGTAAAAATTGATTTAGAGTTCAGATAGTCAGGGGATTCCTCTTTTCCTTCTTTGTTACAGATTTGGAAAGTTTGAAAAATCTTTTGTAAGATTTTCTGTTAATTAGCATTTTTTCCCAGAAAAGAAGCAAATAAGAGTAATATAGCAGAAACTTCTGCAATTATAGGGTCTGTGACAATGATTACACTTTGGAATAAAACTGAGCAAGCATTTGCAATGCCTAGAATGGTACACTGTGTAGAAATGTTTAAAGATAATTAGACGAAGGACCATCAATATTCTAAACTAGTTTAGAGGGATATCAGGGGAGAGGGAAAAAGACACAGAATACTATCAGAGTATGACTTCTGCCAATGCCCATCATCCAGACCTCCTAACTCTTCACCCTGAGTGGGTCATTCACCCACCTCTCACCAGACTCACTCTGTCTACTTAGTTACTATTCATCCTTATGAGCTCTGTTTCATTGCCACTTATTTGGGAAATTTGCACCAGCCCAGATTAAATGCATTTATGATATACCTCTCTATAGCACAATCAGCTCTCTGTATTCATGGGTTTTGCATTCTTGGATTCAACCACCTAATTGTAGAAAATTCCAAAGGCAAAATTTGAATTTGCCAATTGCCAAGTACTGTGCTGCATCCACTCAAATGAAGGAATGTATAGGCATTTTACTAAGTATTGTAAGTAATCTAGAGATGATTTAATGTATAACAGTAGAGATGATTTTAAGTATTCTGATGTCCAGAGAGTATTTGTTCCAGGACCTCCAGAGATATCAAAATCTGCAGATGCTCAAGTCCCTTGCATAAAATGGCATAGTATTTGCATGTAACCTACACACATGCTTTTGTATATTTTAAATCACCTCTATTATTTATAATATTTAATGCTATATAAGCATTTTTCTACTATATTGTTCTACTACATAGTTAGGGAATAAAACAAGAAAAAAGTCTTTGGTTAAATACAACCTTCTGTATCTGCTGGTTCTGCATCCTCAAATTCAGCCAACTACAATTTTTCAATCCAAAGGTGACTGAATCCATGAATGTAGAACCCCCAGATACAGAGAACCCACTGTATACAGAAGACTGTGTGTAGGTTACGTGCAAATGCTGTCATTTAATAGCAGAGAATTGGACATATTTGAACTTTGGTATCCATGGCGGCCTCGGAACCAATCCCACTTGGACATGGAGGTATATTTGTACTGATCCCTGTCCTTTTCTTACATTTATTAGTTAAATATGAGACATTTAAATTTTGTAAAATCATCTTACATTTGTTAGCTACAAATTGTCTTCTAAGCCAGTCTTTAAACTCCTGGAGGGCAAGGGTTGCTTTTCTACCACGTCAAGAGCCACAACAAATAAGAGCTCAGTGGCTTTCTGAATTAATGAGTTTCTGCTCTGGGCTTATACTTTCCCAGTTTTGTAAAGAGTGCTAGAGATACTTAAGAAACTACCCAGCGCTAATGTGATGGTTTTTCAAACCACAGAAAAGACATCCATCTGCTCTAGGGCATACCAACTTTGTACTTACAAAAGATGTTTTGGAAAATCTGAAATTTATGAGTAAAACTAATACACAACCATCACTTTAATTTCTCACAAGAGCACTTCAAGCATCAGATTCCCAAAGATCGGGGACTTGCTAATTGAACCCATTCTAGGGTTGTGTTGGTTATGTGTGCTCATCTATACCACATTGGCTTTAAAATATCACTCTATGCAAGATGTTGCATGAACACTGATAGAAATGGGTTTACTATTCTGATTCTTCTAAACCCCAAGTATGTTCAAATGAACCTCAGATTAGAATCTTGAATGATTGTTTTCTTAGTTTCTCTAAACTTTTTTTTTTCTTCTGGCGTGTCAGTGACTAATAAATTGCAGCAAAGCTTGAGTTTATACTAGCTCATAGGTGATTACACTGGACAAGTAGTTTTCCCAAACCCTAAAGCCCCTTGGAAAATGAAATAACCCACATATGGAAGGAATCAGCCAGCAAAGGGGCCCCTACCTACCTGCATTCTCTAGCTGCTGAAATCGTGTTTTGATAAGATAAGAGGAAACAGGGCAAGAGGGAACAGAAAGACTCCTAGAAACTGGAAACTGGAACCCTTGCTGCTGTTAAATCTGCACTGAATAGGTCAGCCAGGCCTGAGAGGCTGTCCTGCAGGAATGCTGGGTTTGGCCCTGACCTAAATTTTTAGTCTTCATCCTATCCTTACCCTTGATCACCCTTTATCTCATACCATCATATTATTCCAGAAACCATGTACTTCAGAAGTTCCAGGAGAATATCAGTATTGATGGTTTGGGCCTGATATGGTCATGACTGCCTGAATTCTCATTAAACAAAGTGTTTTGATTTTTACCTTATGCATCAAGGTCCCTAAATCACACCCCCAGGGTAGGAGCTAAAATTCTAAAAAGCTGATAGAGACCAGAAATTAGCAGAAATGAGTAAAGCCAACCCAGTGCAATGGGTGGGTCATTATTAAAGCCTGTCAATCATTGCCAGGAGGAAAGCAGGACCAATGTTTCAGATCTTGCTGTGACTTGAAGATGGGTTATCCCCACCAAAGCCTATGTTGAAGTTTAATTCCTTAACACAGCAGTATCAGCAAGTAGAATCTTTAAGAGATTATTAGGTTATATGGGCTTCTGCAAGAGTTAGTGCTGTCCTACAAGAGTTCTAGCCCTCTTGGGACTGGATTAATACTCAGAAGAGAATAGCCGGGTGTGTCCCTGAACATCACTTCCACAGGTGCTCTGGTGTGTGCACACCCCCTCTTGCCATGTGACACCTGGCACTGCCTTTGGACTCTGACAGCGAGAAGCTCTTCTCTGTCCCCTCTACCTTGCCCAGAACTGTGGGCTACGGTAAACCTCTGTGATGGTTAATTTGAATTGTCAACTTGATTTGGCTTAAGGGATGTAAATGATTAAGAGTCTTCTGGTGTGTCAATGGGGGCATGTCTAGGAATGATTAGCATGTGGGAGAGTGAATTGAAGGGAAGACCCTCCCTAAGCATGGGCAGTACCATCTAATAGGATTGTGGCTTAGATGGAATATAGGTTGGAAGAGCAAGGAAGCAGCAGCAGATGCAAGTTCAATTCTTTTTGAATAGTTTCTTGATTGCTGTGGCAATTGCCTGAGTTTATCAGACTCTCACTATTTTACTCTTTGAAATAAGACTCTGTCTGTGATTCTCCAGGGAGTTTCCAGAAACCTTTGGTCTCAGACTAGGGTGGCACTGTTGATCCATCTTGTTCTGAGGCTTCAACCTCTTGGACTGCATAGCTATTGGTTCCTCCTGCTCTCCAACCTGAAGATGGCCATTGTGGACTATCCAGCTTCTGGTGATGTAAGCCAACCTAATAAATATCCTTCTTATAATCATACTTCCTGTTGATTCTGTTCCTCTAGAGAACCTGACTAATACAGAAATTGGTACCAGGAGTGGGGTCGTTGCTGTGACTAACCACACCTTATATAGTTCAAATTTTTTGATCCTTTACTCGCAGCAGTGAAAAAGCCGACTAATACAACCTCTTTTTTTTAATAACTCACCCAGTCTATGGTATTGTGTTACTAGCAACAAAAAATTGACCAAAATGCCATACAACTAGATTTTCTTGTGAAGTATTCTTGTTTTTTAATATATTTACAACTAACTTGACTTTAAAAAGCATGAGTCTGCCAAGAAACAAACAAGCAAAAGAAAACAAAAAACCTATTTGTCTATAGGTTTCATGAGACCTATTTTCAGATTGTTTCAACCTTTCCTACACTCTCTGTGTTTTATCCCTGTCTGTGAATGCCCCACAAATGTCATTTAATCTATTGTGAAATAGCTGGTCCTGTGTCCATTTTATCTTGTGCCTGATTTAATCTCATGTCTTTGTGTTCCTTGTGACCCCGGGAGCAATGGGCTATGCCAGATACATTACACCGCAGAGCCTAGGTGTGTGCAGATTGTGCCATCTAGGCTTGTGTAAATACACTCTGTGATGCTCACACAACAAGGTGGCCTAGAGGAGTGTTTCTCCAAACATATCCCCATATTAAGTGACACTTGGCTATACTCAGGCTGATGTCATGCTTGATAATATGGTATGAGAGCCCTCCATTGTTTAGCAAAAGTACACTGCTGCACAGTCAGCATTTGGGGGAGTGAAATACCAGTGGTTTCCAGGGTGAGTATGATGCAATGTGGGCAAAGGTCAACATATGTGACAGCCAGGTGTCAATGAAAGGGTGTCATTTGTTAGAATCAGGAATGCCTAACCTCTGAAACCAGGAAGAATATAAACCTCCCCAGAATGCTGCTACTCAAGAAGCCCAAGGAGCTTAGAAGGACAGTGAGCTTCTCATTTTGCGAGATAGGAGTTTGGACTAAATATATTTATATCTCAAAGAGCAGGAAAACTCATCTTATGCCCACTTTGTATCTGAGAACACACACACACACACACACACACACACACACACACAAGTAAATAAATAAAATAATAAAGGACTACCTCTCTCTCGAACAGGCAAAATTAATTGCTCCAGCATGTATGTGTTCCCACCGCACTTGGTTATAGCTTGCATTATATTGGAAGTATATATACTGGTAGGAAAAGAGGGCATCCTAACTCCCGTATCTTAACACACATCCCAACAACATATACCCAGATGCTTGTTTAAGGTATTGTAGAATCCCACTACTTCCAAATTAATAGCGGTTTATATTGTGCCTGTTTCCATTAGTTCTGTTTACACGTTGCATCCTTTTGTAATTCTGAGTTTAATTTCCCAGAAGGTACTAATTTTATTGCTTCCAAAGCAGTCAATTATTTTTCTGCTTATGACATTTAGCGTTTCAATTTTCCTTCAGACTCCTTTGCAAACAACTGCTTGGGATCTGCACTCAGTAACATAAATCCAAATTAATTTGCACAGTTTTGCTTGACTGGGTTTTTTTTCCCTCAAAGTTACGCTCCATGAAAAATTCTAACCAGGTGAGCCTTGGCAAAGCAGCTGTTTCTCCCACAGCTTGTAGGGCAGGATCATCAAGCCATGAGCTAAGAGGAGGCAGGTGATCACTTTGCCTTTTGGGGGTCTTTGTCTAATATTGACTTTAATTATGAAGGCCAAATGTTTGTTTTCTTATGAGCTCCATTTCTGCCCCTTGGTTATTGATACAGTTGGAATATGAAACATGTTTCCTTTTTTCCTGGGGGTGGATGGGTAAGTTTATATTATAGTAATACATTCTGAGTGTCAGCACTTGTGAACTCCGATCCTGTGTCTGTCTTCTGCGAACTTCTAACTAAATGTCCTCCATGTCCTAATCAATGTATTTAGGTTTTTACTATATTACATAAGCTCTCTAAAAAATATATTAAGGATATGCCACCTGTTTTGGTAAACATCTTATAAATATGTACTAAAACCTTTGTTTAGTCATTTAACTTTGGGACCAGCACATAGAAGAAGTTGACTTAATCTGTCAAGTGCTAAGAACACAATGAAAAACAAAAGCCCTGGCTCCCAAAGACTATAACCTTAGCAAGGGGGCAATGGTCACAGGCAACATCAGGCTTTAACAATGATTAGGCCATTGCAATGGAGGGTCCTAAGTGCTGCCGTAGGTGAAAGCAGTTGGTAGTAGGACCCAGAAATTCCACAGCTAGGACTCTCTCCCGAGGACTTCTGAGCTGCAGACAATACTTACACTGAGATCGATGGTTCACACAGCGAACATGACTCTCAGCAGACCTCATACGGTTCATGCCATGCATTGTTCAATGGTAGAAAAATGGTGGATATGGTGGGAAAGTTATAATCAGCCAATTCATTATTATTATATAGAAAACATAATGTAAGTGTTAGTAATTCTGTGCCAGGCAGAGTTCAAAGCACTTCATCTGAGCTAACATAGTAATCCTCTCAATAACACTATGAGGCTTATTACTATTATCGCTATTTTATAGATAAGAAAACTGACATCAAAAAGCTGAATGGCTTGTTCAACGTTACTTAACTGGCCATAGTTTGACAGGCAGTGTGGCTGTAGCGCCTGCCTTATGTTACAACCATTAAAAATGTTTATACGCTTTATAACGATAGGGAGAAGGGCTTATGATAATTTTGCAGAGTTGGATACATGCTGCTTATCTTAGCCTGTCCTCCTAGAAAGCATAGCCTAAGATAAGGGCTTGCTAGCATGCAGTTTATTGGGTGAAGTTATTCTGGGAAAGAGAAGTGGTGGATGGAAAGTAAGAAAGGACAGGCAGGGAATTGCAAGGATGCATTATCCTGCTTTCCATCACTGAATGACAGGGGCTCAATCCCACTGGCACCTTGGAGGAGCTGTATAGAATGTGCCTCAGGATTATCCACTCAAAGGATGGAAGAGGAGAGCAAATACATCCAGGGGCTCTACTTCTCATGGGTGAAAGCTCTCCCACAGTGTTAAACCCCCATGTCCAGGTCCGCACAAGCCTGAGGACTGAGTGAGTACCCCCAGATCAGAGAAGATCTGGGGCAGAAAGCAGGAAGCATGTGTTTAGAGCTGTTGTCCATGCGAAGCTGGTGCCGCGGTGACAGCCGGAGAGAAAGGTGCAGCGAGCCAAGCCCATTTTGGCCTCTACGAAGCATGCCACTCACTGAACCCATGAGTTTTGCAAGAGAGAAAGGGTTTATTTACAAGGTGTCTGAGTGTGGAGGGGAGACAAAAGTTTCAAATCGACCTACCTGAAGATATGGTTTGGGTAGAGAAGCAGAATGGCTTAAGGAAGGTGATGGGAGGTGGAGTAATCCGTGGTCTATGAATGCATAATCAGGATGCATTCACAGAAAATGGCATGACTGAGGTGTAGGTATTGGTCCTCCGATGTCAAAGAGTCACCTGCTGGGCACCTGCCTGGGCCCAAGTGAAGAATCAGTGGTTTCAACTAAAAGTGCTTTCAGGTTCCTGAGCAGTAACAGGCAATCATAATCATTATAATCCATAAGTCATAGGTGTTATCCACAGGAGAGCTAAGGGGAGACTAAAAATACACAATTCAGCTCTGTCTTCTTCTGAATTAGTGATATTTAAAGCCAACCAAAAGTAAGTAACAAAGGGAATTTTTACTTTCAGAGAAGTACAAATTACAAAGTATTGGCTAGTATAAATGAGATGTGGCCGGCTGTGTTTGTTGGCTGATAATTACCGAAGTTAAGCTCCTGTCCTTCACAGGAGTCTTGGAGACTGAGGTCTTACTCCTTTGATGGTGACATTTTTAGGAATGACTCTCAGATCCTTGAGAGATGCTTATGAGTTATGAGTTGCAAAAGATGCATGTTTACAATTGTAAGTCCTTCTTTCCATAAATACTCAGGAGACAATGGTGACCTAGGAGCAAAGCCTTAGTTTTAATCGTCAAGAGGACAGCGGCAAGAACAGGAGATGTCTGATGCATTCTGTCCTTTCCACCAGTCATCACTGTTTCTACCCCACCACAGCAATCCCTATAAGACTTAGGGCAGGCAGGTAGGGGATTGGTGGATCCAGCTCTAGTCCCCATAACCGCAGGCAGTCCCCAGGTCTAAAAGACAGTTGGCAACTCCATTGCCCATCTTGGATTTCCCTCACACTCAGCTTGCATTTGACAGACTCGGGTGCTAGCCTATGGGAAGGAGCTGGATCCTAACTACCTAAAGACCTAGGCCCATCTCAGAAGTGAAGCAGGGGTCCCCTGGGGAGGCTGTGGGATTCCCCACTAGGGCAGATAAACTAAGGTAGGGATGACCTTCCCCTCCATGGTGGGCACTCAACTGGAGACTCGTCCACTTCTGGACTGTGTATAAGCGAGAGAGGTCCTTTTCTTATTCTTTGGGGACCACACAGAAGTACAGCACATGCTCTCATTGATCTTCTCATATCCTGGAACTTTACAGTGCACCTCAGCAAGATACCACCTGCTGGTTCTGCCCGGTTGAGCCCTGGTGATTTTACCCTGATTAGACTTGTGTTGCCAAAGTTTTCCTTTTACAGTTATAATGGGCATGGAATCTCCAAGAGAGGTGCCTGTGTGTCCCTGAGTGTGTCCTACAACAAGGGGGACTGGTAAGAGTGAAAGAGGTATTAATGCCACTCAAGGGTACTCTAAAAATAGTTAAAATGGCACATTTTAAGTTATGTACCACAACAAAAAACATTGAAAAGAATATAAAGGGTAGCCAACATTATTTTTTTATGCAGTTTAATTCATTTTTTGCTTAACATTTAAATAATGTCTTCTTTTATTTCTTAGGTACACACACACATAAATACTATTATTGTGTTTACTTCTAGATATTGTCAATATAAGAAGGTTTTACTTTCTTCCTTGCATTTCTATATATTTTCCAAACTTTCCTTAGTGTTTCCGCCATAAGAATAATAATCACCTTTTGTAATTTTGAAATCATTTGAAGGAAAACATTAGGCCTTTCAAAGTACCCCTTAACCTTTATAACCTAAAAACATTATAGTGTTCTAACTAACCCTTTCCTACAATGCAGATTTCAGGTGAAGCATTCTGGAAAGGGGTCAAAGGTAAGGAGGAAAACAGATTTGTGTGTCCTAACTGTAGGGGTTTGGATCACACCTCAACCAGGACCTGCCCTCTCTTGCTATCTGACCCACGCAGGACTCACCTCATTGCCCTGATCGTGAATGCTGGTCTGCACGCAGGGGGACTTGCAGAGATGAGGAGCAGAGGCAATCGAGGGCTTGCCCTGCCTGTGCCTCCCTCAGTTGTACACCCTGCCCCCAGCTTCTTGCTTCTGCCCTGAGGCTGTTTTACAGTTAAGGAGCAAACCTCCATTAGAACAGCTTCCTCAGCTGAACAACCTAGAAGCACCGGGGAGCTAAGGCTGCAGGGGGCCATCTGTGACCTGTAGGAAATGGTAACAAATACTTCCCTTCAGACAGACAGCGGGGAAACACAACAGCTTCATTCAGCCTCTCCAACTATGTCCAGCAAGACCAAGTGTCAGCTCACTACCAAACTGTGGCAGCTCAGAACCCAGGGTCTCATTGACTCCCTTCTCCCCTTCCTCACCCATTTCCCCTCGCTCATGCTTCCCTGGGGTTTCATCCTCCAGCAAAGTGTTCGTACACAAACTTTAGACTCAGACTAGTGGTCTAAAGTTTCTAGGCAAACTTAGTTAAAACTCAACCCAGACATCCTTTAGACCCTGTGTGTTACTCTAAGCAAATCACTTAAACCTCGGAGTTACTTTTTATGTAAAATGAAGCTAACAGAGCTTAAAGCATGAACACGATGGTTATACCAAGTAATGGCTGAATGTTTGTGTAGTGTAAAAAGGGCCCAGTGTATTTCCTGACATAAATAATACTCAACAAAAATTAATCTTTTCATTTTGCCCTAGGCTATCACACTGTGTTGACTCTGCTTGGGTGGCTGGTAACCTGTAACAGAAGAGGAAATTTAGTGAAGTGAATGAAAACAAAAATTGTCAGTAGAGAAGAGAGTAGGAGAGGATGTTGGTGAGTTCTGTGGCTCAGATTCATATGACCTAGGGAAGCAACCATGTAGCACACTATGATATGCGCCTGACCACAAGAATCCAAGTGCTGTTAGGCAGAAGTCAGGTTGTTTGGATTTTCTGGAAGGGGAGCTGTGTTTTTCTTTATAGAGCCAAGACAAGAGCAGGGTTTCTTTTCTCATCAACATTGTTTCCCACATGTATTTAAGTCATCTCCCCCAACCTTCCCAATTTCACAAACTCTTACCCAAGGTAAGAAGGGAAGCCACCCAATATTCTGTGTGATTTCTCAAGAGCCGGAATTGTTTGTATTACTTTTCTATTATAGAGGAGAGACCATGGGTTTTGTAATCAGACAGGTCTGGGTCTGAGTTGGCTCCTACTTTGCTACATGACCTGAAGAAGCCCCTTAGGCTATGAATGAGACTGAGAAAGGTTAGTAGCTAGAATCAAAAAGCTGTTGAGAGAATTGTGACCTAATGGAAGTTTCTATTTAACATGATGCCAACTTTTAGAATATACTGAACAAATCATCAGAGATGTCTTCCATTCTTCTTCTGATCTATTAAATGGTTGGCACTACTATTAGCAACCAAACTTTCACTCATGTTCATTCTAATGGTCGCCATTTTCTTCTGTCCAAGTTGCAAATGTACAGACGGCTTTTGTTGGTTCTTTCAGATCTGCTCTTAAGACTTCCCATTTTGCTTTCTGCTGAAGGAGCTTCATTTATGAACCACATCAATGAGATCTTCTGCCCCTTGGCATCTGGTTGAATCTGGAAACTTAGGGACCAGTCAGGATAAAAAGAAGGAAGGAGAGTGATGTTCAGAACACTCACTCCCCTGAATCCTTCCTTGTCAAGGGACCTCAGGTTGACTGTGTCCCTCTTTTCCACACAATCTTTCCTTCAAAGCTTCCAGGAACCACTCCCTCCCTCTCATTATGTAGCCTAGGAATGATAAGAATTCAACTAAGCCAAGTCCCAACATGTACTGTAATTTGTGATTCCTAAAATAGTCATTTGTAAATCAGTCCTCATAAAGGCATCCTAATCAATATGTCATCTATTATGATGTTGACAGACACATAGAATCTATATGTCATAGAATGTTATTTTACCTGTTCTAAAGTTGCTTACACCCAATGTGTGAGGATTCTATTATTTCTATTCAACTGATGAGGAAACTACTAGGATAATAGTTTAGGTAACTTCCATGAGAACACCTAGGTAGTCAGAAGTGGTGATGGGACCAGATCAGCCACTCAGGTGTGAAAATTTCTTCTTCATTCACTCTTTACCAGCAATGGTGACTGCAACATAGGTTTATCTGTACATCTGTCACACTAATATGGAAAATTCAACACAGGGTTACCCAACAGGTATCAGAGCTACAAGGATCTTTCAATTAACCAAAGGGCAATAACCTGTAAGGTTGCTAAGTAAAGCAGGAAGAACCAGGCTATAAATAGTAGGCAGAAAGAAGAACCCATTGCCCACACTCAAGGCTGGCAATGTGAGAAAGGGGAATATGTTTTAATTCCAGACAAGAGTCTTATTTGTTATTAGACTGATCTATTCTCTTGTTTCTTTCACCAACATCTTCTCTTTAGTCAATCTTTTGAATCCACATATCCACAACATATAAAGATAACTGTAGAGACATTGAAATCATTGTCATAATTGTTCCAGATGTCCCTTATTTTTTCCTACTGTATTTATAATTCCATCTGATATTTATAATCTTGAATAACACAGAGAAGAGCATTTTGAGTGGATTCCTCTGAAAATTTTGGTCTCCCAAATTCTGTGAATTTTGAGTTTATGGATATACCCTCTCCTGCTTATCAAAAATTAGCACCCATGTGTCTGACAAAGAAAATATGCTGTAAGACAATGCAGAGACTTTGTGACTCAACAGTTTCTCTCCTTTACTCCTGGTGATGAAACCTATTGCTAGATTCAGTTATAGTGCACTCCATCTGGAAACATGAAAAAGCAGTATACTCCTCACCACTCTGTACTGGCAGGGGTTAACGGAGCACATGAGGAAACTGGCTTCTAACAATCAGGAGGCTGAATAAGGAATTGTTCACTGATTTGGGAGTAATCTCCCAAAGATGAAGGATTTACACCTTACCAAGAACCTCAGGAAGTAGTATGAACCTGCTACTGTAATAACTTCTGAAAGCATGGAAGAAGTTGTAACTCAAGTTCAGCAAAGCTGAAACACAGAGATTGCTGCATGTAGGCTAAGATATTAAAAGCTTAAGAAAATGAAATCTCTGGAAGGCATATAATGTATATGACTGGAAAACCTAACAGAAAGTTATGCTTCACAGGAAGACACTGAGGGCACATCATTTACCAAGGCAGTAGAAAATGTGTTGGTGAGACCAGTGTCATGAAAATATTCAGTGGTGGCTCTACTCTGTCAGCCACATGAAAAGAAAAACCGTATACATTCATATTCCTGGGTCTATGCTTACTTTTCTGACTTATCCATAATAGAATTTGAAGCAATCTGGCCTAGCTGGACATTCTGCAGACTATCAGGATAACCTATTGCATCAATGAACTTCTGTTGATTGGGCCACATAAGCAAGTTTGCCAGCATACTGGCAGCCTTGATAAGATATATGGTCTTTAGAACATTCAGACCTTTGCGAAGACAAAAAAATAAAAAATAAAAAAATGTTGTTTAAAGAACTATGATCAAAAGTGCTCTGAAATTTCCCCTCTAATGTAAAAAAGATGTTGTTACCACTAACATTCTCCTGCTACAAAGGAATGATGGTAGACCACCTGTGATGGTCTTTTTTGGGTTCTAAAGGAAGAGTCTTCCAAATACAGGGGAGCTACTCTGGCTTATATACCAGGTGTTGTGAAATTCTGACAGTTTTGGTCACGACCAGAATAGAAAGGGAAACTGATACTTGTCCAGGCCCCCATGCATCAGCCCTATTACTCAGTCCACATGACTGGCAGGCCCTATATTTGACTACTGGTAAAAGCTGCACGTGGAATTTGTGGCAAATGTCAGAGCACAATTACAAGACAGGCTCCTGAGATTTTTGAATAATGCCACTTCATCTTCAGTGACAATTGTATACCTTTTTATTTACTTTTCTAATTTAGAACTTTTTTTAAAAAGAATTTATACAGTAAAGTATTTAATTTAACAGTCTCTTTCTTCTAGAATTTATTGGGAGTAGATATTAAACTCCTTGGTTTATAGTTTGCAAAACTCAATCTTTCTTTTCTTTTTCAAAAGTGGAGGTTATATTCTCAACTCAAACATCTTATTATTCTCCATTTCTCTGATTCGTAAACATATTTCTATATCAAGCCTAACTTTTTAATTACCTTAAGATATACCCTTATGAGCCTTTATAATTGATATGATTTAGTTTTAGTTTATACTTTAGTTCGTCTTATTGCTTTTCCACCTCATTTTATATTAAACACTTATAAATATTTTGAAAATTGTTCTCTTGCCTAGAAGAGGTAGAAACAGAGGAGATAGGGGATATTTCTTCTGTTTTCCCCTATCATCAATTAAAGTCATTCAAACCTCTGCCACCAAATTGCAAATATGGTATAATATTCTTTATTCATTTTTTGCTGATCAGAGTCACTTTTAATTAGCAATTTCTAGACAAGTTTATTCAGAGATTTTGCTTCTTTGACATTGTTTTGAAAACTAATACTTTCTATGTTCCTGGACCCTGCTAGAGTTGAAATGTTAATACCCAGTGACCTTGTGCCCCCAGCTGCCTATTATGAATTAAGTCCCGCCAGGCCCACCCAGTCACAAGGTTAGGTGGGCTGACAATACTCCATCAAAAAAAGGAAAAGTTATAGTAACAATCAAACACTGGCAGAACCAGAAGGTCCAAGCAAGTTAATAAGTGGACAACTCAGACCCACCACTAATGTACCAGCGTCTCCCTCAGCTCATGCTGTGGCCTTGGCTGTGGCCATGTCAGGTTGGAGACCTCCCAGGGAAGAGGCTGAGTAAGTGGTTACATGAGTGATTCAGAAGCTCGGGCAGGGGGATTTTGTCAGATACTCAAGTCTGTTTTTTTGAGTAAAGTGCCCCACAATTAACATTCCTAAGTTGACTCCTGTCCATGTTACAACTTTTAGGGTCACTGAATGCTAAGATGGAAAATAGACTTCCCTAAGTGCCCTGAGCTTCGTCCTACAACTACGATGCAATGGCTCTTGACTACATTGTGACCTGCAACCACTGACCCTTAGCAATTGGCCTTGATTTCACCTCTTGGTTACCCACATGGCATTTGCAGTTCATCCACCTCTTTCCTGGCCCTGACCTCATCTTGTCTCCTCTGTACCCTGAGGTTGATACACTACTTGGTTTTCATCATGCAGTGACAGCCTCTTTCAAAGAGGGAAAAAAAAAAAATAGAAAAAGAAAAAAACTGAGCATGTCAACATCTTCAAGTGAACAGTAACCAAATAATATAACTTGAAACTTTGTTTAAAGAGCCATATACAGACATTTATCTTATCCTCATGTTTGTGTACATAAAAATAAGTCTAAACAACATCTTCAGTAAAGTACTGTGCTGGAAATGGTAAAAATTGATAAACATCAATTTTTCATCAATATTGAAACTAAACAGTCTTCAGAGCTATCTAGAGGGCACAGGGCTGACTCCAGAGGCAGTGGTCCCTGCAACTGGACCTAGTGATACAGAGAGGACAGACAACTGACAGGAGCATGCAGGGATGAAGCAAGCATTAGATTTCAGCAGGAGTAGAGGTAGGAGAAAAAAAAAGCTAATGAAAATCTTTGCTTCTAGTAAATAAAGACCATGATTAGAAGAGACTTGGCAGGCATAGGAACCATAGTGACTGGCCTGGCAGGGTCCTCATGTTGACAGGTGAGCCTACCCTGCCCGTGGTGAGTCGCTGATAAGTAGAGGAGGTCGTGGACTCCTTCACCTGTTTATAATCTCATTCCAGGACCACTGCCTGACCCCACCTTGCATTCCCCTTCAATCACCTGATATACAAGTGTCTACTCCATGCCGGCCCCTGTTGTGGACACCAGGAATGAAGGAATAGAAAGGATAGAAAGTGGCTTCCTTCAAATTTTGAGAAGTCACAAGTAAACACGTATAAGCAAAAAGTTTTATAAGTGCCAATGAGTAAACAAACAAGGACTGAGACTAGATTGATAAGGTAGAACTAAGACCTGCCGTAGGAGTAAACAAGGGTTTTCTTTTCTGTTCACCTGATAACACTTGATTTAATTCCTGTTGTGGCCAGTGCTGGCCCTGGGATTCCCAGTGATGGGCATCTCAGCTGTGATCACCTCACCCTGTGACTCAGAGCCAGGTCTGGTCATTCAGCCCAATGCACTGTTGACTAATAAGTGGAGCTGCCTGATCCAACCCAGGATTGAACGCAGGCATCCCCAGCCTCCGCTCAGCGACAACTGTGACACACCATCAGAAAGAATTGACTGTTGAATCAACTTTTGGATTGGTTGTTTTGAATCAACTCTTCGAATTTCAGTCTGTCTTCTGAGAATGAAGGTGAAATGGAGGAACCCTAGCTTTTCTCCTTCCTAAGTTACAAATGTCTAATTCTTGCTTTGAAAATGTGTCTCTCCTATGCCAGCTTCTGGGATACTGAACGCTGCAGGAAAATTAGCTGAGAGCAGAGAGCTGAAGGCAGGCAGTGACTGGAGCCCTGAAAATCCACTCATCCCTTCTCTAGCCACCTGCGCTAGCCTTCTGGACGTCTCTGCCTCAAATTCAACACGCCTCAAACCTAAGTCATCTTCTTCTCTACCATTTACCGTTACTTCCCTAATCGGCTCCTTTTTCTGTAGTTTTGCTTTCTCTATGGAAAGAGTCACTCTTTGGCCTAAGCCAAACCCCATAGTCTTGCTTGAGTTTTCCTCTCCCTTATCCCCAGCTACACTCAAGTTTTACCAGTTCTGCTTTTCCTCTATTGTTCCTGCCAGGACCTTCATCCAAGCTGTCCTACTCTCGGGCCTAAACTACTCAGGATGCTCCAAAACAGTCTCCTGTCTCTGCCACTGGTCTGGGTTCAACCCTAGCAAGCAGCCTGGACACTTGGAAGAATATCAAAGAAACTCCTGAGCAAGGCAGTCAAGGCTCCACCCTCCTGCCTCTCCTCCCTAGCCTCGTCTTGCATCAGGTGGCTCATGAATCCTGCTTTCTACATGTGGCCATTGTCATGCCCTGTGCCTAGGATGCCCTCAGCCACCTCCACTCCCACTTTGCCTGCCTTGGGTCTCTTTTCAAGGGTTATGTCTTCTGAGACCTCTCCTAAATCTCCTTAATGGAAACATGTTCTCTCCACACCTCCCTGATCTATTCTATCACATAACACTTGAATAAATGGTTTACATATTTTAAAAGGGGTCATACATATTCACTTCTGTATTTCTGTTGACATTATTTGATGCCCTACAGACATAGGATATAGGAATATAACGGGAACTTAACAAAAACAGAATCCATGAATCTAACACAAGTACTCTTGTCCTGGCTTATATTCATTGACTTAAATCCCTGAAGTGGTATGAAAAAAGGTTTGTAGATATTATTGGGGATGTTGAGATTCTTCTTACCTTCATATTTATTGAAATGCCAATATGATATCTATCTCTCACGCCCTTTGTAATCCCCTACTTTCAGATAACGGATATCAAAAGAAATTCAGAGAACCAATTTCAGAACGCTTGAACTCTATGGCAGATCAAGGGCATAGGAAGATAGAGGGATGAAGAGAAAATAAGGGATTTGTGGAGAGAGCATCAATGTCTGGGATGTTCTCCCCCCACCCATGAGGGAAGTCAGAGTGGGTAGGGAAATACTAATTTCTTTGCATATAATATCCAGGAGGCTCCCATGGGACCACTGCAAAGAGTTTAATAATCCTTCACGTTTGGAGAAATGTTTAGGGCACCTGAGAAAACTGCAGCTATCTGTGGCAGCAGGAGAGAGGGACTTCTCTAAGATCACCCTGCACCCCAGACTTGGGAACAATCAGGGAAACAGCTGCTTGGAGTTGATCTGAAATCTGCTGAAGGGATTTTCTTACCAGAGATCTAGAAGACTCAAGAGTAAGAATTTGAAAGCTAGAACCAAGGAAGAAGTTCAGCAGCATCCAGTCAAAGAAAATGTGGCTGAGGCCCATCATTGGAATTGTAGCTCAGTAAGAGGCTCCAAAGCCCCATGAGAGACCCAGGAGCAAAGTAGTTCAGTGCACACACCTGGCCCAATCAGAGTGCATGGGGCCAGCTCCAGCAAGAATTCTTCTAGAACCTATCACTTTGAACCTTCTGCACAAGCAGCCCCAAACTGAGGAAGGGGGAAGACACCCTAAATAATACTGGATATTCCACGTTCTGAATTAAACCTGTATCTTAACCTAAATCAATCCTCACTGTAATGGTACTTATGAGTGTATGAAAGGGCCAAGAATCTGTTGGAGTTTTTATTTCGGTACAGGGGAAAATGACGGCATCATAGATAGAGAAAAATGAAAACAAAGTTTGAATGTGGCTGAGATCTGAGTTACACTTATTCATTTGCTGAGGATCTGTAGCTTTTATTAGATTTCCAGAGAGATCTTTGACAAGAAAGAAAGGTGAAGAAACAACCTTTTTTCACTTTATAGAGCGGGGAAATGAGCTAAAACATGCTTATGTGCACAGAGGGCCTGAATAATGTCTCCTGATCCCAGCCCAGGGCTCTGAGACCAAAACCTTAGGGTTTTAAACATCAAGTGTAAATACACAATTCTGCATCTAAGATCAGATTTTATGTACTTTCACATTTCTCTCCTAATGAGCAATCCCAGGGCTGCAGACCAATTTGAAGCAGAAGGGGGAAAAAAAAAAAAGAAAAAACACGGGGAGGGTCTGGCTTTCTCCTAGGCAAAGCACACAAGGATCATGTGTCTCCATAATGAGACTCCAGTAGTTTCTAAACCATGGCCCCACTCGCTGCCAACCACATCTGTCTGCACATTTGATGGACTGCAGACTTCATTTGTCCAGGAGGCCCTGATTACCCTTGACAGGGCCAGAAACCCAGAGGAGGCTCAGGGATGCAGGGATGTCCTAAAGGGTTGGTCCTCCTAGGGGAGCTGTATCCTGTGCTTCAGGGCCCTGCTCATGCCTGGGGTAGGAACAGTTTGTGGAGGCACTTCCCTTTGAGGAGACAGAGGGAAGTTTGAGGTCCCTGGTAACATCCTGTTCTTGGTGGTAGAAGGGGAGAGTTCTGTTGAAGCAGGCGAGGGTAGAAACCTGGCCTCCACTTATTAGTTGGAAGAGAAGAGATAATTGATGCCAGAAGGTATCATGACCATTTATTTTAAACAGAAGAAGACTTGGCAAGATAGTTGCTCTTATCTTCTTCTCTCACTCATTTGGAGCACATCCTCTGATCTCCATACAAACTTCTAACTTTCCTCTTTGTTTGGTTTAGAGTTACTTGTTTGTATCCCCTCATGACCCATAAACGTCATCAGAACAGAGATGGTCTATGTGTATAAAAATTCAAATACAATCAGTATTGTATTCAGCTTATGGTAAGTGCCCGGTAAGCATTTGCTGAATATCTTCATCTTTCCTGTGGAAGACTGAGCAATATATAAAAAATACTGTGCTAGATTCCAGACCTGATATATAATCCCTAACTTCGGGAAACTCTAGCCTGTGCAGAGAGTTCAGACAAAGAGGCAAGTGTAAGGGGTGCCAGGAGACTCTGGAAGCAACAGCAGGATGCACCCAAGCAGACACAGTGGTCAGGGTGCTTTCACAAGAAGAGGGTATGTAAACGCATGCCTAAAGAAACAGTGAAACCAAGCTAGGACCACTGCAGGAAGAAGAGGTCATCCAGGAAGACAGAAGAACATGGGCCATCACCCATCCCACAGAAGAGCTAGATAGTACACAGTGTACCAGGGACAAAAGGCTCTGGACATTCAGGCAGAGATGTGAAGGAGGATGTGGGGCTTTGGTTTATTTTTAACATTCATTTCCATGTGCTTCTCTGCCTTCCCCTTGATCATGAGGATTGAAGGTCTGGGAACCACATTTCCCAAACTCCTTTTCCACTGGAGTTCTGCATCAGTAAGATGCATTCCTGTGAGAGTTGGAAGGTAGAAATGAGGTGAAGGTCATATTTCCAGCCAGTGACAATGGGCATGAGGAGTTCAGCAAATGTAAATCTAGCAGGAGATTTTGGATCCCCAGGCTAGGGGGTCACAATTCCTCCCAGAAGCTCTGGAAATAGTTTGAAGCCCGTCAAACTGAGCTTAGAAGGAAGACAGAGTGAGAAGGCAACTACTACAGTAGAAATGAGCAAGAGAAGGCCTTGAATTAATATAGTGGCTATCAAAATGAAGTAGAGGGCAGATGCAAAGTTCAAATAAGATACTGGACATGAAAATGTTTACAGAAATTAAGAAATGCTATCCATTATTATTATTGT
The DNA here is from genome assembly GCF_902686445.1 of Sciurus carolinensis. NCBI lineage: Eukaryota > Metazoa > Chordata > Mammalia > Rodentia > Sciuridae > Sciurus > Sciurus carolinensis. The sequence goes on from NC_062213.1 coordinate 164,836,960, forward strand.
AATAATAAAATTAGTATTGCATTGGTAAGAGCAGTATTCGATAAGATTATGTCTACACAACTGGGGAGAAAGGGGAACTCTTTCAGGGTACTACCCACTGTACCCTGTTAGTGTACCAAATGCAGTTGAATGCTTTTATAAAAGCCTCACCATAACCTATAAAATGGGCACAATATATAAATATAAAGATATATTATAATAGACATATAGCACATATAATATAAAGAGCTCTTATAAATCAATAATATAAAAGTCAATACTAAAATAGAAAAATGTACAAGGATTATGGACAATAGTTCCCATTGGCCAAGCTTGACTAAAGACAGGACAAAGGAGAACGTGGATGTGGTTCATATCAATCAACTTCCTGGAATTTGGAGGAGTAAGTGCCTCATACACAGTTCAGCTCCTTAATCCTGCAGATTCCTCTGAAAAGAGCCCCTTCATCAAACTTGCCTCAATTACTACTTTGCATGCACTTTGCAGGGAAAATACACAGAAGTATAAACACTCGTCATAAAATGAGAATGTTCCGAACCTATTTACAGGCAAATTTTCAATATTAAAAATTAAATTTTATGTGAAATCCCATAAAATTTGCCAATTCAATTATTTTAAGTGTGCACTTTAATGACATTCAGAAAATTCACATCATTTTATTCCCATCACAATCATTTATCCACAGATCTCTTTCATCTTGCTCATTTGCATTCCCACCAACATGCCCAGATACAACTTTTCTACATCTTCATCGACATTTGTCTTTTGTTTTGTTTTTCATAGTAGTCATTCTAATGGGTATGGGATATTATCTAATTATGATTTTGATTTGCACTTCCATAATGATTAGTGATGATGTTCTTCTTATCATGTGCTTATTGGCCACTTCTATATCTTCTTGGAAGAAATAATTTGCAGATACATTCTTCCATGAATTGCCTTTTAATCCTATTGACTAAGTTCTTTGATGTTCAGAAGTTTTAAATTTTGATGTAATGCAATTTAACTATTTTCTGATTTGTCTGTGATTTTGGTGTCATATCCCAGAAATCTGACAGCATAAAGTTTTTCTTCTATGTTTTCTTCTAAGTGTTCTATGACTGTAGGTCTTTGGTTTATTTTGTAGATTTTTATGTATGGCATAATCTAAAGGTTTAAATCCATTCTTTTGCATGTGGATAATAAAGTCTTTCCAACAACATTTTTTTAAAAAGACAGCCCCTCCTCAGCTGAATAGGCACAGCCCCCTTGCCAAATCATTCAACATTATGTGTTGGTTTTCTACTCTATTCCATTTGTCTATATTTCTGTTTTTATGCTGGAACCACACTGTCTTGATTACTGTAACTTTGTAATGTTTGAAATCAGTACCTTGTTCCTCTTTTTTGTCATTTCTCATTGATTTTTTCTATTGATTTTCTATTCCTATGTCATTTATTTCTGCTCTGATCTTTATTTTTTTCCTTCAACCAATGTCAGACTTAGTTTGTTATCTTTTTCTAGTTCCTTGAGGTGTAAAGTAAAGTCATTGTCATAGTTTGTATGCTGTTGCTGAACCAGAATACCTTAAACCAGGTAATTTATGAAAGAAAGAAGTTTATTTTGGTTCATGATTCTGGAGGCTGGAAAGTTCAAGAGCATGGTGCTGACATCCTCTTGGTTTCTGGTAAGGGCCTCAATATGCTTCAATTAATTATGGAAAACTGGGGGCAAGTGGGCACATGAAGAAAACACAAAACATAAGAGGTGACCTTGCTTCACAAAGATCCCCTCTCTTTATATTCCATTTCCCTGAGAAAGTCATTAATGTCTCTTAACAACCTAATCACCCAGTGAAGGTCCTCCTTCCAACACTGTCACACTGGCAATCAAATTTCAAAATGAGATTTGGAGATGACAAACTATAGTCAAGCCATAACTGTTGGGATTTTGTTGCTGTTGATGGGGGGAGGTTTTGCTTTTTGTTTTATTTTGTTTAGATGCATTTGTTCTTCATGCTGGCATTTATTGCTATAGTTTTCTCTTAGTACTATTTTTGCCACATTCCATAAGTTTGGTATGTAGTGTTCCTTATTTGTGGAAATTTACATTTTTTCCAATTAAGCATATTTTCTTCAGAAGTTCCCCATTATTTCCTACTGTTCCTTTGGTATGGATTTCTATCTTTTCCCCCTTTGTGATTAGAAAAGATACTCTGTATTTCAACCTTTTAAATTTACTGAAGACTTGTTTGATGGCTTAACTGATAGTCTCTCTCTATGCACTTGGGAAAAAGGCGTATTTTGCTGCTGTTGGATGGTATGTTCTGCATGTTGGTTAGGCCCAACTGGTCTATAATGTTGCTCAGGTTCTCTATTTCTTTGCTGATCTTCTGTTTGGTTATTCTCTTCATTATTAAAAGTAGACTACTGAAGTCTCCTACTATAATTGTAGAGTAATCTATCTCCCTTCATTTTTGTCAATGTTTGCTTTATATATTAAGGAATTCTGATGTTTGCTGCATATATGTTTATAATTGTGTTGTACCTTCTGGGTGAATTGACTTTTATAGCATAATATATAATGTCCTTTGTCTCTTTTAACCATTTTTGACTAAAAAATCTAGTTTGCCTGATATTAGTATAGTCAATTCCACTTTTTTTTGATTACTATTTACCTTGAATATTATTTCCCATTCTTTCACCTTCTTCCTGGGATTATATATCCTGAAATGAGTTTCTCTTAGACATCATATACTTGGATCCTATTTGTTTTTATATTAAAAAGATACAAAAAAATTCCACCAAAAAATTTCTAGAACTAAAAAATGAATTCAGCAAAGTAGCAGGATATAAAATCAATACCCATAAATCAATTGCATTCATATACTTCAGTGATGAATCCACTGCAAGAGAAATTAGGAAAACTACCCCATTCACAATAGCCTCAAAAAAAAAAAAAAAAAAAAAAAAAAACAAATAGGAATCACTCTAACAAAAGAGGTGAAAGACCTCTACAATTAAAACTAGAGAACACTAAAGAAAGTAATTGAAGAAGGCCTTAGAAGATGGAAAGATCTCCCATGCTCTTGGATAAGCAGAAGTAATAATGTCAAAATGGCCATACTACCAAAAGTGTTATACAGATTTAATGCAATTCCTATTAAAATTCCAATGATATTCTTCATAGTCATAGAAAAAGAGGTTATTAAATTCATTGGAAAAATAAGAGATCCAGAATAGACAAAGCAATTCTCAGTAAGAAATGTGAAGCAGGAGGCATCACAATACCAGAACTTAAACTATATTCCAGAACCATTGTAACAAAACTGGCGTGGTATTAGGACCCAAACAGACACATAGACAAATGGTAGAGAAAAGAAGACAGAGACAAACCCATATGAATATAGTTATCCCCTACTAGACAAAGGCACCAAAAACATTCATTGGAGAAAAGATAGCCTATTCAACAAATGGTGCTGGGAAAGCTGGAAATCCACATGTAGCAAAATGAAATTAATCCCCTATCCCTTACCCTTCAAAAACTCAATGCAAAGTGGATCTAAGACTTAGGCACTAGTACAGAGACTCTGTGCCTAATAGAAGAAAAAATAGACCCAAATCTTCACCATGTCAGCTTAGGAACTGTTTTCCTTAACAAGACTTCAAAAGTGCAAGAAATAAAATCAAGAATCAATAAATGGGATGGATGCAAACCAGAAAGCTTCTTCTCAGCAAAGGAAACAATCAATAACATGAAAAGAAAGCCTACAGAATGGGAGAAAATCTTTAGCACCTGCACCTCAGATAAAGCATTAATCTCCATGATTTAGATAGAACTCAAAAACTTAACACAAAAAATCAAATAACCCAATCAATAAATGGACTAAGGAACTGAACAGACACTTCACAGAAGATATACAATCGATCAACAAATATATGAAAAATTGTTCAACATCTCTAGCAATTATAGCAATGAAAATCAAAACTACTCTAAGATTTAATCTCACTCCAGTCAGAATGGCAGTTATCAAGAATGCTAGCAACAATAAATGTTGGTGAGAATGTGGGAGAAAAGGTACACTCATACATTGCTGTTGGGAATGCAAAATGGTGCAACCATTCTGGAACTGCACGGAGATTCCTCAGAAAACTTATAATGTAACCACCATTTGACCCAGCTACCCAACTCCTAGGTTTATATCCAAAGGACTTAAAATCAGCATGCTACAGTACCACAGCCACATCAATGTTTATAGTAGCTCAATTCAGAATAGCCTTGGTGCCCTTCAACAGATGAATGGATGAAGAAAACATGGTGTATATACACATAGGAATATTACCCAGCCTTAAAGAAGAATGAAATTATGGCATTTGCAGGTAAATGGATGGAGCTGGAGGCATACATGTTGTTTTTCTGTATGTCATGCTAAGTGAAAGAAGCAAATCCCAAACAACCAAAGGCTGAATGTTTTCTCTGATACATGGATGCTAGTTCACAATAAGATGGTGGGGAGGGCTAGAGAAAAATAGAGATACTTTGGAATAGCAGAAGAGAGTGAAAGGTGGGGAGGGGTTATAGGGGTAAAAGAATAGTAGAATGAATCAGACATTATTACCCTATGTACATATATGATTACACTACCAGTGTGATTATACATCATGTACAACCCGAAGAATGAGAAGTTACACTCCATTTATGTTTGATGTGTCAAAATGCATTCTACTGTCATGTTAACTAATTAGAACAAATTTTTAAAAATCCATTCTGACAATGTAAAACTTTTTATTGGAAAATTTCATCCATTTAAAAATAGTTACTGATAAGGAAAGATTTACTGTTGTCATGTTGTTATTTTTCTGTATGTCTTCTAGCTTTCCCCCAATTTCCTCCCCTACTGCCTTCCCTTGTGTATAGTTAATGTTTTCCTAGTGCTCTGTGTTTTCATTCCCTTCTTATTTCTTTATAGAGTGTAGATATTTTCAGTGTGGTTACATAAGAATTATATATAACATCTTAAAATGATACCAATATATTTTCAACTGAGTCCAACTTAACTTCAGTCCCATATAAAACCAATACTCCTTTACAGCTCTACTCACCCCACCTCAATTTATCAATGTCAGAAGTTATACTCCATTTCCATTAACATCAGATAAATGATTATTTTTCCCTAAAATTCTCTAAAAAAACATAAAACCAGAGTTATGAACCAAAATTGCAATAGTGCAGACTTTCTATTTGTCCTTATATTTGCCATCATGAAGAACTTTGTTTTTCACATGGTTTCAAAATACTCTCTGGTGTCTTTCCTTCCAACTTCACGGATTCCTGTTAGACTTTCTTGCAGGGGAGATTAGTGGAAATGAACTCCTTCAGATGCTGATGATATCCCAGGAGGCCTTTAAGCTTGCTTCCCTTTTCTTCATTCTTTTTTCTTTTTGCTCCTTAAACATCAGAATCTCAAACGACATGTCATCAGGTTTGCTAATTCTTTCTTCAGCCTGTCGGCTCTTGCATTTCTTTAGTAAAATTTTCATTTTAGGTACTATTATTTTACAGCTGTAGAATTTTTCTGTTTCTTTTTATCATTCCTATCTCTTTGGAGATATTCTTCTTGTGTTCACAAATAGTTTTCCTGTTTCCTTTAGTTATCTGAGTTTTCCTTTAGCTCTTTGAGCCTATTTAAGGCAGTTAATTTAAAGTCTTGGTCAAAGGAGTCTAAGTCCTGTGTTTCTTTAGTGTCTGTTTCTGAAGATTTTTGTTTTTTTTTTTTCCTTTGAAAGTTCTTTATTTCCTTGTTTCCTGTATTTGTTGTGGACTTTTGTTGGAAATTCAGCATTTACAGGAAAACAGAAAACAAAAAACATTACTGTTCCTGTCTTTGCAGCCCAGTTCTGTGAGGAAGAATACCTTCACTAGTAAGTCTTGAGGAAGGAATTAAGGTCTCCACGAACCCTTTGTGAGCATGCATCTTCTTTGGACCTGTGCATGGGTCCCCCGCTTAACTTCCACATTAACGGCTACATTTAAATATCTTAATTTTCTTGTCTGTGCTTCCTCCTAATGGGGGGGAGCGTGTGGATACAGTTGTAAACTAAAACTACATACACGCATACATACATACATTTAAAATAAATGTCTGTGACCTTCTGTCGGGGTTTCCGGGACCCCCAGCCTTGAGCACGGTCAAGATGGCGCCTGACGCTGAGCCAAAAGCGGCCAGCTATACAGTAAACAACCAGCGAATTCCAATGATTGGCTAGTTAACGATGTGATTAGAGCATGCCCCCCTCATTTACCTATTCTATACCTGCAGCTGTCCGCGCGTTTACCTCGTGTGCTCTCCCCTGATTGGTTGAAGTGTATATAAGCTTGATGGGCGGGGGAGTAGCAGAAGAAGCTGGGAGTAGGAGCAGAAGCTGAGAGCAGAAGCTGAGGGCAGAAGCTGAGAGAAGAAACTGAGAGCAGAAGCTGAGAGCAGAAGCTGAGAGAAGAGGCTGAGAGTAGGGGTAGAAGCGGAGAAGCGGAACGACCGGAGCAGGCGAGAGTTAAGCGGAGGGAAAGAGAGCAAGAGAAAGAAAAGAGAGAAGAAACTGAGAGTAGGAGTAGAAGCTGGGAGTAGAGGCGTGCAAGCGGGCGTGAGCCGAGCGGGAGAGACGAAGCGGCCGGAGCAGGCGAGAGCCTAGCGGGAGAAGAGTGAAGTGCAGGAGAGAGAAAGAAAAGAGAGAAGGGGATAGAAAAGAGGGAAAGAAAGGAAGACTGTGCACAATAAACTTCCAAAGCTTCAGACGTTTGTCGTGTCTCTCTCTGCGGGCAGAGAGAGCGCGATAACCTTCTTCTGTCATAGTCTTGGTCACCGGTCATCTGCAGGTGGCAGTCTCCCTCAGCTGTCTGGAACCCCCCACGGCTCTCACTGGCCTCCACACTGATATCTAAGCCATGTCACAATCCTCATGAAGATGCACGTCAGGCGAGGCTAGCCCCTAGGTAGCCTAGGTAGGTAGGCCTAGGTTTATCTAGGTAGCCCCTAGATAAACCAGAATGTTTTAAATAATGTCCACTGCCTTCCTTCTGTCCCAGGGAAGGGACTGGGAATTTGAAGGCTTTCCTCGGACTATCCTGCCACACTTGAGAGGGGCTGGTGCAAGCGTGAGAAAATGTCACAGAATGCCCCACCACGTTAGTGTGGCTTCTCTTGGTTGGGTGTTCACGTGGTTGCTGCAGCTCCTTAACTGGTTTCTAGAGCTCCCACAAAGATGTTTTGGTCAATCTATTGTGTATTTGGTGTTTTCATGGGAGAAAGAGGGCCAGGAGACTCTTGGTCCACCATCTCACTGATCTGAGTAACTCCCACGTAAGTAACATAACTGAACTTACACACCTAATAAGTAACTTTTTGTCAAAAACTTCCTTCTGGCTTTTAATATGTATATTCCATATTTTAGTGAATATGCTTCCTAATGCATGTTATGTTACTTGTATAACCCTGATTGCAAGTTGATCTGCCATTATAATTCACTGTGGAATAGAGAGAGGACTTTCTTCAAAGATGAATACATCTGGACCCTATTCTGTTCAAGGTAAATTACTAATAACTATCAGAGCTAATTCTCTCAGTCACACTAGGGGACATGCTCATTTTAAAAAGGCAAACACTTATTTTTAATAGAAAAGCAGATTACCATTCAATAAAAATCATCATATAATAAGATTTTTCCTATATCATTTATTATTCACTATAACTTCTATTCACTATCCACAAATGACTATGATTTTACTTACATCATTATATGTTTCACTTAGCATAGTAAGTTGATATTCTGATTGGATTTAAAAGAATATTAGTTCTTAGAATATTATACCTAGAAGACACCTGGGGTCTTTCACTGTGGAGAAACCCACTGGTGTGTGTAGCCATTAGTTTTTTATGTGTTTTGAGTAATGTTTTGTTTGTCTAAAGCTGAGATATTCTACTATCCCCTTTGGTATAGTGTCATTAACAAAGGAAATCAAATTACCATCTGAAAACAATTTAAAAGGTAATTTAAACCTTCATTGCCGTCTCTCAATGCCAAGTATGAATCCTAGTCACAGCACACAACAAATCTCCATAAATAAAATTTGTTCCCCAGTCAGCTCATCTGCACACTCTTTCCCATGACCTAACACACACAGACACACACACCACGTCGCACCGTGCCCAATCTCTCCCTCCCCAACGTTTCCAAAGCAGCCTCCTGAAACAAGCCCGTGACATCTTTCCTCTGCTGTCCACCACCCCCTGTCCCCTCTTCACCTTCCTCTGACTCACCTTCCTATTCACTCTCCTCTGGCCCAGGACCATCTGCAAGACGGAGCCAACTTGTGTTCTTCCTGTTTCCCACAGTATTTCTGGATGAAACAAGAGAACATATGTGAAAGGACCTTGTAAATTGGGAAATGCTACAAAAGTAATTTAAAGTATATTAGATTTCACAGTATTAGAATGTAGTATTAGAATGTATAAAGATGTCTATTCCAAGTTCTTAAAAAATACTTCATGAAGAAAAACAGAATAACAGTCAAAACTTGAACCCAGTCCATTACGAAAACATGGTCCAGGAACAGGTGAAGACCCTCTGACATGGCCAGGCTCTTCACCACGTGTTCACATCTCCACACCTGAGGGATGTGCCTGGTGTCCCTGGGGTACACTCTAAGGAAGAAGTGTACATTCCTAAAATCCCCTCAGGAATTTCAATCAGAGTTTTGGTTTGTAGTTCATGAGAAACTCTATCTTCCTGTGTCATTTAATGTTTGAAATACTGGATGAAGGTTAATCTGCCCCAAAGAGGAACCTAACGTTTTGGTTGGGGGAGACCGGGGAGAGAAGAGGAAGGCTGAGTTAATTCCTACAGTAGAAATGGTAACTATGTTTATTTTTTTAAACATCGAATAATTCATCTATGCCTCACACAGGTGGAGGTAATTAAAATTTTATCTATTTTTTACTAAAGGGGTAATGGAGGCTCCTAAAGCTGAAATATTTGTCCAAGAATAAATGCCTGGTAACTGGTAGAGCACAAAATGAACTCAGATCTGTCCCGTTCTACAGAACCTGATCTTAACTTCTTACCCACCTGTGATGGAGGATGGACAGTCCCTCATCTCACTCCTGCCCTTTGTCCCTCTAACCCAGGAAGGCCCATGATTCTTAGCTTCCTCATTTGTCAAATGGATAGAGCAATATCTCTTTATAGGTCTGTGGTATTCAATTATTAAATAAGGCTTAGAGAAAATGCTTTTAACATGTGAAAATAATCATACTAGTTTATTTTGAAATAAAAATATCCTCACTTTTTCTGGACTAAGTAAATTTTAAAAAGCTCATATCTTCAGAATGGTATGAGACATTTAGGTATTTGAGAAAATACGTAAACATCATGGACTTTCCAATCCTAAGTCCAGGATCCAGGTCCACACACAACAGCTGTTCTGATTTTAGGCAAATTACATAACTACTGATCCTCTGCAAAATGGGATGTTTGAATGAGATCTAGTGTAATAGAGCTCCCAGTCCAGAACTCAGCACATAGTAGGTGCTTAGTCCAGATGAACTGAACTTATTATTCAAAGTAGCCAGTGATCAACCATTCCAACACCTGAATCTAAGAATACAAAGGATGGATATATATTGCTTGGCATATAAAAGACCCTGCTAGTCGAACATCCAAATATTGTATCACTTTTTTTTTTTTTTACTTTTCTCCATCACTTGTGCCATTCTAATCCAAACCACTACTCCTTTTTAACTAGTCCGTTTCAACAATCTTCTACCAGTCTGTTTGTTCTATTCTTGCCCTCCTCCAGACAAGAAATGGTAGTCAGTCTCCAGTGACCAGTCATCAATGATCCCTGATGCTCTAACATAGACTTCATCTACATTAAATCAGGGTTGGTTCATGTCACCAATAGACTATGGTGGAGCTGACAATGTCTGATGTCCCTGACAGGCCATGAGAGCATTATAACTTCTACTATGGTCTCTTAAATTGCTTATACTCTGAACGAGGCATTTCCCATGATGTGGGGTCACTCAGGAAGAACGGAGAAATCTCCCTCATATAAAGGAACCAAGGCCACTCATGAATGTCCAGCACCAACTTGCCAGCTCTGTGGTTGAGTAAGTGTACCTATCATCTGCCGTTGCCTGGAACTCCCCCAGATTTAACAGTGGAAGTCCTACTTACTGAGAAACCTCTCCATATGAAACAATACAGAATGTTTGGCTATTCTCACCTTGGGTGTGAATTCTCTAGCCCCAGTCAAGCCCTCAGATGGAAGTCAAGCCTTCTATGGAAAGAATTGTCTCTTCAGCATACATATGTTGAAGCCTAATCCTCAAGGTGATGGTATTCAAAGATGGAGCCAGTGGGAGGTAATTAGGTTTAGATAAGGTCAGGAAGGTGAAGTTCTCATGATGAGATCGGCAATCTTATAAGACCACAGAAGTTCTCTAGTTACACACACACACACACACACACACACACACACACGCCCACACACCCCTTTCCTCTACATGAAGATGTGAGCAAGAAGGTCAACAGAAAACCCAAGAAAAGGGTTCTCATCAGGACCTGAGTTGTCCAGCATCTTGATCTTGGACTTCCCAGTGTCAAGAACTATTAAGAAATGAACGTTTATTGTTTAAACCACCTAACTTACTATAATTTTTATAGCAGCCCAAGCACACCAATAAACTGGCCAACATCTAACTGAACCTCTTGAGAAAACCTGAGCCAGAAAAGCTTAGCCATACCACTTCTGAATTTCTGACCTGTGAAAATTGTAAGAGATGATAAACAGTTATCTTAGTTTAAACTACTAAGTGTTGGCTTCATTATGAAGCCACGGTAAACTAATAAACAGTTTTTTGTGTATTTTTGGAACAAATCAAATAATGTCCCTAAGGTTCATCACCTATCATTGTACAATCTGTGCATTGTGTTAAGGCTGAGGGAGTACTAGATAAAATCTACCCGTGCTTTCTTTACCAAGTCCTGTGTGTGGGGTTTCATCTTCCCAAAGAAGGAGCCTTTACTACTTTGCAAGAAAGCTGCATGTAGCCTTGATGGGCAGTTACTGTCATCTGTTGCCTCGTGCCCTAGGACTGGAATTTACACCACCAGTCCACTTATAGCAGCTCACCTGGGTCTCTAGCTCACCAATCGCAGATCATGACAGATCTTGGCCTCTATAATCACATGAGCCAATTCTTCTTAATGATACAATGAATTTAAGGTAGTAGATCTCCCCGCACCTCTCTGACTTCTCTTATCTCTCCAGTTGTTTCTGTTCTCTGGAGAACCCTGACTAATATGCCAGGTGTGATTCTTACTCTAGATGAAAGATTTCAAACAAGTGGTATACCAAAGCGACAGCAATGAAATTGAAACATTGAGAATTTGCGTGAACACATTTTTTTTTCAAATATAGGAACATTTCCCAGAGAAACCTTTTTTCTCTATATCTTTTTGGTTAAAAAATAGCTCCTTCGCCTTCGAGTCATCCAGCCCTTTGCTTTGATACAGATTTCTCTGCATCAGAATGGCAAGAACCAGTAAAACTAAGGAGGATCATCTCATCCAGTGCTGCCTGTCTAATCAGCATGAAATTAATGCCAGTTTTAATGTCATTACTTTTTTCAAATTTAGAATTCATTTTCAAATATATGGGAATAAATTTGATTATGTATTGTATTTATTTTGTTTTTATCCAATTTATGAGAATGGTATGTATTTGACATATTTTTATAATTTAACTTGATTTTTACTATGCTTATAAAGGTTTTATTCAAAAGGTATTAAATATTCCATTTCACGTGTTTTTAAATTTTATATTTTGAATGTTCTTATGAAATATTGTTATTTGCATCAGCCTTTCATTATGAGAAAATAAAACTCTTGAATATACATATTATGGCTATTTTTGTCTGTTGTTGGTTGGAATTGCAACCACTAAGGCATATAATCCCTTCTCTTCAGAAGTTCCTGACTTATCATTGATAGGAAATGCCTGCTGGAGGCCACCTAGCTTTAACCAAGGCTTTCCAGGGAGAAGAGTTAGGTGGATGGCAACCCAGCAGCAGAGAACTGCAGGACCAAGATAAGGAAAGCGACAAAGGACAAACATGAGGACTGGAGTGAAACGAGGAGGCAGCCACATGATCCACCCATGCGGACATCCATAGAAGTGTGGTCAGCCAGGCTCTGCATCCAGAAGCTGACAGCTGACTTGTTCTCATAACACTGACCCCTGATTTCTTCAGCTACAAGTTGTTTTTTCGTTAACTGCTATTGAGAACAATTTTATATTGCATCTGAGCATGCATGTACGGGAACCATACACATATGTAGCTTGTTTGCATCTTGCCCAAGCAGCTGACCCTCAGCCCTGTTTCTTCATGATTTTTACATTGTACAGCAGCCCAGATATCCAGGAGGTAGGCTACAGAAACTGCAAAGACAAATATTAAAAAAAAAAAAAAAGCAAGATGTTTGGCTCATATGCCAAATTGGATTTCATAATGAGTATTGAAACCAGGTCCCAATCAAGGGTCCATTCTCCAGGCCAGGTGTTGAGATGCTAGTGCATGCTCTGCTGCAGTCCAAATAAACACCAGGGCCTGCACTGCATCCTCTTGATACCTACATGGCATTCTCTGCACCCCTGCTTCCCCTCACCCATGCATGTGTCAGCACATACTCCGAGCAGCCAGTACACATTCTACAAAGAACCCCAGCTGATTGGCAACACGTTTGTTATGATCTTGCTGGAGTCCAGTGTACCAGAAACTAAAAAAGTGCAGGTTGAAGGAAACTCATAATAGATTTAGCACCAACTCTGTTCAAAGACCAATGCTGGGTGCATTGCATACACCGTCTCCAGCTCCACTATTCTACTCTTGCCAATCCCAATTTGCAGTGGAATGAACTAAAGTTTGAATCCTAGTCCTGTCACTAATGAACTGTGTGGTCTTGGGGGAGGGAATGGTGGAAACAGGAAGCAGTTTGCTTTGAGGTGAGAAAATGCAACACATGTAAAGAGTTGACACACACACTTATTACAGACCCAGGCGCACAGCAGAGTCATGTTATATTTATTTAGGTCTATATCCAATGTCAGATAGTTATAATCTTATAACTCTCTTGCTACACAAATCCAGAAAACCCTGTTGTTTTTTAACCCAACCATCTTCTCCAGCCAAAGTGAAGCCAAGAAATGCAGTGTTTTTGCCAGAATTTAATCAGTGTTCTGCTCATAAGGCAGAGTAAAGTGGGTGATGCAAATAGCAGTTTCTACCACAGTGACTGAAAGGATCTTCAACATCAATGACACTTTTAAGTCTTTTGTTGTTGTCCTTTTCCAGGAGTAAATGCACAGTGTTAAAAGTTGCCATTTCTGATAGTGAGCACTTGAATGTCACAGAAAAGTAAAGGCGGTGATATATTTGTTTCTGAGAACTTTAGGTATAGCAACATATTTTTGAGAATTTTAGGAATAATAATATAGCATTTGGGGAACTTAAAAAATACGTCAGTATATGGGGCCAATTTCTTCTCCTGGAAATTCCAAAGCATAAACTTCCTCTTGCCCAGAATCTAACTCCCAACTCCTCCCAGAACCCAGACCTACTTCTATTTTGGAGGCCTTAGGAAACTAGTTAAGCAAGTCAACTCTACTCAATTATATTCCAGGGTTCCAGAACACAGTTGCAACAATAATCATACTGTAGTATAAGTAATTTAATACCAACTAACCAACCCCCATGAGTACAGACATTGTGTTGTACATTATCTTGTGTCCATCGCTTAGCACAGCAATGGTAATGGATGTTCAATATTTGTTAAATTGAGTTCAATGTCTTGTTTGTCTCCTAGACTATGTTTCTTGTACCATCCATCATGGTGCAATGAGTAAATGAACAAATTCATGAGGGTTAAAAAGATACATGATCAAGAAGGTGAACTAAACCAATTAACAACTTTTATGTTGTGATTGTCCAAATTTCACAGAAAACGGCTGTCAAAAAAGTGAAGTCCCTCCCCCAATTTTTTTCAAGAATACCAGTGATGGTTCTGATTTAAATCTAAGGTTGATTGACTTTATACACCATGTTCTTGGCTCTTCATAATGTTTTTCTCTTCATAATTTTTTGCTGAGCTTTTAAGAGTCCCAAACATGGATAATCCAAGTATGCTTTTCCTTCTTTTATTTTTTTCGGTAAAAGCATATCATAAATTCAAAATTCCCCTGACTAATAGCCTGATATTTGCTAAACCTTTAGTATCTGCCTTGGGAAGCTTTCCAGATAAAAAGGGAGTTAAAAAGTCTTTTGAAGAATAAAGAATTTCTTTTTGTTATATAAAGATGTGATTAACAAATGTTACACTCTTCCTGTAGTGAAATGGCTGGAAATGGGTTACAAACCATGAGGGTCATCCAGTGTCCCTAAAGAGTTGCCCCAGCCTGCACCCCTCCTAAGAAATCACTGGTGTAGTAATTACCAAGATCCAAGGACATATCCTTACTGTATCTGAGCCCAGCAGCGATAGAGTTATTTTCTATAAGAGCACAGATGATCCCCTTATACTTGCTATGTGACCCAAGCAAACGGACCACTCACAATGTCAAATTCATGGGCCCTTCACAGTGAACTTTGAGAGCCAGGTCAGGATGTGCTTGCTCCCTGTGAATGCATACATTATGGCGGTGCTCCAATGCATAAGGTCTTTCAAAGGTCCTGGTTTCAGTGTATGTCTCTGCCATCCTCAGGAATCATGGCCCTTCAGTATCATTAATGATCCCAGGATAGCCAAAATATAACTGGTTGCTGGAAAGCGCAGACCAAGGCCATCTGGAATGAGTTTGGAGCCAGGACCCACCTGTGATGCATTAGGCCACAACCCCAGACTGGCTCAGTGGAGAGAAGCTGTTGGGGCCTACTAATCGAAGAACCTGGGGGAGTGTAATTGGAGAAGGGTGATTTTGGAGCACAGAGCTTGCCAGGATCTTTGTGCCTCCTGAGAGTGTGCAGGCAGGCTGTCTGACTAAAGGGTTTAAATTTTCCACATCATGGAAGAAGAAAATGGCTGCACAGAGAGATGGCTTGTCTTTTCTCAGACACCTCCAGTGATAGGACAGAATCGCCTCTCACAACATCACTGGGTGAAAGATAGTGGAGCCTGGCATGCCGAACCCAGGATTTGAGGTAAAACAGGCTAAGTGGTAGTGTTAGCTCTGAGTCTGAGACATTTCTCTCTCCGCTCTTCAATTCTCTTCTGTTCGTTTCTTCCCCCACCCCCATCTCTCTCTTTCATCTGGTCTATAATAGCCACTGTTTTAGTCTACTCAGGCTGCTACAATAAATTCCACCATAGACTGGGTGGATTAAACAATAGACATTGATGTCTCAGAATTTTGGAGGCTGTCCAAGATGAAGGTTCTGGCAGTTTCATTTCCTGGTGAAAACTCTCTTCCTGACTTGCAGGTGATGCCCTTCTCATTGTACATCACACAATGGAAAGCCAGGGAGCTCCGGTTTCTTCTTTTTCCTATTAGGACACTAACATCCTGGGCATCCATGATAGTGTCCAGTTCCATCCATTTACCACAAATGCCATAATTTCATTCTTCTTTAAAGCTGGGTAATATTCCATTGTGTATATATACCACATTTTCTTTATTCATTCATCTGTTGAAGGGCACCTAGATTGGTTCTATAGTTTGGTTATTGTGAATTGAGCTGTTATAAACATTGATGAGGCTGTGGCACTGTAGTATGCTGATTTTAAGTCCTTTGAATATGAATCAAAGAGTGAGATAGCTGGGTGAAATGGTGGTTCCACTCCAAGTTTTCTAAGGAATCTGCATATAATTCCAGAATGGTTGTACCATTTTGCATTCCCACCAGCAATATATGAGTGTACCTTTTCTCCCACATCCTCACCAACATTTATTGTTGCTTGCATTCTTCATAATTGCCATTCTGATTGGAGTGAGATGAAATCTTAGAGTAGTTTTGATTTTCATTTCTGTAATTGCTAAAGATGTTGAACACTTTTTCATATATTTGTTGATCAATTGTATATCTTCTGTGAAGTGTCTGTTCAGTTCCTTTGCCCATTTGATTGGGCAAAATGTTTGGTTTATTATCTTTTTTTTTTTTTTTTTTTGGTGTTGAGTTTTTTGAGTCCTTTGTATATCCTCGAGATTAATGCTCTATCTGAGGTATATGTGGTAAAGATTTTCTCCCATTCTGTAGCCTCTCTCTTTACATGATTGTTTTCTGTGCTCAGAAGAAGCTTTTTGGTTTGAATCCATTCCATTTTTGATTCTTGATTTTACTTCTTATGATTTAGGAGTCTTGTTGAGGAAGTCCGTTCCTAAGTCAATATGGTGAAGATTTGAGCCTGTTTTTTCTTCTATTAGGCTCAGGGTCTCTGTTCTAGTGCTTAAGTCTTTGATTCACTTTGTGTTGAGTTTTGTGCAGGGTGAGGGATAGGGGGTTAATTTCATTTTGCTACATATGGATTTCCAGTTTTCCCAGCACAATTTGTTGAACAGGCTATCTTTTCTCCAATGAATATTGTTGGCATCTTTACTAGTAGGAGATAAGAGTATTTATGTGGATTTGTCTCTGTGTCTTCTACTCTGTACCATTGATCATCTTTTCTGTTTTGGTGCCAATACCATGCTGTTTTTGTTACTATAGTTCTGTACTATAATTTAAGGTGTGGTATTGTGAAACCTCCTGCTTTGCTTTTCTCCCTAAGGATTACTTTGTATATTTTTGGACTTCTTATTCTTCCAAATGAATTTTATAACTGCTTTTTCTAGGTCTGTGAAGAACATCATTGGAATTTTAATAGGAATTGCATTCAATCAATATAGCACTTTTGGTAGTATGGCCATTTTTACAGTATTAGTTCTGCCTATCCAAGAGCATGGGATCTTTCCATCTTCTAAGGTCTTCTTCAGTTTCTTCCTTTAGTGTCTATAGTTTTCATTGTAGAGGTCTCCCACCTCTTTTGTTAGATTGATTCCTGAAATTTTAATTTTTTGAGACTCTTGTGAATGGGATAGTTTTCCTAATTTCTCTTTCAGTTGATTCATCACTGAAGTATAGGAATGCAATTGATTTATGGGTGTTAATTTTATATTCTGCTACTTTGCTGAATTCATTTATGAGTTCTAGAAGTTTTCTGATGGAATGTTTTTGGTCTTCTATTATATAGAATCATGTCATCAGTAAATAGGGATAGTTTGAATTATTTTCCTATTCTTATCCCTTTCATTTCTTTTTTCTGTCTAATTGCTCTAGCTAGAGTTTCCAGGACTATGTTGAATAGAAGTGGTGACAGAATGCATCTTTTTCCTAGTCCCACTTTTAGAGGTAATGCTTACAATTTTTCTTCATTTACAATGATGTTGGCCTTGGGATTAACATACATAGCTTTTACAATGTTGAGGTATGTTCCTACTATCCCTAGTTTTTCTAGTGTTTTGAACATGAATGGATGCTATATTTCATCAACTGCTTTTTTTGCATCTATTGAAATAAATATGTGATTCTTGTCTTTAAGTTCATTAATGTGATGAATTACATTTATTGATTTTCGTGTGTTGAACCAATCTTGCATCCCTGGGATAAACCCCACTTGATCATGGTATACTATCTTTTAATATCTTTTCGTGTGTGATTTTCCAGTTTTTTTGTTAAGAAATTTTGCATCTATGTTCATCTGAAGTTTTCTTTCCTTGATGTGTCTTTGTCTGATTTTAGTATCATGGTGATACTAACTTCATAGAATGAGTTTGGAATGGTTCCCTTCTTTTCTATTTCATGAAATAATTTGAGAAGGATTGCTGTTAGTTGTTCCTTGAAGGTCTGATAGAATTCAGCTGAGAATCCATCAGGCCCTGGATGTTGGTAGCTTTAGATGGTATCTTTAATTTCATTACTTGAAATTCTATGTCCTCCTGATTCAATTTGGGTAGGCCATATGTCTCTAGAAATTTGTCAGTGTCGTCAAGATTTTCTATTTTATTAGAAAATAAATTTTCCAAATTATTTCTGATTATCATCTGTATTTCAGTATTGTCTGTGGTGATATTTCCTTTTTCATCAAGAATTTTAGCAATTTGAGTTTTCTTTCTTTCTCTTCTTTAGCTTGGCTAAGGTTTTATTAATTTTATTTATTTTTTTTAGGAAACACCTTTTTCATCAATTTTTTGAATTTTTTTGTTTTAATTTCATTTATTTCAGCTCTGATTTTAATTATTTTCTCACTTCTGCTTTTGGTGTTGATTTGGTCTTCTTTTTTGAGAGTTTTTAGATGTAATGTTAGGTTATTTTGTGCCTTTTTATCCTTTTAATAAATGCACTCAATGCAATGAACTTTCCTCTTAGAACTGCATTTGTAATGTTCCAGAGATTATGACATGTTGTACTCCTATTCTCATTTACCTCTAATTATTTTTTTAAATCCCTGATTTCTTCTGCTATTCATTCATCATTCAGTAGTGTGCTATTTAGTCTCCAGGTGTAAGAGTAGCTTCTGTTTTTCATTTTATTGTTGATTTCTAATTTCATTCCATTATAAACTAATTAAATGCAAGGTATTATCTCTATTTTTTTGCATTTGTTAAGAGTTGCTTTGTGGCCTAAGATATGGTCTATTTTAGAGAAGGATTCATTTACTGCTAAGAAGAAAGTTATTCAGTCATTGATGAATGAAATATTCTATATAGGTCTGTTGGGTCTAAATTATTTGTATCTTTTTAGTTCTATAGTTTCTTTATTTAGTTTTTGGAGGATCTATTCAGTGGTGATACAGTGTGTTAACACATCTGGTATTATTGTGTTGTGGTCTATTTGATTCTTGAAATTGAAAGGGTTTGTTTGATGAACGTAGATGCTCCATTTTGGGGGGCATAAATATTTACAAATTGTTAAGTCCTATTGATGCATTGTTTCCTTAAGCAGTATGAAATGTCCTTCTTTGTCTTTTTTGATTAACTTTGGCTTAAAATCCACTTTGTCTGATGTGAGGATAGAAACCCATGTTTGTTTATGAGATCCATGTGAATGATACAGTTTTTTCCCATCTTTTACTTTGAGTCTATGGATGTCTTTGCCTATGAGACAAGTCTCTTGGAGACATCACATTGTTGGATCATGTTTTTTAATCCAATCTGCCAGTCTATGTCTTTTGATGGATGAGTTTAGGTCATTTACATTCAATGTTATTATTGATAAATGATACTTATTTCCTGTAATTTTGATTTATTTCCATTTTTTAATTTGAATTAGTTTCCCCTTTGATTAATGACTCTTCTGGTGTGGTTATTCCCTTTTCTGGTTATCACTTTTATGTTTTAATTTTTTATTCTTAAAATATTTTATCAATTATGTTTTATAAAGCTGGCTTTCTAGTTGTGAATTCTTTAATTTTTATCATGGAAGGTTCTTATTTCATCATTGTTTTAGTCAACTTTTTCACTATTGTGAACAAAAGATCTAACTAGAACAATTTTAGGGGAGGAAATTTTTTTTTTTTTTTTTTTTTTTTTGCCATGCCTGGGACTCATGCTTGTGAGGCAAGCACCCTACCAACTGAGCTATATCCCCAACCCAGAAAATTTTATTAAAGGACTCATGGTTTCAGAGGTCTTAGTCCAAAGAAGGCCAGCTCCATTCCTGGGGACTCGAGGTGAGGCACAACTTTATGGTGGAAGACTGTGGTGGAGGAAAGCAGATCACATGATGATCAGAAAGCAGAGAGAGAATACCTCTCCAGATAAAAAATAAACCATGCCCCCAATTCCCATCTCCTTCAGCTACACCATACCAGCCTTCAGTTACCACTCAGTTAATTCCTTTCAGGGTATTAATTCACTGATTTAGCTACGGTTCTCACATTGCAATCATTTCTCCTCTGAACCTTCTTGCATTGTCTCACATAAGAGTTTTTTGGGGACATCTCACATAAAAATCAAAAAAATCATGAATTCTGAAGCTTAATTTTGCCGGGTACAGTATTCTTGGCTGGCACCCATTTTCTTTCAGAGCTTGATATATAATATTCCAAGCCCTTCTAACTTTGAGGGTCTGGGTTGAGAAATCAGCTGCGATCTGGATTGGTCACCCTTTAACAGTGACCTGTCATTTTTCTCTGGCAGCCTTTAAAATTCTGTCCTTATTCTGCTTGTTAGCATTTTAATAATAATGTGACTCAGTGTGAGTCTGTTGTAATTTTGTATATCTGGGGTCCTGTAAGCCTATTGAGATGAAAATTGTATTTTCTCTGTATTAAGAAATCTATGGAAATGTGCAAATGTACTTGAAATAGGTTGTGGTACAAACAGAATTTATACTTGTAACCTAACTGATTATCATATTCTGCAATTGAAATAGAATGTGTAGGTATCAACATGTATTAAAATTTTAATAGAGAATGTTTAATATAGAGAGATATAGGGATAATTGATATGCATATAGACAATACACAAACATACATACAAATATAGCTGATCTAAACAAATCTAAACAAATTAGATAATGAGAGTTCAAAAACTGCAGAAATTACCTCTGAAACTATATAATTGTACTTTGGATTATGTTGAATTGCAAAAGTATCATTGATGAAACTGCCATTTCTAATTGAACTGGTGAGTTTTCTGTACTGGCAAGAAATAACATTTATAACAGTTTTTTGTTTATTTGTTTGTTTGTTTTGAGACAGAGTCTCACTATGTTGCCCAAGGTTGGCCTTGAACTCATGATCCTCTTGCCTTAGCTTCCCAAGTAGCTGATTATGATATCTGCCACTGTACCTGGCTCCACTTTTGAAACATCTGGTAAAAACATATGATAAAAAATTTAGTAAAATAATTACAAATGTAGATAACCTATTGAATGAATTTTGTGATATAGATTATCACTTTTCTGGTTATAAATCCAAAAGAAATAATAACAACATACCAAAAAGATTCCTGCATACCCCTGCTTATTGCTACATTATTCACAATAGCAAAGATATGGAAACAACCTAGATTCCCATCAATGATGAGAGGATACAGAAAATGTGGAAAGTATACAAAATGAAATATTATTCAGAAAAAGAATAATATATCATTTGCAGCAAAAATAAATAGAACTGGAAGACATTAGGTAAGTGAAATAAGTCAAACATAGAGAAACAAATATTGTATGTTTTCTCTCATGTGTGGATGTGAAAAACATTGATCTGAATCTAAAATATGGATTAGTAAAGTATGAGAAATGTAATGGAAAATAAAAATAGGTGGATGTTGGATAACAGTTACCAAAACACAGTTAGATATGAGGTAATTTCTAGTGTCCTATAGTACAGTGGGGTGAATATAGTTCACAATAACTTATTGTATGTTTAGTTCCTGAGAGAGAGAGGAACTGAAGTTTCCAAACATAAACATAATAAGGGATGGAAATGCTAATTACCCCAATTTGATCAGTACATATTATATACATGTATTGAAATATCACACTGTATCTAACAAATATGTACAATTATTTACTCAAATAATCAAAAATTTGAAAAAAATTGTTTAAGATGAGAATGTTAACAACCTAGATAGGATTGTTGCACATATATACAGGCATCAAATTATCACACTGCCCCAAGAATTTCTAGGATAAAAATCATAATTAAATAACAATGATAATAAATATTTAAGGAGAGGTCAGTAGTAATTATCATGATTTGAACATTATAATTCTGTACACATAATAAATTATCCCCATGTATCACATAAATATGTGTAATTATTATGTGTTGATCAAAATTTTTTTAATTTTTATAAAGAAAAAAGGAAAGGAAAAAATTTGTAGAATAAAGATCTTATAAACTGGAGAAAAATGATGATATTCATGATAATGTTTCAGCTACATAGATTTTGATACACAAAAGATAAAATTTATAAATATCTGCATTTAACAGAATCTCTTCTGAGTTGACTAAAAGCTACAACATATATAGGAAGAATTTTCACAAATAAAAATAATATGATCCTTCTAAAAAATGTTAAATTAAGCAAAAAAAAAATCAACTTGAAGAATATGATAGGCAATTGTGTGGGAAAAATATAAGACTATACCGAAAAAACTAAATCTCAGGGAATACTGTGGAGAAATTGATTCGAGTATGTGGGTATGTATAACTACTTTATGTTACTCTTCAACATGCACATAAGCAACATACAAAGATTTTAAGTTCCCAGAGATGTAATTCTTTTTTTCTTAGAATTAATTTCATTAATTATTTAGGGGCTCATAAATGCTAGTTAGTTGATAAATACTTTCAAACATATTTAAGTATAATTTTTTTAGCACACTCAAAACTGCCCCAGTTCATTAGTAACTTGGGTAGTTTTGTCTATAAAGATGCAAAAAGAGCATCTGCCCATTTTATGCATGACACAGTCTCCTGAAAATTAGTCCTATGGATCCTGAGAATTTTAAAATGTTATAGTTGTTATACTAAAAGGGTGAACTTCTTCAAAAAGGCATTACTGATGATAAAGAGGCAAATCTATCAATTCTGAGAGTTCAACTTGATGTTTTCCCACCCAATTCCTCTGAGTTAGGAGAGGGATGGTCACGACACCCATGTTTAAATAAACAAATCAGGGAAAATGACACAGATAAGACTCCTGCACCAGCTGGACACGAGGGCTTTAGGGTGGGGGTGTTCATCTACTGAATAGGTGATCGTTGTACTCAGCCCTCAGTTTGGGGTACAGAGATAGGAAAGTCAGTACCTGGGTTTGATCCATTGGAAAGGGTAAAAGTGAGTTCAACTAATTATAATGCTAGACAGGATAAAATAATGCTAACCAGAGGACGGTATCAGACGCAGTTTGAATGCAGGGTGGCAGCCATTAATTCTGACTAGGGGATCCAGATCTGCTCTGGTGACATTGAGTTGAACTTGGGAGGATTTCCACAAAGGTGACAGGAAACAAGAGCAACAAGAGCAAAAGAGTGAAAATGCTCACAGAGCTGGTGCCCACATAAGAAATTGTGGGCAAAGAAAAATTTCTTTTGTAAGAACAGATCTGAACAACATACATTAGCACCAGCAATAGTTGGCAGGCAAGGTGTTGTGTGAGAAGTCACTCGCAGGGCTTTAAAAGGGAGATCCAGAGCACAGATGTGCACAGCTGATCCCTACCTCACATGACTGGAAGGTCCACCAAAAGATATGGATGAGAAATGACATTACTAGACTGAAACGTTGCTGCAGATATCCCACAGACTGAACAAGACTGGTGTTTGGCAGTAGGGATGTTTTATTTCTACTGGGAAAAATACTTCAGTACCCTTTCTCCCTATCCACCCATATACAAAAGTAGTGATTCTTGCCCTGCCTGAACACTTATTAACACCCCAATGGCCAAACATCCCAGTAAGTGGCTCCAACTGGGATAGAACAGGACTAGTAAAGCCTCAAGCTCAAAGGAAGGACATAATTTCATCCTTATCCTCTTTACTTCTTGAACATGAGATAAATAAAACTTTGACATGAGAAGAGCATAGTTCTCAGAACTTTTGCCTTTTCATGGTTTAAACAAAAATTTTTTTTATATCTTTTTTACACAATATTTGAAAATCCAGTGAGATTCATAGTTGGTAGTTCTTACCTGCCCTTCTGAAGAGTTTGCAGTCTCCATACTACCTATCACACCTATAGCTTTTTCTTAGTCCATTTGGGCTGCTATAATAAAATAGCATGGACTAGGTGGCTTATAAACAACAGAACTGCATTTGCAGTTCTGCAGGTTGGAGAATCCAAGACCAAAGACCAATCAATTGGTGATTGATGTGGGCTCTCCTCTAGGTACATGGATGGCTATCTTCTTGATGTGTCTTCACATGGTGGGAAAGGCAAGGGTCTCTCTGGAGTCACTTTATAAGGGCACTAATTCCACTTGTGAGGGCTCCATCCTCATCAACCAAACACCTACCAAATGCCCCACCCACCTCCTAATACTATCTCATCGAGTATTAGGATTTCAACCTATAATTTTGGGGGGACGCAAACATTTGGTCTATAACAAGTCTCAAATTCAAAGATTTATAACGACTAGCATTATCCAATTTATACTTTAGGAGAATTGCTTTGGAAGCAATGTGAATAACCCAGAGGAGGTATGATAATGTTTGGATCACAAAAGTAATTAAAAAACTATTTAAATGATTCAGCATTTCATCTCTATCCATCAATGAAACAACAGATTCAAAAACTATTTAGAAAGATAAATTGACAGAGATAGATATGTGGAATGTCATAGGGTGGCATCATGGAAGATGAAAAGACTTCTAATTGGTTTATATGGGTGCTTTGTGGTAGCAAACTAACTTCAGGTTATAGAAGGAAAAGAAATTGGGATCTGGGGAGTGAGAGATCAGATGAATTTTGTTTCTATCAAACTGAATTTAGGCATGGTGACTGGTCTTCCAAATTGGAAATAGCCAGTAGATATTTAGAAACATTAACGTAAAACTCAGAGAAATAATCAGGATAGCCTTGCTACAGTCATGTGAGGAGAAACACACTCTCCAATTGTCCTATTGATGATTTTAAAGTTTTTTTCCAGGAATCTGGTAGGCACCCCAAAGAAAATTTGGTAGGTGGATGGGCATTTTTTTTCAGATGCCCCTCCTGCAAAAGAAGAAATTGTGGAAATGCCAATAAAATCAGTTCCATGCCTTGTTCTTACAAACTTTTATTTTACAAGTTAGCTGTCCTAACTTTGCAAAACCCTGTGTTCGTGCATGTCTGTTCTTTCTCTTAATAAAGGCAATTATATTTTAATGCATTACATTGGAATACTGCCAGGAAGTTGCAGGCAACAATACACGACTGTAACTGAAAACACCCAGCACCCACTTGGCCAAAAACAACTCTTCAAGGGACCACCCATTCACACAGCTGGAGGACTGTGCATCATGCATGTTCTGCCCCACTCATTGTCCTGGTGATCTAGGGAGAGGACCCACTGGAAACCTGAACCCTAGTTTGGAAGATAAGAAAAAAAGAATACACCATGTGGAGATTCAAATGCAGATATGAGATTTGGAAACTCCAGGCTTTGCTTTGTTCTTGACCAGACTTATGAGTCTAAAGTCTCTTATGAAGGCAACTCCCTTAGCCTAGGGCTCCTACTATATCCCCTGCCACTGTAGGAGCAGCCCCTGGCAGGGCCTGGCCTTTGCTGAGCCAGCATTTAAAGAATGAATTTGAGTAATAAAGGGCAGTTTTAGATGTTTGGTGTATTAGTTAAGGTACTTTTTGTTGCAAATAAACAGAAACCAACTAGTACTGGCTTAGCTTTAAAAAGCAGATTTTTTTTTTGGAAAGGTGTTGGGATATCATATAGAATCCAAGAAAAATTAATAAGCAAAAGAATGGAATAAGAATAAGGACTTCTCTAGGGGCCAGCAGGAGTTTATAGATTTTTCCTTAAAGTTTTTCAATGGATGTGAGTAGACTTCCAATTTATAGGCTCCAGACCTGGGGTAAAATTCTCCAAGGTGAGAATTTGGCCCATTTTGACCAGCTCTGGCCAAAGGGTACTACAGAGCTATAATATCAAGGTGTCTGCAATGGCCCCAACCTATAGGCTAACCAATAACATCAATATGACTGTCGTGGCCCTAATCCTCCTCTGCAGCTAAGTGGCTGGGAAGGGATTCCAATGAATGTCTACCACACTGGGGAAGTGGCATCATTTGGGGTATTCAGTGCCAAGGCATGTGAACCACTTTTGACTAGGTTATGCTCTGACAATAGCTCAGTGGTAGCATAGCTTGTTCTCCACTCATAACATGCTGGCTTCAATAGGATGTGGTTCCATTCCAACTTATGAGTCAGCGACAATTTTGTTTTGCATGTCTTTTATTCTAGGATCCAGGTTGAAATTCCAGGTTGACATGGCTATTTAGGATGTGTCATTCTTATAGCAGAGAAAAATGAACAAAGGTTGAACCACAGAATGACTCTTAAAGTTTCTGCATGGGCAAAACTTCCACTTTCCCTCACATCCCATTGGCTAAACCAAATCACGTGGTCAACCATGATATCTCTATTGCTAGGAGTTCTCTTCCTGTAGGGAAGCACTGCAGGTCCACGGTAGATATGTGTATTTCGCGAGGAAGATGGTACGCATCAACCTTTGTAACAAGAAGACTAAGTAATGGATAATCTTGATACCACAGATGCAGTGATGGAGGTCTACAAGTCAGCCTAGCTTCCGAGGCCATTCAGACCTGATCCACAAGATGTGGCTCTCATCAGTAAAATAAGCACAAGCCACAATAGCTGGCCTGGTGCCTGGTTCTCATTCCTAGTGGTCCTATCACTATGACTGTTGCCCTCTAAGTGGCTACCTGGCTCTCAATCTCCACAATGACTACTATGCTGACTCTCTCATATGGAACATTTCTGGCAGCTAATACAAGGAAATGTCAGTTTGGTCAAGGTGATAGTATTGTTCAAGTCTTCTCCATCTGACCGATTTTCTGTCTAGTCATTACATCAATTATTTAGAGAGAATTATTGAAATTTCTGTGATGGCTAAGTTTATGTGTTAACCTGACCAGGCCATGGGGTGACCAGGCATTTACTCAAACACTGTTCTGAATATCATTATGGATGTTCTGGATAAGATTAACATTTCAATTGGTAGACTGGGTAGAAAGCAGCTTGCCCTCCTTAATGAGGGAGGGAAGATCTGAAAGAAACCCCAAGGCTGAATAATAGGAAACTTTGCCTGAAGGTTGTGCTGAATCATTGTTCCTGACCTTGGACTGTAAATTATACCAGTCTCCAGATGCCAACTGCAGATCTTGGAGCTTCTAGGCCTCAATAATCACATGAGCCAATTTCATAAAATAGATACATGAATTAATGAGTATATAAATAAAAATATATATACATATATGTCTAAGACTCTATGCACACATATACATGCATATATGCACATATATACACACATGCAGCTACTCTTCCACTTATGGTGGGGTTACCTCCTGATATACCCAGTATAAGTTTGAAATATCATAAGCTGGAAATGTATTTAACATACCTAAGCTACTGAACATCATGACCAAGTAAGAGAATACACTGTAGAGTAACATTGTTTACCTGTGTGATCTTGTTGAACAATCTTTCAGGGATCATCTGAATATTTTCTATCCTTTCACTCATATTATCAGTGGATGGAGGAATAGGATACATTATGGCCAACAGTCTGTTTTGAGAAGCAATATATCACTTTTGGTCCAAAGTACTTTAAAGTTGATGCATAGATTTCCACTGTCTTCTTAGGCTGCCATGACAAATACCAAGCAAGAATCAGAGACTTAATCAACAGAAATTTATTTTCTCATGGTTTTAGAGATGGGAATTCTGCTTCAAGGCAGATTCTGTTTCTGGTGGGGACTCCTTTTTGGCATGTAGAAGGCTATCTCACGGAGTCCTCACATGGTGGAAAGCAAGCAAGAAAGCTTTCTGGTGTCTCTTTTCATAAGGTCATTAATCTCATCACAAAAGCCCCACTGTCATGGCCTCATCTCACCCTAATCACCCTCCAGAGCCCCATCCTGAAATAACATCGAAGTGGTTATGCTTCATAGAAGATATGAAATCGATTAACAAATATATGAAATATGTTCAACTTCTCTAGCAATTAGAGAAATGCAAATCAAAAGTACTCTGAGATTTCATCTTACTACAATCAAAATGGCAATTATCAAGATTACAAATAAAAATAAATGCTGGCAAGGATGTGGGGAAAAATGTACACTCATACATTGCTGGTGGGAATGCAAAATGGTGCAACCATTACGGAAAGCAGTATGGAGAGTCCTCAGAAAACTTGGAATGGAACCACCATTTGACCCAGTTATCCCATTCCTCAGTTTATATGTAAAGGACTTAAAATCAACATACTATAGTGACACAGCCACGTCAGTGTTTATAGCAGCTCAATTCAGCTAAAATATGGAAAAAACTTAGATGCCCTTCAACAGATGAATGGATACAGAAAATGTGGGGTGTGTGAGTGTGTGTGTGTGTGTGTGTGTATGATGAAATATTACTCAGCTCTAAAGAAGAATGAAATCATGGCATTTGTTGGTAAATGGATGGAGTTAGAGAATATCATGCTAAGCAAAGTAAGCCAAACCCAAAAAACCAAAGACCAAATGTTTTCTCTGATATGTGGATGCAAACTCACAAATGAGGAGGGTGCATAGGGAAGAATAGAGTTACTTCATACTAGGTAAAGGGGAGTGAAGGAAGGGAAAGGGATACAGGAGAGGAATGATATTAGAGTGAAACAGACATTATTATCTCATGTACGTATATGACTGCATGACCAATATGATCCTACAATATGTATAATCAGAAAAAGATGATTTGACATAAATTGTATAGGGGAAAAAAAGGATAAAATTAGATCTTTTCTTCAAAAATTCATGAAAAAATTCCATAAAGTTTTAATTCATAAAGGTAATGGCAAAACACTAAAATTATCAGGAGGTAACAGAGAAAAATATCTCATGACTTCAGTGTAGGGAAAGAATTTTATAGAACATGAAAAGTACATCTGGAAGAAAAGATTGGTGAAATTGAATAAATTGGAAATATGTGTGGTAAAATCCAGCATGAATTGGGAAGGCAAATCACAGATAGAGAGGACATTTGTCATGCAGATGTAGTAACAGTGTGGGAAGAATATACTTCAGGGATGTTCTGATCTACCTTAGGGGTATCAGGCAGGCTGGAGCAGCAAGACTTAAGTTATAAACAGAATCATGTACTCCTTGGAGAGAAGAGAGAGGGGCATGGTAAATTTTCCCACATGATGAATATTAAATCTGGACAATGGATATACTTAGACATCTATTCTATTATTTTCTGATTTTTATATGAATGAAATATTTCATAATTAAAAATAATTGAAAGGAAAGTCTTCCAAGTCTATAATGACCACTCCTACCTCTGTGCTACTCTTGCACCTAGGATACATTCTCTTGTTACTCTGGTTTTGTAGAGTTAGAGATGAAGAAATTGCAACTAAGTCTTTATTGGTTACAGAAGTACACAGTTACCCATACCTTTGTAGCACCTAGATACAGTAGGTGCTCAATAAATGCTTATTGAATTGATACAATAGATTTCTCTATTTCCCAAGATGCCCTCTGCTTTTCTTCAGAATGAGGATTCTCAACAGTACTTTCCCTACTCCATCCAAAATTCATCCAACTTGACTATAAATACTCAGTTAATGTCTACTCAGCACTGGGAGGGCAAGAGGAACATCTATGGGCTGTGGTATCCCCAGAAACATCACAGTACCTGACATTAATTAACTAAAGGAACTTAATCCATTGATAATCCCACAGTAGAAAGTTCCCAGTGTCCCTTCTTCACCACTAGTGACCATTCTCACATATCAAGTCTGGTCTGACCCTCTTCTGGATCCATCCCCTGAATTCCACCTATCTGAAGGCCACCTTTCAAACTGTTGAGCTCAAATACCCTCCGACTTTGGTGATCCAGCACTATACCTAACAGCTCTTGGTCTTAAGATTCCAGATAAATCTTTTTCATCGTCCTCTAGATTTTGGCTGCCCAGGCAGAATAACTGGCTTGAGGATAGGTTTGTGTGGATTGATTTTAGTAGTGGGCCACCTGGATTGGGCAACCCTCCTACAGGAAAACTATCATTCAGAGTGACCCAACTGGGCAGGTTCTACACATAAAGGCACTGAGAAAGCATTTGGAATCAGTCCCACAGGACCATTTTCTGATCCACCAGGAAACTGCCTGGTAGCCAGACACAATACTGGGGCCACCCAACCACAGGAGCAGGCCTTGCATTGGGCAGGGACAACCTTGTGGTAATCACACAATCAGGACTGAAGGATCATTGGTGTTGAAAACCCCTTATCTAGGTTAGCAATGCTGGGCTTGGTGGAATGTGCCCTATGGCTCTCTCTTTAAGAAAGGACACTACTGGGTTCTAGTTCTGTTTTCTTTTCAGTAGCCGAGGATCACACACTCCCATCTCCTAGCACTTAACATTCCTACCCTGGGCAGCACTACTGCAATATATCACTTACACTCCCTGCTGACATTTTATGGGGATTTTAAAGCAGCAGGTGTGTGAGATAGAAGCCATTGTCAATCATTTCATGAAAAATGCTCCACCCTTTCAAATGCCTAATCAGGAGTTTGATGGGTTGCAGCTGGCTGCTAACCAGGCCAGATTGGAAGTTTTCAAGGCAAATAGCATGGCCCCACTTTGGGAGGGGATAGGGTGGAAAGGTTAAGGAGAGGGGCCGCTGAGAGGCTGGGTCAAGGCCAAGGCTCCACAGTCTCATGGCTGAAAGTGATGGAGTGCTCATTAATTAAGAGGAAGTTGGTGTAAAATGTATGGTCTCGCCTCCATGCTGTTGCTGTTTGCATGGTGCTAAACACTTGGAAGGTCGCCGTCACAGGGAAGTAGCATGTGCTGTGAGTGCTTCCCTGTTTAGATAACCTAGGGAGTCCCCTCTGGGGTCTTGCTGAGGTTCTGGTCTCTTTCCTGGGGTATATAAATGAAAGAGGAGAATCTGAGCCATTTCATATCAGGGTCCAGACAGGCTGTAGAACCTTTGTTATGTGTGTTGACTAAATTAGTTCATTCAGTTTATATAGAGACCCTCCTCACTCCTCCTCCTCTTCTTCTTCATCATCTTCTTTTCTCTCTCTTTCTCTCTCTCTCTCTCTCTCTCTCTCTCTCTCTGTCTCTCTCTCTCTCTCTCTCTCTCTTTCTCTCTGCATAGTTATAACAATCACAGTATGGCAGTAGGTCTTTGACCCATCAATTCCAAGGGTCACCAACACTCACTTTTTAATTTCAACAGTTTACATAACATTAGCCTTTTATAAAAAGACCTTCAAAAGGACTTCATGCATCCTTTTTTCTTGTTCCAGAATACAGCCAGAACCTATATTTATAAATGCCACCTTTATACCAAAATCAGGGTACCATGCTTTGAAGTCAGGATAAAGGGCTTAGGAGTATATGGCTTTGACCTTCACAGTAAACCAGGATGTTTGCATGCTACTTCATAAAGACCCACTGAACATGAGTCCTGATCAATCCTGGTTGACTCTCCAACATAGGCTCTTTCCATCCCTTTGTGGACTTTCTCCTTTCTATTTGGTTCTTAACCTCAGTCTGTATGCTAAGCATTTCCTGTGCATGCTAGCTGGTGACTTGCCTGTGACCCTGCATTAGTCAGCATTCTGTCATTGTGACGGAAAGACCTGACAAGAACAACTTGGAAAAGGAAAAGTTTGTTTTGGATTTACACTGTCAGGACCTCAGTCCATGGCTGGACCACTCCATCACTCTGGGCCTGAAGTGAGGCATAACATCATGGCAGAAGGGCATGGCCAAAGGAAAGCCACTTACGTCATGGCAGCTGGGAAGCAGAGAGAGAAAGTGAGATGGGAACAAAATATAAACCCCAAAGGTACACCCCCAGTGATCTACTTCCTCTAGCTACCTCCCACCTTCTACAGCTACCACCCAGTGCAGTAGCCTTTCAAATTATTAATCCACCAAATGCATTAATCCACTACTTAGGTTAAAGGTCTCATAATATGATCATTTCACCTCTGATCATCCTTTCCTTATCTAATACATGGGCTACCAGAGAACACATCATATCCAAACCTTAACAGACCCCAGTATCTGACTTCAAGTACATACCCTGTTCTCATCTTTGAACAGGCTCTGGAAGCTCATGGTGCTATGGGCCAGGCTATACGGGCAATGACCGAACAGACTCTATTTTTCCCTGAGACTCCATGTCATGTAGGAAATGCTTCTCCCGTGGGAACACCCCGCCTCTGTACCCAACAACAGTTGCTTAGCATAAAATATTGGGCAATACGAAATGGCAATTCTTGTACAATATAAAATTGTTCTCTTTTTGGTTTCCATTTTTCTTGGAAAACGTACCTTGTCAGAGAATGTTTGTCTGGATGTTAGTAACCATCTTTAACTTGTACTCAACTAGGGTCCTTTTGACCCACTTCCCCTTCTGCTTATGATTCTAGATCCCATGATGTTTGTTTGTAGTTTTGAATCATAGCAATAGCCACTTATGATTAATGTACTGACATGCTTTACTTATGGTGTAAAAGGCAAGCTCTAACCCTTGGAAGGGGCTGAAAGGTGTAGACTTGTAGCGTGCCCCTGCCAGCTGATAAATCTGGAATGTCAGCTGGTGAATAAAGATGGGTCCATCTCCTGCTTTAAGATCGACTCAGTGACTTATTTCATTCTCACCATAACAATGGGAACTTTGTTTATGCCTCTTTTATCCCTACTCAATACTTTCTGAAAGTTATGGACTGTCTTAACCATACTTTATCTGTAGCAACTCAAATGCAAAGTGGATTGTCTTGTTTGTCTCTGCATTATCAGTCGTCACACCTCTTTTTAGCATTTATTTATAAAAGATTCAACTTCAAGGAGCACACAATCTGGTAAGAGAATAAGATAAGGCAACTTATCTTAAGGAACTGCATTAACAATGCCACAAAGATGCATGTGGAAAGAGCAATATGGAAGTCAGAGCCAAGACAGAGAGCCAGAATGTTATGGAAGAGCAAGATGTTAGTCCTCACATGCAGCCTGAGGAGGCCTTGCTTAAAATAGGAGCTATTTGTGAAATACTAAGACTAGTAGGTCTTCCACAACGTGAGAGTTGATGCTGAAAAGACAAGAGAAGCTGAGTTGTGGAGGACTCTGAGTGCTAATGTAGGGACCAGGTGGAAAGAAGACAACTTCACTGGACACAAAACTTTATTCTTTCCCCTGTGTCTGTTCAAACCCACTGTGTTTGGCTTCCTGACTCATGGGTGAAAATATAGGGCAATTATCTTGATCCTTCTGAAAGTTCTTTCCATTTTAGTAATTAAAACACAATCACATCTAAGAATCAAAACTGTCAAATTTCGTTGAAACTTAAACTTTTTCCTTCTGTAGATTTCAGCAGTTAGCATCTTTTCCACATTTCCACTCCGCTATGGAGTCAGTCATTTATGGCCTGAGAGCTCTAAAACTGTGAATCCAAATAAACATTTTCTCCTTTAAAACTGTTATTTTGGTCACAGCAATGAAAAAAGTTGACTGAAACAATTGGTCCTGCTGTGATTTGCCACTGGTATTCTCTGGGGTTGATAAAATTCAAAACTGATCTTTTTCTCTAAAGGTCTATTTTGTGGACCTTCATTCTTCATTTTCTGGAAACATTTGACTACACCTTTCTTCACAGGAAGTATTTGTTATCTATTGTCACATAAGTGTGTGAAACATACCACTAGAGTGTAGTAGTTTAGAACGATAAACCCTTATTACTTCACGTGGTTTCTGTGTTCAGGAACTCAGGAGCAGCTTAGCTGGGTGGTTCTGGCTTATTCTGCCCCATGAGGCTGCAGTCAAGCTGTTGGCTGGGGATTCAGTCATCTGAAGGCTTCCTTAGGGTTGAAAGATGTTTCCAAAGTGGTGTCATTCAAATGGCTGTTAGTTTGAGACTTTGGTTGCTGTTGATATGACTCTCCTGTTGGTGCTGATGCAGGGTTCTCATGATACTACATTTGGTTTCGTACAAAACCTTTCTCCAATCTCAGGAGGTGAGGCGGGGTCTCTTTTAAAACCATCTTCAATTCATCACTCCAAAAGAACATCTGACTGTTTTGTGAGAAACATGTTCCTTGACCCTGACACAAGGGAAGTCCAACTTACTCCTAAAGAAGCCCTTCTCTTTGTTCTACCGTTAGAGAAATAGAAACCTCTTGACCTTAAGACTTCTCAGATGTGGGTCGGAGACATGGTTAAGGGAACACATGCATGTCTTTTGGATGAATTATTAGTAACCCACTTCTACTTGCAGCTGTGGTTTGCATGTATACCTTCCAAAATGTGGGTATTAGACCTTACTGACCAACATGATAGTATTAAGAGATAAGAGTCTATAAGAGGTTATTAGGCGATGAGAGAACCTTCCTCATGAATGGAATTAAATCCTGTATAGAAAAGACTTCACACAACATCTGAATCTTGCCCTTCTGGCTTATGCCATATAAGGACACATTGGTCCCCCAAGATGCAGCAGCAGGGCACCATCTTTAAAACAGGGAGCAGCCCCAATCAGACACCAAACTTACCAACACCTTAATTGTGAACTTCCCAGCCTCCCAAACTGTGATCAAATTAATTATTTTTGTTTGTTTGTTTTTAAGAATCAAATATTTATTCCAGTGTCTTTGTTTTTTCAGTACTGGAGATTGAACCCAGGGTCTTATGTATGTTAGGTAATCATGCACACTCCAGCACTGAGCTGCATCCCCAGCCTTTCCTCCTCCTCCTCCTCCTCCTCCTCCTCCTCCTCCTCCTCCTCCTCTTCTTCTTCTTTTCTTCTTCTCCTTCTTTTCTTCTTCTTCTTCTTTTCTTCTCCTCCTCCTCCTCCTCCTCCTTCTCCTCCTCCTCCTCCTCCTCCTCCTCCTCCTCCTCCTCCTCCTCCTCCTCTTCCTCCTCCTCCTCCTCCTTCTTCTTCTTCTTCTTCTTCTTCTTCTTCTTCTTCTTCTTCTTCTTCTTCTTCTTCTTCTTCTTCTTCTTCTTCCTTTTTTGAGACAGGTTCTTACTAAGTTGCCTAGGCTGGCCTTGAATTTGCAATCCTCCTGGCTCAGCCTACTGAGTGGTGGGATTACAGGTGTGCCACTGTGTCTGAAATTCTTATTCTTTATCAAATAACTGGTATCAAATATTTTGTTTCATTAACACAAACAGACTAAGACACTAGTCTTGGGGTGAGGAGATATCTGTGGAAGAAGTAGAGAAGGCAAAATACCACAACATTATAAGAACTTTCTTCTCAGCCCAACACACACTTCAAGAGTATAGAAACAATTGATATAGAAGATACCAAAAGTCACAAAACCCTCTTTGATCACCCCCTTTGCAAGGCCTGCATAGAGTTTCTGCCACCTGTTTTTTACCTACCCATCAAAAGCTTTATGCAAAACTGAGAGAGGATCCATTCATTTTATCATTGTGTTATACCAGGATGAAGTTCTCATCAATTAGATGCCCAGCTCTGCATTTTGCAAGTTATTTGTCTTCAGCTTCCCCTAAAGGCCAACCCCAAGACAAGGATTGGAGGCAAGTGGGTTGTTCGGGAAACAAAGCCAGGAAATATCCATAGGAAAGGGGGGATGAGAGAAGCAAATGTGTTATCATCAAATCTGTTATTAATATGAAAAACTAGAATTAATTCCTGTTGAAGAACCCTAAAACAAAAAAAATAAAATAAAATAAAGTAAAATAAAATAAACCAACAACAACAACCAAAAATACATCTACAGCCCTTATCAAAAGCAAAACCCTCGGTTTTATCCACCAACCCCCTGTTTATCTTTAACTGAGGCTGCTTTGTGGGCATGATTTAACTTTCTGAAACTCCTGGCTTGCCTTGCTGGGAGAGAAAACACCATGCTACCCCAGGTAGCAGGCAAACTAGCTCAGTTTGCTTAGGACAGAAGAGTTAGTCCCAGGCACAGCACAACAGTTGGTCACCCTATGCCTGGGTAGAGAGTTTCAAGTGTTAGTAGAAAAAGTCTTCCTCAGGTAGAGGTTGGTGCCAAGGATCCTGGGCACCTGTTGGATCTGTAGCATCAAGAGACCTCCAAAATTCTATAGCAAATGCTGTATTCTGTTATGGTTTGGATCTGGATTTCCCCCTAAAAGTTCATGCATTAGGCAATACAGGAATGAGTGGCTATGAGGACAGTAACTTCATCAGTGGATTAACCAGTGGATTAATTTATTAATTAATAAGCAGAACGGACTACTGGAAGTAGGACCCCATTGGAGGCAGTAGGCCACCGGGGCATGCCCAGAAGGGCTTATCTTCTTCTTTGTAGTTCCTTTCTCTCTCTCTCTCTCTCTCTCTCTCTCTCTCTCTCTCTCTCTCTCTCTCTCTCTCTCTCTCTCTCTCCCCACTTCTCAGCTGCCATGAACTGAGCAGCCTTCCTCTGCCACACCCTGTCACCATGATGTTTCTGTAATGGAATTGGCTGACAATAAACTGAGACCTCTGAAACCATGAGCCAAAATAAATCTTTCTTCCTCTAAGTTGTTCTTGTCAGATATTTCGGTCACAGAAATGAAAAGCTGACTAACTCATCCTCCCTATGTTTTCCTTCTTGAATCAATCTCCTCCTCCTCCAAATTACAGAGGCCAAGTAAATAATCCTCTGCTTCAGGTACTTTGGCAGGAGCTTCTAGGAAACAGCTGGAAGTCAGTTTCTCCTTCTTTAGTTTTTGAAGACCTGAGTCTATTGAAGAGAGCATACAGAGATCTGTAGGGAAGAAAAGAGAGGGTAGGAACAAAGGAAAGAGAGCTTTTGAAGACAAAGACTTCAGTTCCCTTTATTAGTGGGTTTTATTGCTGCTCAATGGAAGAACCCCTGGACATGAATTCACAAAAGCATATTGTGTTCTAGGCACAGAAAATACTGCTTTCATGATGCTTTCA
This sequence comes from Sciurus carolinensis, assembly GCF_902686445.1. Taxonomy (NCBI): domain Eukaryota; kingdom Metazoa; phylum Chordata; class Mammalia; order Rodentia; family Sciuridae; genus Sciurus; species Sciurus carolinensis. Next base: position 164,873,630 of record NC_062213.1, read on the forward strand.
TTCTAGTCAGGGGGTAGGTGCAGATAGTAAGTATTAAAATATAAGCTGGGCGGGGACTGGGGATATAGCTCAGTTGGTAGAGTGCTCGCCTTGCCCCAGGTTCAATCCCCAGCACCATAAAAAAAAATAATAATAATAATAAGCCATTATGAGGATTTACAAAGAAAATAAATCAAAATGGTATGATAGGAGAGAGATTGTGTGTGTGTGTGTTTGAGTGTGTGTGTGTTTGAGTGTGTGTGTGAGTGTGTGCTTGTGTGTGTTAGGTAGTCTTGAATCTGTTTCTGAGAACAGACCTGATCTGAGTTTAGAGCTTTCATGGAAAAAGCAGAAGAACCAATTGTAGTAAGATCTGGTGAAGTGACAATGGCCCCAAAAGACACGCTTTGGCCTTGACTTGCTCAACACCTTGGAACCATTCCACAAGAAGCCCAAGTAATACCCAAGAAATAATGAAGACTATGTTTTTATCAGCTTAGCTGCTTAGAAGCTCAACTAGAATAAAGTTGCTTGAAGATGAAAAAGGAAAAGACAGTGATATATTATTTTGCATACCTAAATGTATAAACCGTTTCCTGCCTACTCAGTAAGAAAAGAACACTGCACATGAGAGATGTGAAAACCTGTAGTGATGAATGCATTTACGCAGCTATTTATTTATCTCACTGGATTGCATGCAGTCTTCACTAGAACTCTATAAACATAGTGCTGATATCATCAATTCGAATGTGAAGAAAATGAGGATCAGAGCAATGAGGGAACTTTTTCAAGTAATAGCTTCTGAGTGCCCCATTTGTGACTAAATGTAATATATTTCTGTATGAAACTCATTACTTTTCCCCATTTAGTTCTCTCTTTACCACTTTAATCACTGAACCTCTCTAGATCCCAGTTGTTTTTTTTTCCCCTATTTTTAAGCACCTATTGTGTACAAAGCTTTACGATAGGCACTGGTGAGGGCTCGTAATTACACATGAACATGGTATGGTTCCTACCAACAAAGAAGCTCAACAAGCAGTGGAGTAGACACTCCCTAACACAAATAATCTTCTAAAGTAAAGAATGGAAAGGTAAAATTGGGGTGCAGGGAGATGGTAGGAAGTTGATATTCTGGGTGTGAGCACCGACTACCATGAGTTAATGATCCAGTTTTTACATTGACATGGAGCCACTGTGAAAATTACCCCCAGGTTACAGGGTCCACAGGGAGGTCATCTTGTGGGCAGGAGTCAAAGCAGGTTGTATTGGAAAGTTGCTTTCAAATATGTGTCCGCAGCATGGGGAGAATTGAATCAGTCCTAGCATGCCACTCAGGTGCAGGAAGATGCTGTTAAATCTGTAGCCTAACTAACATCTGAAGCCCTTTTCCTCTGACTCTAGTCCCCTTTTCCAGTCTTATCTCCTGACACTTTCCTCTCTGAACCCAAACTTTCAGGCCAACTTAATTTTATGCTTCCCCATGATGGTGTCCCAAGTTTTCTCTCTTCCATGCTCTTTCTTTTCGGCTAAAACCAATCTGCTCCAGTTCATGGAAAATACAATACAGAGTACTTACTGGAATTTCTGTAGTCAAAGATAGAGCTGCAGCAGTGGGAATGACAATCCTAGACTCAAAATAGAGACTTGACTCCAATCTCCTGCAATGAGGTTTAAATGACCAGACTTTATCAACTTAAAGAACTTACCTCTCTCTGAACCTCAGTCTCCTCATCTGCAAAATATAAAGTAAGCCCTGCCTACCTGGCAAGGCAGCTGCATGACTCAAGATAATGATTGTAAAATGCTTTGCAAATTGTGAAGCAATCCTCTCTGCATGTTTTCACTTATGCAAACGTAAGGGATTGTCATTAGTATTCAGGATCTTCCTAACTGATGTGTTTTTTCAAGAGTTTGGCTAGAAACATGATTAGGATATGTCCCAGCTGAGTAGCTTCTTCCAATGCAACTTCATCCAATAGCCACAAAGGGGATAGAATAGGCCTTTTGTGATTGTTTTTTGCATAGTTGGAAACATTTCAAAGCATCAGATCTTTAAAAAAAAAAAAAAAAGGCGAATTCCTCTATTTGCATTTAGTCTACTTCCACTATTGCCTAAGAAGAATTTTAAATTTATGTTTTCAAACTTAATAGTTTAAAATAAAAATATACATCTTCTATTGTATTTTAAAAGATTCAGGATTTGCATAGAATTCATATATCACTGACAATGCTGATGAATCACATTTGAAAGGAGAATTGAGGAAGCAATTTTGGTGAAACAGGAAGTTTTTCTAGGCTGATAATGAAGTGTAAAGCTTTCTCCTTGACTGTTGCAAACATATAGCTTGGATCCAGTCACTCAATCAATCATTAAAGCTTTAAGCAAACAAACATAAACTAGAAAGAAAAAATAAAACAACCCAAAACATTTAGGAAAAATTCCCAAGTGATGGACGTTTGAGAAGGAACAGTTGGGAGAGAATATGATGAATTCACTTTGCTGCAAAGTTCTTTTGGGAGAGGCCACATTGGGGTTTGGCTATGCAATCCTGAAACTCAAAATTGATGAGAAAAGCTGAGACACAAATATGGAAGGTACTAGTATAAGGAAGGATGAAGCCCTGGGAGTAGAGATGATGAGGAAAGGAGAGGAGGGCCAGCATTTAGGGATCAAGACAAAGTGAGAACCCAGCAAAGAAGATGCCAGAGGAATAGCTAGAAAAGTGATCAGAAAATCAAGTGAATGTGGTGTCCCAAAGTCAAGGCAAAAGTAGACCAAGACAGGGAGCTGGTGGTCAGCAGTGTAAGTTCTACTGGTAAGACCAGTACAATGAGAACTGGCACAAGCCTATAATCCCAGTTACTTGGGAGCTATAGCAGGAAGAGCATAAGTTCAAGGCCATTCTGGGCAACTTGGCAAGTCCCTGACTCAAAATAAAATTATAAAGTCTGGGAATGTGGCTCAGTAGTAGAACACTGGCCTAGCCTTCTTTGTGAGACTGTGAGTTCAATCCCTACCACTGCAAAAAAAAAAAAAAAAAAAAGATGGTATTATTAGACAAAACCAGATAGCAATGTGTTAAAGAGGGGGTGAAAATGGAACTGAAGACAGAGCATGCACCATTTTTTTCAAGAAATTCAGCATTGAATGGAAAAAGTGACAGATAGTAGTAGTATCTGGAGGGGAATACGGACCCCAGAGTGTGATTGTAACAAAAGTTGGAAGAGACTGATGCTTGATTATTGATAAAAAGAGTTCCAATGGAGTGGGAAAAGTTGAAGATGCAGGGGAAAGTCCATAAGATTAGCAAGAAGGCTAAAGAACATGGAAACCACAACACAGTTCAGTTGGACTATTCCATGTGATAGTCCAAGGAGATGTCTGGGTAGAGATAACACCTGGCCAAGCTACTGAAATGATGAGAATAATTTATCCAGGCAAGGGAAGAGGAGAGGATACCAAGAAACAAGGCATTCCTCATCCAGTTTTACCACAGGGGCCTCTCGAACTTGCCTGGATGGAGGGGAAGAAAGGGCTGTTGAGCAACATTCTGAGAGACTACAATTTTTCTAAACTGATTTTTATGAATAAAATGTGGATTTGTTTACACAAGGCTTATATTGTGTGTCTCCACCTACGGTATATTTCTCATCTGGATTATTTTTCTTCAGAAAATGTGCAGCCAGAGGTGGTGCCTGAAACTATTTATGTCACGAAACAGGTTGCCTTACTCTCTGTCACATTTCCTCTGTATTTCAAAAGTGAATGATTTCCTTATAATCATGGTGCTGCCTAATTAGGATCTGTCCATCTCAGCCGAGAAAGAGAACTTGGTCTTTTAGGTGGTCAGGTATGAACTCACTTGATGAAAGACTTATTTTTCAGTGGTGGGAGGTTGGGAATTAGGTCTGGGGTTAGAGCTATAAACGGAAGTTCATGACACAGCATGTTCTGTGAGATACACTGTTGGCAAGGAGAAATAGGCAATGAAAGATAAAAGTGATATATGTTTTCAAAGATGATTGTTGCACACTGACAATACCCAATAGAAGAAATTCAATTCACAAATAAATACATGGCATGACTTAGGCTCTTGAGTAATATTTTAAAATATTGGCTGAATTGAAATTATATTTCCTAGTACTCAATTAGCAATATTTTTTCTGAAAATCCTAGTAATGCCAACTACTGACTATGATTAAATCAGTATCTTTGATCATTCATGGAATCAAGGTAAATTAAAGTAACTTTTGTGGAAAATTATTTGGAACTTTGAAACAAAAGATCTAAAATTGTTTATATATCTTGACCTAGTAATTCTTCAGAAGGGAATTTAGTTTAAGAAAATAATCTCAAAATAGAAATTATATAAACCTATATATATACACATGTACATATATCCCTTATTTTCAATCAAGTAATCAATAAATACTTGGACAAATATAAACTAGTAATATTCTTTTTAAAAAAATACAGATGTGTGTATAGCAGATATGAATTTTAGCTCACACAGAGTCATAGAAGTATCCTATTTCTTTAAGTCAACTCAATTTCTGATTCTGAGCCCTGTGTCTTCCAGTGTCCTGAAAATTTAGTCTCAGATATAGAGGTTTTCCTGAATACAGGGTTAAACCAAGGCTCTAGGATTGCACCTAGTGCTGAAGTTTCATGGAGTAGGAAGAAGTTGGTATTCAGTTATCCCTTAGCCCACCCTCACAGTTGCCTTGTGTCTGTATCATCTGTAAGGCAAGGGGTCCCTGATAAGGCTAAGAACACTTTCCTGGGGTCTCCATCATGCACAACTCTTCACAGCAGGGTGCTGCCACCTTCTCAGTTGTCCTGCCTGTAATACAAAGTTGATCTCCCGCCCCTTCCGTTGCACCACAACCTAACTTGTCAGTCTGAAAGCTGCTCTGCCCGCCCCTTGCTGCAGGAATTTCTGGCCTAAGTTACAGCCATTTCCTGCTTCCCACGTTACATCCTAGCTTGTCAGTCTGAACATGCTAGCTAGCTATTGGTTCATCAGTCAGCTTGCAAGTATTTTCCTCCGCTATTGGTTCCTTCCAGCCCAGGAGATTCCTATATCTGGGAGAAGTGTCTATGCCATCTTTCTCTTTCCTTTTTTCCAGCCCCAAACAGATGCTCTAGTCGTCTGCATAATAAAATCTCTTGTGTGAGGTCCTGTGTCCATTGTGGATTTCTGGGTGCTGTTGCTGGACTGCAACTCAGACCTGGCGTAGGGAGCGCCCGCTCCGTTGGATTTAAGAGCTGGAGCTGCCTTGGATCCTGAACTGAGCTGCATTTTTCCTTACACTGCCAGCATGAAGAACTTGGATTCCTATTTTTGTGGTACTTTGGAGAACACAGTGTTCTCTCTCCCCATCTCCCATAGGCTAGGGGTTTGGGGAGATGATGCCAAATAGAGAGGAAGACCCATGTTCTCACTCCTGATTACCCAAGACACGATGCCTCTCTGCAGATCCCCTTCTTGCCCTCTTCTTTCATCCCACCTCTATCCACACTCCCACCCCAAGCTTTTGAAAATCAAAGTCAAGAGGAGAAGACTTTTGTAGATGCCTTTGATTTTAGCTTAAGCCCCAAGCTACATTTAGGCTGGAGCACGAGCAGCCTTTCTGTGCTCAGATGGGAGGTCACAGATAAAGAAAAAATTAATATCTTAAAATATGATCCTGGCAAACATGCATGGATATTGTCATGACAGAAAAAATGGTAAAGGGTTTGGAAACAACAAAAATATCCGATTGTGAAAACATGATCATGTACCAATCACCAGAGAGACATCTTTAAACATTACCATTACTTAATCCTCATAATAATCTTTGATTTAATATCATGTCATCACAAATGATTTTGTATACAAGGCATCAAACCAGATTTATTGTAAAGTCCAAAAGTTAGCAACAAAAATGAAAATGTCTGATATGTTTGGATGGTGGGATTTTGCATGAGTTATTCTAAAATAAAGATTATGAAAAAAAAGTAAAAAGAAATAGAAATTAGAGCACAAAGTACTACTTCTCAGATGTGGAATGAGAAATGAAGAAATCCTTGTGGATTTTGCCTCAAAGGGTAGTGTCAAGATTCAGTTCCAAGAATGCAAAGCTATTCAGCTGCTGCCATTGTCAATGAGGTGGGATTGCAAAGATGCTTTATTTCCCTCTTGAGTTAATCTTTTCTAATATGCTAAAATTTATTGTCAATGTTTCCAGATCCTGCCATTCTTTAGATGCTGGAGAAGAATTTGAGAAACAAAAAAATAGTCAAGGAGACTTCAGATAAGGAGTGAGTAAGCAATGTCTGGCCTGTGGGACAGATATGATCTAAGGAAAGAGAAGTCCACTTGTTGAACACCCTCTATGTTCTAGACGCTGGAGCAGATATTTTACCTTCAAACTAATTCAAGCTGAGCCCAGAGCCCCAGTTATTTTCCATGGAACTATGTTGCCTCTTTAAAATGCCCTCTCATAGGCCACTCTCATTGCCTCAGGTAAAATTTTAAGGACACAAATAATCCCATTATTATCACAAATCAATGTAAATACTGAGTAATAAATGATTCTTACTAAAACATAGTCACACCATTATCCAGCATCTCAGTGCATGTCCACAGAATGCTCACTGATAGTAGTATTCCATGTCAAGTAACATGGGAAGACGCTTTAGCTACTAAGCCCCCTTTTGGAAATTCACAGTCCTCTCAAAGATTCTTAGTAGTTAGGAAAAAAAAAAAAAAAAACCCTCCTTTTTTTCTATCTTTTTTCCATTCAGTGCTTCCTAGACTCACTTGGTCATAAAATCCTTTTTCTCTTTATACTGTCACAGCTCTTAGACAGATTGCACATACTTGTGTCTGAGACCTAGCAGGAGGCACCAGGGGAAAGCTAAAGGGAGCTATTTTCATGGGCAGGAAGACACCAGAGACAGCTCTGCTCAGTGAAACTGTCACAGGAGGAGAGAAGGATGAACCAGAATGGTGTTGGCACAGCGAAGACTCCAGGAGACATGGCTGCACTTTGGTACCTCAAGCACCTGCCCCCTTGGGATGCTGGGAGACTGACAGAAATGTGGCACCACAAGAGAATGTCAAGCAAAACCCAGCAGGGACAGGAGGTACTCTGGCAATTTTGAAACCACAAACCTCAGTGAGGGCAACCAGACCCAGAGAAGACAACACACACCCAGCCCAGAGCAAGCACTCAATCAATGTGTCCGAGTTACATATTCATGATGGCAGACAACAAAGTTTGCTTGGATTCACTAAATTCTCCTGGGACTCCAAGAAGTACCTGGGTCCTGTCATCTTGGTCTTTGCAGGAAAGAAGTGCAATGTCATTAGGGTTCCACTGAGATTATAATGAGGAGACTTTTTGTACAGAGATACAGGGTGGGCTAAGGAAATCGACAAATAGTGAGGCTCCCAAGGACCAGCAACTGTAAGAGGTATTTACAGCTCCTCAGTTTGAAAGTAAAAGGGGAGAGAGGGGGATCAGAGCCGAGTGGGAGCTGGCACTATAAAAGAGGTGCTTCAGACAGTGGAGTGTGGACGTAGAATAGCCAACACAGTGGTTGAGGAATCGGGAATAGGCTAGAGAGCCTGCAGAAGGAGATGAAGAAAGAAGTCAGCAAATGTAGGTAACTATTATTATGGAGACACAAGTTATGTCCACAGACTGGGGGGATCTAAATCACAAAAATTATACCAAGAAGGTCAAAATCTAAGAAACTCAGAATCTTGAAATTTTGAAATATCAGAATCCTATGGTAGACCCAGAAAAAATTTATAATTTAGTGAAATTGAGACTCCCCTCCCCTTTCTGTAGCCCATTGAATTTGCCTACCACTTATTTATGTAAAGAATGTTGGGTTGATTCATGTGAGTTGGCTTCTTTTCAGTTTTCCTCAGATGGGACAGTTAGGAACTGGTGGCACGTTTATTTGTGTAAACCTTTCCTGTGGACAAGCCCGCCCACAACATCTGTGCCTTGAGAGGCATGTCTCCACCCTGGCTAAATACAAAGGCAATCAACCACCCCGTGGACCATTCCCTGAAACACCCAAGGAACTGTTGTTCTTGGGGCTTGGGTCCCTATGTCCTTCTCAGAAATGTGCTTGGAAACCACAGGGATGCCTGGATAATAGCCCAGAATGTGTGGAACGCAGGGCTCAGGAGTCTGATAACCAAAAATAGATGAATACAGTAAGATTGTCTCTGGGAATCGGCTCTGATAGGGAAAAGATGAAAGTGTGATCAGGGAAAGGTGAGGCTATTCCAGTATTAACAGTCAAAGAAAATCCACCACAGGACTAGAGGGAAAGGAAGAAACCATTGTTTCCAGAGCTCAAGGAGGCTGGAACCTCAGCAGGAATGCCCATTAAGAATTCGGACCACAAGGAGAGAGGATTGATCAGTGGTAACCAGAAACATGAAGAAGAGGCAAGCCCTGCTGGAGATGCTACATAGGGCAGGAGAAGAAATACTCTGGTTTGTTTTTTTCCTTTGTACCCACATCTCCTGCCAGGGAGACAAGAGATGTCAGAAACTTTTTCTCTGCAATGTAGAACAGTGAGAAGAGATGTGATGGACATAAGGTCAATCAGGCAAATTCCATGCAAATTCTCCCCCACCACACCTCTGAGCTGCCCACATCAATATTACCTTGACATTGCCAAACACCATGGTAAAGTCTCATTTCTTATCTAACACTCAACAGTACTTGAATCACTTTTTTCTTAACATGTTTTATTCATGTGGCTTCTGGGATACTTCCCTGGTCTTCCAGTTCTCCTTCTTTACATCATCAGCTAGTTTTGTAGTCCCTTTGACTGGTTCCTCCACATCTCCCCATCTTCTACGTTGGCAAGTCTCAGAATTCTTTCCTGTTTTCTCTCACTCTTTGCTCCTGAGTGATTTCATCTGGTCCTACAGATTTAAATTCCCCCAATCTAGGCACCTTCACTCTGAAATTCCTAGCTCCAGCCACAGCCCTCCCCTGATGCCCATCACTGGTGTACCTAGTTACCTGTTAGAGTGTTACCGGTTGGGTGCTCCTGGGCATCTCAAATAGAAAACATTTTAATTAAAAATAATAATAATAATAATAATACCACAGATGTACCCTTTTCCCATTTTCTATGCTCATATAGATGTGAAATGTACATAAATTCTAACAAATATTAAGAATACACGTTCCATAATCATTATGAAGCATTTCATTCAACAAATATTGGAGGGGCATCTAAGAAGGGCCAGCCCTGCTAAACACTAAGTAGAAAAGTGAATCAGGCTTAAAACCTGTGCTCAAGGGAGAGACAAATGAGAAAGATGATCACTTGTGCCTGTTTGTGTATGAACTCATATCCTCTGCCCAGTTTTAAGTTCCTTGAGAAATATTACATTGCGTTAGTTCTTCAAGTTGCAGCCTGGCTAGCTTGAGTAAGAAGCTGGGTCCTAGGCTGTTCTAATAACAAGACAGTTAAGACTCTTATTGGCATTAGAACCCCAGAATCCAAAAGTGTAAGGGTGATAAAGGAAGCAATCTTGAACTCCGGGCTCCTGGTCTGTAGAATGGGAAGTTGGTAATACAGTGTATCTGTGAGGTTCAAAAACATAATACACAGGAAACACAGAGTATGAGGCTTGACCACAATAAAACCAGCTACCATTCCCTGGGTGCTTACTATTTTTATTATTATAGCATTTACTCTAACTCCTTCTCTTTTGTGGTGATGACATATACAGCTTGGAATGGGGGGAAGCAACTTGCTAAGTGTTATCTTATAAGCTGGGAAGGTGCAGAGCTGAGTCCAGAACATTGCCACCAAGTCACCAGTCCAAGACTTGATGCATCATTGTTCCTCTTCATCAGTTGGCTCTGAGTCTCAGAGAGTCCTAAAGTCACTGTATTTCAAAGAATCTTTGTATTCAGAAACATTTCACCTCACAGTATATAACTTGAGATTGGACCTAATGAACTCAGAAGCCCATTTTGGACAACTATAGCAATATTTCAGAGAAGTTCTATTTATATCAAATTCAAAACTACCTCTCCCAACTTCAGCCTTCTTTGTTTTGCCTGCAGAAAATATTTGGAACTTGAATCAATCAATGAGCTGATTCATCTGACAGCTCTTGAGGTATTTGAAGAAAGAGTTGATCTCACTGAATTTTCCTTTTTCCAATGTAAGTGTTTCCATCCATTCCAAGACAGAAACCTTGTCATTATCTCAGATTCCAGTTTTATATGTCCTCTAGACCCTATTAAATGCCAATCCTTTAAGTTCTACCACATGATTATTTCTCAAATCATCCCATCTGCTCCATCACCATTACCACCACCCTGCTGAAGTTTCTGATCATCTTTTAGCAAATTCATCCCAAGTGCCTCTTTAGCTTGCTCTTTCTCTTCTACTCATACCCTTAAATTCACTATCTACACTTTCAGAAAGTGTTTTTTTTTAATTGTAGATCTGACCTTATCATTGGGCTCCCAAATAAATTCATAACCCCTCAGCATAGCACATGAAGACCTTTATGATATGACCTCTGATATATATATATATATGTATGTATATGTGTGTGTGTGTGTGTGTATATATATATAGATATATATATAGATATAGATATAGATATAGATATAGATATAGATATAGATATAGATATAGAGAGAGAGAGAGCACACCAGGGCTGTATTTGGAAGGCATTTCAATAAACTCCTAAGAAAATGGTGGTCTATTATCTCTGCCATTGAGAGCTGACTGCCAGATCTTTGTTTGGACTGACAAAAGAGATGCTGGTGTCATTCAAAGAGGCTGAGACATCTCAGAAGGAGCGGATGGTGAGAGCACTTTTCAGTGAAAGGTAAGGAGCATGGAACACAGACAGAGGGAGGGGCCGTGGAGAATATACCACTGCAGGTTACACATCAGTAAACAGCCTGCTTCGGAATCAGCCTTTTTTACCATAAGGTATGGGGGGTTCTTACTGAGCTATTAATGAAGTAAATTCTGAAGTCCTGGCCCCATCTGACCTCAGAGTGGGAAAAGGGCGTCAAAACAGTCATTTTAAGTGACTGGGAAGGACTGTTGTCTTCATTGTTGTAAAGGAGCATTCTACTTTGCTCACAGGATGTGTTTATTCTTTGATCATAAAGGATGCCCAGCAACTCATCCTAATGCATGCTATACTTTCCCTTGCCCATGAGTAGGAGGTCACTCATCAAGGAGGGAAATCATTCTTCTTTGGCAAAAGAATGAAAGCTCAGCCAGAACAATCAACTCACGTCTCCAAGAGCAGCAGACCACATAGTGACCTTAACGAAGGTCAGTAGAAGTAAAAAAAAAAAAAGAAAGAAAAGTTAGAGTAATACATTTTAATGACAATGATCACATTTTATTATAATAGGTACATGATCAGTAATTGTACAGAAGTACATTTTTAAGATGTACTTAATTAATTAATTTCATTACATTTTATAATAGGTACATGATCAGTAATTGTACAGAAGTACATTTTTAAGATGTACTTAATTAATTAATTTCAACAGTCTTTCCAGAGTCAGACTCCTAGTAGACATAGAAACAGACTCAGGATCCACATATATTTGACTCGTTGGACTTGGCCTCATTATTCCCTTCAAAGCAATAAACAAAGCAAGGAGATTGGTTTGGCTTGGTAAGTAGCTATGGTTACCATGTACAGAGGCCTATAGTGTCAAAAGTGCACAATTATTTTCCATAGGCCTTGGGTTTAAGTATAGGGACTAGAATTACTTTCTCTTAACTGTGTAATTTTGATCAACTCCATTTGTCTGAATCTTTCTCACCTGAAACATGACAATATTCTCTGTCCTACTGGCCTAAGGAAGTTGCTATGGTGTTGAAGGAAAAGCAGTTAAATAAAAATGGTTTGTGGATGTTAAGTCTTTATACACATATGTAGAGATATTAGTCAAGATCATAATTCTTGCCTATTATGACTGTTATTATTATAATAGCAAAGTCATTTCCTTTTCCTCTGAGTCCCAATTACCACTTCCATAAAATGTTTGGGTTTCACCAAATAGTGTCTAGGGCTGTCTGTGATTCTTAGCAAAGAATCGCAAGAATTTTAAGTACAGAAGGAAAGGGGTTGGGGTATAGGAAGCACGGGGGAGAACTCCTTTGGCTGAGACAATTGCAATATAAACTGAAAACTGGGAGAGGGTCGTCAAATCAAATGCTGACTGTCAATTTAAGAACATGGATTAAAACTCAAAGAATAAGACAGTCAAAACCCTGCCTTCTAGAAAGCCAATTAGCAAGTGCATTTGGGCAACTTAAATATGCATAGATCGAGTCTATGCATGGTCAACCATGAGCATGAAGCCACAGAGGGTGAGCCACGCAGGCTGGAGGAGGGCGGCACTGTGCCTAAAGATGCTGTCCTACTGCCTTTGCCCAGGAGCAGTGCACATCAGGAGTGTTCTGGAGACGCATGCATTTTAGAGATTTTGAAACATTCTTCTTCTACCAAAAGCCTTCATGACAAAATTATCCGTCACGTTCCTCTTTCTCAACACTTGCACATCAATTTTCACACTTGAACATGACCCCAGTGGAGGGAGCTGGCTGAGGAGCGCTAAGGGTGGGGCCTGGGGCCTGCCATCTATTTGCAATGTGGGACCTTGGGAACAAGAAACTCTTTGTTGTGGGGACTGCCCTGTGTATTGTAAGATGTTCAGCAGCATTCTTGGCCCTTACCCACTACATGTTTTAGCACCCTTAAAAATATGTCCACATATTATCAAATGTTCCCTGGGGAAAAAACTCCTCCCCACTGAGGAGCCCTGCTTACAAATGCCTAGTAACAGCAAACTCAATGTTAATCATGACTTCGACGTGTACCATTGTGTTTTGCTAATCAGTTGTCTTCCTGTAAAGACGTAGTAGAGATCCTCCTGGGGTTATCTTAGAGAAGAAATAATTCCATTTTTCAAGCTCAAAGAAACTGAAGAACTCTAGTATCAGAGACTTGCTGGCTCCATTCCTCACATGTTGAATAAGGACCATGTGGTTACTGAGGCTGGTTAAGATCAACGTGCAAACACAGCTCACAGTGCCTGGTGTTGAGTAGGAGTTCAGCAGCTGTCACAGGAATCACATTGTATAGTCCCTCTGGGAAGAGCATCTGCCAGCATCAGGAGGGAGCGACGCTGCTGGGTGGTAGGTCACAGGCAGTGCATCTCCTAACAAAGTGAAGTCGTGTTTGGCAAGCACATCTAGGTTGGGGGCTGCTCCGATGGCCCAGGTAGCAGAGTCTCACCCTGAAGATGCATTTGTGTGGCACCAGGAGGGACACAGCTAAGCCCAGCTGGGCATCTGCCGGCACCGAGCAGGCCTGACCATGCTCACCCATCTGCAATTCTCTTCTGCTATCATCTGATGAGGAAGTACATTCACCTCTGAGTCCATTCCCCCTGACTTTCAAATACCTGGCAGGGAAGACCCGATGGTGCACTGGTGTCGGAACAGCATGTAGTAGGCATTCAACATAGTTCCTAAAACATCTGACTGTGCTAGTTTTATATATACTGCTTTGCAGAATTCTCATCATAACCCTCTGGAGTCAGCATTATTATTGACTCTTGAAGATGAAAAAATGACAGCTCAGAGAGATCAAGTGTATCTTCTATGAAAATATAACAAGCTGAGTGACGGACTGTGGATTTGAACCCATATCTGTCTAACTCTGTGCCCCGTTTTCTTTCTAATGTTTTATCTTCAATGAAAAGAGCTGGGAAAGAAAAAAAACAGGAGGTTGTTTTCTTAGACATTCAGTAGTTTGAGTCTCATGATAAACATGTGCTGACTCTCCAACCCGGGAAGAGTTTGCCCACTCACAGAGACTCAAGTTAACAGATGAGCCTCTCCAACTGTACTGGGAGCAGTTTTGTATCTCTAAGAGTCAGTGTCTCGTGAATTCACCTTATCGCCGTGCAGGCCCAGTGTTAGAGGCTGAGAATTCGAATCTGAAAATCCCAATTAGAAGACTTCATTACATTTGAAAAGCCCCTGGGATAAAGGGAAAAGGTGATCCCTGTTGACATTTCTTTGCAAGCTCTCAACTGTGACAATTAAGTAATCCCAGGTGCAAGGGGGTGCAAGGCCACAGAGACCAGCTGTCTGTGGGAGTCAGAGGCTCCCAGTAGGGGCACCACCTAACTGGATCTTAAAGGGAAGCAGAAATATGTGCAAAATGACTTGTCCCTGAGTCTGGACCCAGCAAAGGGAGCTTCATGTTCAAAGACAGAGTGGCGTGTGAAGTGAGGTGTTTGGGGGAATAGCAAGTAGGATTATGTGGCTGGATTTTAGCATGTAGCCCTGGGTAAACGTATGCCAGCATTTCATAGACTTCTAGTATGACAGATCAAGACACTGGTGAGAAAACTGACCCTGAAGGGTTCAGGGTCTCTGCAGGGAGATCCCCTCTCATAATTCCCAGAAAGACATTCTCCTCACCACACTGGGGTGCATCTTGTGCAATCAGCCTCACTTGGAGTCACTGCCTGTTTGCCTCCTGCCTGGCCCAGATTCCTGGGACTCGAATCACATGAGACCTAGGAGGGTGCATTAGTCATTTGTATTACTATCCCATCAGCATAGTTTCCTGGCCATGAAGCCTCCTGGCTTTGGAGATGCTTAGCATGTGCTCATTTCCCTAAAGAATTCAGCTTCACTTAAGCTCAAAAAAAAAGAGAGAAATGCTATGAAAAAATGTGCAGCCCTTGACCTTTGAGCTCTTCCAGTTGGCTGATGGCCTTGGGTGAATTCCTCCCCCCGTGAATCGAAGTCAGGAACAAAGTTGCATTATTTTAAGGGCTGCAGGCTCAACCTCTTGTCCCTGTCTGCAACACTTTCCCAATTCCCCCAAGTCCTGTCGCATCTTTGAGGCTCAAGCCAAGTGCCAACTCTTCTGGAAGACTTCTCTGATCTCCAGCTCCCCACCACACTCCGTCTACAACTGTTGTTCTCTTCTTGGATAATCTCTGTAATATGCCAGCAAGTTTGAATCTCACTATGAATAAAGAGAAGCATAAACTATGTCTTGTGGCCTTCCCAAGATCACACATCCTGAAAGTCTTCCCATTCCTTTGGGCATTGTCCATCTCGGGCCTGTGCCTGGTGGCTTCCTCTCCCTTGGGACGTCATTCCTACTTCCTTTCAAATTGTTCTCCTTCTCTCTGCCCACAGCCACTTCTCTGGCTTGCTATTGATCCTACCAAACACTTCATGATGGGCCAAGTTACCGTGGGACCTGAGTGGTCCATCATAAACTGGGCCTTGTCTACCCCACCAAACCATAAATTTGGTTATGTACTGCAGCACTCCATCATCAAATGGAAGTGGTATCTAGGAGAAGGGTCCCACAGAGGCCCAGGAGGCACACAGGAATTACATGAACAAGTGGCCAATGCCCATGGTCTCCACTCCTCCCACATCATTTTCCATCTCCAGCCTGCACCAGTGAGCTCACAAGGAGACTCCCAGGATGGTCTGATACCTTCGCCACCCTCCTCATGACTTCAGAAGTCTCCTTCACTTCTTTTCCTCCACTACTACCACCACGGTCTTCTGAAAGTTGTCGTTCTAATTAGATTGTTCTCAGAATACTGTGACCGGCCCCTGTTGCCTGCAGCACCCCTGCTCATTCTCCAGGGCTTTGGCAAATCCTGCCCCCTTCTCTAATCACTTCCCAGAGTGGGAAGCTGGATGGTACTTCTTGACATTTCTCCCAAAAGACCTTTAAGAACAGAGGAAAATTATCAGGTGCTCCTGAGCTTCCTAGAGGTGCAACCCCAAAAGAGATCTCTGTAAGAGTCCCTAAGGACAAATGGCTCATCTAGGAATAATGTCAACTTTGGATTCTGTTCTATAATATTTCTGGATGCTTTGATATTACTTCAAAGTTATTTACATTTCCCCAGGAAAATTGATATTCCATGCAAATGGGCTATCTGTATCATCTAGCTCTTCACTTACAGCCCTGACATGCCATTATCCCTCCCCCATATAAGCCTCCCATGTTTCAAAACATAGATCCTTGAGCACAGTTTTAGACTTCTACTATGCCTCTTGGACATAGTCCTGTGCCTGAAAAGTTCAAGGTCTAGTATAGGAAACGTCACAGCATGCTTTCATGATTACACAGGAGAATATGGGGCACTTGAAGGATTAGTGAATTCTCAATATCAAAGACACTGAAATTGAAGGTAAATCATTATTGCACACAATAACCAATAACAAGTCGTGATAACAATAAATATTAAATACTTATCAGTAGCTACAATTTGTATACAGTACGTATCTGATCAAACACTTCTGCAAGCTCTTCACATATATTAACACATTTAGTTCTGAGAACCACACCATGAAATAGGTCCTGCAGAGAGCCTCATTCTAGTTATTGCATAAGAAAACTGAACATGGCCTCCATGACCATAACCTTAAGCAACCTGTTATGACACTTCTCAATGGCCTTTGATATTAAATAGTAGTAATTATAGCATCAATGATAACAATAGTACTAATAACAATAACAGCTGCAATTGCAATAGTTCTATACCCACATCCTTTAGAATTTGAATGACATAAATCATATAAGATCACTTTGAAATCCTCAAAGTGCAGGTTAGACTCTTTGAGACCTTCCTTGACTACCCCTTGAGCTCCACCTCCCTTCCCACACGCAGAAGTTCAGGCAGAGGTCTCCCAAGTTCCCTCTGGTCAAAAGTTTTGGGGAGAGCGTTTGAAATTGGATGGCTACACGTGCAAATTGGGAGGACTCCATGATTACAAGAGCCATAGGCAGTGAGAAAGCAGAAGTTCCAAGATCTGACCTCTTCTGATTGGCGATCAAGGGCCTGCTTTCTTCTGGCTACTGCTAGCCAATAGGGAGTCCTCAAACTTGAGAAGTCTATTTTCCTAGAACAGAATTTGAATTTTAGTTCCAAGAAAACACTGTTGTCCAAAGAATGTAAAGAAGCCAGTGTGGTGGTGGTGGACGTGGTGTTGGGGGGTTGCTGATGGTGGGCAGCCCGTGTGCTAGACCACCAAATACAGCTGGCCTCAGTGACTTCTCATCAAGTCCAGAGACAAAGGGAACATCATTGCCATTTTATAGGTGAGGACCCTGGTGCTCAGAGAGACTAAGTAATTTAACTGAGATAATAGAGAAATAAATGCACAGTAACAGTATTTAGAGTCATACCTATCTAATCAAAAATCTTATTTTTTAAATATAGATCCTATAAAAGAGAATGTATGTTTCTGACCAGGGATATATGTTTTTTAAAACACACTGAAAAGTACATGGCTCAGGAAACACTGGAAACTTTAAATGTGGAGTCTCTTTAGCTCTTTGTATAAGACTACTCTTATACCACATGGCCTCTGAAATCTAAAGAGTTCAAAATTCCCTTCACTGCTCCATATTATTAGGGGAGGTGGTCTCTGGCCTCCGCTGGGTGTGGATGACACTAGGTGGATCAGATAGTGCCTTCTGAGAATCCAGTCATCACACAACTGAAAGGAAAGGACAGGCAACTGAGATGTAACTAGTAAGTGACAACAGGAGGAACTTGCTTTTGCAATAATTCCCTCCAAAGACCAGAATTCCCTTCTAAGGTCATCACTCCCAATGACCCAAGAATCTCCCACTAGGACTCACCTCTAAAACACCCCAGGAGACCTTTCAGTACTGTCACTCTGAGGACCAAGCCTCCAGCACATGAGCCTACAAGAGGACTTCCCAATTCAGGAGGAAGGCCAAGCAGGAGGAAGGAAGTACCTCTGAAAGTCTAGCAGTAGAACCTGATGGCCCAGGAACAGACCAGTAGCTGGTATTAACTGCATCTCTCAGTGAGCTGGAGAGAGATCAGTTACATGAGTGGGGGAGGCACGGTGAAGGTTGGTCTCCTACAGTTGGGGCAAAGAACAGGCCAGGACTCCCAGGCTTGGATTTCATTAGTTTCCAAAATATGTTACCAAGACATGATGTCTAGAACAAGATCTAAGACTAATTATAGGAACATGAGCAGAGTACAAACATCAGAACCAGGGATCTAGGCAGGAGAGAATAAGTAGAATGGGTGTTATGGTTTGGATGTGAGGTGTCCCTCAAAAGCTCATGTGTGAGACAATGCGAAATGTTTAGAGGAGAAATTATTGGGTTACAAGAATCTTAATCCACTCAGTGAATCGATCCCTGATGAAATTAACTGAGGGGTAACTGAAGGCAAGTAGGGTTTGGCTGGAGGAAGTGGGCATTGGGAGCATGGCTTTGGGGTGTATATTTTGTGTCTGGTGAGTGGAGTTTCTCTCTGCTTTCTGATCATCGTGTGAGATGCTTCCTTCCATCACCTTCTTCCTCCATGATGTTCTGCCTTCCCTAGAGCCCTGAGGAATGGAACCAGCTGTCTATGGATTGAGACCTCTGAAACCATGAGCTCCCAAATGAACCCTTCCTGCCTCTACAATTGTTCTGGTCAGGTGTTTCAATCACAGCAGCAAAAAAGCTGATTAAAGAGCAAGCGACTTGTGGCAGAATCTATGAAATACCAAGCAAGGAATCTTTATTATCCCATGTCTAGAGATGGCATGTATAAGATTTTTGCCAAATGCTGACCTCAGAAAGGACATCAGAGGCAGTGAGAACAGCATGTGCCAAAATTCAAATGCCATAAATATACTTGGCATTCTGGAGGACAGAAAATAGTCAATTGTGCCTTGGATTGAGGGAAGTAGTTTATCATCTGTGAATTGGGAAGTCCTCTTGCAGGCTCATGTGCTGGAGGCTTGGTCCTCAGAGTGACAGTACTAAAAGGTGTCCTGGGTATTTTAGAGGTAAGTCCTAGTGGGAGGTTCTTGGGTCACTGGGAGTGATGACCTAAGAAAGGAATACTGGTCTTCAGAAGGGAGTTCTCTCAAAAGCGAGTTGCTGTAAAAGCCAAGCTTGACCTCTGTGCCTCTCCCTCTGTTTCCTGTATCAAGATGTGACCACTTTCTCCCACATGCCCTCCTGCTGTTGGCAACTGCCATCATATTACATAGCCAAGAAGACCCCCAGAACTGAGCCAATGCCAGCTCTGTGCCCTTCAACCTCCCAAACTGTGAGCTACAGAAGCCTCTTTTCTTCATGAGTAGACTGCCTCAGGGAGGGGTATGCATTGTAATGACAAAAAGGTGACTAACATGCAGTACTTACAAAATGTCCTTTGGAAAGAGGAGACAGAGGACCTCAAATGCCAAATTAAATTGCTGGAGTTTATTGTAGGGAGTCAGCAACGCTGGGTGATGCTAACTGGTGGATGGTAGGGGAGAAGAACCCCGAGCCATGGTTGGTGTTCATGGTGGCATGCTGCGCTGTGCTGTAGGTTAACACACAGGGCCAGACGTAAACCAGACAATTTAAGCTAGAAGAGATCCTGGAGACTTTCTGTGTGATTTCCTCATTCCACAGTTAAGGAGACAAGTCTAGAGAACAGAAGCTCAAGTGATCTTGGATAACTAGGACCTAGAGTGCTTTGTAGTCTGTTGTATCCTGAGATGGAAAGGTTAATAGAAAAATTTCCAAATTTGGATATTGTTGGTTGTAAAAATAAGTGGAAAATAAAGAAAGTCAGAAAGTTGTTTGTGTCCTGGGAGTGGGGCTGAATAATAAAACTCAAAGCCAAGATTCTGACCTAAATTCAGAGTCCAAGGACTTGATCATGGGCCACCTTGGCTCTTGTCCGCCACTTCTGCAGGTTTGCCCCATGTGTATTTGATTCCTTGGTCTGCAAGCTTTTTGAGCTCAAAAATGGCATAAAACATTGCAAAGTCAGGCAAATAATTGCAGAAGATTGTTTTACTGACTTAGCCTGCAAATGAAATCTGATTCCAGGAAAGAGCTAGACAACAAATCCAGGGAAAGGCAAGATCAATATGAAGATAAATCCATTCTAGTTACCAGTCACTGGCTGACATGTTCCCTTTCCCTTAAGAGGGGCCTAGACAGAGGAGTAAAAATCAATTTGTAATACCTAGAATTCCCAAAGGAGCAAAGACTCACTGCTTATTTCTGTCTGTCGTGCCACCTACACTAGTGTTGACTTGAGGTAGAGATACCCAAAAGTGCTAACAGAGCCCAGAGGAGGAAGCCATTGTTATGGGGGTGGAGGGTATAGGGGAGAAAGCTCATCAGAAGAGACAACATTTGAATTTGTTTTTGAAGGATTGGAAGGTACCTCTTCAGACAGACCAAGAATAGAAAAAAGGCTATTCCCCGCAGAAGTAATTTGCACAACAGAGGAAATAATTTATACACGGACATTAAAAGGACTGTTGGGTGGACAGAAAATAGCTCAGTGTGACAAGTAAATGAGGAGATTGAGGGTGTGGAGAAAGAAAAGTATTTCAGGCTTGTACAAGGCAGACAGGTGCGAAGGAACACCCAGCGTCAGGACAATGTCAAATGGTTCCATGTGGGCTGAGCTGAAGCACAGGAGGAATGTAGAGGGAAATGAGGCTGGAAAGGGGGTGGCTTGGGTCAAGGAGAGTAGGAACACCTGAACAAGTAATCTGGCTTTCTGCAGGTGGTGATGTGGGGATAGGAAGCATTTGGGTGGGGGAATGACACTATTAGGACTGTTTTGGAGAAAATAGACTGGAAAATGGAGAATGGAATTACAGTGGCTAAGACACATGCCCAAGTAAGAAACTAAAAGGACACAACTTAGGGTTTTATCATTGATCTAGACACAATTCTACCAAGAATCTTTCCTCACATTTTCCCACCTGCACCAACATCACCCTTTTCTGAACAACTTACCACTAACACAAGTATTACTCATTAGACCTTTAACGATGCTACTAACTGTGGATTTGCTTTCCTTGTGCTGTAAAGAGTTTGAAGGTAAGGTGGGTTCTTAGCTCTGGATCTCTGGGACCAAGTAGAGTCAGCCCTAATGGGAAAGGCACAGTGCAGACAGGAAAGCCTAAACAAATCACTGCAAGAATGGAAACGGAGCTGGGCTCAGTTGGTGCATGCCTGTAATCCCAGGGGCTCAGGAGGTTGAGACAGGAGGATTGCTGAAGCCAGCCTTAGTAAAAGTGAGATGCTAAACAACTCAGTGAGAACCGACCCTGTCTCTAAATAAAATACAACATAAGGCTGGGGATATGTCTCAGTGGTTGAGAGCCCCTAAGTTCAATCCCCAGTACCAAAAAAAAAAAAAAAATGAATGGAAATGGAATGTAGCAGGGTGCCCCATCTACCTACTTCAACCCCTGCCCATACCAGCTCCCCATTAATAATGCAAAATTAGTTACTTATAAGTGCCATTTGGGTACCACTCACACAGGGAATGTGGAAGCAAATGTAATCAGCTTGCTGGGTGACTGATGGGATGTATTCCTGTATTCAGGACACCCTAAATGCATCCCTCTTCATTTTTCATGTCTTCCTTCATTCTGCCTACATAGACCCATCAT
This sequence comes from Sciurus carolinensis, assembly GCF_902686445.1. Lineage (NCBI taxonomy): Eukaryota > Metazoa > Chordata > Mammalia > Rodentia > Sciuridae > Sciurus > Sciurus carolinensis. Next base: position 164,895,138 of record NC_062213.1, read on the forward strand.
TCAGAGCCAAGAGAGATTCCTGATACTGAAGATGACTTATTAAAAATTAATGCAATGGGGCCCTTGCGACCTGAGTATACCTAGTTTAAGGCACAGGATCCTTTCAGTCAAAGTAGCTGAGAACAGTAGTAAAGGTTCCCTTTCGTGTCTACCATCTATCTTTATTGGTTCTCATAGCAAAATTAAAAAGTAGATCAGTTTACAGATGAGGGATACGCAGCCCTAGCATGGTGAAATCAATGGCGCTCCTCCCTGCCAGTGGTAGAGAATCATCTGGGGACCTGGCAAGTGATCCTGACAGCCAGGTTCTTGGACAGACTGCTCTGATCAGTTTCTGGGGCATCTGTGGGGCCCAGGCATCTGTGTTAAGGTTCAGGTGGCTGGTGAGCAGAAATCCCAGCCTAGGCATCCATCCCAAAGCCCCCATTGTAGTAAGTAAACTACTTGAGAACTGTCCCTGGGAGTTTTCAGTCTGGAGCAAGTGTTTCAGAGCTGGGTGGAATGCAGGGGAGGGGACAGGGAAAGAGGCATCTCATCAATTTTTCAGTTTTCTATACTGCTTGCTTTTGATCTCAAACCAAAGGATTTATTTGTGGCTTCGACAGTGTGTTAACTATTTAGGTTCCTGTGCAGAACACAGCACATTCTCTTTGCTGCCAAGCAGGGTGTCCTGGCACAGAGGCCTCACTTCTGCCTCCTCTTTGATGGGAGCAGAGCAAAGGGCAGTTTTGGCAGCTTTATGGACTGCTTCTCAGGCTGCTGACACAGCCGCCTGACGAATGGCCTGCCATGCTGAGCTTCTGGGGCCATGTCCCCGACTTCACCAGAGGAGCTCACTCAGGCCATGTGTTTTGGCTCCTTTTTTATGAGAAGAGTTGTGTTAGCCCATGAATCACAGAGTAGCCATGCTAGAAAGAACGTTAAAGATCATCTGGTCCACCACCTCCACTATCACCACTCCCTAGACACGTCTCTGATGGGTAAATGGATGCTTATTTGATAATTAAGTATTAATAATCATCAAATTCAATGGAGTAAAATATTTCCATACCAAGAAGTTACTATAAAAATGAATGTTTATTTTGCATCTATTTTGTGCCAGAGCCTTTACATGCTTTAGCTTGCTTAATCCTAAGGACCACCTGCCTTGCGTGAATCCAGGGGCACCATTAGCTTCATAGGGAACAAATTGCACTGACCAGGAGAGGCCTCCTAGAATAGTACTGCTCATAACTCAGGTGGCCATTTCTGGTAGCTTTCTCTAGACAAATGGCAAACTTACAAGGAAACTGCCACTTCTGTAGAGGTGTAAGATACTGGACACCTGCTCCCTTCTGTTGGGAGTAGGAAGGGTTCATCACACAAAGAAGACTAGTCAAATGGGAAGCAAGCATCACTTTTTAAATGTGTGTCCTCACCATGTATATCAGGTAGCTTTTATGAGTTAGATACTTAAAACAATAGCCATCTACTATCACTCACAAATTCATAAGTCAGATGGGCATTCTGAAGATTTGGGCGGGGCTCAGTTGATATCGGTTGAGTATCAACTCATGGGTCAACTTGGGCCTCGCTAGTTTGTGATGGTCTTGTCTCAGCCAACCGGGCTTTCTCTCCATGTAAACTCCCTTCATTTCGAAGGTTAGCCTGTGCTATTCATGGAGGTCACGTAGTTTCAAGAAACAAAGGGGAAGAGGTAAAATCTCTTGAGGTCCAGGTTCAGGACTCATTCATTCACTTTTGCTTCTCTGTTTTGGTCAATGCAAATCACAAGACCTGTCCAGATTATAGGGGTAGAGAAGTTGATTCCACCTCAATAGGAAAAGGTATACAAATTTGTGACCAATTTAGCAATCTATTGCACCCTATAACTCAAAATTACAGACTGTAGGTTAACTTTGTGAAGAGCATGGCTTTGGTTTCCATCTGAAAGTGGCATGGCCTTTTCTCTTTCCTGTATATACCAGTCTCACTCAGAGCTACTCAGTTACAGATGGAGAAGCTGAACAGAAGATGGGGACTTGGACAGTGACTCCACCCACAAGTAAGGGGTTAGAGTTGGACTTTCATTGGAAGCCATCACACTAAATATTCCATTTCTCTTAAAGTACTTGGAAAGATAGTCTGTAGGTGTTCCTCTCAGTAAAGAAAGGGGTAGAATACAAATTCTTTCCTTTATACATCAAGTGAGAATAGGGAAGAATAGAGGAAAAAGTTTATTCCTGATCAACAATCCTCAAATCTAGATAAGGAAATGCAAGTTCAAAGAGATTAATATATACTCCCAAGAATACACAATTGAAAAGATTGGGCTTACTGCCTAACTTGATACCCAGAGCAGCTAAGATCAGTCCCATTTGGATTTTCATCTTTAACAGCCTCCAGCACTTTGCTGAAAGAGCCAAACAAGGCTTTCAAATGTCCAGACTATTTTGAGCCAAGCACACTTCCAAACACCTCCATATGAATTAGTGCATAAAGTCATTACTCTGAATGACAAGCATTATTATCTTCATACTTAATGAGGCACACTAAACTCAGAGAAGTTAAAAGAAATGTTCAAGATCACACACTGAATGTGGTGACCTGGGCCTAATTTTGAATTCAAGCTCTCCCCAAGTCGAAATGCTCTCTCCATTGGTGGTGATTACTTGCTTCCCTTTTCAAGCATTCAATGTGCCAGGCATCTGGGTTATTTTTATCCTCCAAAGATTCTTCTTATTCTTCAGTTCCTGCCTTCCCTCCAGCAGGAAAGTACTAGGAACCACTATTTTGATGATGTTAATGTTCCCATTCCCAGACCCATCTGCTACTCTACCTAGATGCCCTTACCATCTTTAATGGACCACCTCAAATGCCACCTCCTCCAAGATCCAATATTAAGAGATCTTCCTTCATCCCTCCAGTGGGAAGTCCTCTCACCCTACTTCTTCTTTGAGAAGGCTCCTATACTTTCATAATGCACTGCTGTTTTCCACATGTTACTCTGTATTGCTGCCATGACCAAAAGACCTGATAAGAAAAATTAGATGATGAAAAGTTAATTTGGTAGCTCATGATTTCAGAGGTCTCAGTCCATAGAGAGACCGTAGAGGCTCCATTCCTTGGGGTTTGAGGTGAATTAGAACACTACAGTAGAGTGTGGCAGAGAAAGCAACTCAGGATATCACACCAGGAAGCAGAGAGAGACTAAGTTCACCTCACAAAATGCATACCACAAAGGCATGCCACCAATGACCCACCTCCTCCAGCCACACCCTACCTGCCTGCAGTTACCACCCTATCACTTAATCTCTATCACAGGATTAATGCACTGATTAGTTTAAGGTTCTCCAAACCTTAAACCTTCATTTCACCTCTAAGCCCTCTTGCATTGTCTTATACATGAGTTTTTGAGGGACACTTAATATCTAAATCATAACCACTCCTATTTGTTTAATTATTTATGTCCACTATGCCTTTAAAGTTGTTTGGGACATAGAACTCATCATTATAATTTCAATGTCCAAAACACAGCCTGGTCATTGATTGAGGGGATGAAAGCAACAAAACACAAACAGAACCCATGCTTCCTCTGCTCTGATAGCAGTTAGTGAGTAATCTCATCTACACTAGCCAAGCTGGGAAGGCTGCCTGGAGGAGGGAAGCTACGGTGTGAAATGGCAAGAGACATCACGGATGGGAGTCTCCTCCATGCTCCTAGCTCTCCTCATCTGTTGGCTTTGATGTCTAAAAAGCATTGAAATTGCTTTAGTAGAAATCAGTACTTTGTCAAGCTTGGTTACGACCATTCTCAGAAAAAAGAAGGGGGGAAAAGTGTGTGCAGACTGGTGTGGTAATAATTTAAGTTTTATCCAAATAAGATGTTCTATGAAATGTGGAGGACTGCTAGAAGTGACACATTTCTGGCAGCTGAGTGTCCCTGGAAAAGATAAAAGGAAGATGAGAAGAGAGTGTTTTGTGGGAGCTCTCGCCACTTAGGAACCAAGCCACTTTTGTTTCTAATTCTCAGAGGTTAGGGATGGGAATAGTGATCTTCCAAAGGTAAGAGGGGAAGATCTTCACTGTGTGTGTGTGTGTGTGTGTGTGTGTGTGTGTGTGTGTGTTGTGTGTACATGTGCATCAGGTACCCGATCATTTCTGGCATGTGGACATTACAGTCTATAAAGTGTTTTCCATCTGTTCCCTGTCGTACGTGTCTACGGAGGGGATAAACCCACTGATGAGCGAGAAGTGCTTGAAGCTTAAATTCAAGTATAATCTAATTTTTCATTGTCTTTTCAAAAGAGACTTTTAGCATGACACATGTTTTCTTTTCAATGACCTTTGATTCTTCTTCCAAGACATAAAGACTGACTCTTTGAAGACAACTCACCCCCACTAGGCAATCTAATCCAAAGGAAGTGATCCAAGACACACGGAAAAAAAGAAAAAAAAAAAAAAAAAAAAAAAAGAGCCAGATAAAGGCATTAAGCAAAAGAAACATTTCTGGCCCCAGATTCTAGACTAGGCTTGCCTGTGACCCACTCCATGGCTTTGAGCAAAGTCACTTCCACTGTCCTAAATTTCCCATCCAAAGAAGTGGTCATTTCCTTCTTCTACACCTGGAATACTTTTAACACCATACTGGAATTTAAATTTTGTAATATGCCTATTACTTGCTTCCATGTTAGCTCCTAGAGTTTCCTTGTCCATCCTACATGGAGTGGTTTCCACCATCATTATTTCTCTCTGCCCCTCACTTGCTTCCTTTATAACACTTACTGCAATTCCTCATTATTTTATTTCTCTTTCTACTAACTGGGTAGAGTTTCTGTATATCCCCAAATAAAATACCAGCATTCTGAGAAGAGGGGCCATGTTGCCTTCGTTCACCAGCCTGGTACCTTGACAATCAGTCCCACTGCCCAATAGAACAGAGCCTGCTCTGACCTCTGGGAACACCTGAACCAATCCTGCTCTCTCTAACCAACCTCCACCAAATCCTGATGGCAGCAAGTGTTGTGCACCCACAGCCTTGAGGACACCAAATGCATTAACTGCTCTGCAGGGAGATAAGATTTGCAAGGTCACAATATTTTGTCTCAGAACCTTCACAGAGAGCAATAAAATTAATTGGAGCTCATTCATTGGGGAGGGAAAACATTCTCATAGAAGATTTATTCACAGACCAAAATCAGAGAATGTTCATACCAGAAGATACAAAATGTTGATTTTCTAGTCCAGCTCCTTCTTTGTACAGGAGGGAAACAAGCACAGTTCTAGCTGGGAGTCTGGAACTAGGTGGGACTCAGGCTCCATCCCAACTGACCACAGCTAGCCATGAGGTAGGGCCTGGGCAAAGTTCTAGAAGCCCATACAGAGAGTTTCAAAGGTAAGTGGTACAACCAGGAGAAGGGTGGGAGCTTACCAGTCTCTCTCCCCTGGGCATCAGTCCCCAGGAAGCCATACACCAGGCTTTTGATTTGACTTGGTCCTCACAACCATTGTCCCATGTGGCAGAGAGGGAACAAAGGTACAAGCGTCCCCAGGGTCACATCTCCAGCTGGGGGCAGAGCTGCCTGCTTTCTGAAGACCTCTTTTCACTGCACCTTGCTTCTTCTGATCTCATTCAGTCATTAATAAAACCACGTTTATGTGTTTGCTTTGGTTGTTCAACAGAATATATGTTTCCTCGGGGGCAGGGAGATCTTATCTCTCTCATTCCTTGGTATTTCTCTGTCTTGGCCAGTATCAAATGTTTATGTAGGTACTCAGGTTGGAAAAGAGAGAGAGAGGGAGGAGAGGAAGAAAGGAGGGAGAATTTCCTCTTTGGCTCCCTGTACCTCTACTTTCTGCTTTAGAATTAGCTCACCCTGTGACAATCCTTCAAATGTGCATAGACTTTACCTTTTATTAGGTGTTTTTGCATTGTTTGAACATGCTCAATAGCCCTGTAAAGTAGAAAGACAAGGGATCTTTAAAGATGCATTCAGCAGTGGATGTCTTCCTGGGAAGCACTGAGCTCTAACAACTGATAGCCTCGGGGTATCACAGCCACAACCTGGCTCTGCTGAGGTCTGTGTTCACTTGTTTCCCCAGATTGAGCATTGCAGGCAGCGGGAAGGCTGTAGGGGGCTGTGTGCAAAAGGGAAGGATCTGCTTTGAGAGACTCCTGGAGCTCTACCCTTCAAGCAGGGCCAAGCCTGGACATGAGCTTTTGAAGAGCACTCCTTGCAGGAACAGCACGCACAGTTGCTCACATCAGGGAAGTTGTGCAGCCTCCTGGTGGGACTGTCTGGAACCTCAGATGCCTGCAGAAGAGCAGGGGTGCCCACACAGGCCCTGTGCGCAGGGAGACTGTGGATCTCCTTCTATCTAGGCTCATAGTAACCATGTGGCACCTCCCAAACCACAGCAAGCAAGTGGACAGGTCAAGTCCCTGGGTTGACTCCCTACTCCATGGACTCTCCACGACCTCTCAGGGACCTAGGCAATGAGCACTAGGTCCCATGGAACCAAAATCTTGTTCAGGGACCAGGAGGAGGTCAACCCACTGAGGATCTAAGAGTGAGTGACCATCCTTGGTCCCAGGACAGACAAGCACAGCTCTGGGTCCCCAAGCCCTGCACGCCAGCCGCGCTCTGACACATATGGTGTTTATCCTATCCTCATTCTTTGGTGATGTGCTCCTTGATGAGCTGTGGAGCATATCCAGAGTGTTTTTGGAGCTGTTAGCTATTATGTCCCCCCAAATAATAAATTGCACACTGTGGCTCTGCTTCTTTCTTTCAAAGCAACTAGAGAGCTAAAAATACCAAGTTCCTTCTAGGACCCACATCGGGTCAGAGTCACCAGCAACAGGAGGGTCCCCCTGGCCCTGGAGACCTTGTTTTCTTTGAACAGCTCACTGAGCACCAGCTGAGGTTCCCCTGGCCCTGGTGCTTCCCTGACACCCTCCTGGGCCCCTCTGTGCTGACACCAACAGCAGGCCGCCCACTGTTGGCATACTGTGGAGCCGTGGCCAGCCCACTCCTCTGGCCACCGGGTCTGCATTTATTATTCCAGATGATAAAGCATACTGTCCTGAGGAGTTCAAAGCCGCAAAGAACCAGCTGCCTCATGGGCAGGAAAGTCGCCATTGTTTATTTCCTAGAGCAGTGGAATAGCCTCGTCCTGTCCTCTCCTTCTGCTCTCCTTCATTCCTTCTTCTTTCCTCTCCTCCCCTCTCACTTTTCCTTCCTGACCTCCTTCGCCTCTTCCTTGCACTCCTTCCTTCCTTCCTCTCTCTCTCTCTCTCTCCCCCTGGTCTCTTCTTTTCTTCTCAAGCCCTATTCCCCATCCTCTCTCCTGCCCTGAGGGATTCCTGGGCACTAAGGCTGTGTAAGAGTCAGTCTGTTCCATTTCATCTTAGGCTGTGTGTTTTGAGTGGGGTTTTGAAAGTTATTATAACTGGTAAATACCCAACTTTCAGATCAGGGCACAGAAATCCTGGCCCCAGCCTGCCTGGGATATTAGTGTATTAAAAAGCATGAGAAGAAATGAGAATTCTCTATGTAGTGGAATTGACCAGAAACTTAGACAATTCTGCAACATCGCAGGATTTATGATCTTGAGGAAATGTTTCTTCATAGACCTCTGTTTCTGATATGTGTAAAGGAGTCAGGGCCCCTGCCTTGCACTTCCAGGAAGAATTTAAGGTCACCTAAAACAGTAGGTAAGAAGATTCTTCAAAGCCCACGCAGCAAGGTGGTAGTAGGGTTACAGGCTCCTGGACTGTAGCACTGGGTATTATGAGGGAGAAATGAGACCACATGTGCACATCTCCCTCCACATGCTGCCCAGCATGAACGCTATCTGCAACCACCATTTGCAATAGAATACATTCCCTAAAAGTAGGCTGAGATGGGGATGAACATGTAATACTTAGGGAGTACTCTCACATGGGAAAGGGAAAAAGAGGAAGCAGAGTCAGGCAGACTAAGGAGCAGGTTGCAATACGGCCATTACAGAGGTCTCACAGGAGCCAGGAAGCAGGAGGGCCTTTCAGTCCCAAATTGGAGCAAGGGAACCAGGGATTTGTAACTCCATGGGCTTCCAGTATTGAATCAGGTTGCCCTAGAAAGGAATTTAGGTCTTGGGAGAGGAAGCTCTCTTCAGATGACATAGTCTTGAAAGGGGACCAAGAGTTGAGGGCTGTCTGCGGGCAGCCCTCCCAGCAGCCATAAGAATAATTCCTCAAGAATTGAAAGGAAGTCTTGACCATGAATCCAGTGAACCCTACATCATCATCATCATCATCATCATCATTATTATATAAATATAGTGACTTATTTTATTTCCTCCTGTATCAGAAAAAAAAATCTGATGTTGGCCTAAGAGATTGTAATTACCAGACAAACGTGAGAAAATCATTTTTACCTAAAAACTTTTCCGTAACTCTTGATCAGCTGCTTCCCAATGGACCAGGTCAGAGTCACTGATAAAATGTGTCCACAACACAGAATCATGATTTACAAGACCACTTACGGTGGTTTCCTAAGGAGCTGCTAGCTTTGCACTCTCTGTCATCTCCTACTGGCCAGTTCTAGGTACTGCCTCTAAGGTTTCTTCTTAACTGGTTATATTGACACACTGCTTAAACATAACTAATGGTTTCTATTCCCTAAGAAATAGTTCAGACTCCTCTTCACAACGTACTGCCTGACCCTCCCTCGGGAACCTCTTTTCCCACCCCTCCTTCCACCTCTTGACCCCAGCGCTGTCTTACATACCAGCTTAGCACAGTGTCCATGTCTGGAATACTCCCCCAAATCTTCCACATGGTATCTTCCTTTGTATTCTTGGAAGTCCAGCTCCAATGTCCCTCCTCTGCTTCCTCCATGTCTCCTATGCACCCCAACTATAACCCGTAGGCAAAAGAACAGGCAATCCCAGGCGTGGTGAAGTTTCTGATACTAGAGAGAAGCTGGGGAGAATAATGAGGAATAGGTTTAAAGTTAGTTGACTTTGGTTTAAATCTATTCTGTTTCCTTGATTTTAAGCTGTTAAAGTTTATTAAGAATTTGGAGGCTATTTCCTTACCCACATAGTCATCATATACCTACTTCTAGAAGACGGTTGTGAAGATGCAGTGAGATGATATATACCCCCCGACCCTACACAGGCCCAGGCCTGGCGCCCTGTGCCTAGTAAGCCCTGTTAGGACGGAGGTGGCGTGCCTTCCCTTTCTGCGTTGGTCTGCGCATCTCCCCCACTGGACTGGAAGTTCCTTGAAGGCGGAGCTGTAGCTCCTTGCTCATGATTGCATTCCCCATGCAGAGTTCAATGCCTCAATAAATATTTTTAAGTAAACTAAAAATAAATACTCTGGAAATGTTGAAATAAATAGACTCGAATTAATTCTCTCAAGGTTTCTCCAATGTGGAGGACTTAGCACTTGTTTATAGAGAAGAGCAAAATAGAAATCTCATTACAGGGCGACCAGAGCTGCAGCCTTGACAGAGAGACTGAGGAAGGGAGAGCGGGCCTGCCACACGCTGGGCACCCCACCTTTCTTCTCTTTTCGATGCGGCTGCGCTCCGCAGTGACGCAGCCCTGCTGGACCTGTTCAGACTAAACACGTATACATCAACGTCTCCGTGCTCGCTGCTAATGTGTCCACATCAAGTCCAGGGCGGGCTCCTGGGGATAGGAAATGGGACTGAGACCACCTTGAAGTAATTTGGAATGTATGTACCTGTCATCTTCATGTCGCTCTTCCTGGAGCAGCCTCAGGGCAGGTCCGTGGGGCAATGATTCCGCACTGAACTCATCCTTCATGACCTGGGCCCAGGCCAGCTCACTGCCTCCTGCTCTTGAGGAGAGAACACATTGTGTGGTTGACACAAATTCCACTGAGAAGAGAGTCACCTCTTGACTCTTTTAATTGTTTCTCAGAAGGAACAGTTATGATATAATGACGGGTGTTTGGAGGAACTCATGTTCAGACAGTAATTTACTTGGAAGGGAAAAAAAAAAAAACCTCATGTGCATTGGAAAGATGACAAAGAATCTCAAAGGTTGCATTCTCATCTGCACTTGATACTGAATGAATATTTATTAAATGTCCACCATGGACTAGTTATTGCCATGGGTCCTGGAGGCCTAAGGAAATGAGACATCAACACTGCCCACTTGAAACTCACAGGTGAAGAGATGGGCAGTGTTGTAAACCCTGTGGTCAACACATGCACATCAGGGCCCCTCTGCAGGCTTAGGGCCTGCATAATAGAGCTTAGGAAGGTTCCAGAGAAAATGGATCTAGAGCAGCTGAGACCTAAGGGATCTTCTCAAATTTACTCACACCAGAACAGCAGTAGCAGAGGAGGGAAGGGAGTGTTCCTATCAGAAGAAACAAAGAATGAGAGAGCAGGAGGCACCAAGGAGCATCAGTCATTAAACCTGGCCCTGAGCGTGAGCCTGCAGAGAAGGGGTCTTCAGGAGGCTACAGAAGTAGGCAGAGACCTACACATTGGGAGGCTCAGACCTTCTCCTAAGAGAACTAAAGATTCTATAAAGTCCTTTAGGCAAGATGCTAAACACAAATCCTAACCAAAATAATCCTCTGAGGTAGGTTGATGTTTGCCATATTCATTAAATGGAAATCTCCCACTTCCCAGATCCTATGCTAACCTTCATGTGTATCCCAGATCAACTCATTCTAAGAAAACGTAAGAAAGTTATCTTTTAGAGCTCAATACGGTCTGGAGAACTATAAGAAATAAAAAAAAAAAAATTAAATGAAGAGTTTTTGTGATGTTTAATTGTATATGTCAATGTGCCCTGTGGTTTGGTCAAACACTGGTCTAGATATTACTATAAGGTATTTTGTAGAAGCAATTAGCATTTTAAAAATGTTTATTCAGTTGACTTTAAGTAAAGCAGATTACCTTCCATAATGTGGATGGACCTTGTCTATTTGATTAAAGACCTTCAGTGCAAAACTTGATGTTTTCCAGAAAAGGACTTTTGTCTTGCTACTATGACAAGCTGCCTGAGCTTCTCCCTTGCTAACTTGCCCTACAAATTTGAACCTAAGTCTATCATATAATTATTACCTGGACATCCAGCCTTCCAGCCTGTCTGCCTGTTCTGCAGATTTAAGACTTGCCAGCCCCTATGGTATCAGGAGCCAATTCCCTTAAATAAATCTCTCAGACAGATAGATAGATAGAGAGAGAGAGAGAGAGAGAGAGAGAGAGAGATAATATATATAATAGATAAGAAAATTTAGGTGCATGTACCAGAGATACGCACATATGTACTATTAGTTCATTATCTTGGCAGAGCCCTGACTGATACAACTTGAACCCAGAAAACCCGTCCCAACCTTTTCTCTCCTATTCTCCTATCATTTAACCATTTTCCCATCAGCACAATGGGGACTAATCAGCCTCAGGACCACTTCGAAGACTAACTGGGTGTGTAAAAGCACTAGCACCATGGCTGGCACACAGTAGGTGCTTCACCAATGCTTCTTTTTCTCCTTCCTTGGTGGATTGATAGGATAGACACATTCCCAATGAACGGGTATGGTTTTCTGCTGACACAGGGTGCGCTCGACGACATCTGATCTAGAATGTGAAGTGTTAAACAAATACAAAGGAATTCCCTCCAGAAGGATTACTGCCACCGCGATGGAGCGTGGCTCCAAAGGCAATTCCTCAAGAGTTCACAGGGGACAAAAATGTCCAGCCTTGATTTTATGTGTGTGTAGAAAATAAATTGTATGCCAAGGGTGGCGACATGTGGACGGGGAGAGGGCTTAGCCGAGGAATTAAACATGTCAGGAGTCTCAAAAGGAAAACAGCGGTGACATGGAAGGTGAAAGGGGCATATTTGGAAAGCTTGGCGAGTGGCACGAGGGGAGGAAAGGGGGCCTTCTGGAATGGGACGGCAGCCATTCTCTGCCACCGAAGGCGTGATCTCCTCTCAATAACTCAGCAAGGTGGAAAGGGAAAAATATGAGCCCAGGTTCCAACTCTATTATCACAACTGGCTTAAATTATTATGCCTTGCCTAATGGACCTCATAGGAAACACAGGGCGGGTAAAACCAGGTGGGCCTCTAATGGAATCTTTACCTAGGTCATCTTTCAAGTTTCTGTCAGCAAAATTCCCCATATTAGAGCTCTCTGAAGCACAGAGAAAGTGCCTGAGATGATGCCACACAGCCCACAAAGAGAAAACGGAATTCTAAAACCCAGACCTTGGATTCCCAGTGTTGACTTTTGTAAGAAATAAGAGTATTATCTAGGCAGGGATGGCGAAGAGGTTGTCTCCAACATGCCAACTCTGATTCACTGATGGATGGATGGATGGATTGTGTTAGACTGAGGTGTGGAGGATTGAATGCTGCTCAGCATGTAAAGGACCATGACCGATAGGTCACATCTGTCATGAAAAGTCAGTCTGCAGGCAGGGCAGGAATTTTCATTCCTAATCTCATCCAATCTCTTTTTGCCCTTTATACTACACATCAGCAAAATATAGGCCAGGCTCCAAATCAGGCCACTGCTTATTTTTATTAATAAAGTTTTACTAAAACACTACCCTTCTTCTTCATTTGCCTGTTGTCTTTGGCTACTTTTGTTCTACGACCAGAGTTCAGTAGCTGTAGCAAGACTAAGCAAAGCCTAAAATATATACACACGGCTTCCTTGGAGGAAAAGTTTGCCAGCCCCTGTTTGAGAGTATGCTGAGACCCAGACTGATTCAATACCAATAAAATCCCTTCATTCCTCTCATCACACATTACATGCCTGACATGTGCAGTTGACCTCAGTCCATATCATTCTAAGGTCATTTCCCTTCAGAGTCATAGAAGGGCTGACAGAGGCCATCAGGTCTGTGTGCTTCTTGTTTACCTCCAGCTGGAAAGAAGGAGACTGCTCCTTCCTTCAGTCTAATTAAGTCACTTAGGTCACAAGCCTAATCCTAGGGGTATACCATACCAGATGCCTCTATTAGGCCACCCCTAAACTGGAGATGGTGGCAATTTCATCCGAGTCATGTAAGAGAAAGTCAAATGCTTGCAAAGTTAATTTTGAGTTAGGAACAAGGAAAAGGACATGGATGTGAAGCCCAGGTGGCCACCACACTGGTTACTGCAGTTCTGCAAAAGGAGGATAGTGGTCTTGGATTAGGGGAGAACAGGAGAGAGAGAGAGAGAGAGAGAGAGAGAGAGAGAGAGAGAGAGAGAGAGAGAGAGAGAGAGAGAGAGAGAGAGAGAGAGAGAGAGAAAGAGAGAGAGAAAGAGAAAACAAGGCAGAATGGAGCAAATATCAGAGTTAGAAATACTCAGGTAGATATGACAGTATAGTGTTAAGAAACAAAGCTGACAAATTTCTGGCTGGAGCAGCACATCAATGATTTTTACTAATGGAGATACAGGAGCAGAGACTGGGGAACTCTAGAACAATGATTCTCAGTCTCCCATTAGAATCATTGGTAAGCTTTTTAAAACGTCGTGTCTGTGCCCCTCAGCAGACCATTTAGACAAAAATTAGAAAAATGCCTAGGTATCGGTGTTTTTGAAAATCTCCCCAGGGGATTTGAATGTGTAGCCTGAACTGGGAACCATTGTTCTGAAGCATTCAAGTCAGGAATGAAAGCAACAGACCATCCGGACAACCTCCTCATTTTATGAATGAAAAGCCTGACTCCTTCCCAATGTCACATCCAGAACCACTTTCATTTCAGTTTTGTGTGGGCTGCGTTACTGGAATTCAAGGTTAGTGGAGAGTCTGGTCACATCTGGCACTTAGGAGTGTAGCAACCGTGGAGAGGGAGGACCAGGACTCATCCCCTGTGGCGAGAGTGAAAAGAACAGAGACTCTGGAATCAGAGCAAGCTGGGTTCACTTCCTGGCTCTGCCACTAGGAGATCTTGAGAGCCCTTTTTAACACATTGAAACATGGGAACAAGAATGTCTCCTTCACTAAGGTATGGAGCGGGAGGTCTGAGAGAATAAAGGGAAAGACTACGGACCTGTGAGGTACTAGTGAAGTACCAGGAAACAATCAGCACCTTTTCAGCCACTAGGGCAAAGTGGGGATTGAGCCCTCAGAGCGTAGGCTGAGAAATAACTGCAACAGAACTTGAGGCCTCTGGTTCTCCGTGGACCAGCGGCATGAAAATTCACAGAGTGATGAGCTATTATGACTTCGATTCAGGTTTTCATAATGAGATAACATCTCTCCAAGATGACTGATTCCAGAAGAGAGTACAATCTAATTTTAGAGTGTTTCCTAGCTCTTTTAAAAGCTTGGAGATGTGACTTTTATTCAGACTCTGTAGCTTCCAAGTGCGTGCACGGTAGCCAAACTGACCGTGGCCTTCTCTCTCGCTGTTTGGAGCAGTGAGTGACCACATCCCTACAGTCCTTTTGGGATCTGAGAGATGAACTCAGCTGGAGCCCCCTGTCTCTGGAGCCCTCCAGGTTTCCAGGGTAAGAGAAGATGTGCGTCACGAGGAGTTTTCTGGGGTGTGTGTTTCAGCACTGGGACTCACTCATTCCTTCAACAGTAATCACCAGAAGCAACCACAAAGCCACAAGTGGCCTGGCTTGATGACACCCAGTCAACCTAGGCCCTGGGACCCCAAGCCTGACTCAAGATCCTCAAGACACAAGCTCACAACTCACTTACTGTACATTTTTGCCCAGCGGACATCCAGCCTGAAGTTTCTCAGTTGGAAAAAACTAATCCTCGCCCCCAGGGAGAGGATTCAAGTTCCTTGAGAAAAAAAAATCAGACTAAAACTGTGAGAAAAGAAATGTCCTTCAAACACGTTATATGGACTGCAAGTGTCATTTGTCGGGATCGGCGTAGGACAAACACAAGCCGCCTGTCCTACATGTCAGGTGCTGAGATCACACACAGAAAGCATCACCATAAACTGGTCAACTCCCTGAGCCCTAATTTCTTCATCTGATAAGCTCTCTCTTTATCATGTACCTCATAAATTTATTTTGAATTATAAATTATTCACTAATAACGAAGAATATCTATCCATTACTCACTTACTCTGTGCCGTGCACTGTATTAAATACGTTATATACACTACCTCACTGAATGCCATAATGCTCCTGCGAAGGAAGTCTAATAGCAGGGACCACTGCCCAAATAAGGACACCAAGGTCTCAAAGCGAATCTCATCCATCAGATTTCACATAGTAGAAGAGTCAGCACTATAAACTGCTTAGATCCAAATCTCCTTCCTTGTCCCCACAGGGAATAAATCAGGAAACTAAAACTGCACGGCACTTCAATTTCTCTGAGCCTCAAAGCGGGAAACCAAGGACTTGAACCTGGGGTTTCCTGGTTTCCAACCCACCATAATTTCATACTTCTGCCTTAACATGTCCCACAAAGGAAGAAAGAAGCGGGGTCAAATGGCCAAGCAAGCTGGGCAAAGTTCCCTGAGGTTTCAGGGTGTCAAGGAGTCTCCTCTGCTGAGCAGCCCATGGAAACTGCCGGCAAATGCAGCCGATCTGCCCTCGTGATACAGTGAGAGATGCTTAGTAAGCCGTAGCCAGGCATCTGTCACGTGTCATCCATTCAGTCACCACCACAACACTAAGAGTGAGGTATGAGGCTTGGGCAGGGAATGGCTTGCCCAAGATCACTTAGCTGAGATGTGACCGAGTTTAAATCAGAACAATAATTTGGCTTTCCTATTGTATTGAAATTCCTTGAGGTCAGAAGCATATTTCAGTATTTATTTCCCTGGCGCTTGTCACATACCTGAAACAAAGCAGGGCCTTATTAACTGAAAGGTTATATTCCTCTTTGACACTAAATTTTACTTGTTTGAGAATGTGGTTGGCACTGTGCTGGATGGCATCTAATGCATTACTTTTTCACTGTACAATATAAACCTGAGAGAAATTTGAGATACCCTCTGAAGATGGGGAGACATACTTGAGAGACGAGGGTTAGATGATTAGCACGTGACCTGGGCAAACGGATTTGTGCTGCTCGGATGCTGGGTGCTTCCCAGGAGCCTGCTTACTGGAACTGCCTCACCTCCACAGCCTAGGTGTCCTCGGCCATTTCTTCCCTTAACAGTGTTCTGCCTTGCAAAGTGAGAAGTGGGAAGCTTTGAAGTAGGAACTGCATTTCCCAACATTTTTCAGGCGGTCTTGGGGTTCCTAGAGTCTGCAGTAAGAATTATTGGAGCTTAGTGCTCCTTGTAAACTATTTTTGTACCTGGAATGTGTTTGGAGCCAGCTGGCTGCTGCCACAGCTCAGATATCACCTGGCTCTTTCTTCTGGATGGGGTGAATAATCATCACGTGAGCAGTGAGGCCAGACGGTGTCTGTCTGGGTCTATATCTGATAAGAAGCTCGCAGCAACAAGTGAGCTGTGTTCCACTTTCCACAGAGCTGGCTGTGGAAAAGGCGATAAGAATCGCCAGATTTCAAAGCAGGAAAGCACATCCAACCCCCTTGCTTTACAGGTAGAAAAACGGAGATCCAGAGCCCTCAGCTGGCATATTGGGTTACCAGACATGGAAATCCATTCAACTTAAAGGAAGGTGGTGCATTGTAACTACGGAAGGGCATTTCATGGAACTCACTGGCAGGACCCACAACTGCAAAGTCTTCCCCCTCGTGGTAGAACCACAGGTGCACCACATAGACCCCCATTCCAGCAAAAACCTGCTGCCCACTGAGCGGGCTGACATCGGCAGAGAGCTTCCAGCTGTCAGCTACTTCCGAGCCCCAGCTCATGGAAGGTGGTGCTCCTGCTGGGGTGGTCCACAGTCTGTGGTTAAGCAAGGTGGGGTATAAAGGTCCAGTCATTTCAACCTGACAACTCTGATGGGCACTCCCTCCAGATCACCCACTGGGTTGGCTGAGGCTCTGTCAGACCTCTACCACCGTTCAGCTTCTCCTGCTACTAGGATTTGTTTCACCCACTTCCCTTCCCAAGTGTTGATCCCTAATAAACATCTCAGGCCCCAAACTCTCAAGTATCTCCTTTGGAAAACCCAACTCTAAAACCCTGACTCCCTTGACAAATGATATTTTCTTTCACATTTCTTGGTCTGTCTGCTCCATTCAATGGTCCTTTTTCCCTATAAATCATCTTTGGATTTTCTTCTTGTTTATAACCCATTGTAGAAGCTCCCACATGGTAGCCCTTGGCACCTGGGGCACTGTACGTTCCAGACTGGCTACATTTTTAATTCTTCAGATTTTTCCAGAAACTGATCATTCTTTATCAAGAGACAGAATGTATGTCTCCTCTTAGTAAAGCTGATATTGTGACTTCCTTGAGGAACAGAACATGGTGGAAGGGACATCTCATGACATCTGAGGTAAAGTTATAAAAGACAATATAGCTTCCACCTGGTTTCTCTTAGGGACATTCAGTTTTGGAACCCGGCCTCCTGTGAAGGAGCCCAAACTAGCCTGTGGTGAGACTAGATGGGAAGGAGCTAAGTCTGCCAGTAGAAAACCAGGATCCACAGTCAGACCTGTGAGTGAATAAGTCTTCAAATAACTCCCACGAGGACCTAAGTATAGTGTAACAGAAACAAGTTTTCCTTACTGTGCCCTTTCTGAATTCTAGATTCTCAGAACTCATTAGCATAATAAATGGCTGACTTGTACTATTAAGGTCACTTTTTTCCAGCTATCATTAACTGGAACTGCCCTGAAGTTCATAGGATTCTTTGACTTGTCTCCCACAGCCAGCTGAGTCCATCTGCAAGTCCCAATTACAAATTTCTTGGAGAGAGAAACTGATTGGTCCCCGGGATGAATACCTGGTTCAGATTGGACCAATCATCTTTGACCTTGTGGCCAGGATGGCAGATGTTAAAGTGTAGAGGGCTTTTCCATTTAAAATCAGCTCAGCCTTTAAGTAATTAGCACATGTATTGTGTGGGTTATATGCTAGGCTGCTACTGTGCTTACAGAAGGGAATAAAACACAGTCCAGTCAAGGGAAAGGCACATTCTTTGGGTAAGGCATTTCATTGCAATGATGGAGACTACCAACAGAGCCTAACTGGAAAGTCACAATGTGGCCAGGGAGGGAAGGACCAACATATTTAATGTATTTACTCCATCCAGATTCAGATCTACAAACGTTAACTGTATATCTATTATGAACTCAGGGGTTGTACCTGGGAGTGCTTCTATACAGATGATTTTGTAGGATGAATATTTGAACCTCCCAGAGGTTAAACTTGTAAGTCAAGAAAGATAACATGATTGCCTGCATTTGAGCTCAGAGTGGGCCTGCTCTCCAGCACTTTTGTGACCGCCCCACTTACAACATTGCTTCATACAGCATCCTACAGCATGACTCAGAGGTGGCAGGAGTTCTATTTGACTGAGGATGGAGTAACACTGGAGCACATGACTTCAGGACACAGCTTGCCCATATTCTACCACTTTTTATTTTTTACTTTTTAAAATTTATTTTTATTGTAAACAAATGGGATACATGTTGTTTCTTTTTGTACATGAAGTAACGGCATACCATTTGTGTAATCATACATTTACATAGGGTAATGGTGTTTGATTCATTCTGTTATTTTTTCCTTCCCCCCCACCCCTCCCACCCCTCTTTTCCCTCTATGCAGTCCCTCCTTCCTCCATTCTTGCCCCCCTCCCACCCCCCATTATGTGTCATCATCCGCTTATCAGCGATATCATTCGTCCTTTGGTTTTTTGAGATTGGCTTATCTCACTTAGCATGATATTCTCCAATTTCATCCATTTGCCTGCAAATGCCATAATTTTATCATGCTTTATGGCTGAGTAATATTCCATTGTATATGTATACCACAGTTTCTTTATCCATTCATCAATTGAAGGACATCTAGGTTGGTTCCACAATCTGGCTATTGTGAATTGAGCAGCTATGAACATTGATGTGGCTGTATCTTTGTAGTATGCTGATTTTAAGTCCTCTGGGTAGGCCAAGGAGTGGGATAGCTGGGTCAAATGGTTGCATTCCAAGCTTTTTGAGGAATCTCCATACTGCTTTCCAGAGTGGCTACACTAATTTGCAACCCCACCAGCAATGTATGAGTGTACCTTTTTCCCCACATCCTCGCCAACACCTATTGTTGCTTGTATTCTTGATAATCACCATTCTAATTGGGATGAGATGGAATCTTAGGGTAGTTTTGATTTGCATTTTTCTTATTACTAGAGATGTTGAACATTTTTTCATTTATCTGTTGATTGCTTATAGATCTTCTGTGAAGTGTCTGTTCATTTCCTCAGCCCATTTGTTGATTGGATTATTTGTATTCTTGGAGTAGAGTTTTTTGAGTTCTTTATATATTCTGGAAATTAGTGCTCTATCTGAAATATAAGTGGCAAAGATTTTCTCCCACTCTGTAGGTTTTCTCTTCACATTGGTGATAGTTTCCTTTGCTGAGAGAAAACTTTTTAGTTTGAATCTATCCCAGTTGTTGATTCTTGCTTTTATTTCTTGTGCCATGGGATTCCTGTTGAGGAAGTCTGATCCTAAGCCGACATGTTGAAGATTTGGACCTACTTTTTCTTCCATAAGATGCAGGGTCTCTGGTCTGATTCCAAGGTCCTTGATCCATTTTGAGTTGAGTTTTGTGCAGGGTGAGAGATATGGGTTTAGTTTCATTCTGTTGCATATGGATTTCCAGTTTTCCCAGCACCATTTGTTGAAGAGGCTATACTTTCTCCATTGCATACTTTTAGCACCTTTGTCCGGTATGAGAAAATTGTATTTATTTGGGTTTGGGTTCATGTCCTCTATTCTGTACCATTGATCTACCTGTCTATTTTGGTGCCAATACCATGCTGTTTTTGTTACTATTGCTTTGTAGTATAGTTGAAGTTCTGGTATTGCGATACCCCCTGCTTCACTCTTCCTGCTAAGGATTGCTTTAGCTGTTCTGGGTTTCTTATTCTTCCAGATGAATTTCATGATTGCTTGTTCTATTTCTGTAAGGTACATCATCGGGATTTTAATTGGAATTGCATTGAATCTGCATAGCACTTTTGATAGTATGGCCATTTTGACAATATTAATTCTTGCCTATCCAAGAACATGGGAGATTTTTCCATCTTCTAGGGTCTTCCTCAATTTCTTTCTTCAGTGTTTTGTAGTTTTCATTATAGAAATCTTTTACCTCTTTGGTTAGATTGATTCCCAAGTTTTTTTGTTTTTTTGTTTTTGTTTTTTTTTTTTGAGGCTATTGCAAATGGAGTTGTTTTCGTCATTTCCCTTTCAGATGTTTCATTGCTTGTGTATAAAAATGCTTTAGATTTATGCATGTTGATTTTATAGCCTGCTTCTACCACTTTTTAAACCCAGGGGATGAAGTGGCAATAAAGGACAAGTTTGGCCTCTCTGAGCCTCAGTCTCCTTATCTATAAAGTTGGGTAACAGTATTGACCCTATTGGGCTCTTGTGAGAACAAGAAGAGATGAGGCATGCAACCAGCCTAGAACACCAACATACAGTAAATGCTCAATGTGAGTTTGTTCTCAGGTTTTAGTTGGAGGGCCTAGAGGACCCCTGAGAGTGTGTGGACTTAAAGTTGACTTCCTGATCGGGGGACGAAAGGGGAGCAAAACTAGGAAGACCGTGGGATGTTTTCAGGAATAATAACCATCACGTTTGGCTGGAGTTCTAAGGAGATTCTTCTATTTGTTATCCTCTGTGTCTCCCACTAAACATAAATTCTATGAGATAAAGAGCTTCACTCCATTCAGAGCACTACCTCATACAGAGCAGGTGTGCTGTAAAATTTTACTGACCAAATTAATAAGACGGCTGTGTGATCCAGGACAGGCTGCCGCTCCTCTCTGAGACTTAGCACTCGGCCTTCTAAAAAAGGGATAATGACATCGTCTTCCTAGGCTGCTGAGAGGCTTAATGAAATAATCATGCAAATCCTGGCCTGAGCAGATGTTAAATACCTGCTAATTCCCTTTCCTTAGAGTTGTGTATCCAGTAGAAGGTCAAAGTGTGTGGGAGAAATAATAAAAATGTTAAGAGGGGTATGAATAGAGGGATTGGTGTGTGCTAGAAGAATTAAGGGCATCTCTCTGGAGGAAGCAGATCTAAAACTGTTCTTGAAGGGTGATGCTGCCAGTTTGCTATGTGACCTGAGCAAATCATTAAACTAGTTGGACCTTAGTCTCCCATCTGTAGAGGGCTTGATGGATGAGCCCCAAGGTTCCTCCTGGCTCTGACACTCTGGAGTCCACAGATAGTCATCAACCAGTCACCTCCTGAAGACATTAACAAGTGCAGTTATGCAATCACTTGTACATGTTGTTCTGTATTAAATTTTCAAAGCAAACCCTGAAGAAAATCCTAAATTAGTTTAGCTAGAGATGTGGTTCCAGATAAGAATCAAGAAATATAGATTTAATAGAACAGAAGCAAGAGTCAGCAGGCTCTTGGGTCATAATCTTATCTACAGAAGGAGGAATCTGGGTGAAAGAATGGAAGGCACTTGTGAGCCTCTCAGACCACCAGCTTTTAATCATTCTCCTGGGCTGAGATCCTTCAGAAGTGAATGCCAGGAGAGCTAAGTCCCTTGGGAGACTGCCTATTTGGACAACCTGCAAGACTGTGGAATCTGGGTCCACCTCTGGCCACACCAGAATGGCCTCACCGCTGACCTCACCCTCTGGCACAGCCTCTGTTATGACAAAGGCCTAGATGTGCCCAAAAGACCTGCCCTGGGTCAGGGGCGTAACTGTAGCACATCCCAGCTAGCTTTGGGATTACCTAAACCTCAGGATCATTTCCCTCTGAGCCCCACCAGTGCCAGGAATAAGGGCGGATGGATAATAGTGACTCACAAAACCTGCCGAGGACAGAGCAGGCAGTGCAGGCAGTGCGAAGATCCCCCATCCTGGAGTCAGGAGACCAAGCTCTGTCCCAACCAGCTGCTTGTCCTTAGACAGGTGCCTGCCCTGTCTGCCCTCTCCACCTCTCTGAAAGAGCATGGTCTCCTGCACCGCTCAGGGTGGACTTGTGAATATTGAATGAGACCAGAGATGCCAGCCCTTGTAATACTGTTAGGTCACATGGTTAAGACTGTGTTGTCTTTGCATGGCTTGTGTCTGCAGAGTGCCTGACGATTTACAAAGCACGCTACTGTTAACACACATTCTCATCAGTTATCTCAGGCTCCCCCAACAGCCCTAAAAGGACACAGAATGAACCCTCTTATCCCTGGGCCCCTTATCTGCTCCTCTCTTAGGGCACTTAGAACATTAAACCTTCAACTTTGTATCTTAGTTATTTACGCACATGTCTAATCTCCCTACCTTGAACAGAAGCCAGAGCAGACACTGGGTCTGATCATCTGGCTCCAGCCCACCCCCTCACCCATTCCCTGCCTGGGACACGGTTGGACCTCAGTAAGCAATGACAGTAAGAAAAAGGTGAGGGCTGGGAGGAGACGGGAAGATGAAGGAGAATATAGCTGAGCCTTTGTCCTAGTTAATTTCCATGATGTCAGCTAAGCATCCACTCTTGTAGTGACTGGCCACTAAAGATTGTTTAAATTAGTTAAAAATTTAAAAAATTAAAAACTCAATTCCTCCATTGCATTTCAAGTGCTCAATAGGGACAGATGGCTGGTGCCCACTGCTTCATGCAGTGTAGATACAGCGCATGTCGTCATGGCGGAACCCTCTATCGAGGGAGCTGGTCTGCAGGGTTGGGGACTGGAGGACTGTGAGACTCTGGAGTCAAATGGAGCTGAGTTTCAACCTCTGGAACCCACACAAGTCACTTCTCTTTAAGTGGCAGTATCCATATTTGTAATATTAGGATGCTCACAGAGATAACTCTATCCATGTCTCTCTCAAAGGATTGTTGAGAAGAGTAAACAAACTAACTGATTTTTACATGATGATTGGCAGGTCCTCCGCACTGATGCCTGTGTGAAGCCGTGGGTGACGGTGAACCCAGGGGCTGGTGTTTACACCCTGGGAAGTGGTGGGGCAGAGTGGAAAGAACCCAGGCTGAAGAGACAGACAGGCTGAAACTTGCCGGCTATGTGATAGGAGAATCATTCAATCTTTTAAGGTCTCATCATCTCCCTTCCCCAAATGGAAAAGAAAAAAATCCTTACACTATTTAATTCTCATCAAATCCCTATAAGTTAATATATGAAGAACCTGTCTCAATACCTGGCATAATAGAGCACATTTTGATAACTAGAAAATTACTACATTATGTTAATATAAAAAGACACATAGATGCAATTATCGTCTAATGTTTCTAATCATTATTTTTACTACTCTTAGCAAGTTAAGGGGACTGACCTTACACATACTGGAGAGTAAAGAGATAATGAGAATAGAAAAAATGTGCTCACCACAAAGCAGCCAGAAAGACATATTTTATTATGAAAATCAGATGATATCTCTGTCCTGGTGAAAAGCTTCAAAGTCTTTGCCTCACAGCTGGATTCAGCATACACCTCCTCTCCACCTCGCGAGCCCCTCCAGCCCAACCCTCTGATTCATTCCTCCCTTGCCCTGGCCACACGGCAGGTCCTTCCTCCTGCAAACATGCCACTCTGGGTCCTGCTCAGGACTTGGCACTTGCCACTTACTCTGCCTCAGTGCACCTTGTCAGGGCCTCATCTCCTCACAGAACCCCCTGCCTCGCCTCCTCTGAGTCTGTCTCCACATGTCACCTCCACACGAGCTGCCCCTCAGTCATTGTCTGTCAATCGTGCTGGGTTTTGTTCTTCACAGCACTTTAGAATCTCACTTCAGGTACTGACCTGCTCCCTTCCCTTCTTTTCTTCATGTATAAATTCCAAGTTGGTCAAGATAGCAATCACTAACTCAAATGTCAGTTCTGAGGGGGCGGAGCTGTCTTTCTTGTTTTTTGAAGGGTGCATACCAGGAATTGAACTCAGGGGCTCTTGATGACCACTGAGTCACATCCCCAGCCCTAATTATAATTTTTTTTGTATGTTATTTAGAGACAGGGTCTCACTGAGTTGCTTAGTGCCTCACCTTTGCTGAGGTTGGCTTTGAACTCACGATCCTCCTGCCTCAGCCTCCTGAGCCTCTGGGATTATGGGCATGCACCACTGCGACCAGCTGAGAACTCTTTGTTGTTCACTGCTCTTTCTCTGTGTCCAAAACAATGCCCAGCACATGATGGGCTTAACTCTAGGAATGATTAACTGACCTTCCCTCTTCTAACACACACACACACACACACACACACACACACATACACACACACATACACACACACACCTGAGTCAAATGATCACTTCCCAATGCACTCCTTCACCCATTTATTCCCCAGTTACTGAGCACATAATATGCCCAGCATTTCACACAGTGCCTGCAGATGGAAGCAGATGGATGACCTCGCCTTAGGAGCCTTTCCACAGTCCTTGAGTATGTCGCACGGGCACGGACACAGACACTGACACTATTTGGGGGCAGAGTTAAGGAACGAACCATAGAAACCCAGGGGAGGGAATGATGCTTTCAACTGGACGAGACCAGAAAAAGCTGTTCAGCAGAGATAAGATGCGAACTGGGATCTACAAGAAGAGTCAGTGATCACTCAGGCTCTCTGGAGCACAGTGGGCTGCATTCAAAACCTCTCTATACCACTTCCCAGCTGAGCGACCATGGAAAGTTCTCTCACTAATTTGTACTTCAAGCTCTTCATTTGTAAAATGGCAACTATATTATTTTATTCCTAGTAGCATTGGCAGAAGAATTAAATGATCCTTTAAGAACAACACTAGACTTGTTGTTCAATATTACATATACAGCCTTCTTCTTGGGGGAAGAGAAGTGTGTTAGATGGACATGGAATTCTTGAGACCACGGTTTCCTCATCACTGGAACACAGGTCCTGAGAAAGGGAGAGGCAGAGGCAGAAAGAAAGGCTGAGGCCTTGACATGAGCACTTGGTCAGCAGGCAGTCGGACCTTGATCTGAAGAGAAGTGAAGCCCCATCAAAGGATTAAAAGTAGCATACTCACATGTGCAGCATGAAGATGGAGGGAAGCAGGCCAGACTGGAGGCAGGAGAGGTGGCTGTCACACAGATGCACACACCCAGAAATGAAGAGACTGGTTCGCGGAAAAAGAAGGAAAAGATCCCTGAGGAGTCATATTAATAGATTGACTCTAGACCTGGCAGGACATGGGAGGTGCACTCAGAGGATGCTCACTTAGTCAAAGACCTTCCAGAGAGACGAGGCCAAGGTTCAGGGAACCAGCAAGGAATGGAGGGGCATCTGGGCATAAGCAAGAGAAGAGACCCACTGCCAACCCCAGACCTGAGTGGACAAGGGAACGTATAGTATTCCTAGAGCCCAGAGAAATCAGAAGCCAAGAAGATGGTTAACTCAACAATAGCCATAGTCAAAGACAAACCCAGAACCTGCAGAGCACAACCAGACAGGGGCAAGGAGAGAGGGAACATCGGACCCAGCTCTCTTCCCTCCTGTTCTCTAATCTCATGCCAGTGCCTTTATTGGCCAAACCCAGATGGAGATTGGAAGTCCAGAGAGCCTGGGTCATGTGGTCTGCAGATGTCAGTCTTACTATGTCAAGAGCAGGTCAGAGAAGGGTAAAAATGGATCGAGATGGGGTGGGGGGAAGATAAATAAAGAATAAATATCATATTCACCAATTAGATGGGAGTAGAGCATGGTTCAGAGGGCATAGAGGAGCAATTATTCTTAACTACTGAGGTTCCTTGCTAAGAGGTAACCCAATTAAATGTGTACTAGAAGATTGAAATGCCTATCCAAGTAAATTACTTCCAAGTTCCTGTTACCCACTCTGTGTTTCCCCCAAATGTCTGATTTTACCTCCCCTTTCCTTTTCACCTGCTAATGTGGCCTATTTCTGAATGTTTGGAGAAGAAAGTTAGCCAGAAACACATTGAACCAGATTTGCATAATTTAATCAGTAATTTCAGCTAAAAAAACAAACTGATCTATAACATAGTTTCAAAGTTCTAAGCAGAGATAAATAGTAGGATACACTCTGCAAAAAACAAAGGGAGGGGGAGCTCGTCACTTCTCTGTAAAAATCCTTCTTTTAATACAAACACCTCTAGGAGCCAGAAAGCTACGTGGAAGTCGTCCTGGCCCTGGAGACCCTGGCCCTTTCTGCCTGACACATGCAGTTCCCTGCGTCTCTGAAGGTTCCAGAGCTGGATGGATCACATGCTGGAACACAAGGCCACAGTGATGTGATGTTCTGAGTGACACCGGGGCAGGCACACCCCAGAGATGGGGAAACCGCCTTGGGACCAAGAATCTTGTTACCGCAGGAGTCACAGGAACTGTTGACAGCAATAGGCAGGACTTATTTCTGCAAAGCGCTCCCAGGAAACCTGAACAGGCCCAGAGAGCAGAGGGTTTTCATCATTAATTAACATATTTTCCACACTGGGGCCAGAGGCAGGACTAGCTCAGAGACTCTGGGAGTTAGGAAGGGGAGGAACTGGCTGCTCTGGGCAAGCCTTGGCATAGGACTTCACTCTGTAGACCTCAAGGAAAAATTCTGAGCTTTGAAGTTTCTCAAGGCCCTTCCTGATTTTTAAGGCCTGCTCTGGTTCACTTTTCCAGGTCACTGTCCAGCCCTTCATGCTCACCTTAGCCCAACTAAGCTAGGTGACCGGCCCACATACCCTGCAAGTTTTTTAGGCATCTGGGTTTCTTCGTGTGTCATTCCCTTTGCTTTGAATGCCTGTTTCTTCTTGTCCACCTGGAATTACCCTGCTTGTTCAGTATAAGCCTTTTCTTGCTATGTCCAGATAACTCCAGGAAGGTTCTGCAGAGGAACTGTCACTCGTATGTCTCTAAGTAACTCGGACTGTCCTCTCATGCACAAACAAGAAAATGCCTAGTTAGGACACAATTTGCTGTGTCTACCACAGGGCTATAAACTCCTGACAATCAGGATTGGCATCTGTTTTAGTCAACTTTTTCACTTCTGCAACACAAAGACCTGACCAGAACAACTGTAGATGATGAAAGGTTTATTTAGGGGCTCATGGTTTCAGAGGTCTAAATCCATAGAAAGCAGGCTCCATTCCTTGGGGCTCAGGTGAGGTAGAACATCATGAAGGAAGAGTGTGGCAGAAGGAACCAGCTCACATGATGATCAGGAAGAGAGAGGTCTTTACTTGCCAGGTACAAGAATATACCCCAAAGACACACCCCTGATGCCCACCTCCTCCAGCCACACCCTACTATTTCAAATAGCACTCAGTTAATCCCTATCCGAGGATTAATTTGGTGATTGGATTAAGCCTCTCATAACACAATCTCCTCTGTACCTTCTATTGTCTCACACATGAGCTTTGTAGGGATATCTCAAAACCAAACTATTAACAACATTGAATAACCATTATCTGTTTAATGACACCCAGGGTGCTACTAGAGCAGTATTGGTCTATGAACTTGCAGGTCACTCAGCTGAGTTCATTTGAGCAGGGCAAGGAAACACTCCTTAATGGAAGAAGTTCTGCATTAGAGAATAGAGTATTCAGGTAAACATTTATGCAACAATTCTTACTCCTTATTCTCTTATTTGTGTAGTTCTCTTAGAAACATTGTGGAGAAAGTAGATAGAATGGCTAGGCAAGAGTGGAATAGTGAATGTAATATTATCAAAATTAAAGCACACAGAAGCCTCACCCCCAATCTCTGAAAGTTATACTAATTGACGACAGTCATGGTAAATACATTAATTGGTAAATACACTAAATCTGAAGTTCTCAAGTGACAATAAATATATTGCATACCTTTCACAGGTCAATACTAAATTTTTCTCATTATATAAAATTTGTTTTTATAACTGGTATTATATGTTATCCTGCAATATTTCTCAGCTAAAAGTTTAAACTGTCAAAATCATATGACCCTGGTGTCTAGTTGAGTGAAAATTGCTGTTTACTCTATTGCATTCCCTTTTCAGGAGTCTATTGAAATGTCCTAGTACATACAATAAGTTAGGAGAGGAAAAACACATAAGAATGGCAAAAGAATAGATTGTTACTATACATGAACAACATAATGTGGATATAGAAAAACTAAAAGAATCTGAGGATAAATTATTAGAATTAACAGTAAGACCACAAGATCAATATATAATTTAAGTGAAGCTATTTAAAGTAGCTCCAAGAAATGTCAAGTGCATATGAATTAACATAACAAAATATTTACAAAATTTGTAAATAAAACTATAAAATATTACTGAGAGAAAATAATTAAAGAAGACCTGAATATACTATCCTGATGGTTATACCATGTTCATGGATTGAAGGACCCAATATCTCAATTTTGTCCATTCTTTCCAGTCTGATCTATACATTCAATGCAACAACAAACAAAATCCCAGAACATTTTTTCCTGAGAAAAAATAGTGTGAAACAGACAGGAGTAAACTCTGAAACAAATATTTGTATGCAGGTGTTTTATCGAGGAGATGTTCTCAGAAGAAACTGATCCAGAAGTGGCAAGTAGAACACAGAAGGGGAGGCAAGCAAGCAAAGATCTGATTTCAGGCTGATCCTATAAGAATCTCAGGAGTGTGACTTACACTAGAGCTTTCCTCCTTTAGAGCAAATAAGTTAGGATTTCATAGTCCTGTATCAATTAGTCATTCCTAAAACCTGCCCCAGGAGAACACATACTCTAAGGCATTTCTGATTCCTCTACATTTGGGCAAAATAACTACAGGAGCTCTTGGGGAGTCCTTCAAAGATAATCACAGGTGTTGTCTGTAGAAGTAAATGGAGACAGAAGCTGGCAAGGGAGAGCAGGAATAAAGTGTACAACAGATCTAAAGGGTTTGTTGTACAGCATCAACACTGAACAGAAGTCAATAAGCTGATTTTAAAATTTGTTTGAAAACCCAGAGTCAAGTCAAGAAAATATAACCCCAAAAAGAATCAAGTTGGAGTACTTATGCTACTTTTTATAATCTACATTAACTGAAACAAGTATGGATTATAAGAATAGACAAACACTAATGGATTTAAATAAAATTCCCAAAACATGCATGTACACATGGTCATATGATTTATATCTAAGATGCCTGTCATGGAGAAAGGAAAATGTCTCAATAGTTAGTACTGAACTAATAGAATGTAATACAGAGAAAAATGAACCTTGAATTCCAACATATAGAAAATTCAATTCCAGACAAAAAATACACCTGAATGTGCTTGATGAAAAACATAGTGTCTAGAAGAAAATATAAAAGTACATTTTCATGACCCTGGAGTAGGCAAATATCTCTTTTTAAAAGAACACAAAATACACTGGCAATAAAGGATTCGTATATTCAATTTTAATACATTAAGATTTTCTGTTCCTCAAAAGATACCATTAAGATACTAAAGATACAACAGAGTAGGGAAGATATTCAAACTACATGTGTCAAGGAAAGAATTTTTTTTTTAAATTAACTCCCATAAATCAACATTAATAGGGCAAATAACATGATTTTTTAATAGCCAGTCAAAAGGCTTGAAGAAGCTTTTCACCAGATGATGTCCAAATGGCCAATAAGCACAGGTTTAACATTAGTAGTCACCAGAAAATGCAATTTAAAACCAAAATGAGATGTCAAACTCAGACATACTCACAAGAACATACATACTCACAAGAACTGTTAAAATGAAAAACAAAAATACAAAACCCAAGAAACCAAAACCCTGACAATACCAAGCATTTATGAGTGTGGAGCAGTGGAGACTTTTATTCACTGCCTATAGCACTGTAAACCAGTAACTTTGGAAAACTGGAGGGATCTATTAAGGCTAAAAAATGCACAGTCTATGAGCAAGTAATTCAATATCTAGATATAGACCTAATGAAAGCTTTTAAATTTGTGCAACCAAAGGCATATCCAAGGATTCTCATAGCAACTTCATTCATAATAACCAAAATCTGGAAATGACCCATGTGTCCCATATACATCAAATGAAATACTGTGTCACAGTGGAAGACACCTCTTGCATGGAGCAATCTCACCTTATAATAGCAAGCCGAGGAGCCTCAATGCAAATGAATAAAAACTGTGTTTTCCATTTTCATGAGTTATGAAAACAGACAAGATGAGTCAATGGTTATAGAAGTCAATATCCTTGGGAGTGAACATAAGGGCACCTCCTAGATGCTGGGTAAGACGTCTCGATCTCAGTGGTGGTTACATGGGTGTAGGCATTTGTAAAACTTCATCAAATTGTACGTTGAAGACTTGTGCCATTTATTGTATGTAAGTTATACTTTGTGAACAAAAAGAAGAAGCTTTTAAGACCCAAAAGCCCTACAAGTTTATTTTTGACATTCTATAAAGTATAAAAATGTACCATTTTTTAATTGTAAGAACAACAGCATATTGTAAATGCTGTTTTGTAGTCTATAAACAATTTCCCTATAAACAATAACGTCATGATCATTTTCCTATTCAATAAATTTTCCACTATTACATGAAAAACTATTTGCTTTGTGTAAAAGGTAAGCATACCTCGGGACTCCAAGCCAACTGAAGAGAACTGTACCTCCCAGCCATGCACATAGGAATGAATAACACAACAGGGAAGAGAATGTTTCTTCTGGAAGAGTGAACAGCCCACAGGTTAACCACAGAACCAGGCAATGACAATTCACCAGGGATTCTCATAAATGCTGCTTGTTCATGGAGCATATGAGGGCTTCTTGCTTATATACTCAGATGCTAACTTGTGTGGGAACAGAGAGAATGGCATTTCATGATGTTTACAGGAGACAGAACACAGTTCTAAATGTGCCCATGGGTATGCATATTAGCATTATCTGTCACATATATCTTATTTCAAAACTTTTTTTTTTAACATCTTCTTTTCTCTAAATCTTCTTGAGCTTCATTTTTGTCACCCATGAAAACACTGTGTATATCCTAACCTACCTAATAGATGTATTGCTAAATGTTCTATGTGAAGGATGTGCCAGATGCCATATCAGGCACTTTCCATGCATAATGGAATATACACGTCTGTTTTCTGGATCTGACACTCTGAATATAAAATGTGAGTCAGTCTCAAACTAAGAAATAGCCCATGTCAAATTCAGTCTATGATTTAGTGAAAACTTGATTGTGATCATGAAAAGAACCTTGTATCATTAGGCTTCTACCTGGATTAAATTTGTTAAGATTAGTTTTGGCAATCAAATATAAAGTCCAACACACTGTGCTGTAACAAGGAAGAGAACCACAAGTCCTTACCCTTTGTAGAGTTGTGATTAAGTGACTCAAATACTGACAAGAAGTTTTTGTTCTGGGGGCTAATATTTTAAGGTCATATATGTCTATACAAACTATACTCTCTCTTCTACTTCACAGTTTATAGCTCTACCTGAGATAATAAACAAACAAATACAATAACTTCTTTTATGGAAGTGTAAACTTTGATCAACTAGCATTTTTATTCGTGATCCAACTTCAGTTTGGAAGAAGGCCGGACACAGTGGCCACTCCAAAAACATTCATTGACAAAGTAAACAAACAGAAATGAATGAATGAATGAATGAATGAATGAATGAATGAATGAGAGATTGGAGGAATGGATAAAACATGGGGTGAGGGCTTTAGAGCTATAATGCCAGACTGTCAGCCTCTGCTCATATACTTTCCATCACTTAAGCAGATGCCTGTCTTCAGGAGGGAGCTGATGACCAGCCTGTGTTCACACATGATCTGCCATGACACAGTCCAACATTCCCTCTATCAGTCAGTGTCTTGGAAGAAACAACACTCATTGTGTCTGACTGAAGAAAATTGAATGAAGGGATTGTTTATAGAGGTATAGACGATGTTAAGAAATCAGTAAGTGATAGTAACATGCTCAGAGACTAAGAATCACAAAAGTTGCCATCACACCAGTGTCTAAAAAAGACAAGGGAAGGGCCTGGCATTACCCAAGGAATCTGCCTAATAAAAACTGCAATTAGGGAGATGCAGTCACTGCCAAAATCACAGGGAGGCAGGAGAGAAGGAGAAAGATTGAGCACTCCCACCTCTCTTTTCTGCCATCATTTTTTTGGCCAAACCCAACTGGAAGAGAGAGAATAAAAACCAGGTGACAGGTTCCATGGAAGTCATACTCAGGACATCACATCAGTTAGAGGAGGGTAGAGAACTAGAGGGACAAACAGGGAATACCCAGCACACCCTTCCATACACTCTCTGCCATAATGAGAAAGAACTTGGGGCCACATGAGATGAGCCCAAACAACCCCTGGTCCCTCGACTTGCAGTGTCTTAAATCATTAACTGTTTGCTACCATTTTCTTTCCATTGACATTCCATGGCCTCAGGTCTTATGGACCTTGGGTGATAATACATGGGAAGCCTGAGTTAACGACCATTAAAGAAGAATTGTGTAGTAGGAGGACTCAAAGTGAGCACCAACCAGGTGTCGGACTCTGGGCTCAGCACCGGACAGAAGACAATAAAGGAAGTTCTTCCCTCGAGGACCTTATAGTCATGGGGTGGGAGATTCAGCAAGAAGGGAAACAAGAATAAACAACCTGTAGTTATGGTTGTGCAACAATAAAGATGACAGTTTATTGTGAATCAAGGAATAAAACTGTGAAATCCTTTCCCAATGGAAAATGGAAATGTGCATGATCGTATTTCTTTATCCAAACTTTCATCCCCTTTAAACATTTGTGGCAAGGATAGTGGTACCCTTGCCGCAAGGTGGCTGAGAACATGACACCATCTGACTTTTTGAGTGAAAAGCCTTTCCTGGGCACTGTGCTAAAAATCTGAGTGTTGTGTTTTCTAGTCAAAACATTCAACCCAAATGAAATAAGGAGAAGGGAAGGAAGCCAGACTGATACAGGTGAAATCTCCATATGTCTCTGTAATTGTGCCCCTGCGGCTATAATTAAGGCCACCTTGGGAATGAAATGCGGCGGTAACACTCTCCATATGATTTCAAATCATGCCCTTAATTTTCTACTCCCAGGAAAAAAAATAAAGCATATGATTGCACACCAAAAAATGACTGCTCGGTGGCTGAAGTTTCAAGTTGGAGTTAATTTCAAGGTTGATTGGAATGTCAGAGTTAATGATTTTGTCCCAGAAAACTTGAAATTTGTAATTATCCTAAGGACCATAAATAGTGTTAGAAAAAGCCTAGTTGTCCTCAACCTGTTTTTTTTTTTTTTTTACCAAAATTTCCCCCCAAATTGCTCTTTGTGATAACCTCTTTCTATAATAACCTCAATTGAATGTGATAGTACTTAAAATTACAGCACCCAACATGCTCTTGAATTTATAAACCGTCTGTCATCAGTGTCCTTATGAGGTCACAAAGATCATTTAATCCAAAAAGGACACAGTTCTCTCCTCCCCAGTAGGAGCTTAGGTTGAATAAAAAATGGAAAAACATATTCATAAATCAAATAATTTGTTTCTTAACTTAGATAATAAAGCATGCATTAGAAAAGTCAAAGAAGCAAAGTTCTTGGAAAATGGCAAAGTAGTTGTCAGTAGCAACTCAGCACTGGAGGAAGAGAAGGGACTTCAAAAGAGGAGGAGGAGGAGACAAGAAAAGGAAAAGAAAGCAAGAGTGAATCCAATCCTGCAAAAATTCACGACAACGTTAGTTTCTGAGAGGAATGGGCTTCTCCACTGTCCAGGGATTATTATGGACTTATATTGTAAATCTTCTCTGTATGACCTTGGTGCATGACTTGTATTCTTTATAACACATTGTACAATGCAGCTCAGCCTGTTCTCCATCCTCGATGCCTCTCTCTACACATTCTTCCAGCCTTCTCACGTGAACTTGGAATTCTGAACTGGCAGAGCCAGGGACTGCCAGAGGTCATCTTGGGGAAGAAGACAGATGTGTTCATTTATTTGCTCTTTTCATAGTCTACTGTGTTGTACTTACAATTGTGTTAGGGCAAGTCAACACCTGTGTCTATAACCAATACAGCCATATTGTTAAGCCAGAGAGATTTGGGAGTTACTTCCTGGCCACTCCACAGTCTGATCAGGTATGCAGCAGGCAGACTTCCTCAAGCTGATTCAGGGTCCAAATTCCTTTCATTTTGTGGCACTAACATCTACAATATAAGACCTCCGAGGCCTGGAGAAAGAGAGGGTGGGTACTGGGTAAAAGATAATGTGTCTCTTCTACCCACCTTCCAATGGCTACCCTGTAAGTGTGAGGGGCCTGGGATGAGGTTTAGTCATGCACCCAGGAAGAAGAAAGGAAAGGAGGTCTTTGGTAAGCACCAATGTTTCCTGCCATGGTGTGTTGCCTGAAAAAGGCAAAGAATTCTCCCAATAACGTTTGAGGCAATTTTCCCTATAACCTCTTGAGCTCAGTACTCTCAGAGCAAGGCCCCAGAAGGAGAACTGCATTTGATCAAGCTCACAGACTTAAGCTGTGGAGGCAGAAAGCTCAGGTCATGTTACAGTTGTAAATGCAGAATTCTTCCCTGCAAGGTCCCAGGAGATCCTTCCACTGACAAAGGAGACCCAGATAACATCTTCTCAGCTAGCAGAGCATCTACAAGGACAGATCGAGACCCTCATCCACTCCTCCTCTTATGTCCCTCAGAACCCCCAGATAAAAAAATGCAAAGAAGGAACAGATCAGGCTTTTGTAAGTTCTTAGATTCCCTGAGTCAAACTCTCTGGCCTGGGGCATCTCAGGAAAGCAAGCTGGCTGTCAGTGGAGGGAATCAGGAGAGCTGGCTGCTCACTTAGAACTCTCCAGCTCCCAACAGCACTGAAGCCTTTGGATTTCTGCTAAGAGAGAATTGGGGAAACTCCCCCCTCCCATTTCTCCATACAAGCTAATGGCTTACAGATTGGAAAATCAAAGCATAATCTTCAAATGCAGAGGGTGCGTTTGCTTCAGTGTATGGCTGATATAATAAAATCAATAGCATATTTAAAATAAAGCAAAAACCACTGGAAATTGGAGCATGAAGAGAAATCAAACTGGAATCAAGAAATCTGGATTCAGACCTGGCTTTGACACTACTGATTCTTTGTGATCCTGGACAGCCAGGTACTCTGGACTCTGGGATTCCTCTTGTGTTGAAACCAAATGGCTTAGGCTCTGTGGTTCTCAACAGGGGAGCAGCACCGCCCCCTAGGGGGCATTTACAGAAGCATGGAGGCAATTTTCCGTCATAATGCCTGGAGAACACAAGCAGCATTTAGCAGGTGAAAGCCAAGGAAGCTCCACGTCCGGAACCATGTGGGATAGTGTCCCCAGAAAAGAATCACCCCTCCCACAATGCCAGACCAACAGCCCTCCTGGGGAAATAACACTCTGGATCATGTTTTACTGCTAGGATCAAAGTTGTTTTTAATATAAAATCATCGTTTCTGCTTTCATAGCTAGGAAACTCACAGCAAATTGAATTCTCATTTACTGGTAGCCTAAGTCCTTGGAAACATTATACCTCTTCTTGCCCTTGCTTTTTCATTGCATACTCCCACATACATACACACACACAACAACAACAACAACAACAACAATTTCTCCTTACTTTGATGGATGGGTTTTAAGTGAATCATTATTTTCTACTGTTCTTATTCTTTTATAAAGATGGATCTCTACTCTAATATCATATTATTTCATGGAAGTTGTTTACACTATTCCAAACTCTTTAGTAGCAGGGAACATCTTTTGTTCATTCATGTATTCATTTATTTGATCATTCAAAATAAACCTTATGATAGCTAATAAATACCAGGAACGGTCTAAGAGCTTCAAGTGGCTTTTATCCAATTAAGCCCTAGACATTCTGAGGGATTGTAATTCTTCTCATATCCCAGGCGAGGAAATTGAGGCTACGAGAGAGGTTCAGTAGTGTTTCCGGAGTCACACGAATTGAAATTCTTTTAGGAACTGGGCATCCAGAGGTGAAAATCAAGTTCTGAACTGATAAGAGTTTGCATCTCCACAGACAAATAACCTGATAGACAGAAAAGGACACAGCAAGGTCTCCAGAATGATGGTGGAGTTTGCCAGATGAGTACCCAGGCCAGGCAGGAAGCCCAGGGGAAGGAGAAGAGACCTCAAGAAGATGATGTTTGAACTGAGGCTCAAGTCAGAGAGACAAACCCAACAAGGACACCCCAATGGGAACCCCAAAATGAGAGAATACAGGTTACAGGGACAGCATCGTCAGTCATCACTCTGAAGTCCAAGAAGAAAAGATTTCTCTCTCAAGTCCCAGTGCTGGGTCCTACTGGGAACTAGAATGCTTGAGCAGTTGGGACACAGTCTGCAACCACAGTGTCAGTCCTCTTAGGTAACATGAATGTGTCTGTGCAGGTTTCCCAGATGTGGTTTCACAATCAAGGTCAGATGGAGCTCTTCCCACAAGTCTTATCTAACATTAAGCATCTTCCCTACTCTTTCATTCAGTCCTTGCCTCTGCCCTATAAGGTAAGCATCATTATTCCATGTTACAAGAGGGAAGGCTAAGGTTCAGAGAGAATAAAAATGTGAGTAACAAGCCAGGGATTAAATTCAGATCTAATTGCAAATGCAAAATTCTTAGAAGTGCACCCTGCTGCTCCTGGGGTCTCACCTATGTTCACTCAGCACCAGTCAACATTTCTCAATTCTGCCAAACCGGGACTCCAAGAGGCCCTTGAGGTCTCCCGGTCAAGTCTGCTACCATACCTTAACATCAATGTTTACTTTAAAAAGTTTTCTTCTCTCTTCGGTGTGGTCTGAAGCAGCAAATCCAATGTCAATTCTGTTCATGCTCAATCTCAGTTCAGATAAACTGGTTAGCAAAGTATATACGATAAAGCTCCCTGCCAAGTTATAAACTAAGTAGTCAAACAAACAAACACAAAATCAAGTGAAGATCTAATTAGCTTGGTCTGATTATTCCCTTACAGCTAGTCTAGGATAATCTATAACAAACACCAGGGAAGCAAAATAAACTACCTAGCTTCAAGTCTGGAGTTTCTCCTCTTTCACCTCTCTCTCTTTCTCTTTCTCTCTCTCTCTCTCTTTCTTCTCGTTTTCCCCTTGTCTCCAATTCTCTTTTTGCTGTCTCTCTTTCTCCTTCTAACATTATTTTCTTCCTCTTTTTTCTCCTTCCTTTCCTGCTTTGCTTTCTTCCATTTTTCTCCTTGCCAGCAGGGCTGAAAGAGGGAGCTTTAGTCTGCAAGAGATCCAGGGCCTCTCATAAAAGCCAAATTCTGAAACTGATCTGTCAGTTTTTCCCTTCTAACATAAGCAGCCTTGAGCCTAAAAAAAAAAAAAAAAAAAATCATCTCTAACACCTTTTAGTAATGAAACAGGATACGGGACACTCCTGGGACACTGGAACCAGAGCAGGTCGCCTGCACACTCGGGTTGTCTCCATACCCCGGGCGAGGTATCAGACTGCTCCTTCTTGACTCGCCAACAGGAAGGAGGCCTGAGGCGTGGAATCGCCTGGTGAGCACAGTGGCCAGCAGACCTAAATCCTTCTTTTCACTTCTTAGTCCCAGTCCCAGTTAAAAACATCCACTCCAAGCAGGAGCAGAAAACGACAGCGGGCCCAGCTTTAGCTTTTTAATAATGTGAAAATTGAAGCAATTGAGGAACAGTTATTAATAAACATACAGTTCACACTATGAAAGCATGGAAATTTTCCCCCTGTAACGTAGCATGAGCAAGAGGGTGGAAATATTGATTCACTTAAAATGAACGTCTGGCTCTAACTTTCAGCAATCCAGAGGAACTGTGTGCAGTGGGAGGGACACTGAACTTGGAGTCCAACCCCGACCACTACCCATGAGTTGTGTGACCTTGAGAAGGTCCCTTCCCTTCTTCAGTCCATTTGCCTACCTGTCTCTTCAACCTCGTGAGCCGGGGCAGGCAAACCAGCAGACCTCACCTTAAAGAGTTTCCTTGAAGATTAGACAAGATGAAAACCCTCAAAGCTGTCTAGTAAAAATGGTGCAGGAACAAGAGTTGACTCCACTCTGGAACTCT
The DNA here is from genome assembly GCF_902686445.1 of Sciurus carolinensis. Taxonomy (NCBI): domain Eukaryota; kingdom Metazoa; phylum Chordata; class Mammalia; order Rodentia; family Sciuridae; genus Sciurus; species Sciurus carolinensis. Next base: position 164,933,166 of record NC_062213.1, read on the forward strand.
GTCCCACATTTCCTCATTTGCTCCGTGATCAGAAGGAAGTCACTTCACTTCTCTGGGCCTCACATTCCCTCATTTCAAAACTAAGTTGAACTGCTGGAAATGAAAAATGGTACAGCCATTCTGGAAAACAGTTTGGTAATTTTTTATAAAGTTAACCAAATACCTAACATGTGATATACCAATTCTACTCCTGGGTATCGACTCCCGAAAAATGAAAACTTGCACCTGTGCAAAACCTTGTACATGAATGTTTGTAGTAACTTTCTCTGTACTCACTAAATAGTGGAAATAATTCCCATTTCCTTCAATGGGTGAATGGACAAATAAACTGTGGTACATCCATACAGTGGAATAGTACTTGGCAATAAAAAAGAATGAAGTGTTGACACATGTAACAACTTGAATGAGTGTCACAGGCACTATACAGGGTGAAAGAAGCCACCTGGAAAAGACTGATTACTGTCCGTCTCATTCTCTCTTCACAAAAGGACTAAAATACAGTGACGTAGGACTTATCAGTCAGAAGTAAAGGACATGGGGAAGGAGTCACTAAAGACAGGTAACATGAAGGAATTTGGACAATGGCAGAATTATTCTGTATCCTGAGTGAAGTAGTTTTTACATAAAGCTATACATATGCTAAAACTCCTAGGAATAAACATTCAAAAAGAAATAATTTTGCACGAAGCCTATAAATTAAAATGATAAATCAAGTCGTGATAATAAGAGGTTACTTTTATTTGTCCATCACTTTTTGGTTCATAAAACACATTTGTTTCTTACCATTAGAAGTTATGACTGAGAGGCATGAAGTGACTTGCCTGGTGAACACTGATGTGATACTTGAATCCTATTCTTCCCATTTCAGATTCTGTGTGTTTCCCATCACACCTTCCAAGATGATCCCTGAAGTCCTTTTCTTTTTTAACAGCCACGTGAGTATTTACTGGAGGAAGCAATTTCATATTGTCTACTTTTTGTCTTGTTTTGTTTTGCTTTGTTTTTCCCAGGTTCCTATGTCAACCTGTTCTTCTTCCTGGGAATGTTTACATTTTCTCAGAGAAAAACAAAACGGGCCATTTACAATTCAGTAAAATGACACCTTCATGGAAAAGCACTTTTTAAACTAGATTTTTAAATGAGTGATTAGAAAATCAACTGTTGCAAATTAAAAAGCATTCATCCGTGTGTTTGTTCATCCAACATAGCTTTACTCAGCCACCTCATGGGCTGTGCTATAACTTGACATAAGCCATTTCTTCCACTGTGAAAACTCTCCCTACATCCTTTCTGGCTAACTCCTCCCATTCTTCATATCTCAGCAGCAGCATGGTTTTCTCCAGAGTGTCTTTTTCTGTCCTCTTCCAACAACCTTGCTTAGGTGCCTCTGGGTGCCCATAACTCTACAGGAATGATAAGCATTTCAGTGCCACATGACTGTCTCCCAACTAGACTCTGAGCACTAGAAGGGAGGACCAGGTTTGAATCACCCAGCACGGGTCTTGGCGTGGTTAAGGGGCCTACAAGTCCCTTCTCTGTGTCAGGCAAGATTCTACTGCAAAGAAAAAACGTACCACGTGGGTCCACAAGGAGCTTGTCACCTTGAAGCGAAAGAGATGATAAAGAAACAAACAGCAGACAGCCCTTCTCCATATTGTGCATATAATGTCAATGAAGACAAATGGAAGAGGCAAGAGCCAGGAGTACCATGGTTTCCTCTGAGGAAGAAACACTTGAGCAGAGATCTGACAGAGGCAAAACTCTCCATTCCACTGCTGTTCACCTGGCAGGCACTTATTGTGAATCCAGTCCTTCCATTTCTTTCTTCTTACTCTTCCAGACTGGAGGTCCTTCCCTGGCCCTCACAGCTACAGTGACTGGAGCCACTGGGATTCCATCTGTCTGGCCCTGGAGCAGACCTCCCACTCTATTGCCTCTGACAACCTGAGCAAACCTTTCCTGGACAAGGGGCACAGGGAGTAATTTTGTTTTGGAATCCGAGTTGGTGTTTAGATTTTAAACTAGTAACCTGCCAGTCTCCGGCCATTTGAGAAGTTGGCTTCCTTTGACTCATAAAGTGCCCTTTATGCCTCGGAGGTGACATAAAATATCATTCCATCTTTGCCCTGAAATACTCCCGACTGGTGCATGAAATGGGCCTTTATGGTACATCAAAGGCCCATAACTGTATCCTTTCCTGGACCTTTGATATTTTAATATTTGGCCAAGTGAAATTATTATCTCTTCAATCCACAGAGCACTTGTTTATTTTGTTGGTAATATCTTTGTTATTGCTTCAATGGTGAGAGGGCTAAGCAAAAAGAAGGCGCCCAGCCTCCGAGCACTCTGGATCTGGACGATCTTTAAATTTTATCTCCAAAAGCTAAAGAACTCAGTGTTTCACTTCTTCAGTCCAGGTTTCCTGAGGGACGTGCTGGCCAGCACCCCCCTCAGCAAGCACCTCTAATTTATGTTTCTCAGGAGCCAGCCACGTTGCCAAGTTGCTTCATGGACTTCCATGGACTACCAGGATCATGAGGAATTGGTTTGGACTCTAAAACAGGAGTTACACTTCATTCTTATTAAAGATGTGCTGCTTTCATTCAAACGAAGAGCCATAGAACACCTAGGGAGGAACCATCTGAAATCCCTTTTTTCATTTATTCGTTTATTTTATAATTATTTATTCAGGTTCTGTGTTGTATTAGATATGGGGCATGACACCTGGGATACCAGTCATGGGACAGTCTGTCCTCCTAACCCTTTAGTCTAATATCCCTTCTCTCTTATCCTCTTTACCCTAATTTTTTGCCAAGTCCTATGGATTCTGCCTCCCCAATAATTCTCAGGTTTATCCCCACTACCACTGTCTTAGGTCAGGAATCTCATCATCTCCCAATTGGATTGCTGAAACTGTCTCTGAGTGGCTGCCAGTGTTCATGACGATAATGCCTGTGGGATAAAGCAATATCCAAATATCCATCCATCTAGAAATCAAGTCCAATCTCCTCAGTGCTCTGCTTCCAACTTTTCTACCTCAAATGCCTTCCTGGTTCAGGCAAGGAATAAAGATAAGAGGAGTAGCAGGACAGGGGCAGGGCTGGGGAGACAACAGAACACACACGCCTCACCTAAATTAAGGTGATGTCAATCAAGTGAAGACACTTTTGGGATAAGTCCAACCACCAGCCTGCAAACTCTGGCTGAGGATGAATTCCTAAGGCTTGGTCCTCTCACTCAGCAGCCTTGTGATCTGGTCTGGACCAAGCTCTCTGTTCTCATTGCTCACCCCGACCATTCCCCACTGATGCTCAGATTTTATGCTCTATCTGTATTCAATTACTCACTTTAGTTCTCCCCAAGTCGTACATGTTCACACCTTCATGAATTTGCTCAAAGTATTATTTTTCCCTGAAATTATCCCAATTTCTCACCTAAAGAGTTATTTGTCATCCTTCAAAAATTTTTTTCCGGTATTGTCTCCTCTGGAGGACGTTCTATGACTACCTAAAAAGACTCAATCACTCCCTGCCTGTCTTACACCTTTGTCTGGTGTAGCCTTCCAAAGCTGACGTTCTGTCACCTTGCATGTATTGCTTAGTGAGTACAGAAGACCGGTATGTGAGCCATGAGTTCTTTGTAGTTGGTGCTTGCTGGGTGACATTGACAATGTTTGCTACTCTGGTATCTTGCACTAATCAAGCACTTCAGCAAAAGTGAAAAATGGATTTATCAAATTCAGTGCTAGGTAATTTCACATACTTCTTAATAAGTTGTACAAGAAGCAGCCTGAAAGGTATATATTATGACCTGACCCATTTTCTAAGTGAGCAAACTCAGAGAGAAGTGGTAGAAACCAAAGATCACACAGCGAGTGAATCATAGAGCCAAGGCTTAGCCCCAGGTCTTCTAACACAAAAGCCAGTCCATTCCCAACAATGTTGCCCTTCTGGTTCTCAAGTGCAAATATACCAGTGGAGAGTTCTAGAAGTAGCTATAATGTTTTACAAATAAACCAAATGGTGGTTAAGCCAATGATGGTAGTTTTTTTTAAAAGATGAAAAAGAAATTTCACAGAAAGAGTCAAGTACAAAGGCTTATGACTCTTCTTAAGCATGCCCTAGCACTGTTTCACAGACTGTGACTGGATGTGGAGCACTGAGAATTATGTAGGTGTCCTGGATCTGGCCCCAGTCTTGCCGGTAACTAGCTAGGTGACCCTATACAAGCCACTACTCCACTTGTAACCTTATATTCTTCACCTTTAAAGGTAGGGGTTAGATTCCATCATAACAGAGATCATTCCCTGCTGGTTGTCACTAATCTCACATTGCAAACATCTAGGGAGATTGTAAGAATGACATTGCTCCTAGGCCCACCATTCCTAGCTGAAGCCCTACCCTCACCCATCTTTCCTGCTCTACCTTTCCTTTAGAGATTTTAGAACCTGGGGGTCCAGTAAATAGGTGCTGAGAGGAGCAGTGAAGAAGACTGACCCAAATTCCTCATTTCAAGTGGGCAAGTTTCCAGGGTGAACAGACTGTTCAAATGTGTGACTTCCCACAATGGGAGGTCCTTTTTTTTTTTTTTTTTTGAAGGACTTAGATTTTCCACCATTTTTATAATCTTTAAAATGCAGTACTGAAGAATTCACTGATATTAGATGGGAGAAGATGTCAACTCTGTGTGGTGTGTGTATGTGTGTGGTACTGGGGTGAACCCATGATCTCACATATGCAAAGCAAGTGTTCTACCACTGATCCACATCACCAGCCATTTTTGTTTTTCATTTTGAGACAGAGGCTCAGTAAGTTTCCCAGGCTGCCCTTGAACTCATGATCCTCCTGTCTCAATCTTCCAAGTAGCTGGAATTAAAGGCATGTGCCATCATATCTAGTTCATCACATCTATTTAAATATATTTGACTCTGTCCATTCCTCTTTACAAGAAAGCAAAAGAGAGAGATAGGAATCTACATTGGATGTAAAGTTGGCTGACTATTTATTCAGGGATGATTTACTGACCTTATAACAACTTCTGGGTTCTACAGTGTCTTTCTGCTCCTTGCTCCACCCTACACTGACTGTGGTGATGATTCACAAGGAACCTGTGGTAGTAGATTGGGCTTTCATTACCCCGACCTGGATTGTGACTGTGGCAAAGAAAATATAAAGACAGGATAAATGCAAGAGGTAATTCAGAAGTAGGATCCACAGGACTTAGTTAACAACTGGATGTAAGAGGTGAGAACAAGAAGAAAGCACCCGGGATGACCCCTCAGTTCTGCTGGATGCTGGGGCAGTTAAACAGTGGTGCCTTTCCATGAGAAAAGATATAGAAAGAGGGGTGTATTTGAGGACCAAGGGTGATTCGTTCTGTTTTGGACACTTTCTCAGTTCATCTTTCATTGCTAAAACAGAATATCGTAGACTGGGTAATTTATAACTGGTAAAAGTTATAAATTGGTTCACAGTTCTGGGCAAGTAAGTCCAATATCTAGGTGCCAGTATCTGGTGAGGACCTTCATGCTGCATCATTCCATGGAAGAAGACAGAAGAGCAAGAGAGCAAGAGTGGGCCAAACTCACCTCTGTAAACCCCCTTCCAAGATAAACAGCTCCCCCTGCAATAACAATAATCCACTCACAGGGCAGAGTCCTCATGACTCATTGCTCTTATTAGGTTCTCCTTCCAACATGATTGCACTCCCCAGTGCATGAACTTGAGGACACATTCATATCATGGCAGACATGTTGAATTTGAGGTAAGAAATCCAAATGTAAGTATGTGGGAAAGAGTTGGATCCCATTTTGGTAGATGGCATTATTGCCATGATATGTGTTGTTCCTTCCTAAAAGGACTTTCCCTATTGGGCCTGAGTCTGAGGAAACTCATAATTCCTGCTCAGTGAACTTGTCCATGTGATTTGATTTGTTCAACAAAATATGAAAGAAAATGGTATGTGTCATTTGCTTACAAAAACTTTAATAGACAAACAATGGTTCTGTCATGATTTTATCCCTCTTCCATGAGATGGACATGTCCCAGAGAGGGGTTACTCTTTCTGATCTTAGTCAGGAAAAAGAGAACTTAGAGCTGACCCAAGAGAGTAAGAAATAAATATTTGTTGTTGCAAGTCATTAACGTTTAAGGATTAGTTGTTACTGCAGCCAAACTTGGCCTAAATAAATGGTACATCCATCTTCTCACTTTTAAAAGAAAAACCAAGACCCCGAAAAGGAGAAGAAATTTTCTCAAGTCTTTTTTTAGAATCTCAATAACATGTATTATTTCTCATATCCATATAGAAGTTCTCATGTCAACAGTCTTTGTGTTCCTTGAAATTAATATGCTGGGATTGAATACCTTGGTAGCATGACCCAGTTTCTAACCCCCTTCTCTTCTTAAATAAGGAAAATATTATTTTCTTTTAGTCTGCAGAGATTTCATCTATAGAATTATTTTTTCCCTTGGTCCAAAGGTTCCTGCCTAGCATCAGGGTCCCTTAGCATAAGATTTCATCCCCCCCAGTTTCCCTCCCAGCTCCACAACACTGACTTTATACATGGAAATTTTACTTGGAGTTAGGGCCAGGTGTGGGAAATTTTAAGACAAAAATCCATTTAACAATATTTGTATAATAGAGGAAATAGCCCAGGATTGGGAGTCAAAAGATAAGTGTTTGACTCCCACCTGAGCCACAATAGTGCTGTGAGAACTCGAACAGTTCACTTCACCTCTCTGGGCCTCAGTTCCCTTATCTGTCACAGAGGAATAATATATGCCATGTCTATTTCCAAAAAATACCTGAAGATGAAACATGAGTCTACTGGTAGTGTTCTTTGAAAGACTGAAAGTTAAAAGAGTAGTTGTGTGGGAGGTGGTTACTCAGAGGATTAAATATTGCCAAGCAACCTTGGGCAAGCAGATTCCTGGCACAGATGAAAATCTCAGCTGCCTGCTGAAAGCATTTGCATCAGGCCAGGCCACTAGGCAGAAGTTTGGATGAAGGGGAAAAGTTTTTTTTTTTTTTTAAGTGTTTCCAGTTTTTGAGTTTCCAAAAGAGTGGGATTTCTGGCCCAGCTTTCAAGAGGGCAGGATTCTTGGGGCATATTCCGCTGAGGTGGTGGTATTGGCAATTCTTTGCACTTAGAGAAATATACTGCAGATCTCATCCACCTTCACAATAATCTAGTTGCTGCTTGTCATTGTTAACCATCTTCCCATGAGAAAGTGAATCTCAGAGAGATTAAAACCTGTCCCCAGGGTAATTTTGGAGGAAAGGAGTGACATCATTGGGTCTCTTTTAAAGCTGGAGGGTGAGCTGGAGAGGGCCTGGAGAAATCAGAGAGGCAGCCCCGACCCTTCAGAAGAACGTGGTTGGAGCTTGGGCCCCAGGTAACCCGGAGATGAACTGGAAATATTATAAAGATAGACCATTTGCCCAGGGTCATGTGGCAAATTAGAAAAACAGGCCTAGAACCCAGGTCTTGGGCGCCCAGCCCAGTCTTCTTTCCCTTATTTATATTTCTGCATTAGTACAAAATGTTCTTTGTAAGATAAATGGAAATTCACATTTAACAAAACCTGAGTCTTGAAAAAAAAAATTTTTTTAAGAAGGATCACATAGCTAAATAGACCAGAAAACAAACTATCTGAAGTGACTTCCAATCCATCCAACAAATCTCCCAGGGCCAAACTCTGCCGGCCATCCTTCCTTTTGGCTTCTCCCTCACTGTCTTCAAAGGAAACATTGAGTGTGTATTAAAAGCATTTAGCAATATAGCAGAGTCTTCAAAATAACGGTTATGGAGTCTGCAGAGGCGCTTAGAGCATTTACTACCTAGCTGCCACCGTTCCGAGCATAATCCACGGAATGACCCATGTAATCCTGCAAACTGCACCTAAGAGACAGGTGCTGTTCCTTCCCCACATTTCTCAAAACTTAATGGGAAAGGGGTACGTGCATGTATATACTTTATGAAAACAAGCAACCTTTTTAAACATTTAACATCATTCATTTATAATGGGAATCAGCAAATATATTCTGAAATAGGCCCTAAATACTAGGCCTTGTTGGAACTATCCAACTCTATAGTGAAAGAGCAAAAGCAGCTATATAAAATACTTAAACAAATAGGGTTTTGATAAAACTTTATTTGAAAAAAAAGTGGTGAACTACATTTGACTCACATGCTGTAGTTTATAGACCTCTGCTTTAGGGTAGTGTCATTTATTAATGCCTTATAGAAAAGGGAGAAACATCCGGATCAATGCTAGGGTGATAGTCACTATTCAATAATCATGTCAACACAAATATTTTAACAGGTATAACACAGCAATCTTATAGGACATTGCAGAGCCATTAAAACAAGGTCATGGATCTGCAGAGTGGCACTGAGCTGAGCATTAGCAACCTACCATGCTGTTCTAAGCACATTACATCAAACAACTCATTTCGTCCTCCTAACTACACCCACAGGGAGGTCCTGCTACTTATCCTCATTTTTCGAAATGCTTTCATTGACTCACATAGCTCCTGCTGTGCATGCATAGCCAGAGAGAAAGGAAAAGAACCTCGTAGTTCTCAGGATGCTGGTGGACAAGGGTGCCCAGTTAACTCCAGACCTAGGCCTCCTGGTTGATTCACTCCTAGACCCCAGTCTCTTTAGTATACTCCCTTTGGTGAAAATGCTGTCATCGAATTCTAATAACATCCAAATGCTGAAGGATTCAGGCCTTGCCAAAGCTGAGTTCCCATTTTTACCGAGATTCTGTTTTATTATTAAATGTCTGGATTGCTTTCTGATTGGGTAGATATCTCAGAGAAAGGCTAGATGGGGCACATGAGCAGTTACTCTTAACACAACCCATTGTTCACCATAAATAGCTTCTCTGAATTGCTCAGAGGAAAATGGAGTCAGGAAGACCGGGTTCTATTCTGGCCTTAGCACCATCTGGCTGGGTCACTGACAGCTTCCCACTCAACCTCTCTGGGTGCCCATTTCCCTATACAGTATTCCCCCCTTATCCATGGGCTTCACTTTCTGCAGTTTCAGTTACCCATCGCCAACTGCCATCAAAAAATATGAAATGGAAAATTCTAGAAATAAATAATTCATAAATTTTAAGTAATTTTATTATACTATATGGTTATAGTTACATTATTATTAGTTATGGTTGTTAACCTCTCACTATGCCTCATTTATAAATTAAACTTTAACACAGGTATGAATGTATAAGAAAAAACATAGTCTAGGTAGGGGTTGGTACTATCTTCAGTTTCAGGCATCCACTGGGGGTCTTGGAAAATATCCTCTGTGGGTAAGGATACTACTGGATATTAAATGGGAACATGGAAATGGATGCTATCCAAGCTATTTTCAACCCTAAAATTTTATGTCTATGTTCAAAGAGCAGGAAGGGGCAGAACTGAAGTGTGAGAAAATGGGATTCTGGCCTAGACTCTGTCACTTCCTCATCTTACATATTTAAGCAAGTCCTAGGCTTCAGTTTTCCCAAACAATAATTTAAACTCTTAAATAAACTCACTGTGTACCCAATACCAGTCTTAGCCCCTTAAATGTATCTGCACATTTAGTCCTTATAGCCCTACAAAGTAGATATGCTATCATTATGTGTCCCGACCTGCGGGACATCAACGCGGACAGCAAACCTAAGAGAGAAGGAATGAAGGGACAAGAGACACAGGGAGTGACAGCAAGACAGGAATTCTGATCAAGCTGCAAATTTTTATTGTTCTCACGGGTATTTATGCTGAGGGAATGAGGGGTATGACGAGGTGCAGCCTGGTTGGTTGTGTTCTTCTGCTGGGTTCCTGATAGGGTGCAAATTCGCGCTGGCGGGAAGGTGAAGTTCGCGCCGGCGGGAAAGTGTAGTCCCGGAAGAGAAGCCGTGGGCGCCATAGGCGCCATACTGTCAGAATTATCAGCCAAGAGGGGGGGGAGGGGCGCTGCTGCTTATTGTAAAGGTCAGAATGTTCTCAGAATGAGAACTTCTTGGTCCCTGACATTTCCCCCTTTCTTATATAAAATTATTGACCATTTTTCGATAGCCATATTTTAAGGGGGTGATAGAGGTTATGTGGCGAGACGGGGGCACAGCTTGCCTGAACAGGTATAGGGCTGGAGTGACAATCCCTCGGGAACTGCGCCTGTCTTAGGTTGTCCGTGGCAGAGCAACATCCTTACCCGTCATTGGATAATGAGGCTCTGGCCCTCATTTCCTGTCTTAGGTTGGTATGAGCTCTCACGAATCTTACCCGTCATTGGCTGTCCAGTTCAGCTCACAGGGGTGATGGTCTTTTAAGATCACCATCACGATCCATCATCTCCAGTCGATGGTAATGAACCTGAATAGGTTTCGCCTGTATAGCCTCAATTTGAGCTTTAAGAAAAGCCATGATCTTGTTGAATATCAAAGGACCTATAGATACAATAAGCAGCAAGCAAAGGAGGGGACCTAGGAAGGGAAGGAGATAGGGAAGGAGTCCACTGAATCCAGTCCATAGTGGATTATCAGCCAGTGCTTGTCAGCGTTTTTCTAAGTCTTCCTGCAACTGTTTGATCTTGTCCTTAACAATTCCTGACTTGTTGGCATAAAAACAGCATTTTTCCTGCAAAGCCAGACAAATGCCTCCCTGTTCGGCACTTAGAAGGTCTAAACCTCTCCTATTTTGTAGGACCACTTCTGCTAAGGAATCCACCTGATCTTGAAGATCTTGTATGGTACTTGAGAGTATCTGTATCAGAAATCAATTGTCTGGATATGATAGAAACTACCTGAGCAGGATAGACAGCAATAACTTTAGAGGATGTGGCAGGCAAATGAACCCAGAGCAAGGGGCAACCCTTATTTTTAAAATGTGGATCCCGCTGCCAGAATAGTCCCGTGGGTGTATGAGGGGTGTGTAATATAACCAAAACCAAAGGAAGGTTATAAGATATTTGTGTAACAAATTGTTGAGCGATGGCTTCTGTGACTTGAATTAATGCTTGCCGTGCCTCGGGAGTAAGCTCTCGAGGAGAAGAAGGGTCAGAATCTCCCCTTAAAATATCATTAAGAGGCAAAAGCACATAGGTGGGTAGTTTTAAATATGGTCTTAGCCATTGGATATCCCCTAGTAGTTTTTGGAAATCGTTAAGAGTGTGGAGATGATCCACATGCAATTGTATATTAGGGATTTGAATTTGATTAGTTTGAAGTTTGAGGCCCAAGTAGGTGTAGGGGTCCTGTGTTTGAACCTTATCAGGGGCTATCTGAAGTCCCAAGGCAGTAAGGGCTTTATAGAGATCCAAATAACAATTGTTAAGATCATAGGTATTAGGTGCAGCAATTAACAAATCATCCATATAATGTAATATATAAACTTGTGGCCACCGCTCTCTCACAGGGTCTACTGCTTGGGCAACATATTTTTGGCAAAGACTAGGGCTGTTAGCCATACCCTGGGGAAGGACCTTCCATTGAAATCTTTGCATAGGGCCCTGAAAATTGATGCGGGGGAGGCTGAAAGCAAAATAGGGTCTGTCATCAGGATGTAAAGGAATAGTAAAAAAGCAATCTTTTAAGTCGATGACCATTTTATAATAGTCCCTAGGAATAGCTACCGGTGTAGGGATGCCTGGCTGTAATGCCCCCATCGGGCGCATAACCTTATTGATAGCGCGCAAATCCTGTAAAAGGCGCCATTTGCCTGATTTCTTCTTAATAACAAAAATAGGAGTATTCCAGGGTGAGGTTGAGGGTTCCACATGGCCGGCTGTCAACTGTTCCTGTACTAACATGGAGGCAGCCTCTAATTTTTCTTGGGTAAGGGGCCACTGATCCACCCACACAGGAGTTTGAGTTTCCCAAATAATTTTGTCTGCATGGGGTACAGGAGGGTCAGGGACCGACACTAAAAATCCACATACCCAAGTCCAAATTTGTCTGTTTTTTGTATGGGCTGTACAGGCTCAACCTGTCCTTGTCCTAGCCTCCCAAGGCCTGTACCAGGGATAAAGCCCATACGAAGCATTTGATGAGTGACTAAAGAGTCGGGACTAGCAAGAATAACTTTCATTTGGCTTAGAATGTCTCGTCCCCAAAGGTTGACAGGGAGATCAGGAACAACGAAGGGGGTAACGGTTCCTTTATTCCCTGTGTTATCTTTTGTGTCAGTCCAATTAAGCACCCTGGAGCTAACTAAGGGGTTTCTTGACTGCCCTATTCCTTTAAGGTCAGTTAGTGATGAGGTGAGGGGCCATTCTGATGGCCAATATTTTTGAGAAATAACTGTGGCGTCCGCACCAGTATCTAGGATCCCTTGGAATTTCTTTCCTTCAATAAATAAGGTAAGAGTGGGTCTTTTGTGGGAGATAGGTTGGACCCAATACACATCAGAGGAACCTAAAGAGGCTGTGTTTCCTGGTGAATTTCCTGAATTGAGGGGAAGGAGTATTAATTGTGCAATTTTTGTTCCTGCAGGGATGGCAGCTACTCCGTTAACAGCTGTGGCCAGTATTTTAATTTCTCCAGTGTAATCATCATCAATGATGCCAGGGAAGACCTGAACACCTTGTAAGGTGGTAGGAACTCTCCCAAGAATAAGAGCACACATATGAGGTGGAGGGGGGCCTACAACCCCAGTGGGTATTATTTGAGGTCCTTGCATAGAGTCTAATATTGTATCGGTGGAGGCACAGAGGTCCAATCCTGCGCTGCCTGGGGTAGCACGTTGGAGGGAGGTGATTGTGGAGAAGGACATGGAGCCTGGATTGGGTTGGGAGTCTGAGAGGGAACAAACCTTATTGCCCCTGGGTTTGCTCTGGGGGTGGTCGGGGCCAGGGGCTGGCCCCGAGAGGAGTTTCCCGAGAAGTTAGAGGGAATAGGCTGTCCAAGGGCATTGGTCTTGGATCTACACTCCTTGGCCCAGTGGCGACCTTTACCACATTTAGGGCAAAGGGTGAGCGGAGGTGGTTTAGTCCTTGTTTGAGGAGATATGGGTCCTTGACCCAGTTTCCCTGTTGGGCAGTCTCGCGCAAAATGGCCAGGTTGTTTGCAAGTAAAGCAAGTACGTGGGCCAGGGTGGTGAAGGGCCTTGGTGAAGGCAGCACCAATGGCGAGACCCATGGCATGGGCTGTTCCTACCCCGGCACACAGCCTAATGAAGTCAGAAAGGTCCCCTTTATCTTTGTGGGGCCGAAGAACATCTTGACATATTGGGTTGGCATTTTCAAAGGCAAGATATTTTACAAAGGAGCTCTCGTTTTCACTTGGTCCAAGTAAGCGCTCCGCAGTTAGATTAAGCCGGGCAACAAAGTCACTGTAAGGCTCGTCAGGACCCTGACGAATTTTTGCTAGGGAGGTGGTGGCCGAGCCCTTTTGAGGGAGCCGTCTCCAAGCATGCAAACCAGCAGTTTGAACCTGTGCTAGGAGCCCAGTAGGAAAGCGTGCCTGTTTAGGGTTAGTATCAAATGGCGCATTACCCACTAGTTTAACATAGGTCCAGGATTTAGAGGAAGCCTTGGTTGAATTTTTTTGGGCAGTTTCCCGACAGTATTCCCTAAAGTCTGCGTTCCACAACAGGAAGTCACCTGCACTGAGGGTGGCTCGGGCCAAAAATTTCCAATCATTAGGGGTGAGCCACTGTGTACTATGGTTCTCTAGCAAGGCCAGTGTATAAGGTGCAGTGGGGCCATACTGTGTACAAGCCTTTTTAAGTCTTTCAAGAAAGCGGAGGCTCAGCCTTTTATAAGAACCAAGGGCTCCACTCTGTCCAGAGGTGGGCTCCTCCTCATCCCCTGATTCCTGGTCCTCCTCTTGTTCCCTCTCTGGTTCTACCTCTTGTTCCTCCCCTGATTCCTCTTCCTGACTTCCTTTTAAATTCTCTGCTTCAGTTTGTGCGGGCTGATCTGCTTGACTGCGAGTGACTGGAAAGGCAAGAACAGGCTGACCACGTGGCTTCACCTTACGAGTATTGAGGGGTCTTGGGCCAGTTTGTGTTAACTCCGTGCCCAAGGCCAGTGAGCGAAGCTCGGCATCAAGGGCTTTTAGTTCTTTTAAAAGTTGGATTTGTTCCCGCCTATGTTGGAGAGACTCGCGTAAAGGGGTTAGATTAGGCAAGGGAAGTGGGGAAAAAATGTCTGGGGGGGCAGTAGGTCCCTGAAGGGCCGGAGCACAAAAGGCAGGGGGTGTATAAGTGGGAAGTGGATTTTTAAGAGGTGGCAGGTCTGGAGAATGGTGTTGAGCCGCTGCCCCCTCCAGGGTAGCCTCCTCCTCTGGGGTCACGTCATCATAGGGATTTAAAACCGGATAAATCTTAGGGGGACTTTTAGGGGACTTTTTTGGTAAGGTGGGGTCTGGGAGGTTCCCGGGGTCTGGGAGGGTCCCAGGGTCCTGAGAAGGCTGAGTAGGGGGCATTTGAATACTAACCGAAGGGCATGCCGATGGGGGGCGAGAGGTGGATTGCATTGCCTGCTCCCCAATCTTTACAAGTTTTAAAGTACCACTGTCAAAGGGTGAGCTTTTAAGAATCTCATTAATTAAATTCCAATAAGAAAAGGCAGTGACAGGCACCTTTTGAGGACCAAAAGTCTCATAATAATCTTTGAGGCAGTCTCCTACTCTGAGCCACCTTTTACCATCAATTGACCCCTCGAGGGGAAACCAAGGACACAAATCCTCTATGTATGAAAAGAATGATCTTAAATCCTTTTTCTTAACACGCGCTCCCCGAGTCTTGAGGGCCTCCTCGAGACCCGTCAGAAACAAATCATGTGACGAAACTGCTTGTCCCATGGTGCGTCACTCACCTTGCGCTGGCCTCACTCTCCTCCTGGATCTGACTCCCGGTCGCGTCCACCGAGGCCAAGCTTGGCCAAGTCTTCCCCAGAGGGCAGCGTTCGCTTCTCAAACAAAGGCTCGAGTCAACCACGTTGGGCGCCAACTGTCCCGACCCGCGGGACATCAACGTGGACGGCAAACCTAAGAGAGAAGGAATGAAGGGACAAGAGACACAGGGAGTGACAGCAAGACAGGAATTCTGATCAAGCTGCAAATTTTTATTGTTCTCACGGGTATTTATGCTGAGGGAATGAGGGGTATGACGAGGTGCAGCCTGGTTGGTTGTGTTCTTCTGCTGGGTTCCTGATAGGGTGCAAATTCGCGCTGGCAGGAAGGTGAAGTTCGCGCCGACGGGAAAGTGTAGTCCCGGAAGAGAAGCCGTGGGCGCCATAGGCGCCATACTGTCAGAATTATCAGCCAAGGGGGGGGGGAGGGGCGCTGCTGCTTATTGTAAAGGTCAGAATGTTCTCAGAATGAGAACTTCTTGGTCCCTGACAATTATGCCTATTTATGGTGGGTAAACTGAGGCACAGGCAGAGTTAAGAAACATGCTCAAAGTCACACAGTGAGGAAAGTCTGGAGCCAGATCTGAAGCCAGGTCATCTGTTCCCAAGTCCATACATCTGTCCCCAAGTGACACTAGAACACTTCTGAAAGCTTTCATCCCTCGAACTCTAGTAGCTTAAGCATACTATGGGTCTGTGATTCCAAATCACCTTGCACCCTCGTACTGTTTTTCCCTCCTGTGATTCTCTCTCTTCCCAAGCACCTCCACTCTCACCAGAATTCTGCATGTAGCTGTGAGGACTTTCTCTGTGGTGAGAGAAGGACAGACAGCTAATCCTGTTCCTGAGTTTCACAGATGCCCAAGTCTTTGGTGACAATCAGGCACATCCCATTTGGACAGGCAGGAAACCCAGGCCTTCCCTTTGCCAACTGGGTCTTGGTCATAGAAGATAATATTTATGACTTTCCATGACCCACACCTGGGCAGCCCTAGCATGCAGGCTGCTTCCTCACTTCCATGATCAGCTCAGATTTTAGTCAAGGACATTATATTTTTATTAAGCAAATAATCATTGGCACCTGCTCTGTGCCAGGCACCTTGTTAGGAAATAACAAATAGCAGTGAATAAATGGGTCTATTTCTTGCCTTTAGGCAGCTTAGAATAGAGGTGGGGATGGGGGCAAGCATGACATCAGGACAGGGTGCTAGAGCAGGCAGGGATGATGGACAATGGCCAAGAGGATAGAGGACAAAAAAGAAAAACTAGACTGAGGGGAAAATGGAACATTCAAGAATGAGAGTAGCTGCACTGCTTCTGTCTCCGCGGAGCAGAACAAGTAACCGGCTCCTGAGTGTACTCCTCAGAGCAATCCTAAAGACCAGTGCCTTTTTCCCCATTTCAGACGTGGTGGACCTGAGACTCAAAGACACAGGCCGCTGGGCACCTGGTACAGGCTCCCACGAGCAGCCGGGTTGCAGCTGGTGTTTGATCTCAGGCAGGTGGGTCACCGGAGCCTGTGATCCCTGTTCCAACCAAGCTGCCTTTCCCAGGGCTGGAGCCAGTCCTCGAAATGAGAACAAGCATTCAGAAACCCTGTAACAGAATAGACAGAGTCATCTTATGGCTGTTGAAGTTACTGGTATACAACTGGGGTTTGTAATTTGTATGTCTTTTGATTTTCCCTTTATTCAGGAACTTATTGAATTTCGTAAGTGTGTTGGCCCACAACAGCCTGGACATTGTGAATCATAGTTCTGAGTTCATCTGAGAAGTGCTGCTGTCAAGCAAAGACCCTGGATTCAAAAACCAGAGAGTTCTGCCCTGATCTCTGCTGACTTGATGACCCTCTATGGCACTTTAGCAGGACGGCGAACCTCCCTGGATGAGTTATGACTTGCCTAAACTATTAGACCTGTAACATTAACAAAGGCCTCAGATGAAAAATGGAATCATCATTTTCTGTAGCATAGAGGAGGGGTAATGTTAGAGGAAAGGGAAGGGAGAGGAAGAGAAATAAAATCAAGATTACACTCTTGACTCTCTTTTTTTTTTATGATGTGAAGGAGGCTGGAAAAGGCAGATCAAGGCAGTTATATTTTCTAACTTAAAAGGAAGTCACACACTTAAAGAAGATGAAGTCTCAGCTCCCCTTTTGAAGAGTGCTAATAATCAAGGGCAGGACCCAACTTCTCCTGTGCCCAGGAGGGTCCACACCTGCCTATGACATCATGTCCTCAGCTCTGCGGCCCCACCCAGCCCTGTCCTCCACCCAGGCTAAAAACAAATAGGTGCCCCATCTATTCCTCTGCCAAGCACTGTCCCTCGGCTCATGTTTCTTCCACCCAAAGCCTTTCCAAGCTCTGCCAGGGTTTGGAATCAGCCACTGAAGAGTGTAAAATCACTTCACTCCTGATTTCTCCTACTCTTGTTTTGAATTTGGAGGAATTGAGTCCTCCAAAGGGGGAGCAACCTCCTCAAAACTGGGACCCAGGTTTCTTGACTCTTAAATAGAGGTTTCCTTCTACCTATTCCATCAGAGCTCTCTTCCCTGGAGTTGCCTCTTTCCCCCATTAAACGTTTGTGTCAAAACCAATCTTGGCAACCAGGGTGTGAGTTCATTTTTCACTCCGAAATTCCTCAGGCAGGTAATTTTATTTCCATTGCCCTGAGGGGAGGAATTCATGAAGCCTGTGGCATGCAGTTCAAAGAGAGTGGCAGAAGGAAAATATGCCCACCCACCTCCCTGCCTCCCTCCCCCAGCCACCCCAACCATTTTTCATCTTGTCTTACAACTCAAACCAAATATGAGTCTACATGAAAGAAGAAACCTTCGCTGGTGTTTTTCAAGTGCAGCCAAGGGCGAAGGCTGCCCCAGACTCCGAGACCATTGGGAACACTCGGAGAACCTCTCAGAGGAGTTTGCTAGGAGGTCTGTTTTGAAAAACCAGGCGAGTGGGTTATTTTTTTGTCTTTTGTCCAGCTACTTGTAAGAACATTTTTCTTTTCTCCTTTTTTTTTTTTTTTTTTTTTTTCTGTTTTGCTTTAAAGCAGAAGGCAAAAATCTTAGCCCAACCCCAAACAAGGGGTTCTTTTGCTCCCTCCAGACAAGTATTCCAGGAGTTCCTCTGCCCAAACCTGAATACCCCAAGTTCCTCTTTTATCACGCTGGCCAACTCTTTTGTACCTGAAGATTTCGGCTGTGCTCTCCTCGGATGACTCCCTGCAACTGTCTCCAGGATAACCTTGCATTAGGACGGGAGTTTTAATGCCTTGCCAGCAGAGCATGCCAGAATCCCACGGGTTTCCCAACCGCCTGGCCAAATTCAGCAATCATTATTTTATTTGCTAATTTAAACATTGATTTTGCATACACAGAGAAAAAAAGCAGGAGAGAGAGAGAAAGAGAAGTCTAAGCATTTAAAAGTGTCAGAGCCCCTTCTCCCTCCCTTTCTCTCTCTGTTTTTGATACAGGGTCTTGCAATGTTGCCCAGATTGGTCTCAACTCCTGGGCTCGAGTGATCCTCCTGCCTCAGACTCCCAAGTAGCTGGGACTACAGCTGTGCATCACTACACATTTAAAGCCCTTCTCTTTAACAGGCAAATAGAGGTAGAGGTGGAAGTGAAAGTGGAAACTCCGGTCTGGGAAGAAGTAGGGATTAAAAACGTGGATTAGCCAGATCCTGTTTCTACCACTTCATGGCTGTGAGACTTTGGCCAGCTATGGTCCCCCTCTGGGTCTTAGATTTGGGTAATAATTCTCATGAGGAGTTCTGAACAAGTAAAATTCCCATGGAAAACATTTTGTACTGCCCCAGTGTATCTAACATTTACTGCAGGCTTAGTGTAATTATTAGTAATACGACCATCATTGTTTTGAGCCACAGGACATGTACTCCACCAGGGTGAGGACTTCAAGTGGGCTTTTTCTTCCCTATCTCTATTGCCTGGAACAATGTCTGTCTTAGAGGAAGTATCCTTTAAATGTTTGATAAATACGCAGGTAAATAGTAAATGTTAGCAAGGATCTTAAAAATGATCTGGTCTTAAAGGTCCTTTTGAATTCTATCAAGATATTCACTATTTTACCATTTTAATTCATTTATTTTTGCATTGTTTATATTATTTTTCTAATTTCCAAGTTTTCCAAATGGGCATGCATTCACTCAATTCTAGCTTCATTTGTAAATATATTGTGATCTGTGTACCAGTTGCTCTTAATTCCATATACTGTGTCTTATTATTACTGTTAATATATATTAAGTGCACAAATTAATGGGTTCCACTGTGGCATTTCCATATATGCATACATATTGCTTTGATCTTGTCCTCCCTTCCTTCTCCTCCCTTCCCTTGCTCCCTACTCCTTCCCACTCCCCTAACCAACTTCCCAGACCCTAATAGTCTTACTCTCTCTCTCTCTCTCTCTCTCTCTCTCTCTCTCTCTTTTTGTATTGGAGATCTAACACAGGGATGCTTTACCACTGAGGCACATCTCCCACCCTTTTTTATTCTTTATTTTGAGACAGGATCTCACTAAGTTGTTGAGGCTGGCATCTAACTGGCAATCCTATCTCAATTTCCCAAATTGGTTGGGTTATAGGCATGCACCATCATGCCCAGCTAATCCCTCTTTATTGTCAGATCATCTTTGGCTTTATTTCTTTGTTTTCATTCTCCACATATAGGAGATTACATATGGTAGACGTCTTTCTGGAGTCTGCCTTATTTTGCTTAACATCCTTATTTTGCCTTCCATCCACTTTTCCTGCAAATGGAAAAATTTCATTCTTCTTTAGGGCTGAATAATACTACAGTGTGTATGTATACCATACTTTATCCGTTCATCTGTTGACAGGCACCTAGGCTGATTCAGTTTCTCGACTATTGTCAATAGGGCTGCAATAAGCCTGGGTGTACAGCTATCTCTTTTGCGTGCTAACTTCATTTCCTTAGGATACAAAACCACCATCTAGCTGGATTGTATGGTGGTTCTATTTTTAGTTTACTGAATTATCGCCATGCTTTTTTCCATAGTGTCTGTACTAGTTCAGATTTCTACCCACAATGTATAAGTATTCTTGTTTCTCCACAACCTGAACAGCATTTTTAAAAATAATCATTCTAATTGAGGTAAGAAGGAATCTCAACATAGTTCTGGTTTGCTTTTCCCTGATGGTTAAGGATATTGAGCACCTTTTCATATAATTATTGACTATTTGTGCTTCATCTTTTTTAAAGCATCTCTTCAGATCATTTGCTTTAGGTTGGATTATTTGGGTTTTTTTTTTTTTTTTGCTAAGTTTTTTGAGATATTAATCCTCTGTCGGATAGATACTTGACAAAGATTTTTTTTCACATTCTGTAGACTGTCACTTCAATCTGTTGATTGTTTCCTTTGCTGTGCAGAAGCTTTTTAATTTGATATTATCCCATTTATCCACTCTTGCTTCTATTGACTGAGCTGTTAAAGTCCTATCCAGAAAATCATTGCTTGTGTCAATGTTTTGAAGTGTTTCCCTATGTTCTCCTCTAGCATTCAAAATTTTCAGATATTAAGTAAGGTCTTTGGTTCATTTTTAGTTGATCTTTTTAACAGGGGGAGAGATAGGAGTATAGTTTCAATTTTCTAAATGGGAATATCCAATTTCCTAGCACTATTTATTGAAGAGGTGTTCTTTCTGCAATGTATATTTTTGGCACTTTTGTTGAAGAATCAGTTGTTTAAAGATGTGTGGATTTAGTTCTATTCTGTTCCATTGATCTACAGGTCTGCTTTAAAGGCAATACCATGCTGTTTTTGTTACTATGACTCTGTAGTATGTTTCTTAATTAGATATTGCGACACCTCCAGCATAGCTCTTTTTGCTCAGAATTGCTTTGTCTTTCAGGGTTCTTTTGTGTTTCCCCATGAATTTTAGGATTGTTTTTTCCTAACTCCATGAAGAACGTCATTGGCATTTCAGTAAGGATCGCAGTAATCTATAGATCACTTTGGATAGTATGGCCATTAACATTGTTAATTCTCCCAGTCCATGATGAGCAGTCTTTCCACATTCTAGTGATTTCTTCAATTTCTTACTTCAGTGTTTTATAATTTTTATTGCAGAAATATCCCTTATTAGCTTTATTTCTAGGTATCTAATTTTCCTGTGACTATTATTAATGGGATTGAAGTCCTGACTTCTTTTTCAACAAGTCACAATTGATGTGCAGAAAAGTTACTAATTCTTGTGTGTTGATTTGATATCCTGCCACTTTATTAAATTTATTTATCAGTTCTTAAGGTCTTTTGGTGGAATCTTTGGGATTTTCTCTGTGTAGAATTATATCGGCAAACAGTGACAATCTGACTTCCCCTTTCCTATTTGTATGCCTTTTATTTCTGTCTCTTGCCTAATGGCTCTAACTAGAATTTATAGCACTATATTGAATAAGAATGTTGAGAGTGGACACCGTTGTCTTGTTTCTGATCTTAGAAGAAATGTTTTCAGTTTTTCCCCATTCTGTATGATATAGTTTATGGGTTCATCAGACATATTTTTTTTTTACATTAAGGTCTGATCTTTCTATACTTAATATATTCAGGGATTTTATCATGAAGGAATATTGAATTTTAGAAAAGTTCTTTTCCACGTCTATTGAGATATATGGGGCTTTTTAAATTATTTTTAGTTGTAAATGGACAGGATCCTTTATTTTATTTGTTTATTGTTAGGTGGTGTTAAGGATTGAACCCAGTGCCTCCCACATGCTAGGCAAGTGCTCTGCCACCGAGCTACCCCAGGCCCATATCACATGGTTTTTATCATTGATTGTATGTATATGCTGTATTGTATTTATCATTTTGCATATGTTGGAACAAACTTACATCCCTGAGATGAAACACACATGATCGTGTTATATGATCTTTTTAGTTCATTATTGAATTCAATTTGGAAGCATTTTGTTGACCAGTTTTGTATCTGTGTTTAGTGGGGATGTTGATCTATAGTTTTCTTTTTTTAATTGTGTCCTTCTTAGGTTTTGGTAGCTCTGTAATACTGGCTTCATAGAATGAATTTTGGAGAGTCATGAAATAGTTTGAGGAACATCAGTGTTAGTTATTTAAAAGTCTGGTAAAGTTCAACAGTGAATCTATTTGGTCCTGGGTTTTCTTTGTTAGGAGACTTTTCATTACTAATTGAATTTTATTACTTGTTATTGACTTATTCTTGTTTTTTAAATACTTTTGCTTCAATTATGGTAGATCATATGTTTCCTTATGTTTACCCATTTCTTCTAGATTTTCCATTTGATTGGTAGTAGTTTTTCAAAATATTCCCTAATGATACCTTGAATCTCAATAGTATCTGTTGCAATGTCTCCTTTTTCATTTCTAATTTTTTAATTTGCTTCTCTTGTCCTGCCCCCTTCTCTCATTAGTTTAACTGAAATTTCATTAATTTTTTCATCTTTTCAAAGAACCAATTCTTTGTTTCTTTGATCATTTATATTATTCTTTTAGTCTGTATTTCATATATTTCTCTTATACCAAATTTTGGTTTGGTTTCTTCTTGTTTATCTAAGACCTTGAAATTCATCATTCAGTTATTTATTTGAATCTTTTTTTTTGCTATAGGTACTTATTGCTATAAATTTCAGCCTTAGTCCACTTCCACTGTATCCCAAAGGTTTCAGTATGTTGTGTTTCCAATTTTGTTTTATTTGAAGAATTTTTTAATATTCCCTCTTTTATTTTCAATGCTCCCCTGTTAAATAGTGTGTTCTTCATTCTCCATCTGCTTGTATAATTTCTGCAGTTTCTCTTGCTGTTGATTTCTAGTGAATGCTTTCTAGTTAATGATTCCATCATGATAAGATACAAGGAATTATTTCAGTTTTTTTTTTAATTTGCTCAGACTTCCTTTGTGGCCTAATATATGGTCTATTTTTGGAAAAATTTCCATGTGTTGATGAAAAAATAGGTATTCAGCAACTGTCTATAAGTCCTGTAATGACTTAACTATGTGTTAAGTCCTTATGATCTATAGTATAATTTATTTCTGATGTTTCTTGGTTGATTTCTTGTCTATCTTGGTGAAAATGAGGTATTGAAGTTACCCACTATTATTGTGTTAGAGCCTCTCAGCCTGTCCTGTCTAGTAGTGTTTGTTTTATGAAATTGGATGCTCTAATGTTTGGTACATATACATTTATAATTATTATATCTTCTAGACACATTGTTTCATTGATCAATGTGTTGTGGTCTTCTTTGTCTTTTATAATTGATTGATCTTGGAGTCTATCATATATTGTCAGATATAAATACAGCTACTCCTGATTGTTTTCGGATTCCATTTGCTTGAAACTTATTCCATAACCTCTTGACCTTTTGAGTTTCTACTGAGACTCTGCTATTAGTCTAATGGTTTTGTCTTTAAATGTAACTTGAAGTTTTTAATAGTCTTTCTTTGTTCTGTATTTTTTGGCAATTTATCTATAATATGTTATGGACAGATTCTTTTCTAGTCATATTTATCTGAGGGTCTAAATGACTTTCATTCCTGAATATCCATATCTTTCCTAAGATTTGGAATTTTTATGCTATTATTTCACTGAAAATTTTTTCTATGCCTTCCACATGTATCCTCAAAGTCCTTCTGATGCCAATTACATGGACATTGGATATTTTCATGGTGTTCCTGAGATCATTGTTGCTGTCTTAATTTTTTCTTTTTATTTTTTTCTTTATTGCTATCTGAATGTAATATTTTGGCAGAATAATCTTAAAACTGCAATATTCTTTTTTTCTGCTTTATCTAGGTTGTTACTGAGACTTTCAACTGAGTTTTATCTGACTTATTGAACTTTGCATTTTCAAGATTTCTGTTTGGTTCTTTTTCAAAATCTCTCTTTATCAAATTGCTCATTTATATCCTTCATAGATTTCCTGAATTCTTCCAATTGTTTGTGTTCTCTTGAATTTCATTGAATTTTAAAAAAAAATTTATTCATTTGAATTCTGTCAGTATTTCATCCATTTCAATATCTTTGGAACCTGCTACTATGGTGTTATGAATGTTAGAAGGTAATATATTACCTTGCCTTTTAATGTTTCTTACATTTCTATGTTGAGATCTATACATCTGTTGGGACATGTATCTCTTCTTCTTCAGAGATTATTAATGTTAATATAGTCATGTACCTTTGTTCTGCTCTGAACAATTTCTGATGCATAACACAAAGAGATAAAGATACACAGATGAATCTTTTTTTACAATTTTAGTTGAAATATTATGAATTTACTGAAAATTCTATCACTCTATGGGGATCATGATGCTACACATGAGATTATCTTTTCTGTGTGCCTTTACATTTACTAAGCTATAATATATAAGTGTTTACTTATAATTGTAAAGGTTGAAAAGCAAAATCTTTCAAGACATGAACTCTATTTTTAGACTACAATATATATGGTCTTTTTAAAATTTATTTTTATTTTTTAATTTTTTAAATTTTTTATTTGTTCTAATTAATTGTACAAGACTGTAGACTTCATTTATACATTTTGATAAATCATACATAAATGGAGGGTAACTTCTCATTTTTCTGATTGTATATACCCTGAACAGTTCTTGTTCATAATGCTTATTTTATACCTTAACCCTATAAATATTCAAATGAAGTAGATAGAGCTTGTCAGTCACTTCAATTTAGTACTATTGTATAAGGGGGGGGGAATATATAATATATATACATATATATAATATAATATATCATATATATAAATGATATGAGGGAAACATATATATATATTTCTCTATATACATACACACATATATATTCTGCCTCTTTCCCTGCAAATGAGTTTTAAAACTCTTGAAATTTTCTGAGTGTCTTTTGCTATTCATACTGATCTCCTTTCTATCATACCTGAGTTTGTGCTAATGAGGTGACTCAAAAAGTATACTTAACTGATCTGAAGGGAGGGACTGGCCACACATGTAATTACAGGGTTAGACTTTTCAGCCCCAGTCCCAAACTTCAGGGAGGAGAGTGGGGCTGGAGATTAATTTCAATCATCAATGTCCATTGATTTAATAGATCATGCCTATATAAGGCAGGCTCAATCAACACTCTGGAATAATAAGGTTTGGGGAGTTTGGGGCTAGTGAACACATGTGTTCACTAGAAACTCTGTTCCACCCCTACCATGTGCCTTGCCTGATGCATCTCTTTCAAATGACTGTTCTTGAGTTACATCCTTTATAATAAAATGGCAATTGTTAAGCATAGCACTTGCCTACATTCTGTGAGTTGTTCTAGTGAATTATCAAGCCCTAAGAGCAGAAACACAGGATCCCCTGAACTTGTAGTCAAGTTGGTCACAAGTACAGATAGCCTAGGACTCTGAACTTGTAACTAGCAGCTATAGTAAGGTCGGTTTTTTGGAACTAAGCCCTTAATATGTGGAGTCTGAAGCTAATTTGGATAGTTAGTGTCATACTGTGATTGAATTATTGACACTGGAGAATCAGCATTGGAAAAACACAAATATTTCACCTATAAAAAGGGAAAGAGAAAGCTCAAAGGAAAAGATGTACTTGTCTTGGTCTGTTCTCTGCTTCTCCCACTGAATAATAACACAGACTGGGTAAACTATAGAGAACATAGGTTTATTTCACTCATGGTATGGAATCTTGGAAGTCCAAGAGCATGGTGCTAGCATCTGCTTAGCATCTGGTGAGGGCCTTTTTCCTGTATCATTACATGGCAGAGGACATCGCATGGTAGGTCAAGGTAAGTGTTAGAGGGCGGGCTTGCTTTTATAGCAGTCACTCACTCAATATCCATTAACTCATTAATCCATTAATCATCCACTCACGAGTTAATCCATTCATGAAGCAAAGTCTTCATGACTCAATCACATCCTGAAAGCTCATTTCCATATACTGCTAACATAACAAAACGCCTGGGCTACAACATATATAAAAAAAAACAGAACTGTTTAGCTCACAATTTCAGAGGCTGAAAGTCCGACTGAGGTGACTGCGTATGTTGAGCTTCTGCTGAGGGCCCCATTGGCTGCATCATGGTGTTGTGAATGGTATTATGGTGACAGCATGTTCAAGAGGGAGACTGCATAGTAAGACAAGAAGCCAGAGAGATCCAGGGTCCAGACCCACTCTTTTTACAACAACCCACTCTCTTGGAAATAACTGGGTTTCCAAGATAAACACACTAATCCTTTCTAAAGAATCCAATGACCTGATTACTTTTCATGAGGCTCCACCTCTTAAAGGTTCCACCACTTCTCAGCACCACCGTACTGGGGACCAAGCTTCCACCCTATGAACCATGGTGGTACACACTCAGATTTTATCCAAACCACAGGAGGGATTAAGTTTCCAATATGAGAAATTGGAAAGGCACATTTAAATCACAGCAATAATTAGTGTTACATCTACATTTTTCTCTCCATATATTTGCTAAAGAGACTGGCTCTCTTAGAATCAACTTGTAGCCAATCTTCCCCACACTATAATCAGTTCTTCCTGATGGAGAAGGAATGATTCATCTGATGGCTGAGCAATGAGTGTCTGATTTTCATCAGTCCATGTTTCTAATCAGATGAGATTAAGAAACTTGACCTAGGGTCTTTACCATTGGAACAATGGCTGAGGAAAGATTGTTCTTACAGTAGTCAGCGTAAGCATTTGTCTGCTTTGTGGGGTCATACTCTCCCTTCAGTATGTCATCCAAAGTCCTGAACTTGGGAAAGTCAATAGAAAGTCTATTTTGCCTTAAATTCAAGTCTTATCACCCAACAAAATGCTACCAGCAATGAAGTTAGGACTTCTAGTCTCATCCATGGGTTTCTTGTGTCTATTTCTCAATTGGTTCAGAATTTGTAGGAAGGATAGGAATAATTGTCATTCTTAAATCCTTATCTATGGACTTTGTTCAGCTATGATTCCTAAGCTTCTTTTCCTCTATTATTCCACATAGTCTCACAAAGATGAGGCAAAAAATCTTAAGGAGAAAAGGATGGATATACAGTCAATTTGGTTGTTTCTATTTGTGGGACAGAACATTCGCAATAGTAGTGAGAAAGATGCTGCCCTTGTGCTTCTCAAGCTATCTCACATGGCTTAGAAATGTCACAATATTTCCTGGAAATACTTTTGGTTGCAAAAGAACTCACCAAGAGTAGCCAGCATATGTTTCCATTTGTTGTTTTATATATTTTATATTTGCTCAGATTATAGAAGCAGCTCTTTTTAAGCCAGGAAGTGTGTATAAAAATGTGTGTTGAACAATAATTTTTCTTAAGGTTTATTTCATTTAAAAATAAAATAAAATAAAACCCACCATGGATCAAATGAAATGACCCGATTAAAGACAACCTCTCTTTTCCTGCAGGTCTTTTCATAGCTGTGGGACTAAAATTTCCAAGGTATTATTTTTGACTATTTTCCTAAGTCGTCAACATATTGAAAACAGCTGTTAGCTAGGTACCAGGAACTAGAGGGTAAATGCCAAACGTATCTTTTTCTCTCCCACATTAGTCTACCCATCGACCCATGGGGTCATCTCCAATCCCTGGTGATTTGGGAAAAATGCACCTTAGTTGACATACATTGTTCGTACATGGTCATTATCCCTGCCCCATTGGATCTCTGAAATTTGAATTTTCAACCCAAGTGTATTTAATGAGAGCTTTAAGTTTCTCCCACCAAAACACCAGTGAAATCAAGACCAGAAACAGTCATTGGTTACCTATGTGCTTTGTGTTCCTTGCCTAATCAACAAATTAAGCATATAAGATAGATATATTTCTCCACAGTTTACAAATAAGGCTAAAACTCAGAGATACAGAAAGATCCTGGATCTTCCTTTGGGAGGCCTGGAGCTCAGTAGGTAACTGGGAAGGAGCTGAAGTCTGGATCTGCTGGCTGTGCAGTGAATGCTATTAGCCTCAGCATGCTTTGAGAGAATACCCTCGGCCCGGAGCCTCAGGGAGACGCACAGGTGCATAACAGAGAGCCCAAGGTACGACTTAGTGTATGTTCAGCAAATTCGCAGGGCGTAGAATGTTGTGTTTTATTTTAAAGTGAAACCATCTGAAGCAGCTTCATTTCCTCCTGTGAAGCAAGTTTTAGGGGAGGAAAGAGATCTGAGAGGCTGTAGAGGCATTGATATGGTTGCTGGTTTTCCATACTATCAACTGCCAATTGAAAAGAGAAAAAGAAACCTCCTCCTTTAGAATTGTGGCCCTGCTTCTAGAAAGCTTTTGCTGGGATCTTTAAGAGCAAGGAACGTGTGAGATCAGAAACCTTAGCCCTATCTATCTCTCTCTTGTAGCACAGTGGAGTTGCCATTGAAAAGCACCAGAAAGTTCTGTGTTCTAAAGACTTTGTTCTCAGACACACCCCAGCAGTGGAGTAATTAAACCAAAGAGAATATGTCTCAGGAAGTCCCTTGTCCCCAGAACCCTGTCCAGACTTGTTTAAAGGCAGCTGCTCTGATGTTAAAATGAAATAAGACAGGGAACCAGATTATGAGGAAATTATTGCTATTAACAGCAATAATTACCCTCTCTTTTAGTAGCTTCCTGAAATAAAAAACATCAAAGCAGAAGCTTTCAATTACTTTACTTAACCCCCTGCTTGAACCCTTTGGGTACTGTGTATGTTTGTAAGGCATCAGAGAGAGAATTTGGGTAGGGGAGGGAGAAAGGAGGAGGGTATAGGAGTATTTTGAACTTCACTGTAAATATACTGAGAATTACATCAATGCTGACTTTCATTGAAACAAAAAACTTCAAAGAGTACCTGTAATATGCCGAGCCATCACCAGGGATACAGTGAGTGCAGACCAGGATAAGATGGGTCCCCACCCTCCAGAGGCTCCAGTCTGGAGCAGAAGGCAGAAGTTCAAGGAGGAAACTCTACTGTGACGTGGTAAGTGCTGTGACAAAGGGGAGCGTGAGTAGCTCAGTAGCACAGAGGGCAAGGCTTACTCCACCTGGCAAGGTACGAGGGACAGCAGGCTTCCTGAGGAAGGGATGCCTAAGCCACACCTTGAAGACTGTCTAGGAAAGAGATGCAGAAGAGTGCCTGGGCAGGTTTCTGAGCACTAAGGGCCCAGTGCTTTGACACATCTCAGTCACTAGAAATGAAGTTGAAGGTACAGACAGAAAAGAGGCAATCAAAGGACAGAAATCCAGGGAGAATTTTAAGCAGGGAAAGGATTGTTTTAGAAAGGCAATCCTGGCCATGGAAAGTAAAAAGTATAAGAGGGCAACTACAGGAAACCAAGCCAGAATGGAACAGCTCTGCATCTCTAGACAGGAGGGCATCAGCATTGGAAGTCTTCAAGAATTAAAAGTTTATGAGATCTGGTGAGTGGAATGAATATGGGCAGGGATGATATTCATCAGGTCTGACACTCAGAACATCACTGGCACTGACCAATCAGAATGGGCTCCAGCCAAGCACACTAGTTGATAGCCATCACGGGTTAATGAACACCCTTGCATCCTGGTTGGCCTGCTGGGGAGTTCCTGGCTGGTCCAAAGGCATAAAGGTAAAGCACTTGCACTCCACCCCATGTGACTCACATTAGCCTATGAGATAGAAGTGATCATCTACTGGCTCTGAGCCTGGCATGTTCCCTCTGGCTCACTTGCAACTCTGTCATTGTCATAAGACCGTGCTAAGGCTAGTTTGCTAAAGAATGAGATCCACAGAGCAAGGCAAAGTCACACCAATGACCCCAGCTGAGGCCATGCTAGACCAGCTGATAGCCAACCAAGAACATGTGAGTGAGCCAGACAAGATCCACACAGCCACACCGCTGATCCCAGCTAACTCCTGACAGTAATGCATGCCACTGTGTGCATTAAAGCTGTGTGGTTGTTTGTCATACATTATTGCTAAGCTGAGAGAGAATGGTTATACCCCAGCACCCATACATACCTGCTTAACAAAATAGTCAGCATTCTTGATTAAAAGATATTAAAAGTATTTCACAGGGAAAAATATCAAAATAAATCTTCAGGTCACTTGCAGGCTGAAATCTAAAACTCCCCACTGTCATTGGGTGAAGACAAAAGCCTTTGGAAATTGCATGTGTGTCTGCACAAGTAGAGAAAGTGTACAAATAGGAGAATTAACTAGAACATCTCTGCCCTCCATTGTTTGAGCACCCACAACCCACATTAGTTACTACTTTATGATTAAACCAGTGCATTGAGGTCAGAAAATAATGTGCCTTTCTTCTTGTATGTTTGGAGCCAACTAACATAGACATGGGAGCCAGACAGATACATATTAAAAATTACCTGTTTTTATACTGATAAAAGCTAGATTGGGAGCATGGGTTTCAATATGGTCAAAAGGACTAGTCAACAGCATTTGAGGGCTAGTGATGTAGCTCAGTGGTAGAGCTACTTGCCTAGCAGCACAAGGCTCCAATCCCCAGCACCTGGAATTAAACTCACCCACCCAGCGGCTAGGTATGACTGAAAGAGCCAGAGTACCCTTCCTGGAGGCAGCCAGACCACCTCCCACAACCACCTTCTGGAGTAGTGTGTCTCCTCCCAGGAAAGAGAGTAAGGAGACTACAGAGGGCCCAGACAGGTAGTCTTGCTGGTGGCCCTCTGTAGAAAGTTAAGGAGCAAGGACAATGTTCCTGCTGATGCCCAGGTGAGAGTCTCTTGTCTCAGACTGTCGTGGACATTCCCGTCATGTTGCTGGGTTTTCCCAGCCATGGCGTTTTCCCTTTCCCCAGCAAGCATGGCATCCTGGTGGAAAAAACAGTCACTCCTGACCCTGCTGTCCACACTCTTCTCATACAGCCCAGCCACAGGTGCACATGTGTGCACACACATACACACACTCACACATCTACTTGCATGCCCACAAGCACACATTCACATACATTCACACATTCGCTTGCACATTCACTTGATATCTGTCCTCGTTTATTCAGACAAACATAACAAGGCACCAAAGACTGGACAGCTCTCGTAACAGAAATGTGTTGTCTCAGTCTGGAGCCAGCAGCCTGAGGTCAAGATGTCAGCAGGCCGGTGGCTTCTGAGTCACTCCCTTGGGCTTGAAGGTGGCTACTTTCTCCCTCTGACTTCTCATGCTCTTCCCTCTGAGCATGTCTGTCTCCTCATCTCCCTACAAGGGCACCAATCACATTGGATTAGGCTTGACCCTCATGACCTAATTTTATCTCAATTACTCTTTAATTAAATGCAATCATCTGTCAAGGTGTTCAGGGTAGGACTTCAACATGTACACTTTGCAATCTAGCCACAGTGCCGGAATAAAGAGTGCTTCCTCCTTCCCAAGTCAGAATGAGAAGATAATTCTAAGTACAGTATTCTTATGTGTTTCCAGTTATAGCAGGATGTTTCATTATGGAATTTTCCTCCAGTAGAGTGATTGGCACCTCCAGTCAGATTTCAGCCCAGAAAAGAAAGGCATTGCACTGGTCTTGGTCACGTACCTTAGACTCTTCAGGAATAATGGTGCATGCTCTACAGTAGGTGACAGTGGGTATGTCTTGAATGAATATATGAATGAATTCATATTTTTGCTGACTCTCTGCTTGTCAGATCATACCTATGACAGTAAACAGGCCTACAAGAATGCATATAATAATCTTTTACATTTAAAGAGTCACGTACAATTTAGAGGCCTTTACGCTTTTATTTCCCCTCCTAAGCAGTTCTGGGGTACAATTGCCTTCATTTGATAGAAGAAACTTTTGAAACCCAGAGAAATTAAGAATCTTGGCCAAGTTTCCTCAGCCAGCAAGTAACTCTGATGGACCCAAGCTATCTAAGTGAATAATGACAGTTTTGTTTTTTTTTTAAATTAGAGTGAACTGAAATTAAATTTATAGGAAAATGTCCTGTTTCCCTTAAGAAACTTGAAGCTTGGAGAATTAAAGTATCACTAGAACCAGAAATGGGATTCTCTTTCCCATTGTGGCTTCTATCACTCGGTCTTCCCCAGGTGATAGGGACTGTATGCAATTTCACATTTAAATGCTGGTCTCATCTTTTAAAGGTTGAAGTTCTAAAAAATAGCCTAATCTTCAAATAAGGAACTTAAGAGTATTGTCCTTTCAAGTTGAACATCTACTGAAGAAGAAGAAGAAGAAGAAAAAATAGCCCAATGCTTGTTGCTCTTGGAATCCAGTCCTTATTACTCATGTTTTTCTCCTCCAAAAGAAAATCATTGCACATTTCGGTAATGCCTCTTGGCAGCACTTGGTGAGAGCAGTCAACAAGCACCTCCAGGATTCAGCATGACCTGGCTATAGAAGGAGGAGCGGGGCATGGGAAACTATGTGAGTTTTAAAGCAAGAATCATCAGACGGGCTCAAAATAAAGTACGCAATGATCCCTGCGTGAAGGAGGCAGGAAGTCACATTAAAAGCTTTGGCACATTTAGACCTGCCTTCAAATCCGGCTCCACCCCACTTACCGTGTGATTTGAAGCAGGTAGCTGATCTTCCCTGAATTTCAGTTTCATCATCTGTAAAATGTAAAATATGTTAAGACATACTTTGAAATATGGTGGGAAATAAAATGAATGAATGCATAAAAAATTCTTATCCCAGGGCTTTGTTGCATTAAACACTAGTATTTATTGAGAGCTTGCCCAGGCCTTAGTAAGGAGGGAATAGTCAAGAATGTGTATAATAATTCCACATAGTAAGGGGAATAGTCAAGAAAAGGGACCCCAGAAATGACTCAAGCCCCAAAGTGGATGTCCCACCCCAGTCCTGCCTTTCTGATCAGGGTGCTGTCCTGGTCTAAGACTCCAGCTGCCCTCCTTTCCAGCTGGTCTTGCCACCTGCTCTCTAACACTCTGCTTTCCTAAAACTCACCCTGTGCATCTCAAATTTTCATCAAACTTCATTTCTATTATCTCAGACTTCCCCAACCTGCACAACCCTCAACCCACAGGCTTCTGCCCCATTCCATGTTCTTATTCCTGGTCAGGCTCTTTGATTGCAAGGTTGTACTTGAACTACTAAAACAAAACAAAAACCAGAGTGGTAGAGAAGGGCTATGTAGGCATGTCATAGAAATAAAACATAGTTGGGCCTTCAAGAGTACCAACAGGGACCAGTGCAGATCCTCTGCTCCCTCCATAGTCCTCTGCTTAGTTACCTTGTGTAACCATCCTAAAATTCAACCACTCATGACTGTTGGACTATACTTTATAGTGTCCATCAAGAATAACCTAGTTTCCTGACTCTTCTATGCATAGATTGCTCTTAAGTCAGGTGCTGCTATAGTTTGACTGTGTCCCCCCAGTTCATGTGTAGAAACATAATCCTCAGTGCAACAACGTCGAAAGCTGGGTCCTTTAAGAGACATTTAGGTCATGAGGGCTCTGCCCTTGTGAATGGATTGTCACTACCTGTAGAGTAGGTTTGTTATAAAGTTGAGTTTGGCCCTCTTTTGCATTCGCTTACCCTCTCCCACCCACTTACCCTCTGCCATGGGATGACATCATATCAAGGCCCTTACCAGACACTGACACTTTAATATTGCACTTCCCAGTCTCTTGAACTGTAAGACATAAGTTTCTTTTCTTTATAAATTACCTAGTCTGTGGTGTTTTGTTACAGCAACACAAAGCACACTAAGACAGATGCCCACCCAAACTCTAATAGATGGTGACCAGAAAGGTTTGGCCCTTGCCATAGCATGGCCAGCCATGGCTCCTCCTTCAGTACAAGCTTCAGAAGGTTTAATACTCAGAGAACAGGTTATAGGCTGCCATGACATTATCTTCATCTACATGAAGCCATTCATCTGTCTCTGGTTTTTATTTACAGGTCTTGAGAAGTAGAAAGCCCTGGGAAAGGGCTAATATTGGACCATACTGATAGGGATGCTTGCTAGGGACATTAAGAGGCCTGGGAGTCGGTGGAGAACTAGAAACCTGGGATCAGAACCAAGTGTCAAGTCACATGAGTGAGGCAGACTGGGCCGACGGAAGAACCCCAGCAAGCTCCAAGGCCAGGAAGGTGGAAGCAGCATGGCCCAGCTATGAGCACAGGTCAAGGAAGGAGTTCAGAAACTCAGGGAGGAACGGGCATGTTTTCACTGAGTTGCAGGAGGAATTCAGGTTGTTGCTGAGGTGGCTCTATCATTTTAAGAGGCTGTTAGGAACAGGTGTCCTTACCAGTCTCTCTCTAGCCCCATTCTGTCCTTATACAACATTTAAGCTCCCTTCAATAGATTCCTTTAAGACTGATTTATTTAATTAGTATTTACCTATTTAGGAACGACTCTGAGTCAGGGACTGAGTAGGCAATTTGACAGCATTTTTACTTTAGTTTCTTAGAGTGTGAAGTCTGCTAGGAAAAGAAAGACCTTCAAATCAACCACGATAATTAAATGTGATACCTGTGTTTAGATGAAGGTGCAAGGGGGTGGAGGGAGAAGGGAGAGTGGAATTATCCTAGGCTGGGTGCACCATGGAAGGTGTCTCGGAGGAGGAAACAAATGGAATTTTGAAGAGTGACACTGAGCTGTCTACCTGAAGAAGAAAGGGGAGAGAGGAGATGCAGGGAGGGAATTTCCAGACAGAAGAACACTATGCTTAAGGTAGGGGACTTCAAATACAGTTTTCCAGTTACATGGCCTTCATTCCCAAGCGTTCATGGTCTGAGAGGTGGTATTAGAGAAAAAGCCAGGAGCAGGATCTTAAGGGATGACTGACTACTCAAGTTAAAAGTTTTGTGGAGCTCTCTGTTGAGAGCTCTCTGTCACTTTTCTGGGACAGAAAAGTGTTTGGACCCATAATGAGTGGTCTCCACAGAAGACAAGGCAGTGTCCTATCTCCCTCCAAATGTCACACTGAAGACCACCCTTCTACTCACTCAGAACTGCCCTGGAGCCTCCAGGGAGAAGTTCCTATCCTGGGGCCACAGGAGGCAGGAGGGTGGGAGGACTGACTGGGGGTGGGGGAAGAGCAGCTTGACCTTTGAAATGACTTTGCAGTCTCTACTTTCCTGAGCATAGCAAAGAAAAATAAATCATCCTTCAAACTGCAGGGCCAGGACTTGCTGCATGACTGTCTAATTGGGTGTAAGATTACACCACAGGTCTGGTTACTGGAGGCCCATGGGAATCAAATCCAACAGCGTATCAGACCAGACAAGAACAAGCAAGGCCTCGCTCAGAACCAAAACAGCCACCCTTCCCTCCTCACCCCTCAGCTGCCCATTCGAATAGTCGGATAATGAGGGATTTAGAAGAGGGGAGATAAATGATCTGCTAAGATTTTACACTCAGCTTCATTTCTGATATGGATCTCTGATTGACAACAGATAAGTTATGATAGACTCAGGAAAGTGGGAGATGACCTTAAGCAGCTAATTTTTTTAAATTAAACATTACTGAAAAACAATTTCTTGCTAGGTGTAAAACATTGTGCTATCTATAGGTACACAGAAGTGACTAGGACATGACCTTTCTCAAGGAGTCCTAGCCTAGGAGGCAAGGATGACTCAAAAAGCTCAGAACAGATATTTCCATGTTAAGGTGCATTATTCTTGTGGATAGGGTGGACATGCAGCGCATTCAGAGTGTGGTCACAGAACATGTTGGTTTGGTGTGTCTTAAGTCAGTCTCTCTCTCTCTCTCTCTCTCTCTCTCTCTCTCTCTCCCCCATTTATCTCTCTCTATCTCTCCACCTATCTCTATCTCTCTATCTCTATTTCTATCTCTTCCCTTGCCAATTTTAACCTTTAAAGAAAACTTTTTGCACTTGCAAAAAACAAAAAAGTTGAAATTCATCAGATACTGAAAAAAGGAGAATTGCGTACTCAGAAGGAGACATGAGATAAGGAATTTTAATGAACAAAAAGGAACACATTTCCTTGTTTCTAAGAGTTGTCATGCATCTCTCTAGTTACACTTTCTCAAGGAGGAATAAGAAGAAAAGAAAAATTATATTGAACAAACACACTTAAAAAATTATCTACCCAGAATAGCATAGATTTGTCCCCACCGTTTAGACAACTTTCTTCTTTCTTCTTGGTTTTATAGTTGTTTTCTCTATGTCCTCTCTATATTCAACGTATAAAGATTCCTCTTTCCTCTTAATCAGTTTTAGATGTTAAAAGTTACACAGGATGTAAGAGCAACTCAACTCTTTGTAACACATGCTCCACATCCTGACCTCAGAATGCTCGGTTTTATTTGCATTTCCAATTTGATAATGCTCATAGATTTCCTACCTTTAATTGAATTATGCAATTCTAGATATTAACCTTCTCTTAGTTTTATTACATTTCTTAAGTATTCATTCATTTTGTTTGAAATCAAAAAGAAATTAAAAACCTAAATAAACCATAATCATTAAAGAAATTAAATCATTTGTTGTAAAATCTCCCACAAAGAAAAACTCCAAGCTCAGATGAATGATTTTATAAGTGATTTCTACCAAATTCTCAAGGAAGAGAGTGCCAGTCTTATACAAACTCTTTAAAAAAACAGAAAAAGGATACTCTTCAGGTGGTTTTACAAAGTTAATACACTCTGTTTCAAATCCAGACCTGACTGATACAAAAAAAAAAAGAACAATTTTCCTTAAACATAGATTCAAATATTTTGAACTCAATATTTTCAAATTGATTTCAGCATTGCATAAAATACAGTATAGATTGATGAAATTTCATTTATCCCAGGAATGCAAGTTTGACTTGGTATTTACCCTATGTACGTGTATGATTACGAATGGTGTGAATCTACATCATGTACAACCATAGAAAGGAAATGATGTACCCTATTTGTGTACAATGAAAATAAATGCAGTCTTTAAAAAACTTAAAAATAAATGAATAATTTAAATAAATAAATAAATAAAACCCATTGGCACAATCTCACCCTAATTATAAAGTAAGATTTATTATTCTCAATAGATTTTTAAATGTTCAATAAAATTTAAAAATTATAATTTGAAATTTTGATAAAACTAGGAATAGAGGTAAACTGATAAAGGGCATCTATCAAACATCTCTAGTAAAGCATATTTAAAGATAAAATGTTGGAAACATTTACTGGAAAGAAAGAACAAGGCAATGATTCCCTACTCAATACTGGCCCTTTCCTATGTAAGAGAAAGAAATAAAAAGATTACAATTAGGAAATACTCATTGATATTGTAATTGTTATTGAACACTGAAAAAAATACAAGTTATTATTAATGAAATCATAAGGTGATTGAAATAACATCAATATGCAAAAAGCCAATTGTTCATCAGAATTAAAGAAATACTAAAATGAGCAACTGTGTTAGTCAGATTCTTGTCACTGTGACCAAAATACCTGACAAGAACAACTTACAGGAAGAAACGTTTATTTTGGCCTCATAGTTACAGAGGTCTCCATTCCCCATGGAGGATCATCCATAGTCAGTCAACTCCATTGCTCTGGGCCAAAGGTGAGCCAGCACAGCATGGTGGAAAGTTTGATGGAGGAAAGCTTCTCAGCTCATAGTTGCTGGAAAATAGAGAGAGAGAAACTGAGAGAGAGAGAGAGAGAGAGAGAGAGAGAGAGAGAGAGAGAGAGAGAGAGAGAGAGAAAGCCAGGGATAAAAGATAATCTTCAAACACATGCCCCCAATTACCTACTTCCTCCAGCCACACCTCACTTGCCTCTAGTTTCCACTCAGTAATCCATTTGAATTATTAACCCTCAAATGGATTAATCCACTGATTAGTTTATAATTCTTATAATCTGATCATTTCACCTCTGAATATTTCTGCATTATCACATGAACTTTTCAGGAGGTATCTCAAATCCAAACCTTAACAACAATCTTTTAAAATATAGCATTTACCTCATTTTAAAAAATGCATACAATATGTATTTGTGTGTTATGTGTGTGTGCACATACACATAAGACCTCCAGGGAGAAAATTCTAAAACTCCTCAGAAAAAAATCAGTAAAACATGTGTAAATGTAAACTTTTACTATGTTCTTGGATGGGAAGACTCAATATTATGAAGATGCCATTTTTCCCAATGTAATCTATAATGTCAAATGATTCTGACTGAAATTCTAGCAAGAGCTTTTTTGTAAGACTTGAAAAGATTTGTTCCTATCTTTTATGAATTCTTGCCATACCAGATGACTTGTAATGCTATAGTATTAAGACACTGAAGTAGTGAAACAAAGATAGCAAACCCAGTATGAT
The DNA here is from genome assembly GCF_902686445.1 of Sciurus carolinensis. Classification (NCBI taxonomy): domain Eukaryota; kingdom Metazoa; phylum Chordata; class Mammalia; order Rodentia; family Sciuridae; genus Sciurus; species Sciurus carolinensis. The sequence continues at coordinate 164,971,249 of NC_062213.1, forward strand.
AGAACAGAGAGCCCAGATACCATCCTGAGTATATGGAAGTATTGGTTCATGACAGAAGTTGGATTGCAGGTATGGGGGAAATGGCCTATTAATACATGGTACTAGGAATATTGAGTAGGAGCTATGGAAAAAGATGAAATTTGCACCACCACACTCTATACACAACAACCTATTCCAGGTGGACTAAGCATTTATTTGTAAAAAATAAGATATTTTAAAGTGTAAAGGAGAATAAAGAAAAAGATCTTCATAATTCTGTATAAGGAGAATTTCATAATGAGTTAGAAAGCACCAACCCACACTAGAAAATATGATAAAGTGTAACATCAAAATTAAAAGTTTTTGTCAAAAGATTTCATAAAAATTTGAAAAATCAGTAGAGAATATCTGTCACATAAATAACTCAGACAGCAAATGTATTAAAGAATGACCTAATAAAGCAGCAAGAAACCTAATTTTTAAAATGAGCAAGAAATGTAAATAAATGCTTTGTATAGTAAACGAGAGCCATCCAAGTGGTCTATAAACATAAAAATGTTCAACTGCATTTAGTGCTAACTAAAACTGCAATAAGATAGTATTTTCTACTCACAGGTTGGTAAAAATTAAACTTAAGACAACATCAAATGTTGCCTATATGTGGAACATTGGGACCTTTTCATATACTAGGTGTTAACGTGCTCAGATTCACTGTTGCTTGGAACACGTTAAGCGAGAGGAAGAATGGGTTCATTCTTTGATAACACATGGACATTCAAGGAGTGGACTTTAGTAGCCCTGCAAAAAGCAGGTTGGAGGGGAAAAGGCAAAGGTGTCTCATTGCCCAGGATGATGGGTTTGGATTCCACAGCATCCTTACCTGCAACAACAGGGAGGGATGGAGTAGAAGAAGCAGTTTGGAGATTTATCTCATGAGTAATTCAATAGAACTGAAAGGCAGCATAGATGCAACAGTTAAGAAGGAGACTGTTGTTGAGGATGATGGTGATGGGATGCACCTTGAAACCCTTCTCTGGGATACAGAACACAGGAACAGGAGCCAGGCTGCAAAGGCATGGGGGAGATCAGCTTGAACCTATGAACCAGAGGAGGCTACAGGATACCTAGTGTCTGAACCAGAGCACAAAGAGAAGGGGAGAGAGGACTCTTGACCACAGCTAAGAAAAAATGCCTCTCACAAGGTCGACCAGGTCATGCTTTCTTAGACACAACTCAATACATGGCTAAATATGGAACTGAAACACAACTTTCACACACCAATACTTGTCCTTTCTCTATGGAATGCATGCTAATATTTTTTCTCTGTTATTTTTATGCCAATAGCAATACAAAAAATAGATTTTATGACCACAGAATTCAAGAGACATGGGGAAATAGGTTTAAATAGAACAATTCACTTCAATCACTTAAGTTTCATATCATTGAAAGACATTGGACTGGGAAATCTGACTGGCTTCAGCTTAAATTCCAGAATTACCTACTGACTGGGTGACCTCAGCAAATCTGAGTCTCAGGTTTCTGTAAAAATTGAAACAATAGTGTTTGTCTCATAGGCTTGTGGTGGTGATTAAGTATGGGCATAAGCACATTATCTAACACGTCGCCGACTCTCCATTTCTGTTAGCCTATCCTTATTGCTGCTTCTCTGGCACTGATAAATCACACAAATTATTATTTTCCCCCCAAGGAACTCATCAATTTCCTGACAATGAATATCAAAGTTTAACTTCTCAATGCGAAAATTAGGAAAAGAATTAAGACTGAACTGACCCGGCTCTACTCAGAGACTTAAGGGTGATTCATGCTGATATATGGATGCCTTGAAATCTCGCATACTCTAGATGTCCTGTGACCCAGTAAGGTAATTCTTGGGCAAAGGAAATTGCACTGTACAGACAGAAACACTTGGAGACACACTGCTATATTCTAGTGTGGCTCACTGAAAGTCAGCGTGCCCCAGAGGGCAGCACTGAAAACGGATTATGGTTGTTGATGGATGTTTTGAAAATATGATGATTAAATACATAATCCAAAAAAATCAGAATCTCACGTCTCCAAAACCCACACAAGGTTTAAAAATACTTACCTGGAAATAAAAACTGTGTGGTAAAGAGAAGCGAAGAATGAATGTCATTGTTAAAAAAAAAAAAGTGAGCTTTGGAGTCAAACAGACCTCAAACTCCCACTATGGAACTCAGTCATCATCTACACTTGAACAAGAACTTAACCTCTGTGCCTCAGTCTTCTCATCTGTGAAACAGGGTAACACAGGTATCTGGGCACCAGGAGGGGAAGCCCAATGCAGGGCTGGACACATAGTGACACAGCTTCAACACAGAAATGGCAGGAGAAACCAAACATGTCAGAAACACATTCCCTAATAGGTACTAATAAAATTTATACTGTCTGATGATTAGAGGAGGATTGTATTTGTTTGCATCTGTGCTGAAAAAATGTAATCCTTTTAATCCTGTTAATTGGGTTTTTGCAATTGCAGGCATCCTTTTTTTTTTTTTTTTTTTTTTTTAGAAATCACCTCAATCATATCATCTCAACTATGATTGAATTGCAGGTTTACAGGTTAAGCTCCTACCTAAAGCCCCCATAACCAAGAACGCTCAGGTGTCTATTCTGAACAGAATACAATGGTTTTCACTAACTCGTGCCTGTCATTTTTGAAATCTTTGAAAACAATAACAGCTACGTTTACCTTTCAAACACATCGCATTTTAACCGCATCCTATTTTCCATGTCCAACAATAGGAACTCAAATAACTAGATAGAATGATTTTGGTCAATGACATTTTCTTTCATTTCTTTCCAATCAAGGCACATGTAACATAAAAGATCCACTTTCATGCCTCTGTGACTTCACTCACGCTGTAGCTTCCATGGGGAGGTGCCCTTTTCTCGTTTCTTCCCCAAGGTAAATTTTCATTCATTCCTCAGGTTTCAGTTCAAAATCATCTTTTCTGTCCTACTTTAAAAAAATTATTGGCACATTATAATTATACCTGGTAGTGGGATTCATGATGCCATATCCATTCTCTTTGTCCTACTTTCCCCAATCTGACCCTAACCTACCTACTGCTGACAGAATTGAACAGTCCTGCTCATTGCTACTGTACCTTTTTTCTCCACATAACTAAAATATAGCAATCCTCCATGTACATAAATGAAGGGCTTTTAGTTTTATAGCTAGATTATAAGAATGTTCTATAAATTAGTTAGGGCTACACTGTTATGGCAGCTAGAAACCACCCCCCCCCAAGTAAATGGCCCTAACAAAATAGAAACATATTTCTCTATCATTTTTTAAGAGTCTAGAGTGGGTTTTCTGGTCAGCAAGCTACTCTCCTCCAAGTGGCTACTTGAGGACTCGGGTTGACCATGGATCTGGCATCGTCTGCACCTGCCTTCCACCAGGGCTCTGCTATTTGTATTCTAACCCAGGGGAAGCACAGAGGAAGATGGGGCAGGAGGGCGGCACCTCCACCACCTTACCACCCCCCGGGGTGACCCCATTGCTCTTCCTCATGCTCCACGTAAAGAACTTATTCTCATGGTCACACCTAATTCTAAGAAATGGGAAATGTAGACCTGGGTGGAAAGTCACATCTGTCCCAGTAGGATTGTCTTACCACACGGGAAGAGAACACATTTTAGTGGTCACTCCATGATACCTGACACACACTCCCATTAAGACAACAAATTTGCCTTATTCAGTCACATATTCCCAATGTCCAAGAAAGTGCTTAGTAGTTTCGGTCTTCTTACTCCCCCTAAGCCATCCCTAGTGCACCCAGAGTGACAGCCACAGCAATCCATAAATCCCTTCCCACTTAAGTTTTTCCCTTAATATTTACTGCTATCTAACACATTATATATTTCACTTATTTTTTTCTAGTTAATATCTGTCTCCTCCACCAGAATGTAATTTCATGAGGACAATCTATTTGTTCCCTGTTTTACCTTTAGCACCTGGAGGAATGAGTGGAACATAATTGCTCAATAGATTATTATCAAGTGAAAGGCTGAATATAGCAAGCTTTCTCCTCCAAAGATTGCCATGTCTAGTGCCCTAAACACTCACTCTTCTTGTTCTGACTCTCTAGTGGCCTTTAAGAACTAAATGGTAAAGGCTTAAAGTGCTATCACCGTTCCAAAGAATTCCAATTAACCCCTCAATCTAAATCTGGTGAGTTAATTTGCAAGATTTTTTTTTTTCAGAGAATGAGGTTATCTTAACACAAAACCATCTATTCAAATACCAGGTATGACTTTAACAACCTTAGATAAATGATGGAGAGGAACCTTTAAAATTATGAAGAGTTCCACAAAAGTGAAGAGAAGTGATTAAAACCTGTCCTTGCTTTTGTGCAGAAAATGTATTTTATTCTCAAAGCCTGTGACAGATTGAGCTGGGAGCAGCTGCTTCACAGCTTTGGCAAAGAATCTGCCACAGAGTCAGTCTGACTGTCTTAACAGTCCCGAGATGGCCAGGGAATGGTTGGGGTGACGTGTCCAGCTGAGATCACACAGGGCCTGCGTCCATGAGAAACTGCAGCTGCTAATGTGCGAGTCACTAAAGGCTGAAAGTGCTGCTGCCAAGCTGTGGGGAGCTCAGGGCTGGACCGCTTCAGGGAAAGTCCTTGCTGTGGACTGAATGTTTGTGTCTTCCCAAATCAGTTGAAATCTAACTCCCTGTGTGATTGGAGATGGGGCTTTGGGGAGGTGGTTAGGTCATGAGGGTGGGGCCCCATGAGTGGTATTAGTGCCCTTATGAGAAGACACATGGGGGAGAGTTCACCCTTTTTCCACCTTAAGGGAGGACCCATGAGAAGCTGACCACCTGCAGTCAGGAAGTGGGTCCTCACCAGACACCAGATCAAACACTTTGGACTTGGATTTTTCACACTCCAGAGAGAAATGAACATTTGTTGGTTAGGCCAACAAATGGTTTTGGTAATTTGTTATAGCAGCCAAAATTGACTAAGACAGTCATCCTGGGAACTGGGGATCTGAGGAGTTAAGAAAAAAAAAAAATCACACTGTAGTTGAATTGTGCACTAGAGATGTGGTATGTAAGCCTGTCTCTCGCTGGCTACGGTATGGACCCCAAGAAAAAGATAAGCAGCACAATAAGAAGGAAAGGCAGATGTAAACTAATACTTAATAGCTCCTGTTGCACTTAAAATACATACCTCATCTCTTCTATGCCTTACACCCCCACATAATTATATAGCATATACTATTATCCAGTTTAAATTCTCCATTTATTGAAGATCTACTAAGAGCTCCACACTGCACCAGAGTCCAAGGAGCAGAATTTATTTCATTAATAAATTCATTAAGAATTTATTTCATTAATTCTCAGAAGATAAATTGTTCCTATATTATACTTATCCTCCTCAAGCTCAGAGTGAAAAGCCAGGAGACAAATATACATTTGGACATATAAACCTGGGTTCTTTCCATCATTCCAAATCACTAAATAGTGTAAATAGCAAACTTCCTTCTATTTTCACTACCTAAAGTATCTGGCCATAGCTGTGTGATACTAATATTCTTGAGAACCGAGGCCTGGCAGACAATGCCAAGAACTTCTTTCATTCATCTGTTAATCCTTGGGAGAACTTGATCCTGTGATGGTGGGATTCCTTAGAGCTTTCATCCCTGAAGTTCACTAAAGACTCCTGCTTCTAGTTCTGTGGCTTCTGAGTACATTCAAAACAAACTGGAGGGCTCATCCTAAAACCAAGCTGCTCCTGTCACTCAGCAAGATGACCATGTCACTCCACCGCACAGTCTGTGAGAGGGCTCCCAACTGCTTCCATCATTAAGTTCAGTCCCAACCCAAGACATCAAGAAGCCACACAGTCTGACCCAAACACTAAGCATTTCCTGGGTGCCAGCTATTATCCTAAGTATTTGACATATTTATTTAAGCCAAAAAAAACCCTATGATGTGGTGACTGTTACTCTCATGCCATTTTCCAGATGGAGAACTGGAGACACAGAGAAAGTAAATAATTTTCCCAAGGTCACACAGGTGACAAGGCTGAGATTCTGATCCAGGCACTCTTGCTCCATAATTAGTCCTCGACCACATTTCTCACAATTCCAGGAGTTTCTCTGTTGCCTTGTCATGGGAAGCCATGGAAAACCCCCAGCACTCTCACATATGTGGGGTCAGGTAGCCCAAGGCTACAGGACCACCTTTAACCCAGTATTTAAATGCCTCCCTTTTATTCACAGGGAAGTTCTGAGATGAAATTCATAATTAACCTCAGAAGGTCTCATCCAGACAAGTACTAGTAGTTATCAAGAGCAGTAGCTGGTTGTACTATCAATGAAAGCCTTACACTGGCTTCTCTCCTTCCTCTTATACACCCCAATTTCCTGTTCCAGTTTCCTAAGATCACTTCAAATGACCTAAAAGTCTTTGTCATGGCTTCTACTTTTCAGCAAACCCTCACTGAGACCAGGAAGGACCCCACAACATAGGACACTGAACAAAGAAACCAGAAAATACTACCACGTAGTCAACTCACTTCGAGTCTCTCAATCTAGGTCTCCACACTCCTGAAATGGGCTTAATGAAAACCCCTTTGCCTACACTCTTCCCCAACAGTGTTTGAGGAGTTTATCCATAGTGTAACTCCCAGGCCTGAGAACCTGGAAGCTAGCGGTCAAAGTCTCAGAGGCAGGAGAAGAAAGTAAATTTACCCCTCAACCTACTGGATGACAACCTACCCAGATTGGTGGGGGTGGGCTCTCTTAACTACCCTACTGATTTAGACCTCTTCTGGAAGCATTCGCTGACATGCCCAGAAATAATATTTCACCAGCTATCTGGACATTACTTAGTTCTATCAAGTTGGCACATGGAACTCATCACTGAGTAAATACAGAAGGTGGAGGACTTTGGGGACCACGCCAGTGACACGGAGAGCAAGAGGTCATTCATGGTAGATGATCAGGATCACTGCTTCTCTAGCAGAAAGCAAAGCCCTCTCCTTGTGAGACAGGGACTCTCCAAGATTTTCCACCTTCACTCTACATATGGGGGAGAGCAAGACAGGGAGGAAAATGACCCGGTGAGGCTCACCTAGGCGTCAGGAAGCAGAGTCGGGTCTAGACCCCCTCCCTGCCATGAGCGCAGCTCAAATGCAGGAAGTTCATGCTGATGTGGGAGATGCCGGTTGTGCAGACTTTGAACCATGACTAGAAGATGATATGCTTCCTGGGAAAGGCAAGAAAGAGACAAAAAGAAAAAGAAAAATCAGGAATCACAAATTGACTGCTGGCCCTCAGTGACACTCAGGATGCAATTTCTTCCCAACTGTGACATCATCTGGGAGCTTATTTTCAGCTCGTGTTGTGCTTAGAGTCGGTGGGAGCTAGTACCAAGGGAACACGATTGACAGATGCCTTTTCCTCTTTAGTTTCCCAGAGAGCAGGTGGCTGTAGTCAATTCCCCAGGTGCGGTAAATTCTCTGAGTTTGGGAAGAGCCCCAGTTTCATAGGCTTATCTTCTGGCTGGGGAGATGATTCAGTGACACTGGCCATAACCCTTTAAAAGACTTTAATGATGTGGTTCAACTGCACATCAGGGGTTTGGTCAAAAGGTAAAGGGATTATATATTTTTAGGACTAGCCAGCCCCCTTGATTCCAAATTATTTGAATATTTGAAACACTCTCTAAACCACCTGGGCTCTGGGATTGAATTTTATGATGTATTTTATAAAATACAAGTCTTAAAAACAACATACCACGTTAGCAACTAAGGATGTGTTTAGATTCTGTGGAAAATGAACTCCAAGTGTAGGAAGGAGGATTAAAGAGAAGAATTTGTAGGGACTCTCAGAGGTTATGCCAAATGGATAGAGAGTCTTAGGTAGTGTTTCTGTGAAACTTTGACAAGACTGGAAAGAGTCAAGGAGCATGTTCCAGAGTCAGAGGACTCCTGCTTATGGCTTGTGGGGCAGGAGAGAGGAGGGGAAGGAACCAGTATTATCAATAGTCACTACTGTCCAGAGAGGAGATCGATTACTCTGCAATACCTTGCCTCTTCACAGAGAGCTTGCATTAGGCTGTGGGGAATACTGGCGGAATCCTGGGAGAACAAAGAACAGCTCCCAACTACAGTGGGCTTCATCTCTTCTGGCTTCAACTCTTATCTACCTGCAGCTTATCTCCTGCCCAGCTCACATCCACATTCTCTCACAAATATTTGTGTCCAAGTGTAACTTCGATAAAGCCAGATGACCTCGTGACCCCAAATCTATAAGATGTCACATCAAAGCAATAGCAGTCTCACTCTGAAAGATTGGGATAATAATGGAGAATTTCACTGCCCATTTTGTCAAAAGCACAACACCAGATGATATCTACAGTGCCATGTCCAGAAATCATTCTGAAAAAATCATTTTTAGACATTTTTAGACAATCCCTTTCCAGTGGAAAATTATGAAAGTCCATGTCCTTCTTCCTTCCCTCCTTCTCAGTACCCAAGGCTTTCTCCAGTTTGCTGTGGGCTCAGTCCTATGCTACTCTTGCCCCTTGACTTGCCATCTGGCCACCACCAGGAAGCCCTGAAGGAAAAGTGTTTTTGATCCCTACTGCTGCTCTTTCTCCCTTGGGTCATCTTTTCCCCTGCCTGTCTATGCCTGTGTGGAAGCTCCATGAGGTCAGGATTGTGTCTAATTGTTTGCTCTCTTCCTTTCTCTCTCCCCACCCCACCCCCGCCCATAACCTGCACAGCAATTTGTACATAATAAAAGCACCAGGAACCATTATTTTGCAGCAAACTCTAAAAGAGACGGGGGAACAGGGATTTTTCTGCTCATCTGGAGTGCAATTCTGACCTTTAGCAACTCCTCTCTATTAACTAGGTGCACCTGTTACCAAGTCTGTTAGCTTTTTGGGTCTGCTGTGACAAATACCACATACTTACTGGTTCTTGAACAACAGAAATAGATTTGCTCACGTTTCTCGAGGTTAGAAGTGGGAAATTAGTGTGTTGGCAGGACCTTACTCTCAGGGCTGTGGGAGAAAATTCCTTCTTGCCTCTCACAGTCCCTGGTGGTCCTAGCCATTCCTTGGCTCATGGAATCTTACACCAAAAGAAGGCATATTCTGAAGCTCCAGGTGGACAAGAATTTCAGAAGAACAATACAGTATAACAGAATGCAAAAATAATAACAATAATAATGCCTTGGGGTTGATAGATAAAATGACTTTTTTATTTTGAGTTACACAGCTCAGACCATATACTGGGGTTCTAGTCTTATTTGTCAAGTATTAGCTAATATTTCAACAAATGTGAATTTTTTATAGTACAGTGCACAAGGAATGCCTACCCCCTTGGTCTCTAGTTCTTATTAGAAGAGGTCTATGTGCCTTGTTTCTACTTTTAAAAGCCACAGCAGCCACAGCTGCAACTTCCTGTCTGCTGGAGATAACCTGAAGTTCACATGATTTGTTCCTGCCAGTGGGCGACCACTTAAAGAAAGATAATGAAAATTATGCATATGAAAACCAATTCAAGAGTGAAATTTTAGAATGAGAAAAATACATCAACAGAGACTGTAAATTTTTTTAAACTGACAAATATCACAAAATTCCAATTTTCTGTTTTATTAACATTTTTTTCTTAAGGTATTTTTGCCTGCCTATTCTTTTATCACCTCTTCACACAACAAGTTTACCATACTTTCTACAGAAAGGAACAGAAAGATAAGTGAGTTCCTCTTCCCCTGTATGGCCTCTTTTTAAAAATTTTTTAGTTTGTTCTAATTAGTTGTACATGACAGTAGAATGCATGTATGAATTTTGATAAGTCATATGTAAATGGAGCACCATTTCTCATTTTTTTTGATTGTACATTTTATCGGAGCACCTTGGTCATGCAGTCATATACGTACATGAGGTAATAATGTCTGTTTCACTCTACTATCCTTCCTACCCCAGTGCCCCTTCCCCTCCCTTCACTCTCTCTACCTAATATAAAATAACTCTACTCTTCACTAGTCCCCCGCTTATGGTGAATTAACATCCACATATCAGAGAAAATGTTCAGCCTTTGGTTTTTTTGTACTTGGCTTATTTTGCTTAGCATGATATTCTCCAACTTTATTCATTTACCAGCAAATGCTAGAATTTCATTCTTCTTTTAATGCGTAATATTCCATCGTTCATATATATATATATATATATATATATATATATATATATATATATCACATTTTCTTTATCCATTTATTTGTTGAAGGGCATCTAGGTTGGTTCCATAATTTAGCTATTGTGAGTTGAGCTGCTATAAACATTGAAATGACTGCATCACTGTAATATGCTGGTTTTAAGTCCTCTGGGTATAAACCAAGGAGTGGGATAAATGGATCAAATAATGGTTCCATTCCAAGTTTTGAGGAATCTCCATACCACTTTCCATATGGTTGCACCATTTTGCAGTCCCACCAGCAATATATGAGTGTACCTTTTTCTCCACATCCTCATCAACATTTATTGTTGCTTGTCTTGATATTACTTTTCATTGTTCCAAAAAAGTTTCATCCCCCAAGCTCCTGATTGAGAATGTTATGTGAATTTTCAGGATTATAGTAGTTCCCCTTTATCCACAGTTTTGCTTTCCACAGTTGGAGTTACCCAAGTCAACCTTGGTCAGAAAATGTTAAATGGAAAATTCCAGAAATAAATAATTCATAACTTTTAAATTACACACTGTTCTGAGTAGTGTGATGAAATCTCTCACCATCCCACTATGTCCCCACCTGGCACATGAGTCTTCTCCTGGTCCAGCATACCAACACTCTGTATGCTACCTTCTCTTTAGTTACTTAGTGTCTCCCTGGGTTATCAGTTGGACTAGAGAGGTATTAGTACAGTACATAGCAACCTACCACTGCAACACAATACCTTCATCATTTACCTTATTTTATCTTACCATCATATCATATCATCATATCATCCCCCATTAAACCAGGAAGAGAGTTCAGTATAAGATGGTTTCATAGAACAAGAGAGCAAGAATAAGAGAGAGAGAGAAAGAGAAGCCACATTCACACACATTTTATTACATAATATAGCAATAATATTCTATTTTATTATTACTTATTGTTGTCAATTTCTTACTGTGTCTAATTTAAAAGCTGAACTTAATCATGGATGTATATATATTGGAAAATATTCAGTAGATATAAAAACTTAATACTATTCTAGGTTCCAGGCACCCACTGGGGGTCTTGGACTATATCCACCTCAGAGAAGAGGAGGACAACTATAACAACAAATTTGGAAAAAAAAATCTCTATAAATTTTTTACTTTCATGTATGATCAGTAAGATTTTCAGAACATTTCAAGTTTTATCATGCATGATTAATCTTAAATACTTTCTGAGTGGATGACATTCATTCATCAGTTTGACATCGATGTCCTTGTGTGCATAGAAAGAGTTTCACGTAATTTTTTTTATATCTGTCTTTTGCCAAATCAAGTTGAATAAATTACTGCTCATTTTAATGGGACACTACAAAAGGGCACAGGAACTCATCAAACAAAGCCACCATCAACCTCTGTGTGTGCTCTGCTGAGGGTCCTCTTATCGTCCTCTTTACTGTGACCTGCCTCTCTTTGTCCTCACGTGCTTTCTGCTCAGGAATGTTCTGGCTCTTCTCATCATCTGCCTACCTCTGTTGTCAGTTTCAGCATCTGTATTTGCTTCTCAATCGTGATTCTTCTCTCATCTCCCTGATTTTGACCAATAGAGATTTTAGCAATCTTTGTGATAAGAAAAAAGAGAGAGAAAGAGAGAGAGAGAGAGCTTTTGACATTGAACTTCTTGGTCAGTAGATTTTTCCTTCCATTTACACTTTTTGGCTTCCTCTGACATAGTCCCTTCTTAAGAAGTTTGAATTCATATGATCATTCATTCTGAACTAAAGCATACCAAGAGAAACCCAAGTGCACTTTTAAATTGCCTCTATATTTTATTAAGCTACTTAATTACAAAATTTGTCTTACGCTACATACCCAGACTCATTGATAAGTATGTACAGAAATGTCACTGAAATGCTTCTCTCTCCAGGTACTCTGCTGGGTTAGAGTCCATGTCAGGTTCCATTTCTTCTAGAACCAGCACATACATCATCAAGCCAGGCCAGGTGCACTAAGGTGGGATCTGAGACTGGGGGATGCTCGAAATGGGAGATGCACCCTGATGCTCTCCCTGTTGGCAGGCTGGTGCAGGTCTGCACCCCGTGAGAGCAGGAATGTTCATAAGGTCTGTTTTACGCAGTCGCGTAAAGGGCACTTACATGCTGCCGGATTGAATGTACTCCTAGAGGAGAGACCTCCATCTGGACTAGGTGCCAAGGGGAATCACATGCAACACAGTTCTAATGCCTGGTCGTTGCAAACACGTCCGTCGCACAGCCTAGCTTCTGGCCCCTGTCTGTTTCCCCTCCCCTCTCCGTGACTTCCTGCTGCCATGGGATAGCAGATAGGTTCCCAAGGGGATTCCAACTTGGAGGACAGTGGTGGTAGAAGTGGCCCTGAAAGGCTTGACTACTCCACACAGAGAAGATGGTGGCCAAATCTCAACCCCAGTGCATCCCCAGCCCGGCTTCCCCTGTGAACCACAGCGATGCCCGTGGCTGGCCCTCCCACCGCCACCAATACAAGGGCAAGTGTTCATCCTGGAGGCTGGAGCAAGGAGCTAGTGGCTTGAACTGACTTAGATAAAATGCCTTGTTTTTTTTAACATCCCACCTGTTTATATGATCATGGGAGAGCATCACTAGAGGCTTGGAAGGCACTGTCCAAGTGAGGAGCCCTAAAGCTGCAGCGTCATTAATCTTTGCTTGGCAGTCATAAATACTCTTAACTTGAACTCCAGGAGAAAATGAGACCTGGCCCACTGCTTTCCTGGCCTAAGATTTATCTACAAAGCTCCCTTGAATAATAAATCATTAGGACTTCTTAGGAGGTGGGAAAACTCCTCATTCAGTGCTGGTCAACAGATGTTGAGGTCTTTGTACATGTCTGCATCCTGTGGTTGCACCAAATCTGTTCATCGAGCCAATTCAATTACCACACACTTCCCCTCCAAGAAGATGTGGTAATAAGATTTCTATGGAATACCCCGGGTGATGGAGAGAGGAAGTTTTTAAAAAGTCGATTCAAAGTATTTATTCATTCTCTACCGTACGCCAGGTGTTATTTCACATGCTGGAAATAGAATGAGTGAGAGTAAGTTCCTGCTTTCACAAAGCTTTGATTTGAGGAGGGAAGGCAATAGGCTACCATGAACAAGAAAGCAAACATCAAATAAGGGTAAAGTAAAAAAATTTAGATGATAATAACTATGAAAAAAAATAGAACATGCAAATCAGCATGTTTTGAGGGGTACTATGTTACACAGTGTAATCAGAGAAGGTACTTTAAGGAACTGACATTGAAATTGAGACCTGAATTAAAAGAAGAAATCAGCAATAAATAATTGATAGAATACTACTTATTATAGGGAAAAGAGCACATGCAAAGGCCCTGAGGCATGAATAAGCTTGGTATAGTTAAATAACAAAAAGGAAGCTGCTAGGACTAGAGTCAAGTGAAGAAAGGTGATAACAAAAGACCTCAGAGGGACTGACAGGGGACTGATCTCAGAGGTCCATGTACAATTTTGTCTAAATGTGCTAGGGAGACATTAGGAAGGTTTTGAACAGAAGAGTGACATGATCTGCTTTATGTTTCCAAAGGTTATGTTCTATATGGAGACTTGATCACAGAGGAGCTGGAAGGAAGCAGGATGATCAGATGAGTGATTATTTTAGTTTTCCAATAAAAGATAGTGATGGTGTAACTTAGAAAGGAAACAGGGTAGATGGAGGGAGGTGGGCAGGCAGCGTAGTTAGATGTGGGTAATAGCAGTGGAGAAAAGTCAAAGGTGACCCTGGGTTTTTGAACTAAAGCATACCAAGAGAAACCCAAGTGCACTTTTAAATTGGACAATGGTGACATTTTTAAAGTGGACAATGGTGACGTTTCCTGGAATGGGAAGGTCAGAAGGAGGGACAGATGGAAGGGCAGACACGTCGTACCTGGACAATCCTGTTTGGGCCAGGATGAACTTGAAAGTTTATTAGACAGCCAGGAGGAGATGTTGAGTAGACGGATATTGTAATAAAGACTCTGTCTTCTTTTTATGTTTGACTGCTGACAATGTCCCGGGTCCCTCCCCTCCAGATTCCCCTATTGCTGCCCCACATCTGGGCAAGCCTATAGGAAAGCCCGGGTACTTGGGCTAGAAGACCCAGAGGTCAGTCTGTTGCCCTGTCCCTCTGTTTCCATCTAAGTCAGGCTGCTCTAGAGCTAAAGGGACCCTTGCTTCCTGTCACCGTTTAAGCCGGCCACCTGGTGAGTAGAGCTGAGCTTTTACTATCCTGCCTCTGGGGCTCTGCCTGGGTCACTCCTTCCGAGTCAAGATCTGTGACCCTGCCCAACATCCCAGTCCTCACAGAGCTCCTCCTAATCTTGTCCCTGAATTCCCGGCCAGTGTTTCAGGCACTTTTAAACCCCAACTTCTTGTGTGAGTCTCGAGTACTAACCTCCCCCTCACCCCAGGTCTTGGAGCCAAAGTCGTAAGAAGTCAAATCTCACTTCCACTGTAGATTGAGCACTTGATCTCAGCTTCAGATGTGTCACTCATTCCACCACCTTGGCGTGTCCAGAGGGAGCATGTCCAACAGGCACAGTGCAGGCCAACGCTGTTCCTTGAACAGGAACAGAGAGCCCTGGGAATCAGCGCTGAGAGAGAAGACAGAGAGGTTCAGTGAAACGCACACTGATGCCCTTTAATTTCCAAAGAGTTGGTGCAGGTTGAAGGGGAGACAAGGTCATTCCTTCCTTCAAAAATAATACATTTTGAGAAGTTTGGGGAATGATACAAATTCCTCAGTGGAATCAAATTTCCCCTTTGAAATAAGTTTGCTTTCCTTCCTTGTTAAAGCAAAAAATCAAAAACTAAAATAAAAGATTTCAATCTAAGAGCTACAATTTGAAGGCAAACCTCTTATTTTGGATCTGGATGATGGGACAGAAGGACCTTAGAAACAATGCTCAAACCGTGAAGTGCTTAGAATTACAGGAACTTTAGTTTCCTTCTTTCACCTGTAAAATGAAGGAGAAAAATTGAAGGGTCTGAAGATAGTGCCATGACCTACCCAGATCCCACTGCCTGGGCCCCTGATCTCACCCACTCTGATGTGGTCTCAGAAAACCAGAGACTGTTGTGTTAAGCATTTGAGCACAGCTTGGGAATAAGGGCCTGACTTTGAATCCCCACTGTTATTTTCTAAAGGTGTGACCTTGAGCACCTCTCTGAGCCTCTATTTCCTCCTTCATAAAATAGTTACGACAATGACATAGAAGAATATATTATAGTGCCTACTGGCCAGTGCTGTCTTTCCTGGCCCCTAGACCATTAATCTTTCCCTTCAGGTGTGCAGACTCAACCCTGAGCATCTTTGGTCCAGATGTTGTGCACTCCCGTAGAAATTCTCAGCGTGATCAAGCACAAAACAGTGAAAGAGGTTTTAGTTCTGCTTAGTCTTTGGGAAGATGGTTGTCCAGGTGGGAGGAGAACTGAATGACTACATCTCAGGTCAAAGTTGAAATGGCCACCAACGGAATCCGATCAAGCTTTGACAAGTCAGCAAAATGCATGAGGCAGTTGAACCAGACACCCCACCCTGTCAAGACCATGCAGCTCCATCAGACCAGTGGCCTCCAAGTGCGGACAGCAGTGAGGAACAGATCTGGGCCACATGAGGCACCTCTGTCCATTTGATTAATCTCCCTAAGGATCCTCCACCAATATGGATGCCCAGACAGGAAAGAGAAACTTTGAACAATAACTGAAGACAGATTGTGGTTCAAAGCTCCCCGCTCAGCAAGGCCATTAGAACTGCAGTCCCTCAGGCAATGGGCGGGTGATACCCAGCAGGTTCTCCTACCAAGGGGAACAGCTCTGGGATGGGCTTCCTGAATCCATATTAGGGGATCGTGACATTTTTTTCCATTTAAACTGTTTTTAGTATCTTTCTATTTTTACTATCAACATGCAGCTTCTCTGACCCTCTCTCCTTCTCTCGAAGAAGGAAAAGAAAGAGACTTTCAGTAGTGTCTAGACAACTGGTGGCACAGAGGCGATCTGCTTCCCTGGAATGAACAGATTTTATGGCCAGGCAGATCTAGGTTGGACATCTTTCTACACCATAGGCAAGGAGATGTTAGACGAGATGTTTGCCTTTCTAACCTTTATCTTTGCATCTGAAAGTTAGAAAAGCTCATTCTAACCACATGGAGTGATGGTGAGATTGAAATTAATGATACATGTAAAGCACTTAGAATTCTTCTGATACATAATATTTAATAATCATGTAGAGGAGGAAGCCTTTTCCAACTATTTCTCCATTATTAACAGTAATATTTAGCCAACTCCAAATCATTGCCAAACCGCTCAGCCCTGACTTCTGATTCCTCCAGAGATGAAATTATGCCTGAAGGGAAGATGGTCTTTGGAGTTGTCTCTGAAATGGATTATCTGGGCAGCCTCAAAAAATCTTTTTTTTTTTTTTTAACCTTTCAGAGTCTTAGTTTTCTATTTATAAAATGACAATCATATGATTTTAATGAGCATGTAGTGTGGTAAAGTCATCTACATTTAACTTTGTCTTGCTCACTAAAATGCAAACTCCCTAGAGGTAAAGTCACATCTGTATGGTTTGCTTTTGTGTCCCCAGAACCGGGCCCCAGAGCCCCATCCCAGAAGCTGGATTCTGATACCTGCTCTCAAATCATTTGCCTGCATGCTCAGTTCCTACCTATCATTGGCTATCAGACTGTCCCCAGACCAAACTGATTTCCTGTTCCTTCCATTGAATACCCTACCCTGGACTGCTATTTGCTGCATAACTCACTAGGTAGAGAAGTCTGTTGGGAAGAAATAGGTAGGTTCCCTCCTATCCCCTCCTCCTAGAATTGGTCCCCAGTGGGCCTCCTTGATAAGCCAGGCTTTAAAGAACAAATGGAACGATGAAGAGGTATGTGGTCTGTTTCTGCAGATGGACAACATGAGCAAAGGTTCAAGGCTTGTGAAGGAGAGGGCAGGCGGCTCAGGCTGAGTGAGGGTGCTAAGTGCTGAGCCATAAGCTGGAGGGGAGTTGACAGCCAGGTCACCTGCAGCTTCAGGGCCAGGGAGGCTGGGCTTTATTCTTTGGTACTCACTGAGGGTTCTGAACAGAGATGGTGACTAGAAACTCAAGCAAGAAGATGAATCTTGCAGCATGTCCATGTTCCTTGTTGGGGCTGGCAGTGGAGGACTGGAGGCGGGACTTAGTAGGAAAGCTAATGCACAGTGTGGATGAGCAGCCTGCTCACGAGAAAGAGTCACACCAAGCATTAGTGTGCATCCTCTATAACTCTTTCCAAGGAAAGTCCTTGATGACATTGAATTGGCCTGGATTGGAGTCCTGGTCATCATCTCCGGTGTGACTTTGGCAAGCCACTTCTCTTCTCTGGGCCTCCCTTTCCTTATCTATATCATGAAGGGTTGAATCAAAGGATCCCTTTCAGGTCTGCATATCTGTTTGCTCTTTGCAAGCTCATTTCCCCAATTCCAAGACACCTGTGAGAGAATGATAAGATGCTTTGATTTAAACCAGAAAGCCAAGGCATCCAGGGAGACCCACCAGGCTTCTCCAGATGTGGACCATTACCATTCAGCCCCGACTGCCAAGATATTCAGGGAAATTGCTCCACAACTGGGCAGTTCTCCTTGGGAGCTCAGATCAGAGAACTCCAAGAAGAAACTGTTCCCACCAGGAGGTAACATCGTTGCCTGGCCTGGCACTGGATGGGAGCTTCTGAAGGTACGTCTCGGGTCATCAATCTCAGAGGCCATAATACAAAGGTAGCCAGCCAGCTGTCAGGTAACTGAAAGGAGTGGGAAAGAAAAATAATATGGGAGACTGATCCTTCCCTCTTCTCTGTGTCTTCTTGTTTGTTTAGTGAAACTAACATCTGGTAAGACAAGAGTAAAAATTAATCAATAAAATAACAAGAAGAATACAAAAAAAAAAAAAAAAACAAGGTGCATCAAAAATAGGGAAACAGCCAGAAGTAAGTTTCCCTTGCCGAGTTAACAACAACAACAAAACAAACAAACAAAAAAAGGTAGGGAAAGAGGAAAAGATGTTCAAAGCAAACAATAAGATCTTGGGACAGAGGCAGAGCGGGCAGTGATCCAAGAGGTGCTTAGAGCTTGACCAAGGCTGCAGGTCACCCCTGTCCTGTGCAGAGGACAGGTTCATGTCCAGGGAGCTTTTCAGCTCTCAGGTCCAGGCTTCAACCTCCACAGTGCAGGTCAGGTCATTCCCAGCACTTGGGTTTTCAGGGCAAACCAAATGTGTTTTGGAGTCTGAGTCACATCAGCCTCACGTGGCTTCTCTCCCACTGGGAGACTGTGCTCTTTCCCCTGGGAAGCGTGAGGGTCGTATCTACTGCAATTCATCAACTCTCACACACCCCAGGGTAAGATCCACCTTGGTTGTATGTGGGTTGAGGTACAAATCCCAACCATGAAACCACATAGATCCTAAGATGCAACTGGCCTTATTGATGTGAACAGGAGGAATACGGAATCTTGGGATCTATGAAACATGACACTTCCAAGGTAGTTCAGGTGTCTAAAACTGAGGCCACCTGTGGTAAAATACCTCAGGCAGTGCTAGACATGCGGTGAATATGTATTTGTGATTTCCATTATCAATACCATCATAAAAACTTGCCTCAGCCCTCTGCAGTTTCTTGGGAAATAGTCATGGACATTGTGTCTCCTCTCCACTCTTAATCCTTTAGAATACTTAGCACATATCTCTGTGCCACGGAGATCCCGAGTGTGAACTAGAATTCCCTGAATAAGCCACATCTACAAAAAGCACTTGACAAAGTACAGCATCCATTCATGAGTAAAACACTAGGAAAAAGAGGAATAAAAGGACTATACCTCTACATTTTAAAAGCAATACCACAAACCCAAGGCCAACATCATTCCAGAGGAAGTAAAACTGAAAGCATCCGCTCTAACAGGAACAAGACAGGATACCTACCTTCACCACTTCTATTCAGCATAGTTCTCAGAGTTCTAGGCAGAGCAATTAGGCAAAATAATGAAATAAAAGAGATACAGAAAGGAAAAGAAGAGCTCGAACTAGCTCTGTTTGCCAACAACATGATCCAACATTTAGAAGATCCAAAAAACTCCACCAGAAAACTTACAAAACTCACAAATGCATTCAGCAAAGTAGCAGGGTACAAAATTAACACTCAGAAATCTATTTTGTTCCTATACTCCAATGATGACTCAGCTGAAAGAGAAATTAGGCAAACCGTTCCACTCACAATAAAATAAAATACTTGGGAATTAATCTAACACAAGAGGAGAAATTCCTCTACAATGTAAATTCCAGAACACCAAAGAAAGAAATTGAGGAAGATCTTAGAATATGGAAAGAACTCCCATGTCTTTAGATAGGCAGAATTGATATTGTCAAAATAGCCATTCCAAAAGTGCTACACAGATTTAATGCAATTCTCATCAAAATTTCAATGACATTCTTCATGGAGATAGAAAAAGCACTCATGAAATTCATTTGGAGAAATAAGAGGTCTAGAATAGCCAAAGCAATCCTTAGAAAAGCAAAGCAGGAGACATAAAACAACCAGACCTTAAATTATGCTACAGAGATATAGTAACAAAAATGGCATGGTATTGACACAAAAATGGACAAGAAGACCAAGGGAACAGAATATAAGACACAGAGACAAACTCACAATAACACAGTTACCTCAAATGCAGTAGATACTAGACAAAGTCACCAATAACATATGTTGGAGAAAAGATAACTTCTTCAACAAATGGTGCTGGGCAAATTGGAAATCCATAGGTAGTAGAATGAAATTTAACCCCTATCTCTCACCCTGTACAAAACTCAACTCAAAGTGGATCAAAGACCTAGGAATTAGACCAAAAACCCTGCACCTGCTACAAAAAAAAACTAGGCCCAACACTCCAACATATCAGCTCAGGAACCAACTTTCTTCATAAGATCTCTAAAGTACAAGAAGTAAAATCAATAATCAATAAGGGGAATGACATCAAAGTAAAAAGCTTCTTCACAGCAAGGGAAACAACCAAGAGTGTGAAGAGAGACCTCCAGAATGGGAGAAAATCTTTACCAACTGCACCTCAGATAAAGAATTAATTTAGGATATATAAAGAACTCAAAAAACTTAACACCAAAAAAAAAAAAAAACCCACAAATAACCCAATCAATAAATGGGTCAAGGAACTGAACTGAACAGACACTTCACAGAAGAAATATGATCAACAAATATGAAACAAAATGCAGTCTGTAAAATATTAAAAGCTAAATAAAATAATAATAAAAAAATTTTTTTGAATGTTCAACACCTCTATCAATTAGAGAAATGTAAATTAAAACTATACTGAGATTCCATCTCACTCAAAATGGCAATTATCAAGAATACAAGTGACAATAAATATTGACGAGAATGTGAGGAAAAGGGTACACTCATACATTGCCAGTGGCACTGCAAATTGGTGCAGCCACTCTGGAAAGCAGTGTGGAGATTCCTTAGAAACTTGGAATGGAACCACCATTTGACCCAGTTATCCCACTCCTCAGGTTATATCCAAAGGACTTAAAATCAAATACTATAGTGACGCAGCCCCATCAATGTTTATAGCAGCTCAATTCACAATAGCTAAGCTATGGAACCATCCTGAGTGCCCCCTAACAGATGAATGGATAAAGAAAATGTAGTATATATATATATATATATACATATATATACACACAAAAGAATATTACTCAGCCATAAAGAAGAATGGATCTGGAAACTACCATGCTAATTGAAGTTAGCCAGTCCCAAAAATCCAAAGGCTGAATGTTCTCTTTGACAGGTGGACGCTAACCCACCATGGAGTTGAGGGTGCAGGGGCGGGGTGGGATAGAAGTGCAGTAGATTAGACAATGGAGAACTGAGGGAAGGGAGTGGGGAAAAAGCAAAGGAAGGACAGTGGAATGAATCTGACATAGTGTTCCCTTGTACCTATATGTAAACAGCACAGTGAATCCCATCACCATGTACATCCATAAGAATGGGACTCTAACTAGAATAAGATATATTCCATGCTTCTGTATTTATATCAAAATGGATTCTGCTGTCATATATAACTAAAAAGAACCAATAAAATCAATTTAAGAAAAAAAAAAAAAGAAGCCACATCTGTGTTAATGATCCCATGGACTGCTTGACCTCGGCTGAAGAGAACATCGTGACCGTAGAAAGATGGACTGTTGAAGGTCAAGGGACAAATTATGTTGGAGTACCTTAACTTTTTTATCTGTCCTGACATGCATGTGACTGTTAAGTAAACTTCTTAGAATATCTCGCTAAGTTTATCAGATCTGTAGCCTTTCAGCAACCCTGACGCTAAGAAGAGATTTCTTGCTCCACACACAGGTTTTCCCTGCTTCGGCTGTAGCTCACCTGCCTGCTGTCCCACCGACACCCTTGGTAAGTGAATTGATTTATGACTTTGTTTTATGACTATACAATTCACGTGACCTCTTCCATAGTGGAACATGTCACTCAGAGTCACTTACGTGTGTGCTCCCAGGCCGCAGTCACTTCTGTTTGGCTCAGAATCAACTGTTTTCCTATTCCCTTTGAAGCAGAGTTGATATTTTACATCAATGTAGGATTTCAAAACATTGCCCGATCATCTGACATCCTGGGTGCCTGGGGAAAGCGCTAAGACCAGCATGACCGCAGCTTTCTGCTCAAGGACACCATCCCTAGAGCTCGTCAGTGGAAGTGAGGCCTCTGGGAAGGTGAAGGCCACCATTTGGACTTTTGCCCATCAGTGTTCCTGCCTCTTTGACAAAGTGACCAGAGGATGCTCAGACTTTATTTAAGTCTCCTATACTTTGTTTGTATTCTCTTTCTCCCCTTCCCTTCACCACCCCCTCTTTTATTTAAAAAAGT
The DNA here is from genome assembly GCF_902686445.1 of Sciurus carolinensis. Lineage (NCBI taxonomy): Eukaryota > Metazoa > Chordata > Mammalia > Rodentia > Sciuridae > Sciurus > Sciurus carolinensis. Next base: position 164,993,409 of record NC_062213.1, read on the forward strand.
ACATTTTCTATGACCCTTTAGCTGAATTGATATATATATATATATTTTAATGTTTTACTATTATGTTTTTAGCTTTTTAATTCTTTATTTGTACTTTTTTTAAAAAAAAAATTCTCTCACATGTTAACTTTCTCTCCTCCTAGGTCATGACCTATAACCATCATCTTTTACATATTTTATATCTTTATTCATTGAATTTGTAGGAGAGGAGGTTCACAGGCTAAGCCCTTGGATCAAATTAATAAGAAACAGAACAATAAAAAAATATTTAGTTACATGCATATGCACAGGGGTTTAGAAAGAAAAGAAAATTCCAGGAAGTGACCTGGTGATGGAGGCTCACACACACCTTAGGCTGAACAAGGGAAAGGGGGCTCCTGGGGACAGGGTGAGTTTTGGGAAGGTGCGGGCAATGACTGGTAAGGAGGGGCTTAAGGGTTGTCTCATGGGGGAAGAGTCTCTCAGGTGACAAGCCTACAATAGACACTTCCTTTACAAATGCAAATTAACTTTATAAAAGCAGAACTTTATATTCTATTTTCCACCAGTTAAAGGGAGTAAAGAGATTTTTCCTGGTTCTACTGGTTCTTAATTGCCATTAACTCTTATGCTGAGGAGTGTATTTAGAGGTGGCATATTCTGGTATGTGTCAATTTCTAGCTTCTGATCCCATTTTGAATCTCATCCAGACAGTCTCATTATTATGTTTCAACTCACAGTCTTTTATCTTTATTACCTTTCAACTCTCTTTTCTCACTTCTCATCAATGATATTTTACTTAATATCAGTGAAATTTTAAATTATCTCCTTTCCTACTTTGTTTTTCTTAAGCTACCATTTCTTTTAAAAATTCATTTTAATGTAGTCTTATAGTTGCAACTAAGAAGACTAACTCCTGAGTCATACAAAAAAAAAAAAGAGTTAGGTATGGTGATACATATCTGTGCTTGGGAGGCTGAGGCAGGAGGATCCTAAGTTTGAGGTCAGCCTTAGCAACTTAGGGAGACCCTGTCTCAGAATAAAATTAAAAGGGCTGAGTGTGTGTCTCAGTGGTAGAGTGCCTCTAGGTTCAATCCCCAGTACTGAAAGAAAAGAGAGAGAGAGAGCGATTATAAGGCACGAAATAAAGATATGCCCACACCCTCACACATAGTGTAATTCCATTTATTTAAAGAGTGGAAATGGACAACATTAATATACACAGTTAGAGGTAAAGACGGTGCTGACAGGGAAAGGGCCACGGGGATTCGAAGATGCGCTAACGTCTGGTTTCTTGATCTAGATGTCATTTTGTGAACATCCACCCCACTGTCCCACAGGCACGTTTTTGGTAGACATATTCTACTTCAATAAAAAGTAAAATAAACTCAAGAACTTGCAAGAGGAAAAAAATGGAGGGGAGGAGACCATCTACAGCACCATAGCCATCGGGTGCCTCAGAGGAGCAGCTGGAGGGGACGTTCCACATCCGCAGATGTGGGAGGACGGTTTCACTCTCCCTTGTCCTTCGTCTTCTGATACCCCCAGACCTACAGATAAGCTCTTCCCAGATTCTCTCCCAACCCACGAGGTCAGTGACTGTCCGACATGGAGTAAGTAGCAGATGTCAACACGACGTCAAGCGGTTTTAACCATCCCTTCCCTGTCCCCTCCCCTCGCCAGGCTAAAAGCCGGACAAGGAGAGGGACATCCTCTGAGCTGGAGCGGGAGTGTGACAGAAGCACAGGGAGCCGGCTTCAAGGGCAGAGCGTGGGGACTCCCAGCTGCAGGAGGTCGCAACCTCGGGATTTAGGCAGAGGCAATGGGGACAACGGGAGGTGTTCCTAGACAAGAGGACCAAGGCCTACACGGGGCACGTCTGGAAATCTTGAAGAAACAAAAGGAGACAGTCGGGAAGGTTCTCAATACTTCATACCACAAGCACTTTAAAAGCTTTGGAATTTGATCCAACTGGGCCAAAACCTGTCACATGCCAGTTTGGGCGGGTGAGTGGAGACAGGATCTCACCTGAGAAGAAAGTCTCCTTTTGAGCAATGAAGCAGCTGTGGATTCCACACTGGGGAGGAAAGTTGTTTTCCTGGTACCTTTGTCAGCTGTTAGCTTAGTGTTTCCAGGTTGCTCCATCAATCCTCCTGGTAGATTCCCAGCAGGTGCCTTTTGGTATATGGGTTCTCTCACAACAGCTTCCTGCATGATGGTCCAAGAGAAACTGACTAGTTTTAAATACAATCTCAAAACTGCTCTGAGTACACCCCACCCAGTGAAATATCGGAACCCTATACCCCTGGGTTTTGAGACCACTAGAGAAGATTTTAGGCCCAGGTCAGAGACCAAGGCTGCCTTTCTTCACTCCCCTCCAAGGACCCTGGGGGGAACAAGGAGGGACTCCTAAATGTCCTAAAGCAACCACTAAATTAATGGAATAAAGAGATGGAGCTAAAAAGCCCAAAAGGAGATAAAATAGAATCATAAAAAATATTCAACCAAAAGACAGAAAACAGGGGAAAGGGAATAAAAAACAGATGGGACAAATAGACAACAAATTGCAAAAGACAGGCTCAAACCTCAGCATATTAATAATCATATTAGATGTAAATGGTCTCATAAGTGCAGTTGCAAAATTATAAACAAAATTGTAGCCAATTGAGTTAAAAGTCAATGCATTGTGACCCAGTGGAGTGAATCTCAGGAATGCAAAGATGTTTTAGCATTTGAAAATAGTCAATTGGTCTAATCCACCATTTGAACAAACTAAAATACAACACTAGCTCAACAGACATGAAAATTTTGAAAAAAAATCCACATTTATTTCTGATAAAAGCTCTCAGTAAACTAAGAATGGAAGTCGCTCAATCTGAAAAAGGATATTCATGGAAAATCCACACACCAAATCATATGTAATCATAAAAGACTGAAGACCTTTCCTCCTAATATGAGGAACTAGACAGTGATACCTACTCTTGGCCCATCTGGTCAGCATTGGGCTGGGGGTTCTAGTAAGCAGAACCAAGCAGGAGAGTGAAGCCAGAGTCGTCCTGACTGGGAAGGATGAAATAAAATCGTCTTCAGAAAAATCAGTGTGCTGATTCAGGACTAAATGTGTAGTAGAAAATTCAGTGTGCTCTACAAAAATGCTACTAGAAAATTAAGTGAGTTTAGTGTGTCGACAGGATATATGGCCAAGGTCCAAAAATCAATTATGTTTCTATATATTGGTGATGAACAATCAGAAATAGAAAGTTTTTTAAAGTGCAATTTACAATAACATCAAAAATATGGCATACCTAGAGACACGTCTGATAGGAGATGGGAAGTACGTAGACACCAAAACAAGATGTATTGCAGTGGGAAATTAAAGAAGGCATAAATTAACAGAGTTGAATACATACTGTGCAGCATTCAGAGGATTCGCTATTCTGAGGATATAAGTACCCCCCACTTAACTTATAATTCAACACAATCCCAACCAAAATTTCCACATAGCTTTTTATAGAAATTGACAGGCTGAGTCCAAAATTCTCATGGAAATGGAAAGGATCAAGAAGAGTCAAAACAACTTCAGTATCCCACTCCTCAATGTACACCCAAAGGATTTAAAATCAGCCTCCTACAGTGACACAGTCACACCACTGTTTACAGCAGCTCAATTCACAATAGCCAAGCTACAGAACCAACCTCGTACCCTTCAACAGATAATGAATTAAGAAAATGTGGTGTATATACAAATGGAATATTTCTAAACCATAAAGAAGAATGAAATTATGGCATTTGCCAGTAAATGGATGGAACTGGAGACTTTCACGCTAAATGAAATAGGTCAGTCCCCAAAAAACCAAACTCAGAATGTTCTCTCTGATATGCAGATGTTAACACACGGTAAACGGGGCAGTGGGTAGTGTTAGGGAAGAATAGAAGTACTTTGGATTAGACAAAGAGGAATGAAGGAAAGGGAGGGGGATGGAAGTAGGAAAGACAGTAGAATGAACCAGACATAAATTTCCTATATTCATGTATGAATATACCACCAGTGAAACTCAACATCATATACAACCACAAGAATGGGATCTTAATTAGAATAAGTTACACTCCATGTATGTACAGTATGTCAAAATACAATCTACTGTCATGTATATCTAAAAAGAACAAATTAAAATAAGGAAATCAGGAAAAAAATTTTATAAAGTTTCACATTGTGATTTTATTGATAAGACAAATCAACAAATAGATCCATGGAACCAAACAGAGAGTCCAGAAATAGACTCACACATATCTGAATAACTGATTTTTGACAAAGAAGTAATGGCAATTCAGTGGAGAAAGGAGTCTTTTCACAAAATTTAGTCCTGAAACAATCAGATATTTATATGTAAAACAATGAACTTTCATTCCATATAGGAAAGTGAACTTAAATAACCAAATGGAAAACTTAAACTATAGAATTTCGATGAAACATGAGGAAAAACCTTTGGGTCATGCAAAGATTTCTCAGATATGATGCCACAACCATAATCCATAAAAGAATGAACTGACAAATTGATAATGCCATTGTTGAGAGAATAGAAAGACAAGCCACAAAGAAAATATTCACAAAGCACAAAATGGATAAATAACTTGTATCTTTAATATACAAAGAACTCTTAAAATTCAATAATAAGAAAATGAAAAGTCCAATTTTTTTATTTTCTTAATTGATTATTTGGGTATAAAAGGTACCATTTTCAAGAAATAATTTTTCTCCATTTAGAATGATGTTGACCTTGGGTTTAGCATGTATAACTTTTACAATGTTGAGGTATGTTCCTACTATCCCTAGTTTTTCTAGTGTTTTGAACATGAATGGATGCTGAAATTTGTCAAATGTTTTTTCTGTACCTATTGAGATAATCATGTAGTTCTTGTCTTTAAGTATATTGATGTGATGAATTATATTTATTGATTTTCATATGTTGAACCAACCTTGCATCCCTGGACTGAACCCCACTTGATCATGGTATATTATCTTTTTAATATGTTTCTATATGCAATTTGCCAGAACGTTGTTCAGAATTTTTACATCTATGTTCATCAAGGATATTGGTCTGAAGTTTTCTTTCCTTAAAACTACACTGAGATTCCATCTCACTCCAGTCAGAAGAGTAATTATCCAGAATACAAGTAACAATAAATATTAGTGAGGATGTGGGGAAAAAGGTTCACTAATATGTTGCTGGTGAGACTGAAAATTGGTGCAACCACTCTGGAAAGCAGTGTGGAGGTTCTTCAGAAAACTTGGAATGGTACCACCATTTGACCCAGTTATCCCACTCCTTGGCTTATTCCCAAAGGACTTTAAAATCAACATACTACAGTCATGCAGCCACATCAATGTTTATAGCAGCTCAATTCACAATAGCCAAACTATGGAACTAGCCCAACTGCCCTTCAACAGATGAATAGATAAAGAAAATGTGGTATATATACACAATGGAATATTACTAGTCTTAAAGAATGATTTTATGACATTTGCAGGTAAGTGGATGGAACTGGAGAATGTCATGTTAAGTGAAATAAAGTCAATCCCCAAAACCAAAGGTTGAATGTTCTCTCTGATAAGTGGATGCTAACTCATAACAAGGGAGAGTAGGGAAGGGAAGTATAGAAGTTCATTGGACTAGACAAAGACATATGAAGGGAAGGGAGGGAGGATGGGAATAGGAAAGACAGTAGAATGAATCAGACATAACTTTCCTATGCTCATATATGAATATGCTACCAGTGTAACTCCACATCATGCTCAGTCACAAAAATGGGATCAAAATTGTAACGGGTTGCACTCCATGTATGTGTAATGTATTTGATATACCCTATTGTCATGTATATCCAAAACCAACAAATTAAAAAATCAATTAAAAATCTAATTTTTTTTATTGTAAACAAGTGGGATACATGTTGTTTCTCTTTTTGTACATGGAGTAAAGGCATACCATTTGTGTAATCATGAATTTACATAGGGTAATATTGTTTGATTCATTCTGTTTTTTTTTTTCCTTCCCCCCCACCCCTCCCACCCCTCTTTTCCCTCTATACAGTCCCTCCTTCCTCCCACCCCCCATTATGTGTCATCATCCATTTATCAGCGAGATCATTCGTCCTTTGGTTTTTTGAGATTGGCTTTTCTCACTTAGCATGATATTCTCCAATTTCATCCATTTGCCTGCAAATGCCATAATTTTATCATGCTTTATGGCTGAGTAATATTCCATTGTGTATATATATATATATATATATATATATATATATATATATATATATACACCACAGTTTCTTTATCCATTCATCAATTGAAGGACATCTAGTTTGGTTCCACAATCTGGCTATGGTGAATTGAGCAGCAATGAACATTGATGTGGCTGTATCTCTGTAGTATGCTGATTTTAAGTCCTTTGGGTATAGGCCAAGGAGTGGGATAGCTGGGTCAAATGGTGGTACCATTCCAAGCTTTCTGAGGAATATCCACACTGCTTTCCAGAGTGGTTGCACTAATTTGCAACCCCACCAGCAATGTATGAGTGTACCTTTTCCCCCACATCCTCGCCAACACCTATTGTTGCTTGTCTTCTTGATAATCACCATTCTAAGTGGGGTGAGATGGAATCTTAGGGTAGTTTTGATTTGCATTTCTCTTATTACTAGAGACGTTGAACTGAAGCTAGCTTGGTTCTCTAAACCAGAGGTCCTATTATATAATATACTCTACTGTCATGTATATCTCAAATGAACAAATAAAATTTAAAAAAAAGAAAAGTCCAATTTTTTAATGGCAAATTATTTGAACATATATTGCACAAAAGAAAATACGTGTATGGCAAATAAACACATAAAGATGCTCAACCTTATAGTTTTTTAGAAATACAAATAAAACCCCAATATGAAATGGCTAAATGTTGATTAGAAGAGCTACAATTAAAAAGGCTGACAATATCAAGTGTTACCTAGGATATGGAAAACTAGGACTCTTGTACACTGATGGTGGGAATGTAAAATTCTGCCATCATTTTGGAAAATGGTTCAGTGGTTTCTTAAAATGTTTAACATGACCCACGATTTCACTCTAAGTATTTATCAAGGGGAGGGTAAAATAGCCCCCGTGAAGACAGGTACACAGATGTTGCTAGCAGTTTTATTTGTAATAGCCCAAAAGAAAAAACCTAAATGTCCACCCAACGATTGATGGATAAACAAACTACAGTACCTTCATAGAATGAACCAGAACTTGGTGATAAAATGACTGCATGACAGATGTGATCCTGCAGTATGTGTAATCAGAAAAACGAGAGATAACATTCATGTTAGATTTATCGAAATGCATAAATTTACTCTACTGTCATGTACAACTAATTAGAACAAATAAAAAATTAATACTAATAAAAACATAAAATAAAAAGTTAAAAAATGGAATAAGGATGAACCTCAGAACGATGGGGCTGAGTAACATGAGTCAGGTTTTTAAATGTAGCTGGCCCTTTGCATCTGTGGGCTCCATACTTATGGGTTCTACCAATCCCAGATCCAAAGTATTCATGGGGGGAAATGCCTCTGCACTGAACAGCTAAAGACTTTTTTCCCTAAACGGTACAGTAGAACAACAATCGGCCTTTCATTTACATTGCTTTAAGTGTTATAAATAATCCTACAATATGTACAATCAAAAAACTGAGAAATTATGCTCCATTTATGTATGATTTATCAAAATGTATAAATGCATGCTACTGTCATGTACAATTAATTAGAACAAATTTTTGAAAATTAATAATAAAAAAATAAAATAAAATAATCTAGAAATGATTTAAAGTATACAGAACATACCCAAATACAGAATATACCCATTTTATATAAAGGACTTGTACGTCTGTGGATTTTGGTATCTGCAGAGATCCTGGAACCAGTCCCCGTGGATACGGAGGGATGACTGTACTTACCGTATGATTGCCTTTGGGTAAAGCTCTTTAGGACCAATGAGATCTATAGTGACAGAAGGCAGATCAGCATTAGCCCAGGATGGGGATTCAAGGCAAGGGGTCCGGGAGGCAGGGCTGATGGAGCAGCATGAGGGAACTTTGGGGTGATGACTATATCCACTCTGGTGACTATGGAAACGGTGTTCCATATTTGCACACAGGATGAAACTTAGGAAATTGTGCTCTTCAAATACGTGCACTTTACTGTAGGTCAGTGATATCTCAATTTTGTGGAAAGGAAAGAAAAAGTCTCCAGTGGTTTCACATCATCCATTGCAATTGGCGCTGTATTCTGACCCTTTATTATGGCCTGCGGGCCCTGTGTGTTCCGCCCAGTCCCTCTTCTCCTGTCTTAATTCATGCATTTCTTCTTCCCCGCTTCCCTAGTGTCCCACCCACAATGGCCTCCCCTGTCCTCCCTCTAACCTTTCCCAAAGTAAACCCTTTCACTCACCCCAGATAATACCTGGGTTGGTTCTTAGCCACCATCACCCAGGAGAGAGGTCTCCCGATGACGCATCCAAATAGATCCCACTGCTACATACAGGGTTCACTTCCTTCATGTCGGTTTTCACCATCTGAAAGCAGCTTGCTTATCTATTACCTACTCGTTTCTGACTTCTCTCTTTCTCTCTGCTAAAATGCAGATACTTGAAATGTACAGACCTTCTCTATCTCATTTATTACTTTATTCCCAGCACATGGTAGAAACAGTACACATTTCTGAATGAATGACTACATGAAGTACACTTGGAAAGTAAAAACCGCTGAAGTGTTACTTTCCATTAATTATGATCACCTCATACATGTAGAAGAGCTTGGTTTTAGAGCATTTATCTTCCTATCTTCATACTCCTAATCCATTCATCTTCCTGACTTTCAGGAATGCTTGCATTTCTCAGTTTACAAGCCAAAGTCAGCTTCTCTGACATATATAAACTCCAGGTTGCTTTCTGACTAGGTCTCAATAATGCCACCTCTGATGTTGTAATTTATCAAAAACTCACGTTTAAAATAAAGAATTCAAGAATATTTCTTGTTCAAAAATGCAGAGCATTTGAAGGTAAAAGCGAATATTCTGATGTGGTCAAAGAGTCAGGGTGGAGGGAAAAAATGAAATCATCTTTTATATTGACCTACTATGAGCCAAGCAAAACCACTGTGTATGAAAAATATTATTCTGTTTCCTTTCTCTACAGGTGAAAATTGAGTAAGTTAATGGCCTCTCTGAACCTTAAAATCATATGGGTAATAAGTAGACGAACCAAAACTTCAACTTAAACTTCTGACATTAAGAAGAGGAACGGTGGAGACAAGCTTTCCAGTTCCTAAACATTTACACCCAGAAAGAACCTTCTACTGAGATCATACTGTCCAAATAAAATCACATGGCCTTGACTGACTTCAAGGAGACAGAAGCACAGTCACCCTGGACTCCTACAAGGAGGAGAATCAGAATGTCAGTGAGCAGCTGGAATACCTTCAATTGTGGAAGATCTTCAGCACCTACTGAGGAGACCAGCACTAGCCAGTGGACGGCACAGAAGACTTGAAGCAACTGAATGGCATTACCAAGAACTGAGCTTCTACTAAGGCCTTACACAGAGGGATGTTGATGGTGTCCATGCCTGTGAGCACACAGGTCCCTGTGTTCTGACATTGCTTTGAAGGTAAAGGCTCTTGAGACCCATCTCATCTTGAAGTAACTAACTATCAGCATGTGTCTATTTGCTCAGCTCTGCAGGTGGGAACTTTCTAATCACATCCCCACCTCCAGTCAGTTATGACAGCTCCACACCCTGAGCCCTGCCAAAACATCTTCTTAACAGCTGGAAGGTCTATTTGCTGACTTTGCAAAAGTCCCTCTTAAATTCCTCCTTTCTTAGAAAGTGACTCTGGCAAGTGCTGAGCAGTTCACACCAGATGGGATGCATTTACATAGAACCAGAACCAAGGAAGGCCCATCTCTCTCTGTGCATGGTCACAGGCTGGACAGAAAACATCGTCTGAAGTTCTGCTTCTCACACCCATCAGTAACAACTCTGTATGTGCATGCTTTTAGTGAAACTTCTCTGATTAAGAAAATATTTTCTAAACAAATATACAGGTAGACTTTTTTCACCATATATGCCATTTACTTCAAATACTCATGATCCTGAATCAAAGCCAAAAAGATGTTCTCTAGTCATGTGTGTCTTTGAAAGTTGGAGCTTGCGTCTGTCCACTCCCCACTTAATTTATGAGAGAAACATGTTCTGACTACAACCATATGCCACTTATAGTCATTTCTTTTTTCAGAGTTTTTCTCTGTGGAGTTGGGATATTCATCTTCCAGTTCAGGCAGGTATCATGTAGCAGCTTGGGATCCCTGGGAAGCGGGCTCTGAGGTGAAAATTAGCACGCAGGTTACCCATAGGGCATCTTCTTCAGATAGGGACCTGTGAAGGCAAGGGAAGGAAACAAGATGGGGCAGACAGAAAAACCCGGATGCAGCAAAGTCTTCAATAAAGACTTCAGCTGACCCCACAAGGAGCTCAGAAGCTGGAAAGGCCCATCAGAGTTACCCACCTGGCAACAAAAATAGTGTGCTTTCTGCATGGAGCAGTCAGTCATTGGAGTCCCAGAAACAGACACAGTCTTGAGTGAAGTGACTCCCTCCAGCCCAGAAAAATTTCCAGAAAAGACCAGAAACCTTTACTGCCACTGGAGAGAAAAGTTATTCATTCCTGTAGGAGGTCCTGGGTGGCACATTACAGCATTCACTACTTATTTTGTATTTACCACCAGAGTTCAAGTGAAGCAGTACAATGTCAGGGGGGTAGCCCATTGGATGACCCAGATCAGCCTGCAAACACTGGGTGAGCCCGGAACTCAGCAACTCAAGCAATCCCAGCAGCTCTGTACCTAAGAAAGATCAGGCCTCCAAACAAACCCTGGGTGTTTCTAGTCTCACCTAAATCTTCACAACACACACTCCATGCCCAATTTGCAAACTGATCTGGCCCATAAATGAAAGATAGGAATAGACTTGTCTTCCCTGACACTGGATTCCATTTCTGAGAGGTTTCTCTCAACTAACAAAGAGCCCACTATGGTAGGCAACCCAGCTTGTCCACAGTCACCAACCTGGAGGATGATCCCTTCTCCAGCCCTTTTATTTTCCTCAGGACCTCACTCTCAATCCCTGGTCAAGCATTGGCCTCAGTTGGAGAATTTCTTTTCTCCTGCTGGCTTCAGGATGGGGTTCCCATCCTCTGAGCTTCCAACTCACTATCACTCTCTAACTCTTCAGATTCTAGAAGTTCCAGGTAACATCTAGATGCAAGCCAGGAGATGGCTGGTGTTATGGGTTGAATTGTGTCCCACAAAGTGACATGTTAAAGTTCTAATGCCCAGTATTTCAGCATATGAGCATTTGGAGATAAGGTCTTTCCAGGGATAGTCAAATGAATATTATCATTAGAGTGAGCCTCATCCAATATGATTGATATCCTTATGAAAAAGAGAAAATTGGAGACTTAAACACATATAGAGAGAACACCATGTGAATATAAAGACAGATATTGGAGTGATGTATCCAGAAATTAAGTTTATTAGTCAGAGTTCTCTAGAGGAACAGAATCAACAAGGAGTATGATTATAAAAAGGGATTTATTATATTGGATAGTCCACATGGCTGTTTGCAGAAGGAGAACTGAAAGAACCAGTAACTGCACAGTTCAAGATGAGGAAGCCCCAGAACAAGAAAGATCAACAGTGCTACTCTAATCTTAGACCAAGGCTTCTGGAAACGACCTGGAGAATCACTGCCAGAGTCCTCTGTGGAAGAGCAAAGAAGCAAGAGTTCCCATATCCTCAGAAGATCAAAGAAGCAATCAAAAACCTGTTCAAGAAGAGCTGATCTTTCATCTGCATCTGCTTCCTTGTTCTTCCAACCTTTATTCCATCCTATTGGAAGGTGCTGCCCATGCTTAGGGAGGTTCCACTTCATTTCCTATCCCACATTCCAATCATTCCTAGACACGCCCTCTTTGACACACCCAGAGGCCTCTTAATCATCTGCATCTCTTAATCCAATCAAGTTGACAATTCAAATTAACCATTACACTAAGGAACACTGAAGACTGCCTGAAAACCATTAGAAGCTACCGGAGAATTATAGAACAGATTCTCCCTCACAGTTCTCAGCCGGAACTAACTCTGCCAGCACCTTGATCTTGGACTTTGTTGTTCTAATCCATCCACAGCAGCCCTAGGAAACTAGTACCTGAAATCTTGTCTGTTGGTGGACTGTCATGACTCCACACAGGGCTACCACTAGCACCCTGGAGACGAGTGTACTAGGACATGTAAAGTTGCAGAGCCATCAGGTGAAAGAGGTGACAAGCACTTTAGACAATAGCATATGAAGCTAGGTAATCAGCAAACCAAAACCACAATGAGATATTACCTCATACCTCTTAGGATGACAACTATTAAAAAAAAGAAAAAGAAGAAAAGTTGGTAAGGATCTATAGAAATTGAAACACTTGTCTATTGATGGTGGGAATAATATGTACAGCCACTTTGGAAAAGAGTATGGAGGTTCCTCAAAAGAACAAAAATAATATTACCATGAGATCCATCAATTTCATTTCTGGCTATATAACCAAAAAAAAAAAAAAAAAAAAAAAAAACTGGAAGCAGGATCTCCAAGAGATATTTTCACAGGCATGTTTTTGCAGCATTATTCACAAAAGTCAAGAAGTATACACAATCCCAATGCCAACGGATGAATGGGTAAAGAAAATGTGCAATATGCAGACAATGGAATACTATTTAGCCTTGAAAAGAAGGTAAATCCGGCCACATGCTACAACATAGATGAGTCTCAAGGATGTCTTGCTAAATGAAATAAGATGGTCACAAGAGGACAAATACTGCCTGCGTCTGCTCACACAAGACTCCCGGAATGGTCAAAATCATGGAAACAAAGTGGAAGGGTGGGGGGAGAGGTATTTGGGAGCTGTGGTTCAACAGGTACAGAGTCCTCATTTTGAAAACTGAAGAAGTTCTAGAGATCAGTTGTACAACAATATGAGTACAGTTAACACTGCTGAACTATATACCTGATAGTGGTTTAGAAGGAAAACTTTATTAAGTGGTTTTAAAACCACAATTAAAGAGGCAGAAGAGGAGGAGGAAGAAAAGAGGGAGAAGGGGAAGGGAAGAGGGAATGGGGAAGGGGAGGGGAAGCAGCTAGGTCATCTGACTCCTGGCCCAGCACTCTGATTCCCATAGCACACCACCTCTCCATGCCTGCAGCCACCAAAACAGCCCTTTCAAGAAGGTCAAAAGCACAGCTCCTGCACCGAAGCCAGTAGATCAGAAAAGATGGGCATTCGCCAAGCATACAGCGGGCCTCAGAGTTTACATTGTCAGCAACCCTGTGAAAGGTCCTCTTTTCTTAGTCTTGTGGAAGAGGAGCTGGAACTCAGAGGGGCTGAGGGATGTGCTCCAGGCCATGCAGCTGCTAAGAGGCAGAACTGGAACGTCTTTCCACCACCAGAGTTGCCTTTTTGATGACTTTGTAAAATCGCTTGGCTTCATAGAACACTTAGGAATTTTTCAAAGCAAGAATGGGAACTCTCTCTGCCACATGTACTCATTTGTGTATTCGTCTGTTTTCTCTGTTCTTTCTCTTTTTCTCTGGAAGGGAAAACTGATCATCTAGTGAAAAATATTTTCCTTAGAGATCACTTAAGGTATTTGGCAACCTGAATTGCCAAATATCGCAAAAGAGAAAAGAGGAAGATGTGGGACACTGGGGCTGAGGAGCAAAGGTTCAGCAAGCAACGGCGGGGGAGATACTCCTGGCCGCCCCGCATCACCGCCCGCATGTCCACAGTGACTTGTGAATAGGCAAACCCTTGGGAGTCTCAGCCAGGGTGGCCTAGGTCGCTCCTTTCCAAGCCTGGGACCCTCTAGAACCCTGCCAACTGAAAACAAACCAACTACCGCCCCCCAAGTCTTGATGTATTCAAGTTTCTTTCTTTCTTGCCAAAACCTGATTTCCTGTTTCTAAGAAAAAAAAGTTTTAAAATGCCCCTTTAAAAAAAAAAAGAAAGACTCCTTAAGGCAGCTTAAACATCAAAGAGCTCTTGGAAAGTAGGGTTTTGTTTGGTTAAGTGCACATGGGTCAGAAAAATTCCCATTAAATCTCCCATTTTAACTACTAAGGATTTTTACTGGACTTGAGCAAAAAGATCTGTGGACAGGCCATACAGAATCTTGGAGGTGACAAGCAGCATTCAGCAGGTCCAGTCTGCTCATTGCAATGATGAGGAGCTCGAGTCCCAGAGGAAAAATGCCTTCCCTCCGTGTCACCGTCAGCAGGTATCAGAAACCCTCCCTGTCCAGGCTCTCGATTCTTGGAGCTTCCATGCATCTGCCAATTTCTCCTATGATTAAAAGTTATAAGATTATTTTCAAAGGTAAACTTAAATTAAAGTTTGAACATTTGGCAGGAAGCTAGGAAGTGTTCCTATTTTTTAATAAAAGTTTTCAAAGCTTGAAGAGAATAACCATAACTAATCTTTACCCAACACCCATTATATACATGCATTGTTCATTTGATTGCTACAATTCTAGGTGATATTTACTGTGTCATCTCCATTGTAGAGAAAAAAAGGAAGAGCTAAAGAAGAGGATTCAAACTCTGGTTTAAGCTTTTGCTTTATGTTTTTGAGCCAGAATGTTCCAGGCTCTTCCTGATACCTGTGATCAACTAACCCTAAGAAGGCAAGATTATTGTTTCCATTGCATGAGTGAGAAAATGGGATCTTAAATCAATTTGCCCAAGTACCCTGCACCACAGTAAGTGGAAGATCTAGGATTAGAACCCAAATTTGCCCTTTCAAAGACCTTTCTCTTTCTTTTACCCATTTCACAGGGCTATTGTAGGGGGTCAAATCAAATCATGGATGTGAAAACCTTCTGTAAAAACTGTAAAGAATTTAACAGATTTGAGGGATTATCATGCTGAAATACAAGTTGTTCTATTTTCCTAAATTTCCACTCTGGCTTTTAACAACAGGATCCGAGAGAGCCAGGC
Source organism: Sciurus carolinensis (assembly GCF_902686445.1). Lineage (NCBI taxonomy): Eukaryota > Metazoa > Chordata > Mammalia > Rodentia > Sciuridae > Sciurus > Sciurus carolinensis. The sequence goes on from NC_062213.1 coordinate 165,008,499, forward strand.
AATGACAAGGGGCCCAGGTCTCTCCGCTGAAAAACACTTTCCAAATAAAAGATTTGATTGAGCACACACTTGTTTTCCTTGGGTGGGTCCCAACCACCCAAATGTTTCATTGGGTGGGAAAGTTTTGATCCTGACGGCCATTGTTGGAGGCAAATGAGAAACGTGGAGCCTTGCTCTCTGACCCAACAGGGGAGAAAGAAGTCTGAAGAAACACAAAAAGCTGCTCTCCTGCCAGCAATCACACTCTCCAGACAGCAACAGCCTGAACTGAGGTGACTCTGGCCCTGGCTCCTTGGTTTGCCTGCTCAAGGCTGTCTTAAGAGGCACCATCTGAAAACCATACTCTGCTTCAGCCTTGAGGAATACAGAGGGAAAGGAGGCCAGCCTTTTCCCTGAGGACATCCGCAGGTATGGTTCACACCTCTGCTCTTGCAGGCCAGAATCTATCTTTCCCTCTTCTCTCGCCCACAATAATTCATGTCGATATTATCACTGTTGTGTTCCCTCCATAATCCATATGTTACGTCCTCACCCCCAGGACCTCAGAATGTGAATGCATTTAGAAATAGAGGCTTCAAAGAGGTAATTAAGGTAAAGTCAGATCATTAGCGTGGCCTTCAAGCCAATATTCCTGGTGTCCTTATAAGAAAAGAATATTGAGAATGAACATAGGTGGAAGACTATTGGAAGACACAGGAAGAAGATGACCATCTACAAGCCAAGAAGAAAAGAAACAACTGGCCAACACTGATCTTGAACTTCTAGCCTCTGGTTTTATGGGAGGAATAAAGTCTGTTGTCTAAGCCATCCTGTCTGGTACTTTGTTACAGCAGCCGCAACAGTAGCAAACTAATAGAACCAGCAAAAACATTGATTCTGATCTCTCCAGATGAAAGCTCTTTTTGTGTTTATTGAATGAAAAGAATAATGAATAAAACTATCACAGGCAAGTCCTCAAGGAGTTTGCGGTCGTAAGAGGAGACAACTACTTTTTCCGTCTGGTTTTGTGCTAGGTTTGAGAAACACTGATGGAAAAGGTGTGGGCCGTCCCTGTGCAGTGCAGGTGAGCCAGGCACACACATATCTTATGAGTAACAATATTCCAAATATGGTGATAGAGAATGCAGTGTCCGAGGGACCCTGAACCCAACTAGAGGAGGAGAAGAGTTGGGGAGACCCTTGTTGGAGAAGAATCCCCCAAGTTGCCAGGAACAACAAACAGCTGGTTCCCAGAAGGTGGTGGAGACTGATCATTCCAGGCTTGCTCCCATGCCTGGAGTGACCCCAACCATCATGACAAGTCCATAGCAAGAGCAGGCTGAGGTAGGTGGCTGCAGAGATGAGGGCTAAGTCAGGCAGGACCCATGGCCCAGAAAGGTCTCAGGCAGGGTTCTGCTCACATTCTACCACTGTCTCCTCTCTCAAAGTCAACCTGTCACGAAAGGGGCACTCAAGCTGTGTTTGTTGATTTGAATTGCAGTGACTATACCTAAAAGAGGATTACAGGCCTGCCTACTAGGAATGATCATTTCCTTTTCTCTTCTTCACTACCCAACCAGACCCCAGGCTTCCTTCCCTCAAGCCCTTCTTCTGTGAGGTCTACCCAGACAGCTCACTCATGGCGATCTTTCTCTTAGTCCTGGGATCACTTATTATGGGTCACACTTATACTATTCATTGAGAGGCCCCAGGGAAAACCTTGAGTGAGGCAGACCTGGAAACCAGTTCTAACAAAGCCTTGGACCCGGAGCCAAGTCACTTCATTTCTCTATGCCTCAGTTTCCTCTTTAAAGTAAAGGTAGCAGTGCCCGCTAGTCTTCATTCCCCCTTTCCTCCCTTTCATGATTGATACCCATCACCACTTAGCACACAAGACCACCAGGACCACCAGATAGAGGTCACAGTTCCCAGCTTCCTCCACCGCTAAACATGGTCGCGTGACTAAGTTCAGATCAGTGTGACGAGAGCAGAGGAGACACATGCAATTTCAGGTCACTCCTTAAACGCAGGCTCAGCTCTTTGTCCTGGGCCATCTCTATCTCTTTCTTCAGCTGAGAGAACAACTGGAAAGATCATACATGTGGATGACAGACTGACCTACAAACCTGGGATCCTGGATATTCTAACAGAACAGAGAAGTCCTACCTGCCCCGGGACTCTGGATTATTCCACAGGAGAGAATGAACGTCTGCTTTATTTAAGCCATAGAACACCTGGATTCCTTTGTTGCACCAGGTCTGTGTGTACCCTAAGTAACATACCCTTACCTCCCCAGGTAGCAAGCTGTCCCACCCTAAGTAACAGTCCAATTTGGGAAATAAGCAATGCCACCTGGCACATAGTGGCTCTGTGATAAGTCAATACCAGTGACTGTCATTAGGATGAAGTGATGGAATGTGGTCACTTGGCAGCCATGCAGGCCAGAGAAAAGGAAAAGTCAATCAGCCTCTGAGATTCGGAGCTGGGGAATCTAGGAGAATACCTGAGAGGAAAAAGGGCAGGGTGAGGAAGGCAATGTGGGAGAGAAAGGAAGGCAGGCTCTCGCCATGTTGAATTTAGACTCTGGAGGGTTCACAGAGGAAGATGCCAGCAGGCCCTGTGGTATGCCAGCTGAGCCTGAAGCTGGGAACAAAGAATCTATGGGCAAGGTCCTGGGGAGTGGACACTGGGGGAGAGATGAGGGTCTAAGGGCCAGAGTTGCAGGCACAGATATGGAAAGCAGGAGAAGGAGGCAGGCCTGGCTGGAGCAAAGCGCCCTTGTGGTGGGAGAGAAAGGCCTGGAAAGGCAGGCAGGGCCCCGTGTGCAGAGTTGTGGAGGTCAGATGCCCCGCTGAGGAGTTCAGGTCTTGCTCTGCAGGCAGTGGGAGCTGTGGGCAGTTTCCAAACAGGAAGAGGAAAACCAAGAATCCACCTATTGTGCCAGAGTGTCCCTGGGTGGGAAAAGAGGGATGTGCTTCTTCTGGAAGGCCACCGCTTGCAACCATTTCACTGATATTTTAACAGACACATAAAACATGGGAAGGAACCTCCATAAACGTTCTGCCTCTAGGTGGTGTGAAATAGGACTACAGAAATTTTTTAATGAAAAAGTTTGGATGGAATTAAATGTTGTCATGTGTGTGATCAGCATTTGGTCCGTCCACCTGCTAAGGCTGATCCTTGGGGGAGATTTTTATGGGGACATCCGTGAAATCAAAGATTTGACTAGAGAGACGCCACGAGATGGAAAGGAACATCTTGAAGGAGGAGCAGAGAAAGGTGTCTCTCTTTCATCTTCGAATCTCCTTCCACAAATGCCTCTGGAACAACTCTGTGTTCCCTTTGTGCTGGGTACTGTCTCACACTGAAAGGAGGACTGAGACAGTGAACAACACGTCAGGAATTGTCGAGCGCTACACTGAGAAATAGAGCTGGTTGAGGGGATAAAAGTGGAGCTGGCCTACCTCAGGGAAGCTCCCTCTGAGGTGACCTTAGAGACTAGACTTATGGTAAGGGAGGAAGCCATGCAGAGTGTTCCAGGCAAAACAAAGAGCAAAGAGGAAGCCCTGAGGCAGGAGAGGTGTGCAGGCCAGGAGCTCAAGGCCAGAGTTAGGGTGAGGGAGCAGAGGGCCCAGGTGTGAAAGGAGGTGTGCCCTCTCCGGGCCCTCTAATTGCCAACCTGTCACTTTCCCCCCTTTCTGACCTCATCTTAGTTCACGCCATGGTGGCAGGAGCCAAATATGAGAGGGAAGAGTGGCAGCAGGACCCAGAAGGTTCTTCAGACTCAGAAGATATGAGTTCCAGGAAGCCCAAAGCCACAGAGCTCTCACTTGTCTCTCTTCCTAAGCACATGGTGTAAAGGTCCCGAGAGATCCTATGAACCTGGAGAAGCTTCCTATCACTGCCCACTCTTAGCTGTTAGTGCCTTGCCCGGTCCCTGATGGAGTGTGTGCGACCGACTTCCCAATGTGCTGTGGGATTTCAGTAAGAAGCAGGAGTGTCTCCCAGCATGACCCAGCTCCGCAGCCTTGGGGAAGCCCTTTCCCCACCCTGGACCCAGGTCCCCTTTACTATCTCATGGGGAGTTGGACCAGATGCACTCAAAGACCTCCCACCACCACTCAGGTCTATAATTCTGTGACTCTGTAAGCTCAACACGAACCCCTGGTGTCAGAAGGAGTGTGAGGACTGTCGGGGGAAGGCTACCAAATGCTCAAACGCAAGCCTTCTGCTCTCCCTCCCAAGAATTTCCAAGACACTTGGGGGCTACGTTCGGAGCTCCAACTGGTTCAAACTTGGTCAGATTCTGGGATCAGTTTCCCCTCGTGGGAAGGAGGAGCCTCTCCTGGTACGTGATGGCCTGTGGCCATGGTGACAAGCACTCACATGATTAAGCCCCCAGAACCACAGTGGACACTCATGGGAGGGACCACTTCAAGAACCAGCTCGTACACAGGAATAGTCTGTTTTGGACAAAGCCAAGTTTTCCATTCAGGATCCAAGACCAGCCCAGATATAACTGTCCTGTGGCCTCCATTCCTTCTTAGGTGCTCATAAGTTAGTTTTGTTCCTTTTCGATTTCCAACAATTGCCCAGGGGTTTAGAGTTTTTGAAGAAATTCACATTTTAACATCCAATTTGACTTCTGCACCCAAGGCAAGAATCATCATCATCTCTGTTTTACAAGTGAGAAGAATGAAGCTCTCAGAGATGGGGGCTCAGAACAATCCCCCAAGTGGGCATCGATCTGAAAAGCTGGCAGTTCAGCACTGTAAAATCAGTGCCGCGGAAACTCAGGAAAACTCGAGGTTACAACAAGAGACACCCCTGCCTATTGCATCAGTGAATCCATCTCACTTTCACATTCTACAAATATTTGCTCATGTCCCAGCTTTCTACACAGCAGAGACACAGGCACCACAGCATCCCTCTCCCTCCCTGCAATTTTTGGCCTTGGTTAATCCCTCAGCCATGCATTGGCTGCTTCCTCCTTCCATTGTCCTTCCAAAAAGATCCATGCATATCAATTCTAGCAAACACAGCCCTAGAGGGATCGCCACACCCATGGCTCTGCCATCCCAGCCAGACACCAGGGCAGGTTTGGGCTCCACTGGAGCACACTGATGTCTCCTGCCCTGTGGAAAATCTTTGCAGAGGCTTAGAGAGGTCCTGCCTTCTCTAAGGGTGGAGGAATGAGGACACTCAGATCCAGAACATCAGCTACTCTAACTTTCCACTCTTGACTCACGGTGCCCTGCCCAGAGAGGCCACCGGGCCCCAGACTACCCACAGTTCAGAATGCCAGGATTCCGCTGATGTATCTGCAAGTGCGGGATGAGCCAAAGAATGGAAACTCTGGCCCCGTCTGCAGGGAATGCCCCTAGAGATGTGCCCTCACTGAAATAACCCAACAGCAAGAGCTGGGAGAGGAGGGGCGATGACTCTCCAAGTCCTACAAAACTGACATATGCAGAACCAAGTCAGTAAGGGGCCACCACCAAGAGGAAGGTGGACCTGTGACAAGAGCAAGCAGGCTGCAGACATTACCTAAATAGGTCGTTTATTTTCACTTTGGGTTTTAGCAGTCAAGGATCTGTTGTACAAAGTAATGGAAAGAATAAGTGCAGGTTCCAGCCCTCCTGCAGCCCGCTTCAGGCAGGTCTAATCATGAAGCACGTGAAAACATTAGCCTCAAGAAGGGCTGGGAAGTTCAGAAAGGATTCTGATTTGGTCTGGAAAAATCTTCTTCCTGCCTTCGAGTTTGTGAAGTGTCTTCATTTGCTACCCTTAACTCTGAACCTTCTCAGTGTCCGTGGCTTTTCAAAGGAAGCTATATTATTTCCATTTGAGGGATGAGGAAACCGAGGCTCAAAGAAGTACAATGACTTTCTCAAGGCCACATGATGCTACGTGCAGAGCTAAGATTCCATCCCAGGTCTTTCTGAACCTAGGTACATAACCAGTATGCCATAGGCCTCCACAGCAATCCTGTGAAAAAGGAATTTAGAACACCCCGGATTCAAAGAGATTTCATAGAAACTAAGCTCAAAGGCCAGGGGCGAACCCAGGTTTCTTAGCACCAGAACTAGGGCACCTGCCACCGCACCACACTGCTCTGGTCTTAATGCTCTGATCTATCTCTCCCACCTGCCAAAACAGCAGCTGGCATGTACTATGTGATAAATAAACACTTAATGGATAAAGGAGTCCTCTCTGAAGTGTAGTTTTATTAGGAAAGTGGATGAAGGTCCCAACTGTACTTGACTGTCTCTGATTTATTTTGGTCAAGGTTTAAATCTAAATTTGAAGGAAAGCAGTTGACTTAGCTGTGAAGTATGTCCCTGGGATCCTCTCCAGTAAGGAGGACAACTAGAAAAAGAACCCACTCTAACCCTCTGTTCCAGCATGGAATGAGAGTTAAAATGAGGAATAAGGCTTTATGTTTCTCATCTCCAAGAGAATCAGGCAAAGAAAGGCAGTTCTTAACAGTACTGTGACATCTGGCAGAGCAACTAAGCATGCAAACTCTACTTTTCCTTCCACTCTTTGTCATTTTGGTATGGTAAGGCCGGTCACTAACCAAAAACTGTAGAACAAAAAACTGCTGTGCTTGTTTCTACGAAAAACTCACTCATTTAGCTCAGACATCCTATCAGATACCAGGCAAGGCCCTCATAGGTAATAGGGGCGGGTGGTGAATGAAGAGTGCTGCCATGGCCAGGTCCTCTTCCTGACAGGGTCCCACTCAATCCTCACAGAAATCCCATAAAGAAGTATCTCTATTTTATAGAGGAGAAAGACAAAGAACCAAGAAGTTCTGGAATTAACTAATCGTCCCCATGATCAATAAGTTTCAGAACCAGGATTTGATCCCAGGACTTCAATAACTTGAAGTCTGCATTCTTTCCTGTACACTGTTTTTAGAAATGGATGCTGTCACAGAAGAAAGGGCTTCACAAAGAGGCTTTGCTGACTCCATGTTGCAGAATTGTGAGCATCATATGAGATGGACAGAGCAGACAGATAATCTCCACTTGACAGAGGAGCAAACCAAGGCCTAGTACCTAAAGTGATTCATGCATGTAACATAAGCTACATATAATCCCTAGTTTGTAAAAGAGGAAACTGAAGCCTACAGACAATCAAGGGACATACATTCATTCACATACATTAAGATTGAGTTCCTATTGTATATGGTTTCTGTGATGAATTTTCCTATCTTCAAACTTCAGTTTTTTCTTGGGTAAAACAATGAAGTGTGGTTTAACCAGAAACGATCAGATAGAAAGAGTTGCCTTTGGAATCTGGATCCAGGACTGATTCTAAAACTTGTCAAATTTCTCTGTTAGAAGAATCTACCTTGGTATCATAAAATATGTGCCTCCTAAAAGCCTCTAACTGTAGAATATGTTATCAGGTGCTAGTCAGGGGAATTAGTTAGACAAATACCTCACTGGGTCTACATAGAAAGTCTTCAACCCTGAGGTTTATAACCCACTTATGGGGTCAAAAAATATTAATTGTACCAATGTAGAAAGACCACACCTGAATCAATTCAGCCTGGCATCTCACCCATGAAATGGTCAGAGGGAAAGAATTTGTGATCAATCTCATCCAAGAGAATGGACAGTCCTTGCCTGTGCCCTGTGCTTTCTGAGAACTTTTACACTTCAAGCTACCTTTGTCTGCTCAAGGCACAAGATAAACTATATTGGACAAAAGCACATAAGACAGTCAGAAGCACATTCCAATCTCTGCAGAGAAGTTCTTCTCTGTCCAAGTTGCGGAGCACCAACCACGCGCTCCATGAAGGTCAACAGATGCCTGAGTGCACAGAGATGTACCAGTGTCAGGGGCCCAGGAAGCTGCTACTGGGGGCAGGAGGTGTGGCAAAAAGAAGACAAGGTGCGCTGGCTGGGCTTGAAGAGGAGCTGTATTTCACAACCATCAGGCCAGCCCAGGCAGAAATTCTGTTTGGTGTCCAGGAATTGAGAGCTAGGACCACACTGAGAAGGATCACAAATGTCTGAGTCAGAAATGTGTATTTAACCCATGAACAATGCCAAAGATTTAGCAGCAAAGAACATACTCAGAACTATTTGGGCAAAACTTATCTTGTATTCATTCATCAAATATCTATTGAGCACATTGCCAGTCATTGTGTCTTTTCATTTCTTCATGCCAATGATTGGCATGCTTACAGTCCAATGCCAAACAGACACTCTGTCGTGAACTCTCTGGATAAATATGGTAACCAGTCTCCAGAACCCAATCTCCTGCTTTTCACACCTTTGCATGATTTCTTGCCATATAATAACAAGGCTGGTCTTGCAACCAATAGAATACAGCAGAAATAATGGTACCTCCCTTCCAAGATTAGGTTATAAAAAACACTGTGGCTTCCTTCTTTTTGTGCTCTTTCTCTCTCTCTCTCTCTCTCTCTCTCTCTCTCTCTCTCTCTCTCTCTCTCTCTCTCTCTTTTTCTCTTTCTCTCTCTTATAACTCACTCTGGGGAATCCAGCAGCTATACCATGAGCAGCCCAATGATGAGGGAGCTAAACCCTCCTGCCAATAGCCCTAACGCAGCCCCATGAGGGAGTTTGAGTGAGGACAACCCAGTCTACAGCCCCAACCAATAGCTTGACTGCAACCTCGAGAGAGACCCTGAGCCAGAGCTACCCAGCTAAGCCCCTCCAGTTTCCACACCCTCAGAACTTGATGCATTGACACATCAGAGTCATCCAAAGTCCAGAGTTACAGGACAGTGTATGCTTGTTCTTTTAAACCACTATATCTTGGAGTCATTCATTTGTTATACAGCAATATACAAGTAGTACAATGATCTCTCCAGCATGGTTGACATGAGGATAAAATGAAATAAAGAATGCCCTAGGAAGTTGTGAAATTAAGAGAAGAGGTAGACTCAGAGGTCAGATGGAATGAAGCACCCCTCCCTGTGTGGTCAGGAGTAAGACTGGGTGCCAAGCCTTGCTGAGCACTCCCCAGGCAGGCACTGACCAATATCTTGTGTGCTCTCAGCATCTCCCTTACAGAATTTCTGAATTGCAGTTCTTTTTTTTTTTTTTTTTTTTTTTTCCAGAAAGAAACCAAAGTGCACAGAGGTCTATTTCGTAATAGGGCTGAGAGGTAGAAGAGGAAACCTGGGTCTTGTTCAGGGCAGGGAATGGAGCTGGGCCTTAAGGGGAACCACAGAAGGGTTGGAGGAATTGGGATTGGGGAAGATGAGAGCAGAGGCTCGGGGTAGACCAGGCAGCCCCAGGAGGAATCTGCTCCTGTGTCCTAGTGCAGCCAAGCCCCGAGACCAGGAGACTTCCCATGAGTCTCTAATTGAAGGTCTGGCTCACAGTTTATCCTTTTAAAGTAAAAGAGGTATACCCAGGCCATCTGTGCTTACCAGAAGGGGCTATTTTTCTACCCTCCTGACATCCAGGAAAAGCGTCCTTAGAAGGAACAGCGCGTGCCTCCTGCTACCCCTCCTCCTGACCACAGGCCAAGCATAGCTCCTGCACCTCCACGCCAGAGAGATGAGGCATGTTGCAAAATGCTCTGAAGAAAGGAGACCCACATCTCCAGTTGGTTTTCACGTGATCCTGGAAACTCTTGGGTGTGGCAGGTGCAGCATGAGCCATTTTCCTGAGTGAAAATGAGGTCCTCAGGACTAACGGGACAAGTCAAGGCTTGTCTACACTAGAAATCAACCCGCCACACAGGAAATCTGAAATCAACAAATATATTAATAAAAGTCCTTGTTTAATCAACTGCTAAGTTATTACTTTACTTCCAAATTGCTTTGGCTTTTTAATATTATAAAGTATGGAGAAATCTGTGGCTTAGGCACTTAACAAATGAAACAAATAACCTAAAGACATATTTGTTATTACAAATAAAGCTGAATTAATTTATTAATGCTGTCTATCTAGAATCATAATTCTCATTGAAGATAAACACACTCGACAGATATATTTTCGTATGTATTTTGCAATCTGTTAAATAAGACTGCATTTGACCTGCACAGCACCTATTTATAGAAGCAAGGTAAAGGTCACCATGCCCTCTACAAAGAAGGAGACTGATATGCTGGGAGGCAGGACAGTAGTGGGGACAGGCTGGGTTTGAAAATAAGCAGCTCTTCACACTCTGGTCAGGGTGAGCATCCTAGGCCATCAGCCTCAGGCTCTTTGTCTGTATGATGGGGATGATTAAGGTACCTGCTTCAACAAATCTGCTGTGTTTCAAATTCTTCTCATAGTGCTTTGAACTTAACAGTTGCCTAGTGCTATAGTTTGGATCTGGATCTGGAGTATTCCCCAAAGGCTCATGGGATAAAGGCTTGTTCCCCAATCAATGGTACTATTGGTAGAGGAAGGAACCTTTAGTAGGTTGGGCCTAGTGGGAGGAGGTTAGGTCATTGGGGGTGTGTCCTTGCAGGGGATACAGGAACCCAATTCCCCTTCCTACCTCTCTTTTTTTCTTCCTGGACAGCAAGAGGTAAGTGACTTCCTCTGACACACTCTCCCATCATGATCTTCTGCTTTGCTACAGGCCTAAAAACAATGAGCCAACTTATGACAAACTGAAACCTCCAATTCTGTGAGCCAAGTTAAACCTTTCCTCTTTTTAACTTGAGTGTCTCAGATAATTTGTTATAGTAGGGAAAAACTGACTAAACCTATCAATAAACAAGTGCTGTTTCCATTGTTGCCATTGTCATTGCATTCTACTCTGTAAAGTTGTGAGGATTAAAGGCAATGCTGGTAAAAATGCTCAATACATGGTGCTCAGAACATAGAAGATGCTCATCCTGTGGCAGCAAAGCTGGGCTTATACATTACAGGTATCTAATCCCTTAATAACCATCCTCCTGCATTCTAGCTACCCAGGCACAAGATCAGTAGAGACACATCTCTTAGCTTTCAGGATAAATAGACTAAAACTACATCATAAAAAGAAGAAGGAAGAGGAGGAGGAGGAAAAGGCAAGGAAGGAAGAAAGAAAAGAAAGAAGGGAGGGAGGGAAGGAGAGAGAGAGAGGGAGAAATAAAAAGGGGGGGGGTGGCAAAAAGCATCTTGCTATCTTCCCTAAATGCCTGGTTGTAGCATGTGTTTGAAGTTTCCCCACGTGAGTCTTAGGTGAAGCAGCTAATATCTTGGCGTCTCCCCATATCGTGAAGGGTAAGCCAATTCCTGCCCACATTCAAGCCTTTCCTAAAAGACTCCAGCTACCCCCCCAAACCACGATCCCTCTGAGGAAAGGTCCCCTCCACCCGTACCCCACTCCCTTTCCCTGAACTCAGCTGCTCTTCCAAACCCCATATGCTCACCCCTGTGGTGGTCCCTGCCTGGAATGCTTTATCTTTCTTCGCCTGGTGCAGCTCTACCCACTCAAGCCCCCAACTGGGGACATCCTTGGGTACAGGAGCAGGCTGGCTTTGTCTCTGTGTCTCTGTTAACCTTAGCATGCAGGACTGGTCTGGCAAAGAGAGGCTTGGGGTATGGGGCTTGAGCTTATTGGTATAGGAAAGGGGCAGTTTTTTAAAAAAATTTGTTGGATTTAGATATCCATGACAGTAGGTGTATTTAGACATTATACATACATGGGGTGCAGCCCAATACAATTCTGATCCCATTCTTGTGGCTGAACACCAGGTGGAGGTACACTGGTCACATACTCATATGTGAGCATAGGAAAGTAATGTCCAGTTCATTCTACTGTCCTTCCTATTCCCCTCCCCTCTCCCAGGATGGAGCAATTGACCCAAGTTCTCTCATGGCAGAGCTGGGGCCAGAAGGGCAGCCGCCCAGTCCCCAGGCCTGCCACGCTGGAGGACACGCCTGCCTGGAAGGTGTTTGGAGACAGCACGTAACACTCTGCTCCTCTGCTCTGCTCATCCCGGGATGATGCCAGGATGATGGAAACAGTGGCTCTTACCCTGGTGACCACAAATCATGCGGGTGTTGCTGTGTTTTTCCTTTAAAAGGATTTTTTTTAAGGGAGGGACTCTCCAGTTACAGCTGTGGGGAAAGAACATCACACATTTCATCTCAAGATAGGTCATTTTTCGGAGGAGGAAGGCACTCTTGAAACTGGCCTGGCTTTGGTTCACAGCTACCTCTCTCCAGGTCCTAGACATGCTGCCACAGTGGGGAGGAAGAGGGTGGGGCAGTCATAGTGACAAGCAAGTGACAAGTGTTGGCTCCAATCACAGCACGGCTGAGAGCCCAGACAAGGAGCCTTCACAGGGACAGGACAGCTGCCTGCCACTCCTTCTAGACCTGGGCTCAAGTCCCGGTGTCCTCACTTACAAGCTTGCTGGCCTTCCATTTGAAGCCTTGGTTTCTAGCTTGGTAAAGTCTGGGTTAATAAAAATACACCAGATAGCTCATAATGAAGATTCCATGAAACTATAAGCTCCATGAGGACAGGGGACCTTCCTAGCCCTCAATGAATAATTGCTGGAAACACGAATGAAACAAATCATTTCAGCCCAAGACCCACAGCAAGTGACACTGATATTAACCTTTCCCTTCCACTGCCAAGAAAAGTCTAATCCAATATATGTTTAGTAAGCACATATCCTAGATGTGCTTGATGCTGTGGAGGATACAAAAGCAAAAATAATGGCTACATGGTTGGAAACATCACATGGTACCCCATAAATACATATATAATTTTTACATCAATTAAAATAAATAAAGTAAAAATGCCTTGAGAGTTCTTCCAGGCTTTAGGATGATCGGAACACAAGTAAGACACAAGACAGAATGAAATACGTGGACTAAGAAGAGAAGGCTACGGGAGTTTGGATTGAGGGAGGAGTAGAACTGGTAGATTCAGCTGGGAAAGAGGGAGGTGAGATCTGAAGGATTTCTGGAGGAGACTGAAGGCCTAGGCATCGGGAGAGATGGTATTTAAAAAATTGTGCGATACACTTGCATTTTATTAGACCAGGATTCCGAGGTCCCCTTATACACGAAAAACAAAGATTTTATTAATAGTTGAACTTGTACTCGAAACCTCCAAGCTAAGTTTTCCGGAGCTTCTCCTTGAACTCTAATCCCAAATTCAAGTCTTGGGATCATACCACCAGCCAGGCAGTTACATGGGACTGGAGGCCTGGGTCTCCTCACTGGCTCTAGTTTTCCACTCACTCTTGGCCCGAGTAGGACAAAGCAGAATGTCACACTCCAATGAGGGACATTTAAATACATAGTGATCCCCCCCAATAGCATGCACTCTTTTGTTTCCACCTTGAAATCTCATCAGATGATGGACAGCTCGTCCACAATGCTGGGAGAGGAGGTGAAAGGAAGGAGACTTTCCGGCTCAACCCCTGCTTCAGGTGAGGAGACCTGTCTATTTTCTGGCTCCATGCCTTTCCACTGTGTCCTCTGCCTGAGGTTTCCTTCCCTTCTGTTTGGTCAACACCTAGACATCCTTCAAGACTCAGCCCAGGACCACCTTCTCGGGGATGGTCTCCCTGAGTGCTCTGAGTCGGCTGTGGCCTCACAGACAAGCACAGAGCACTATGATGGCCACGCATGGCAATTACCCCACTGCGTTGTCGTCACCCATTCACTTGCCCGCACACCTCAAGCATCAACGTGTTCCTTAAGGATGGGGACTTGCCTTCTTGTGCTCTTTCAGTTCAGCACAGGGGTTGTTCCTCAGAGGCTGAATGTGGAAAGAGGAGAACAGGGAGGAGTATTTCCCAGCAATGGAAAATGTTGTTCTAAATAATGGCGAGGTCCCTGTTGCTTGTTGTGGGCAAACATTTTGTGTGTCTTGTGGTAGAGGACCAACGGAGAAGCATTGGCTGTAATGTTAAACCCAACCAAGACTCAAACCTAAACAAGCCTGGGAAAGGCAAGGTCTGCAGTTAGTGCCCCCTGTGACAGTTTGAGTGCTCTCTGCCATTCTGCTGTTTTGCTTCTCTGTGTGTGTGTCACCAAGTCACATGCATCTGCACGTACCCATACGTCCCTCAAGATGACAACTCCTTCCCCTTGCTGGTGTTTTAACCCTCAGCATGCACCTTCCAGATGTGACTTCACTGGAGCCTGCAATGATCCTGCTCTGCCTCCTACATGGGCCAATCTGACAAGGTGGAAAGGACATTGATTGAAAGGCAGGAGACTGAGTTTTTCCCTGAAATCTAATGAGTTTCAAGGTTGAGAGCCTTAAAAGAAATTGCCTAACTTTCCAGGTCAAACCAGGAGCCCCTGAGAACATCAGAACTTGCCTCTGGCCAAGGTCTACTGTGCACTGTAAGCCCCCAGGCCAAGGCCTGCTCTGCACACCACATCTTCAGAACCTCGCCCTGGGCCTGCCACATGATGATGCTCAAGTCGGTAAATAAGTGAGTGAAAACTGAGTGTCCTAGAGATTTCAAGGACCTAACAAGAACTGTGGTGTTGTCACCAAGTTTTCGGGCCTGAGCCCCATGAGTCATCTCTGCTGCCGACACATGCACGGCATGTCATGGATCACAAAGACCACATGAGTGAGTGATCTATCTCCACTGAGGCAGAATTGTCATTATTCCTCTATCACAGTTCTCGGCCTGCTCTGGCATGTGACAAGTGCTAGGTAAGTGTCTCATCCATCCACACAGAACTCAACAGAGTAGGGACCTGATGAGGTGGTTTGCTCAGGTGCCACAGCATGGTAGTGACAGAGGCAATGCCCCGCTCAGACCTCCATACTTCTATATTACCTCAAGTATTGTGTAATTTCAAGTGTGAGGCTGTGAAGGAGATTCAGAGGCAGGAACCTGAGCACCCTGCCCTACTGGCCACTGTTCCCGTCAAAGAACATGAGGACCTGGTTTTTCCCTGTGTGACAGGGCTCTAGCTGGGACTGGTGGGCTGAGTACAGATATCTTTGTGGGTATCTGAGCTTGGAATGCATCTGAATCCAGGTGCAAAGAATATAGGCTATGGTAACAGTTGAAGGTTGAATCATCCCCTCAAAGGTATGGTATAGTCCTATGAATGTGACCTCATCTGGAATGGGTTCTTTACGTTGTAATCAAGATTAAGTTATATTGCATGAGGGTGAGCTCTCAATGCAATGACGGGTATTCTTATAAAAAGCCATGTGCTGACAAGGAGATACACAATAATGCCTTGTGACAATGGAGGTAGGGATTGGAGGGATGTGTCTAAAGCCAAGGCACACAAAACGTTGTTGGGAGCACCAGAAGCTAGCAAGGGCAAGGGAGGATTCTGCCATTCTTTGTTCCTTCTGTCTGAAGGAACAAAGCCCTGCCGACACTTTGATTTTGGACATCCAGCTTCTACACATATGAGACAGTAAAGGTATATTGGGTTCAGACCCAGTTTGTGACCCTTTCTTACACGGGAAACTACTATAGTAACGAAAAGGCTAAAAGAAGGTGTTTCTCTGCAACCCAAGCAAGAGAAGGACCTGGGAAAGAGTGTCTGTGAAGATGCTGACCCAGTCAAATCACGACTACGTAAGCATTGACACTTGAAGACCCAAAGATCCCTGTTCCATAGTTTTAGAAGGCTTATGTTTTTATCAGCATGATTAAGTGTTATAGTCTGATACTTCTGTGTGTATGATTTATATTTACACAATAAGGGGGACAGTGTTCTCTTCAGGATAGGCAATCACCTGATTAGTTCATAACTTGGAGAAAAATCAATCCAATCCAGAACTAAGTCTGTGGAGGGAACACCTGCCTCCTTCAATTTGGAGGACCTAGGCCTTGTGGACCTAGCACAGGAAAGGAGGTAAATAAGACTTGTTGAGAACCTATTTAGCACAGGAGAATTCCTCAGTATGCCTATTCAAGTATATAAGAAATGAAACTTGTGTTTCTAGACAGCACTTCATTTTCTATTCTAAACACATATTCTACCCGAGAGCAGAAATCCTAATGTGATCAATTCAGGGTTTTCTCCCTCCTCAGAATGCCTTTCAGTTCCCAAGATTGCCCTTTAGTTCTGTGGAGAAGTGCTGGACTAGAAGGACCATTGCATAGTTGCATGGCGGCAGGGCACTGGGGAGAGGGTCAGTGAGGCACATCTGGGTCTCACATGTCATCCTCAGCTGCAGCATCCATTGGAATTTTGCTCACGTAGCCCATGCAGAACTTGCTCTTGTTTCTTTGCCCAGCCCCACAGTCCTCCAGCTGCCCAACTTCAAAGTTTACCACCCTTAGCAACATGGATGTAGTAGTTTGTAACTGTGTCAGCCCAACTAAGCCAAAACTACATTTCCCAGAATTAAACATCTGCTACAATTTCAGGTTAGAGTTGGAGAAAAGATTGAATGCAAGATTTAGAAGTGAGAGCTTGCTCTGCTGAGGGTGTCCTATATGAGCTGAAGCACAGTGGCAAAGGTGCTGCAGATTCTAGCTTGTTCTTTTCTCCCTCACTTGTCCACCTGCAGGAGTCTCAGAAGGGTCCATTCAAGAATTATTTTTTTCTGATTCTTCAACTGCCCTCTGCAGAATTATTTCCCCAGTGTCTCCCACAATTATTTAAATTCTTCTTTGTAAAGTAAAACTTGAGACAAATTACATTTAGCAGGGTTTATTTGAGCAAAGAAATGATTCATGAACCAGGCAGCAGTCTAGACTGAAAATGGTTTAGAATGTTCCACCCCTCCACATGTGCAGGCTTATTTAGAAGCAGAGAGAAAGAAGTAATATACAAAAACAACCTGATTGGTTGCAGTGGGTGTTTGCTGGCCGCTTACAGCCTCTGATTGGCTACAGGTTCAGCTGCTATGATTGGTTGAAACTTGGCTACTAGGTGCAAAAGTATACTCCAGTATACTTTTTTGTTGTTTATACATCAAGTTAGGTTAAGGTTCACCAGTACAGAGAAAACTTTAAGCCAAAGTTAAACCATGTGTGAAGACATCTTTAAGCAAAACATAATTCAATTTAACATTTCAAAAATAAATCCCCTATTCCATAAAAGTCAATGGTTCTACCTCCTTGACTGAGCCCTAACTGATACAACAGGAAAATATTTGTCTTTTGATGTAGCCTCTCTGTAGCATGGTTACTAACTCTCCCCAATATCCATTGGATGCCAGTTTCTGTTTGCTATGGTCCCATATATTTTAGCTATTCTCATGGCCATGCAATTAGAGAGTACATTTCTTTCTTGCAGCTAGGGTTAACAACGTAACAATGTTCTGGCCAATAGACTGTGAGAAAAAGTTGTGTAGGAAACATCTGGACATGCCATGAAATGAAAGCAGCTGGCCTCCTTTTGCCTCTTTCCCTCAGGCTCACCAAAGTGCCAATGAGGTAGATGAGAGCTAACTGAAGCTGGGGCACCAAATCCACACCCTAAGGAATAGTGGAAAAACAAGAAGAAGAAGAACCAGGTCCTCAGATGCCTTATGGAACGGGGCTGCCCTTCCTCCTGGACCACCTACCAGTCTAAACTTTCATATGAGAGAAACAAACCTTTGATTTCATTGAACCCACTGTTATTTTGGACTCAGTTAAAAAAGCTAACCAAATATCCTGTTTTTTTGTTCTGTACTGCCATCTTTAATCCACTCATCCAATGGGGTAAGAACTCAAGCCAGATGTTGGGCAGGGGCCCTCAGGCCAGCTTCTTGGGAAGTCAGAGTCAATCCATCTGGGGATTCCTTTGCCCTCTGCCTCAGGCCTCCAAGGGGAACAGAGAGACTCTCATACCAGAGACTGGCTCCTCCCCAACTCTTCCATCTTTCTACCAGCCCAGAAAGGTTTGAGCTCTTCTCACACAAGAACAGGCATCATTCCGGGATCCTCAGCTGTTGACGGCAGAAACTTCATGGCCTGCGTTGGTGCAGGCTTTGTCTATGCAGACTGCTAGCTGCGAGGAGCTTTAAATACCAACTCAGAAATCCTGAAACTAACTTTTTAAACCCCTAACAACGTGACAGTGAGTCCAGAATATGTTTGCTGCTACCCGAAAGGAAGAGGAGACAGCAATTAATCCTTGAGAACATCATCTCCAACACCTGCAATGTGCAGAGAGAGTCTTGCCTAGCAGGGTTCATTTCCTCTGACCCAGCCTCGAGGACTAATTTCCTCAGTTGTGAAATGGGCATAACATGACCAAGACAAATTAAGTGACTTGCCCAAACTTACACAGGCAGGAAATGTCAGGATAGAATTTGATCTGAAATTCCTGCTTTCTCAGCTGGACCCCTTTGCACAGCAGGCTGCACCAGTGGCAGATGTGGGAGGAACACTGGGCAAAGGCTAGGTGACAAGGAGTAACATTGAAAGTCACACCAGGAAAAGTGGACTTTGATTTCTCTTTTGATTTTTATTGTAGTTTTATTTGTTTGGTGTCATACAATTGTGATGACTGCTATTCTTTCATTTTTTTTCCCTAAAAATGACCTTGATTAAATTCATGTTTAAAACAATTGTTTAATGTTTAACTTTTAGTGTATTAGGCAGAAATCTAACCGTTGAATAACACAAATGTCAAAAGCATGTTTCCTTTCAGAATAATGAACAATTAAAACAGAAGCATTGAGAGCTTTCTAAAAGACCCACTTTTAAAATATTCCTTGGATTTCTACACTAGTAATTGTCAAGTCACTTAAATTATTTTGATCATTGAACTGTACACACTGGAATCTTTTCCACTGATTAATAAATGAGCATTGAAAAAAAAAGAGTCTTGCCTTTGAAAACCTGTGATTTCTACAATTAGATAATGTTATGTAAATGTTTTGAATGTTTTTCTGTTAAACTTGAGCTCTATTTATCTTCTCCAATACCGCCGGAATGATTTATTTTTCTTCTGCAGATTTAAAGGCGAATGTAAGAGACAGTCCTGGAAGTAAAGCGCCTTAGTTTCCTGTTGCTGCTATAATCAATTATCACAAAGTTAGTGGCTTAAAACACATATTTATTCTTTTATATTCTGAAGGTCAGAACTCGAAACTCAGTTGCAGTGGGTGGGCTAATGTTGAACCATCAGCTGGGTCGACTCTTTTCAGAGGCTCTGAGGGGACAAGCCAATTCCTTGCTATTGTCAGCTTCTGGTGGCTGCGTGTATATCTTGGTCAGCAGCCCCTTTTTCCATCTGAAAAGCACACCATTTCCATCTCTGCTTCAGTCATCCTGTAACCTTCTTCTCCTTTGACTCTGATTCCTCCTGTGACTGACTCCTCCTCTTACAAGAAGCATGTGAATGCATCTGCCCGGCCCAAGCACCCAGCATGATCTCAGGCTCCTTAATCCCATCTGGCACGTCCCCCTTACCATATCAGGTAACATACTCACAGGCTCTGGAGAGTAGACATGATCGTCTTCGGGGGATCATGACTCAGGCTACCACAAGAAGGGTCTGGTCGGGAGGTTGTGGCTGGGGAATGGAAGGAGACAGGATGTGTGTGAGCTGCGGTGCTGCAGATGAGGGAAAGGCTGAGGTCAGGATCAGCTACGTGATTTTCAGGCCTCAGTGCAAAATGAAAATGCAGGGTTGCTTATTCAAAATTATTAAGAATTCCAGTGAGACAAAAGCAGAACATTAAACTAAGCTCTCCTGAGGTCAAGGTCAGGGGCAACCACACAGGTTGCTTCTCAAGGAAGCCAGCCTGGAGTTGGTTAGAACTCAAACTGAAGCAGTTGCAAACTCTCCAACTTTGCACAAAGTCATAAACTTCTTCTCAGTCTATTCTCTGATCTGTAGAATAAAAAACAATTCCTGTACTATAGATGTGTTTGTTTTCTTGGAAAACAAATACCGCTGTTACGAATGACTAAAATTTATTCTCTCACTGTTCCAGAGCCAAAAGTTTGAAATCAAGGTGCTGGTACAGTTGGTTCCTTTCAGAGGCTGTGATGTAAATCCACCCCAAGCCTCTCCCAGCTTTTGGTGACCACTAGCAAGCTGTGGCCTTCCTGATCTGTAGATTCAGCCTTCCAATCTCTATTTCTGTCTTCCCATTGTCTTCTTCTATGTCAAAAGTCCCTCTCCTCTACCTTGAGAGAACACTAGCAGATGGATAAAGGATAGTTAATGGGCACAGGGGTGCAACTTCATGGGAAGAATAAATTCTGACACCCTATAGCACAGTAGGACAACTAAAGATAGCCGTAATTGACTATTTCAAAGTAACTGGTAGAGAGGATGTCCCAACACAATGAAATGATGTACATCTGAGGTGATAGATATGCTAATTGCTCTGATCTAATCACTACGCATTACATACACATGTTGAAATGTCACCCTATTCCTCATAAATATGTACAATTACTAATCATCCATTTAAAATATATGCTTATATATACATACTTTTTCTTTTAAAGAAAACCAGTAGAGGTGAGTTCGTCCATTTGTGTCTCAATCAGCAATCATTCCTTGCATTGTACATCTGCTGGTGCCAAGCACTAGTGATGTCATATTTTAGAAAGATTTCTCTTTCTTGAGGATGATCTTTTTTGAAATTTTGTTTGCTTTTATCATGGAATTAATTTGAGGTTAGGAAATAGCAGAGACAGAGAGTGGAGATACAGAGAAGGTTTTACAGTTTGAAGCCAGACCAACTGGTATAACCCCAGCTCACTGGCTGCAGGCCTTATCATGCCATGTCTGCTCTCTGAGCTTCGGTTTCCTCATCTGTAAAATAGCAACCATACCTCCCCTCCCATCCCTGCAAGAGACAAGCAACATGGGATAATACATGCAAAGCACTTGATACAGGATCTGGAACAGGGAAGGTTTATGATAAATACTCCCTTTTTCTTTCAGATGAGTGTTTTAGAACGAGAGCTCCAAAGTCCTTGCACTCTGCAATATAACATGACACTCGTATTTCCTAAGTTGACATTCACCAGAGGATAACTGGCTGTTTTATTTTTTTTCCCTTAGTTCAAGCAAGATATTTTCCTGGCTATGTGGTAGCTGGAAAGAAAAGCAAGAAATATAGAATACAGTGAACTTGGGAAGTCTTTCCTGTAAAAACCCAGCAGATTTATCACAGATGTCTGGCCCACTTGTGGCCTTCTCCTGAATTCTATTAAGAATAATAACAAACAATCAGGAAACTGAACCCCAAAGCCCAGAAAACGGTGTTCTGGGTCTTTGGCAAAGTGGGGTCATGTACACACACAAGAGACCCAAAGCCCTCCCGGCGCTCCTTGGTTGCTGGGACAAGGAAGTCAGCAATTACTGAGCACCCCTGCATGCAGCCCTTTCACAGGCATAAGCTCTTGGATCCTTGCAAAGAGCCCTGGGTCCCGGTGGCCCCCATTTTACAACTAAGAAAACCTGGAGCTCAGAGAGGGTATGTAGTCTATGCTCAGATTCTGGAGCAGGGAGACACATCAGAATCACTCAGGGAACTTCTTTAGAAGACAGAGGTTCATTAAAAAAAAGTTATGGAAATGCTTTTATATTGATTGTATTCATTATATACATATTAGAACTGATCAAATTGCATACTCTAAATGTGTACATTTTATTGTACTTCAATTTTACCTCAATAAAGCTATGGGGAGAAATAAAGAACACAGAGGTTCAAACTGGACATGTCAAGGGTGGGGCTCTGGGTGAAATTTTTATTTATTTATTTATTTATTTATTTGAGCAGCAATAGAGGCAATTCCACTGTCTATGTTCTGCTGGCTGAGAAGTACAGTCCCACAGGCTCCAGCTCTGCTCTTCTCTGATGAGGCAGCACAGGGTAAGTTACCTGATCCCCTGAGCCTCAGTTTCTCCTCTGTCAAATGGGAATAATAAAACCCAAACCCGTAAATTGGTTTTAGCCATGATTAAATATAATGCTGAATGTAAGGCACTTATGTAAGTGTCTACCAATAATTGTAGCCCAAAGTTCACATGACTTTGAGCAATTTACTGAATCCGACACTTTCTGTCCTCTTCTTCAAATGAGGAAAACTTTAGGAAACATTTTGTTCCCCTTAACTTTGAATGGGCCCCTATTAATGTTCCTCCTCCAATGACGAGGGATCTTACTGGCTGCTTAAGAGACAATTTTACTCTGGGCAAACAGAGTAAGTTGAGCAAGAAAAAAATGACTATTCCAGACCAAGATGTTTTTATTCTGTCTTGTGAAGAGTCTGCTGCCAGCTGTGTCTGCAGCCGACGCTTGCTGACAGATCTGCAATGACTCCCAACACGCTCTTCCCATAATGCTCTTTTCATACTGCCTGGAGTTGCCAAACAGCCCATGCGCAGCAGGGAGAGCGTGACCGAACACCCAGAGCGAGCTCCATTGCGTGGCTTTGCTCCTCTCATTTGCAGTGTTAAGTGAATAAAAGGTGGTACCCGGTCATTTGTTCATCCCTTCATTATTTATTGAGCACCTACTATTTGCTTGCACTGAAGACTCTGAAACTAGACATAAACTGGCCCTGATGCTCCATCAGAGGAGGGGAGACCAGTCATGAAATGAGAACAGAGTGGGTAAGGGAAGAATGGACGCCTGCAGGTATACTCAGGGGACATGAAAGCCCAGGCCAGGTCTGTTTTACTTGCTGATTCTTTCATCATAAGCACCTGTTGTGTACCAGGCTCTGAACTCAACACTGGGTTATTTGGGTCATCATCAGATCTGAGGGGTCTGAGCTGCTTCCAGCTCAGGTCACTGGTCTCTCATCCCCCCACATCCGGGACACACGGTTCACCCAGGGTACAACTCTCTGATTCTGTAGCCCTACGCCTCTAAACCCCTGGGCCTCTGCGGCTCTGGGCTCGCTAGGTCTAGGCCTGCATGTATATCCAAGAATAAGAGCTCACGGAGGAGGGAGCGATGCTGCACAGACATTCCTGGGCCTGAGCCAGGCATGGAGCAAATGGGGAGTCCTTGGCAGAATGGGGGCCACGTCAATGGACTTGAAAAGTCATGGATGGAGATAGGAGACTCCGAGCATCTGGCAGAAAGAAAGGAAGGTGAAGCTCTTTCAGACAGATTCTGGAGCTCGGCTGTGTCAGGCACTCCGGGGCCAGGAGATGCAGCTCTGCCCAAGGAGTTCAGAGGACACACAGCCAAGGGTGGTGACAGAGTTGGAACCCATGACCACCACTCCAGCCCATACCCCCAGAGTGGGCCATGTTAGAAGTTCCGTGCAGGCTCCAAATGGGTGAGGATGTGTAGCCCCAGACATGCACCATGAGGACTGAAAGAAGGTGAAGCTCATTCAACTTAAGTGTTTCCTACTTTATAATACTGCTTGGATCTTTTCCCCATGTCCTATTGTAGCGCCATCCCCAAGAATGGCAACGCAACGACAAAGCCTCCAGTCTCCACAGAACTCCATCTACCAGCAGCAGTCCACGTTGCCGAAGTCCCCCTCAGGATCTGCCCGCTCGGCCAAAACACGGAGAAGACAGACGAGGAGGAGGGAAAGAGGCTCACTGAGGTGGTGTGGCCCACCTTTGCCTGTACAGCTGCCAAGAAGGAGACAGGAAGTAAACCACAAGCTCTGACCCAGGGAGTCATGTGCACGTGGCCATTCCACACAGCAATGGACTTAGAAGATGACTTTGGGCTCTGTCTGGACACCCAGAAAATAATCTCATTAATCTCTCCACCCTGTCAACCAATGGGGACGAGGGGAAAACATTTCAAGGAAGAGAGTGAGGTCAGATGGGACTGAAGGAATTTGGAGCCAGCCTAATGCAGACGAAAGTACAGGCTTTGGGGCTCAAGCAGCTACAAGTCACACACTCACTCACTCGGCCTGTAGAGAAGTCATTGTGAGGATTCAATAGATGGAGGCCTGTAAAGCATCTGACCCATAGTAGGTATCAAGCAATGGGCAAAATATAGCACCATTTGCATAGGTCTGACACCAGACACTATTCTGAATACTTTATGTATATTAACTCTGAATTTCCACACCAACTCTATGAGGCAAGTGAAAGCAACACTCTCCCCTCTCCCCTGCGCAGATGTGGAAGCTAATGGTCACACAGTGGGAGAGGTGGGGGATGGATTTGGACCCAGGCTCCAGGGTCCTTAACCAGGACACTATTTATATGCCCTTTTGTGAGCTGCCAGTTCCTGATCAAATAAAACTAACTGCAGCACCTTTTACTTCCCCTAGGACTGACGAATCTCAGAAAAGCTTGGGCTTAGCATCACAGACCCTGGTGGCTGCTTCCTGAGCGACTGTGTTCTTGACCTTCCCCTGGTGGAAGGTGTCTGGGTGGCCCTTGTCCGTGACTCACCTTTCCCAGACCGGAACAGAAGCCCTCCACCTGCCTCGATTCTATTTAGACATTCTTTTCCCAAACAGATAGTGCAGGCGCTTCAGAAAACCGGGGACCAGGCACAAGTTTATCCCAACTGTCCAAGGACAAGACAAACGGGTGACCCCCAAGGCACTCTTGTGCCACCTCACAGCTGGCTGCCCTCTGGTCCTAATCCCTTTAAGGCCTCACCCAGCTGGCGTTTCTCTCACCCTCCTGGCCGTCACTCATTGCTCACTCTGAGGTGAGACAAAGGCCACGTGGAGAGAGAGATCAATTCCAGTGTGAGCGCCCCGTGAATCAGACCCACGTGCCCACCCAGAGGGCCCCAGGAATTTAAGTTTATTGAGCATCCTCTAAAACCAGGTCTGCAGGCGTAATATGTACACACTCATTTTCTCCTCTAGAAAATGGAGGTGCCTGTGCTATGGCGTTGTTTGGGGATGAGAGCAAACAAACACCACTTTTTATGAGAAAGAACAGCTTTGGTCACTTGTCTCCTCAGATGGAAAGATTCTTGTTGTCGTTTTCCTTAGAATTGACCCTAGATCCAGGCTCACGTCAGTTGTGGGAGTGAAGCAAGCCCAGAGAGCTCTCCCCAGGGCAGCAGGATGTCTTGGAAGGAGTCCTGGGCTGGACCCCTCCCAGGCCAGCCTGTCACTAGCTGTATAACTGGGTTAGTGCCCCGTCCTCGCTGGGCCTCCACCTCTCCTCCTATAAACGTGACAGCGTTGATAAGGATGGTAGCCAGCACGTGCACCACCCTTGCTCTGGGTCAGGCACAGTTCCAAAGACTGTCATGAATTAGTGCATTTGAAGAAAATAAGCAAAGCAGGAGAAGGCCGGGGTCTCCGCATCTCTCCTGGCTCTGCAGGTCTGTAACCAGCAGTCCGCTTTGGGGTTCTGTAATTAAGAAAGGCGTCAATGGCCCTTATCTGTCCCACATCATCAGTTCGGATGGGGGTCCAGCTCTCTGATGTTAGCACCAGGCTCAGGAACGCCATGAAAGTGCAGTTGGCCTTTCTCCGAGAACCCTGGCTGATTGATGAGGTGTGGGGACAGCAACTGGACACAAAGCAAATGATAAAGCTAGCGGGGCGGGTTACCAGGCAGAGGTGAGGAGCAGCGCGGGTCATGCCTTGCAGCCTCCTGGGAAGACCCCTCCTTGGACGCCTTCCAGACCTGACACAGGATCCTCCCCGAGCCACTAGCCATCTGGAGCCTTTCACTGCAAACCTGGTTAAAACAGGAAAGCACTTCTCAGTGGCTTCTCTCTCCCTGTGGTTAGATTAGAGGAAGACAAAGGACTCACTACAGGGAAAGATAACATTTTTGCAAGTTTTAAGTCAGGTCCAATTGCTAACTGCCTCCTCCCCCTACTCTCTCCTGTCTGTGCAGATCTTTTACTTTTTATTTTTTAATTTTGTATTTGTTCTTTTTAGTTATACATGACAGCAGAATGTATTTTGACATATCATACATCCATGGAATATAACTTCCCATTCTTGTGGTTGTACGTGATGTGAAGTTACGTACGCTGGTCGTGTATTCATGTAAGAACACAGGACAGTTGTGTCCAATCAATTTACTGTCTTTCCTATGCCCATCCACTCTCCCTTCCCTTCATTCTCCTTTGTCTAATCCAATGAACTTCTATTCTTCCCCTCCTCAACCCTTCCTGCCATTACTGTGAGTCATCATCCGCATATCAGAGAGAACATTTGGGCCTTTGGTTTTGGTTATTTCACTTAGCATGATAGTCTCCAGTTCCATCCATTTAGCAGCAAATGCCTTAATTTCATTCTTCTTTATGACTGAGTAATATTCCTTTGTGTATATGTACCACATTTTCTTTGTCCATCCATCTGAAGGGCACCAATTTGGTTCCATAGCTTAGCTATTGTGAATTGAGCTGCTATAAACATTGGTGTGGCTGCAGCATTATACTAAGCTGATTTTAAGTCCTTTGGGTATATTCCAAGGAGTGGGACAACTGGGTCAAATGGTTATCCCATTTACTTTCTAAGTGTACCCCAGACCCTGTTCTCTCCAAAGTTTGCCAATGCTGGCCCTTCTTCCCAGGGCACCCTTCTACCTCTTTCTACCTGGCCAACAGCCACATGGTTTTTAGGACTCCAATCAAGGGTTACCTTGTTGTCCTTCCAGAACATTATGAGCCCCACCTCTGTGTGCTCACCAAACAGGAATTGAGGCTCAATCACTCTCTTCATACTGTCGCCTAATCAGCTGGGTCTACATTAACATGCAAAACCTCTGTTATCCCTCAGAAACCAGGCTTCAAGTCCTGGCTCAGAGTTTACTACCTCTATGACCTTCACAAAACAATTCACCTCCTTTAGCCTCAGCTTTCTTGTCTGTAAAATGGGGATATAGACCATGAATACCTCTGTCAGTTGAGGTGATAAGTAGCCACGACCACAAAGGAGACAACGACCTGCAGGAGGGTAAGCAGGGAGCTGGCACCAACTGCAAACTGCTCAGCTTCACTTCACTAAATGGACTTCCCCAAGCCTCAGAAGGACAGGGGTTTGGGAATCTTATATTTAGAAGATTTGAGTTTAATGAGATCCCCCACCTTTCTTCAGAATAACTGTGATTCCTTTTTAAAACATTTTTTGAGCTATAGATGGACACAATCGCTTTATTTTATTCATTTATTTATATGTGGTGCTGAGGATCAAACGCAGTGCCTCACACTTGCTAGGCAAGTGCTCTTCCACTGAGCCCCAGCCCCAGGCCCTGTTTGTGATTCTTAATGAGGAAGGTCGGGTTCTGTGTTCTGAGCACTAACCCTTACCAGCAGGCTGCAGAATGGTTGGAGGGATCTTCCTGGATAGGAAGCCTTCAGTTGGCAGTCCACAGATCAGCCATGGGCTCTGTAATGTCCAGGGACAGAATAGGTGCTTTCAGTACCCACTGCCTGTTAGAGAAGACCTCCTGTTAGAGATGACCAGACAGGGGAGCATGCAGCCTGGATAGCCACCTGCCATTCAATGGCTGCTTGACCAGGAAAGTTACTTTAACCATCAAAGTTTCTGTTTCTGTCCAGAAAGTGGGTGTGATCAGTGCTTGGCTCAGGTGAGGATGGAGAAGATGGCATCTGGCAGGGTTAGTGAGGTGCCCAGTGCAAGGGAAACCAAGGGTGCCTGCAAAGTCAGTCCTCCACAGTAGTCAGTTCCTTCTCTCCTACCTGAACCCCAGACCTTAAAGTCTCCACCCAGAGAGCTTCTTCGGGGTCCTTAAACCTCCCCGCTAAGGTTTTCATCAACCTTCAGGGCTGCTCAGTCTGCCAGCTCCACGCTGCTGTCCCTTCATCTCCTCTCGGGCCTCAGGTTAAATGGCACCTCCTCAAGAGCCTCCCCTGTTATCTTCAGATGGGTTCTGTGTTCTCCTACGGGTATCCTATTTCTCTATCACATCACTTCAAAGGTAATCAAATAATCTTTCTACATGTTGCAAAAGTTGAATCAACGTAAAATGGTAAGCTGTGGAAATCCAATTTCTAATCCCGCACCATCTAATCCACTCCACACATCTGGCCGGTAACTGCTTTTATTAGTTCTGTGGGGATCCTTCTGGAGTCCCTCGAGCACATGAAAGTATGAGTTCTTTTCTTTTCCTGTATGAAAAACCACACCACACTACCTGGCTCTGATCATTCCATACCCTACACTGGAGGCCACTTCCTCCCCGGATCCAGAGAGCTTCCTCCCTCTCTCTAATGATGCCTTGCATTTTCCAGTCTCCACTGATAAAAATGGAGATTGTATGGCTCTTCAGTTATAGGTGTGCAGGCGTACTTATGGGTTAAAGTGATAAATTCCTAGAAGTGATTTTTAAGAAGCAAGTATACTATCTTCCTTATTCGAATGGAAGCCCCATGAAGGCTAGGACATGTCTTGCCCTCTGTGGCCCCAGCCAGGCTCAGCACACACAGGGGCTCTACTCCTTCAACCGTGCTGCCCCTTGGTAAGGGACAGCAACCCTGTTCCCATAAGCTGTACTCAGTCACCAAGACCCAGGGGCACCTTGCATCTCCAGGAAATGATTTATTAGAATGCTCAGGTCAGGCTGCCAAGTACTAACTTATCAAGATGCAAAAGATGGAATTTCTGACAAGCCAGTGCCCAGGGGTGGGTTGGCAGAGAAGAGGGAAAGGAAAGGGGAGATGATCCAGAGACAGGGGTGGCGCTCACAGCTTCACTGTGGAGCCCAGACCAGCACCATCAGTATTTTCAGAGTCAATTCAAGGAACACATGATGAGCACCCACTCTCTGCCAGGCCCCAGGGCTCTGGGAAAACTGGGTTGTGCTAAACCAGTCCCTGCCCTTGAGGAGTCACAGCACAGCTGTCATGATGCAGCCTGGCCAGGGGAGTCAGAAGAAGATACTCGCAGGGTTTAGAAGCAGCACAGGGAGGGAGTCAATAATCCTGCCTCAGGTCAGAGGTAGGAAGTGACACGAAGCCTATAACCACTCATTCATGTATTTATCCATTCAACAGGTAGTTACTGAGAGCCAGCTGTGGGCCAGGCCAGTGCTAGGAGGTTCAGACATAGCCTGTCCTCATTGGGTTAAGTCAAAAAACAGTAAAACACATTCTGGGACCCCTAACCCCAAACTGGTTCTGAAGGTCAGCAGTTACCCTTTGACCTTCCAGCATCCTAGGCAGAGATGTTACCTGTCTTACAGTTGTCCTTATTCATAGGTGTTTTGACTGAGAAGACCTCTAGCTTCGCCTACTCTGACTTGCCTCATTTTGTAGTGCATGCAAATGAGGTCTTGAGAAAGGGAAGGATGTTCTTTTCTTCCTTTCTTTCTCCTTCTTCTTCTCCTTCTTCTTCTTCTTCTTCTTCTTCTTCTTCTTCTTCTTCTTCTTCTTCTTCTTCTTCTAATGGTACCAGGGATTGAACTCAGAGGCATTCAACCACTGAGTCACATCCAGTCCTATCTTGTATCTTATTTAGAGACAGAGTCTCACTGAGTTGCTGAGCGCCTTGCTATTGCTGAGACTGGCTTTGAACTCGTGATCCTCCTGCCTCCAGCCTCCCAAGCTGCGAGGATTACAGGCATGTGCCACTGTGCCTGGAGGGAAAGATTTTCTTAAGACACTAGTTGCAGACCTGGATCCCCTAACTTTTTGAAATCATGTTTCCTCATAACTGAGTTCGTTCATTTCTTTATTTAACAAATATTCGGTGAGCATCTACCAAATGCCAGAGGTGTAGTGGTGATGGAAATCAGGTCTGATCTCCCACCTCCAGTGTCGGGGTTTCTAGAGCCCCTGGCCTTAGACATGGTCAAGATGGCGCCTGACGCTGAGCCAAAAGCGGCCAGCTATACAGTAAACAACCAGCGAATTCCAATAATTGGCTAGTTAACGATGTGGCTAGAGCATGCCCCCTCGTGTACCCATCCCGCGCCTGCAGCTGTCCGCGTTTATCTTGTGTACTCTCCCCTGATTGACTGAAGTGTATATAAGCCTGGTGGGTGGGAGAGTAGGGGGGAGAAGCTGAGGAAGGGACGGAAGAAGCGGAAGAACCGGCGGCGACGACGGCGGCCGCGGCAGCAGCGGGAGCGGAGCTGGAAGGAGGAAGTACGCGGGAGTGGAAGGAGCTGGGAAAAGGAAAGCTGAAAGTGCGAAGAAGCTAGGGGTAAGAGAAGCGTAGGAAAGAACCTGTGCACAATAAACTTCCAAAGCTTCAGACGTTTGCCGTGTCTCTCTCTGCGGGCAGAGGGGACGCGACAGCTGGTGCCGAAACCCGGGACTATAAAAGGGACAAGGTAAGATATCTAAAAAATTTTTTTTAACAAGCTAAACCGGTTATAAAGAAGTCAAAAAAGGTAAATAGGTAAAGAAGTCAAAAAAGGTAAACAGGTAAAGGAGAGGCGCCTCGACGTTCGCGGTAAAGCGACTATCCGGATACGCGGAATGCGGTCCAGTTAAAGGGTATCAGGACACGCTATCAGCAGTCCTGGGGGCACGCGGAATGCGGTCCAATTAAAATAAAAATAAGGACACACGGAAGGTGGTCCGGTATCGGGACACGCCATCAGCGGTCCTGGCGCGTGGAACGCGGTCTAATTAAAGTGAAAGTAGAAACACGTTTGAAGCGGTCCTACGTGAAAAGCCGCTATAAAAATTTTAATGCGCACTTGATAGTTTTCCTTTCAGCAATCTCCTTGCTCCTGGCAGCTAGGCCACTGTTATTGTAATTGCCATAACTAAAGCTATTCAGATTAGTAGCAATGGGGTCTGGGTGCGGCAACCCCTCAGGGAACCATTGAAAAACAATGGGACGCCATTGAGGAAAAAAAAAAAAAAAAAAAAACAGCTAAAGTAAAGAAAAGCCGCTTAGTGTGCCAC
This sequence comes from Sciurus carolinensis, assembly GCF_902686445.1. Lineage (NCBI taxonomy): Eukaryota > Metazoa > Chordata > Mammalia > Rodentia > Sciuridae > Sciurus > Sciurus carolinensis. The sequence continues at coordinate 165,039,099 of NC_062213.1, forward strand.
AAGGGGGATCTTCATGAACAGGGTCTAATAGTAACAGAAAAAAACGCTTAAAGAGAATAAAGTGAGGAAAAATTGAGTGGTGGTGACCTAGAAAATAATTGCTCAAAAAATTTAAGAACAAGGGAAAAAAGGGAACTGGGTCTGGCGCAGAGAGCCCCCAGGGGGAATGGCCAAGTGGTAGTGAAAACTTAAGAACAAGGGAAAAAGGTAGGAGAAACCTAAGCCTAATAAAAAGAGCTTCAAAATTTGTAGAACCTGCCCGTATTTGAGGAGCAAATGGAGATACCATCAACCATTAGAAAAACTTTAAAGAGGCAGTTAAGACTATGCAGAGCAGTGTTATTTGGAGAACAATGGCTAATTGGAGAGCTCAGCTGTTGAAACTGCTTGCAGAAACATAGTGGCAAGGTTTCCCGATAGAAATGTTAATAGGAGAAGACCAATACGTTTCAATAGATGCACAAAATCAGCAGCAAGGAGATAATGCCCTAACAAAAGATAAGAGATAACTATAGTAAAATCTGTTACACCTTATGCCCCAGGGCTGTGTCCAGGATGCAGAGGGGGGGGTCATCGGAATAGTGCCTGTCAGCCTATTAGAGATAGGGAGGATAATTTCCTAGGGTTGAATCCTAGACTTCAAAGAAAAACGGGAGACAGGGCCCTCCCCGGGGCCCGCAACAAATATACGGGGTAATTCAACAAGTTCCCCGACGGTGGTATCCTCCCACAGAGAAGGGGAGCGCAGGGCCACCTCAGGGAGTGCAGGATTGGACATCTGTGCCACCTCCAGACTCATATTAACCCCAGATATGGGGGTGCAGATGGTTGATACCGACTGGCATGAAAAAATCCCACAGAACAGTGTAGGGCTATTACTAGGTAGAGGTTCCTCAACACTAAAAGGACTTATAGTACACCCAGGGGTTATTGATCCTGACTTCACTGGACAAATAAAAGCCTTAGTCTCTTCACCAAAAGGAATTACGGTCATCTCTCCAGGGGATCGCATTGCACAAATGCTTATATTGCCCAGTCGACATTCTTTGTGGCCCAGTGAAAATACAAATAAAAGACAAGGAGGTTTTGGATCAACAGGAACCACTTTAGTAAACCTTACTATGGATATGGAACAGAGGCCCCTCCTAAAATTAAAAGTGGGAAATATGGAATTTACAGGTTTATTAGATACAGGAGCAGACAAAAGTATTATCAGTGCAATGGTCTGGCCAAAGCACTGGCCATTGATCACAGCAGCTCAGAGCTTGAGAGGCTTAGGAGTAGCAGAGAGCCCCAATCAAAGTGCTTCCTCATTATCATGGAAAGATACAGAGGGACACACAGGAATATTTCAACCATATGTCTGTAATGTTCCTATTAGCCTATGGGGACGAGATGTCCTGCAGCAAATGGATATGAAACTCACCACTGACCAGATTTACCAAGGGACTCCTGTAAGAAATATGTTACAAAATATGAATTATGATGATAAAAAAGGATTAGGAAGACATAGCCAAAGATCTACCCAACCACTGCCTTTACCCCCACCAAAAAATGATTCTCATGGATTGGGTTTTTCCTAGGGGCCACTGATAAACCATCAATCCCTATAATATGGAAAGATGATAAGCCTCGCTGGATTCCACAGTGGCCCCTAACAAAAGAAAAGCTAGAGGCAGCTCATAAGTTAGTACAAGAGCGGGTACAAGCAGGTCATTTACAACATTCTACCTCTCCTTGGAATACTCCAATATTCTTAACAAAGAAAAAATCAGGAAAATGGAGGTTATTACATGATTTAAGAGCCATAAACGAACAAATGTACCCTATGGGACCCGTCCAATGTGGACTCCCTCTTGTTACTGCACTACCAAAAAATTGGCCTACTATTATTCTGGATTTAAAAGATTGCTTTTTCTCTATACCCTTACACAAAAATGATTGTTGGAGATTTGCCTTTACTTTGCCCTCTCTTAATCACACTCAGCCTGACCAGAGATTCGAATGGACTGTGTTGCCTCAAGGTATGGCTAACAGTCCTACTATATGTCAAATATACGTAGATAAAGCGTTAGCAACTACTAGACAAAAGTTTAAGAGATTGTTGATTTATCACTATATGGACGACATACTTATTTGCCATCCAGAAAAAGAAGTTTTGTTAGAAGCATTACAATTTATGACTCAAGCATTAGAAAAGAGAGGACTAACGATAGCCCCTGAAAAATTACAATTAGAGGAGATCCAAGAATATCTGGGTACAAGGCTCACTGCTACTACAGTTAGACCAATAAGGTTGACCATCAGAACAGATCAATTGAATACCTTGAACGATTTTCAGAAACTCTTAGGTGACATTAACTGGATCAGATCTTATTTAAAATTATCCACAGGGGAATTAAAACCTTTATTCGATATATTAAAAGGTAATTCTGACTTGAATTCCCCTAGGAAACTTACTCCTGAAGCACGGATATCCTTACAGCTAGTAGAGAATAGACTTCAGCAGTGTTACGTTGATCGTTGTGATCCTACTCAACCGTTAAGTTTAATCATAATCTCAGAGAAGCATACCCCCTTTGGCATAGTTTGGCAAGGAGGACCTCTGCAAAGTATAAATCTCCCTAGCTCTCCAGCTAAAACATTGCAATCATATCCCCAAGCTATTGCCCAGGTAATATTCAAGGGAATAGAATCTTGCATTACTGGTTTTGGAATCCATCCATCTATTATTATAACTCCTTATTCCACTCAGCAAATTAAATGGTTAATTAATAATGATGATGATTGGTCAGTATTATATTGTACCACTTCAGCTCAGTTCGATAACCATTACCCCCAACATCCCTGGATTCAATTCTGTAAAAATACTCCCATAGTTTTTCCAAAAGTGACTAGTGTCCAGCCTCTTAAAGACTGTGTAACCATTTTTACTGATGGCTCCAAAAATGGAGTAGGTGCAGTACTTATCGGTAAACAACTTCACACCATAATAGTTCCGCCCAACTCCGCACAGGTTACTGAACTTGCAGCTGTAATATTAGCCTTTAAATTAGCAGATAATCAGCCATTCAATCTTCTATCTGATAGCTTATATATCGTTAACGCTTTACAGGTTCTTGAGACGGTACCCCATATTTCTTCCATGTCCACGGTAGCTTCTTACTTTACTACGCTACAAAACCTTATCCTACAGCGTAAACATCTATTCTATGTAGGACATATTAGAGCTCATTCTAATTTACCAGGACCTTTGGCCAATGCTAATGACTTGGTAGATATGGCCACCAAATCAATTTTTGTCTTTTCCATAGAGGAACAAGCAAAACTCTTTCATGAAAAATTTCACGTAAATTCCACTACTTTGAGCAGAAAATTTCCTATATCTAAATGTATGGCTCGACAAATAGTAAAAAATTGTCAACATTGTGCTCCTTTAATCCCAGTGCAATCCTTTGGAGTTAACCCTAGGGGACTGCTGCCTGGCCATATTTGGCAGATGGATATAACCCATATTTCTGAATTTGGTACTGTTAAGTATGTACATGTGTCAGTAGACACTGCTTCAGGGGTCATTATGGCTTCTGCTCATTCTGGAGAAAAGGTAAAAGATGTCATTCAACATTGCCTACAAGCGTTTGCTGGCTGGGGCATACCTAAAGTTATTAAAACAGATAATGGTCCTGCTTATACTTCCAAAAGCTTCCAGTTGTTTTTACAAACATTTAACATCCAATTAGTCACTGGCATCCCCTATAATCCTCAGGGACAGGGCATTGTGGAAAGAGCACATCTTACTTTAAAAAATTGTCTAAATAAACAAAAAGGGGGAATAGGAGCCTCCTACAAGTCTCCTAAAGATAAACTTAATTTAGTTCTTTTCATTCTAAATTTCTTAACTTTGGATAGGGACGGCCATTCTGCAGCTGATCGACATTATAATCCCCATAATACTTCTCAAGTATGGGCAAAATGGAAAGATATCCTGACAGGTTGTTGGAAAGGACCGGATCCAGTCCTTCGTTGGGTCCGAGGGTCTGTTTGTATTTTCCCACAGGATCAACAGACTCCAGTCTGGATTCCAGAAAGGCTGGTCAGAGTTTTACAGCATGCAAGTGATTCTGCCCCTCCTCACAATGGCGAGTCTGAGCCTTCCTCCAATAATGAAAACTCAGACGGAAAGGCAAACCTGGAACCTATGGGCCATTGTTAGCCTGGCCATATTTTTCATTTCTGACTAACATATTTTTTATCCCTCCTTTTCTTGCTTTTCACCAATTTCTCTACAAGTCTGTCAATTCTACTGATGATTTTTCAGGTCGTGCTATTTTTGGTGACAAGGATATTTCTAGCCTTTCTTTGCTTTAACAGGAGAAATCTCTGCACTTTGCCGTTGGAGTCATGCTACAGATCAGACCCAGAGTAGAGCAACTCGTTCTGCTGACCCTAGCTGTGATATTGCTTTTCCTCCCACGTCAGCTTGTGTATTCTCTTTTTTATGTTTCTACCAACTAACATTTCTAATAACACCTCTTAACTGTTCACTAACTGTGTCCTATCTCTCACAATACTGGAATGGTTCTTTTGCTACCTGTGCAATTTGCACATTTCTATCTTCCTACCAGTCCTAGTTTCTGTTGCAGATATAGAATTGCCAGTGCTATTATCAAGAAGCAGGGGAGGCTTTGACATTGCAACAGCCGTGATCACTGCCACCACAGTCCTTGCAGTAGCAGCATTGACACAACCACAACAATGATTATTCGGCCAAGAATGCAGTTGCAGCCTTTCAGACCATAGAGACTCTATCAGAGAGTGGACTCATTATAAGAACAAGTGGATGCTTTGCAAGAACTTTTGGGACTGGGATGCGTTTATTCCCTGAGCTGCTTTGTGTTACCCATATTGTAACTCTATTGGGATGTATATTGTTTCTGTATTTGATATGGCTATAAGGTTCCTCTTCTGTTTATAGATTTGTCAAACAGTGGGCAAGCTTAGGAGCTATGGTGGTACCCCTCTGCCTTGGCCTTCTTCTCTTCATTCGTTTTGGCATGCATCTGCAAACTAGCCAATAGAGAGATCAAATTATTTTTCATCAGGCCATGACCGCCCTAAAGGCCGACAGCCCCCCATTAGTATGGCTCTTGATGCTGGATCGGTAGTCAAGGACGGGTAATGAAGTAGGTGGCTGTGTACCGACCTAAGACAGGAGCTGCAGCATGCTCTGCAGGCTCTGATGACGGGTAAGGACATATGCTGACCACTCAGCCTAAGACAGACACGGTCCCGAGCCTTAGTTTAATATTAAAGAAGGGGGATCTGTCGGGGTTTCTAGAGCCCCTGGCCTTAGACATGGTCAAGATGGCGCCTGACGCTGAGCCAAAAGCGGCCAGCTATACAGTAAACAACCAGCGAATTCCAATAATTGGCTAGTTAACGATGTGGCTAGAGCATGCCCCCTCGTGTACCCATCCCGCGCCTGCAGCTGTCCGCGTTTATCTTGTGTACTCTCCCCTGATTGACTGAAGTGTATATAAGCCTGGTGGGTGGGAGAGTAGGGGGGAGAAGCTGAGGAAGGGACGGAAGAAGCGGAAGAACCGGCGGCGACGACGGCGGCCGCGGCAGCAGCGGGAGCGGAGCTGGAAGGAGGAAGTACGCGGGAGTGGAAGGAGCTGGGAAAAGGAAAGCTGAAAGTGCGAAGAAGCTAGGGGTAAGAGAAGCGTAGGAAAGAACCTGTGCACAATAAACTTCCAAAGCTTCAGACGTTTGCCGTGTCTCTCTCTGCGGGCAGAGGGGACGCGACACTCCAGGAGTTCATAGTCTACTAAGTGGGCACTAAAGTTATTTACAGATTTTCATCAAAATATCACTAGACCAGGACTCAGGAGGTCCAGGTTCTAGGATCTGTCCTTCTATATTATGTAATCTTAGCTCAGTCATCAAACCTCCTAATCAAAACAGAGTTGATAAAGAAACTCAGATAACATCCCCAGAGGAAGTGATGATAAACCAAGAAAAAGCATGAGCTTATTTTTTGGCACTGTTAAATACGGTGTAAAACAGCGCTATGTCAGTGCGGTTAGATAAAGAGACTTCTGGACTCTGAGAAGTTTCAGCCCTGGGAGAAGCTTAGTTGAATCATGGATTACTGAAGGTGCCGTGAAATGTAGAGAATACTCTGCAACTGTATCGATGGCTCTGTGACAGCAATGTCATTTGCAGGACTCTGTATCAATCTGGACTTGGGAGCCATTCTTTCTCTTCCCTCTCTCACGCTCCTTGGTGTCGTCACTCATCAGAGACCTCTTCTCCTCGGTACCTCTCCCAGACTACTCCACCAGCCTTATCTTGAATCTCTCCTCTGTTAAAAGTATGGTATAATTTTCAGATGGTTAAAATAAAAATGACTGTCATACATATATAAAGTGAACATGTGTTAAAGATTTATTTAACTCATTAATGAGGGAACCAGCCAGATGGTAAAGATGGCTTGGAGAATATTTGAAGAGCTGAGTATTTATGTTACATAAGCGCTGCAGAAAGAATGTTGGAATAAGATTTCTTGTTAGATACAAAACTGGTTAATGGCCTCGGACAATAAAACCATACCCTTTGGAGTTTGGGGTGTTATTTTTTTTTCTATCAAACAGAAATTATTTGCATCATAATCAGACAAAAATACACAAAGCAATATGTCATTCCACAGAGCCTAGATTCTAATCAATAGTAAAAAATATGTCAAACTAAAGCACATTCCCATAGAGTGGGGGCTGGAGACCACCTCTTGTTTTGATACATAAAGTTTTATTTACTCTACTCATGTTCATTAATCCACATATTGTCTCTGACTGCTACCCTGGTGTTGTTGGCTGACTGTGACAGAGACCATATGGATCACAGGACCGAAATATTTATTATCTGGCCCTAGGAGAAAATGCTTGTCAAGCCCTGCCGTAGAGAGTTAGATAACCCTTGGGCAGACCCGTCACCGATGCTGTCATGTGACAAGCAGACCTCCTCACCTTGCTTCCATGTTTGGGGTGGCTCTCTTAACGTCTCTTCCACTCTTGCTCCCTTTCAACCCATTCTCTAGACCCTCACCAGACGGATTCTTCCAAATCACACATCTTACATTATCCACTCCTCTCTGAAGCTTTTCCAAGTCCCCACCACCTGCCCATTCAATGGACTTCTCATGAGTCCCTAAGCCCCTCTGGCCCCCAGCAGCCTGGTGGTGATATAACAAGGACCTCCAGGTGGAGCACAGAGCTTCACAGGTGCATTTGTTGTGAGCCTGGCTGGATTCTTCCTGCTTTCTGGGCAACTGCAGGACTTAGACGTTGTTGGTTTGAGGAACTGAGACTGAGAAAGGATTTGTAGGTCCAAGGGCACAGAGTTGCAGTAATGTGGGATGAGTAGGTTGGGAAGTCGAAGGTCCAGTGTGAGCAGGCAGCTAATAATGCTAGGTTGCAGGCCGCGCTAGAAATTTGCTAAGAGAAGAGCTCAGATGTTCTTAACATACAAGGAAGGTGACTCTGTGAGGTGATGGCCAAGTTAATTTACTTGACTACAGAAGTCATATATATACATGCATGTATATATACACATATACATACCTATATACACATATATATCCATACACACATATATATGCATACATGCATACCAAAACATTATGTTGTACACCTTAAATATATACAATAAACAGGGGATTAATGCCAGCGACCCCTGCAGCTTCTGGGGAGAATTAAAGGGAAAACTTGTTTATAGGGCTCGGCACCTGGTAAAGAGCTCAATAACTTCACTTCTTCTCCTACAGCCCACTTACTCTGTGTTGATCTGAGGTGAGGATTAAGCCTCTGAGAGGAAGAGACAGAGAGGAGGCGACCAGGAGCAGTGCTGGAAGAGAAAGGAGAGTGTGGACAACATCTGCTTTCTATCCCCCAAGGCTCGGGGGCCCGGCTGCCCTCCCGGTGTAACGTTTCTTCATTCTGCATAAACAGAAAGGATGATTCTCGTAATCGCAGCAACAAAATACTCAGGCATAAAAATGGGTCATATTTTACTTTAATGAGAGAAATGAAGGACGATTTCCTTCACACAGAGAAGCCTGGGTTGCTGTAATTAACACCAAATGGTCCCGAGGCTGATGGCTGGAAATGATGAAGAGGTTGTTGGAATTGAAAGAAACCTGGGGCTTCAGGAGCTGCTAAAACATTGCCAACCTCCGAGACAGCCACCGGGCCTTCCCCCAGCCGGCCGGCCGGCTGCCAGCTCCTGAGAACAGGGAGGACGTTCACTAAGCACTTGCTAAGTGCTTGACACACAAATACACTCCTTTGGACCTAAGAACCCCCACCCCGGCCACCAACACACACACAATCCTAAAAGACATTTCGTCCCCACTTTCCATAAGAGAAGAATAAGGTTCACATAGGTTAAGTAACTTGCATAAGATCTCACAGCTTAGACATTACAGAACCCTTCACCATCTGGCATTACTCTGACTTTTAAATCTCATCTCTTCCCTATAATATCCCCTTGCATAATTTATAATCCAGCTCCAGGGGACTACTTCCTCTCTCCATTTACTCCCTGCCTGTTCATGTGTTGCCATCTTAAATTGGACAGCCTCTCCATCTTCTTTGCTAGTGAAATCTTGCTACCCTTTCAAAAACCAACTCAAAATTAAACACCATGGGCTGGGTAGGGGCAGAGAACTGTGACCTACAGCAAGTACAGGGACCCTGGAATCACCCAGGTCACCTTCAAACCAATTCTGCTGTCTAACTCACCTCTTCTCTTGGAGCCCCAGTCACTCCTTTATAAAATGAGGGGAGCCACCCAGCTCATGCTGAGGACAGAGTGAGCAACACATGGAATATTCCTTGCATAGGGCTTGACCACACTGCTTGGTTGCCAGACATTAAGGCAGAAACTTAAACTCCACTGTCACAAGCAACTCCTCTCTGTCCAAACCTAGCCTCTGCCCACAGAAGAGCATACTCCCCACGAGGCCCAAGCCTACCAGTCCATCTTTGTTTAAGGGGTTAGCTACTCCATAATGAGGACATTGTAACCACTCCCAAAGCTTGGCCTAGCTGCTGACACCAAACTTAGGACAGACAATTACCAACCCAGAGAAGGTATCTGACTTGCAGGAAAGGAAACAAAAACAAACTCCGTTCTGCCAAGACCTCACTGTTTAGAAAAGGTGGAGGGAGGTGCTGGGAGGCTCGTGAACATTTCCATTTCTCTGCCTTCTGGACACTCAGGGGATTGGCATTATTCTGTATGCAGTTTAGCACCATCATGTGACATTCCTTGGCCAATGAAATGTGGGTGAAAACAGAGTGGCACTTCAGGGAAGAAGCACAAAATGATGGTATGAGACTTTGTAGCGCTTTCTCTCCTTGGTGTTGCCATCTGGGAAGTTTGTGTTGACAGACTGCCATGCAGAGCTGTCACATGGAGGACAGCTTTCCTACTTCCCCTGTGGGTCTCCTGGGAATAGCAGCAAATTGTGCATGCAAAAAAATGATACTTTTTCAAAGCTTTTGAAATTTGGCGGGATATTGATTCCTGAAACAAAACCTGGAGGAAGATCGTAATCAACATGAGAGCCAGGGCATTGACTGTTCTCTGCCATGCCCTGCGCCCAGGAATAGCATGAAATAAGGTCATATTATATAAAGATGTATATTTGTGTGCATACATACATACACATATATACACATAAGTATGTGTATGTATGTGTGTGTGTGTGTGTGTGTGTCATTGCTTTTGCACTTATTACTGAAAGACATTTTCAAACATTAAAGAATTCAAAGAGTATGTGTCCATGACCCTAGCTGAGGAAATTACTTGAGGAAGAATGCTAATGAAAATTAGCATTAGCATTCAAATAAAAATTAAAGCCAAAGTCTCAAGAGATAGAAGATGACAAACACAAGAAAGAATAGCGAACAACAGGTTTTGTAGCATTTTATAGTTCAATCTAAAAGAATATGACTATCTGACTGGGACTTGTAATGTAATTTAAGGATTATTGAAACAGAAGAGGTATTTGGTAAGAGAACATGGGATTCCAGGATGAACGTTCTGAATTTACTCAGCAAACCCAGGAGGTGTGTGTATGAAGAGGGGACTGTGGGGGTGGTCCCACAAGGGAGCAGAAAAGGGAAGAAATTAAAGCATTTAAAGATTTCATCACTGTAAAGAGCACAAGGCCAAGTCAAACACTGAACAGGGAAGAATTAAGAAGAGTTATTGAATTTTTATGGAGCAGCAGAGAAATAGTTGACTGTAAAGATGGTTAACAACTGAGAGGATTAAGATGCCTGTTATTTGATCATTTATTCAACAAAGAGTTATTGGGCACCCAGTCTATGCCAGGTGTGTTTCTGGGTGCTAGGAATATATTAGTAAACAGGTCAGTAAATAAAAGAGAGGAGCTTCCTACTCTCATTCTCAAGAGAGAAAACAGACAAGGTGCAGGTAATTAAGCAATATTCTTTCGGAAGGAGAGAACTACCACTTTTGTTCCTTAGGAGAGAACAGAAATCAGCCACCTTAAGATGAAAAGTTCATTCTAGGCAAGAAAAAACTTGCAATGATTCTAGGAGAGGGATAAGCGTGTGTGTTCAAGCAATGAAAAGGTCAGAGTGACAGGAACTTTGCATGTGCCAGGTGGAGGAGAAGAGGTCACAACCCCAGTTCACAGGGCTGCCAGCTCTCGCAGGAATTCACCAGGCTGAGTAAGAATGTGATATTAGTCTAAGTGCATGGGAAGTAGCTGGGGTGTGTTAAGAAGGGAAATGTCATGTTCTGCTTTGTCTTAAAATCACTGGCTGCAGTGTGACTGTGAAGTGCAGAGTAAGAATGAAAGCAGGCCACCAAGTGGGAGACTATGGCGACTGGGATCAGGGTGGTGACTACAGGCATGGAAAGTAGATGTCAGAATAAGATTCTTTCAAAGATAGTGGAACTCATCGATGGGTCAGAGGTCAGAGGTAAGGCGAAAGGAAGTATCAGAGATGACTAAGTTTTTGACTTGAGCAGATGCTGAATGAAAAGACTGGGAAAGAACAAATTGGAGGCTGAGGGAGAAAATCATGAACAAAGTTGTGGATTAAGTGAGTTCAACTGGAAATATTTAAACATCCAAGGGGAGGAGTCGAGAACACACGGGGAATGGGAGCTCAGGAAGTAGCACATGAACATTCTCTAGAGAGCAGGTCCCTACAGCAAGGTGAGGACTGAGCCTGCTGTAAGCCACACAGAGACAGCACTCAGGCTGGAGGGTAGCCCATGGCAGGTGCTCAATAAGCAGTTCTCTCTGCCATCTGGAGATGATTCAACGTGGCCTCACTGAGTGCACCATGAACTGAGTGGTATCGGCCCTGATATGAACAGGGCACGTCACTGTCTTTCAGGACCTCAGTTTCCCAGTTATTACAAAAAGGAAACAGATCAATAGTGGCCACTTGGGAATGGGGTGGGGTGAGATGGGAATGGATTATAATGTAGCATAAAGGGCCATGGTTATGTCCTTTATATTAATTGTGTGGATGACTCAAGGGGTGTGTGCATATCTCAAAATTCATCAAATTGTACATTTCAAATATGTAGGTTATTGTATGCCAATCATACCTCAATAATGCTGCTTATTAAAAGGGGGGGGGTCAAACATGGTGGAGCACATCTATAATTCCAGAGGCTCAGAAGACTGAGGCAGGAGGATCACATGTTCAAAGCCAGTTTCAGCAACCTAGTGAGACCCTAAGCAACTCAGCAAGATTCTGTCTCTAAATAAAATATTTTAAAAAGAGTTGGGGATGTGGCTCAGTGGTTGAGCACCCCTGGGTTCAATTCTCGGTACTAAAAAAGGAAAAATAATGATTTCTACTTTATTTATCTCTCTGGATAGTCACATCCTTATGATTTAAAATAATGATTATTAAAATTCTTGAAATAATAAAGCATTAGACAAATGAAATGTATTCTATTGCTAGCGATATTTGCTCTCTGTTTAAGCACAGAAAGTAGACACTTAAAGATGTATGAGAGGAAAATACAAAGATTTTCTTGGAAAAGTGATAAAGGCTGGTGGGAAGAGGACTGTATAAGTCAGGGCTCTCAGAACCAGCAGTCTGCAGCTATATATGTGTGCATATATACATATATGTGTATACATGTATATGTATTTTCAAATGCATATAAATACATATTTTATATATATATATATATAATATATATACATATATATGATACAAAGAATTGGTTGACATGATAATGGAGGCTGTCAAGTCCCAAGCTCTGCAGTCAGGAGGCTGGAGACTAAGGAGAGCCAATGGTGTAGTTCCAGATCAAAGGTCAGTAGGCTTAAGACCCAGGAAGATCCCACAATTCAGTTCAAGTACCAAAATAGGAAATAAAGAATGTCCCAGCTCAAAGGCAGGAGCTCCCTCTTCCACAGGAGGGTCAGCCTTCCTGTTCTACTCAGGCTTCCAACTGATTGAATGAGACCCACCCCGATTAGAGGGCCATCTCTTCTGCTCAGTCTACAGACTCAAATGTTAAACTCATCCAGAATTACCTTCACGCACACACCCAGGACCATCCTTACCCAAGTATCTGAGCACCCCATAACCCAGTCACATTGACATATAAAAATTAACCACCACAGTACTATTTTTTAGTGAGTTTCTAATTTACAGCAAACCTCTATTGCCAATAGTATGTTCCTTTCTCAGTTAAAACTCAAAGGTCAAAGCAGTGATGTCACTTGCCCAAGAATGCCAAAATGAAAGAACTGGATGTAAATTCCGTTTCACCTGAGTTATTGTTCCAAGCTCCACTTTTTAAAATTCCAAAATTCAGAGTTGAATGAGACCTTATAGAGCATCTAGTGCCCACCCCTGGGTTTACTGAAGCCCAGAGAGGCTGTCACTCAGCCAGTCATGAGAGAGCTCACTCCACTTCTGTCTGGGGCTGGGGTGCATTTTAGTTGGAACCTGACTGGACTCTGACCCCTTCACAGTCTAGTCGTGGAGGGAGGAGAAGTCTATCCTGGAATCCTGTTCTGCCCTCAAGGCCTTAACAGCTCTAGTTCTAGAATGTTTCCATAGATGACCTTCATTCTGTGTTCTCACCAGGTGCAACCCCTCCTTCCCAGACTGTCTGGTAGGAGAAACCTGGACATTTCACAAGCTGCCAATGAGCAACCTTTTTCCTCCTCTAGTGAAAAAAAAGATACTCAGATTTCCTGAATTCAAGGGGAGTGCTGCCTTGAATTGGTGGGGTCATCTCCTTTGTAGGAGACCAGTTACAACTTGAGAAACTCTTTTTTTAAGGCCATGAAATGACAGGATCCCAGGATGCTAGTAAGTGCCAGAGATAAGGAAAAGAAAAAAGAGCAGGCAAGGAGGAGAAAAGGAAATACGCCAGTCCAGGAAACATGCTTTTTATGATATTGAGACAGAAAAGAAGGACCCTGCCCTCCCCAGAAAAGTGTTTTTCTGCTTTCTGTGTTTCTGTCTTTCTTTTCCCCTCTGCCTTTTATACATAGATTGTCATTTTTCGAGGGTCACCAAAGTCATCTGAGGCCAGTGGGAGAGCATGTCATTTCTCCCAACTGTTGAGCTGAAAACCGCTGTGCACCTCCCCCATGCCCCGCAGCTCAGATGCAGCCAGGTGGCAATGCTGGGCCTGCACTGGATGGAGGTGGCAGGGGTGGGGAGTGAGTTGGAACCACATACCAACTGCAATGTGGGCACCAGCCCCTGTTCCCAGGATGGTCAGGGAAGGTAGTGATAATGGACCCTGGCATCGCCCCATCACTTCTGTGACTGCCTGTAGAGACACCATTCAACTGCCACTGCTTCACCTTCTCTGTCAGGTTGTCATCATGATAGCCACAGCTGCTCCAGTGACCACTGCCACCACTTTGGAGGTCACTGCAGATGTCATTGACACAGCTCCAGTTGCTTCTGCAGCTGCCACAGCAACCACCACTTCAGCTGTGGGTCAGGATGCCCTTGCAGCTACTGTGCCAGATTTTGGACTTGTGGGGTGCTGGGGGAGATTTCTACATTTTCTGGTGATAAGCACCTTCCCCACCTCATGACAACCAAGAGCAACTGGACCCAGCAGGCATGCACTGACCAGTCTGAGTGTGCAGAAATTACACAGCTAACAGATGACTATGCACCTACACTCTTCACCCCCTTTGTTTATATAAGCAGCACTCCTGTTATCCTTGAGGAGTCAGTATAGGAATTCCATCCCTCTACTGCCTCCCTTGTGCTGCAGCATAAACGTCAATAAAGTGTCATTTGGATGGTTTTAACTTGCTTTCTCTCTTCAGTTTGAGAAGGTCAAGCTGGTTGCACTAAGAGCTATTAACACTGTGAGCTGCTAGCACCCAGAGAACTGCAGAGCTGCTGAGAGCTACTGAGTGAGCTGTTAACTCTAGCTGCTGAGAGCTGCAATAGAACCTGTGACATTAGGGAAGCTGCAACTTCCCTTTTCATGATTTCTATTTGAATTGCATAAATGAAATCTCAGACAATTAGTAACCATAATACTACCTGCCATGTATTGAGTACTTAGATTATCAACCAGTATCTTAGATTATCTGTCATTATACTCACCCAAAAAATATAGAACTCTTTTTTGTTTTCATTTTACTAATAAAGAAACTGAGGCATAGTGGTGTTAAGTAAGCCCAATGTCACACAAGCAATGCCTACTGGAGCTTGTTTTTTGTCAGTCCAACTTCAGAACCTGTGCATGAATTTGTATAGCAGTTTACAATTTTCAAAGTGCATTCCTACAACAGGCCTGTGAATTAAGGTTTGCTATTTTTCTTGGTTTTCTTCTTTGTAAAATGAGGTTTACAGAGTAAAGGGATTGAACCATGTCCATCCAACAGATCAACAGTGGACCAGAGAGATAATTTGAGAAATTAATTTGATTAATTTGAGAAATGCTTACTGAACTCAATGAAGTAGGCAGAGTAACTGCAATCAAAACTCAGATGAGTAATAAAATAATTAAAATTTTCATATTTACTGTAATTACCTGTGTCCCCTACTAGTTTTTGGTTGTATCCAGGTCTTCAACTGGTCGATGAGGCCATTCACATAAGGGAGGGCCATCTACTTTATAGATGAAAACCGAGGAGTGAATTTCAAATCCTAAGGTCTTAAACATTCAAAGGGCTCTTCCAAGCAGTGACCTCAATTTAGTTAGACACAATGGCCCGGACCCAGAAAGGAGGCATTCTGCCTGTGGTCACACACCAGGGAGCAGAACAGCTGAAATCTGATGGGCTCTGAAGTTCATGCTCTCTCCTTTAGAACATGCAAAATGATTCTTTTTTTAAAAATTAGCCCATGAGCATTTAAATCAGACCCTTTGAAAAGTCAAAGTACTCAGTCACTCCACATTTTAACTGCTCTTTAAACAAAGCCATCTGCTTCAGAAGATGCATACCTGTCCCCTGCATATCTCACAGAGGACATACATTCTGACACCCAATAGAAATGGAAACAACTCCTTGTCCAAGACTCATAAAGTTAGCACCTTGATGTGCTAATGTTGCATAGAAGTAGTTTTCCCTGAAGCTGGGAATTCACTGAAAACCAGACCTGCCTTGCAGAGGAAAGGAGCACTGAGTTGAGCTCAGTTTCACTCTGCCCTGTCTCTGGGCCCAGTCAGATGAGCCCAGCTCATTTGATGCAGCAGACTTCAACCTGCAGCTCAAAGATCACCTGAGAGAACAGCAGGGCCTTTCCACGCTCCAGGCCTATATTCTCCTGAGGTTCCTGTTCTTTCTTGCAGGGATCCTGGGGATCAGCCTGCTTCTCTCCTCTCTGGAACTGCCAGCCTCCTCTCCTCCCTCTGTCCAGCTCTAACCACCTCATCCCTGATGCTGAACACTAAGGAAGAAGGCAGAGTGTTTTAGCATCACAAGCACACTCTCGCTTGCTGCCCTAAAATTAAGACCTTGTCCCTTCTGAGTCTTACCAGGAGTTTTAATGCAAAAGAGATAAGAGGTGTGCTATTGTTTGGATCTGAAATGTGCCCAGAGGCCCAGGTATTGAAGGCTTAATCCTGAACTTGATGCTATTGAGAGTTGATGAATATTTAAGAGGTGGGGCCTGGTGGGAAATCTTCAGGATATTGGGGACATGGCACTGAAAAGGGAATGAGACTCTGCCCCTTCCTCTCTCTCTTCCATTTCAACAGCTTGTTCAGCCACATGCTTCTTGTCATGATATGCTGCCTCACCACTGGTCTAGAAGCAATAGGGCCAACTAATCATGGACTGGAATTTCCAAAAATATGACATAAAATAAACCTTTCTTCTCTTAAAGTTGGTTACCTCAGGTATTTTGTTACACTATGGAAATCTGACTAACACAAGGTAACTGAAATAGCTTGGGGCTAAAGGGAGGTCCGCTGTAGCTGGAAACCAGCAAAGAGATCAGGAACAACCCTGTGAAGAACATTCAGGGTTCATGAAGAAGTTTGGATTTGTCATGAAATCAAAGAGAAGCTACTGAGTGATTTTTAAGCAGGAATAAAACAATGTCAGGTCTCAACTTTTTAAAATCACTCTTGCAGCCAAGGAAAAGATAAGGGAGGAGAAGAAGTGGATAAGACTAGAGATCAAGAGATAATGGAAATCATCTGGGCTGCCTTGCCAGGTAAGGAGCTCCTTGTCACTGGAGTATGTAAGCAGAGATAGAGGAAGAAAAGATCCCCATATGGATACAAAGTCAACATACCTAATGCCTGAGGTCCCTTCTAGTTCTGAGACACCAAGATTGTTTGGCAGAAAACTGAACCTGTCCTGGTACAGCAAGGACTTCAAGTTACAAGGCTGTGAACTGAGAGGCACCACGCACTGGAGGTAGGCCTGGAATTGCTGTTCCTCCATCTGAACCTGAGTAGGTTTCTGTGGCCAGGGTATATTTGAGGTTCCCCTGGCAGTGCCCCCCCATGGGGACAAGGGGCAGTTCCATTTTGTTGTGCAACAGCTCATAAATCCAGGAATTACAAACAAAGGAGATTCTGTTACAGGTAAATACCATTTGAAATACAATCTCTGTAAGGACTTTATGTTTGTCATGAATTTTAAAAATTGTTGCAGTAATTAACAGGGCATAAAACAGGCTTCCTACCCCATCCAGGAAGGCCTTCCTGAATGCTCCATTGTCAGATGTGCCCTCAGGAACTCGGGGCGGTGGTGCCCTGGGTGACGCTGGGTGTGGGGGAGGGGCTGCAGTGTGGCACTGGGAAAAACGCCTCCATTCATGGGCGGTAGTTTAATGGGCTGATTTTAGGTGGCTTCGAAAATGGCATAGAGATTTACCTCCTGGCCTTCCCTCTATAAATTAGAATGGGGCCTCTGGTCTAGGAGACAACTAGGACCTTCCCGTGCGTTTCAATCAGAAACTAAGCCGTGAGAACGGTGCTCTCGCTTGCTGTAACTGAATGGTTTTGGGGAATTTCCCACTTTTTCCCACTTGTTTTCTTTCTCATTGGGAAAACTGTCAAACGCTCTATGGGAAAGAAAGGGCCCAATTCATGAACACAGTCTGATTTCTTTCTGGAACGTGTTACCTTCGTGAAGTCTCGGATGACCCTGAGAATCGATTCCAAGCCCTCCTGTAGCTGCCCCCCAGGAGGATGCTGTCTCCCGCCACAAACTTTGCAGGCCCTCAGGAGATAGGATCGTCAATAAGCGTAAGTCCTCAGTACTCCTCCCTCAGGTGCTTTCTAGTTAAGAAATATGTCAGGTGACAAACACATAACTAGTATTAGTAATAGTTCTGAAGCCACTCCCTAGCAATGTCATCAAACGTTGCAGAGTAAACTGAAGCTCCCTGGCCCCTCTTCCATTGTCCGATTATTGTCCTGTGAAGTTATAGCAGGAAAGTGAGATGGTGAAGCCAAGATGTCGGGAAGCTCATTCTAGCTGCTACATGGTTTGAAGGAACCCACCTTAGACACATGGCTCAGATTAGGAGGGTGATCAATGATCCAGACCAAAGTTAATAACATGATGGCTCCTACCCTGTAACTCTTCTCTGGTTTGGATATAGACTGAGTTCATCCCCCAAAGTCTCCAGTGTGGCAGCAATGAGGTGCTGGATTCTTTAAGAGGTAGGGTTTTATGGAAAGTGATTAAGTCACAGGGTATTAAGCTGGGGAGAAATTGATACTGGTATCACAGAATAAGCTGGTTCTCTGAAGAATGGATTGTTATAAAGTTAAGTTCAGCTGCCTCAGTGCTCTCCTGCTTCCTATCTCACCACGAAACCTCATTTGCACACACTCCCACCATTGTGGGGCCATCCACCAGGAGGCCCTACCAGAGCCAAATAGATGCCAGCACCATGCCCTGAAACTTCCAAAACTGTGAGCCAAATAAACCTTTAGTTCATGATAAACTCTGAGCTTCAGGTACTTTGTTATAGCAACACGATACAATTATTAATTGTTGAAAACCAAGCAAATAGATTAACGCTAAGCATGGAAAGTCAATACACAAACAAAATTCATGAGTAATCATGGCAACTAACAGTTTTCTCACTTTCAATTTTTCCCATGTTTTTACAAACTCACTAAATCTTCTCCATAGCTCTTTAATCCCCATTTTACATCAATGGAAAGTACAACTTAAGAGGGTTAAATGATTTTCCCCAGATCATGCTGCTGGTTTTAAGTCTTGGTTATACCCTTGTGGCTCTTTCCCCTGGCCCATGTCAGTTCAACTCAAGAACTGAACCTGGCTCATAGATGGTCTGTGCTTCATAATTGCTCAGTGGATAAATCCCTCCGCCACATATCCTTGCTGTTCCCGCGGGATTTAATCCTGTATAGCTCAGAGTCATTTTTTGGCATTTGTGTACATAAAGCAATAGACAATAATAAGTTTCCCAACTTGGTAATAAACTCTTTAAAGGAGGTATCATGTTTCTTACCTCCTGATAAAAAATAGGAACTCATAATTATAATTATGTAATAAACATGTAGACTTCTACAAGTAGAGGAGATATTTTGAGGTCTCTGGTTAAGTTCCTTCATTTTATAAATGAGGGAACTGACACTTGGAGGGAAAGAGTAGGTGGTGAAGGTCTGTAGAGGGAGTTAGGTCAAGTTCACCCAACCGCTTTTCCCCAGACTCTTCCACCAGCCCATGTTTAGAATTGCTCCAGGGCACCAGACTCCAGGATGACCACCGGAAGAACAGGCAATGAGACACAGCTTTTGCCCTAAAGGGCTCGTGCACAGACCAGGAGAGGTCTTGGGGACTTAGTGGATACTCCACTGGCGGAAGCCATGTCATAAATGAAAATGTAGGAGAGGAGGAGGCTGCAGAGGAGAGTCTGTGCTCAACTCAAAGACATTCAGATTCAGTTGTTCACTCTGTATCCAAAAAAAAAAAAAAAAAAAAAGCCCATGGCATATTTAGAACCAGGATTTGACTGTGTGATCGTTCAATCACGAGATATGAGCCCCTGTATGCCCAACGGACACATAAGCAAAAAGAGTTCATGCCCGTTATTCCACATTGCTATGGTAATTCAGTCACCACTTAAGCTATAAGGGCACATGGGAGACGTGAGGCCTTATACAGCATTGAAATCACTCATGGAATTGTTTTGCCTTGGCACTCACCATAGAGATCACCCTCTGCCTGGGACCAGTGACTGAATGATCACCTCCCAAACAAAAACCTGAGTCACAGATGTTATGACGCCCCCGCTTCTAACACAGTTGTTGATCTTCTTGGAATCTGTTCTAATGAAATAACTGTCAGTCTTAGAAAAGCACATGAGATGTTCCCTGAACCACTGTTTTCAATAGAGAAGTGCATGCAGTAATAACACAGAAAATAAGCATTTAAACATTTATTAACTCTGTCTCATGTCAGGCACTATGTGAGATACTTTAAATATCATCTTAATCTCATTTGTTTCCACTATCGATTCTGTAAAAAGGCCATTATCCCATTTTACAGTTGAGGAAACTGAGGCTCAGAAAGGCAATTAACTCATTCACAGTCACAAAGTTCATCAGTGATGGAGATAGAATTTCCACTCCAGGGTCAGTGATATTACACATTAGGTTCAAGATCAAATAGCAGAGTAACCGAATAAATAAATTTTGGTATTCAATATAAGGCTGCCTAGCTTTGGGAAATGATGTTTATAAAAACTGCCTACAGACTCCAGAGCAAATGAAAAATAAGAGGAGGTTTGAAATTGTACGTTCACAATGACAACTATGGCCATGTGTATGTAAACACACACACACACACACACACACACACACACGCACACACTCTCTCTCTCCAAAATAATTAACCAGAATGTTACCAGTGGTTTCAGTCAAGTAGTAAGATTAGGGTGATTATTTTGTTTTGTGTCTCTAATTTTCAAACATTTTAGAATCCTCATGGTAAATTCTTTTTGATCGTAGAAAAAGTATATTTATTATCTTTACTAATAGTAATGCTAATAAGCATTTATCCTTCTCAAAGTAATCATCTGGCCAACCTTTTGACAGAAAACAGTCACCGTGAGCAACTCAGGTATTAATTTTCCAGGCTTTGTTGACAAAAGCTCAGTATTAACGAGGGAAAAGAATCAAACGGAGAAAAGACGATGGTGGACTTGTGGTTCACTCCTTCTCATCATTTTCCCTCTCTTAACCTCATCCTCTTCCAAAAACAAGAGAAAGAGAACCGGAATCTCACTGGAGCTTAATTTGGTAGGTACTGTGGAAGTTGTCTCGTCTGTTCTCTGTTTAATACAGAAATCCCAGCCAAAGCTCTTTCTGTGCATACCTGATGTTGAGGTTCTTCCTGGTGTGGGAGACAGTCCCTCTTGGGTCTCTCATGTTTCGGCATGTTTTAAAAATACAGACTGTTTTAGTCAGCTTTATCATCACTATAACCAAAAAGAGTTGACAAGAACAGTCTTAGAGGAAGAAAAGTTTATTTGGGGCTCATGGTTTCAGAAGCCTCACGCCACAGACAGCCAGCTCCATTGCTCTGGGCCTGAGGTGAGGCAGAACATCGTGGTGAAAGGGTGTGGAGCAGCACAGGACATGGTATCATGAGAGAGCTCCACTCACCATGGACAAAATTATGCCCCAAAGGCACGCCCCCTGTGACCCACCTCCTCCAGCCATGCCCTACCTGCCTACAGTTACACCAAGTTAATCCATTCAGTAGATCAATCCATTGATTAGGCTCTCATAATCCAATCATTTCACCTCTGAACATTCTTGCATGGTTTTACACATGAGCTCATATCTAAACCATAACAGAGGCACTGGCTAAATTTTTAAAGATGTTTGTAGAGCAAACATCCTTGAAAGACAGAGAGAGTGCCTCCCTAGGAGCCACAGGCTGGTTCATTTGCTGCCCATAGGATAAAGATGATGTCTTTCCCCAGAGCAAAGGTCCACATGGTTTGCATGCCACCCATTATAAAACACCCGGGTTCCTATGTTCTGTTCCTCAATCAGCTGTAAAGCAATCCCACTCTGCTGCATCCACCTGGGCCATCTTGCATCACCCCGTGGGATAAGAGAACAAGAGAAAATCAACACACACATGGAGGCTTCTGCTGCTTGCCCTTCTATAAGCAATGAAGTCCTGAGTCTCTGACCCAGGATCAACTGTCTTCTCCCAGAATCCATGAAACCACAGAAACCTAACTTGTTAGCTGGGAAGCAAGATAAAATCTTAGAAACTTCACAGTTCTTCCCAACTCTTTTTTAAGACAACCCATTCTATGGTTTCAGTGTTTATGTGCTATTTCTCGACATCAAAGTGACTTCTTTTATGTTATTGCTGTTGTTGGAGTCGATTTAAGCTAGAGTGTAGATCAGGCTCTTAAGGACTTGATTTGAGCAGTGTGGTGACTGTATGAACTAGTTTGTACCACATCCTCATTTCATTTATGCCTATCGTCCCAATGCAACTGTTAATAACACCCCTTTTCATTCTCAAAAGCGTCCCCATTTGGATAATAAATTCTATGAGCATTCTAATTAAAAGGCACTTTGGTGGTCTTTCAGTAACAAGGGAGAAAGTCTAAGAGCTGGAGATCCTATATAGCTGCAGTCTCTTTTTGCCCAAACCATAGGGTACAAAGTAAGTCTTTATGCTCCCATATAAAAAGTCTATGCCTTGGGCAAGTTATTTAACTTCTTTGCGTCTACTTTTCTTTATCTAAAATAATAATAGTATCTACCTCTTAAAGTTACTACAAAGATTAAAGCAGTATATTAATATAAAATATGTGCAACAATGCCTAGAACCTAGTACATATCATGTGCTATCTCTTATTATATGTGTTATTACTCTTGTAGTCATCATCATCTTCATTTAACCATAAAGCCATGACTTATTTGACCATATGTCACCTCCCATTAATCTACTTCAAGCACTCACAAGACTGAAGGGAAGCCCTCAGTAGTTATTTGTGTCATCCCCTTGACTCCAAGCAAGCCCATGCTCCATCCACCACAATAACAGCTTGTTTGAATTTTCATGAGGGTCACTGGAGAACTCTTCTGCACAAATGTCAGAGAACCATGCAATAAAAAAAATCATGAATGAGTTAAACCCACCTCAGTTCTGTAAATTGTAAACTTGTATATGGCTCATCATTCCAAACCTTCCCGTGTGTGTGTGTGTGTGTGTGTGTGTGTGTGTGTTAATATCTATACTCGGGCAATAGGCCTAAATCAGATCACATGGTCATCCTATCTTTAGTTCCTGTTCAGATAAGATAAAGTTCCGGAAAAGCCAGAACCCAATTTGTGTACTATAATTTAAAAAGAAATAAAGAAAAATTCTTGAAAGAAACTTTTAATTCTACAAGTCAAATAGGAAGAACATAGTCAAGGCACAGAATGGGCTGCCTTCGGGGCTGGCGAGCTTGCCAGGGTTAGTGTCTCAGAAAACCTCATCAGTGTTGTGGACAGGAAGGGGGGTCTCCTGCAGTAAATCGCCGGTGCCCTGACCAGATGACTTAACAGCAGAGCCGCACTCCTGTTACACATCAAGAGCTAGAAACTTCACTAAGTTCCCTTCAAACTCCGGCTGGCTGGTGGGAGAGCCCTGAATCTGTGCACTCTATAAAAGGCAAGACATTTTTATGGCCCTGGAGGACAATAAATGTTAAAACACCAAAGGTGGCAATATAACAAATATGCAAAATATCCTGAAGGGTCTTAAATCTTGAAGCAGCAGAGCTTGTACTGAGATTGTCCTTGAGTCTTGACAAGTGTAATGAATTGTCCCATACTCTCTCCATACGGGCATCTGGGAGGAAGTGTTGAGCACGTCAAATATGAAATGTTTCTCCTTAAAATTCATCTGCTTCCCTGAGCTGCCTCGCACTCTCCGTACGAGTGCCCTGTGAGCTCTGTGAGAAGGACTCCAAGAGTGTCAGTGGCAAGCCCAAGGGTCATGCCCTGCAGGCCCAGCCAGCCCGGAAGAACACTTGTCCCTTCTGCCGATTTCAGTTGACACTGAGGACTGACATCCTGTTACTTGTCACTCGGGTTCCCTCGACCAGAGGGGCTGCAGGTTCTTCTTAATCAGGAAAAGTCATCGTGGTGATAGTACCGCAGCCCTTACTCTCATGTCCACCACTCACTGTGCCCTTGCTCTGTGACAGCTGGAGGAGATGTTTATACCGGTCAGGTCCTCCAGGAAGCAGGCACTGTTAGAAATAAAACTGGGATGCAGGGGACAAGGTTTATAAGTGTTTGAAGCGGGGAGATGCCAGTCCGTGATTGAATCACCCCATTGCTCTGAGCTTCTGATGGGAATGCCAGGTGGCAATGGCGGGGAGAGTGTGTGTGTGTCAGAAAAGAACTGCTTACCTCACAAGCCAGGGAGCACAGAGTGAAAGGAAGTGGCGGGAGTCCCGCAGTCCTCATTTGGGGCATGTCTACAGTGACCTAAGGAACGCCACCAGGCCCCACTTCTCAAAGGCTCCAGTGAGGTCAGTGGGCGTTTGCCCTTGAAGGGGACATTGGAACCCTGTCTCCTTGTCCTCTTTTTGCTTCCCAGTTGCCATGAGGTAACAGACTTCCTCAGCCACATGCTCTCCACATGTGTCACCACAGGCCCAGAGTCACAAGGCCAAGCAACCATGGACCGAAATCTCTGAAATCATGTATTAAAGAAACCTTTCCTCCTTTCAAGTTGATTATCTGAGGTGTTTTTGTCACAGTAATGGAAAGCTGACCAACACAACCCCCTTCAATAGCTCTTGCCTTGTGAGTTAAATCCTCCTCCATTCTGTAAATTATAAACTCGTACATGGCTCATGATTCCAATGGTACTTCACAGATTCTGTCAGAAAGAGCCATCAAAAGTCAGGAAAAGGGAGGCAGAAAGCTAGGCAGGGTGGGGACTTGGAGACTGAACAAAGAGACCCTGAGGGGACATTCCAATTGAGCCTTGTGCTCTCCATGAGGTTCACTTACCACTCCCAGTTCCAGGAAGAAAGGCTCCTCAATCTTTGCTAAGCCTCCGTTGTCTGGTGTGCACAGGAAGGTACATGACAGCAGAGCACACCCCAGGGTAGAATGCAGACCAAGCTCTTCCGTACTGCAGCCCACCTCACCCCGGGGGGTGTGGGTGTAGGAGGCGTGAGCACCACTGGATGTAAGGGAGTAGAGGCACCCGGCAAAGGGGTGAGAAAATGGAGCCACTGAAAGATTCTAAGTGGTGGAAGCAATGTGGACTGATTTGTATTTTGGAAAGATCATCCCGTCAGAAGCACAGAAATGAACAGAAAAAAGAAACTACATCAGTGGTTTTCAAAGGATGGTCCAGACCAGCATCAGTTTCACCTTGGAGTTGGGTAAAAAGCAGCCAGAGGACCCTCTACACACCCACCGAATCAGAAATGCCAGGTGTGGGCCAGCAATCAGTTTTAACAAGGCCTGTGGTGATTCTCGTCTTTCCTTAGGCTGGAGACACCCTGGACTTGAGGACATGTGGCCAACTAGAATTTTACTGAAATTCTTTGGTGACAAGATGAAAGCAGAAACCAGGGTAATGGGTAATGCTAATATTGAATAACTAGCCTTTATGTCTTATTGAACCACAGTTATTTAAATCACGTATAGTTATCAACAATTCTGCAGCATAGAAACAGTGATTTCCATTGTTCGGATGTAGAAACTGAGGTTCCAAGAGGTTAGAGCAAAGGTCACACATCACAGATGACCCCTGTAACTTCTTATTCAAACAAGAACACTTTGAAAGGGAAAAATGCTAACAATCATTATACGGGGTCAGTAGGTCTGAGCTGGGACATCTGATTAACCTTCCTGTCTAAAAAGGGACAATCCTGAAATCCAAATGCTGTCCGAACT
Source organism: Sciurus carolinensis (assembly GCF_902686445.1). NCBI lineage: Eukaryota > Metazoa > Chordata > Mammalia > Rodentia > Sciuridae > Sciurus > Sciurus carolinensis. The sequence continues at coordinate 165,064,533 of NC_062213.1, forward strand.
GTCTGCCGCCTGAGCTCTGATGGAGTGCAGCCACCCGCCGGGGGAGCACACGACTGGACATACGAGAGAAGAGAGAAGCACCTAGCTAAGGGGGATCCCTGGGTCCTCTGATCACTGTGTTCCTCCTCCATCTGCCTCTCGGACTTTTGTTCCTTTTGTCAGCCAGGGGAAAGCAGGGGACACGCTGCCTGCCAGAGTGTCTCCTGCAGGATTAGGGGAGACAGAAGGGAGTATGCAATTCTAGTTTATCTGTTTCTTGCTAAGGTCTGGGCAACCTGACCTGTTCCTTCTTTATCTCTAGTCCAGAGCATAAGCAACGTGTCCAGGGTCCATTGGGAAATATTGGAAAGGTCACAACCAAAGGGAGCATGCGAGGCTGCCCCAGGCCTTCCAGAACACTTCCTGGGCAGCAGCTGTGGACTCTGACTTGCCGCAGCCTCACTCAAAAGTCTAGAGGGGCTGCTGCACAGGACCCCAGCTCTCACAGAGGCACAGGGTGCCGCCACCATCCTCAGGGCTAGCAAGCACTTCACAGTTTGCAAAATATTTTCACATCTGCTGCTCAGCAACTATTTCTTTCAAGTCCCTGCTTCCCTGCTTCCTATGGGGCAAAGGATCAAGGGCCCAGAGGAGCAGAGTAGCTTACACAAAGTTACCAGCCAGTGCACAACTGGCCCAGCTTGCTTTTCTTTTGTAATTGTTCACTCTACCATTTACTGATTTGGAAACAGACAAAAAGGTCAATTAGCTTAGAAGATAGTAAATCTGACCTCTGAATCTTTCCTTCCATTTTTAAGTGAAAGAAAATTTACAAGCTTGTCTTTAATGGTTACTTTAAGTCTGTTTTATTATCTCCAGTTTATTGAAGTATAGAAATGGAAAAGTTGTCCAGTCCAAATTCTTCAGGTTCCAAGGTCATTGGGATGAGACAATGACAATGCTGGGGAAACCAGCACCTACTTTGGCATCTGCTATGTGTTAGGCACTAGCTGGGCACATAACCTGTGTGACCTCATCCAATTCCCTGAAGCAAAGAGGGCACAGTGAGAAATGTACTGAGATCCAAGACCCCGTCAGATTCCAGAGCCAGTGCCTGGAGCAGGCAGCATCAAAGAAATCTAGTTCAAAGTCTTGAAGTTTGTTCAGTTTTCTCTTGTGCCAAGTCCTAGGCAAAAGACAAGAAGAAAAATGAGATCCTCCACACCCTCTCCCTTCTCCAACCTCCAGGAGTTCCTCTCTCTCACTCACTCTTGACTGATAGCCTCGCTTCTCTTGTCTTGAGGAAATAGATACATTCCAAAGATAACTGACTGCGTATACATTCCGCCATATCTCTCTGGCCCCAGACCTCCATGCCCTGCTCCCCTCCTGTGCCTGGAGATGATCTGTCCTGCTGCCACCAGAGGTTAGCCCTCCCACAGGTGACCTACACTCACCCACCTCACTTCATGATGGCATCGATGGCAAAATTGTCTCCTTTCTCTCTTACATGTCAAATTCTCCCACTAGTGTGTGAACACGTTGTACCTCTCCCATCTTTCCAAAATCCTCCCTTGACTCTCCAAGCACCTCTAGAATGGCCCCATTTTTCTGCGCCCCTTGATAGAAAAGTTTCTCAAACAAATGTCTGTTTTCTCTGCCTCAATTTCCTCCCTCCACGTTCTCCTGGGTCCTCTCCAGTCATGTTTGCACCCCACATTCCATGGAAACTGCTTTTGTTCAGGTCGCTGAAGACGCTGATGTTGCTAAACCTAATGGTCAATTGCTTCAAGCTAACAGCAGCTTTGGACACCATCAACTACTCCCTTCTCCTTGATGCTCTTTCTTTTTTAAATTTTTTTTTATTTGTTCTAATTAGTTGTACATGACAGTAGAATGTATTTATACACTTTGGTAGATCATATATAAATGAAGTGTAATTTCTTATGCTTCTGATTGTACTTATTGTAGGATCACATGAGTTATGCTGTCATATACGTACATGAGGTAATAATGTCTGTTTCACTCTACTATCCTTCCTACCCCCCATGCCCCTTCCCCTCCCTTCACTCCCCTCTACCTAATTTAAAGAAATTCTATTCTTCCCTAGCCGCCCCCGACCATGATGAATTAGCATCCACATATCAGACAAAACATTCAGCCTTTGGTTTTCTGGGTTTGGCTTATTTCACTTAGCATGATAGTCTCAAACTCCATTTACCAGTTTAAAGAAGAATGAAATTAGGCATTTGCTGGTAAATTGATGCACTTTCTTAGTTCAGCTTCTAACATTCTCTTCCTTCCCCTTGTCTCTTACTGATGGTTCATTTCAGTATTTTCTGCTCGTTTCTTCTCTTCTCCCTTCCTCCCAAAGTTGGAGGGCTACCAGATGTCATCTTTTGTCCTCTTCAAATTTCTCCTCTTATATTCTTTCTGTATGTATGTGATTCCTAGATGGAAAGATGTGAGAGAGAATGAGAGAGAGAGACACAGAGAGAGAGGCAGAGGGAGAGATTGGTAGATACTTTACTCATCTTGTTTTACAGCTTTATGTGCCTATATTGATGATTATTAAATAAGTATTTCTAGCGCAGACCTCTCACTTACATCCCCAACCCACAAATCTGTCTGACTCCTCAGCATCTCTGCGTAGACATCTAATAGATATTTCAAACTCGGCACCTCCAAACTTGCAGTCCCAATCTTCCCAAACCCTGCTTCTTGCCCAATTTTCTTCATCTCCGTTAAGGGAAACTGTGCCCTTCCAATCAGACAATGGTGATTCACAGTCCTTGACTTCTTTCACACTCCTCAGCCAATCTGTTCAGAAACCATGTCCGGCTTCCTCTCAAAGCAGATCCAGGATCTGACCGCTTCTTCTCCCTTCATTACCATGCTGGTCTGAGGCATCGTCCTCTCCAGCCTGGATTTGTGCAACAGCCTCCTACCTGCTGCCCTCTGCCCCTGCAGTCCATTTTCAAAAGGGCTACTAGAATGATCCATCCAGTGAATAAATAAGACATAATTTCTCTATTCCAAATCTTGTATTGGCCCCTCATTTTGCTCAGAGTTAAAGTCAAAGCTTTAACAATCTTATGGTCCCTATGCATCCAGGAGTCCTGTCACCACTCTGGCTGCCTCCTGCTACCTGACAGTGACAATGATGACACCCAGGTAGGAGAAGGCAGAGAGCTCCATTCATCACCCACCCGAAGGTCTTGCACATTTGATCTTCTCCTTCCATCTTGGATTGGCAAAGTGCTCAGGACTCCTTACCCATGTGCACAGTCACCTCAAGAACTGTGATGATAATGGGTAAGTTTTTAGTATTGAGCTGGATTCCAACCCTTGAAGACAGGATAATATTGAAGACAGACCTCCAGCCACTAAACAGAGGACAGAAATAGCCCTTGCAATGCATGCCTTTTATAAGCTTCCGTTTTCCTTCCCATGCAGTGGGAGCCAACAATATCCTCTGACCCAGCTCACCCAACAGTCACTAAGACAGTGAGACCCTGGAAATTATAAATCATAGCATTTGCAAATGTCAGTCATTACTTTTAATCATTAGTTAACGTGCAACCAATAATAATAGCAAACTGTGTCCTTTAGACCACACCATCGGAGACCTAATGGTAGTTGGCACAGGGGAAGAATGAAGAGAGAGATCTATGAGTTTCATGTTACAAATGGGATTCCTGACATATATGCTGTTTCTTTCTCTCTCTCTCTCTCTCTCTCTCTCTCTCTCTCTCTCTCTCTCTCTCTCTCTCTCTTTCATGGCAGACATACCTAATTCATCACAGAGCTCTCTTGAGGTCACAAGGATCAATGTCATTGTAATGGTAGAGAAGACAGAGGTGGGAAAAGCCATCACTAGAATAGGGAATAGCTCAGAGAGGGGACCATTGTCCAGATTCATATGATCTAAGTCATCAGTCTGCTGACATGGGCAGAGTCACTTCTATTTGCTGGTTCTGGTTCAGAGACAGAATTTTTCCCTAAACCTAAATTGGCATCAGTGCTAAGCCAGGGAGTAAAAGCTAAGAAGCCCCAGACTATGCCTTTTAAAATCTTTTCTGGACCAAGATGATAAGTATACATCATCCCCAGACAAGAAACTTACAGTGAGATTAGGTCAAGCTCTAGGTAATGACTATTCCCCCACGGCCATCACTAACAATAGCAACCCCCACTAATGGATTAGTTACCTATTGCTATGTGAAAGATTACCCTCAAATTTACATCATAAAAAAATGAATACTTATCATCTCACACAGTTTCCAAAAGTCAGGAAGGCAGGAGCAGCTTGTCCTGGTTCAGGGTCCCTCCTTAGGGTGCAATCAAGATGTCCATTTGGGCTATAATCTGAAGGCTCCATCGGGGCTGGGAATATGCTTCCAAGGTAGCTCCCCCACATAGCTGTTGACAGATGGCCTGAACATGCAGTCCTCTTCTTAAGGCTGCTTGAGTCTCCACTCAGCATGGCAGCTGGCTTCCCCAGAGGAAGTAGCACAAGACCAAGGGGAGGCAGAAGTGCCTTCTTCAACCTCACCTTGGAAGTCACACAAGGGTAGGAATTAAGCTCCACCTAACTGAGGGGAGACTGTCAAGGAACTTATGAATCGATGTTAAAACCACCACCCAAACTACCATTGGAAATGCCTATGAAGCATAGTAGAAATTTGAGGTAGGGGAATTAAGTAAGGTAAGATGTTCCACCTCAGTTTACGCTTCTATCTTCTAGATTTGTTTGACACTGCACAGGTACTACCAATGTATGGATGCAGCACTGCACTGCACGCCAGAAGGGAATTGCTCTATCATCTGTCTTTAAGAAGGGAAAACTGAGGACCATCAAAGAGCAAGTGGTTGGCCCTACCTGATAGGATGCTGGTTTCTTGACTCTGGAGCAGAACATTTCCCAGTATTCCATGCAGGGCTGCTTGTAAAGGGGCCATTACAGTTTGGATCTGGAATGCCCCTCAAAGACTCAGGTGCTAAAGGCTTGGTCCTCAGCCTGTGATTCTGTTGGGAGTTGGCAGAACTGTTAGAGGTGGGGCCTGGCGGAAGGTCTCAGGGAGCACGAACTTGAAGTGGATATTTTTTTTATTTTATTATTTATTTATTTATTTATTTATTGTAAACAAATGGGATACATTTTGATTCTCTGTACATGGAGTAAAGGCATCCCATTTGTGTAATCATAAATTTACACAGGGCAATGTTATTTGATTCATTCTGCCATTTTTTCCCCCTTATCCCCCCACCCCACCCACCCCCTTTTCCCTCTATACAGTCCTTCCTTCCTCCATTCTTGCCTCCCTCCCTAAACCTAACCCTAAACCTAACCCTAACCCTAACGCTACCCCCACCCTCCCCCCATTATATGTCATCATCCGCTTATCAGCGAGATCATTCGTCCTTTGGTTTTTGAGATTGGCTTATCTCACTTAGCATGATATTCTCCAATTTCATCCATTTGCCTGCAAATGCCATAATTTTATCATTCTTTATGGCGGAGTAATATTCCATTGTATATATATATATGCCACAGTTTCTTTATCCATTCATCAATTGAAGGACATCTAGGTTAGTTCCACAATCTGGCTATGGTGAATTGAGCAGCAATGAACATTGATGTGGCTGTATCTCTGTAGTATGCTGATTTTAAGTCCTTTGGGTATAGGCCAAGGAGTGGGATAGCTGGGTCAAATGGTGGTTCCATTCCAAGCTTTCTGAGGAATCTCCATTGAACCCCAACTCCTTTCACTCTTTCTTTCCTTCCCAGCCACAATGAGGTGAGCAGTTTCCATCTGCCCCATGTCTACACTCTGATGCATGGCCTCACCACAAGCCCAGAGTAACAGAGTCAACCAACAATGGACTGAACCCTCTGAAATTGTGAGCCAAAATAAGTCTTTCCTCTTTTTAAGTTATTTATCTCAAGTATCTTGTCACAGTGACAGGTTGCTGAACAACACAAGGACTTTCCCAAGATCAGATTGGAATTCCTATGAAGAAAATGAGCTCTGTGTGGGGGTGATTTGGGAGGAAACTGGGACAAAATGAAAGCAGGTAGAGATTCTTTGGAACTAGTATGACCAGTTTGGGCCCAGAGCCAGCTGCCTCCCTCTAGGGAAGGGCTGAGAGCACAGAGGCCTGGAGAAGCAGAGATGGCAGCAAGTCTCCAGCCATCTATGAACCCTCACTGCAGCCAGGGTGGTAACTGTGTTGATGTTGGAAAACATTGACCAGAAAATCCTGCTATGTGTCTATCCTTCTCAGCAACTCAGGACACAAAATGGGCTCAATCCAAGGACATAAATTAATTTTTAAAAAAGGGAGATATCTAAGAGGACATTTTATATTGTTTTCCAGGTTGTTTATCATGTATTTTATACATTTTATGCATCTTATGCTCCAAAGCATTTTCACATACCAGTAGCACTTTGTGGATTTTAATTGCATATGTTGTGTAGGAGATGCAATTGTAGATCCAAGATCATCTCTAACCTTTCTAAGACAGAACAGTAACAATAGTGGTAGATATTCTTTCGATTGCTCCAGTGAACATCCAATATAGAAGACCTGGATAGGAAGATGGCATTGCTTAGAATGAACTCAAGCTGCATCTTTACAACAGTCCTAGCTTAGTGCTATCGCCATCCCTGTTTTGCAAATGAAGAAAGTGAGGCACAGAGAGTTTAAGTGACAGCCAGGAGGTTCAGACCTCAGGGGTTCAGAGCCTGCTTCACCTCACCACCTTGCTGCATCCCAACGGATGGCTTTCTGGGCAATGATGCTAGTTAAAGCGTGGAACGAGAAATGCCGGATGGATCTCTACCAGCAGCAAAATACTTGATTCTCCACTGTACATCCAATCATCTACATTCAATGACTATCTCCGTTGGCAGTCTGTGCTATGTTCCCAGCAGAGAGCTGGGGACACAGGCATTAGTCAGAATGGCCATTTTGCATGTTCTTTCTCACACCTGGCTGCCACTGTCACCTGAACCCGCTATGCACACTCTTGCCTTGTCCCCTGCCCAGCTCACATCTGTATTTGAAGATCACCTTCTACCTCTTTCCAGGTCCTTCTCATGTCACCTCCTCTGTGAAGCCATCTCTGATTTCCCCAGAGTTGTCCCATACCTCTATGATCTTTCTGATTTTTCACTTCTGCAATCAACATCCGCACAGTGCTCCGTGGTACACTATCCCTCTTCCTGCAATCTTTCAACAATGTGGGGCCACAGGGTAGAAACTGGGTTTGGTTCAAATTTGAACACACAGTGCCCAGGACAGAATCGGCTCATGGCAAAGACTCAGTAAGCATGAACGGACTGAATGAATGAATGAAAGACCTTGTTTTGTTTTCTCCCCACCAAGAGTTTCTGTGATTCGATATGATATTTTTCTCCAGAACATGTGGTTCTCGGGCCAGAGAGAGGGTGGCTTTCCTGCCACTTCCGTTGTAAACAGCTCTATAAGAGTTTGGCTTCCTGGAATGTTGCCTATACTTTCCTCATAATTGCCTCCCAATTGTTTCCTATTTGTTTGACACCTCGTAATCCCCTTCCTTCTTCCTTGTCTAATCGTTACAGGCTGTTACCACTTCATCGTTGCTGTCATACTGTTCTGGCCGGGTAGACTCCCTCGCCTCAGACGAGGCCCTGAAAAACTGTCTGTGTTTGGGGCAGATTTCCGAAATGGCAGCAAAGGCCAGATGGTGGGTTTCGGATGCTGGATGAACCTATGACTTCACGTGCTCATGCCTCAGTCTCTTCATCTGTAGAATGGAATACCCAGAGCTTCCTCTGGAGGATGCTGTGGATTCAGTAAGTTGTAACTGTGTGACAAACTAGAACACAGGGGGACACAATCGACGCTTTAGTACCTTTCCCGGCACATAGAAGATCTGCTCTTTCCTGGGATGCAATTCATTAGACATAAAGCAGGGAAAAGAATACTTCCCGTATTCCAGTATGAAAAGTAAAGTATCTAGAAACTGCTCCAGTACTGCTAGATGCTTCTCCACCCAACCCTCTCCCTTGGCATCACGTTGTTGGGCAGAAACCCACAGAGTAGATGTGCTTCCCCTGTGGCTCAAACCGCTCTGTGCTGCACCTACTGGCTACACAGGAGCACTCTGGACGAGACAGTGCCGAGGGAACCCCTGTGGGGAGGGGCGGAGGGTCTCCTGGGAAGGCAGCCAGGCAGGCCTCAGGGCTGACACCTGCAGGAACAGAAAACCTCCAGACCAAGAGCAGAGGGGAGGGTAAGAGGAAGGACTCAAGACCCAGTCCTGCCTGGGGAAGTCAACGCAAGACAATTAAAAAGAAAAGAAAAAGGACCTTGGAGTAGGAAAACCCAGGTTAAGTCCTAGCAGTGCAATTAGCAAGCTGATCGACCTTGGACGAATTACTGAGCCCGTTTTTCTCATCTGTAAAACGGTGTGGATAATCCAGGTCACACAGTGTCAGAGTCTTGAACAAAAATCACACGAGGAAACATAGGTAGACACCGTTCATACCGCAACATGGCGTGCTGTTCAGAGGGGCTCTTTCAATAAGAGACTCGTAGCTTGACTTCACTCTCTAAGCCTCCGGGTTCTCTGCCAATCCACTTTGAAAGAGTCCCTTAAGATTTCATCTCAAAGACTTTGCCCAAATCCAGAACTCTAGAGGCCGCAGGAAGATGATCAGCAACGAGGGAATTCTCTAGTGCTCATCCAGGAGAGTTTAATCCTTCGTCACCCTTATGGTCCCCGACAAAAGGTTGAACATGTAAGGACAGGAGGGAAAGAACCGTAGAATAATTAATAAGCTACTCCATTATTCTTTCTATCATAAATTATTATTTCAAGTCCTATTTTTAATCAAATTGTCATTATCATTCCATTTTCTATAAAGTTTAATCATTTGTATTGTTTCCTTGGATGTGGCCCTTGACAGGTGGTGTCATGAGTAAATGAGATTGTATTTGAATATCCACACATGTTTTATACAGAACCTTGGATCAGTGCCCAGGCAACTCTTTCATGTGCTGCCATCCAAGAGGAGGTCTCATTTGAAAGCTAACAACTGATATTCCTTCACCATCCAAGTGTAAACAGAACTCTGATCCAAGAATTTGCTATTGTGCATCTCTGGTGGGCATTAGCTGGTATTGAATAATTCATCCTGACTGATGGTCAGTGTTAGAAGATTCTTTTCTTCTGTCCCCAAACCTTCACAATAAGAGTAGATGTTCCTTCATTGAAATCAATAGTTATAGGATACACACTTTGTAGACTTCTCTCCAATTCTTATACCAACATCACAAAGCAGGGTCTTTTTACAGATTATTCCCACTTTACAGATGAGAATGGTGGTAGAGTTACCTTGAAGTGACCTTGGACATCCATGGTGGTAGAACCAAGATTGAGATAGATGTCTGTCATGGCTACTCAGAAAAAAAATTTTTTTTTCAATTGCCTACCATGTAAAGACACTTTATAAAGATCAGTGAACCAAACAGGTTTAGTCTTTGCTCCTATGGAACTTACCACTTGGAGGTGAAAGAAATGCATCAGATTTACAGTTACTTCTTTCCAGTGTAGGGAAACATATGTTTGTGAGGTAACCCAGAGCTAGAGGATTTGACCTGGTTTGGGGTGCTTGGGCAAAGACAGGGTGGTCACAGTAGATGTTCCCAGGGAAAGTTGTACATAACTGGAGTCCTAAGAGATGAGTGGTAGTAAGCAAAGCATCAGGGAAGTTTAAAAGGGAGAGAGTCTTCCAAGCAAGGAAAGCAGAAAAGGCCATATTCACAGCAAAGGACAGGAAGAGGAGAAGCTATAGATGTGGGTCTTGATGGTGTGGAGCCAAGCAGAACTATTCAGGGGGTCAGATTTTATCCTGAGAGTTCCATGGGGCCTCCTTAAACTCTTGCATGGTATCAGCCACATCAATGTCCACAGCTGCTCAATACACAATAGCTAGATTGTGGAACAAACCTAGATGCCTTCAATTGATGAATGGATAAAGAAACTGTGGTATATATACACAATGGAATATTACTCAGTCATAAAAAAGAATAAAATTATGGCATTTACTGGTAAATGGATGGAGTTGGAGAATATCATGCTAAGTGAAATAGGCCAAGCCCAAAAAACCAAAGGCCAAATGTTTTCTCTGATAAGTGGATAATAACACATAATAAGGGGAGAGTGGCAGGATCGAGGAAGAGAAGAATGGAGGAACTTTGGATGGTGTAGAGGAAAAAGGGGTGAGAGGGGTGGGAGAAGGAAAGATAGTAGACTGAGGCAGACAATATTACCCTATGTATATGTATGTTTACATGAATGGTATGAATCTACATTGTGTACAACCATAGAAATGAAAACTTGTATCCCATTTGTGTACAATGAATCAAAATGCAGTCTGTAAAAAATTTTTTCTAGAAAATCTTGCATGGTAAAAGACAGAATTGATCTGTGTGCACCAGCAAGCTTCCCACCCCACCTGGCCTCCTCACTGCAACCTCCTCTGGCAGGGCGATTCATTGCAAGGTGGTCCATGGTCCAGGACAGGGATGCTGGAGACCAGGATGCAGGCTGTGACCATGGAGATGGGGAAGGATGAGTGAACCAGCACATCCTGAGCAGGCTCTGCGGAACCAGCAAACCCTGTGCATTGCGGTAAGGACACCGGGGTAGATGCTGTGAAGACGAAGGATGAAGAGAAGAGTAAGAAACGGTCCCGCGGGCTTTGTTGGCAAGGGTTGAATTTCAGTGTTTGCCAATCTGGCCTTTTTTCTTTTCTTGTTCTTTCCTTTTCTTTTTCCAATCACATGCTTGAAGATATAAACTAAAGTATTCTCTTTTAAAAGTTTATATGGGATCGTAACCCTGTTTTATACATGGGAAAAGGCTGACTCCCTGTGGGTTTTCTGTATTTTCATATTGCCATAATTCAAACAACGTGATGAATCAACTCGCTGTAAATTCTAAAGCTGGGCTCAGGGAAGCTGAATTTTATGGGGACTTTATTGAGCTGTGCCCCCAGGCTGGGTGGTGTTCCTTGGGGGAAAAGGGTATTTTGGGGGTGGGATAGAGGAGGAAACTAACGTTTATGGGGTGTTCATTGTGTGCCAGGTCATTTGCCCCTCAAGAAATTAACATGAATGGTGTTTGGTGCTTGAGGAAAGCTTAGGGGTGAAGTGACTTGACCACAGATGGACACCAACTGTCAATGTCGACCTGGCTCACCTAGCCAGGGCTCTTTCCCTAATGGTGCACACCCTGCAGGCAGAGAGCAGAGACCGTGGTGTTTCCCACCGTCTTGGGGTGTTTTCCCTGTCTCTTCAGCTTTCCCAACTTCAGTGTTCAATCTGAGCAAGTTTCTTCTAGGAGTCTGAGCGCACCCTCCCCCAGGTACATAAGGGAGTGAGTGGGGGGTTCCCATGAAGTCAGTTCAAAAACTCTCCAAGTTCAGAGCCAACAGAGCTCTGGCTACTAGCTCTAACTCCAGGTCCAGGACTCATTCCCCACCCTCCAATGCTCAGTTATAACTCAACCAAGGAATTGTGCATTCCATCCAGAAGTCTCTTCCAAATCTGAGCAGGTGAGGGAATAGTCAAATCTTGGACTCTCAAAGGCAGCCAGAGTGCTACTTCTTCGGAGTAGGTCAGCATTACTGTCCATCCCACGTGAGAAACCAAGACTTGGAAACTTGGAGTACTGTGCAGAATATTTAGCAACACAGTCAGATTTGAAAGCAGATTTCAAAAGCACAAACCCCCAGCACAATCTTCAGCAATAGTAGATGTTCGGAATACACCTGTGTCCTTGTTTGCTTCCAGCTCTGCGATGGCCCTGGTCTCTATTCCTGAGAAGAGGACATCTATTGGCTCTTTGGCAGAGTGAAAGCAGCTGCTCCCTGGGAATTGGTGCCCACATCTCTAAGGTGTTCTGTGAGCGGACCCTTTAAGGAATTAACAAGCCTACATGTGGTGCAGGGTAGACTGGGAGCCTGCACCAAGGAGCCATAAAGACTTTTAAGAGAACTTTATGGAAGTGAGCCCTCCAGCGGGGTGGAGTGGGGTGGGGTGGGGTGGGGCAGGGTGGAGAGCTGAGCAGATCTGAGAGGTGAGAAGCAGCCCTGATGGAGGAAGAGGACCTCAGAAGAGGCCATGGCCTCCAAGGGACAGCACTGAACTTGACATTTAGCTGTGCATGAGAGAATTTGAGCATCACAAACGCTCAGAAAGCAAAAACGAGAAAGGGAGCAGGGAGGACAAGAGAGAAGAAAGGACTGGTCCATCAGCCCATCTCCACACAGCCCTCCCTCTGCCCTGCGTCCTGTGACCATCCTCTCGTCCCCTAACTGTCCATGCACTTTAGGTAGTTGTGCTGTTCCTACCGCAGGGTGTGTTTCCCTCTCTTCTCTGCCTGGGAAATTCATCATCCATTTTTCGGGTCTCAGGTCATGTCTTCTCCTCTGTGAAGTCTCTCCTGCCTCCTCTCCCACCTCCACCACCCTCAGACGTTCACACCTCTTAGCTTTTACAGCAGTCTATATGCCCCAAGGAAGCATTTTATGACATTGTTACAATCGCGGTAGCACAAGTAGCATAGCTGTTATTTAAGGAAGTTCTTCTTTTTCTCTTTCTTCTGTTTTTCTGGGCTTGGGGAGTGTGGGGGCAGGGTTGTTTGTTTGTTTGTCAGACATAGTGCTCGTACTGAATTTCCGGAGCGCGATGAAGTATAAGTATGTCATTTATATTTCATTGCTCTGACATAAACCGAGTATTGTTTTCACAACCTTAAAACTGAGGGAATTAAGACTCCGAGAGGGTGGGATCTCATTGCTGTCAGGGACAGGGCCTGCATTGAGGGCAAGGTCTGGTTCCCGCTGCTCCTCCTGAAGGAGGAAGTCATAATAGGCAATGAACTCACCAGCAACTGAATGTCACCGCCGAGTGAGGAGGCCCAAGTGTGAGTGACACGTGACTTGAAGTCACCTTTTGGTTTTACTGCAGCCACCTCAGAACATCACTACCCAGGTGCCCAAGTGAACCCTCAGGATGATGTGAGCTACGCACAGGGACACAAAGGCCTGGAGGGGCATGAGCTGCCTTGGCACCTACCTGCACTACTTCCCAACCCCTGGAGGACCTGCCTGTCCCTGCTTGCCAGAGTTGGGTGACTGGCTCACGGTTTACCCCTGCTACAAGGACAGCGTTTCTGTGCCTGTCTTTGGAGACAGAGGGGCACCTAACCTCTGTATTTCTTGGTCACACTCTCCCAATTAAGCAAAGAAGCCAACCGGAGACTCCTTGAGCCAAACTAATTGCATCCTAGCGGGCGCTGGGCCTGCCAGTCTCAGCCTGGAGTCAGGTTTTATAGGCCACTCAGCCCCACACCCAGGGTTTATGATGGAAACACTGACAAAGCTTCACTGATAAGGCTGCAGAGGACCCAGGAGACCAGAAAACCGAGCAACTTTCCGGAGTCCAAACCCGGCCTCCACTCCAGGGGCCCCTCGCCAGCCCGGATTCTGAAGCAGCCGCCAACAGGACCCTGGCATGGGGCTGTTTGTTTCCACTTCATCGCGCTCCGGAAATTCAGTATGATCCCTTGCCGGGATTGTTAATGACAAGTTTCTCCTTCAGCCTCACCTGGTATCCAATTAGCTTTTCCAATCTTTGGACTAGTCAACCGTGCATTCATTTGTTCCATCGTTTATTAAATTCTGAGCTCCTGCACAGGCCCATGCTGAACACGAAGAAGGACAACTTGGCTGATTATTTTTTAAACTCTACTGTTGGGCTCAGTTTGCTCCTCCTGGTGTTGATGGAGTGACTTCCTTGCCCTCAAGCAGGCCACGTAGCGTGTACATGACTCTGGGGTGCCCCTCCATGGACCATGATCACACGCAGGGCCTCTGATAGATACTCATGGAATGGGAAAGAGGAAAAACCAAAGGGAAAAAGGAAAACACCGTATCCTCAGTCTAGTACAGAAGGAAGAACGGTCAGATAAATAAGGCAGCTGGGTCATTCAGCAATTCCCCAGACCTTAGAGCCGTTTTTAATCTGTCTTTCTGTAACCAAACACAATGTATTTGTCCCTTGGAGAGCACAAAGCCAATAAGCACAACCAGGAGACAGAAGAGTGAAGAAAGGGCTATTTCTGGCACAGAACAAGGAGGGCACTTGTGGTACCCCCAAAGCAGTGTCTCCCAGAACACAGGAAGCAAGGGGACTTTACTGGGGAAACGTATAATGTTCGTGTTGGGAAGACTCGTCATCATGTGCCAAGACGACACGTAACAGAACATGCTCAGTTTGAGATCATGCTTCTTCACGTATCACATGTTCAAAAACGGTGGATGGGAAGGCCCCAGAACAGAGAAGTTAGAAGTATAATGAGATTATAATGAGCAAGTTTACTCTAGGTCACCCAGAGGAATGATTCAGCTATTTTGGCTGATTTGGTTCAAACCAATTCCTTATGGTTGAAGAGCCTTATCTGAAACAAACAAACAATAAAAAAAAAAAAAAAAAACTTGAAAGCATGTTAGCAAATACTTAAAGGAGAAGAAGCTTGTTTTCCCTGCAAATCCAGGTGCTTGCCCCTAAAATTCCTACCTGGCAGCTCACATTTCCAAAACAGGACAATACATAAATAAATAAACAAACAAACATATCATTCCCTTACTTAAAAGAGGGTTTCTCATACTTGGCCTGGTTGACACTTCAGTCAGATAATTCTTTGCTGTAGGAGGCTGCTCTGTGCACTCTAGAATGTTCAGCAGTCTTCTTGGCCTCTACACACAAGATGCCAGGAGCAACTCCTTCCTCACCATTGTAAGACCCCAAAACATCCTCAGATATTGTCAAAAATCCCAGGGGAGGGAGGAGAGGAGAAAAGAGGACACATCATCCCCGGTTGAGAGTCACTGGTTTAAAACAATCTCCTCCCTCCATTTCCTCCTATCACTTTCCAAATGAAGACTCAGACAGAGATTTTTAGTGAAGATTCTCATAACCTGACTGCTGTTTACCCATCTGACTCCCTACACCCCCACTCCTCCATGTCCCCGCCAGGCACTTTTCCCTGCATGCAAACACCATCCTACCCCACCTCCATCTTGCCTGGTTTATTCTCTTTGTCCTTTGAGACTCCGCATGGGTCCCCTACCTCCTCGGGAGGGCTGTACTGACCCCTCCTGGCTCTCTTAGCAGTTCATTCAACCCCCCCACCCCCACCCCCTGTGGGAGCCCATGGCATCCAGGCATCGCTCCACCCCCACACTTAAACCCGCAGGCGTATCAGCTCTGATGAAATGATTGGTTCCTGCGTCTGTGAGCCACGGGGGGCGTAACAAGGCATCCAGGCACTTAGCAAAGTCTGGCTCAAAGCTGTTTATTTAGCAATTGCTCTATCTTATTTAAAAGAAAAATTTAAAAACTAAAATAAGGAAAAGCCCACACCCTCCATCCCATGCCCTGCCGAAGTAGTTATGATTTTTGCCAGGCCCCCAATGCTCTCCACTCCACCGCCAACCAGTCATCTGGTCTTGGACAAGTCAATCCATCTGCCCATCTCCTCAGTATCCCAACACGTAGGGTCTCTTTGGTCTTCCTCTCTCACTATTGTGTTAAGGCACAAATGTGCTATTCCATGATAGTGCTTAGTAAACTATTAATTCTGTGAATCTGAAGGGTTTTTATTCTACTAAATAGCAAGATCCTTGAAGACACAACAATTAAACTGAAACAAATATATTAGAAGAATCCCTTTTACCTTATATGGAAACTTGACCATATACTGGATGGGAACAGCATTTTATTTATTTGATTCTTTTTTCTTGTTTCTAAAAATAAGATTTTCTGTTTGTTAATTCCTACCCTACCTGGACTCTTTGTATTTCAATTCAGGAATTTTGAATTTCTACCTGGGCTAGAATTCAAAGAGTTTCTTTGATTTTTTTTTTTTTTTTTGAAGCAGACCACACCTACGACTCCTATGACTGAAGGATATTTTTCTAATAGCATAGCCTGTAGAATCTTGAATTTTAAAAGTCGTACCATGTGGTAAGAATGTGGATCGAAAAGTTTAGGAGAGGAGCTGCTTCTAAAATGCACTCTCCATTTCAGAGAAGAGATAAGTTGCATTAGGGTTAAGAAATGAAGTTGGAAGAAATCACCTAATAATTTAGCCCTGATATGGGTGAAACCCCCAGTGCCTGTGAATGTGCCCTTATTTGGAATGAATGTCTTTGCACATATCAAGTGGAGATGAGGTCACACTGGATTATAGTGCAAGC
The DNA here is from genome assembly GCF_902686445.1 of Sciurus carolinensis. Taxonomy (NCBI): domain Eukaryota; kingdom Metazoa; phylum Chordata; class Mammalia; order Rodentia; family Sciuridae; genus Sciurus; species Sciurus carolinensis. The sequence continues at coordinate 165,080,831 of NC_062213.1, forward strand.
TAACATAGCTGCATCTTTTTGAGAGAAGAGGAGACACAGACACGGGGAGATACCACTGAGAAGACAGAAGCAGGATCTGGAGGGTACAGCTGTAAACCAGAGAACATCAAGGATTATGGCAGCCACTAGAAGCTGGGAGAGAGGCAGGGTCAGGGCAGACTCATCCTCGGCACCTCCAAGGGGAAGCAGCCCTGCCACAAAGCTGGATTTTCAACTTCCAGCCTCCAGAACTATGAACGAATAAACTTCTGTTGTCTTAAGACACCAATCTGTGGCACTGTTAGGACAGTCCTAAGAAATTAACACAGGCACCCTATTAGAAATCATGACTGTTTCCTTGCACAAAATCCTCCTCTGCCCATCTGATGCTCTTCCATTGTAACACCCCATGCACAGAGATTGACAATGGTGGGTGAAATCAGACTCCAGGTGGAAAGCACTTAGAGAGTAGGGCCTATTTTCCATCCGCTGTTTCCTCGGCCCAATCATCAGGAAAACACAAATTAAATGCTGGGAAAATCCAGACTGCTCTGAGGGCAAGCCCTGATGAGATCCACGGAGCTCTGGGTGGAGGTTGAGCAAAGGAATCCATTTTTCTGCAGTACCAGAAAGACAAAGTCAAAATCTCATCTGGAGCATAAGCCAGAAGATGGGGCTGCTGATCAGTTGGCCAGGTGCTAAGACAGAGGAGGGAGGAGGAACCAGGATCTGACCTGACTCTCACAGATCAGGTGCCCCACCTGGAGTGTATGGGCATGCACACACTGGGGAGGACAGTTGCAATTATAATCACTTGGGTCAGTGGTGGATCACATATATGACAGCAGTCCCATAAAATTTACAACAGAGCTGAAAATTTTCTATCACCTAATGTCCTAGTTAGTTTTTTATCACTGTGGCAAAATGCTAGAGAAAATCAATTAAAAGAGGAAAGAGTTATGTTGGCTCACAGGTTGAGAGGTTTCAGTCCACGATCCCATGGCCCCATCACTCTGGGCCTTTGATGAGGTGGGACACCACGGTGGGGAGCACAGAGTGGATCCCAGTCGCTCATTTTATGGGGGCTGGGGAGCAAAGTGAGAGAGAAAGGGGCCATGGACGAGGTATACCCTTCAAGGACACACCTCCAGTGACCTACTTCTTCCAATAGTGACAACCTCCCCCACCTCCTAAAGTCTCCGCTACTTCCCAATGGTACCTTTGCAGACCTTTGTCTTTTTTTTTTTAACCAGGAATTGAACCCAGCGTCACTCAATCACTGAGTCACAACCCCAGCCCTTTTAATTTTAATTTTGAGACAGGGTCTCACTACATTGCTTAGTGCCTCGTTAAATTGCTCAGGTTGGTTTTGAACTCATGATCCTCCTACCTCAGCCTCCAGAGCCCCTGGGATTATAGACTTGCATGATCATGCCTGGCTCGTGCCACCAGCTGGGACCTGAGCCTTTAACACACGAGCTTTGGGAGACATCCCAGATCCAAACTCTTAACAGGCATTAATCACGTGTTTGTGGTGATGCTGGTATAAAACCTACTGTACTGCCCATCATATGAAAATATAGCACAGAAAATTATTTACAGGACTTAATAATGATGATAAACACTGGTGTCATTGGTTTATGTATTTACCATAATACACTTTAATCATTATTTTAAAGAGTACTCCTATTTTAAAAAAATGTTTACTGAAAAACAGTCTGCTGTGTTAACTGTGTCGGCAAAGCTCTCAAACATCTTGCGTTTACTGCATCTCAATTGCACCAAGAGGCCACACCAGGTGATGGACCTATGCCACCCTGGCTTGTGTAAGTTCACTCTGCAACATTGACACAATGGCAAAGTCACCCAATGATGCACTTCTCAAAACGCATCCCCATTGTTAAGCAACACGACTACACTTAGCCTTCTGGCTATTCACTAACTAATTCCCATTCCTAGCTCCTTCTGTATGTGGACACAGACACCTCCTTTTGCTACCACAACTGGAGATGAGAGATGCTCTATCAGGACATGCCTTGGAAGCCGAAGCTCAATCGCGGATACCTCTGCAGCAGGAGAGCAAGTCGTGAAAAGCTGAAGTCAGATTCCTTCAATCTGATCTAGCAACAGGGAGTCACAGTGAGAGCAGAGGGAGGGCAGGACCTTGATCCCCCAGCCCATGTCTCTGGGGGGAGGCATTGCAATCAGAGCAAGGCTACTGGCCTCTTCCTCTCTTGCCCGCTAGCTTTTCCACGTGGGAAGAAGTATAACATATGTCATTATCAGGTTTAAGAAAAGAATTAAACATGCTCAATTAAACTAGCCCTTCCCCCTTTTTCAAACCAGTTCTGCTTAGAAGAGCACACAGTGTTTCTCTGTGCCATTCATTTTCTGTGGCTGGTTCTGGTTCAGGGTAAGACCTGTAGTGTGTCGGCTATGCCAGTGGCAACGAGAGAGCCAGAATTCAGGAGTGAAATCAAGCAAACCCATTTGGCCTCAGATCTAAAGCCACATTCTCCAATCGGTTTTATCAATAATGAATGCAATTCTTTTTAATAATATATGATTATCATCTATCTCTCAATAAGCTTTGAATTAAAAGAGGAAGAAGAATGTCAATTTATTAGGCTCCAGAGGACTCAGTGGGGGAATTCTGAGCACTAATGTCATCATTGTTTGACAATTGAAAATGATGTTGATTTTGGAGAAAGAACCTGCTGTCCTCAAGTTGCTCCTTACTGAAGTAAATCATTAACATCTGACTGAGTATGCAGTGACCAAGTTTTCTATACTAAGTACTGACGAGTAGCAGAAGATGTTTGCTTTCACCTGGTAGACACAGCAGCACACTTGTTTTGTCTTAAGGAAATAGCAAAACTCCTGATCTGTGTCACAATTTAAGCCACAAAGACCTTGAACACAGTCACCCCCAGTAGCAGAATTTTAACCTGATAACATTAATTGCATCACTGTTTAGACCAAACAGAAATAGCAAGTATGATGATACCTTTGGCATGATAAAATACATGCAAGCCAGGGGGTGGAGACACAGCCTACAAAACTGCAGACTTCACTTCTGTGAATTCCATGAGCACCAGCATTTTAGGCATGTTACAACATTTTCTCAAAAATGAATGTTAGGTTGCTGTGCCTTCTACATCCTACCATGCAAAAAGGAGCACAATAATTGGTCATCCTTGGAATTTTTGAGGCAACATTACTTAGATATGCTGTATTAGACCATTTTGATTGTCGTCTACCAGCTTCAAGTTCAGATCTGACATGTCCCCCAAAGACCCATGTACTAAAGGTTTGATCCCCAGTCTGTGGCACTTCTGAAAAGTGGTGGAGCCTTTAAGAGGTGGGGCCTGGTGAGGGGAGCATTTTGCTCCCCAACACGCTCCCCACCATGGTGTTCCACCTCTCCACAGAACCGAAGGCAATGGGCCCAGGCAACCACGGACAGAAACCTCGAAAACCAGGAGCCAAAACAAACTCTCCTCCTTAAAAGTTGTTTTATCTCAGATATTTGTTATAAGAAACAGAATAATGCAATCAGCCCTGTGATTCCTCCACAGTGACTTGGTGGATCCAATAGTACTCACGATGTTTATGCCAGATTTGGACGCTCTGTGACGCTTGTAACAAGCCTCCCAGTGAAAATCACAGTAAAAAGTCCTTGAAATGTGAGGGCAAATCCAGGGCCTATGTGCCAAATAATAATGCATCTTTTAAAAAGCATCATTTGAATTGATATTGAGTCCGGTTGGGGACTGAAGGACTGAATATGGGACATAATATAAGCACTTCCCCAAGTTCAGCATCATGGACAAGGAGTTATCCAACCCACCCAGCCATAAAATTGATCATGCCCAAATCATGGGTTCTTAAGGCACAAGCTGAGTGCCACACACCCCAAATGCCACCCTTGCCCTAATCCCTCTTTTCCAATAATCCACACATTCAGTTTCACAGGGAGATGCCTCTGACTAGTAGACCAAGATGGAAGCACTGTGGTTATTTATAGTTCATTCAGCAACCATTGTGACAGGAAATCTATGAAGGAAGCAAAACATTGAGCTTACCTTTGTCTCTTTTAGGAAGAAAAGATAAAAAAGCGAGGGAGGGAGAGGAGTCACGTGCACAGGATCCATTTGTTTGAGAATGCACCCCTTGCCAGAAGCTGCTATGCTCCGAGTGACGTGGGGGCAGTTGAAGAATCAGTTCCCACACAGGTTGACTAGCACCTTGCCAGGTGGGGCACCATCCTGCAGAGAGTGATAAATACTCTGAACAGGGGAATAATCTATGGTTCTCTTGTCATCAGCCAGAACAAGGTGTCCAGAACCAAGAAGTAGAAGAAAGGTTTGCGCTTCCGATGTCCCACTGAGGGACATTCCTACAACTGAGGGCTCTGCTACAGCTGAGGGCTTCCTACAACTGAGGGCTCTGCTAGCTCAGTGATTTTGAAGGAAGCTATGTTTTGAGGACAAATGCTTCCATGAGGGTCACAAAACCAGGGTTTAACACAGCCATCAGATGCCACTGGGAAGACAGGCCAGGAAGGAGGGTAGTCCCACCACGTCAGCATGCTTGATCCTTTTTGTGAAGGAAAAACAGGATTGCTAATTATGGGAATATGGGAGAAGTAAGAGAGAATTTAGGGATCCCCTGGGTGGCTCCAAATTCTGCCATATCTAGTAGTAGACGTCAGTGGAAAAATTCTGCAGCCTCATATCAAGAGCTCATATCCCTCAAAACTAAACACTTGGGCCACCCACCAGGCAGACCAGCAAAGGACTGGCTGAAGACAAAAAGCAGAAAATCACTGGAATGAAATAATGAAAAGAAGCCACAAACAATAGTTATGCAGAAATGAGGAACACATCTTCTATCTGTGTTTCCTTCCTTCAGTGGCAAGCCTTTGTATACTTTACTGAAGTTTCCTCTTCTTTCCTCTCCATTTTTCCTACTATTGAACATATGGGTAATAGAAATAGTGAGCTTTATAAATTAATCTATTGGTTTCAGAACAAATGAGAGGCATAGGCTAGATGCAGTAACTGGCTAGGTTTGGGGTTTTGGTCCTTTGAGAGGAGCCGTTTCCCATTGTAAGAAGGCTCTGTGTGCGTGTGCATGTGTGTGTGTGTGTGTGTGTGTGTGTGTGTGTGTGTGTGTGTTGGAAGAACAGTACAGAAAGGAGTGTTTGAATAGAGGTGGGCAGCCACAGAGCTAGGCATAGGGAACCTCAGTTCTGGATGGCTACCCAGCAAGGGCTCTTCTTAACTGTAAGGAAACCCACAATGAGGAGCTGCCCATCCTCTCTGGAAGCCTAACTGGGCAGAGGGGAACCCCACCCCACTTTTTCCCACTCAGCAGAATGAGGAGGAAAGTCATGCACGGTCTCTGTGTTGTCTAGCATCTGTGACCAGGGAGCTGATGATGGTGTAAACCTCTCATCTTCCAAAAGTTAAGATTTGTTTCTTGCCCTGGTTTCCCCAACAGTGTGAGTTCCCCTGATTCCTCTCTGCTTTTGAATTTGGTCCTCCAGTATCTGCTGAATCTGGAGCTTTCATTACCTTTCCAATAGTTCTATGGGGAAGGAGTTTCCAGAGTCAATCTTCATTGCTTGCAACTGAAAGCCCTTACTGATAGTAGTGTGGTCCTGGCTAGAACAGAGGTCAAGAGGAAGATTTAAACAGACAATAGCATATGTTCTAACCACTGTATGAGTGTCTCATGCCTTCTAATGCATGTAAAAATCTCATTTTGTCTTTATCATAACCTATGAAGTCAATATTATTCCTACACCCATTTTAAAGGTAAGAAAACTGGACTGGGATATAGCTCAGTGGTAAAGAGCTTGCCTAGCATGGGCAAGGATATGGGTTGGATCCCCAGTTCTGCCAAGTAGTAGCAGCAGTAGTAGTAGTAGTAGTAATGATAATAGAGAAACTGCAGCACAGAGATGCAAGTAACTTCTGCAAGTCACACAGTTAAAACATAAGTATCAAGAACCTCAATGCAAGAGTGTAGGAAAGAGCATAGACTTTAAGAAAAACTGGATCCGTGTCCCCCAGAATCTCATCTGACCCACAGTCTCCTTCCCTTCCTCTTGGAAGGATGCTTTCTCCAAGCATCAGTCCTTGTGGGAACCAGAGTATGCTGACCAGCAGCAAGGTTCAACCAGGTTGTCCTGGCCTGTGGAGAAGAGTTGTCCTTTCATCCACACAGGTCTTGGGAGCTCACTGTGGTCTTGGGAGCTCACTGTGGTCTTGGACACCTGACCTGACAGCTGGCTTCCCTAAGACATATGACATACCATCTCCTCCTAGATTCTCTAGCCCCCAAACCATGGTATTCCACCCCACCACCCTCTTCCCCAGCAGACAAATGGGTTGACCTGTTTGCTGCATCCCCAGGAGCTTCAGGAGCGGGAGGGTCTGTAGGAGATGAGAAGTTAGGCCGTGCACCCAGCTCCACTCAGGGCCATGGCTGAGACATGTGCAACCTATTAGGCCTGGCCGAGGGTGGCAGTTCCCTATGTGTAAGGAGTCTGCCCAGTGTTTTATAGCCCAGAGCTCTCTGTGATCCTCAAGCCTTCCTTGACTCCTGGCCCTGAAAAATCTCCAAGAACTTCAAAGCTGCTTTCTTATTATAAATCTTGCAGCCTGGGGAAGTTCTGCCCACTCATGCCAAACCACTAGATCTGTGACTCATCCAGAGGTTTCCAGAGCTTCCCAGCTTTAATGGATGTTTCCTCTCCCTCAGTACCCCTTGGAGTTCTCACTAAGTGAGCTTACTTAGCCAGGTAGCAAGTTCTATCCAAATACTACTTATCCTCTGGCACTTCCCCTGAGATGTCACATCTCCAGGAAGCCTCCTCGCTATGGTTTGGATTAGGGTTCCTCCAAAATCCGTGTGTTGAAGGCTTGGTCACCAGCCCGTGGCCCTCTTGGAAGGAGGCACCTACTGGAAGGAAGTTAGGTCATGGAGGCATGCCTATGAAGGACTTGTTGGGACCCTCTCTCTACTTCCCAGCCACCATGAGGTCAGAGGCTTTGCTCCACCACATGTTCCTGCCATGATGTGTTTTCTTGCCACAGGCCCCAGAACAGTGGACTGAAACTTTTGAAACTGAACCAAACTAAACATTTCCTCCTATAAGTTGATTATCTCAAATATTCTGTTACAGTAATGGAAAGCTGACTTACACACTCCCTCAGGCTGTTTGGGTTCCCTGTGGACCATTGCCCTCACCTCTAGCAAAGCACAAGGAAACCCAAGCACCTGTCCAGAGTGCCTGCAGTCTTCCAGCCTGTGGTTCTCAACAGGAGGGATTATTCCCTCCTATGATTATTTATGTCTAGAGACATTTTTGGTTGTCACCACTGCAGTGTGTTACTAGAACCTCATGGATAGGGGCCAAGAACATCCTACCATATACAGGAAAGTCCCTAAAACAAAGAATAGTCCTGCCCAAAATGGCTTAGTATCAGTCAGGGCTTGTCCTGTGGACATGTAACCTGCACTGTCAACATGATCCAGCTCTCTATAGAGCTCTGCACTCTGTTTAATGCTCTCTTGTTAGGATGTTGGAATTCCTAGTAACCCTTGAACAAAGGACTCGATATTTTTTCATCTTTCCCCAAACCTCACAAGTTACATAGCTAGTCCTGGTCAAGAATGTCAAGATTAAGAAACCCTGGGTAGGTGCTGCAAAAGGAATGTAGAAATGAAGATACCACTCCTGCATTCAAGGAGTGAATCCAAGACCAGTGATGGAGGGAGATCGCATGCTTCCCTGGCCATGTTCTGTGACAGGGTAAGCTTGAAGAAGGAAGTGCCTGGACCACCTTGGAGCATCAGTGAAGGCTGCTAGGCCAAAGGGTCACTTCAAGAGTTACCCACAAGGTGCACAGAGGAAGGAAAGTGGTTCCACATGGTACATTCAAAGACATCAGGCTCTAAGAAATTGGGAGCTTTTTCAGGGACTCTAGGCAGTTCTGTGGCCAGCAGACAAAGTGTGATGAAATAAGAGGTAAGAGATGAGTCTGGTAGGTTAGCAGCACCCAGGTCCCAATCACAACCATGAGTTCTTGAAGGCTTTTGAATAAAGACATGATCAGATTTCATTTCAGGAAGGTGATCAGACATAGCATGGTAAATGGATTGGAGAGGTGGGACGTTGAACAAGGACACCAGGTGGGGCTGGAACAGTAAAGGGCTCAGGATAGTAGGAGCTGGGTGAAGTAAGGCAGCAGCAGTACAGTGAGGAGGAAGACACAGACTCAAAAGATGACGAGGTAAAACGGGATTCCATGACTGTTGAATGAATATCATCCGTAAGATGCCTTCCTCTACTATCTCTTTGCTAATAAAGGACGTGGCATTTCCTCATTGTACAGTTGAGGAAATCAATACTGAAGAGAGTAAATAACTTGACAAGGTCCTACAACCGGTGAGGGGTAGAATCAACCTGGAAGGTTGGCCCATCTGGTACCAAAGTCCCTGTCTCTTCACAAGGCCACATAGCACTCTTGCAAGTGTACTGAGGGTCCACCAGGCAGCCAAGGACACATCCAGGCCAGTGCCCTTCTTATCTCATAGTGGCAACTCTGTTTCTCAAACCCTGTGGTCCATTATCTACCCCACAGGGATTAAAGACCAAGCTCCTCTCTTCTTTTTTTAATTTATTTATTTAGATTCATTGTACACAAATGGGGTACAACTGTTGTTTCTCTGGTTGTACATGAAGTAGAGTCACACCACTTGTGTAATCACACATGTACATAGGGTAATGATGTTTGTCTCATTCTGTTATTTTTTCTTTCCCCCAGCCTCTCCCCATCCCTCATTTTCCTCTATACAATCCCTCCTTCCTCCATTCTTGCCTCCCTCCCTCCTCCCATTATGTATATGTCAAGTTTATCTCTTGGTACATAGTAGAAACTCATAATTATAACATAATGATAAAATAATTAGTTATGAGAAAGTCACAGTAGAAATGTGAAAGACTAAAAAACTATTTTTAATCAATATCACTAAGAAATGCAAATTAGAATCCAAATGAGATTCCATCTCTGTCTATCAAACTAACTGGTGTTGAATATCTTGGTCCACTCTTTCTGAAAAGCAATGTGACATTATTTACCAAGTGACTTTTTAAAAGTATACCCTTTGCTGAATATTTGATTATTTCCATAAGAATCTGGGTCAAGAGTTATGGGCAAATATATTCAGCTCAACTATTTTTTTTTTTAATTTGAGAAAAACAGAGAGAGAATGGGGCAATTTTCCAAAAACTGGCAAATGAGTAATGATATAAATTCAAATGTTGGACTATTAATTCTGTAGGACTTTAAATGACATGAAAAATTTATCACAATATGACACTAAGTGAAAAAAGAATTCAATAAATACATACCATTGTGTATACAGTAAAATCCTCATTTTTTTTGTACACAGAGTTCCTAGTTGGGGCTTAAGCCATATTTACCCTTGGGATTGGGATATGTCTAGAAATGGCAGGTGGAATGATGGGATGGATCCGGAGGAATTATCCTGGGAAGGAAGTCATCATCTGGAGGGAAGAGGCCAGGCTGACAAGCTTACCCCAGACACAGAGCCTCTTAAGCCAGAGGGTGGGGTTGTTCTGAGGAAGGCAGGGTACTTGTCACTCAGCTCACAGGGGCCTCAGGACTTTACTGAGCTTGAAGAAAAGAGGGTTCTCTGCTCTATGTAACAAACAACCTGAACATTTAGTGGCTTAAAACACCAGTTTGTCACTTTTACTCATGGTTCTGTGAACTGACTGTGCTTAGCAGGTTCCCTTATATGGTTGTCCCCTCAGATAGGGCTGTCAACCAGAGCACTGAGATATGGACTCTCTGTGGATCTTCTCATAATGTGGTGGCTGGGTTCTGAAATGAAATGGCCCAAGACTGAACAATACAAAGGACCAGGTAGCAGTGGCAAACTTTCTCATGACCAAGCCTTGGAAGGCTCAGAACACCCTTTTGGATGCATCCTGTTGGGAAGTAGGTCACTAAAAGCAGCCCAGATTCAAAGGGCAGGGGATAAGTTTCTACCTCTCCATGGGAAGAGTAGCAGGCACTTGCAGGAGGAAAGATAGGAGGAAGATTTTGATGGTGGCCATCATTCAAGATCTCTAGTACAAATTTTTTTCAGTAAAGAGCTCTGCAGGGTTTTGCTACATAAGACCAAAAGCAGGGGTTCACACTCCAAAGCATAAGCCAAAAGGAGGTGAGATTCCCCAGCCTGACTTTGGTGCCCTGCAGCTCCAGAGGGCATGAGTGTGATTCTGCACCTGGAGAAAGGCTGCAGGGCAACAGAGGGGCAGAAGTGCCTGGCTGCTGAGGACTTATGACTCTGCCCAGGAGACAAAGTTCAATGGTGGGCCCTAGAAGAAGTCAGGTACATTCCTGGAGGCCTCCAGAATGCCACCACAAGGGCCACAGTTCTGAAAGTGCAGAAAGTAGAGAAGTAATTCCTGAGTTATTTGAGAAACCTGTTAGCATCCTAGAAATAATTTAGGTGGCTATTGCAAGAGGGACAGGATGGGGGTCCTGTAATTCCAAAAAGAGGTAAAATATAATAAAATACAAGTACTACTATTAATACCAGACCCATTTGTTTTAAATCCCAGCATATGTAGTACAGGTTATATGCCTCAAATATATGAATATTTATGTTGTAGGAACACACATGTTAACATACATATGGACACAAACAAAATGTACTTAGAGTAGAAGACTGGAAGATGTATTCCAAAATTCTAACTGTATTTTCTCTGATATCAGGTACCTTTGAAATCAGGTTGGTGTTCTTGATTCTTTTCTTCAGATATTTTTCTGCATGTTCCCAATTTTCTGTGATAAACACATTGCTTGTAGAACTAGAAATAAGTAGAATTCTGAAAGAAAAGCATTCATCTTTGGTGAGGGTACTTACTTAAATGAGATTATAGGAGAAAGAGGTATACCCCTGGCCAGGCCCTCATTCTGGACACACCAAACTTGACAGCCCATGGCATCTGCCAGAGATTTAACCTTCAGTGAGAACAGAGAGTCACAAGCATAGTAGGTAGGAGTTACTAGAAAAGATGTCTGGGAAGACCCCCAGGAGAATGTCCACCAAGCAGGTCATCTGGGGCATCCTTTCCAGACCATTGGAAGATGTGCTTTGTTGATGCACATCCACAGGCATCTCATTTCCATAACTTTCTTCCATTCACCTCCATCAGCATAGATCCCAGGAATCCTCTTAGTTCAGCCCTAAGTCTGATGGCATCACTTCTGTCTTCCAACAGCAAGTTCCTCACTGTCCTGTGGTTCTCCCTGCTGAAGTGCCCTATCCTCCACTCATTCTGGTAAACTCCCCACACCTCTGAGGGCTGGGTACCTGCAACAGCAACACCTCCTCTAGGAAGCCCCTTCAGACCTCTGCCCTCAATAGCCTGGAATGACTCCAAGTCCAAGCTGTTTCCTATTCACACTCCCCTTTCTTGGGCACTTTCCATGCTGAATCCTCAGGGTCTCAGTTATTTTCTAGCCCCATGCCAAGCATCCATAAAGGCAAAGCCAATGCCTGACTCATCCTTATGCCCCAGTACCATGTCTGCATACAGGTTTGCTTCCACATCCCCAGGAACCCTGCCCCTTGAGAAAGCCACTGTCTAGATTCAGACTTACAGATAGGAGTTGTGTTTGTCAGTGGTATAAAAAGCTGAAGGTTGCCAGACAGAAAATTATTAGGACAGTTGCAATGATTTATGAACTGTCTAAAAAATAGCAGTTGGAAGAGATTCTCCTGACAGTTTTTTTTTTTTTCCCAAAAAATATCTCTAGAGGGACAGAAGTTTGCTCAAGGCACTCCTATAGCTTACCTCATTTACTTACCCAATAACCCAATCAAGGGAGGGAACAAGGGTTCAGGAAAGTGAAGTGGTTGTCCTAAAATGCACAGCATGTAAAAGCAGGCTAGGACTTTCTGGATGGATTTGAAGCCCAGGCTTTTCCCTCTAGCCCACAGAAACATGAACAGTTAGCCTAGGACAGATCTGTGGGTTTCAATAAGACCAAAGTTATCTGTCCACACAGGAAATGGCAGAAGGAAGGCACTGGTCTTCCTAAAATGTCTGACCTGGTATGTCTGCTTCTTCTTGCTTTTCATTACTGCCTGCTATGGACTGACTGACGTCTCCCTCCAAAATTTACATGTTGAAGCCCTAACCCCCAACATGACTACATTTGGAGATGGGGCCTTTAAGATAATTGAGGTTAAATGAGGTCATAGGGTTGGCCCTAATCCAATTGGACTGGTATCCTTAAAGAAAGGAGGAGACACCAAAGGTCAAAGGTCAGTATCTCTCCTCTCTCTCTCCTTCCTTCTCCCTTTCCTCTCTCTCTCTCTCTCTCTCTCTCTCTCTCTCTCTCTGTATGTGCACACAGAGAAGAAGCTATGTGAGAAAAGAGTAAGAAGGAGGCCATCTGCAAGCCAAGAAAAGAGATGTCAGAGGAAACCAGACCTGCCAGCACCTTGATCTAGGACTTCCAGAATTGTGAGAAATAAAGTTCTGTTGGTCAAACCACCTAGTCTGCATTATGTTATTACAGCAGTCCTAGCAGACTAAGACTCCGCCCAAACAGGAAGAAGAATGTGTCTTTCAATCTGTCTCTAACCTTTATTACCCCTATGGAGCCAGGTAATAGGAATCAAAATTGGAGTTGGTCAGTAAACCTAAGGATAAGACCCCTTTGCTCTTCCTGTTGGAGATGCTTAGATATTCCTCCAACACAAAAGTTGGGGCAGCCAGAGCTGTGGGCAGGTAAAAGGCCCAGCACTGACCACTAATCAGTCCTATTCACAGTGCAGCAAGTTCCTCCCTAGACTGGTCACAGGATCTCAGCTGATCCCAATGCAGTAGGAAGAGGCAAACAAAATGTGGGTGCCTGCACAACAGCCCTGTTAGAAAACTGTATCCATCATAGAAGTCAATTTAACCACAGATAGTTTAAAAGAAAAAAAAATTAAAGCTTTAGTAAAGAATTACTTAGAGAGGACTAAGGTGGTCCACAGGAAACAAATAAGAAATCATGAGACACCCAGACACTAGCAACAACAGGGGATGTTACCACCCCTAGATTGAAGGGACAGGAGCAAGGGAGAAGACAGCATTGGTGAAGCTGAGAAAACCAGTGCCCACACAGGAAGGCCACACAGGAAGGTCCATGGAAAGGCCACCCATGGACATGAATGGACAAAATACTGCCAGAAACATGGTGCTGGGGAAGAACAGAAAAACCGCAGACCTCTCTCTCTCCACTGCCCTACCTCCTGTCAGTGCCTCCTATGAACCAAACAAGAAAATTGTCAACAAGGGAGCCCTAGAAATGCAGTTCACAGGGTTGACTTCCCAGAACAAAGAGCAAGGCAAAGAGCATCAAAAATAGATCCAGGACCAAATGGAAAATGACCCACATGCATAGGTACAATTATTGTCACAATTTTTCAGATAAGAAAAGGGAAGTGGAGAAGTTAGGTATTTGGTCAACATCATCCAAACACCAAATTATGCTTTCTAGAAGTCACCTAGACAGAGGAAGTCTGTTAACTGCAATAGGCAAGTCAATATCATGGTAAGCACCAGGAGGTAAGTGTATGTACCTTGAGAGCACATGACTGGGGATAGAAAAATGGTGGTGGGGAGGATGGTCAGGGAGACTTCCCATAAAAGGCAACTCTTGAGCAAAGTCTTCATTATGGTTTAGATCCCCCAAAGTTCATGTGTAAAACAATGGAAGAAAGTTTAAAGCTGAAATGGTTTGGTTATGAGAGCTTCAACCTAATCAGTGAATCACTGCCCTGATGCGATTAACTGGGTGGTAACCAAAGGCAGGTAGGGTGTGGATGGAGGAGGTGGGCTACCGGGGGCATGCCTTTGGGGTGTACACTTTGTGAGCTCAGCTTAGTCTTTCTGCTTCCTAGTGGCCTTGCCCTCTATTCTCCCACCTCTGAATCTTAATAATTCTCTGATTCTGAACTGTACACACCAATACCTAATTATTTTTGCAGATAGTATTAGTCTCATAATCATTTTGTGCAGTATTTTTCTCTCTGGCATTCTTTATTTATTGATTTATGTTTTAAGTGACACACACACAAAATATTCTCTCTAGATTTTTAATTATTCTCTATCACTCCTAACAAACAGCAGCTAATACAGATTAACTCTGTATTGTTTAGAGTTCCCTTTGGGGAATGATAGAATCTTCCAGAGCATTTCTAAGTGATCTCTGTAGCTCCGGGGTCCTGGTAGCCAAGTTAAGATGTGAGTAGGCTGGTTTATCTATATCCCACACAGACTGCCCCCTGTTTTGACTTCTTTGGACAAGGACCCAAATAACCTGTCTATCCACCAGGAAAGCACACAGTAAACACCATGAACAGCAGCCAATACTATTTTCATTTTTATTAGCAACTGCTTCACTGTCAGTTCCTTGAGACATCAATCAGTCTGTAACAGCATTTCCTTACCTTTATCATTTTTAAAAACCATAATGGAGGAAAAATAAAGCTACAGATTCTTTTTCCTCTGGAGATTTGAAAAGTAGAAGAGTGCTCTGTGCTGGGAATTTGTTCCTGGGTGGCCCAACCAGAAGACAGGGAAGGGGAGAGCTACAACTCTTGATTTCTCCCACTCAACTTCATGATTCCGAGCAAAGCCATTCTTCACTGACAGTCATTCCATCAGGGCTCTCCCAAGCCTTTAGGTCAACTGAATGGCCACCAGGATGAAAGAGAACCTAGTTTCCTCAACTGAAAATAGGTTCCCCCAGTGGAAGGTCAAGTGCCTTGCCTTAGTTACTTATTACAGTCAGAGGAGAAGCCACAGTTTTTTCCAAGAAAGTACTGGTATTGAGAAGGAACAAACTGGAATTAGAACATCTAAGCAAAATGCCACTATTTACAAAATCCCATGACACTGAACAGCTGTTTACTAAGGGTCAACACTTTCTGGGAAATAAGAGTTCAAAGATAGTTTACTTTAAATAGTCTTAATAGAATGAAAGGAATTATCTATTAGTATATTGATTGATTCTATCACTCATAGATTCATAAGAGTAGCAGATTCTGATTGAAATATTCTTATTTTCCACTTATTAAACAACAATCCAGACTGTAAAAGTCAACTCTGATCAAGCTGGAGAGCTCAGAATTCTGGATAGGTATTCATTTCAGGATGTCATTTCCAAGCCCCCTCTCTCCAGGATCCAGGCCACAAGCTCTATGTGTTCCATTGAGTTCAACCTTGTGGCCCAGATAACCTGCATGGTGCTTTACACATAGTATTTGCATGACAAATATTTGTCAAATGATTAGATGAAAGAGATCAAGAGTGAGAGTCATTCATGCATGCACGTGTTCATTCATTTATTCAATCTCTAACAATATCTGGAAAGGCCCTTTATGTGGGGCTTTATAAGGAGACCGAAATAATAAACTGAGCATGACTGATCTCATACATGGGAATGGGAACTGGCCCTGCCAAGGTGGATGGGTCATAGACACCAGAGAGTATATCCCAGTGTGTGGGTGATTGGAAACTGGATGAAAGTTCAGGTGAGCAGACAAAACAAACCATAAAGATTGGCAAGAGAAACCCAAGACTAAAGTCTTAGCCTGACAGGTATGGCTGAAGGAATTATCTCAACTGTTTTCTGATTTAGATCCTCTTCCCTCTCCTCCTCCTCCTCCTCCTCCTCCTCCTTTTTCTTCTTCTTCTTCTTCTTCTTCTTCTTCTTCTTCTTCTTCTTCTTCTTCTTCTTCTTCTTCTTCTTCTTCTTCTTCTTCTTTTTCTTTCTCTCTTTCTCTCTCTCTCTCTCTCTCTCTCTCTCTCTCTCTCTCTCTCTCTCTCTCTCTCTCTCTCCCCTTCACCCCTCTTTTTAATTTAATTATCTTGGGATGAAAGTGCCTCTCAGGTAAAGATCACCTCCATTTCCTGCAATTCACCTGCCACCACAGGCCTATTGATGTCTGCTCTCCATCTTGGATCTACAACCTCTTCCTCTTTATTCATTCTGCTTTCATAAAGGTGACCCAGATTCTCTGTTCTTAAATTTAGAATGCTTCACTTAATTCTGTACTCCTGGAGTTATTTCCTGATTTCTACCTGCCTTCACCCTCAAGATGCCTACTACAGCATCTTCACTTGCTGCCTTCGCTTCTCTACCTCTTAATCACTCCTCAAACCACTAAAATGGGGTCTCTATACCAGCACCTCAAGGACTCAGATTTTACCGATGCTATTTACTAAGATCAATACATACGTCTCAGTCCTTGTTTTTCCTGACCTTGAAGCTGATGAGTGGATTCACTAGTTCCTAACACTAGCAGGCTTATTTTCCACTGTTTCTGTTTTGCCTCATTCTCCAAATAATTAACCAATAAAGTCAGTCTTGCCTGAAATGAAGAATAAGAAAAACATCAAAGGACAATTTCAGTCATAATACCTTCTAATCAGTGATCTTGTTTGGGGGTTATGGGAACCAGGAACAGCCGGGCACATGGTGACCTGTGGACAACATTGAAGCCAACATCAAGAGAATTGATTCCTACAAAAATTAATGAACATTCTGGTGCCCACCAGGCTATGGCTAAAGTTAGTCTCTCCAGAAATCCCATATAAGCTCTGCACCTGGGACTCCTGGCAAGATGGAATGTGAGTAGAAGACTTCCATCTTCCAACCACCAGCTTGCTGCCAATAAAGCTGTATCCCCATCACCCTGTCTGTCATTACTGGTTTTATCAGGTGGCACTGGGACCTGACCTTTCACATTACAACCTTAAGTCTTTGCCACTGTTGACCAAAGCTTCTCCCCTGGGATTAGATGATGTTATTCTCAAAGGAATTTTTCTCCCACCGTTTTTCAGGTCTTGATTCTTAATTGCTGAGATTCTCAAAGTTCTCCCTCTAACTCTTCTTTCTTCAAACACTAGGTTTGAAGGTTTCCTAGAAGGACTCATTCGCATCCATGACTTTGAACACCATCTGTATGCTTGTGCCTTGGAAACACTGTTTCTCTAGCCCAGAGCTTTCTCCTAAACACCAAACCATGCACCAAGACGCCTGCTAGACAGTTTCACCTGGATGCACCAGAAGCAGTTTAAATTTGTATGTTCAAAACTGAACTTGTCATCTCCTAACTCTGCTTCTATACCCTAGCAAATGCCACCTCCATCTACTCAGGTACTCAAAACTGGCATCATTGATGGTTCCTTCAACTCCACTTGGCACCAAGATCCATTCATTCTACTTCCTTAAAGACTTCCAGTTCCATCCAGTTCACCCAGTCCCAATATCTGCTGCTTTGTCTTCAGTTTTTGACTTCTTCCCTTGGAACTGTAGGGAAGAGAGAGTAATTTTCTCTCCAGTCTTCCTACTCCTTAGTTATGAGGGGCACCTGTAAGATTAACAAGAAAAGAACAAACAAAAGTTTAATAACATATATACCTCATGCATTCATGGGAGAGACCTGGAGAAATGAATCCTTCTCAGACAGCTTTGAATTCAGGTTTAAATACCATTATCTCCTGAAATAAAGAAGGGTGTGGGGAAGGCTGCTTATGGGGGATTCCCAGGAAAACAAGTAAAAAGGATAAGATTTCATAAGGTATGCTATTGTTTTAGTCTGCTTTTATGTTGTTGTGACTGAATCATCTGACCAGAACAACTCTACAGAAGAAAAAGTTTATTTGGGGTCTCCCAGTTTCAGAGGTCTCAGTGCATAGACAGCAGGCTCCATTCCTCAGGGCTTGAGGTGAAGCAGAACATCATAGCAGAGAGTGTGGCAGAGGGAAGCAGCTCATATGATGATCAGGAAATAGAGAGAGAGAGAGAGAGAGAGAGAGAGAGAGAGAGAGAGAGAGAGATTAATTCCACTCACCAGATACAAAATATATACCCCAAAGGCACACCCCCATGACCACCTCCTCCAGCCACACTCTTTCCACCTTCAGATACTGCTTAGCTAATCCCATCAGGGGGTTAATTCACTGATTGGGCTAAGGCTTTATAACCCAATCATTTAACCTCTGAATGTTCTTGCATTGTCTCACACATGAGCTTTTGGGGGACAGTTATGCAGATTTAAGTCAATGCCTTCTCCATGGATGAGTCTCTAATGATTTGGAATCATCTTTCTCTTCTTGAAACAAAAAGGGAAACACCCTTCTGAATGAGGATTTCTTTTCTAGCTGTAAATTTCCCTTGCGAAGAAGTGACTTCTACTTTGTTTATATAGCTTCTCCCGTATCTGCAGTTTCTCAAAAATAAGCATTCAACATCTTAAAAATAATCAGTTCAAAATCATCTTTATGCCAAAGAGGCATTATTTTAGAGTGACAGATTCTGGTCTCCTACAGTAATATTTTGGGGCACCATATTCTAGTCCCCTGTACAACCAAAGTGATCTAAGAGCCATAACAAACCATAAAAGGAATTTCTTCTCTCTCCCATCTTTAATTTGCTTAAATCCTTCCACAGACTTCTCTGAAGAGGGGAAATTTCAAAGTCCTCAACCTGCATCTCAAGGCCTGCCAGCCCCACCTCCTGCCCTTTACCCATCTGTTTGCAGTCCCCAGACCTTGTGGCATCTTTTCTGGGCTTTGCTTCAGCTAGCCCTTCTGCCTACAGTACCTGTCTCTCTTCCCTTCTACACTCAGCAATCTTTAACTCACTTCTTTAACCTAACTCAAATATTGCCTTTTCAGAGCAGGCTCTCCTGATTCTTGGGCTGACTGAAGGACCGTCCGTGTGTCCTTAGGATCTAACCCATTGAGGTCTTTCCCTCATAGAGGGCCAAAAACAGTGAGCAACTAGAAGGGGTTTAACCTCAATGTCTCTAGCCTAGAGTCTTGTACACATGAAGTGTTAATGATTTTTATATGTGAATGACAGATGGCAGGGAAGGGAGGAGAAAGGGAAGGAGAGAGGAAGGAAGGACAAGCTGAGTGAATGAAATCATCTATAACTCTTCATTTTGCTCATATTATATATCCATAATGCCCTCTAGTGCCTGTTGGTAGATTTTAGAGGATGCTGGGCAATTGGCAAACATGTATTGAGAGCTAGACATGGAACACCAGTATTGGATGCTAACTGAACTCACGTCTAGCTTACAGTCTAGTAGAGCAATAACACATACACCAAAGAATCACTCTACTCCATGTGCTAAAGAAAGCAAAGAGCCAGTTAAAACAGCAATGGGAGGAGCTAAAGAGTTAATGAGCCAGTTAAAGAGTATGGGAGGAGTCATAGATCAAAGCCCTGGCAGCCACTGGCTGGCACATTTGTCTAGGCTTTCTAGGTCTCAGTTCTCATCTCTGAACAGGGGTGATGATGCCTACCTCTCAGGATTGTCAGGAGTTCAAAGAGAAAACGTTCGCCCCAGGCGTAGGTATTAGGAACTCAGCAAAAGCTACCTGCTTTCCTCTCCACCCTACCCTGTGCTCTCATGACTCTCACACCCTCAAACCCACTAAAACCAAGTTAAAATGGGAAGCCAGGTCCATCCTCACCTAGAGAGCTGGTGTTCTCACGGGGTAGTAAACACATGCCCTTGGTTTTAAAGACTGGTGAATCCCAGGAAGTCTACATGAGCCCAGGGAAAAAGCTCCTGGGAACTATAGGTCATCTCCTCTGCAGATGGTGACAAGTTGGATGTGTATGTAGCTGAAGCATTGCTCCCCTTCTTCATCTCACCAGAATTATGAGCCCTAGATTACTGTCTTATAGCATCTGGAAGTAACCATGGCATTGTCTCTTTCTACATCTTCAATTATTGCCCATAAGCTACAGGATACAACCCAGCTCCCTAGCAGGACATCAGAGTCCCCTGAATCCTAGATTGTCCTCTCCTCCTATAGCCCTTCTGCACTCTCTACTCCAACCACGCTGAGTCTTTATAGAACTATGTTCCCAAAATACCTTGCTCCCTAACATCTCTGGGGCTACTTCCTGTCAATCTCTCTGCTTAAAACACTGTCCTCAGTTCAGTGCCTGGCAAAGTCAACTTTGTTTGCCAAGGACCAGCTCAAGCATTGACTCCCTTGAGTGTCTCCACCAGGCCAGGCTGGTTGCCCATCCTGGGTGGTCCCTTCAGATCACTCAGTCCATTCTATTGGCACTTCTGATTACCTTTTTGTCTCCCATTTTACCTGAATTTACCAAGAGCAAAACCTTGGTATTATCCAGGGTTGAACCCTCCAGCCCCACACAGGGCTCCAAATACAGCTCAAGTTCATTGGGCTGAACAGAACTGCTGTCCTTCAGGGAGTCACCTTCACAGGCTCCCCAGACTGCTGGCACAGTCAGGTTTGCCTGAACCACGTCTGGGATCATTGCCTTTCTGGTCATCAAGTGGTACTTATCCAACCGATCCATCTTTTGGGTTGACCTGTGCCCACTGTGAGGTCATGTGTTCTGAGAAGAGCAGCGTCAAAGCCAAAGGGGTGTGACCAGAGGAAACGGAGTCTGAGCAAAGACCCAAACTGAACTTTAGTTAGAGGCAATGCATAGAGTACAGGGAATACGTTCTTTTAAAATTTTATGCAGGATCTACCCTGAGCCAGGGCCCTTCTGAGTACCTTGATCCTCTAGCTCACTTAATCTGCACAAATACTCTGTGAGGCTGGTTTTATTGTCACCTTCATGGCACATATGGGAGAACTGAGGCACAAAGATATCTAATACAGGGGGTTGGTGAGCAGGGTGTGTGAGGAGTGGGGCCTGACTCTGTGATCGGCTCTGGAACTACCGTAGTGAACAAACAAGGGTCAGTCCCTGGTTTTATGGTTTTATAATGCAGTAGAGAGTTGGACAAATAACCTCACATAGTAATAAATGGATATATGCCAGGAAAGTGTGAGAAGGGAAATGTCCTTGGTGCCATGAGCCTGAAGAGAAAAGATTGTCTAATAAACATCACGGGTCAGGAAGTACCATTCGAGCTGGGATAAGAGAAAGTTATCCACACAAAGGACAGAGGGGAGACGGCTCCAGGCAGAAGGAGCAGCATGCACACCATTCCTAGGTGGGTTGTTCCAGGAGCTGGAAGAGGCCAGTATGGCAGAGGAACACAAAATTGCGCCTGGAGAGGTAGGCGCAAGTCAAATCACTGAGGACTGTAGGGTAAAGCAGGTGGAAAGGAAAGCAATGGGAGCTAGAAAGTATAGTCAGAGGCAGATCCTGACTGCAGCACTTAAAAGTTTGAGATTTATCTTTGTGGTACAAGGAAACCAAGATAGGACCTTGGGCACATCACTTTAGAGATTAAAAATAAAAGCAACCTAAAGTGCATGTATTTGGTGGTGGGAGGTTGTGGGGGGGTGGGGGAGTGTGAAATGATTAGAAAGAGAGTGAAAACAATCAGCCAAATGGTCCCAGCCTGGAAAGAGTTAACCCCTTCTTGCCCTTGATATCTTCATCAGTCCCAAATAATAAGCTATCATTTCTCAGTGTTCTGCAAGGTAGCATTTAAAACTGAAGCAGGGCAATAAATCAGGCACATATAATTTGAGCCCTGAAGTATAGTAATTCTTCTTTTAATGCAACATCTGGTATAGATAATGCAACGTGCAGGGGGAGGGAAGTGAGGGCTGCAGGCCCCTGTCGCTTTGCAAGCAGGGCTGGGAGCCCGGTTTCCCTGCCATCTTCCCAGCACCACTGTGGACTTGAAAAGGACTGTTATTATTACTCCCTTGGCTGGTCAAAAGGGGAGTCAAGTTAATTATAGACTTGTTTGTCGGTTATTAATTAAACCTCAGCTAAACATAAAATCACAGGGGAAGTGCCATTTCCCGCCCTGAGCTTCCAGCTCTGGGAGCTAACGCCCCTGCCTCTGCTGTCCACCCAGTGTCCTGTTTCCTCTGCAGATTTTCTCAGGAGGGTCTCAGGGCCTTTGCCCTGTGTGCAAACAAAATCTTATTTTTAGATAGGGAGGGAGGCAAGATTGAAAGCTCTGAAATGGCAGGGGACAATAAGAGGAAGCTTGCAGACACGGACTGGTCAAGACACACAGGGCTTGGGGGGTGTGAGGGGTGCCACATCCTCCTGTAACTGCAGCCTCCTGGGCCCTCAGTGGGATGTCCCCAGCTTCTCCAGCACACATCCTGTGAGGCAGCACTACAGAGGGGGTGATTAGATGGACAAGTTTTGTGGCACATGGACCAGATCTCCGAACTTTCCCCCACTTACTGGATCCATGGCATTGGACAGGTTACGTCTCTATGCTTCCATTATCTCCTCTCTAAGTGGAGATGCTAATAGCAGCCATCCCAGGTGTGCAACGAGCACTAAATGAGACAAGATTTGTCCAGAACTCAGCAAGGTGCTTGGTATATAGTTGCCAATGCACACTAGTTTCCTTTTTCTTATTCCTCTACTACTCCATGGAAACAGACTTTGTGTCTTGTATCTATCACAAAAATATCCAATTGTAGACGGTGCACCTCGGACCTCTCATCTCTAAAACAGAGTTCCAATGAATTAAATTACATAACGGGAGCATCCCAGTGCCTAACTCCAACATATGGTAGTTACCTAATTACTATGTTAGTTACTGCCCGTTACAGCAGGAATGGATGGCATGGTGGAGCCTGCACTGGCAGCAGCTTTGAAAACAACCCTCAGCATAATTAAAGAAGGGATTATCAAACTGGTGTCTGTGGCATAAGAAAAAAGAGAGACGCTAATTAAAGCATTGCACCAAACCAGCCTCACTTCCTCTTGAAGTTGAGACACTAAACAATCAAATCAAGAGCATTTCATAGATGTGGTGCAAAGATGGAGAATTTGCCAGATCCCTTGGCAAGATCTAGACCATCAACTTAGCCTCCTCAAAATCCTCCAGTGAGCATGTTCTTTCCTTGCCCAGAGAGAGCATGGGCCATCACTGTCTGATTAACCTCACCTATGCTGTTTCTTGGACAGGAAGAACCAAGGACAGAGCTCCAACCACCAGCAATTTCCCAAATAGACACCTTCCAGGGAAATGTGCAGCTTCAACAAAATTCAAGGGAATTATGCACTTGACTTATAAACTCCAAACGTGGTGCCCTTTGCACCTCCATGTATTGCAAACTAAAAACTGTTCATTCAGCACCAAGGCTTCCCAATCTACCCATGAGAGCAGGTGTGGACAGCATGGTGAGCCTGCGCTGGTAGCGACTTTGCAACTTGGGTTGATGGGTCTTTGTAGCATCATTCAATTCCATTCCATTTTTCTTTTCATTTGTTATTACTTTAAAGGCACTGTTTTCACTTTCTACTCATCTAGTAGCAGTCATGAGACTTGGGTTCAAGTCCTAGTTCTTCTGTTAAGATTCCTATACTAGAGATGCTGATGATACACAGTGAACAAGACCTATGAGCTCTCCATTTAAAAAATGTATAACTATTTAATTGCAAATTTGTCAAACATTGAGTGTTAAGAAAACATATAACAGAGGAACTCACTCTGGTGGCTTAGTTAATCTCCCAAAAACCTTCTCATGAGTAATGCACAAATTGCTATGCCCATTTGAGAGGTAAAAGCAAAGCCAGAGAAATCATATAATAGACACAACAACACCACTGTTGTAAGACAGCAGAAAGAGGGAGGGAGAAAATAAGGGAAGGGAGAAATAAGCGAGAGAGGGAGGGCAAAACATTTGTAAATTTCCCAGTGCTATATGTATGAAAAGGTTATGACAACTGTCATTTCTGTGCTCTGGCATGCCAAGCTAGAGTTTCCATCAAAAATCCAAGGCATGGCTTACCTTAGAGTTTCCATATTGCTTTTCTTTCTGTAGCCTTCTGTAGGATAGGAAGGGAGAAAGACATGGGAGCTGCATGTCTCTTGGTAGAAATAAAATTCTTCTTATATGAACTGCTAACTTGAACAAATTATTCAACCTCTCCAACTGTACTCCAAGTTTGCAAGAAGTGAACAATAGGTGGGAATATTGTTGGTATTAAATGAAACAACATATATACAGCCTGACACATACCAGGTGCTTCAAATATAGCAATTTCCCTTCCCTTCTCTTCCCTTCCTTTCCATCTTGAGAGGTCTTCATTTCACAAGAAGGGCCAGCATCCTAGGATCCTTGGCAGGATGTTGCTATTAGAGGTGTGCCCTGCCTTATCAGTATGTGGCTTTGGTCTTGGCTCCAGGGACTTAAAAATCTATAAAAAGAACAGTAAATAGTACACCATCACTCCTAAAGTCCCACTTGCTGTTCACGCCTTACCAGTTGTATGAAATTACCAGTTGTTTACTTCTAAGAAAAAGGAAGATGGGGGTGGGGAAGGGCAGTATGAAAAGGTTTTGTGGTTTTCATTTGCAGCTCTGAGAGTTTATGACTAACCTAAGAAGAAAATACCTTCCCCATTCTCCAAGAGTTGAGCACGATGCATTTGCAGTTGCCCTTAAACACAGAAAAGCTTGAGGCAGGCATCCAATGTGGAGCTGACAGTTGCATGCCAACATTGTAAAGATCCAGTGACTATGGAATTGTTGCATCTCCTAGGATCCCATAGGAAAAACTGATTCAACTCTTTTCCCTGAAAAGCTGGCGTGTGTCTTCCTGATAATGAGAAAAACATGTCCCAATCCCTAGCCTCTGCCTAATTTGTGCTAGGTGCCATTTGACTGTGATTGGGCAAATAACACAGTGACAACCTTGCACTTGAAATGCACAGATAAACCCTCACAAACTAGATATTTAGGGAGGAAGAGAGTTAACACACTCAGTGGGATGTAATGTTTATGATTAAGCAAGTACAATGTGCTGGGGGCCTTCACAGTACTGGAGCTAACCTTTCATTTTGTATTTGGCCCTTCCAACGACACTGAGTGGTATAACTTTCAAGACACCTGGTCAGAGACAGACTCTTTATACTGTATTGCATACAAGGACACTAGAATCCAGAGAACATATATGCTAGAGCAAACTCTCCTCTGATTCCAGATCCCAATCTTATCTGTCACACGGTCACCAAAGAACATGAAAAACAAAATTACTACAGAAGGAAGAATAATTCAAAATTCACAGCATGGCTGGTAAAATTCATTATTGGGGCAAATCACACTTTATTTTTCTTAAATTATAACCTGGTGAATTAATGGTCCCCATGTCCTCAAGAAAAGGTTATAATATGGGCAGGATATTCCACTGAAACAGGCAAGGAAGCATGTAATTAGTTTTAGAAAGACTTCCATCCAAGATGATTAAGTCAAGTTTGGCACATGAAAGGGTAAGCTTCAGTTATTGGAAAATTTTCTTAGGTGACACAGCTCATTTCCTGATGAAGCCAGATTAATGGGACATTACAGAACCTAATTCCTCTAGAAGTAAATGACTCACCTCTCCTCCTGCTGGGCTGCCTGGAGCTTTCCCCTGTGCTTGGCCTTCTTCCCTTTCTCAAAATCCAAGTGCCAGGATGGGGAATTCAGCTGGTAGAGAGAAGTAAACAAATCAATCCTTTTGCCTTCCTGGTTCTCCACTAATTAGGTCTTAAACTAAGTTGTATCTGAATAGCCATAATATATCCCCTTCCCACTGAGTTGCAGAGAGAGAGATTTGGAGCTTATTGAGGGAAGTCATCCAGATGGCCAGATGGGCTGGGAGTTGGAAAGAACAAGACTAAAAGGTGGCATCAGGAAGGTCTGGGGTAAACCTTTCGGAATGGTCAGAAAGCATAAGTATGCACGTGTATGTGTATATGTTAAACGATAAGCAATTCAGTGCAAGGAACACTCAAGGGTTGGGTAGTCAAGAGTTCAATTCCGTGCTTACTGACTTCTTTCCCAGATCCCCCTCACACTTGCTCAATAGGCTCATGAACAAAATGGTCACAGTCACAGAGAAGGTTGGCACTGCTTTAGCAAGATCAACTTTGGTGAGAAGTCTACATTACAGAGCAAGTGTCAACCCATCACCAACAAACTCCATAGCTGAGCTTAGGGTATGGCATCATTTCCAGTCATCACACAGGCACTGGTGTGATCAGACCCTCAAATCCTGGAGGAGGCAATGATATATCCTCACTGGAATATATTCCAATATGTCTGTGGACATCCCTGACCACTATGTTTCTAGAAACACCATTTATAGATGGTAGCATAAGAATACCTTATTCTCCATCATGGAACCCTACATGTATTGCTTATGACCCAGGAATAATTTTACAAGAAATAAATGAGACCATGGGTTCATGACCATGAGTCTTACTATGAACTTCAAGAACAGTCTACTAGAATAACAGAATGATCTATTAAACTTGGTAATATGGTGTTTTCTAGATGACAGTTCTCACAAGGTTGAATACTGTGCTACACGATGCAGTGTATGTTCTGAACAACCAGTTCATAGTCAAAACCATTTGCCGACAGACAGAATTCTCAGGTGTAAGAGCCAAGCAGTGGCAGGAGCTTCTTTCACCATTATCTCTAATGACCCATTTACAAAAATTGTACTCCCATCCTGCCAAATTTGGCTCTGATGGTTTAGCAGTCTTAGTTTCCAAGGAAAGAATGTTTCTGCTAGGGGACACAACAATGACTCCATGAACCAAAGTCAAAACTGCCACTTGGCTGGTCGGTGCTCCTCACACCACTGAACCAAATTGACTAGTGGTAAGAGTTATTGGAAGATCTTAGGAATCCAGTACATTCATATCTGCTATGAGTTTAGATCTTCTACCACTGAAGGTTAAGTTCACATGATTAGCTAAAGAATCTTGACCAACTGAAGTTTCTGATTGAAAGCAAAAAAGAACATAAATTTAAAGGGGAATACAGACAGTTTTAATATAATATGTCCTTGCAGTCACTGGCAGAAATGAGGAAAGTTGCAACTGTGCAATTTCTCATCTTCAGTAGTCCCAATTTCTTTCTAGCTTCTGAATAAAACCTAGGTGCACTCTTCTGGCTAGCAAAACCTAGGTGCAAGAGACACCAGGAAAGAGATTGTCTTACCTTTCCACCTTCTTTAGTGCAAGACAAGTCTGCCTATTGAGATTCATATAATAGAAACTTTAGGTATAAGGAGGCTCTGAGCAGCCAAAAAAAAATGACAAATCTCTCCTACAAAGAAATATATATTGAACATCTTCCATGGATCAGGCAACATTTGAAATAAGATTTGAAGACTATGTGGGGAGTGAGGCACATGGCTAGGAGGAAATGGCATTCCATACAGCACAGCATGCGCAATGGTTCCGAGCAATCTTGGGAGTGCCGATCATTCCATGAAATTGGGATGTTGAGCAGGTGTTGTTTATAGTAATGAAGTAACAAAGTGGCCAATATTCATATGGTAGGACTATAACTCAAATAAGTGTCACTCTTGGGCCATGCCCAGTTCCACCAACACAGGTGTCCACCTGCCAACTCCCCTTTCTCCTTGCTGGTGAAGAGTTAGTTAGGCAAGAGACTGAACTTCTGAACCCGAGTCATCATATATATGAATAAGTAGTGTGGTCAATCCAGGGTTCGACGCCAAGGCTTGTCTCTGACATGGCAGTGTGGATCCCGAGGAGATCCCAGCGTATTCACCTGAAGGAAATTCTTAGTTAGCAGCAGGTCTTGCAAAATATTCAGTCCCACTTTTTAGACCCAAGCAAACCCTGGCTACAGCTCTATTTTAAACCCAAAACCAAAACTTCAATTTCCTTTATGGGAATAAAGAATGGTCCATGAAAGAATAAAATGCTACTGACCACAGGGAAGGGGAAGAAAAGAAATCTGGGGAGCATAGCCCACAGCTGCTTCCCCAGGAAGTCCCATTAATGAGGACAATGGCCAAATTGTTCTCCCTGCAGAAAGAAACCTTGCAGTCCCCAACCTGGAAGCCACTCGCTGTCTTTTTCTATTTCTTTCCTTGAAATACAATTTATTGGGAATTCTGCCAGATCTCCAGGGGGGAAACAAAGGGCTGGCAGTAAAATGAAACACCTAATTAATGAAGAGAACTGTTCCAGCATTGCCAGAGAGCTTTTTGCAAGACTCTGGCTCCTCGAAGAAAGGAGTTAGGGGAGGGAGGCCCTAGGAACACTGAGCACCTGTAGCTATTGTGAAGCTCGAGTTCATTAATCTAAGTGCTTGGGAAAGTACACAGGGTGTCACAGAAGTCTCAGCTGTCCTCGGAGTGCGCCAGGCAGTCCACTTGCACACATCATCTCCGGTCATCCCTGACAGAACTATGGGATCATCACACCCAACTTGCAGGCGGTAACATAGAGGAGCCGAAGAGCTTTCTAGACACTAGTCTACCTTACCAAACGACATGGTGGAGCCGAGATTAGTCTTGATAGTTCTGCAACTTTAAACCTGAGATATTTCCAGAATATCATTCCCTGTGATGAAAGGGCTTCTCATCATTTTGTCCATCCGTTGCCTCAGGTGCCTCACCATTGGCCTCTATCTATGTAGGGCCCACAATTCCCTGCCTCTGTGCTGGTCAACACATGTAGCTCAGGTGGTGGGGACAGTGGGAGAGGACCCTGGAACAAGTAATCCTGTGCAGGCAGTGTCTACATGGTAACAAGCAAGAGAGAGAAGATCAAAAGAGGGGTGGACATGAGGAAAAGGAGGTTAGGAAGAGAGTGAGAGGGGCCAAAACCAGCTCCATTTGAATTTATGGATCTGTGTATACATTAGTATCCAGGCTTGATTTTAAGAAATAATACCACAAGATCACTTGTGAGTCTGGTTTGGAGAAGCAAAATTTCCAGCGAGTCCCCTTACATCTCACCCTGGCGACTTTTTCAACTTTAATTTATCATTTTTTTGGAACAATAGAAGGACTTGGCAACCCACCTGCTTCTTCCTCTACCACCTGCCTCCTAGGACACCATACAGGCCAGCAGGTTCCAAAATGCTTCACATACAGTGGGTGTTCAAAATGCCCAGGGGGCCAGGGGACCAGCAGGTCACCCCAGGACTCCCTGTGGATTGATTCAACTTCCAAAAGTAGCTACCACCCTGGGGACTGGGAACACGCTGTGCCCTTCCTTCCCCTAGGAAGGTCCTCCGCAAGGGAAGTTCAGGCTGCAGGCTCCTCCCAGTTGCATCGCGTGCATGGTGTGTCTGTGAGTGTCTTCCCGCGGGGACGCGTGCATATGAAGTCCGTCCCCTCACCCCCAGGCCCTAAATTGAAACAAGCTGGCTGCAATTGTGAGCGAGCCCAGCTCACACCAGCTGGCCCCCACTCGCAGCTTCCAAACCGCTGTTTCATGTTCAGATGCAAATGACCATTTCCGCTCTAGAGCAAGCCCGAACTGTGTTCCAATCTGCACCGGCAGGGGAGGGGAGCAGGGGCTCTGGAGAAACATTTGGCCCAGGCTGTCAGGATGAATTATGCTGCCCTGAAGATTTCCCTGAATTCAGAAACTGGTCAGTGCTCCATGAGAGGGGCTGTTCCCCAGGTCTCCAAGCAGCTGTTCCTCTACCCCACCCCTCGGTCAACCCCCAGGACCAGCATTCACAGCCCGATCCCCAGGATTGCGCAGCCTCTGAACCCACCCTCTTGTCCCCAGATATACTCTCTCCAATCCATCCTAAATGCCTGCTGTCAAGAGATTTCAATCATCACTTGAAAATCAGTTATTGGATACCTGTTCTGTGCCAAAAAGTGTTTAGTCAGAGGGTACAGCAGGACAAAGGGGGAAAAACACCTGTCCTCAGGGGGCTTGTAGCCTACTGATATCACGTCACTCCCCTGCTCTCACTCAGAAGTCCCCAATGGCTCCCCGTGGCCAACTGAATAACAACTAGACTTCCTAATGCATACTAGGCCCTCTAGACTCAGACTCAAGCCTACCCACCCAGCCTTAGGTTCCTTTCTTCACTGTTTGTGATCAATCATAAGCCTGCTGAAAACCTACCCACTCTGCAAGGTCCAACCCAGTGCCTCCTTGGAATCACCCAGGACTCCCCCTTCCTTTGTGTTCTCAAGGTGCTATTTATAGTGAAGAGAAAAAGCAAAGGTCACCCCAAAATCCAAATTTACCCTTTAACAGTTCCATTCTTCTCAGCCTTAATCTATGCTGAAGCAGGTTGTGGTAAACACAAGTCAGGTTCCTTGTGGGGATTTAACTAAAGTCTATTAAGGGCCCATTATGTACTGTACCACATACTCATATTTTGTCTCTACCCATTCTCTATCTTCTCCTGTTTACAGATAAAGAAACCAAACTCAGAGAGGTATGTTCATTTATCCAAGGTCACACAGCTAGAAGGTGAAGGATTCTTGCAAAACCAGATCTGACGACTTCTGTTGCTCGTTCCCTAGTCATTTCTCTCCACCTGGAGCACGAATTCTCATGTACAGAGTTGTAGGATAAATACTGGGCAACTACCTGGAGCATCCTTTTCATTTACTGGTAAGAGACTTAAATGCAATGTGATGTCAAGAATATCTACATTAAAACAAGCCCCAGATGTTGCACATTATGGAGTGGAATTTTAAGAGTGCATAAATTTTAAAGATGAATGCGGGTCTTGCAACCCATTTCACACCAGAGGAGGGCCGCTCTGGGCCACACTCCAGGGCCCCCAGATGGGACCCATTCAGTCTCCTGTGCCATGAGGCCAACTTGTATAGAAAAGCATTTTTTTTAATATTGTCATTCCTGAGCAAACTGGGCATGCTCTTCCCTCCTGAGAGCCAAGCCCTGCATGTGGCAGGTGACTGACAGATGTTGTTGGCTGAATGATGTGTTAATGATGAGTTGATTCCTCGTCTCTTGTAGCATCTTTGGTCCTCTAGGGACCTCAGTTGTCCCACCCCAAAGAAATGAATAAGGGTAGAATGTTGGCCAGGAGGGGTTTGCATTGTAAGGGACCTGAAAGAGAGACTCCATGCCCCTCAAATGACTCCAGGCCACACGATTTGGAATAGATTCTAGTTGGTATAGACTAGGATCGAATAGACTCTGGAGAACATGTGGTTTTGTTTTGTTTTTTGTTTTTGTTTTGATTATCTGGCAGAAGTAACTCAAATATAATCTGTAGCACATGAGCCACTGCGCCTGTCCCCTCCTTACCTCCCCTGCCCAGAGCAGAGCCCTTCACAACACTGCACACAGGCAGCTGGCACCCGTACGTCAGCGTGGGCACAAGAAGCAAGTCTGTTCACCCTGCCTGGTCTGCACCCAGTCCTCTGATCAGGAGACCACTGCAGTTTTTTGCAGATAAGTTCAACAGGGGCTGACGAGGGCCTGCTTTGCATATGCTCCCTGGGACCTGGCACTGAGTGACCGCTAATGAGAAATCAGGGCTTGTCATTTCCTCTGTAACACCCTTCCGTGGCTCCACATTCTTTATAGGATGGAGTCCACATTCCTTTCCTGATGCTTGGGTTTCTTCATGCTCTGCCCCTGCTGGCCTCCCAGGCTCTTCTTGTAGCACACCCACACTATGAGCCTGGCCATCTGTCCTTCTGTGCCTTTACTTTCCTGCCCATGGTCTGGAACCAGTGCTGCCCTCCCTTGTCTAGATCAGTGGTTCTCAAACTCAAGCATGCAACACAGAGGACTTGTTACTCACATCACTGGCTCCCCAGGTCCAGAGTTTCTGATTTAGTAGGTCTGGGCTGGACCTCAAGAATTTACACTTCTCCCAATTTCCCAAGTGACTCTGATGCTCCTGGTCTGAGGTCCACACTCTGCGAACTACAGCTCTGGGTGACTCTGGCCCACTTTCATGCTCAACTCAGGCTTCACTTCCTACAGGAAGCCCACCCATGGAACCAGCTCTCTCCCTACCCGCCATGGAACCCCTTTTTCCCCAACTCCATCATCTCCTCTGTCCTAGCATAGAACGGATTATGCAGGATGCAGGAGTTACCTGCCAATGTGCCTATAGACCCTCTGGATTTTAAACTCCTTGAGAATTCCAACTCAACCTTTTTTTCCTTTGTGATACCAACTGTATTTATTTATTGGAAAATTCTTGTTTTTCTATCTCTTTATCTGTGCATTAGAATTATACAAAATAGTGGGACTCTTTGTTTCATATTCTTACATGCAATACAATATGACCATATAATTTGGCCAATATCATTCCCCAGTATTTCCCCTTTCCTTCCCCTTTTCTCTCCTCTGGTTCCTTTCTTCTACTCTACTGGTCTCCCTTTGATTTTCATGAGATTTCCACCTACCTTTCTTTTCCTTTTTCCTTTCTGGCTACCACATATGAGAGAAAACATGCAACCTTTGACTTCCTGATTTTGACTTATTTTGCTTAATGTAATGCTCTCAAATGCCATCCATTTTCCTGCAAATGATATAATTTGATTTGTATTTATGGCTGAATAAAACTCCATTGTTCATATATACCACATTTTCTTCATTCATCTGTTGACAGACACCTACTCTGATTCCAAATTTGGCTTTTGTGAATTATGCTACTATAAACACAGGTATGCATGTATTGCTATAGTATGACTTTAATTCTTTAGGATAAATACTGAGGACTGGTATAGCCGGGTCATGTGGTGGTTCCATTCCCAGTTTTTTGAGGAATCTTCATACTGATTTCCAGAAGATAGTACTAATTTACAGTCCTACCAACACTGTAAAAGTTTCCTTTTTTCCCACATCCTCTCCAGCATTTATTATTGTTAGTACTTTTGTTGACTGCCATTCTAATTGAAGTGAGATGAAATCTCAGTGTAGTTTTGATTTGCATTTTCCCCATTTCTAACACTGTTGAATATTTTTCATGTTCTTTGGATATTTAAATTTATTCTTTTGAAAAGTGTATGTTTGGTTCATTTACCCATTTATTAAGTGGGGGTTTTTTTGGTGGTAATTTTTTTTCATTCTTTATGTATTCTGGATATTAATCTTCTGTCAGAAAAGTAGCTAGTGAAGATTTTCTCCCATTCTGTAGGTTCTCTCTTCACATTCTTAATCATTTCCTTTGCTGTGCAGACGTTTTTTTGATTTGATGCCATCCCATTTCTTAATTCCTGGTATTACTTCCTGAACTTTCGTCAACGATGTCTTACTTGTCTTCCTGCCCCAAATCTCACAAGGGCCTGGTAAGAGTCAGGGTTTGTTAGACCCTGCTGCCTAAGTACCAAGTCTCCTGTAAGCACAGGGCAGATGCAACCTAACTTAAGGAAAGGCAGTGACGGACAAGAGGAGGCTTTCGCCACATACCGGCCTCCCCTACCTGAGCGCTGCTGCCTCTCCTCCCAGGCCTCCAGTCGGAAACTCCCTTCCACCGCCCTACCCACTGCCACACTCTTAACTCTTCTATGACCTCCTGTGGTCCTCAGGAAAAAGAGGCGCATTCCTCATCCAAGTGCTGAAAGCCCCAGCATAACTTTCCAGCCTCATCTTCTTAACTCAAATTGCTTGATGCTCCTGGGTCAATCTCCCCCACACCCAAAATGTCGTTCACCTTTTATTTATGGAAAACTTTTGTTTGTGCTTTAAGGTCCAGATCTGGTAGCCCCATCTTCATGAAGCTTTTCCTGATCACTCCAGGCTTAATGACTTCGTCTCATGACATGCCGTGCTTCCCTTTGTATTAACACTTTGTCAAGTGAAGGAACTTTTCTGTTGCCCAGGAAACTCCCCACGAGGCCGTGCTCCTGAAACACTATGAGTCTTGTCTGTATCTCTGGCCCCAACCTGATGACCTGGTACACCGGAAGTTCTCACTGACCATTTTGTCAATCTGGCTTTCATCCTGAAGCATATTAAAGCAAACTCAGGTTTGATGTGCCCCAATCCCCTCTAGAATCCCCACCTCAAAGAGACCATTTCACTTATTTTAAAAGTAGTGCAAGTTTCATTACAACCTGAAGGAAAAATCTTCCCCCTGCTTGTCCATTCCACAAGCCAGTGAGTTCCCCAACTCCTGTTCAGAAGAACCAAACTGTGTTTGCATGAACCCCATGAGAAGGGGAAAATATTAAATCTGCCTAATAGACATGGGGTGGCCTCCATGTCTTCCCACAGACTTGGGTGAATTGCAGAAATTCAAGAGGCCTTTGCAGCCTCCACACCTCCTTTACTTTGTGCACAAATATTCTGTAAGCAGAGCTGGGGAGCTGGGGAGAGAAACTCAGCAACAGAGACCAGAGAATGAGACAGAGATGAAAAGACAGATGGAACATGAGAGAAGGGGGAAAGAAAAAGAAAGATGGAAACAGAGCAGATACATCTGGAAACACAAAAATAGAGAAAGAGAGGGAAAGAGGCCAAAAAGGAAAGGGAGAAAAGAGAAAGAATAGAGACAATGATCCCAAAAATGGAAAAAAAAAAAAAGATATACATTTGTATAGATAAGAGACATAATTAGAAACAGGGAGGCAGAGACAGTGAAACAGACTAAAGACAAAGGCAGACCTTGTCTCTAAGCCACTGCCCTTTGGTAACTGGTTCACAGCAGGTGCTAATGTAGGCTTCCGAGTGAATGTGAAAAGAAGACAAAAGGAAGAGTTGCACAGATGGACAGAGAGGGAACTAGGCTCAAATTTGGTGTCGGCTATTTTCTCACCAGATAACCTTATTGCTTATAACAGTGAAAACTACCAGCCAAGAGCATACAGGGCGTGAGATCTCCAGTTCTGGCAATGTCCTCCAAACCCTTAATGGCTCATCAGGAACACAATGTCTCTGAACCCACCAAAGGTCAGGCCAACTCTGGCAAGAGGCTGAACGGATCATAAAAATCTTCTCTAGGACCAACACAGTAATAAACAGTTTATCCCATCATTGTTTAGCATTTGGCTTCTGCTCCAGGCCTGATGCTCACTGGCTCACACAATAGTTGGATGGATCCCTGTCCCTCCTGAGACCCCACTACTCCCAATTACCAAGAGGGCCTGAGGTGGTAGGGAGGTAATTGCACCTGATCTCGTTTTTTACTCTAATTCTAGTAAAATAATTATTTTTTTATTCTTCCTTGGCAAAATTATGGCCTGAAGTCCAATATACAAAATGAATTAAAATTTTTAAATGGGACTTCTCTGGTTCAAGTTAGATGAGAATTAGGAGCTATACCCACTCCACTCTCCCTGCTGAAGACAGCTCACCGAAGCACCAGATACCAAGGAACAGTTAGGGATCACCTAGTTCAGAGGCTTTGAAAGAAGCCCTAATTTTTGCTGTGTTTCTGCCTGATTCTTCTCTACAGAGCCCAGACAGCTACTGCTCAGGGGGGCTCGATTGCTCACTTGCCTGATGCCACCCTTAGTCCTGGGGGACAGGGGAACCTGCCAGAATGCACACTGTCCTGAGACAAGCAGTTTCCCATCATGAAAAGAAGAAGCCATTTCTTTACTTTGTTCCCCACCAAGCAAAACCACCAGGATCCAGGGTCTGTGGATTATAGAGTCCTACCTATCACAAACACACACACAACATAAGCTTACTGAAGAACATAGGGACGCCTCCATGATTCCATAATTCTGAAGGCATTTGCAAATGAGCACAATTTGCACAGCATCAAGAAACACTTTGTGACCTGAAATAATGCAATTGCTTAGAAGCATGTACATATACAGGTCCAGATGAGGCACGAGGGAAGTGTGAGAAGTGTCCACAGGCAACTAGATGGCCATTGACTGTTGGAATTTTGAATAGTTTCATTTTAATTTTTTAATATTTTTTAGATGTTGATAGACCTTTATTTTATTCATTTATTTATATGTGATACTGAGAATTGAACCCAGTGCCTCACACATGCTAGGCAAGCCTTCTACCACTAAGCCACAACCCCAGCCCAACAGTTTTATTTTCATAAAAAACTTTAAAGATCCTTCATTAAAATTTCAGAAGAATTAAAGAAAATTTCAGCTGTAAGCATTTTTAAGTTTTTGTATTCATTTAGTATAATTTGTATTTAGCCTTTTGACTTGAGTGTCTTTTTGAAAAGCATATGAACAACATTAGTTATTATTTTTATATTTATTGACAAAATATCCAAACTATATATACTTTGAATACAGTTGCATTTTATTTTTAATCCTATAGAATAAATCATTGACAATGAGTACAGATTGAGATCATGATGGAAATAGAAGACATAAAGTAAAATTCAGAAAAGAAAAAAGGCTAAAAATAACAATGAAATAGACTTAAACGGGTAGTTGTCCAAAATATATAGATGGGAATAAATACATATAATACAATAATGTATAGTATAACAACACCATATATAATATGATGTATTATATATCTATGAAACTTTGAAAATGTGCAGACTTCACTTGCATGCAAAAAAAAATCCTTGCAATTCTTACTACTATAATTAAGGCTAAAAGATTATAGCAAAACTTTTCGTACTTTACACGATACTAAAAGCATAATATTTACAGACCATAATGGAAAATCTTTAATTTTAGTTAATATAATTTCAATGTTTGATTCTACAATATCAAAAATTGTAAAATTGATTTCTAAAATAATAACTACTCTCTAGGATGAAGAATTCAAAATGAAATTCTGAATTTAATGGGGGATAAAGAAAGAATAATATTTAAATTGCAAAAAAAATTAAGTAACATTAACATTTTAGTATTAATATCTTAGTTCAACTTGTCTATAGCAGATATAAATGCCATGTTGAACAACTAGAAAATAATTTGAAATTAATGAATAGTAGGTTCACGTCACAACTCTTATAAAAAATACAGGCTTTTCCTTCATTGAAGAACTGAAAAAGATCAATTTTAATTTTAGTGACTGATTTAAAAGATTGTTGAGGGTAAGCCTATGATGAAGATGGTGGAAAGGAGCAAGTATACAGCCAGAATCTAGAAGTCTTCTCTATAGTTTGCATGTCACATAGTAATTACTGTAATTTATTACTAGAAGATTTGGCTTCAATTGAACTAATGTTAATATCATTCTTTGAGGCAATTCAAAGACCATATGCAATACTTTCAAGGTGTGCTCAAAGTTCTAAGACCTTAATGAAACACACAGCATACTTGACTTGTCAACTGTCTCCATCATAAGATAGGAATGTCAGCTAAATGCATTCAATAATTTGATTTGATTTATTTTAATCTTTGAATCACTTTTATCAGTGTATCTTTACCCCAAATGTAACTGTTCTGCACATACAGATGAGTTGTGGCAAATGCACACACCAGTGTGACCACCACCACAATCGAGGTATCAAAATTTCCGTCACCCCAGAGAGTGCTCCCTGTGCATTTGCTGTGAGTCCTGCCTCCCACTCTGCTCCAGGCCCTAGGCAACCACTGACCTCCATTAGGCACTAGGGGCTTAGTAAGCCTTCTCTAGAATGCCACATCAGCGGAATCATATAGCGTGTGCCCTTTGGTTTTTGTGGTGCTGGGGATTGAACCCAGGGCCTTGTGCTTGCAAGGAAGGCACTCTACCGACTGAGCTATCTCCCCAGCCCAGTATCTGGCTTCTTTCACTCAGCATTTCTTCTTTCAATTGGTTTGTAAGACGCACCCATGTTGCTGTATGTATCAATAATTCACTTCTTTTTATTGTTGAGTAATATCCTTTCTATGGATATGCCACAATTTTTGCTTATCCATTCACCTGCTGATAAACATTAGTTTCCAGTTCGAGACTAGAATAAAAATGCTACGAACGTTTGTCCATGTGTATATATGTGTTCATTCCTCTTGGAGAAATGCCTAGGAGTAGAACAGCCAGGTTGTGTGCTGTGTGTTATTAACTTTACAAGAAACTGCCAAACTCCTTGTATCATTTTACGTTCTCACCAATGGTCTAGGTAAGATACTTTTGGTTGCCTCACATCTTAACCAACCCTCAGTGTGGCAGATATTTTAATTTTATCCAATCTGATTGGTACACAGTGGGATCACATTGTGGTATTAACCCCTAATTTCTTACTGACTAATGATGCTGAATGTATTTCCATGTGCTTATTGTACATTCATTTATCTTCTTTTGTATAATGTCTTTCAAATTTTTTGCCTGATTTTTATTGGATTTTTTTGTGTTGTCATTGGTTGGTTGTTGAATTGATTGTTGAAGTTTTTTTATATATCCTTGATACTAGTCTTTATAGCTAGTGTAAATACCTTTTCCCTGACTGTGGCATTAGTTTTCATTTGAACATTTTACTTTAGCAGAAGTATTAACAATGAATAAAGCACAATGTATCAACTATCTGATTTTATGACTCATGTTTTTATGTCCTAAGAAGTTTTGTCCTATTCCCAAGACCACATATTTTTTCAGTTTTAGCTTTTACATTTAGACCTATGTTTGATATCTAGCTAATTTTTGAGGGGGTGCTACCGAGAATTGAACTCAGTGGCACTCGACCACTGAGCCACATCCCCAGCACTATTTTGTATTTTATTTAAAGACAGGGTCTCACTGAGTTAGTTGCTCAGCGCCTTGCTTTTGCTGAGTCTGGCTTTGGAAGTCGTGATCCTCCTGCCTCAGCCTCCCAAGTCGCTGGGTTTATAGGTGTGTGCCACCAATTTTTGTGTGTGGCGTGAGGTGTGAGTCAAG
Source organism: Sciurus carolinensis (assembly GCF_902686445.1). Classification (NCBI taxonomy): domain Eukaryota; kingdom Metazoa; phylum Chordata; class Mammalia; order Rodentia; family Sciuridae; genus Sciurus; species Sciurus carolinensis. Next base: position 165,119,368 of record NC_062213.1, read on the forward strand.
GCTCATACTATTTCAAATGGATATCCAGTTCCAGCATCATTTGTTGTGAACACAATCCTGTTCCCATTGGACTTCATCTTGGCACCTTGTCAAAAGCAATTGGCCTTATACTTATTGGTCTTTTTCTGGACTCTACTGTTCCATAATTTCTGAGTCTTTCTTTAAGCCATTTCATTGGTCTTGGTTACTGTAGTGTTTATAGTAAACTCTAATATTGGGTTAGAGAAGTCCCTCGTTCTTAAAAGTATTTTGGCTAAATTAGGTTATATATGTTTCCATGTAAATTTGATGATCATGTCACTGTCATTTCCATATAAATTTGAGAATCATGAGTGTAGAATTACTCATCAGTTTCTACAAAAAAAAATTTAGAATTTCATTACATTTATGATCAGTTTAGGAAAAAAATGACATCTTAAAAACATTGAATCTTCTGATCTTGACTGTAGTATATTACACTACTAATTTAAGTCTCGATTTCTTCTCACTGATGCTTTGTAGATTTCACTGTGTGTGTGTGTGTGTGTGTGTGTGTGTGTGAAAGAGAGAGAGAGAGAGAGAGAGAGAGAGACATGCTGGGGATTAAACCTATGGCCTCACACATGCCAGGCAAGCACTCTACCACTAAGCTCCACCCCCAGTCCAGATTTCACATATTTTAATAAATTACCTATTTCATATTTTATACTACTTTGCATTGTGTTCAATTCAGTTTCCAATTGTTCCTCGTTATAAATATAATTACAGTTGACTTTGGTTCATTGAACTTACATCCAATGGTCTTGCTAAATTTACTTAGTTCCAGCAGCTTTTTGTCTCCTTGAGATTTTCTGCACATATAATCATGTCATCCACAAATAATACAGTTTTGCTTCTTCCTTTTCAATCTAAGTGCCTTTTCTCCTCTCATTTTATTAACCATCCAGGACAGCATATTATCAAACAAAAGTGGTGAAAATGGACATGTTGAACGTAGAGAGAAAGGATCAACACTAAGTTGAGGTCAATTATAGGTTTTATTGTAAACACTCTTTACCAAATTAGGCAGTTCCCTTTCATTCCTAGTTTTTGAGGAATCATATAATGAATGAATGTTTTATATTGTCAAATGCTTTCTCTCTATTGAGATGATGATATTGTTTTCTCCTTTATTAATATCATTTTATTACATAACTGAATTTCAGATGTTAAACCAAACTTACATTCCTGGGAAAAACACAGGATATTACTAGATATTATTTGATAATGTTGTGCCAATATTTTGCATCTATATTCATGAGGGATATTAATATTGGATTTTCTTTTAATATTTAGGATCTAGAGTAATGTTGGACTCATAAAAGGAATTGGAAAACATCCTCTCTTCCTCTAAGAAGATTTTGTACAAGATTGGTATTATTTCTTTCTTAGATTTTTTGGTAGAAATCACCAGTGAAGCCATCTGGGTATTAAAATGTTTTATTTTGTTTCATGAGGAAATTATTTTTAAATTTTTTTGAGGTTATTTTAGACTTCCAGGACGATTGCAAAAAATAGCACAAAGACTTCCCACTTATCCCTCACCCACATCTCATAGGGTTGACATTTCACATAACCTTAGTACAAGGATCAAAATCTTTTTAAAAATAATATTGTTATGATACTGTTAACTGAACTGCAGACTTTATTAGGACTCAGTACTTTTCACTAATGCCCTATATATGTTCTAGAAACTAATCTGGGCTGCTTAGTTGTCATATCTTAATAACATATCATAACCCAATCTGGGCCAGTTCGTCAGCCTTGCTTTGTCTTTCATTAATCATGACCTTGAGACTTTATAAGAGTTGGTCAATGACTTTGTTGAATGGCCCTCATTTGGGACTTCTGTAATGTCTCCCAACTGGATTGAAGTTTTGCATTCCTAGGAAGACAGATCTTCTCAGCACATCTTATCAGGGGTTCGTGATGTTAACATGTCTCATTGCCTTTGTTAATGTTGATTACTTTGTTTTTGACTTAAAATTTGTATTGATGATTACAAGTCTTGCTATAGGGAAGCAAAGTTTCTCCAACTTTAAATTAGTAAAAACAACCAATTTACTCAATACGATGACTCAATCAGGTTTATATAGTTTGGTGTTACTGTCAATAGACTATGAATTATGTGAAAACATTGATAATAACAACATATTTGCTCATTTTTCAGAGATAAAGGAGAAAATTTAATCTGGTAGATAATTACCTAAAAATTAACAAATTATGTATGTTCTAGTTTTATCTCGCATCCAAACATTATGGGCTTATCAGTAGAACACTCAGATATGTTCAGTCATCATTAAATTCAGTCATCATTATACTTTGCCAACTTTAACTCATCTAAAAACTGTAATTTGACAATTTTTTTAAATTTTATCAAAATATATCTTGTAATAGTTGTATGTAATGGGTTGATTTATAACTTCTAAAGTATGTCAGCATGTGGTGGAAAAACTCCATCTGAGTGCCTGCTCCAAGCCCGGCAGATGCTAGGGGTGGGCCTGTGCTTGCATTACACACGGCTCGGGCTCATTCCCCATGCCTCCCCTTTCTTCTACCTCCAGACAGATAATCCCAGGGAAGTGTTGCTCTGCTGGGTATCACTGTCTCTACCTGGGGTCAACACTGAAGCCCCATGCCAGCCTTTGCAAGGACACAGCTCCCCTAATTGTCCAAGACGAATCCTAATTCATTTCATCCCTTGCTAACAGCCCTGGGATTCCGATTCACCTTCTGGTAACTGCTGTGGATGTTGGCTACTTCGGAATCAGTTCACCTCTCTGGGTTACTTAGGCCAATCTTGCAATTGCCATTTTGCCACTAGCAATGCTAGAGGTTCAAGATGATGAAAATGTAGGTCCTGCATGTCCAAGAGCCATCTCCAAGCCCCTGTACTATTTCCTGGTGGCTGCTATGACGAAGCACCACAAACTTGCAACATAAATGTATTCTCTCACAGTTCAGGAAGCCAAAAGAAGGAAATCAGTTTCCAGGTCAAAATCAAGATATTGGCAGAGCTGCATTCCCTCTGGAGGCTCTAGGGGAGAATTTGTTCCCCACCTCTGCCAACTTCTCATAGCTGCTGGTATTTCTTGGCCCAGGGTTGTGTCATTCCAACACCTGCCTCACTATTTCACTGCATCTTCCTTTCTTTGTATCATTGAATCTCCTGCCACCTCTTCTGAAGATACGTGTTATTGCATTTAGAGCTCACACAACACCCAGAATAATCTCTCAAGATCTTTGACTTGATCACAGTAAAAAGACCTTTTTTCCCAAATAAGAAAACATCTATAGGTTCCAGGAATTAGGACTCAATAATTTTGGGAGTCATTATTCAGCCCACACGCATGCGTGCACATACACACACACACACACACACCCCTTGTTCGCACTACCATCAAAACTGACTCATTACTTTTCCCGCAACTCAAAGCTGGAGCCAAAAATCTTCTTGAGCCAAGTCAAAACGTCACTCATGTTGTGTCCTGGGATTTACAACTCCTAGCATGATTGCTGGTGGAATCAGTTCCTCTCTTCAAAAGAAACTCTGCCCTGCCCTCCAGAAGTTGCCTTATCTTTGTAGGCACAAAAACAAAATAATAAAATAGCCAAATGTTGGGAATTATATGAGTCTTATCTGTGTTTACTTTGTTACAATTCAACATTATTAAAAAACCATTTAAATTTTTAAATTTTCTTTCTCCTATAAATGCCCTAATGTGCCACTAACTATGCTTAACTTGCAGACTGGCAGAAGGTCTGACCCTTCTGCACCTCTTCCCCACTCACCAGCCCACTCCTCACGGGCCTAATGTACGTGGCTCTAAAGGGATGCTATTCACCTATATGCATTGTGCAGGTTGAAGAGTCTTTGGAAATGGAGGAAGAAAATGCCTTTTCTAAAGCCATCTTCCACCACATTGAATGTGATAATAATTACCCTCAAGAATAGAGTAGTTTTGAGGAAGGGGAATGGGGTTCTCACCCCAGTTCCGCCACTAGCTAGTGGTGCAACCCAAGAGGATCGCTCCACTTCCCAGGCCTGCCTATCCTCACTGGTCACATGTGGATACAAATACCAGCTGCTCAGGATTCGTAGGGGAATCAAAGCAACCAGGCACAAAAAGAGTTGTGTACAATACAGAGTTGTGCAGGTGTTGGCTATTTTCATTCTCAATAATGCTATGAGATGGATAGTATTGTCACCAATTTTGAAAAGAGGTAAAGGGGCATGACATCCCAAATCACTCTGCTAATAAGTGGCAGGGCCAATTTTCAAACACACAATCTAGCTTTGATTCTGCCCTCAACAGCAAAAGATCCCCGAAAACCTTTCAGGATCTGGGGGTTAGAAACAGGCATACTTTTTCCTTTTATTAATCTACTTCTGCTCTGCCATCTATACCCTGAATGTCAAACGTATTAAAACTGTGCAACCTAAGAAAAAAACAGTCTATGAACAAGAGCCTCAAAGGACATAAATTTTTTTAATTTGCTTTCCATTAACAGATCTTTTTTGGCTTAGTTCCCAATTTCCACATATTCACTCCAAAATATTTATGGGATAATAAAATAATAATAGTAATCATAACAACAATAATTATTATTTTAACTTATACCACTCTCATACTATTTAGAACAATTCCCAGCTAATCACTGGGAGGCTGGGCAATTTTCGTTTGTTTGTTCTAGTAATCTCCAGCATTTGGAGAGCTTCTAACTGTTTACGAAGCACTTTCCTTCTCATCCTCCCAATTAAGCCTCACATCAACAACCCGCTGCAGAAAAGAAAAATGAACCCTAGGGGTCCTGGGACTTGCCCAAGTTCATGCAGTTTGTAAGAAGGGGGACCCAGGTTCCGAAATTTAACCCTCTGAAACTTCCCAGGATTAAAAAGAAGCAAATAGATTTACTTAAGACCTACCGAACTGGACAGAAGTTTTCCAGTGACAACATTCTTAAAAAACACCAGAAAAAAAAAATGATTATTATAGAACAGGGGCATTACCCAAGGTAAGAAGAGACACAGGAAGATTCTGGAATTTGAAGTCATCCATATCTGGGTTCGAATACCAGCTTTTCCATGAGTTATGCAAAGTTGCACTGCTTAGACGTGGGGGGTTTTCATCTGATTCCTTTCTGCCTTACTAGGATGAGGCAGGAGCCGCAGTAAATTCTCAGCTCTCAGCCTCATAACTGTTGAACACATATCTCAGCCAAAGCAAGCTCCTTCTCCCCTCTGAGCCACAGCCTAAGCATTTGCAAAATGGTCATAGTGAGAACTAGTTTGAAGCCTAGAAAGGCCTTCAGTAAAACAAAGATATTAACTACTCTACAAAAGGTGGCACCCTGTAGGTCTGTAGGAGCTTTGCAGGAAACTGGTTCTCTGGAAGGCAGACTGTGATACAGATGGGCACGGTGTTTGGATGGTGCTATCATTTCTGAGCTGCACAGACACTAGGCGACAGAGGGATGAAAAACAGCATTGCTATGCAAACTTTAAACCAGCTTCCCTCATTTTCAATTTTCTGCCAATTGAAATCTCAGCCTCTTCAAAGGACTGCGTGTCCCATTGATATTACCCCACTTAGCACATGTTTGAAGGAACAAACATTTCTGCCTGCGAGCAAAAGCAAAAAGAGATTTTGCAAATACATAATCATTTGATCAGAATCCATGCTGACTGCTCAAGACAGATTTATCATGGACAAAACACAGCATTTGGTCCCTCCCTGACCTGGCCACTCTATCTGTCCAATGTAAAGAAGCAGCAGATTGGAATGGAAGTGCCTAGAGAGTAAAAGACAGTCCTCACTCCAATTCTAGTTCCATCACTTATAGATACACAACTTAGAAAGCATCCTACATAGACCTCAGTGTCTTCATCCACAGATGAAATTCACATGAAATGCCAAGAAAAGTGCCTGACTTAAAGCTGGTACCAAGCAAATGCTGTGCTGAGGACATTCATAAACATTGGATGGACATCTACCATGTGCCAGGCACTCTTGCAGATCCTGGAGAAGCAGAGATGAACATGACCTTGCCCTTGAGGAGGTTGTTATTGACGGAGGGAAACAAATGCATCTGCTCTCTGCTATTGACGACATGGGAGTCCAAAGGATATTGATCCAATGCAGCCGGGAGAGACGTGGAAGGGCTCTTGGAGAAAGCAGCACCTGGCCTGAATCTAGGCAGGTGGAAAAGATGTAGCCAAGTCCTGAAAAGTAAGAGAAGCATTCCAGGCAGCAACAAAAACACAGCCACAGACTTGGAAATATGAGAAAACACAGTGTACGTAGGAACCAGAGGAATAAGTGTCAACCAGGGAGGGATGGGAGATGGAGGCAGGAAGGTAGGCACCGCCACACTGAGAGGCACCTTGATGTCAAGGTGTACTCATTCCCTAGGACTGTTGCAACAAATTATCACAAGTGGGGTGGGCTTAGAACAACGGCAATTTTTCCTGCCATGGTTCTAGAGACTAGATTCCAAAATCAGATGTCTGTGGTATTGGTTCCTTCTAGAGTTTCTGCGGGAGGATCTGGTCCAGGCCTCTGTGTGAACTTCTGGTTATGCATCATTCTTGTCCCCTCCTGTATCTTCATGTGGCATCTACCCGAGTGTGTCCCTATGTCACAGTTTCTGCCTTCTATAAGTCCTTGGAAGAGGGCCTGTCCTAGCCCATTGTGACCTCATTTTAACATGGTGACATCCACAAAGACCCTATTTCTAAACAAGGTCACAGTCACAAGTACTAGGCATTAGGACCTGGACTGATCATTTGGGGGCACACGGTTTGATCCAAAACACAAGGTCATGGGGAGAGATTTTAAGAGTTTTCTTTAGGTCCCTCAGGTTCTGCTGGGAAAAGAGATGAGGACAGCTGTCTTCCTATAGTTCTGCAGCTTGGGTCACTAGGAAGCTTACGGTCCTACATGCACCTTCCCCATGCACACACTCACACACTGGTTTATTTATATTATCATGCTCATGTACAGGACACTACAATTTCTATCTCATTTATAAACCTTACTTCTGACTACCTCTCATTTTTCCCATCCTCATGTGTCAGTCAGAATCCTAACAGGAGATAGATGTTGCACTCCAACTAGGGAACTTCAAGGTGGGCCATTTACAATGGGGCCATTTATAGAGATGCATTCTGGGGGAAGTATGACCCACTGCAGTGACCAGAAACCAGTCCCCGGGAGCTCCACCAGTCCCAGAGGATGGAGCAGTTACCTAACAAGAGAGAGTTCTGTTGAGAAATTCACCTTTAGAGGAGTAGTGTCCACTGTGGAAGGACACACCCCCTCTCCCCATGATCCCCTGCTGGTGCCCTGGGTTCAAATACACCAGGGATCAGAAGCAGGCTGCACAGTCAGTGCCACTGGGCAAACAGCAAGACCAGAGGCAGATGGTGGGTCTGGAAGCAAAAACAGAAAGCTCGGCAAGTCTTATTTTCCCTCCTGGGGGCACAGAATTCGATACCCTAAATATGGCACCTTGTCCTACTGAGTGTTAAAAGCTGAAGGAAATCGAGAAAACCGAAGGAGTAGGAATATCACCCTGTGGCCTTTTCTGGCCTTCCTCTCCTAAAGCAGGCCACAAAAGAATTCTCTGATCTACCTCCCCTGAAATCAGGTCATAAGACTCTCATCTCACAGGGGTCCTGCCTGAACTGGAGGCCAAGAAGAACCTGAACAAACAAGATCAAGTCCCGCCTGGTTTCTCACTATTCCATCAGGCCCTCGTGTTCTCCAGTCACACATCTGCATGGCTATCCACAAAAAGAGGCTTCCTTGAGTCTTTTGGGTCTTCAATTCTGTGGTCTCCTGCGTCATGTACAACTTATATTAAATAAATAAAATGGTCATGGTTTTCCCTTGTTCATCTGTCTTTGTAATGGGGTGTCGGAAGGAAGCTTGCAATGGGTGAGAAAATCGTTTCTCCCTCCACCCTTCATCCTGGTTTCCTTGTTTATTTTTCTTGCTTTCATTTCCCCTACTCTCTGCATTCGGTCAGCCATCTCAGATCTTTCTTTTTTAGAATAGAAAGGGGAATGAATAGTCACCCAAAAAAAAGAAAAAATACATAAATGAAGAAGGAATTTCCCATCCCTTTCACCACCATGCTCTCTGTCCTCTGGAGTCTATAAACTGCTTGTGACAATCAGCTGAGTCACCTGAACCCCTGAGCAGTCACAGCAGCATCGTGGAATCAGAACCCTTGCGCACAGTCCACCGGCCACTCAGCATGTTCCATGAACTTCCACAGGCTCCCTGTCTCCAGGGCTTTGGGAGGACATGCTTGAAGCCAGAGTCATCCTGGTACCACGTGCTTCTGACAGATGTTGCAGACTGCCATGAGAGAGAGAGCCCAGAAGGAGTACTGGAGGGGGCAGAGCACACCCTGGAAGGGACACAGCCTCTTGTCTGAAGCACATCAAGTTGTTCTGCACACATGATGAGAAGATCGTCTTTCCTCCCTGAGCCCCAGCTCACTGCAGGAGTACGTAGGCACAAGCACAGAATGTCAGAGCTGGAAGGGACACTCGATTCCACAGGCCCAAACCCTTTGTAATGCAGATTTACATAGGACCAGGGAGCAACAGGGTCCTGGTGCATCATGACCGGGGTGTAATGAGTGCCCGCTCCCCTCCTGGCAGCGTGCTACCTGCTGTGTCCATCCACTCGTTTACCATCACCAAAGACCTGCTCAGTCCCCATAGGGCACCTCGCCAAGGAATGAAGGTGGGGCCAAGGTTGGCATTACCCTGTCTTCATGGAGTCTTCAGAACAGCAGGCTTTCTACACTGTCACTAATCCCTACCACAGCCCTGCAGGGTGTCATCAGGTCTTGAAGACAAAGTGACCCAGCCCACATTGCACTCTCCTTCAAGAACCAGAAAGATAAGAAAAATAAGATAGTTCTCTGAATTAATGGCATCCTGGTTATCTCCAAACATGGAGGCCTTGACTGTGACCTGCAAGAAGACACTAATATTTCTGCAGAAGAAAGATGCACCCGTCTGCTGGGATTTGGGTCAGGCGTGGGGGCAGAGACAATGAGTAAGAGAGACTTTGCTTAGGAAAATCTCAGCAGAGGGCACCTCAGCTCTGCGGGGTTTTCCCTGTCACTGTTAAAGGCAAGAAGGAAACAATCCAGTTTTCCTCAACTTCAAGGAAAGTGAGTTTCTTTTTCACATTGGTCCTCTCACAACTAGTTGATTCTAATTACTAGCAGGTTGAACTCAGCTTCTGGCAGACCCTAGGCTGGACCCACATTACCTTCTGAGGCAGACTCACTCTGGAAGGACTGTCCCATGAAATGTCTCCTGCCATTCATGAGAGCAGTGCATTCGCCAGCAAACACCAAGTGGGAAGAACAGGGGCTTTGGTGGCAGACCATCCCAGATCAGGTCCTGGCTCCAACAGTTCAAGCTCTGTGACTGTGAGCAAGCCTCTTATCCGTTAAAAGTCGCTATTTTCTCATCTGTACAGTGGGAATGATGATAACCCTTGCTATAATCCTATGAAGCAGGTAGCAGTTGATAATAAAAATGAAAAATGTTTAATTAAATGCCTTGCTTATAGTAAGCAGTCAGTAATTGCTGTTGTTAGTATTATTACATATGCTAAGTACTAACTTATTAATATTAATAATAAACAGCCAGTTATACTGCTCATTTGATCCACAACAATGAAGAATGAAGTTATGAAGTTTTTTTGCTGAATATCATTATTTTAAATCAACTTTTGCAATGTATTTTTTTTACTCTAAAGGTGAATATATGTTCCTCAGCAATAAAGAAGAAAATATAGAAAAGACTAAAGAGAAAAATTTAAAACACCCATAATACCACAATCTAAAGATTACCACTATTACATGGTGTATTTCTCACTAATGTCTGTCTGTTTGTCTCTGTCTCTATCTCTCTGCCTCTGTGTGTGTGTGTGTGTGTGTGTGTGTGTGCATGTGTGCAAAGAAGTAAACTGTAAATTTTACATAAATGAGGTCATACCTCACATATATGACCATTTTTCAAAGAAAATGAACCTGTAGTCTTCTGTCTAGGCACCCTAACTTACACAAGCATTCACTTATTGCCAGACTTTTGGGGGTTCCCCCCAATGTTCTTGTCTTTACAAATCATGCTATTGTGGGAATCTTGTATAGAAATTTTTCCATGCCTCTCACAATTTCCTTAAGAAGAAAATTTTCTTAGTAGTATTTTTGGATCAAAGGATAAGCTACTTTAAGTTCATAGTACATTTAGTCAAACTAATTTCGAAAAAGGTATTCTAAATTACCTTTTTCTGCCTTCAGTAGAATATGAATGCTCACTTTAAAAATCTTTCATTTCAAAGGTGAAAGTAGCTATTATGGATTTTTGTTTTCTTGATTACTAGTAAGTTGGGCAGTCATTGTTGGTTCTTGTTCTAGGAACTGTACATTCATATCTTTGATTCTCCTGAATTTGATGATTTTCTTATCAGTATGTTTGAGTTCTTTATATAAAAAGGATATTTTTAAATGTCCCCATCTAGGACAAATAAATATCATGGTTTATTGTTTGCCTTTTAATTTTCAATAATATTTTGAACATATAGGTTTTTAATTTTATAGAGTTTGAAAAAATATAAATTATGATTATTATTGCTTTCATATATACAGCCAACTCAAACTCCAAAGTCTTGAACCTCACAATAGTCAAGGAAACTTAGCTAAGTTAGCTCTCTCCTACATGTTGAAACAAACAGGATAGTTTTAGGTAGAATGGCATAGCCTTAAGACATAAACTATTGTGGACACTAATGATCTGCGAAACAGGGTTGGTAGATGCACAAAGGTTCACCAAATTATATCTCTTTTGTGGATTTTTTTAATAACCCATAATAAAAAAATCTAAAACATTATTTTTATAGTCTTGACTCCCTAATTAGGCATGTACGATCTCTGACTTGTTTTCTGCTGTCTCTCTGGTTCTTGGCCATGAATTATTTACTACTTTATGAACTGGGACAAATTTCTATAAACTCCAGTTACCTCTTCTGTTAAAGAGCAATGCAGGTGTAAAAACTGTTAAAATATGTGTGACATGGGGAAGTACTGGACAACAAAATTGACCAAATTATTCTACATCCACATGCAAATATGTCACAATGAATCCCACTTATGTATGTAATCATAATGCACAAATTAAAATGATAATAATAATAATATAAGTGAGATCAGTGCAGTACAGGACATATATCAGGGAGAGGGAGGAGGGGAGGAAAAGGAATGGAACTGGGGAATGATATTTATCACTTTATGTTATGTACATACACAAATATGACATCATGAATCCCACTATTATGTACAATTCAAGTGCACCAATAAAAATCTTTTTTAAAAAAGCAGTGCAGAGCAAATAAAAATATATCCAAACTTACAGGACTTTCAAAAAGAGGAAATGAAATACACATATCTAGCATGTAATATGGTGCCTGCCACACAGTAGATGCTCCACAAAAGATTTCTTTTATTATTATTACCATTATATCAATTTCTATACTTTATATTGCAAGAATCAGAAGTTGATCCTAGCTGATTAGGCAGAAGATAAGTTGATTTGAAAGATGTTGGAAGGACTGGAAGATAAGCTTAAGACAGTCTTAGGAATGATGCCCAAAAGTCTGACGAGAGGAGAAATCTACTGTGGCTGCCACAGCTCCGGAAAGCATAGGTAGACCTTGCCCTCGCCACCATCACCCTGACAGCACTGATTGGACTCCAGAGCTGGATGTTCTCTAACACAACACGAAACCATAGTTAGAAAGACTGGCACAGGAAGCAAAACTAAAGTATCATGTTTGCTCTGCTCTCAGCCAGCCTATCAGCTGATTAGAGACCTTGACTTCATGGGGCGACCCAAACAGGTCTTCTTTCCTGAGGGATCAAAGTTTATCGATGGTGTGTTAATCAGTTGTTCACCACTGACACCAAAATACCTGACATATACAAATTAGAAGAAGAAAAGTTGATTGGGGGCTCATGGTTTCTAATGTTCAGTCCAGGGCCAGCTGACTCCATTGCTCTAGGCCTGAGATGAGATGGAACATCATGGTAGAAGGTCGTAGCAGAGGAAAGCTGCTCACTCATAGCTGCTGGGAAGCAGAGAGAGAGAGAGAGAGAGAGAGAGAGAGAGAGAGAGAGAGAGAGAGAGAGAGAGAGCAAGGAGCCTGGGACAAAATTTGGTCTCCCCAGTCATGGCCCACCTGTTGACAGTTACCACCAAGAATGCATTGAAATTATTAATCTTATAATCTAATTATTTTACCTCTAACCATTCCTACATTGCTTAACATGAGCTTTTCAGGAGACACCTCATATTCAACCACAACAGACGGTCTTACCAGTACAGAGACTTAGTTGGTTTCCTCTTTAAAATTCCTAACCATTAAAAAGAAATGTCGATAACCACACAGAGGAACTTCTAAATTCCATTTATACTCCCCATTGTCCAATTTTGTTAGCAATTATTTTAGCCTTTGACATTAAGAATTAATCAACTAAAAAGCATGAATAACTCCTTCTTGGCCTATTTGCCACCACCTTGAAGGAGCCTGAAATAGTCATTGTGGCAGATCAGTTTCCTGCTTGATAGAGCCATGATCAATAAACCATTTCATCATTCTTGAAGATCCTAGTCTGTGTGTTTTGACCAAACTAATCCTATTGGCACTTAGACTTCTCAGTCATTTCATAAATGAGTGATTTGTGTTTGTCAAGAATTTATTCATAATACAAATAAATACCTTATCAATTAGATTGGTGGACTTGATCGTTTCAAGGCAAATTATAAATTCAGAAATCCTTCATGACACTAAATGGAAAAGAAACCCCTTATTCATGAGAGGGCTTCAGAAACCCTGGTGTCCCATTGTCCATGAGTTCACAGTGTCCCCAACCCTGAAGACTCCACGCAGGATAGGAAACAGCAAGAAGAAACACAATCTTCTAGCTTCCCAGTTTTACTCTTGACGATGGAATAAACAAAGCAGACAAACTGCTACCTAATAGAAGGACAAGACTCTCTAAAGTCCCATGCATAACCACAAGTAATAAACATTAAATAAGGAACGGTAAGAATCAATAGCCTCTGTAGTGCCAATCATGGTGCTGCCATACCCAGGGAGCAAAGATGGTGTTGCTTTAGTCTGTCATGTCTCCAGTTGCTTCCACAAGACAGCTAGCACTGCCTGAGGGCGTCCTGGCTGAAAAGATGGCAGCCCTGTCTAACAGCTGGATCCCTGGGGAGTCCATCTCCAGGCTGCTAAACATAAAACGGGTAACTCTGGAGTGACTAGAGCCCTTCCTCAAAATCCTGATAAATTTGTACTGCTGGACCCCAAAGGATGCATACTACCAGAGTGAATATTCTGGTGGCCCTTCTCAATTAAGGGAATGTGGGGTTAAACATACATCTTTGACCACCAAATCCATACCCACCAACCTGGGACAGAATGTGCCAATGCATGATTAGGGAAATGCTGGTGCATTCAAATAAAGTCAAGGCAGACTCATCTCATCTTACGAGTACACAGGGCTGGCCCGAAGACTCGATTAAATAACAGACATACAGTGCCCCTCACATGGTAGATATTCAGTGAAAATGGGTTCCCCCTACAGTTCTAAATCTTGCTAGAGGTGAGCAGTCTGGGTGTTACAGATAAAGAAGGTGGGCTCAGGGAGGTTAAACCAAATGTGAATAGGAGCACAGCTAGGAAGAGGGAGCATCCAGGGCAGGAACTGACCTCGACCTTCTGGCTCCAATTGGAATGAACTTGACTCACCATTTCCCAAGACACTCAGCTTCAATCTGGTTTTACTCACCCCACAAGCTAACATTTCATAAATACTGAGTCACAGCTTCCCTTGACCTTAGGCTGCGTCAACTTCACTGCATGCTTCATCACGGGCTTAGCAGATCCCACCCTCTTCTGGGGCCTCGTATGGGAAGGCAGAAGGCCAAAGACTGCCAGGAACAGAGAAAGTGGGCAGGGTATCTGTGCTGACCTAGCCTGCTCCCGTCAAGAGTCAAGTGACCCAGTCGGAATGAGCCGGAGGGATCAATGACACTGCCGAGGACCACATCAGAAAGATAATATTTGAAGAGTGAATATTTCTCCAAAGAATGTCAAATACTTGGAATGGGCAAGTGCCTGGCATTCTTGAGGCACGAGTCATGTCCTGCATGGGCCAGGACATGAGTTGTAGATAACAGGGAAATAGGTAGCAGGACGTCAGAGCTGAAAGGGATCTGGGAGAAGATCCCTTCCTTTAGCAAAGAAGAAATTGTGGCTCGAAGCAGAAGACTGACTTTTCTGAAGTCACACAGCATTGGGACCAAAACCCAGAAATTCTCTTTCATTCAATATTTATTGTGCATTTACTACGGGCCTGGAGGGAGATTGAGTACTAAGAATATAGCAGTAAGCACAAGCATCTTCCCAGAGCTGACTTTGGGGAAGAGAGGTGATTGAAGGAACAATTCTGGAAAATGATAAAGCAGGTATGAGAGAGTCAGGCTCATCTAGTTCAGAAGATCAGGGAAGGATACCTGGATTAAGCCATGGTTCTATAAAGAGACTAAGAGGCATTAAGCAGGTCAAAGGAAATTGTGTGGAAGAATATTCCAGACAAAGGGAGCCTCTACATACCAGGCAGGGTTCTAGACCCTTGTTTTGAAAAGCATAAACTATGGAGGTTGCCACACACAAGAAATGGAGGGTGCTAAGGAAGCATAGGAGGGACCATCCATCGGCCAAGAGAAGGTGACATCATCTGACTTGGATCTTAAAGGACAAATAGGGCCTCAACAGGTACCGGTAAAGGAGACCACTATTCCAAGGCCAAGGAGTCAGTGTGGGAAAAGGCATAGAAGAAGAACCCACAAGAGTTGATTCCTGCCACAGGAACTAACTTTCTGGAATGAGGTCAATAAATGTTTGTCAAATACTAAATCTGAAGATTAACAGTAATTGGTGAGGTTCAGAAAGGCATGCGGGGAGGTTGGGGGTGGCGTTTCCTGGTATCCAGCAACTACCAGTGAAATCCTTCCAGCTGCAGATTTTTAACAGTCACTGATTGGACACAACACAAAGGGGGAAACACAGGGCCACAGTCCACACTCAGTACTCAGAGATGTTGTATGCCCAGCATGGCCCTGGTAGCCCAGCATCCTCAGGCTGCCTGCATCCCCAACCCTGAAGGGTCCAGGCAGGCTAGAAAACAGTGAGAAAGAACAATCGTCTGCTTATCAGTTTTACTCTTGACTATGGGATAAACAAAGCAGACCAACTACTGTCTCACAGAAGGGCAAGAATCCTTAAAGTCCCATCCATACCCACAGGTTACAGACATTTAATAAAGCAGTGGTAAGAACCAATAGCCTCTGTAGTGCAAATCACGGTGCTGCAAAACCCAGGGAGCAAAGATGGTGTTGTTTTAGTCTGTCATGTCTCCACTTGCTTCCATAAGACAGATGGCAGAGCTGGACCAACCATATACCATCATCCAGAGCTTTGAGACTGAGCCTCAGGTGTCTCTGAAACTCCTACACAACAGCCAAGACCTCTGGAAAAGATTCCTAGAGGAAGAACAAGCATACTGTTCACCTCTTTTGGTGCATTCTTGTATGTAGCCCTCAGTAACAGCATCTTTATGGGCTGTGCCTGGTATAAAATATTGCCCAACACTGTAGTGGTAGGGTGCTGAATTTTAGACTTTCAGTAGATCTTTTCTAGATGCGTTTGCATGTTCATGATGTAGTGTGTTTTTTGCAGTTGAAGGCAATGCTGATGATACTGAAGAATTTGGTTTTAAGTAAAAATTCATATTTTACTTAATAATAAATGCTAAGATTTCCTGAAAGCCAGGTTTGGTTGATTCAGATGAAGCATTGAAAGTGTACAGTGCCCCTGTAAGACAGCCTCCAGTTTTACAAGTAAGACCTAGCAAGGCTTACTACTAGATCTCTTTGGCTTCAAAACTATGCTCTCTGCATTAAGCAGTACAGTTCAAGGAAATGCATAGATGGACGTCTGCCTATGATACAGGGAGCCATCTGGCTAAATGCATGAGGCACCAAGTGGGGAACAGAGGCATGAATCTAGAAAGGAAGTTGTAGGCCTGTCCCGGGCCTGTGCCACTCTGCAGAAGATGTCACAGAGACCACAAAGAGAAAATGCAAGACCTCTCCCCAAGAAGCCAACAGACTCAAAGAAGAGCAACAAGGCATTAAAGAACCCATGTTCAAAGTCGGGGCCAAGAGCTCCCTGACGGGAATGACAAGCAGACCCTTCTTTCTCAGCCCTGCAGAGACCACCCAATGCTGATGACTGGAGGGACTCGCCAGCCCACTCCATGCTCCCATGTCATCTCCAGGCCGAGTGGACCCCACTCCTTTGTTCCTTTGCCCTGCTGCTCTCCAAGTCACAGACAGCCCCATGCCAGAGAAGCGTGGTTGTGTAGCCCTGACCACCACCTCTGCGTCAGGACGTCAGTCAAGGACTTGTGAATGCCCTGGTTCCAGCAGTCACCACTTTGGGCCAGCTAAGCCTTAGTGTACTTTTCTGCTACGGTGGCTGAGTGGACAGAACAGCTCTGTCGGGGCAGGTGAAAGGGCAGAGAAGCTGGCCCTGCAGATAATCATACTCACCAATGGGTAGAAAGTGACTGCTAATTTTATAAGCCAATATCTCCCCAGAGGCTGACAGGTCAGGAGCCGTGTCAGAATTAGTGTGCTCCAGCATAGGATCACTCACTCATTTCTGCCTCCATTCATTCACCCAGAGTGCTTTAAGCCCAGTGTTGAACACTGGGCGCAAGGCATGTATTGACCATAGTCAAGGTTCTCCTGACTCCCCTCTCCCCTTCAAGCTGAGCCCTGCATCTTCCCACCCAGCATCCACAATCCTGATGCTTCCCCACACATCGCTGGCAACATCAGCACCACCTTTGCTGATTTTTACTGAGTTCTTACCATGAACGTAAGCACACATACCATGCACATAAGCACAGGTAAGTGCATGTGGACAAGCATGTAAGCACTGTGAGTGCATGTGATAGGCATGCAAGTACAGATACATGCATATAACATGCATAAGCATGTGTAAGCATGCACAACACACATGGAAACACAAGCATCCTGCTGTTTGTTTGAGTTGATCTTTATCATAACCATAAGCAAGATATAAAGGCTAGCCCATTTCACAGTTAAGGAAACCAAGGCATACCTATTCATTTATTAGGTAAATATTTAATAGAAAAACCCGTTCAAGGCACAGATTAGTCCTCTGAGGAAAAGAGAAAGGGGAATGAATTAACATTTGAGTACTACGTAATCAGGAACCACATGTTTTCCAAATTACACCTCATTTAATCCTCACAGCAATGCTGAGAAGTGGATTTTGATTTCCTAGATTTTACAAATGTGCCAGCGATTCCACATGAACTGAACAGTAACCCCCTCCTCCTCTCTGATCATGGAAGAAAACAATCGCTCAGTCAGGATAGTCCAGGAATTAGGGTAAGAACTAGGAAGGAACAGTTTGGCAGAGGTGGGGACTAGAGAGGGACAGGGAGAGCAGGGACGCTTTCTGAGGAGGGAGTGTTCCAGCGAGCAAGTCACTGGAGTCTGGAGGGGACAGCAGCCCTGCCTCCATTATCTGCTGTTCACCCCCCACCATCCAGTGCCTTCAGTCTTGGGGATTTATTCTGGAGCAGGGACCAGCAGATTGGTCCTCCCTGCCTTCACATCACACTGTTGAAAAGGCTTCTGAGGCCCACCCAGGCACAGCAGAGAAGCATGCCATGATTAATCCAACCACGTCTGCCAGGGGTGTGTAGGCTGCAGGACCTGTGGGCAGGAGCTCCCACAGGGGACTGGCTATCCAGCCATGGCATAGCCACCTCCAGTTGGAGGGAACTGTCTCTTCAAGTCATCTATGTCACCATGACCTCTAACAGAATGAGAAACGCTCCACGAGGCTCAGGAAGGCCCTTGGCATCTCACCTGCTGGCACTGTAGTTTGCAACGGCCCCAAAGACAGGCACCACATCTCCGACTTCTGCACCAGTTCCCGATTCTAGGCCTGACGCTAAGGAGAGGTCTAATAAATATTTGCTGAAGGGAATGGAAGATACACACTGATAATGAACCAAAGTTGGCTACTCTGAAGGCTCTACTTCTTAGACCATATTTTTAAACTCCTCCACATGTCAACTCTCATCGGAAAAAAAAAAAAAAAAAAAAGAAGGGAGGGCAGGGCAGAGGAGTGGAATTAAATATATATTGAGCACTTACTAAGTGTCAGGCCTATATGGTTTCCAAATGTTACTTTATTTAATCCTCCTAACAACTCTGTGAAGTAGTTATTGTTTTCCCTTTTATGGATGCAGAAATAAATCTCAAACAGCCCCTGGTTACAACTCTGGCTCTGCCATTCATTAGCTGTGTGCCTCTAGGGTGGCTCTCAGTGTTTCTGGCCCCCTTGTCTTTCTTCTCCTCCTCTGCCTCCCAGGGATTTGGAGAACACAATTACATTCCCTCTGAGTCTTTTCTTCCTCATCTCCAAGCTAAAAATCTCCATTTATTTTTAATATCTCTTATAATGCAGTGATCAAGAGCACAGAGCTGGAATGACAACCACCAGGATTTGTCACCTTGTGCATAAGAGACTTAACCTTTCTGAATGTTGGTCTACTACCTGTGTGACATTGGATACTCATGATGTCATCCCATAGGGTGCTTGTAAAGATAAAGTAATTTAACAAATGGAAACACCTGTCACCCTGGGACACAGTAAGTCCTCAAAAGACACTGCTGCTAAAGATTTTGCATACTTTTCCCACTATTTCAACTGAACTCATGCCAGATTGCTAATGTCCCTATTCACATTATGTGACATTCAGGACTGAACATTTTCTTTTCTGGGTCCCTTACTTGTTAAAGAACATACTAATTGGCATTACCAAGCCCCATCCTGTCTTTTGAGAAGCAGTCAGGGTGCATGAACAGGATTGGGGTCGTTAGGAGCCCGTGTGAACTGTGCCAATCAATCACAACTCAAGAACTGGTTACCAATAAACTGGTGTTTACTAGAAGAGGATTTTCATTACATAAATATTGCAGAGCAACCATTGGAAAATCTCCCTCCCAGGAGGAGTAGTGTTTACAACACCCAGGAGCTGATCAGCATCCTGGGATACTTTCTTAAATCTCAGGGGCACATTATTTTTATATTTAAATGTTTCCAAAATTGGAATGCATCTGGTAATCAATGCACAGTAATATAATGATAATCAGGAGTTCCTCCTTCCAAAAAGCTATCAGCTATTTGATGGTGAACCTTAACATAGAAGAAGCTACCATTGATTGAGCAACTACTATCTGCTAGACCTAATGCTATTTGCTTTATTTATTTGACTTTTATTTGTTTCTTTTCCATTTTAACATTTCTTTTCCTTGAACTAAAACTAATCATCAGTGAGGAAAACTTTAAAAATACAAGCAGCTCGAGTGGATCCCCAAGTTCTCCAGTCTAAATGGAGAGTCTAAATAACCCCGTGACCTAACTGAAACTTCAATTTGCATAATTGCAGGAGCAAAATCAGACTTCACCCAATCACTACCAGGCACTTCTGGAGTTCCCAGGAGTGTTTACGTCTTCTCCCAGACTCTGCTCTAATTTTCTCTACCATTCATTTCTACCCATACACACTTCAGTACCTACCAGCATCTTTCTTGGTCTTCCCACATGTGGACACTGACCTTCTCTTAATTCCCCAAAGCACAGATGACACTACACCAGTGTTTTACCAACTCTACTCAAGTTCTGAGAGTACTAGGAGGGCAGAAAACTAACCAAAAAAGAGCTGGGGTGGGGGTGGTCCCAGATGGCACTGATCCCTAAGACAACAGCCTGTGCACAAGGGCCTTTATCTTTAGCCATGGTGCGTGTCCTTTTGCTCAGTCCATACTTTCTTTTCTCTTCCAGGCCTCAGGACTCTGATCCTCCCCCTTCGAGCCCTGCTGAGGAAGTCCAAAATTTGGTATTATATTAATTAAGATAACACTAGCTGCTGTAAAAGCCAAACTGTGAAATCTTGAAAGTTTAAAATAGTGCTATTCTTGTGAATTCCCATCAGTGGGTGGGCAGGGGCCCCATGGAGCTCTGTTCCACACAGTCACTTAGGAACCCAGGTTCTCAGAGGATCTTCCGTCTTCTTCAAGGCTGCCCATCATGCTCTGAGCATCCACATTTAGTAGACAAGCAAAGAGAGGGAGTCATATGTAGAAGGATTTTTGTGGGCCACGCCTGGGCAAGTGGCACATGAAATTCCACCTATATCCTTGGCCATGCCTTCTCACATAAACACTGGGAAATGTCGGTAACTTGTGCCCTAGAGAAAACGGAAGAGGATTCAGTGAACAGCCATTCATTCTGCCACAGATAGCATCATGAATTGTTTGGTACCCAGGGAGACAGCACCTTCTAGCTGATTATGCCCAACAACTTAGCACCGCAGCCCTTTGCCTTGACCTCTCTTTCTAGACTAGTTTCTGGCCATTACTTCAAGGCACAAAAATTCTATTTAAATATTTTTCCTAAACAATAAGGAATTATCTCCCCCCAAAACATTAATTCTGTTGGTAACCCTAAAAGCCATAAATATTTGCTCTTTTGGTAAGTATATTTTTGCCCTCATACATAGAAAATAATATTTAAAGAAATCACTCATAATCCTATAAGTCCATTAATTTTAATGTATCTCGCTTCTGTATATTTTCATATGCCCAGTCTCACACCACCTGCATGTCCTATGTGAGTGACATGTCTTCTGTGAAGCTGAGGTTCAGAGAGGTTAAATAACTTGCCCAAGGTCACATGGCTAGGTAGTAGTAGAGCCAGACTTGTAACCACAGCATAACCCCAGAGCCAGATCTCTTGCCAGTACACCATCCTGCCTCTCTCTATTGCTTATAATTTTTCCTGAACTCTTGCTCACCCCGTCTGCTATGCAATTATCTGTGTCCAAAATATAAAGTGACTGTGCCTTCTCTTCCTCATTCAGTGTCAGTTCCCAGGAGGCAGGTGCCATATTGGATTCCTCTTTTCTACATAAGGCTGGCCCATAACGCCTGTTAACTCACTACAATCCAAAGCAGTAAACATTTGTTGAACAGTGAAATGAGAAGTGACCTAAAAGACTTCTGCTCCAGATCCCTGTCCAAGTCATGGCCCCCTTTCTGTCTCACATAACAACCAAAGCACAGACTGGGGGCCTCACAGACTCAGGTTCCTATTTCCCCTTCACAGCTATGTGACTTTGAACAAGCAACCAAACTTTCCTGTTCTGAAACCCAGATAAGTTCATGCACTACACCATCAAGAAGCAATATTGATTATATTGTTGTTATTATTAGTACTATTAGTAGTGCTGACTTCTCCAAATTATTTATCAGAGAAGTGAACAAAATCTTGAAGGCCTGGAAATAACACATAGGTGGAATTTTGAGTGGCTTCTTGTGACCTTTAGAGAGCAAAGTGGAATAAGTACTCTTTAGGGGAATTCTTGACCCTTCTAAAAATCCCATTAAACCTAAACACACATCTGTTAGCGTACACCAAGCATGCAGTCTCTGCTTTCACCCAGAATTGAGTAGTACAAGGAGGAATATTATATCCAGTAACTCATATGGAACTATTTATCCCCAATCACTTTGTGCTTTTCCTTAAACTTTTCCACAGTCTTTGGTTTCAAAGGCCATTTTAGAATGACTGAATTTCCTTGCAAAGTAACCCCCCCCCCATTAAAAAAAAAAAAAAAAAAAGATTGTTTTAGGAAAATCTCCTTGGGGCATAGAGACTGTGAATTTCCAAACTTGCTTTCCCCTGTCCTCCCTTTTTCTTTTAAACAAAAATTGCCCAGGAAACCAAGATTCATTAGAGTGATGGTGGGGGGAATATGAGTGAGTTGAAAGGAGTCTGTGGCTTACTGCTTACCAGGGAACTTACAAGGGTCTTTTAGGGGAATCTTATAGGATCAGAGAATATGAAGACTGAAAAGGCACAAAGAAATCATATAGTTCCAACTCCTCATTTAAAGGTGGGGAAACTGAGGCCCTGAAAAAAGTAATTAATTATCCAAAGCAACACAGCAAGTCAACCAAAGAACTGAGACTTGAACTTGGATCAGTTAAATCCCAGCTGAAGGAAGCCAGTCAGAGGTGGGGTCACGGGGTTGATGCTTTGCTTGGAAGGTGCAAGCCAGGCTGTGCGGGCGAAGAGAACAGGAAGCAAAGAGGGAAAGGTGGGATGCAATGAGATCACTCAGCAACTTAGCAAGACCCTGTCTCCAAATAAAATCAAAGAAGATCTGGGGAGGTTGTTGAGTGGTCAAATGCCACTGTGCTCAATCCCCAGTACCACAGTGGGGGGAAAAAAGAGGTGGAGTTCAGAGCAGGGACTGGGTCATCAAGGATGCTGCCCTTCGAAGAGATTAAGGTCGTTTTCGTTTTCTTGAGAGGAGATCAAGACTGATCCTCTCCCCATTCTCCAGCTTCCTATTTTGCCATGTGATTTTGATAACACGTGCACTCCTGTCATGATGCCATCTCACCAGAGGCCGAATGGATGGGGCCTCCCAATCTTGGACTTTCAGACTCCAAAATCATGAACCAAATAAACCTCTTTATATATTATCCACCCTCAGGTATTTTGTTACATAAATGGAAACCAGTGAAACAAATGGTAACTGAGCTACTTAGGCAGGCCTGCCTGACCCAGGTACATGTGTATAATAGCATTTCATAGCTGTTTTAACTAGGGACTTTTGTCACCCAAAAGAATTACTTGAAAATGACTAAACTTCTCACAGATTAGAAAACTACACATATTGATAACAGTTCATTTAAATTCTATTTGTACTTAATAATGCAGAAGCAGAATTCCTGTGTACATTCCTACCATGCATTCAAAACATGTCGGGGGAAGAGCAGGTGGTTTGTTCAAAATACTGGTTCCAGGGTTCTATCACAGATGCCCCCACCTGAATGCTGCAGGAATGAGGCCTGGAAATCTTCATGCTTAACAGGCTCTCCAGGTGATTCTTGGGCACATTAAACTTTGAGAACCACTGCCCTGAACAATCGACAAAGCAGCTATACTATATTCTCCAAGCTTCTCCTCACTGACCATTCTTCTCCAATCTTGGTTTGACCCAGATGAATTTCTCCCCTTGCTCCACCTGGTTTCTGCAGTTTCCCTTCCAAAAGCCCCTTGCTGGACTTGTTCTACCCTGGTCTGAGCTGACAGTTTCTTTCTAGGAGGGGGCTGGGTCTTCAGTCTCTGTTTCACATTCAAGTTCACTGTCAGTCCGAGCCTTCATCCACTTGACCCACAGTAAATGCTTACTGCTAACAATGAAGTACCCCAGCTGGCACTCTGCCAGTCTCCTCTGGTTTGGGCCTCTGTGCCCACTTGGCCTTAGGTGCAGAGAAAGGCCAAGACATGGGGCATTGTGTCTGGGCTGCCATGATGGAAAAATGTTTTGTTTCACTCTTTTGGGGGGAAAAAGAGGTTTGTTTTTAGCACCCAAAATGGCAGGCCCTGATCACTGCTGCATGATGCCCGTGGACATCCACCACGACCACCTCTCCTCACTCAGCTAAAACAGTTCCAACTTTCCTGATGGGCTGTTGAACTCCTACTGTGGGTGTCCATGTGTATTTCTTATGTGCACTTAACTTTCCTCTGTCACTCTGTGAACTCTTCAGGGCTAGAGTCCTATCTGATGGACAATTTGATCCCTAGTAACAAACCCAAATCCTGACTCACGGTAAGGGTTTCAACAATACTGGATGAATAAATGGTCAGCTTCTGTACTATGATCTTGGTTTCATTTTCATCATAGCACTGACCATTATCTAAAATTATCAATTTTGTTTATTGGTATACTCATTTATTGTGTATACACACACACACACACACACACACACACACACACACAAATATAAACACTTTTCTAGTGTTATGGACTGAATTGTGTCCCCTAGAATTCTTATGTTGGGATCCTAGCCCTCCATACCTCACAATGTGATGGTATTTGGAGACAGGATTTTAAAAGTGGTAGTTAAGTTAAAGTGAGAACATTAGAATGGGCCCCAGTCCAATATGGTTGGTATCCTTATAAGAAGGGGAAAAAAGATGTGAAGACACAAGGGGAAGATGGCCATCCACACACCAAGGGAACAGACCCTGGAAGAAACCAACTCTGCCAGCACCTGATCTCAGATTTCTAGCCTCCAGAATTGTGAAACAATAAATTTCTCTCCTCCAATCCAGTCAGTCTGTGCTATTTTGTTGTGGCAGCCTCAGCAAACTAATACGACAGGGAAAAAATTCATCTGTCCTGGCCATTCCTCTATTCCCAGCACCTGGTATAGTTCCTGCCACACAGTGGGTGCTTGATGAATAATTGCCAAGTGAACACCTAAAACCCCAACAGCTTACGGTTTTCCCCAAGTGCACATGCAGTTTTGCACGCTCGAGTCTTTGTATGTATTCTTCCTCACCTTAACAACCTTCCTATTTCTTCTATTCTGGCCCATCCAGCCGAAGAAATCCTACTTTTCCTTCAAAACTCAGTCCAGTCTTATATTTTCTGGGGGATGTCCTTGTCCTCGCTGAGGAGGATTGACCACTGTCTTCTCCGTCCTGAGATTTGCATACCCTCTCCTACATCATTGCTATTGCTAGACTCTGAACTTGACTTCATGCTTCTTTGATCTCTGCCACCCAGCACAGGGCCCGGCATGGAGTAGATGATAAATCATTAAGCCACCAGGCCTTTTGACTCTTTTCTATCTTGCTGGGGGGCACAGAGTCCCCATCAGTAAGTGTCTTACTTTTTGATAGTGATCCACAAACACATTAGTCTAGCACATATTAATTTTGATCCAACGAATATTTATGGATCAAGATTAGTTTCCCAAATTGTGTCATTTTATTCTGTCCTTTCCTTCCTGGCAAATGAGCCCCATTTTTCAAAGCAAAACTAAAGTCTAACTCCCCTAAGATGCCTTTACTGACTATTCCCAAACTCACTGAGCTCATAAGATTACAGCATTTCAGGACAGGACCCACTGTAAGGGTCATTAACCCAGCACAGACATGTGACCTGGTACAAGTCTTCTAGCCTAGACCCTAGAGCATATCCCAACTCTGAAACCAACAGCAGTCAGGCCCCATGCTACCTGCTCTGACCCAGCCTGGGAGGCCAGTCCATCCCCAGGGGTTCATGGTGGGCCAGCCTGCTATTCCACAACCTGCATTTGGCCTTAAGGAGTAAAATCTGCAAGTAAAGAAAACACTGACTGGAACCATCTGCCCTCCCCCAAAGCTTGAAAGAAGCTGCATGTGGACTCCCTAATCCTCTTCTCTCCCCTCTGCCAGGAATGAATTTCATTTGGAGGCAGAATGAGGGGGGCCTAGCGGGGAGATGGAGCAGAGAGAGGTAGGCCAAACACATCTGGACAGCTTTTCTTTGTAAATTCAGAAGACTGCAGGGAATCACTTTCTCCCCCTGACAAAGGAAATGGCCCGTGGTCAGGAATTGAAGACTTGCAAATCTCATACAGGGGAAGAGGTTATTGTGCCTGGAGGTCTTTGGGGCTTAGAAAAAGAAATAAAAAGCAAATAATTTAAATGGGGCAGCTGTTTATGGGGCCAGAATCCCCACTGCCAGTACCAGCCAGCAGAGACAGCACTTTTGGAGCTGTCCAGGACCCACTGGGCCATAACCTTTTTGCAAATTCAGTTACTCAGCACAAATATCTTAAAATACACTTAGAATTCCTTGCCAGGCAGTATGCTTGATGCTGGGGAAAGAGCTGGGAGCCTGGGTTCATCTTCATCTTTAAGAGCCCTGATGGGGTTTTGGGGAAAGAGTCACATAAGCAGTAACCTGCAGAACATCCCTTATAAAGCAAATCAGCTGGAAACAAGGACAGATGGGGTGGTGAGTGTTACAAATGAGTTATTTGAAAATACTATTAACTTGATCTTTTGTGGGAGGGGATAGTGACAAACATGCTCCTTGACCAAACTTCGGTCAGACTCCCCTAAGTCTCTTCTCAATTTGGTCTTGACCCTGGGTTTCAGGGTCTGTCCTTGTAGAGTCTGGTTGTAACAAGAATCCTGCTAAATGGGTTTAGAGAGACCCTACCACCCTTGATATCCGGTCAAGTTCCTCCTCCTCCATCATTCCCCACCCTTTGTCCCTGGTCACCCTGGTCTTCCTTCAGCAAGAGTCCTGTCAAGTTCACCAGAATTCCCCTGACCCCAGAAGTTCCCCTTATTCACTGCCCCCCACCCTGCTCCTTGGCTGCAAGTCCCCACTTCCCTTAGCGTATTCGGAATCAAGCCCACTTCTATACTGATGTTGCTCTTCTCCCACCGCCTTACATAGTTCCAGAATATCATCTGTGTTTACTGTTTTAGCTACTGCCCCATTTTTAATCGTGGTGTTAAAAGATGAATTTAGGCACAATTAAAACTTTAAAAGAGTTTATTGGGCATTGGATGATTCATGAATCGGGCGGCACAGGACCACAAGTGGTTCAGCAACCCCCCAAAGAGGCTCCAGAGGAAAACTTTTATAAGGTGTTCACTGGAGCAAGACAAAGAAAGTAGTTAATTGCTTAAAGTGGTTAGTTTGACAGTTTCTGATTGGTTAAGCTTAAGTTTCTTTTTTCGTTTGCATGGAGTTGGACTTTGGCTTGCTTACATAGGAACCCAAGGAGCTGGAGGCATCTCAGCCCAGTGGCTTCCCACGAATCATTTTATCAGTGGTATGAGACAGAGCTGGAGAAGAGGACACAACTTTGGATCCTGAAAAGTATGGTATCCATTTCACCTAAAGGAAGAAATTTTAAAAGAAGGCACAGCTCTGCGAAAGTTAGTGGCATGTTTGGGGAAAGGGGGCGGTTAGGTTTTTGGCTATGATGCAAGCTTGGGAAATGTGATAGAGAACAGTAAGAAGGAAGCCTGTAGAGAAGGCATAGGCCACGTCTTGGGCCCTGTGGCAAGCAGGAGTACCATGTGGCAACACTCTGCAGACTTCTCCATGAAGGTGTCCCAAATGATAGGCAAACACAAAGGCAGGCTGAGGAAACCCAGGGAAGACCTGAAGTCCGAAGTTGCCTCCTTCTTATAAATGCATTTGAAAGTCCACGTTTTCTCCTTTAAAAAAAAAAAAAATTCATCATACGCGTGTTACATGTACTTCATAAAGTAATTTTGGCTTCAACATTAAAAATAATATTATTTTTCCCAACTCTTCAAGTAGAATGAATGCCCAGCAGATGGCCATATGTCCTCCAACATATGTCTGTGAATCCATGGGAGTACGTGAACTCCAGCCTGAAGAGCAGAGCTTGCTGGAGATGGAGACCAAATGGAAGCTTTAATCAGGAGAAGATATGAAAGCTATGAAGCCTTACCTAGATCTACTCTACTCAGTTCAAGACCCCTTCCTCCAGCAAGTGAGAAAATGCATGAAGAGCATAAAGTTCTCCAAGGGACACAAATCCAGAGCTAATATATATGAGGTCACCCAGCCATATGCAATGCATATTTCCTCTGTCTTTTGCCAGTGTACAACCAACCCATCAAAGGTGTTCTTCATCTCCAAGGGACCTCACTCAATCCTCAGTGGTTCTGTTCTTAATAAGGGTATAATAGTCTTCTGTTAGGTTTTATAGCAGGACATGGTGATATAAGACCTAGGGAATAGTCAGAGTTCCAAATATATTCTTCCCTGCCCATCATGTGCAGCCCAAACACGGTTTCTACCCAGTGGTCAACCATACCAGCAAAATTTTTTTCCTTGGTTTATTTACCTCTTATCTCTGGGAGCTCAAAATAGCCAGGAGAGTCACCATGACTTCCAATTCAATAGAGTTACTGTTTGACCAGTGGAATCATTCATTCCTTGGATACTTCCTAGGTTCAACAGACACACAGAACCACAAGTGAAAAGCAATGATATGAACATGGATCAGTAGGCTTAGTCACAGAGGTAGCACCCAACATTCCCCTGTTGGTTCCCATATTATGGTCACCAATTCAGAATATATACTCCATACCGAAAAACAACCCCCAGAACATCCTACCGTGGCCATATTTGAATTTTCAATATGGCATTCCATTATTCTTCAAGTTCAGCTAGAGAATAGAGACTGTGAAAACATCAATGATTGTCATAGTCCACTGCTTTGTATGCTACACTGTACATACCAGGGATTTAGTGTTGGCTCAAAATGCTGGAAAATTAGGCATTAGCAATAAAATCATCCTTAAAGGGAAAAAAAAATGCATGCATAATGTGTTTACCTTTCATCCTCTCAGTTGATCTTCAGTTCCACTTGTTAGTAGGACAATGGTTCTGCAAGGGTTTTTGGTTGCAGTTTCTTTGTCACCTCAACTTTGCCATCTATCTTTGGCTTTCTGACCTGGGATTTCTCTGATACTGTAGTATAAAATACCTCCTAGAGCCCACACAGTAGTAAGGCACAGGCAAACGAAGAAATAGGGGAAAACAGCACTCCATGTAGCAACCCATGAAGACAACAGACAGATACTTGCCTTTTCTATCACTTGGGTAAGTCTGAAGTTCTCAGAAAGTCTCTGTATTAGTCCATTTTCTGTAGCTATAACAGAATTGTTGAGATTTTTTATTTACTTTATAAAGTAAAGAGATTTATTTAGTTCACAATTCTAGTAGTTGGAGAGTCCAAACAGCATGGCACCAGCCCCCTTGCTGCATCACAACATGGCAGAGAAAAGGAAAGAGGCAAAGCGTGTGGAGTAGCTGCCCTTTATAACATCCTGCTCTCTCCAGAGCTAGCAGGCTCTGTGAGACCAGCATTAATCCCTTCCAAAGACAGCACCCCCAAGTATCCCACATTTTAAAGGTTCAACCCCTTCTCAGTATGGACACACTGGGGACCAAGCTTCCCTTGGGGGAAAAATCATAATGGTCCCAATGGACTAGAGCACTAATTGTCCACAGTAGGGACCCGCTCAGTACTGCAAACTTACGTTGGTTTTCCTTTCTTCCCTGTGTCCCTCTTCCCAGACCCTCTCCCCATTTTTCCTAGACTCACATCTCAAAACCAACAACCTCTCTACAAGCTCTTATCTCTGGACCTCTTTTCCGGGGGAACCCAATCTAAGAGTTGTTAAAAGACGAGACCTTGGGAAAACAGACCTTCCAGATGGAATTCTGGAACTGTTATAGCTACCAGTCAGATGACAATCAGGAACAATGGTTGGTGAGTGGGGTCATAATTATCCCAGTGGGTCACCAGCATCACTTGTCCTAAGACTGAGGTAGATTGGAAGGACAGCAGAAAGATGGGGACAGTGAATGCTAAGAGGGTGAAGGTACTTAAAAGGATTGTACATTTGGCTAGCTGTGGTTAATGGTTTTAAAAGTCCTGACAGTCACTCATCAACTCAAAATTTCCTACAAATCTTGTGAGGTCTCCATTTCAGCTGGGATGGTTCTTTGACATTCAGACACAAAGTTGACCTAAAGTAAATGAGGAAAAGGTACAGAATCCACATGAGCAAAGTACTGAGGAAAGAATTGGAAGGTTCAGGAAGGTAGGACTATTAGGATGATGTTCTCATGAGAGAACCTATAGCATCTTGGTTCACTACAGACACGCCAAGCTCTGTCATATCTGCAGTTCAAATGAGGTGAGTGAGGAGCCACGACCTTTCAGAACTAGATGTCCTTTATCTGGACCTTTGATAAGGCTGCCAGTTTTTAAGGTCACCTGATACATTGGATGCAATATACCTAAATGTAGCATCAACTGATTCTGAATTTCTCAGGGACCCACTGTTATAGATGGAATATTTATGTCTCCACCAAATTCACACATGGAAATCCAAACCCCCAAGATTATGGTATTAGGACCGAGCATTAGGAAGTAATTTAAGGCCTGAGGGTGGAGCTCCCATGATTGAGATTAGTGTCCTTATAAAAGAGGTTCCAAAGAACCCTCTGGCCCTCTTCCTGCCCTGGGAGGATGCAATGAGAAATCAGCAGTCTTCAACCCCAAAAGAGGACCCTCACCACGATCCAAGCATATTGCCACCTTGAACTCAGATTTACAGCTTCTGGAACTGTGAAAAATAAATGTTTGTTGTTTAATGCACCCAATTTATAGTAGTTGTTATAGCAGCCCTATCTAAGATACCCACTTAACATCCTGCCTCTTTCTTAGTGGGAAAAAGCATAGGAAACATCACTTTGGCATTTTGGAGGAGATATTTGACTTATTACAGATCAGGGGTCTAAAACTGAGACTTTCAGGACAAATCAAGACCAAAGCCTATTTTTATAAATAAAATTCTGTTGGAACACAGCCATGCTCATCAGTTTGCATATTTTCTGCTTTTGCACTATCATAGCAGAGTCCAGTAGTGGCAAGAGAGATCACATTCCCAAAGCTAAAATTATTTCCTATCTGGTCTTTTACAGAAAAAGTTTGCCAACCTTTCCATACAGCATGAACACCACATAGAAAAGCAATTTCACAGCATGTAAAGCTCACCTCTGCACACCCGTATCTTGCCACCTTCAACAGAATCTGCTATTTTCAGGTCTTACTTACATTATTTTCTAGTGGACAAACTTGGCTGATCTGCAAGATAGTGAGTCCACCAACAGCTGTAGAATAGCTTGCAACATAGATCTGGAGAACTTAAAAATCCCTAAATTGAGACAGTAAATACATTGCTGCTCTCCCCCAATAAAAGCAAATTGCCTTCTGATGTTTGTTGATTCAGAATGGGGAAATGTGCATTTGCCTGCAGGATAGCTGCACAACCAATGTCAAGGGCCATGTTGCTTAGCTTCAGAAGAAGAACACCTCTGAAGCAGCAGCTCTCCTTGGAGACTCCACCTAATTAAATTTATGATAAGCTATTATCATCTCAAGAATTCTTCTCCTCTGGAAAATGAAAAAAAAAATTAAGTGGAGATGAGCTAGGAAGTCTCTGCCTATATCTTTCAAACTTTGGACAGTTTCAATGTGTCCAGCTTCAATGTGTAGTATTGGTGTATGTTAATGGCTTCTGTGTGATCCTTTCTCCATAGCAGAGCTTACCATGGGTCAGCAAGCTGTAGAAGAATTCCATCAGCTGCCAAAGATATTCATTCCACCTACACATCCGGAATAGGGTAATGACAAGGAGGTTTAGTTCCTTATTGTCCTTCCATGAAAGGCCTGTGGAAGTCTTCCCCATGCCCCATCTTAAATGATAATCTACAATGCAATTCTGAATCCCACATTTTAGCCTAGAACCAGTATCACACGGATTTCCTAAAAGTTGGTCATTTCTCTTTCCTTGGAGTACAATCTTTGAGATATCAGGTTCTGTGAAAAGTGGTGACTTGGATCATGGCCTTTGACTGCCTCAGATCTGTGGCTGCACTTTGCTCTGAGAAGTTTCTGTGCAAACGTGCAGGGAAAGATTGCCCGGGAACTATGGTAAAGCCCTTCCTGAAAAAGATCTGTGCAAAAGTATGGAATAATAAGTCTTGACCTTGAGCTCCGACACCAGCTGCTGGTGATAGAGAATTCTGAGAATAACAAGGTAACCTTAATATTTTATAAGCACTGCAAACTTCAAGCCTGCCTGCTTTGCAGAAAGTCTGGGCAATGAACTTCCTGGGTGCAGCAAGATAATAACAGAATGTTCCTAGCATTGCAACAGTAGAATAGCTACAAAAATGTTTCCAGTTCTGTAACTTTTTAGTGCACAAAGAACAATGCCCCTGTAGTTTGAACTTTCTGATTTGTGAGACCCTCGATAATAAAAGTGCTGAGCTAGTTCTGGTCACCGTTTCTTCATCAGTGTCCCACCTGCTCCCAGCTTTTTCTCTATAAGAATCTGTGTGTCTTTCTTAATCCCCCATCACCCCTCACCAATTTTCTAGGGTTCAGTCAAGCAGGTTGCATCAAGGTTCCTTTGGGGAAGACTGAGCAGGTGCTCACAAGGATATAAGTGCATACACAGCCAGGACCATTGTCTGGTTCCAGGTCTCCATTCCACTCCAGGGGCTCAGGGACTATGGACCGAGTCCAATGCAGGATTTTGGGGAAGTGATGGCAGTGCAGTAACTCAGCAGTCACTGTCCCCACCATTGCCTGTTAGTCTAATAGGAAAGACAGAAATTATCCATGGAAATGTTATCATGTCCAAGTACATTGTGCTGCATCCTGATGTGAATTCAGGACACTAGGAAAGCATGCACCAGAGGATTCTGCCCTGGCTGAATTAAGAAACATTTCATAAAATATGAAGGCCAAATAGCCAAAGACTCAGCATACTTTAGACATGACATTATACTCCCAAATTTAGTTTAAAAAGTAGATGTTTACATGGGTAATATCTCCCTCTACTTAGTTTGGGTCACATTAATTGTGTTCTGTAACTGATCAGAGTACAGTATTGATACCACAGGTTATCAGCAATGAGTTCTGCTTCCTCAAATGTTGGAGTCTGAACATTAGAGAAGCACACTGAGGCAAGCATATAGAGCAGGTTTTATTTAAAGCAGTAACCCAGACTTCAACTGGGAGGGAGAAGGGGGCCATGGCGGGTATTCTGGTATCCCAAGAAGTGAGAGGGCCCTGCTCCTTCCTGCCCCTTTTATAGACTAAAGTTTCCTTTGTTCTCCAGCCCCCTCCCCCTTATCTTTCTCCTTCCTGCCTACATGACTCGGCCAGCCCAGGAGATGCTGGTGGGATGGCCAGGGGGTGAGCTGGTGGGCTGGAAGGGCCCTGGTGGAGTGCTAGGGGGCATTGATGAGTAGCTCCCTGTCTGCTCAGGAGTTGCTTCCTTAACAACCTTTTTGGGAAGAGTGGTGTCCAAGGGCTGTGGAGACATGAACATTCCAATCTCCCACGGGCGATTAACAACCTCCCGGACTCAGATTGGCCTCCATTTTCTCAATTGGATTCGATTACCTATTCTACACTAACTGCTTGTTTTTAATTCTGGCTTCAGTATGATCGCTTATCTGCAATATGCACATACACACATGGGAAAATGTCTGGAGGGACACACAATAAAGCCCAGTGGTGGTTATCTGTGCAAGGTAAGTCACAAGTGGGTTTTTTCCCCTTACTAATTACTTACCGTTTGACTTACTTACCATTTGACCTCTTGACTCTCACTTCCTCCAGGATCTAGTTGTAGAACAGTCTTTGATTCACACCTGTGGTTATAGGTCCTGAACCACAATCTAAAGCCCCAGGAGCAGACTCACCCAGGGCTATTGTCCTAAGCCAAGCACAGCAGCTCTGACACTCTGTAGCCCCTCCGTGCTTCCTCTCTCTGATCCACCTGGCATGGGCTCCGCCTGGGTAACATGAGTCCGAGGACCAGGTGTCCCTGAGAGGGACAGGCTGTCAGAGTCCCCGAGCATCTCCCATCCTTACCCAGAAGACTGATTATAGACTGCATTTCTCAAAACCTTCACTGCCTTCAGACAGAACAAATGGTTGGGCCCGGAGCTTAACTACCTTTGAACCACTAAGGATCATCAAAACATCTTGAACGCCTTCCCCCATATTTTGGGTTTGTCAAAACTCTCAGTCATGCTTGGCTGATTAATTCTAAATGCACATGGCTTAAAAAGAAGCAGAGGGAGAGCAAATGGGATCCTTATGTTTTTGATTCATTCACACCTAATTCACCATATGTGGGGGAAGGGATGGGGAGGGGTAGCAGATGCCCTGCACTCAACCATGATAATGGAAGGTGCCAAGGAAGCAGGAGGCTGGCAGGGAATTGATGCCAGCAGGGAGCCAGGAAATCTAGATGTCACTCATCCTTTATAAGTGGCTCCACTGTGCCTTTCCCTATGCTAGGCACTGCAGGCACAAAGATGAGCCAGATAAATTCCTTACCCTCAGAGTATTCAGAGTACAATGTCAGAGATAAACGTATAAAGAAATGACTCCCCAAAAGAGAGTCAGGGCTGGAATAGAAGCTGTACAGGATATAGTGGGATATCAAAGAGGAAGGAGGCAGTTCTGCCTAGAATGTAAAGAGAGGCTTTGTAGATAACAATAGTGCCAACCCTTACCGTTTATTATTTGGCATGTGTACTAGTTTTCCAGGTCTGCCTTAGCAAAATACCAGAAGCTGGGTGGTTTATACAATAGAAATGCTTTCTCTCCCATTTCTGAAAGCCAGAAATGAAGGCATCACCAGGTGTGGTTCCTTTAGGAGGCTCTAAGGGAGGATCCATTCCATTCTTCTCTCCAAACTTTTGGTGGCACCTGGCAATACTTGGCATGACTTGGCTTCTAGCCTCCATACCCTGACCTGCCTTTTTCTTTGCATGACCATCTTCTGGTCTCTGTGTGTCTCCTCTTTTGGGGTCATCAGTCTATGATTTAGGGCACACTCTAAATCCAGTATGATTTCATCTTGAGATCTTATTCCCAACTACATCTGCACTCAGAGGTACAGGGGTTAATATTTGTACATCTCTTTGGGGAAGGACACAGTTCAATATGGTGCACCAGGTTTCAACTTATTACATACATGATAGGATTTGATTCCCACCCCTATGAGGACAGTACTATTACCAGATAGTAATTACCAGATTGCCCTATTTTACAGATGAGGAAACATGCATAAAAAGAAAATGACTTAGCAAAGGTCATAAGACCAACAAGGGAAAAGCAGGGTTGGAATGAGGGGCAGACGGCTCCACAGCCCTGTGTTTAGTACAGCTCCTTACAAAGCTAAATGCAGAATTAACATATGGTCCAGCAATCATGCTCCTAAGTGTTTACCCAAATGAGCTTATGATCATACAAGACCCTGTAGCTCTACTCATAATTGTTCTAAACCCTAGAAGCAACCAAGATGCCCTTCAATAGGTGAACGACTAAATCAACTGTGGTACATCCATGTAATGGAATATCACTCAGGGATGAAAAGAAGTGAGCTCTCAAGCCATGAAAAGACATAAACAGACCTTAAATGCACACAGCTGTGCGAAAGAAGCCAGTCTGAAAAGGCTCCTATTATGTGGCTTCAAACGCATGGCATGCTGAGAAAAACAAAAGTATGGAAACAATAAAAAGATGAGTGGCTACCAGGGCTTTCTGCAGAGGAAAGTAGGAATGAATGGTGGAAAATATAAAAGACTTTAAGGTCCGTGGAAACTATTCTACATACTGTACTAGAGTATTACACACTGTAATAATGAATTCATGCCATTATACATTCATAAAAAGTCATAGAAGTGCACAACACAAAGAGGGAATCCTAATGCAAACTATGAACTTGGGCTAATACTAATGAATTCATACTGACTTATCCATTGTAATACAAGCATCACCCCAATGTAAGGGAATATGGGGGGAGGCATGTGCATGCTTGTGGCAGGTGAGGGAGTATGTGTGGGAACTCTCTACTTTCCGCTCAGGTTTTTCATACACTTAAAAGTGTTTAAACAATGTCTAAAATAAATAAATAAATAAACAAACAAACAACTCACTCGCTCACCAGGAGCCAGCCTAGGGAAGTTTTGAGAAAGCTGAAGAGGAACGTGCCTGCTGAGAAATAAAGGGGCTGAAGGGAACATCAGGGAAAGAGAAGGTCACTGTTCCCCTTTCTTCTTCTCCCCACTGGATCACCAGTTTTGTCACGTTTTCAGAAATTATTAGATGGATGTCGTTGCTCTGCTTCTCGGCTCCAGGACGGGCCCCAGGCTGGAGGCCAGGCACGCAGCTCCTTGAGGAGCTCGCCCATTGAAGATGCGTCAGACACACAGTTTGCATGGAAATGAAATGGTCCTTCTGAGCCCGTGGGGTCCCCAGCACACAGCAAGGGAAGGGGGTCCAGGTCCGACAGTCGGTGACATGATGCCTACAGGGCTGTCTCAGAGTCAGAGCTGCCGTGGGTTCTGCTCACCGTGGCCTCTGTGTGTCCTCAAAGGTTGGACAACGGCAAGGGACTGCAGCCGACCTAATCCACCTTCCCTATCGGGGTCCTTCTCCCCACCCTCGCCTTTCTTCTCCCTCATCTCCTGTTCTACTCCACTTGGAGAAGATTTTATCACTTCTCACTTGGCAGAAACAGGAGCAGCAAGTGCCAAGGGAAGAAACTGCTGCCGTGGCTCGTGGCTCTCTCCTGGAATGTGCACTCCCTCCTCCCTTGGTCACCTCAGTCTGGGAGCCTGGTGGGCTCCTGGCTGACCTTGGTTCTGGGGCAATGCACCAGCCATATCTTCCATACTTACAAGTACCTGGCTTCTCTGCTGTCCACCACGTCCCTCATGCTTAGTTAACAGGACTGACCCACCTCTCAGCAGTCAATCTCTCCTGCCCGCTCCACTTGCAAATGTCTGGCACTCAGCAGACACTGTACTGGTAACCCTATAGAGGGCAAGAACAGGAACTGGGGCACCTGTCTCTCTGGCCTCCCAAGAATGCCCAATGTCCTTGCCCCAGTGGACTAGCTTGGCCAGGTTCCCTAGGCGGACCATGCCCTTGTGTTCCTCTGGTCTCTGCCCCTGCTGTGTTCTCTGCCAGGAATGACTGCTTCACCTTCCAACTCGTATTTAATCTTTCAGACCCTGTGTAATCATTATCTTTCTGCAGTCTTCCCCATTTTTCCCAGCATCTTCTCCCAGACTCTGCATTTCCAAAACTCTTCCTTCTTGTGTAGAATAAAGCATCTTGCAGAGCCTCTGTCCTCATTCCTGTCACTCCCTTTCCCCGCCAAACAGATTTATTGCATCCTATTTCCCCAGAATACACCAGAAGACTGGCACACAATAGTTATTCAGTAAATGCGTTGTGAAGTGGTGGCATGGGCAGGAGGCAGTTAAATGTTATTTCATTCTCAGGGCATGGACACCCTCAGATCAGGTGAAACCATTCAGGAAACTTGGTTCTTCCTCTTCAGCCCCAACCCCCTCCCTGGATCTGGCCTGAATTGAACTAGCCTCCACAGGCAATAACACCCACTGTAAAGCAGGTGTCCAGACTCTCTTCTAGAAACCAAGAGATTCTCTGAACTCTCTTGTGTGTTTCCTACTGTTGATCCAGTTTTCGCCTTTGAACTCCTCTGGGCTAATCATGGCCATGTAGTCTGTGAATTCACCTCCATCAGAGACAGAAAGCACATCATGGTGCATCATTCAGTGGCCAGCATCAGACAGCACTGGGCCAGGCTGGGACATCAAGATGAGTCAGATCCAAGTTCTGTCCTCAAGAAACTCGGGTTCAAGGAGGGTGACTGACAAGGGAACAAATACTCAAAATACATGTGATGCAGGGTAAATGGTTAAAAACTCCCATGGCAGGGAGCAGGGAAGGGTGGGTACATGCGGGAGTAGCCAAGAAAGGACACAGAGGCAGACCTGGAGTGTTGAAGGAAGGCTTTCTAGCAGAGGCAGCAGCTGAACTGCAGTTTTAAGTATGCACAAACACAGAACCTTAGACCACGTCAGATCCAGACCCCTGGGTTTATCTGGGGAGTCCCAAGGGCAATGTCAGGGTCAAAAATAAACTGCTGTCCTATACAGCCCTCTCCTACCTTTCGACTTCTATAGGCAGGAGAAGCCCAAGGCCAATTTGTCCACAGCTGGCTAGGTGTCGGTTGACCCTGAGGCTGGTGTGACTTTGGGGCCCATGACCCAGAGTCTCTGGATTCTAGTTTCTCATTCCCAGTCACTTCAAAAAGGCCAGACCCCAGAATCCTAGTCAGATACAGCCCAGTGTTTTAGGATGAGCACAGGCAATGGAGTCAGTCACTGGGGTGGAATTGATTTCTAGGTGTGCAACTTCAGGCAAGCCACTTAACCTTGCCTTAGTTTCCTGATCTATAAAAAGAGGACAATACTGTCTTCCTTATGCATTATCACAAGGATAAAATAGTGCATGGAAATCTCATTTTTCAACTCTTTTGCTAACCTTTAATACACTCTCTTGACTGGAAAGTTCCACCCCACTTTGTCTAGATAGCTCCTACTAGTCTTCCAGATCTCCCCCTACCACCCATCCAAGTTACTCCTCAGGAGAGTGTCCCTAGACATTTCAGGCCAAAGTCCCTTGACACAGAGACTCAGGGAACCTGGAATTTTTTTTGTATTATATTTAGGAGGATCCAAGATGGCAGACTAGAGGGAGGCTGCGTTCCTTGTCGCTCCGTAACGCCGGTTTCAAGCAGAGGATATCTGTTTTTTGGTGAGGCGATTTTTGCTGCTTATCGATCCCCTGGTGTTTACCCATTTGTCTGCTGTGATCACCTGCAGTCTGCCAGCATATCGACGCCTTTTTTGAGTGCAGATTGCTCACTGTCAGGCGCCTATCATCTGCCATTTGCCTACCTCTCGCCTGTCCATCACCTGCCTTACACCTATCCATCACCCAACGCTCAAGGTTCACCTCCCGATCGTCCGACAACAGTCAGCAAACTGATCACTGACCGCCAGTGGAGCACCAGCTGCCTGCTGCCGCCTGGAAGTTCACTGTTACAGTACCTGCAGGTTTGATTACACGTGGCTGCCGCCATTTTGAGCAACAGCCAGGCCCCGTAGGGCCCCTGGCAGGACTGACTGAGCCCCATCTCCAGGATCCCTGAGCCCCACCAATCACTCCCTGCCTCTGGGGCCCTCACATCGACTGACTGCTCCCTGCCGCCAGGACCCCCAGACCAACTGACTGCGGTGCCCTATCACCGGGACCCCAGACCAACTGATTGCACCTGGCCTCCAGGATCCCACAACTGCACCAAACACACTGGACCTCCAGGACCCCTGCCAAACCAACTGCATTCCATCTCCAGGACCTCCAGCTGACCATGTCCACCCCTGAGCTGCAGCTCCCCATTTGCCAACACATTTGGAAGTCAGAGAGGCCATCTTGGATAATCCTGGAAGCCATAGCTCCAATCTTTGGGTGGGGCAAGTCCCATTCTGCAATGCCTGCTGGAGGCTTGAAGCTCATTGTCAGGTACCTCCTCTCATGCATCAGGTTACTGAACACTGGGAGGTTTCATTAGTATATGACTGTTATACAGTATTATATTCAATGAACTTGAACTTGAGCAGGTCACTCCATCTTTGCAACCCACTACACGAGCAGAGACTTTATTTTGTTCGATCCTGTATCTCCAACTAACCCCTGTGGCAGGCACACAGCAGGGGTCAATAAACATCTGTTTAATTCATACACAGAGCAAATAAATAAATGAAACTCAATGTTGAATAGGTATTAAGAAGGTTGTATCCTGAGTCTACCACTTACTAGCAATGTGTCTTTGTTGCTTCACCCACAAAATGAGAATAAATATTCAAAAAGACCTGCAAAATTAAGTGTTGACCTAACATAGATTACACGCCTATCTCCTAGGAACGACTCAGCACGAGATAGTGACTATTCTAACCTTAAGGGCAAAGGAGAACCAGGGCCTCTTTTTTCTGACTCTAAAGAGATGTTTCCAAAGGTGAGGAACATAGTGTGTGATCCTGACCCCCGTATCACCTGCCGCCCTCCAGGAGATGCTCACAGGGGAGTTACCACACAATGCCAGGTCTGCTGCCTGAGGCTTCCCCAGCTTAGGTGCTGTGGCCAACCTGTGCACTCCTGCTTCTGACTGAAGAAGAAAAGCAGAGAGGGGCACATTGCCAATGGCCTTGTGCAGATTCATCATTTTGAATCCTCCTTCTTAACATATGTTTTCGATCTCATGAAAAACATGGATTTCTGGTTTCCATTACCTTTGTTTCATTTTAGACTATAATGTTTTTTTATAGCCTGGGGAAGGGAGAGAGAAAGCAAGCCAGTGAGCAAGCGTGTGAGCTTGTATGCTTTTTATTTTTCCATCAGAAGAAAGAGGGATGGGAAAACCAAGAAGCCAGGGATGGCAGACCTGCCCTGGACTCCTCAAGTTAATCACTGATTCTTCCAGCATTTGCTGAGAGCCAACTCTATGCATACAGATAGACAGGATAAAGCAATGACCAATCCATGGTCCTCTGAAGCTAAGTAATTTGCAATTGAATGAGGCAGATAAACTGGTTCATAGCACATAATACAAAGCAGACTATTCTTCTGGAAGGAAGTAAAGAAGGAATAAAGATTTAAAAAAAGGAAGATAGAAAGAAGAATGTATTTATCACTTTCCATGTGCCAAGCACTGTGCTAAGTGCCTTACCTTTCGTATTTTATTTATTCCTCATAGCAGCCCTTTTAAGAACACCACCACGGTACAGGTGAGAAAGCAGAGACTTAGAAAATACCCACAGTCTCACAGCTGGTAGAGCACAGGCCACCTAGCCGGCTGCCTGGCCTCACGCAGAGGTGATGCCAACTTGGCTCTGCTGTGAAGACAGGACCAGCTTCTTGT
The DNA here is from genome assembly GCF_902686445.1 of Sciurus carolinensis. NCBI lineage: Eukaryota > Metazoa > Chordata > Mammalia > Rodentia > Sciuridae > Sciurus > Sciurus carolinensis. The sequence continues at coordinate 165,159,906 of NC_062213.1, forward strand.
GTGCACAAGAGTGAGACCCAGAGCCCAGTTACTCCACTGACTCTCCCAAGACCTTCCAGAACCATAGCGATTAAAACCAATGGACCTTAGAGATCATCTGATCCAACCCACTCGAGGAGAAACAGATTCAGAAACAGGTGGGTGCTTGCCTCAGGTCTTGTGGAGAGTTCATAGCATACCCGGAGCCCCATCCCTCTGGAGCCCACAGGGAAGTCCGCAATGCCAAGAGCGGTGGCACTTAATTGCTTCCAGACCATGGAAGACTGCAACCCACCATGGACTCTCCGTCCCATCCTGGCTGAAGCGTTCCCAGGTCGGCAGAGCAGAAAGGTTTGTTTTGGCAGAAAACTGGGTGCTGTCCAGCTCGATAATCGCCTGTGTTAACACACCATTATGTGTGTCGTTAACAGACTTGGCAACTGGGACTTGGCCTTTTTTTTTTTTTTCTGTACACTTTCTTTTTATTTTCTAAAAATAGAAAAAATAAAATACACCTCCCTGTGTGAATCAGAAAGACCAGCCATTCCTAGTCACACAGGTGCTACCGGATGTAGACCGGAAGAGATGCCAGAAACACTTCATTGCTGCCCAGGAAGCATCTCACAGTTTTGTTATTGCAGGAGGCCCCCTCCGACAGCATGGGCAGGGTTGGTCACTCCTGACCAGGGCCCACAAAATCACCGTTCTCACCCATGGCCCCCTAGCACCTCCCATCAGCCCAGCCAATGGAGTAGAAAAGGTCAGGGCTGGGGGGTCGAACAGGCCCCAGATTGAAGACCAGTTTCACCACTTTGTGGTTTCTGAGAACTTGATCAGAAGTTCAACCTCTCTGAACCTCAGTTCAATGAGAGTAACAGTGAAATATTGTATTCCTCAGTGTATTCCATGTATTCCTCAGTGCTTCATCTGTTGGAAGAAAGAAATGGCAAAATAAATAAATAACAATGTACTCCTTCTCTGTAGCAGAACTTGAACCCAATGCACTCAAAATGTAATGATAAATCAGACACATGCCTATCTTCCAAAAGCTTACAGTCTCCTAAGGGAGTTAGATATAAAGAAATGTCATTATTACTCCACGCCTGCACATGAAGCAGTTTCCCCTAACTCCAACGTTGACACCATGATCCAAGCCACCATGCACTCTTACCTGGACCCTGCCATTGCCTTCTAATTGGTCTCCCACTCTCCTCCTTTGCTCCTCAACAGCCTGTTCTCAGCTGAGCAGCCACAGGATCCCTTTTAAATGCCAGTGTAGCCTATCACTCTCCTGTTCAAACCTCCCAATGGCTCCCCAGGAAACTGAAGGGGAAAATCTCAAATTCTTGCATTGACCTAGAAGGTTCTGGAACCTGGGACCCTGGCTGTCTCACTCCCCTCCTCCTCACTTCTCTGCTGCAGCCACTCTGGTCTGCTTGCTGCTCCTGGTCTGCTTGCATACCTAGAAGGCCTCCATTTCAGATTTTTTGTTCTCTTTCCCAGAATGGTGATCCCCCAGATATCTGTGCAGCTCCCTCCCTCATGTCGTTCAAGTCTCTGCTCAAATGTCACCTCATCAGAGAAGCACTCCGTCCACCGCTTGCTTATATCTTTACTTGCTTTATTTCTCTCCATAGGCTTGTCACTTTCTAAATCCTATTATATATCTATTTGTTTGTTTTCAGTCTCTCTCCAGAATACTAACTCCCAAAGAGCAGAGATTTTGGAACAGTGCCTTGCTTGTACTATGTACTCAATAAATATTTATTGGGTGGGTGAGTGAATGCAGAAATTTACACGTGCTATATGCCAGGCCCTAAGCATAGCACTGAGACCAACTGGACAGAGAATTTCCCTTCTGGTCTTCATGGAGATTACACAGAAAAAAGCTCAGCAGGACCCTGAGCTTTCCAACCATGGAAAATCAGAGCCAGGGAACCCTTTTTAAAGGAAAAGATTTGGAAACTGAGTCTTGAAGAGTGAATTGGAGTAGTCAGGTAAAACTGGGCAAGTTGAGGGTGAGGGAGAGCATTCCAGAGGGAACACTTTTAGAAAAGGCTTCAAGGAAAGAAAATATTTTTATGCGTTTTGAAAACCACAGTCATTCCAGTTTTGATGGAACTCTGGAAGCAGGAAACAGAATAATAAGAAATGAAGCTGGAAACAGAAAGAAAGAGACCATAGAAACCTTCTATGTCATATGAAAATATTCAATCTTCCCATATATGCTATTCAGAGCCATTAAAGGAGAGGGTCATGGTTGGTGTCTTAAGTTTCTTCTGGTCATTGAGTAGAGAATAAATTTGAGGGTGTGAAGCCTGAGTTAGCTAATAACACATTAGTGACAATAAAAATTAAAACAGAGAAAAATGTCTTTCTTTCTGTAACTATGACCATCTTATAAAAGGACAGATCCTGTTAAGTGGAAGAGGGACTTTTTGTTCCACTAAGAATTTCCATGACTTTGGTTGTACAGATTTGAAGACAGAAGCTATGGAGAGCTAGAGCCTCCAAATGATAAAAATAAAGAACTTGGGAGTTCCCAAGTATTCTCAGTGAGAAAATATAAGAGCAAAAGAAAGAGAAGGAAAGAGGAGGCAGCAAAACAATGTGAGCTAGTCACCAACCAAGGTGAATTTCCAATGAGAAACCAAGAAGCAAAGGAGTTGGCTTTGGTTTGGTTTTGGTTTGCTTTGTTTGGTTGATTTGGTTTTTGGTGCTGGAGATTGAACTCAGGGCCTCATTCGGGCTAAGCAAGCTATCTCCACTGAACTTCTCCCCCACCCTGCAAAGAAGCTTCTAAAACAGAAGTACATGATTTATTATTTTATGTTATTTGCTAATTGATGGGGTTCTACTTCAGGATGTGATGGAATCACTGGTATGAACCAACCCTGTCACCATTAAAACAAAGCAAAACAAATGTAAAACTGAACAATATATAGAAGGCAAGAGTCCTCTGGCACTGGACAACAGGCAGCACAAGATTAAGGTCCTTGAGAGGAGGTAAGCTCACAAGGTGAGCCCATAATCACCCCAGTTCTCTGTCTGGGAATAATGTCCTTCATTGTAGAGTAAAGAGCTAGAGTCTGAGCAGACTCCAGTCTGATTTCCTAAAGAGACAAAAGCAGCTAAAGTGGCTAGAATCTGTAGAGTGGGGCACCAGAGAGGAGCGAACTGGTCCCCAGATGCCTGTGCCCTGTGGTGTCTTTGGCAGAAAACTAGGTTATAACTGCTCAGTGTGAGCACACACAGGCTTATAGCAGAGCACCTACAACAGGTAGAGAACAAAAATAACCAGAAATCAAGCAGTGTTAGAGGACAGAAGAGGTACAGTTCAGCCATGGTGGAGAAATCTTGTTCACATATTTCCAATCCTCCAGCTGAGACACCAAAATGGTGACAACTTAGAAATATAGAGCACACCCTAGTACAACACATTTCTCTCTCTCTCTCTCTCTCTCTCTCTCTCTCTCTTTATACTGGGGATTGAATCCAGGAGTGCTTAACCACTAAGCCACATCCCCAGCCATTTTTATTTTTTATTTTGAGACAGCATCTGGCTACACTGCTGAGGCTGGCCTTGTACTTGTGATCCTTTGCCTTAGCCTCCTAAGCTGCTGGAATTACAGGTGTACAACACCACAACTGGCCAAGACACATTCTTGATAAGCACCATCCAATATCATTTTCTATAATAATATTAATGTTATTTGTAACATTCAAAATAACCACTAGTCACATGTGGCTGTTGATCACTTGAAGATGACTATGCAACTAATAAAATGGTATTTTAATTTATTTAATTTTTATAATATAAATTTAAATTTAAATACCACATTGTATAGCACAGCTTTAGATCCATCCTAACAAAGACCTAACAAGATTCACAAAGGAAACAAAATTTGTGATTGATCCCATTAGGTTAGAGGGGCAAGGAAAAGGCATTGATCTGGTCACAGATCTCACCTATCAAAGCATAAAAACAAGCCTACAAAACTCCAAGGTGATAAGCCAGTAATTATATCACCTACTGCCTCTAAAACAAAAATTAACTTTTTCCAGAGGAAGATAAAAGAACACGAATTCTATATAATATGTTAGTATTATCTAGTACATAATTAAAAATTACTAGGTATTCAAAGAATAGAAAAACGTGACCCATGTTGAATAGACCAATCCCAAAATATCCCAGATGTTGGATTTAGCAGAAAATTACTTTAAAATAATGGTCATATATTTTTTTCAAAGAATTAAAGGAAGATGCTCTCAAGTAGTGAATAAATAGATCTCAGCAGAGATATTGAAACTATTAATAAGAGAACTAGAACTAATACAACAACCAAAGTATTAAAAATAGAATGGACTGAAATGGACTTAACAACAAATGGGGAAGCAGCAGTGTAATGAACTTGAGAATAAACCAATAGAAATCAGTCAATCTAAAGGAAGGAAAAGAAAAAGATTGAAGTAAAATGAACAAAACCTCAAGGATCTTCAGAACAATATCAAATGGCCAGTCTACATAAAACAGGAATGGCCAAAAGAGAGGAGAATAAAAATGGGGAAGAAAAATATTTGGAAGAAAAAAATGGTTGGAACATTTCCATATTTTGTAAAGACATAAATTTATAGATTAAAAATACTCAGTGAATGCCACATAGAATAAAAACAGAAAAAGCCACACCTAGACATGTCAGGGTCAAACTATGAAAAAAAGACAAAATCTTGAAAGCCAAATGCATAATATGCAGATGTACCTTGACTCTACAGAGTTACATCCCAATAAACTCACCATAAATTGAAAATATTATAAGTCAAAAGTACATTTATTACACCTAACCTACCAAACATTGTAGTTTTTAATTTCTACTGAATGTGTATCTATTTTGCAGCATTATGAGGTTGAAAAACTGTAAGTCAAACCATCATAAATTGGGGACCATCTGTATAGAGAAATAATAAGAATATTGCTAAATGGATAAAGAAAATGATATATATATATATATATCTATATATATATAGATATAGATATAGATATGTGATGGAATATTACTCAGCTTTAAAGAAGAATGAAATTCTGGCATTGGCTGGTAAATGGATGAAGTTGGAGAATATCATGCAAAGTGAAATAAGCCAAACCCAAAAAACCAAAGGCCAAAAGTTTTCTCTGATATACAGAGGCTAATTCACAATAAGTGGAGGGAGCACTAAGGAAGAATAGAGTTACTTTAGATTAGGTAGAGGAGAGTAAAGGGAAGGGAGCAGGAGGGGAGTAGGAAGAATAGTAGAGTGAAACAGACATTATTACCTCATGTACATATATGACTGCATGACCAATGTGATCCTGCAATATGTACAACCAGAAAAAATGAGAAATTATACTCCACTTATGTATGTTTTATCAAAATGCATAAATGCATTCTACTGTCATGTATAACTTAGAACAAATTTTAAAAATTTAAAAATAATATTGCTGACTTCTCATCAGAAACAATACAATCAAGAAGACAATGGAACTTTTTAGAGCGCAAAGAGGAAGAAAATCAATTGAACTCAGAATTCTAAATTGAGTTACAGTAGTCATTAAAACTAATATTCATAAAGACATTTTGATAAGTTTAAGCTAAGAGAATTTAGTGTTAGTGATGTGCTACAAGAAATGCTATAGAATGTTCTTTAGGTTGAAGGTATTAATAACTGAATACTCATGTCTACAGGCAGGGGGGAAAAACAGCACCAAAAATATTTTTTAAGACTTAAACATAATTTCCTTAAAAGACGACTGGCCAGTCACTTTAGGTAAAAATAAGAATATTGCAATGTAGAGTCTGTAACTTATGTACAAATGTAAAGAATAACAATGAAACATGAAGCAGGAGATGCGGGTAAGCAGAGTCATACTATTATGCCATTGTGAAGTGGAAAATACAAAGCATCAGGTGTGATACTGACACATTGTTTTAGTCAAATTTTTTTGCTGCTGTGACTAAATGACCCAACCAGCACAGCTGTTGAGGGTATTGGAAGAGTTTATTTGAGGGCTCACAGTTTCAGAGGTCTTACTTCATAGAAGACTGGCTCCATTTCTTGGGGCTGGAGGTGAGGCTGAACATCATGGTGGGAGAGTATGGCAGAGGGAAGCAGCTCACATCATGGTGATCAGGAAGCAGAGAGACTCCACTCACCAGATACAAATATGTACCCCATAGCCATGTCCCAATCCCCACCTCCTCCAGCCACACCCTACCAGTACAATTAATCCCATCAGGGATTAACTCACTGATTGGGTGAAGGCTCTTACGAACCCAATAATTTCTCCATTTCTCCTCTGAACCTTCCTGCACTGTCTCATATGTGAGTTTGTGGGTTACACCTCACATCCAAACCACAACACACGTGGAGAGTCAGATGTGGAATGAGAAGTAGTATAAGATGAAATGTAACTAGATTTGTGTTGATAAATAAAAGATTCAACCACTAAAACTGTAACAAAAATATAGATGAAAAGTCAATCAGGAGGTAAAATGGAACTCCTGAAATACATGTAATTAGAAAAGAGTCATCAGAGTAACAAGAAAGAAGTAAATAAAAACAAACAGCAATGTGGTTGACCTAAGTTCATATTAATAATCATATTAAATGTAAAGAGACTGAAACACTCCAACTAAAAAAATAAGAGAGAAATGAGAGAGACAAATTGGATCAAAAAAAAAAAAAAAAAAAGCCAAATTCAAGGCCTGGGAATGTGGTTCAGTGGTGGAGCATTTGTCTAGTGTGTATAAGGCCCTGGTTCAATCCTCTATACCAGGACAATAAAAAAGCAAAATTCAAGAACATTCTGTCTACAAGGGTTATACTTTAAATTTTAAACCATAATACGTTGAAAGTAATAGGATGGGAAAAGATATAATGTGTATTGTGGACTGAACTGTGTTCTTCCAAAATTCATATTTGAAGAACCAATCAATATGACTATTTTGGATAAAGCCTTTGGGAGGTGATATAGGTTAAATGAGGTCATAAGGGTGTGGCCCTACTCTGAGAGGATTAATGTCCTTACAAGAAGAGAGCGAGACATGGAAGATCTCTCTCAGAGTACAGGCTATGTGAGGACACAGAAGAAGACAGCTGTCTACAAACCAGGAAGGGATTTCACCAGAAACCAACCTTGATGGCCCCTTGATCTTGGAATTTCAGCCCCCAGGATATCTGGAAATCAATTTTTGTTGTTCTAAGCTACCTAGTCTGTGTTTTACTGTTATGGCAGCCCTAGCTGACTAAGACACTATGCACAGAATAAACACAGCAAAAGTGAAGTGACAAATCGACATGAAGTCATTTACCATTTGTGTGGTGTGATTCCACTGAGTGACACCCGAATCTAGCAAAATCTACTGCTTTCACGAAACCCTTGTGCAAGTGGGTTTCTTTCACGGACATCAAGAAAGAGCTTCCTGGCTTGAGTTTTGTCTCTGCTTCTAGACACAGCAGAATAGAAAGAGCACAAGCTAACACAGAAACCTAAAGCAGACATGACCATGAAAAACTCAGCCCTGTCCCTGGAGAATCTGCAGAAACTTAAGGAGGAGATTTGATGTCCACAAACCGTGAAATCTTATATCTTAGGATGTTGGAGACTCCAGATGATATCTGGGTTTGATAATTTTTAAAAGTATGATAATATTGATGATGATGATGATGATAAGAACCACTACGATGATGGTGATGATGGTGACAATGACCATGATGATAGAAATGAAAAAGCCTCAATCTCTTATTTTCAAGTTCAAACCACTTTTCACTAAAACACAGTGCTTTCTGCTTCCTAGAAACAGATTTCATAATGGAAATTCAGATTAAATAAGGTACAAGTTCAGGATACTGCAGGGATTAGCTGTCTTCCCAGGGGAGGGACCTTTAAAACTGGGCCTTAAAAGAAGAGTACAACTGGAAATTCTGGAGTTAGGCTGAGCCAGGTATCTCTGAAAGGCTGTCACACACAGTCATGAATGACGTGGCCCCTGTGACCTGAAAGAGGGACCAGTCCTAACAGAGGAGAAGCACTGTGAGGGCCCTGGGACCTCCGGCCTGCGGGGAGGGGAGGGAAGGGATTGCCAGCTTTATCGTGACATTTTAAAATCCTTTTCCATGTAAAAAGAAAAAAAAAATTACTCAGGGATAATAAAACCCAATTCCCAGCAGGCTGGGAGGGTTGAATGACATCGTGGAGTGACCCTTTTTAAATGTGAGAAGCAGTCTCCTCACTTCCCTGCTCAACATGCTCCCAGGCAAAACTGCACCGAGAGGACAGAGGAGGGAGGGGTGCAGCGGAAGGCAGGGTTCACAGGCAGAGCTGCCTGGCAGAGAGACAAGGGCGCTTCCTGAGAAGGTAAAGAGAGGAAGATTTTTCTGAAATGAAAACCTGGTTAAACTAGAAACGTTAAAAAAATAAAATAAAATACCTTCCCAGCTTCTCCTCTTGGAGCAAAAGCACCAGGAACGCTGACCAGCCAGGCGCCACCTGGTCCCAGCCTCCCTCTGCTCACCTGCTCTATCCGCACACGCGTCACCAATCCTCTAGCACCTCAGGCCGCCCCCACGTGGGGCCTTTGCACTTGGTGTCCCTCCAGCTCAAAGCCTTCCCTAGACGGGGAGCTTGCTGCCTCACCCCTTCACAGCTTTGCTGAACATCACCCTGAAGCTAGGGCCCCAGCTGCCCTCTGAGATCACACCCCCAGTGCAGGCCCTGAACCCTGCCTGGGGCCTTGGCCTCTCTCTGCAGCACCCATCACCACCTAGCATGCCATACAGAGCACTCACTGATTTTATCTCCTGCATGCCTCACTATGGGGTGAGTCTTTGCGACTTCCCAGGATCACACGGCTTCTCAACGGTTGCCTCGGGATTCGCCCCAGTGGTTTCAAGTCCAAGGGTGTGTTCCTAACCGTGCAGGAGATGGCGTGGCAGAAGCTGCCAACAGCTTGGACTGAAATCCCTCACCACCACCCAAGTCCAAGGTCCTTCCATTGAGCCTCGGGTGAGTCTCTGTCTCTGCTTTAACCTTCAGAGAAAGCTGCTGCCACTTTGGCATCTGTGTGAAAGTCGGCTGCCTGCTTTTCAGACTCGTAAATTGCCTGTGAGAAGTGTTTCATTATTCTATCCAGGTGACATCAAATATCCGGGCCGTATGGCATGAACATTCTCGTTCAGGCACAGGCCACGGGGCAGGTAGCATTTCTGTCTCCAGGAAGCCCCTGAAGCCCACCTTTTGAATCAGTCCACCAGAGACAAATTAGAAGTGAAGGCGGCTGCCGGCGCTCTTTCCTGTGCAGAGTCAGGTGAGTGTGGGCAGCCCGGCACCCACGGCTTCTCAACCCTTCTGTCACAGGGAAGTTGAGAAAAGAAAGTGAACACAGCGCCTTTCCCAGGCGCCAGTCACGGAGACCCCACAGGGAAGCCCAGGAGGTGTGGGTCCCAGGTCCACTGGAAGGGCGGGAACTCTCCCACCCATCACCAGCCCTGGTCAGAAAGACGAGTCCATGGGTGAGCGTCGTCCTGCAGAGATCAGAAAGCCATGAGGCCTCCATGGGCCATTGCAGGCTAGGTCTTTACCAGGTCGCTACCCCTTCTCTCTACAACCAGGTGACCAGGGGATCTGGAATCCCTACTAGATCTCCCTTCTGTGGCTTTTGTATTGATCGATACAGTACTTGAACAGTAGCTCATCCACTGTGTAAATAAAAATGATAAGCTCGAGAGCCAAGTCTATCAAATCTACAGCTGATTTTTCATAACGTTCCTTCTTGACCCCTCGCCCGTGTCAGGCACACCATTCTCCCGGGGCTCGTGGATCCGGTTCCTTTCCCTGGGCAAGTCCTGAATGCAGCCAGGCTTTACAGGGAAGCGTCGGAAAACGGCCGGCCTGGAGTTGGAACAGGACAGAGGAGGGAAGCTGCCCTGAGTGAGCGCTCTCTTCCTGTCAGTGCTCCTGTGCTAGGCCAGCTCCTCAGGAACCCCTGACGGGTCACTGTTATTCCCTCCTGAAAGTAAGGAAATGGAGCTCAGAGCAGGGAAGCAAGCTGCCCAAGGTCACACAGCTCTCAAAGAGGATGCTGAGATTAACTGAGTTTGTTTTCTCCAATCTGGGCTTGTCTCACATTTGGCCAGGCCTCCAGTCATACCAGGTGGAAAGCCATAAAGCACCTAAAGAGCACCTTCCCTCCAGCTGACAGCTCCTGGAGAGCTTTCTAGGGGAGGAGGCGGCACGTTTTGAATTGGGCCTGAGGCCAGTAGGGTTTGGTTGGTGCATCCTGTCACACACACCGACACACACACAAAATGCTCACACACTCCTGCATGGACCCCAAGCAGCTGCAGTTGCTGATCAGGCTGGGAGAATGTGTGTTGCACACTCAAAGAGAGCTGTTGATGTAGTGCTGGCAACCCTCCAGCTGTGGAAGCAGGGGGTCCCAGCGCACTTATTGTTTCTTTTTCCAACAGCAGAAAACATCTGTCCCATGAAAGTCATTTTTGCTGAGAGATCAGCAGCAGAGCTGTGGCCCAAGTCCCCCCTCCCAACCGTGCTGTGGCCACAGCTAGCCTTAGTGGGACAGACCAGGGATCCCAAGGCCTTGTGGCACCCTGAGCTGATCAGGAAGAGGTTGTCCTGTGACAGGGACACCTGAGGAGCCACTGAAATGCAACTAGGACTTTGGTAAACAGAACTTGGACACGCAAGCAGCCTGTGGATCACACTTAACTGGGCACTACTTGCAAAACCCCTGGACAGGATGCCACCTGAAATCACTGAACAGAATTCAGAACATGGTAGGAGCAAAGAAGTGCAAAAAAGGAGTAAATTGTCAAAGATGCCAATGTGTCCCAGTACTACAGGTTGCCCCCTTTATTTCTTCCCCCAACAGATGGCCCTGGCCTGAGGCCCTCTGTATACCCTTCCACCACGGAAGGGTCAGGGAAGCAGCATGTTGTCCTGGAAGCAGCTCCAGTTTTGGAGCAATGAATCCAAGACCAGGCAGGTCAGCAGGTCGTGCCCGGACATGAAGCAGAGTGTGAGGCTTCGAGGTCTCAGTCCCTCACAACTTACCCTACCACTTCCCCACAGTGAGTAATCAAGGCTATTTATGGATGCCCCAGAAAGATAAGCAGCATCCAGAGTAGGAAATGTTGGTAAGAGGCACAGCAAGGTTTGCACTTTGGAAAGTCAAGCACGATTCATTATAAAGGACATGCTCTTGGAGTCCATAGCACATAAAAGCATTTTTTTTAGTCTGGAAGTCGGGAGGGTGCCGGCTTATAGAGAGGTCCCTGGAGGCTAAACTGATTGGCAAGCACTGAATCACCTTGTGAGGACTGTAACTGCGTGTCACAAGTGTGACTCATGGAGAATGAAAGGATGGAGCACACACGAATCTGGGGAACCACCAGTGTGGTACCCCTCTGCCAGATGCAGGCCAGCAGAGCCCACATAAGGCCCCAAAGAAGGTTTCTCCCATTCAAGGGAAAAAGATGCCTGAGCTTGCCACATGACCTGGAGTTGCTCAGCCGCCGTAGGACCTGTGTCACTGCTGTGGGGACAGGCAGTCTGGGCATAAGTCTTATTTGTTCCCATGTTCATTGCCAGGCCCAGGCCCTGTGTCAGCTCCAAGGCTGGGCCACCTCTTGCCACTGTCTTACACAGCCTGGAATTTATTCTGTTCAGGAGCCCTGAGGTCATTGTCATGACCAAAGTGCATGTTAGGCTCAGGCTCTGGAGTTAGACCCCAAGTTCAAGTCCAAGTCCAAACGCCAACATTCCTTTGCTGTGTGATTCTGGGGAAGTGACGACCTCGTAGTCTCTTTCTTTTCCTTTATCTATAACGTAACTGAACACCTTGTAGGGTGGTCGTGAGCAAACGAACTAACCCTGAGAGCACTTGGGTAGCTCCGGGCCTGGTTGGTGTCAGCTGTCAGCGACAGGGGTTAGAACCACAGGGCAGGTGAGCCGCTCTAGAGCCCAGTGAGAGTGCTCATGAGAGGGGAGGAGGGATGGCAGAAAGCCTCCTGCAGGACAGCAGGTGGCATGGGATCCAGAGGGCTGAAGGCCAGAGTGTGTGGAGCCCAAGGAAGGGGGAAGGGACAGTGGCTGACTGAGTGCAGAAGGGGCTGGGCCCCAGGCTGTGGACAGCGTCACAGAACACCTAAGCATCTGGACTGCATCCAAGGCGGGGGGTCCATAAAGGGGTCTGTCCAGGGACCTTCAGTGGGCTGAGCTGATCAGATGCAGAGAGGCGATGCTGGCAGTGGGAAGGGAATCCACTAAAGGGGACATCGCAGCCACAAAGAGACCAGACCCTGAGAGAGCCCTTGAGGCTGGCTGGGACCAGGTGGGGAAGAAGGGGAGGAGGGCCACAGGACCAACTCCCAGGCCTTGGGAGGAGGGAGCACGGTTTACAAGGGCCCCTCAACCCCCTTCAGCTCCGACATTCCAGGATTACAGGATCCTCCAAGCCCCCCAAGTGGCCGCAGCTGGGCAGTACGCACACTTTGGGGATTTTGTTCCTTTTCCTTGGAGTTCATGAGACTAAAAGCTTTATGAGGGGGATGATGTTTCAATCAGAACCGGAGCCAGGCCTGGCCAAGACCAAGGGTCGGGGGGCGGAGGCCACATTCCAATTCCTGAGGGTTCGCACACCCACCGGGGCAGCTCTGTCCTCTCAGCTTCCACCGATCACAGGGATGGCCTCCGTCCCAGTTTCACGCAGCAGTCTCTGCTGTAACACTCTGTGGGCTGCACCGGGAGGTTGGTCATACTTGGAGAGCCTCTGCCACAAGGCAGTCTAGGGCCTCGGAGAGGGTGGGCTCTGGGGAGGATGATGGAGCAGGGGCTGACTGACTGGAGACCCGGTGACAGGCTGAGTGGGAGGTGCTGTCCCTGCGGGGGAAAAGGTGCCCAGGGAGTTAGGCAGAGGGAGTCGGGTTTGTGAGGGTCTTCTCCTGGTGGGCATCACCCACAGTCCTCAGTGAGCTCTCGCTCTCCGTTTGTGATGCCAACTCTGAGCATTAGAATGGGAAAGGACTGACCCAAAGGTACCAGCTACAACATGGCATGCAAGGATTCAGACCCAGATTCACGGGTCTCCAAAACCTGTCCATTCGCTTACTCATTCCTTCATTTCTTCTTCCAAGAACATTCACTGAAAGCCTACTAAATGCCAGTGATATGCCAGAGACACAAAGCAGACATGTCTCCCACCGTGATGGGAGACACCCACAGTATCAAGTTAATCAATGATAGTCCCTTATAGTGATCAATTGGGAAGCCAGTAAAACGGATGAGCCGATCAGAGCCAAGGGGTTAAAATGCAGGCTTTTTGTCCAAATCCTGCCCACAGGATTGGAACCATGTTCAAAGAATGATGTTCACATGTTTAAAGAGTTGTAAAGACAACAAAAAAACATGCCACCGAGATAATACCTATCCCACAAGATCTAAAATATTTACTGTCATTGCAAATGAGGATTGAGGACCCTAGTCAAGAGCCTGGTGGCTCCTTGTTGATAGTCAGGGAAGGCCTCTATGTGGACTTAACTTTGAACTGAGGCCTAATCAAGGAAAGGAACCACCAGGAGAAGAGACCCAGAGAATGAGAATTCCCGCAGAGGGAAAAACAAATGAATGCAAAGGACTAGAACAAAAAGAAGCTTCGCATGTTCAAGAAAAAAAAAGGAAGGCCAACATTGCTTGATGCAGGAAACAAGAGGGAAAGTGGCTCCAGAGGGGCTCTGGGGCCCACGCAGAGGGCAGATAAGACAAGGCCTTCAGGGCAAGGTGAGGGCTGTCCTTTCCACTGGATGGTGCCTGGGAGGGCCAAGCGAGAATAAGCGCCAGCACAGACGGGTCCAGTCTAGGGGTTCAAGCGTCGTTCAAGCGTCATATAAGAAACTAGAGACAAGAGACCCTTGAGTCAGGCACACGGCAGCACCAAGTCCCAGGTGATGTGCTCATTGACCTTATAAGAGTCCCCCGGGGTCGGAGGGTGCCAAGATGGCACTCCAGAGGGACAGGGCTGCGAGAGTTTGGCGGGCTGTCACAACCCTGGTCAGACAAACTGGAATTCCAGGTAGGTCTTGATCTCCAACTGGAAATGGAGGAAGAAATATGAAAACCAGGAATGGCAGAGAACATGATGAGGGTGATGGTCACAGCAGTGACTTCTTGAGCTTTAGGCTACCTGGGCCTCGCCACTGCACATCAAAAACTGGGACCACGGTCACATGACTATCCCGGTCCCCCACCCACCTGGCACTCTCTGTCTGGGTTAGGAAAGGTTCAGGCAATGAGAGGGGCCACCCTAGGATGAAGGGAGCAGCAGAGACTCCCCACCAAGGAGCTAGTGGGGGATGCTGGAGGGACCGGGCACCAAGCCAGATGTGCAGTGGGAGGCATCTGGCAGCACCACAGGGGCCTCAGCCACAGATGGTTGGAACCCAGCTTCTGGCCACGCGGAGGGAGAGGCGGGAAGCATCTGGGACTAGCTGTAACATTTTGTGCTTTGGCGACCACTTAGTTTAAAATGGCTGTGCTCCTGAGCCTGTCCCCAGGCAACATGTGTGCTGTAGTTCGATTTTTTTAAAAACAACTTTTATTGTTATTTTTTTTTCTTATTTATAAAAGAAACACTTTTTTTTTTTTTTTCAGGAAAATCAGAAAATGCAGAGGAACCACAAAGAAGAAAATAAAACCCACACATCCTCTCACCCAGAGACAGTCATTGTTAACACCTTGATGTCTGTTTATCCAGCCCGTGCCTCTGTCACTGCTTAGCTATGACCCACCCTTGTCTCGGCTTGGCTCTCCTCTCAGCCACCACGCCCATGTTATGCCACTCAGCTGACCTCCCAGCTCAGGAGATCACCTACCGTCTCCATGCCTGGGACCCCCACACCTGCCTTTGTCACCCATCAACCACTGCATCTTCCCTGGGTCATGTGGACAGACGTCCTCGTAGAAGGAATGCAGACCCCTCTCTGCTCTTCTAATAGGTGCCCCAGGGTTTAACTGCACAGCCCTCTCAGCCCTGGGCTGACAGGATCTCCAGTGGTTGGAGCAAGCTTAAGAGACCCACTCTATATCTAGAACCATTAATCTGAGAAGGACCCTAAGTCCCCTTTCCCTTCGTGGGCATAGTGCAGGGACTTAATAACCTCCCGTGTAACCTCCCACTCCTTGCCATGGCCCCAGCTGATTTCTCCAGACACATCGTGGATGCCTCATGTTACCTGAAGGAGAAAAAAGGAGTCGCCTACATTCACCTACCCCCAGACTCCCTCGATCTATGTTGCCTATTAAAAGGGATACACCAGACACAAACTCTGAGGCCCTTCTATTTCGCCTGTCAACACATGGAGAGCATGCTTTACCAGTAAGCGTGCTTTTGCATCAAGTTAAATGGTTGCATGGTATTCCGCTTAATTGATGTAAGCATCCTCCTATTCTAGACATCTAAGTTGTGGCAAACATTTTCAATCACAAATAAAATCAAGCAATTTCACTTTTAATTGGAAAGACATCCTCTGCGGATATTCCTTTGTCAGTCATAGAACTTCAGAGGAAATATTCCACATCACCTATTGAATTGGGATTAAATATCCGCTAAATGTGACACATGTCACAGTGTGATTCACACTGTACAGAGTCTTGAAGGTGAATGCAGAGATTCAGATAAATGCAGTTCGGGTCCTGAAAGAACTCAGTCAAGTGAGAGGCAGGCATGGCAGAAATGACCCTGACCCAAGGCACAGCTCAGGCTGGTTCTGAGATGGTGAGGGAGAATGTGATAGGAACGTTCCAGGCCAAGGATCTGCCTAGGAACTGAGGCAGCCACAGAGGGCCTCTCCCACTGTATTTTGCTGTCACGCCAGAAAGATGTCAGACATGTCACTCAGAATAGCAGGTGTGTCCCTCCTGCCCTCCAATTTCACTGGGGTCCCAGGAAAGTTTCCAGAGAGACCCATCTAGGTCTACCTCTTGACTCTTGACTGGCCACAGACAACATCAAACTTTCAAGTCCCCACCATGCATGGTAAAGGTCTGGGTCAACTCTAGGTCACCATACTGACTGGTTCTAATTGGAACGTGTTCTTATAGATTTTGCAGTCGGGGAGGATTATTCTTATCTCATCTCCTTGCTGTCTTTTTTTTTTTTTTTTAATTCATTTTTATTGTAAACAAATGGGATACATCTTGTTTCTCTGTCCTTGCTGTCTTGATCCAGGTCTGTATAAGGGTCACAAAAGCACACCCCCCCCACCAGGATAACTTGTGTTCTTCTTATCAGCATTTCAGGCCTGCATATCTCCTGTAGATAAAATGTCGTTTGCTGAGAAATGTAACACATCCTATTGACTTAAGCCCAGCAGCGCTGCAGGTGAATTGCTTTTTAAAAGATAGCTTGTGGGGGTCAGCAGAGGGGGCCTAGGTTATAGAATCATCCTCTTAACCTCATGGCCCTGCTGCTCACATCTGTCTGTTACCTATCAGGAGCAGCCCCCATCCGGGTTTCCAGCAGAGGCAGCTTGTCTTCCGGCTTGGAGGACGCTTGGGACGACTGGGGTTGGGGGAGAAAGACCAACCAGTGAGCTATGAGAACGGCCAGAGTAAAGTCCTAGGAGCGGAGTATGGGACCCAGGAGGAGCAGGCAGGAGCCTAACAGTGCGGGGCAGAGGGCAAATGAGAGAAAAGAGCCAACACAAGTCCCAGAAAGCACACTAGGATCAGGTCAGGAAACAATTCTGGGCGGCTGATGACATCATGGTCAGCAGGGACGGAATGAAAGTTCAAGAGGAAAACTCAGCTTTAAGGACATAGTCCTTAAAGAATCGTTCTTGAAAATGTTTGTTTCCATGTTCATGATCCTTATGCTAAACATTTTCATCATATGAGTATGGAAATTCTGGCTAAATACATTTTTATCATCCTAAATCTGAAGATGTCAATGTCGACCTGCAACCAGTACTAAAAACTAAATTTTTTGTTTTTTCATTCTACCCAATTTTTGGGTGATTATTTTTCTACAGACAGATAGGAAATTCACGTGATGTGCAGTTCAGGCCTGCTTTGGCACTCCAGGCACATTGACCTTCCTTTTCACCCTCCTACCTCAGGGCCTTTGCACCTCCTATTCCCAAGGCCTGGTTTCTCCTCTTCCTCTATATCTACCTAACCGTGGCCTCATCTTTCAGATTTCAGCTCACTTTCTCTGACCCTCCAAATCTGGGTTAGGTCTCCATTTATGTTCTTGGTGTAGTCAGTCCTTCTTATTAGCACTTAACATAATTAATAAACAATGTACTGATATATTCACGCACATGTGTTTGAACTCAAGCAGTCAAAGCTTACATCCCCATGAGGACAAGAAATATTTTTGCATCTAAAATGTCTTTGCACTGGGTTTGGGCTGTAGCTTAGTAGTACAGCACTCGCCTAGCACATGTGAGGCACTGGGTTCTATCCTCAGCACCACTTAAAATAAATTAATTAAATAAAGGTGTGGTGTCTATCCATAACTAAAAAAATATTTTTTTAAAAAAGTGTCTTTGCACATAGATAAAATCAACAGGTAAAGTGAATGATTGCCTCTACTATACAATTATGGTTCCAAGTAGGTTTTAATAATTCCAAGGCAAAAAAATAAAGTATTTTCTCAGAATAATTGTCAAGTAAAATTTTATAACAATCATCCCTTTTATTTATATTTGATGTTTCATAGCTCATAACCCCCTTCTAGAAAGGCTTTAAAGCAAATTTTCATCAAAGATACAGATTTAGGAAAACTTTAAAACTTAGGTGGGCCCATATTTGATGTACAAAATGATTTAAATCCATAATCTCTTTTTTATCTCAAAACCCTTGTGAGAGATTTTTGGTGGGATTATCATCCTCAACTGGACAAGGAAATGAGGCCCTAGAAGTCAATGAACTTGGCCAAAGCACAAAACAAAGATGGGGACAAAAATGCTTGCTGCTCTCTGTTGCCCCCTGTTGGTGTGGAGAGGGAAGAGCAAGCCTCTGGGGGTTTGCTAAGCAGCCCGGTCAGGGGCCCAGGCACCTGCAGGATGCCCCCAGCCAGCCTCCCTTGCCTTTCATCTCCCCACGGTCCCACCCACCAGCATCTCAGGGTGCCCACTGGCTCTGCATGGTACAGGTTAATATTCAGAATCCAAGAACTGGAGAAGTGGGCTTTGGCTTCAGAATCAGCGGTGGTGTTGGCCTCACGGGACGTGCTGCGTGGCCTCTTCACCTGCCCCGTCACCAGCCCTCTGGTTCTAGGCACAGGCCTAGGAGATGATGACCAGAGACAGGCAGAGCTTAGAACTCACCCATGCCATGGTATCTGCCTGTTGTGTGTCTGCACAAAGGTTTCACTCCTCGGGCCTTTTCTTCAACAGACGGGACATTAGTGTCTTCACTAGGACATTGTGAGATTCAAATGAGATTCTGAGTTAGACACTCAGAAAATGTCCACATCCCTCATTTCCCTTTCTGTTTTTGCTGGCAGTTTTAGCAATGACTAAAATATTGATTGCTCTCCTGCCCTGTTCCTTGGCAAGGGACTTAGGGCTGATTTTCTAGCAGTGAAGTCACTGGGTGCTGAGCCAGGGGGATGTGTAACTGCCTCTCTCTCCAGATGAACTTTGCCCTATACAGGTGTCAGGGGCAGAGGCTGCTCAGGCCCCACTGCCCAGCCCTATGTCAAGGCCATGACACCAGGCACGTGCTGTGAGATACCAAAGCCATTGCAACCAATCATGGCTCTGAATCCAGGGCATTTTTCCAGTCTTTGTGGAACTCCAAACTCAAGTAACCCCGAGGCCTGTGGACAGGAGAAAACACTCTGCAGTGTTTACTCACCAAAACTGCATCCTACGGGGGAATAAGGAGGCCAGACCCAGATGTCACTCAGTAAATCACCCTGCAGGGAATGGTGGCAAAGGGTGAAAAACGCTGCTCAAATAACACTTTCGCAAGGATAAAGGAGAGGGCAGGGCCCAAAACAAAGAGCTGTCTGCCTGGCAGGGCTAAAGCACGGCACTCCTCCCTGTGCTGTGTGCAACTGTGCTCCACTTGGAGATGGACATTCAGACTGGCTCACCTTGAAGGTGGCCAGGACTTCATTAACACCAGGTCCAGTGAGTTATAAAAGCGCAGCATTAGCTCAGATCTTTGGGAAGACTTCTTTCACTGAAGACAGAAAAACAAGGTTGCTATCCAACCAAAAGATAGGGCCAACGTGGCAAGGACAAGAGCAGCCTGGGGTTCTGAAAGCTCAGCCAGACACCCTGGTTTTACCGGTTGCAGGCAGCAAGCCTGCTCAGCGACAGTCTCTAAGCAAGCCGAGGCCACAGAGTCCTGCTTGCCCTGCTCAGCTGTGGCGCAGCACCTGGGAACAAGAAATCCCAGGTTGCTCTTGCTGGAAGGTTGGGAAGTGCACATTGAGGGGACATCTGGTGACAAAAGCAACAGCTTCACTTTTTAAAAGAATCAACTGAGATCAAGATCAGAGAAGAGCGTGGCCTGCTCTGCCATTCATTTGTTGGTATTACTCAACAAATGTTACCGAACATACCGTGTGGGCCTCTTGTTCCTCCCCCAGTAAGACCAGTGTTATGGAACCTTCTCTAATTCACACTGTTCATCTGGTTCTTCCTTTAACTGCAAACACTACACTTTTTCTAATGCAATCTATGACAGCATTCGTTTGGGGATGACCACATGATTGACTGCCAAGAACCAAAAAGAAAAGAGTACTTGAAAAAAATAAAAAACAAAAATTGTTTAGCCTGAAAATGAGAAAATTCATGAAAAGTGCCCTATTTTCATATTTCTGAAGGATCACTGAGGGTCTGGAAAATTTTATTTCTGTTAAGAATTCAAAAGGAAGAACAGGGGTGAAAGGGTACAATTTATAAGGAGACAGATTTATAGATCCAGAAACGAAGGCTCAGAAAGAATAAGTGACTTGCTTGAATCTTAACAGCACGTTGTTTTACAAACAAGAATGTCAACTAAGATCCCCTGAAGAGTCAAACTGCCTGGTACAGCCGGGTATAACAAATCCTGGTTCAGATCCACAAGCCACCACATTCTCCCTGGGGTGGAAAGTCTCCAAAGTTCTCCCAAGGGCCCTGCCTCCAAACATCATCACGCACGGGGGATCGAGGCTTCTTGCTTCAGCCAAGAGGTGGTCTACTCTCATTTCCATGTAGCTCACCTGAGGAGGACGTGGGTGGCCGTGACTGTCCAGCGCACAGCCTGGGTGTCATGCAGGGTCCCGCACTTGAGCAGCTGCATGTCTTTTCTCATCCCTCAGTTCAATTTCCTTACCTAGGAAATGACGGTGGTGATACCCACCACCTGTGACTGTCTGGAATATTAAGTGTGCACTTCACAGAAGATCTACAAGCAATCAACAGATGTATGAAAAAATGTTCAACATCTCTAGTAATAAGAGAAATGCAAATCAAAATACCCTAAGATTCCATCTCACCCCAGTTAGAATGGCGATTATCAAGAATACAAGCAACGATAGGTGTTGAAGAGGATGTGGGGAGAAAGGTACACTCATACATTGCTGGTGGGGCTGCAAATTAGTGCAGCCACTCTGGAAAGCAGTGTGGAGATTCCTTAGAAAACTTGGAATGGAACCACCATTTGACCCAGCTATCCCACTCCTTGGCCTATACCCAAAGGACTTAAAATCAGCATTCTACAGAGATATAGCCACATCAATGTTCATAGCTGCTCAATTCACCATAGCCAGACTGTGGAACCAACCTAGATGCCCTTCAATTGATGAATGGATAAAGAAACTGTGGTATATATATACAATGGAATATTACTCAGCTATAAAAAATAATAAAATTATAGCATTTTCAGGCAAATGGATGAAATTGGAGAATATCATGCTAAATGAGACAAGCGAATCTCAAAAAACCAAAGGACGAATGATCTCACTGAGAAGCGGATATGACACAGAATGGGGGGTGGGAGGGGGGCAAGAATGGAGGAAAGAAGAACTGTATAGAGGGAAAAGAGGGTTGGGAGGGGTGGGGAGAAGGGAAAAAATAACAGAATGAATCAAACAACATTACCCTATGTAAATTTATGATTACACAAATGGTATGCCTTTACTCCAAGTACAAACAGAGAAACAACATGTATCCCATTTGTTTACATTAAAAAAAAAAAGAAAATATTAAGTGTGCCATTGTGCAAAAGGCACTTCACTGTTCCTGGCAGGGAATCGGTGCACAGCGTACAGGAACTGTTCTCCCCAGGGATGGTAGCCCACTGGCATTTGGAGTTTATAGATCCTGGATACCTCTATCCTGAGCCACACTTGAGTGAGTACTACCTCAGTGACACGTTTTCACTTCTGTCCTTTGACTTGCTCATCTTTTCCCAGCTGGTCCATTCTCCTTTAGATATATCCATGGCCTTCCGGTCTTAGAGTTTGTCTGCCTTTCAAAAGTGGCCTTGGCCTATTTTGCATCCACAATGTGCTGCTTTACAGCCAAAGCCCCAGAACTCAACCTCCTCCTGGTAGTTTCAAAGCCTTTGCGGGCACTTCTTTAGCAAAACCATTGAGGCTACCCCATGATTCTCAAGAGAGGAAATGCCACAATCTCTCCATCCAGTGTCACAGAAATTGTTTCCTAGTGGTTTCGAAGCAGCTGGGCATGAGGTCATGCACTGAGTTTGGAGTGGTAAGAGGAGCCCCCAGAGGGCTCCCTAGCACTAGGCCTGCTGCCCTTCTGGAGGCTGGACTGTCCTTGGGATTGAACACGTGCTCTCACTTGGACCTGCAGCAGTGCAGTGGTGTCAGAGAGGAGTGGCAGCCACAGCAGCAGCATGAGACCAGCATATTTCAATTCAATTACATATGTCCTCTAAAGTGAGGCCTTAGGCCCTTTGAAGTGGCAGGACACCGCAGATGAAGATGCTAATGAGTCACCAGCCCAGCCAGCCAAATTAGGAAAATAACCCCTGGAGGGTACATGGGGCTGTTCCACACTCAGCCTTGCATTTCCTGATGAAAACCCCAGGGTCAAAGAGGCAAGTACACAGTCAGAAAGCCACAAAGCCAGCTAGCACTAACCTGGAGAGCTCTTTGCAATGTGCTTGACATACAGTCACACAGATACATTGGCAGGGATGCAGAAATTGTTTATTCTTTTTCTTAAATTTGTGTCACATTGTCAGCCCATATCACCTACACTACACCATAAAATAATATTTCTATAAACCTACTAATTGTTGTTAAACAGCACTTTAGTAAGACAATTGCTATGCATAACTCATTGTTCATTTTAATTGATATGATATTGTTTGATTCCAACTTTTAAATTACACCATTTTGCAAATGTATACACACAAAAATCTAAGACTTCACATTAGTCAACATATTTCAATTATTACACTTTTTTGCATGCTGAGAAACAAACTAATGAAATGTGGTTTGGGTAGTAAAGGTGCTAATTTAGTACATGGAACCATTTAAAACAGATGATATTTTTTTCACCCTGTTTTGGCAATAGTTCTTCAGTTTTCAATACACCACAAATCTCAAAACACGAAAGGGACCCACATCTCACCTTTGTTCCTGAGGATACTTGGGAAAAAGCACCCAATAAGTGTGAGTTTGTTGTAAGTGGGAATATTGGAGGCAAGGCAGGGAATTTAGTCTGTTGAATTAAAGTTGTTTTTGTTGTTGTTGTTTTAACCAAGGGTTGAACCCTGGGGCACTTAACCACAGAGTCACACCCCCACCCCTTTTTATATTTTATTTAGAGACAGGGTATCACTGAGTTGCTTAGGGCCTCGCTAAATTGCTGAGGCTAGCTTGGAACTTGCGATCCTCCCGCCTCAGCCTCCCAAGCTGCTGGGATTACGAGTGTGCGCCATCACCCCGGCTATCTTTTCTAATTCTAGAGCACCATAAAGACATTAGCTATCAGTATCATACTCAGATGCCCAGCTCCCTTTACTTAGCAGATAGGTGGAAACATTAATATCAGCATTTGCAGTAGCAAGTTGAAAATAATACAAATGAAGAGGAAAAGTCATACAATTTCAAATGTCGAAACCCAACCAAGCATATTCCCCCCAGCTGCTGCTTCTAAATCCTTTCCTCCTGCGCCTTGGCACTGAATAGATGGAGACCCCGTTGTTTGAAGTGAGCCCACCTAGTTCCAAAGGTTGTTGCCAAGCAGTGAGAGATGGCTTTCTGACACCCAAGCAGATGTTCCAGTCTAACGCTGTGGCTGGGCTCTATTTTTTTTTTTTTTTCAATGCTGGGGATCGAACCCAGAGCCTCACACTGAGCTGCACCCCTGCCCCTGTCTCTGTTTTCGAAGGCAGTGGCACTTATTTCTCAATCTATTCCATTCAAGCCATGGTAAGAGAAATCCTTCCCAGAGGCGAGTGTTCATAAGATGTCACTCCTTTTAAACTATTGCAACTTTACCTCCAGCTGTGTGCAGGGAGTATTTTCATGAAAAGAAGGAAGGTCAGATCAGGCACTGCTGAAGAGCCACCATCCCAGCCTGAAAACCCCTTCTTCTAAACCAATCGAAACCCTTCTGGGCCTTGGTTTGAGGACAGTTGGTGATCTGGATCCAGCATGTTTCTGGTCAGCCTGATGTCAAAAGCTCTCCCTAGAGTCTTGTTTTATATTTCACCACCAATTCCCTTCCAAACCAGATACCTGAGAGGCGACTGGTGAGCCCTTTTCCAGTCATGCAATTTCACCAAGCACATCCAGTCAGCAAAACTTAGTGAAAAATCACCATGTTCCAGACCCCGGCTTGGCCCTGACATCCAAACAGAATTAAGCACAACCACCCCCATTTCTCCTAATGCTGTGGAAGCTTCGTCTTGTTTATGGCCTGTGTCTCATTCTGTCCTCTAATGATGAACACCTGGTCACCATCATCTATGTGATAATTCATCACTTGGTTCTTTTTTTTTTTTTTTTTTTTTTACAAAAGTCTGTCCCTAGATGATCCTCAAGGACGAGTTTCTATTGGGATTCAATCCAATATCCAGATGTGTGAGTATCTGTAGAAGGGTCACCAGCCCCTTGGAACCCAAACTTGCTTTAACTTGATTCAACCACAAGACCTTTCTCAGACTCTGTCTCAAGTTTAATATTGCTTCCCTGAGGCCTGTCATTCTCTAGTGCCTCTTATCGTTGGTGCTTCCAAGCCACCTGCTACAGCTGACCAGTCCCACTACCTCAAACTGAAGAGTCATTTCCTGTTTCAAGTTTTGGAAGAGACCTTAATAAGATGATACAGAGCAGCTGTTTCCTCAAGCCACAGAAGACAGAACAAAAGAACAAACACTGGCCAAAAATGAAGAGTCCTGGGCTCTTGTCCACCTAGATTCCACCTTGCTGAGTGGTTGTGGGGACCCAACGCTGTGATTCTTCAGAGCCCCATGCCCACTCTTCGAACCCCTTATACCCCTTATTACAAGTTCTTTTTTCCAAGATCTTACCCAAGTCTTATAAAGGATACTAGGAGCTTGTTCCCACTGAGATGTCACTTTATGACCATGTGGACCATTATTAGACACTAGTAGTGCTGGGAAGGACTTAAGCAAACACCATTTACATTTTCTTGTTTTAAGAGTACTTCCACTTCCTGAGCTGTTATGCTAACTCTGGTGCTTGCTGGAGACTAGAAAGACAAAGATGAAATAAGGTTGAGCCATCAATATCCAAGAGAGCTCTGGGAGTTCAGAAGGAAGTCTAACTCAACCTTAGGGGGACAAGGAAACTTCCTCTGGGATCAATCTACATTGCTTTAGTGGGCTCTGGAGAGAAGAGTATGGGTCAGCCAACACGAGAGGAAAAATGTCCTGAGCGTGTAGGAGACCATGAGCAATTGCACACTAAGGTGTAACAGCATGGGGTAACTGGGCACTTCCAAAAGTTTGAAGTTAGTTGAAGAAAAATCCTGAGGCTGGACAGACAGATGAGAATGGGGAAGGGGAGAGAAATCAAGTCCCAAAAGTCCTTGTAAGCCAAGAATGAGATCACTCTTCAGTTACAACCTTTAAATGGCTTCCTCTGCATCCAAATTAAGATCCAAATTCCAACTATTACTGCATACACTGAACTGATGCTCAAAAAGGACCAAATGTTTCCATTTATTTCTTTGATCCAGTTTCGCAGAGGTTCTTTAGAGAAATACAACTTTTTCTAACTGGGGAAGGAAGATCCTTTTTTTTTTTTTTTTTTTTTTTTTCTTGTTTGTAAATCAAAGAAGCAGGGAGGAGCTCAGTGGTAGCATGCTTGCCTAGCAGTACCTGAGACTCTGGGTTTGATCCCCAGCACCGCAAAAATTTTAAAGCCCCATAGAAAAGTGATATACTAGTATATTAGAATAAATAGCAGTAATGTTTCAGGCTAAGTGAAATAAGCCAGTCCCAAAAAGTCAAAGGTCAAATATTTTCTCTAATATCCAAAAGCTAATCCGAAATAAGTTTGGGGAGATTAAAAGAAAGAATAGAAGAAAGATCAGTGGAGTAGACTAAAGGGAATGAAGAGAAGGGAGGAGGGATAGGATGGGGATAGTGGAATGAATCTGATGTAACATTCCTATGTGCATTTATGAATATGCCATAGAGAATCTTACCATCATGTACATTCACAAGACACTAGCTTTAACAAATAACTATAAGTAAATAGCAGAAAGATCAGTTGAATAGAGAGAAGGAAATGGAGAGGGAGAGGCAGCAGGGGAGGGAAAGGGATGTACTGGGGACTGAATTAGAACAAATTATATTCTATGCTTTTACAATTATGTCAAAATAACTTCTATTGTCATGTATAACTAAAAAGCACCAATAAAATAGTATAACAGTATAGCAAACACTTACATGTCCCTCACTTGTATTGAAAATTAAGATAGTACACAAAGAGCTGAGGTCATCCTCCTTAATCTCATTACCTCCACTGCATCCCAGAAGAAACTGCTAATCTAAAGTTTATGTGTATCATTCTTTTTCCTATTCTCACACTTCCATCACATACTTATTAAACAGTAATATTATTTATGTGTGTTTTGAAACTTTAAAAATTGTTTTTTAATCTTCTACAACTTGGTTCTTTCAGTGAACATTGTTTTTGAGATTTACGCATATCGATACATGCAATTGAACTTCATGCATTATAATGCTGTATAATATTCAGTGTTTTAATGTTGTGTAGTATTGTATGAATACAGAAATGCACCACAATTTGTTTTGGCCATTCTCCTGGGAAGGAACATTTAGGTTATTTTCAATGTTGGCTACTATGAACAAGGCTATCATGTACGTTTTTGAACATATGTCTCTATACATATGCATAAAAGGTTCTCTGGGAAATGTATTTAAGAGTAGAGTCTCTCATCATAGGATATACATGTCTTCAACTTTCATTAGTTGTCTTTGTTTGAACTGCTATAACAAAGTACCATAGATTGTGTGGCTTAAACAACAAACAGTTACTTATCACAGAGAAATAAAATCCAAAATCAGAGTGCAATCATGATTGGATTCTGGTGAGGGCCTTCTTCTAGGTTGTAGTCAACCAACTTCTCGTATCCACACATGGTAGAAAGAGAGTGAGCTAGCTTTCTTGTTTCTTCTCATAAGGGCACAAATTTCCATTCATGAGGGCTCCATCCTCCTGACCTAACCACCTCTCCAAGTTCCCACCTCCAAATGCCATAATCTTGGGGATTAGATTTCAACTAGAGAATTTAGGGGGACAGATACTGAGTCCATTGCCTTATCTATTTGCTTAATTTCTCTTCAAAGTCATTTTACCAACTTTACCAACTTATACTCTATCAGTAATGTGTAAGAACTCCTGTGACATGAAATTCTTATTAATACTCAATTTGTTGTTGTTGTTGTTTGTTTTGTTTTGTTTTGTTTTTGGTACCAGGAATTGAGCCCCGGGGTGCTTAACCACTGAGTCAAACCCCCAGCCCTTTTTTATATTTTATTTTGAGACAGGGTCTCATTGAGCTGCTCAGGGCCTCACTAAGTAGCTGAGGCTGGCTTTGAACTCATGATCCTCCTGCCCCAGCCTTCCAAGTCTCTAGGATTACAGGTGTGCACCATTGCACCTAGTTTAATATTCATTCTTATAAGACTTGTAAATATTTACTAGTTTTATCTGGTAGGTGTGAAATGGTATCACTTTATAGTTTTAATTCATATTTCTTTGGTAATGAAGTTAAGTATCTTCATTTTACTGAATATTTTTGAATTGTATATTTAACATACTTTGCCCATTTTTCTATTGGGTTAGCTGTTTCCTTCTTAGGGATTTATAGACATTCTATCTATCTCACGAATAAAAATGATTTTGCATTGTGCATATTTTAAAAGGCAGAGACATTTGTCAAAGACACAAAATGGGCAAAGAATTGTTGGGTATTCTTTAAACCCTTAATATTGTCTAATGTTCCAAAGGTTATGATATTTTATACAATTTCAATGATCTTTGAGTGGCTAAGCTATTTTACAGCTCTATGAAAACTCAAAGAAAACTAATAATAACACAAATTTTCCTGCCCATATTAGGACAAATAATTCCTGCTCATAGGAATGGAAATGAATTTTATAAATCTACAAGTCAAATTCTCACTTAACCTCTTATTAGTTCCCTCATCAATTTATGAGTTAAATCTCTGACACACATTTATTATATATTTGCAAGGAAATCACAATTTTACCATGTTGAAAATTATATTTAGAAAGGGATCTATTTTCAAAATGTAATAAAGAATAGTCAAGGAAAGCCAAAGCTTCAAGCAGCTAATACAAGGGTGCAAAGAGCTGAGCCTGAAAGCAGGTAGCTGGACAGAGGCCTGAGGAGCCACACAGGTTGCATGGCTGGTTGGTGGATCAGTTCCACTGTTATTAATTTGGGCAATATATTAAACCTCTCTGAACCTTGGGTTCCATTTGGAAAACAATTAATAACATTTACCTCAAGGACTGCCCTAAGAATTGTATGAAATAATACTTACATGTATTAAGTGGTTTACAAGCCATTTAACGTATAAGAATACAATAATATGATCATAATAACAGTAGACTCTTACTGAAGGCTTCTTCACTGGACTAGACAAAAAGTTACAAATGAAGGAACTGAAACTTGGAGACTTCAAAGCCAAAACCCTTAATAACCAGGAAGATAGATGATCACTATTATTGTCCTAGTGGAATTAACAGCTGCCTAGGCATCCAGAGACACAGTTTCTAAAGCAAATTCTGCCTCCAACTCATCACATGTCCTTCTATAATTTGTGCCATGATTATTGACTTGTTTCTTTGATAAACTTTCCTACACTTAACTATTGGTATTATAGGAATGAGGATGTTTGGGGTCCTGTTTCTTTACTTCTAAGATAGAAATGTAATATCTACACACATCTGGGGCTGCTACAACAAAGTTCCATAATCCAGATGTCTTAACAACTGATTTATATTGTCTCACAGTACTAGAGGCTAAAAGTCTGGAATCAAGTGTCTACAGCACCACATCCCCCTGAAACCTGTAGGAGAGAATGCTTCCTTACCTCTTCCAAGTTGCTGGTGGAGACTGTCAATCTTTGACTTGCAGCTGCAACCCCCCAGTCTGTGTGACTGTTGTCACATGGCCTTCTCTCTGTGTGGCTGCATCTTTATATCATCTTTTTATAGAGGACACCAGTCATGTTGCACTAAAGACCCTCCCTACTCCAGTGTGACCTCATCTCAACTAATTACATCTGCAGTGACACAACTTCCAAATAAGATCACATTCTGTGTGTGAGAGGGAGAGAACCAGAGACAGAGAGAGAGACTGCTGCTGGCTAAAAGCACACTGCTGCCATGAACTAGCTGTATGACCTTGGACAACATATTTGCCAGTGTTCTCCAGAGAAACAGAACCAACAGAGTGTGTATATATGTAGAAAGAGATGATTTTAAAGACTTATATAATTATGGAGTCTGTTAAGTTCAAAATTGCCACAGGATGGGCCAGCAGACTGGTGACCAAGGGAAGAGCCAATGGTACAGTTCAAGTCCAAAGGCCAGTTGTTGGCAGAGTTTCCTCCTTCCAGTCAGGTCCATCTTTTTTCTAATCAGGCCTTCAACTAATTGGATGAGGCCCACCCATAAGTATGAATGGCATCTATTTTATTCAAAGTCCACCATTTTAAATGTCAGCCTCAGCAACTGTGAGGCCCTAAGCAACTCAGTGAGACCCTGTCTCTAAATAAAATACAAAATAGGGCTGGTGATGTGGCTCAGTGGTCAAGTACCCCTGAGTTCTTTTGGTACCTAGTACCAAAAGAATAAATAAATAAATAATAAGTCAATGCCAGCACCTGTATGATGGAGTGTTAACCCTATATTTTCAGCACAGGCCATATAGCCCATCTGGTAGAGTGCCTGCCTTGCATGCTTGGGGCCCGGGTTTGAGTCCCCAGCACTGTGGGATTGTGGAAATAACAAACAAAGGAAACCAATTCTGAGCCTCCCAACCCTATATTTTCTTCTAGAAGTTGCAAGTTTTCTGGTCTAATTCCTAAGTCTTTGATACATTTCAATTTGACTTTTGTGTAGGATCCAGAATCATTTTTCTACATGTAACTATCCAATTTTCCCCATCACCATTTGTTAAAAAGGCCGTCTTTTCTCCCAAATATATTTTTGGCACCTTTGTCAGGTATCAGGTGGCTATAAGCATGTGATTGTCTCTGTGTCTTCTATTCTATTATACTACAACTCTGTTGTATAATTTCAGATCAGGTATTGCGATGTTCCTGCTTCACTTTTCTTGCTTAGTATTGCTTTGGTTATTCTGGGTTTCCTATTCTTCCAAATGAATTTAAGAATTGTTTTTCCTAATTCTGTGAAGAGTGTCACTGGTATTTTGATGGGGATTGCATTGAATCCACTTATTGGTTTTGGTAGTATGGTCATTTTGACAAAATTAATTCTGCCTGTCCAAGAGCATGGAATTTTTTTTTTTTTTTTACGGTCTTCTTCAATTTCTTTCTTCCGTGTTCTATAATTTTCATTGTAGTGCTCCTTTACATCCTTAGATTAATTCCCTAATTGGTGTGTGTGTGTGTGTGTGTGTGTGTGTGTGTGTGTGTTTTTAGGTTATTGTGAAAGCTTGTTTTTCCTGATTTCCTCCGTGGCTGAAACACTGTTGGAGTATAAGAAAGCTATTGGTTTTTGAGTATGCTTCTTGTGTCCTGCTACTTTGTGGAACTCCTTTATAAGCTCTAGAAATCTTCTGGTGGATTTTTTTGGGTCTTCTAGATATAGGATCATGTCATTGGCAGAAAGAGATAGTTTGACTTATTTTCCTATCTGTATTCTTTTGATTTCCTTCTCTTGCCTGATCACTCTGGCTAATGGTTCAAGGACCATATTAAATAGGAGTAGTGAGAGTGAACAGCCTTGTCTTGCTCCTAATTTTAGAGGAAATGCTTTAATTTTTTCTCTATTCAGTATGATGTTGACTTTGGGTTTATCATAAATGGCCTTTACAATGTTGAGGTAAATTCCTTCCATCTCTAGATTCTCCAGCATTTTTAACATGAATGGGTCCTCGATTTTATTAAAGGCCTTCTCTGCATCTGTTGAGATGATCATGTGGTTCTTGTACTTAATTCTGTTTAAGTGGTGATGAACCAAGCTTGAATCCCTGGAATGAAACCCACTTGATCACAGTGTATCTTTTTGATGTGTATTTGAATGTGGTTTGCTAATATTTTATTAAGGATTTTTGCATCTATTTTCATCAGGGATATTGGTTTGCAGTTTTCTTTCCTTGATGTGCCTTTGGTATCAAGGTTACAATGGTTTCATAGAATGTATTCAGGAGCGTTCCCTCCCATTCAATTTCATGGAATAATTTGAGAAAGACTGGTGTTAGTTCTTCTGTAAAGATCTGGAAGAACTCAACTGAGAATCTATCTGGTCCTGGACTTTTCTTTTTTGGAAGGCTTTTAATTGTTGTTTCAATTTTATTAGTTGACATTGGTTTGTTTTCTATATCTTTCTGGTTCAATTTGCGAAGGTCATCATATGTGTCCAGAAATTTGTTGATGTCTTCTAGATTTGCCAGTTTATTTGAGTATAAATTTTTAAAATAGATTCTGATGATCCTCTGGATTTCAGAAATGTCTGTGTCAGTATCTTCTTTTGCATCTCTAATTTCATTGATTTGGGTCATCTCTTTCTTTTGGTTAAGTCGGCTAAGGGTTTATCAATCTTTTTAAAGAACCAACTCTTCATTGCATTGATCCTATATATTTTTTATTTTCAATTTCATTAATTTCAACTTTGATATTAATTATTTTCTGTCTTCTACTGATTTTGGAATTAGTTAGTTCTTGATATGGAGTTTAAATGTATTAATTTGGGATCTCTCTGGGTATTTGTTTTTTGTTTTTTCGTGGTGCTGGGGATTGAACCCAGGGCCCTGTGCATGAGGCAAGCACTCTACCAACTGAGCTACATCCCCAGCCTGTTTTATTTTTTTTAATGTAAGCACTCAGTGCAATAAATTTTCCTCTTAGAAAAAATTCTCCCCAGAGATTTTGATATTTTTTATCTCTGTACTCATTTATTTCTAAGGATTTCTTGATTTCTACAATCATTTCTTTTTTGATCCATTCCTCATTTAAGAGAATATTATTCAATCTTCATGTGTTTATACGGTTTCTGTTATTTTTGTTGTGATTAATTTCTAGTTTCATTTTATTATGATCTCATAGACCTCATGGGATGATATCAATTTTTCATATTTGCTAAGATTTGCTTTGTGACCTAGAATACAGTCTATTTTGTACAAAAAGTTCCATGAGCTGCTGAGAAGAAGGTAAATTCAGGTGTTTGAGGGTAAAATATCTTAAACATGTCTAATAGGTACATTTGCTTTATAGTTTTATTTAAATTGGAGATATCTTTATTGAGTTTATATTTTGGGGGTTTTTAAATATTTTTTTGTTATAGATGGACATAATACATTTATATTACTTATTTATTTATGTGGTGATGAGGATCCAACCTAGGATCTCACATGTGCTAGGTAAGCACTCTACCATTGAGCTACAACCCCAGTCCAAGTTTATGTTTTGATCACCTATTGGTGATAAGTGTATGTTGAAATCACCCAGTATTATTGTGTTGGGTCTATCTGGGATTTAATGTCATAGAGTATTTTTTTAATGTAATTGGTTATGCTGACTCTTGAAGCATAAATATTTACTATCATATCTTCTTGCTCCCTTTGCCAGGGTGAGTAGCCTTCTTTGTCTCTTCTGATTAATTTTTGCTTGAAATCTGCTTTGTCAGATATGAGAATAGCTACTCCTGATTATTTTCAGGGTCCATGTGCATGGAATATTTTTTTCCATCCTTTTACCTTAAATTTTTGATGTGTTTACCTATAAAATGAGTCTCTTATAAACAGCATGAAGCTGGATCCTTTTTTTTTTTTTTTTTTTTTTGGTCCATTCTGCTAATCTATGTTTTTTTGTTTTTTTTGGTTTTTTTTATTAAAGAGTTGAGACCATTAACATTCAGCATTAATATATGTTTGTGGTTTCCTGCCATTTTGATTTTTGCTCTCTTTAATTCTGTCTTGATTCTCATTCAGAGGATTTCTCTTCTATTGGTTTTCCTCTCTTTGGGAGCTTTGAGATTTGTTTTTTAGTGTGTGCAGTTTATCTTTGAGTATTCTTTGTAGTGCTGACCGAGAGGTGATAAATTCTTTTAGTTTAATCTTATCATGGATAATTTTTATTTCTCCTTTGAATTTGAAACTGAGCTTTGCTGGGTAAAGTAACCTTGGCCGACAATTGTTTTCTTTTACAGCTTGAAATATCTCATTCTAGATCCTCCTTGATTTTAAGGTCTGAATTGAAAAATCAGAAGTCACTATTACAAATATGACCTCATTTTTCTCTCTTGCAGTTTTTAACATTCTTTCATTAATTTCTATGTTAGAAATTTTGATTGTATTATGTCTTATGTCTTTCATTTCTAGGAGTTCTGATTCTTCTTTCACTGCTTCTATTTAAAGAAATAGAAATTGAAGTGATCATTCAACTCCTGCATTTTCTCTCTCAAGTCATTCTTTGGATTTTCTTTTAGTTCATTGAACATTTTAGTAATCATCCTTTTCTAATCTCTCTCTGGGATTTCAGCTACATCAGTATCAATGGAATCTTTTATTAGGGGATTGTGAAT
Source organism: Sciurus carolinensis (assembly GCF_902686445.1). Taxonomy (NCBI): domain Eukaryota; kingdom Metazoa; phylum Chordata; class Mammalia; order Rodentia; family Sciuridae; genus Sciurus; species Sciurus carolinensis. The sequence goes on from NC_062213.1 coordinate 165,193,210, forward strand.
TTGGGGGGGGATTTGTTTGCCTGTTTCCTCATATTTTCTGAGGTCTTGGACTTGTTCATCAGTTGAAATGGATTTCCCCTTCCTCTTATTTCTATGTGTGTTTTTTGTGCAATTAACTTTTTTGTTCTAGGATTTCTCTCTGTTTTTGATACATGAGTAGATGTCAAGGGGTAGAACCTGAGGTCCCTCTCTGATTATTTCTCCTTGGGTCCCTGTTGTTGGTTTGAGGTTTCTGTCTCCTCAGTTCTTTGAGTTTTAGCAATGTCAGGGCTCAGGTAGGGTTAGATTGGGGTGAGATTCACTGTTCCTTTATTGAGATGTGCATATTCCTCACTTGTAGGATCTCTACTCTGTGATCTTTGAAGTGTCCCGATTTCTTTCAGCCCCTCTTGGAGGGAGAGTTAGGAGTGGCACTAATGTCAACAACAAATGTACAGACTTAAATGTTCAGTGTTTACTTTGACAGCAATAATACTAATTGCTACCTATATGGGAATGATGAGATCAGCATTTAACAACAGTACCAACAATAAAAAAATATGAATTAGATCAGGCATTCAAGAGCAAGTAGACCTTCGTTGGCCACTATATTAATAATCACAACAACTTGAATAGGTAAGAAATACATAGTCTACATAACTTCTATTATTTAGTGGGAATATAGTTTCTTAAATAAGAAAAAATAAGGTAGGAAGGCAAGAAAAAGTTTGAAGTTTGAAAAAGTGATCAGAGGAGAGGCAGGGGATAGGGAGCAGATGTCATCTATAGTGAAGAAGGAAAAATAAGTTAAAAGTAATGAATAAAAGAAAGAGAGGAGGAGGAATAGGGTATTTAGGCTATTACTGAGGGAAGAGAGTGAAGAGGGGTAGAAAGGAGGGCACAGATGATGGGTATAAAAGAACTAGCAAGTGTAAGATAGAAACAACTCAAACCTGCATGATTGTACCCCACCTAAGTCTAAATAATGAACACATGCAGAAGAGAACTATTAATGTGTAAATAAAGCTATATGCAGGCACTGAGAGCATACACAATCACACGCACACTCCCACATACACACAAAATCATGCACTTTGAAAAAAAGTGAAGAATAATGCAATGTGATAAAATGGTGTTTGAAAAGATGTTCAAATTTTTAAAAAAAGTTTAAAAATGGAATATGGAGAAAAAAATAAATAAAAAAAGAAAACTAGCTTAATGAGAGACAAAGGACTTGATTCTACTGTGGTCAAACCTGCTGGCAGGAATGAATTTTGAGACTTTGTTTATTTTTGGCCCTGTATTTTTGGCCACCATCCTGTGTTCCTCGCCTAGCTGCCAGTCCAGTGTGGTGGCTCTCCGTTTCCACTCTCCCAGGACGGGGCGGGATGGCCTGGGGAGTGCTGATGTAACCTGGAGTGCAGATGGACTTGCCAGCTCAGCCAGTGTCTTCACAGTAGGTCCCAGGGGGTGCCAGCCTGCCAGGACCTTTATCTCTTGGAATCCAGAGGCTGAGGGGTCCAGGCAAAATGTTCCTTGTTCCTGCCTTAGTTTCTCCAGTTCAGGCACCCTCAGGGAATGTTTTCCTGGGCTGTTCGTAACTTTCTCCTTGAGTTCCCTATTTGCAGCGGCAGGAGCTGCTCCGGGACAACTTTCAGCTGCTGAGGATGCTTTCCTCACCTGCCAGAGTCTTCTTCCCCATGCTCACCAGGGGCTCGGCCCCCATGGAAGGCTTTCGCCCCATAGACCCGCTTTGGATTTGTTTCCACCACGATGCTTACCCTATCAACTCTGTGTTCATTAAAATCAGCCTTCCTCTGTAAACCCCAGGTTTCCCCAAGTCAATTTTTCTTTATTTTTCAGTTTCTTTATCTGCAGGCTCCCCATTTCTTTCTCTGTGCTCCCCACTCTCTGCTCCACTCTGAGGGCAGCGGGAGCTGACCTAAGGGGCTCTTTCTTATGCTCACGTCAGCTCCTTTCTGTAGTTCTATGAATTTTGTTTTTAATTACAGTTCAGTATTATGTTTCAGGGAGGTTCCTTTGCTATTCACCTCGCTGAGGAGAAGGCTTTCTGTTTTCAAGTCTGGTGCTGAGGGTCTGCTAGACCACACTTCCTCTGCCTATCCCTCCATCCTTCCCCTCCTCAATGTTTTTAGAAGGACATGATTTAGCCCCATAGCTCCCTAAATGGGAACCCTAGGTAGGACAGGCCTTCCAGCCCAAAGCCAACCTGGCATGACCTCCCATGGCTTCACACAAGGCTTCATCTCCCAGGTCCAAAGAAAATGGAAGCACAGATTCCAAGAGATGGGTCATCACACTTTCCAGGACAGAGAATTCTTTAAAGCAGCCTATGAGTTCAGTCCAGTTAGTGACAGGATGTCTTTTATAAAATGGAGGGGAAAAAGGCTGTGAAACCTTTGGTCCTGAGAGATTAGGCAAGCAAATTTCCAGGAGTGTTATACTAAATTAGTGCTCCCTTTTTCAAAAAATTCAGTCCAATTCTAGAAGCTATTATAAGGAATAATTTGTCTCTTTGAAAAATGTTCTCAATAAATAAATAAAATCAACAAAAAATTCCTCTAGGATACAGAAAGGGAAGGGAGCCAGCATTTTTTTTTAATTTTTTTAATTTTTTTTATTTTTATTGTAAACAAATGGGATACATGTTGTTTCTCTGTTTGTACATGGCATAAAGGCATACCATTTGTGTAATCATAAATTTACATAGGGTAATGTTGTTTGATTCATTCTGCCATTTTTTCCCTTCCCCCCCTCCCCTCCCACCCTTCCCCTCCATCTATACAGTCCTTCCTTCCTCCATTCCTGCCCCCCTCCCTAAACCCAACTCCAACCCCAACACTAACTCTTCCCACACCCCATTATGTGTCATCATCCACTTATTAGCGATATCATTCATCCATTGGTTTTTTGAGATTGGCTTATCTCACTTAGCATGATATACTCCAGTTTCATCCATTTGCCTGCAAATGCCATAATTTTATCATTCTTTATGGCTGAATAATATTCCATTGTATATATATACCACAGTTTCTTTATCCATTCATCAATTGAAGGACATCTAGGTTGGTTCCACAATCTGGCTATTGTGAATTGAGCAGCTATGAACATTGATGTGGCTGTATCTCTGTAATATGCTGATTTTAAGTCCTTTGGGTATAGGCCAAGGAGTGGGATAGCTGGGTCAAATGGTGGTTCCATTCCAAGTTTTCTAAGGAATCTCCACACTGCTTTCCAGAGTGGCTGCACTAATTTGCAGCCCCACCAGCAATGTATGAGTGTACCTTTCTCCCCACATCCTCGCCAACACCTGTTGTTGCTTGTATTCTTGATAATCGCCATTCTAATTGGGGTGAGATGGAATCTTAGGGTGGTTTTGATTTGCATTTCTCTTATTACTAGAGATGTTGAACATTTTTCCATATGTTTGTTGATTGCTTATAGATCTTCTTCTGTGAAGTGTCTATTCATTTCCTTAGCCCATTTGTCGATTGGATTATTTGCCTTCTTGGTGTAGAGTTTTTTGAGTCCTTTATAGATTCTGGAGATTAGCGGAGCCAGCATTTTTATTTAGAGCCTCCTCAATTCCAATCCATATGTGGAATGATTTTAGAAACATCATCTCTCAATTCTCATGACCATTCTCTGCTATTATTAACCCCATCTGGCAGATAAGGCTCAGAGAAGTTAACCGGATTTGTCCCAGAGTTAAAAAGATAGTGGCACCATGATTTAAACTCAAGTTTGTCTGACAATTAAGTTTATAATCATTCTATTACATTGTCTCTTTATTATCATACACAATGTATGTGAAAACTTGAAACATTTTACCTGGCAAACAGAGTGGTCAATATACACGTATATGCTTCCTTCCCCCCAGAGACTGTTTCTAGAATGAATGGATGAATGGCAATGTATGACCATACAGCACCGTCTGGTTCTCCTGTCCTCCCGTGAACTCTTTCTCCTGTGAATACCCAGGGTTTTATTTTTCTATATCAGGTGGGGATTATTCCCTCCCTATCTGCTTCCTTCACCCCATAGCTTATGCCTCAGAGAAGGGACAAGGTCTAGTTCATCTCTGCATCCCCCTTATCCAGCCTCCTGCATCAGTCTGATGATGATGATGTACAGCAGATGTTCAATATCTGTCTGCAGAGTGAACGAACAAGTTAAGACTCCAATAAAGCAGTATTGATTGAGGAGATAGGCTTAATCAGACAGCTTCCCTAGAGAAAGTAGAAAAGAACTTGAGCTAGGACTTGGATCCAGGGTCTAAACCTAGCACTGTAACTAACTTGTTATGCAAGCTTCAGCTCTTCTTGGACCTCTTTTAGCATGTTCATCCAATGAGGGACTTGGACTGTGATCTTGAGAGCTCTTATGATCCAATAGTCTGGGACCTGGTGCCTCTAAAGGTCAGGAGGAGTCACAGGTTACAAGGCAACCAGGAGTCACTGGGCCTCAGCTGTCCAGGAATGGACAATGCTTCTCCAGCTTATAATTTTCAGCATTTGGACACCTTACAAATGTCTTCTTGCTAGTTCTACCGACCCCTTGACCCCCCCCAAAAAAAAACAAAAGACAAAAAACAGCTGGAAAGAAAAACCAAGCACTTTCAGCCAGAGTTTCCTCATCCATCTGGGGCCAAAGAGAATGCCAGATCCTTGATCAAGGGCCTGTTCCTTGAGACAAATAGAACATGTACTCCCTGTCCCTTCCAGGAATGAGTGATAATTAATGCTTACTATGCACAAATTATTTGTCCTGCAGTGTGTAAGCCCTTTATGGGCATTATTTCATTTGAGCTCATGTGAGGCGCATCTGCATTATAATTTATATATAATAGCAATACAAACTCTCATTATAAAAATCATTCTATGTGCCATTTACAAATCAGGAAACTGAACTCCAAAGAGATTGAGGGACAATCTCAGTGTCATCTAGCTATCTCCATTATCCAAGGCCTAGTTTTTATTTTTATTTTTTATTTTTTATTAAAAAAATATATTCACATGGTACAAAATCCTAAAAGTAAAGATGTGTGCAGAATGTTTCACCTACTCCCTGTCTCCCAGCCTCTGTTACCAGTTGTTTGTGTATTCTTCCAGAGATCTTCTCCCGTTGGAGAAGCAAATGCCTGACCCATCAGTAGCACACCACCGACAGTGTTCCACACCTTTCTTGTTCCATTAACATCTTTGGCATTCCTTCTTTATCATTACATCCATTTCTACTCCATTCTTTGCAATGACTGAGTAGTAGTCCAATCTCTGAAAGTGTCATAATCTACTTTGCACAGTATATATGGGCCCTAAGCTTTTAAAAACTAAGAGGTTGGGAGGCCAGGTCCTTAGGCTTATGTTTTTCAAGTCACCTGGTCCCATATAAGATTCCTACACAAAGATGTTTGTTCTGATTACAGCCTAGAGGAAGTGATGAAGGAAAAACTGTATGTGCTTGGTACACTCTAGATGCTCAGTTACTGTGCTGGTTCTAAATACTCAGTTGCTGTGCTAAAGTCAGCAGGTGTCTGGCTGTATTGGATCAAAATAGTTGGAATACTAGAGTGTAGCGCAAGTCAGGAAAAGAGTCTACCTTCTTTCCCAAAATCTGTGGAAAAAACAGACAGACCTGTGTTCCAAACCCAGATCTGTCACTCATGAATTAACATGCATATTCAGTGACAGAACACCTTCAACCTCTGAGTGTGGGACTGGCAAATGGGTGGCCAGTTCAAAACTACATTTCCCAGGCTCCTTTGCAGCTAGACCTGACTACATTCTCACCAATAAACTGTGAATGAAAATTGCTTGCCCTCCATCTCCTCTCTCTTCCCCTTCCCTTGGACTGAAACACTCATGTGGTGCTGGTGAAACTTGACTGGATAGATAATACTTAAGAAGAGCAAAGTTAGCAGGAACTTGGAAACAGAGTAACTTGTGTGTCAGACACGTGCCCAACCTCCCAACCTACTCCACCTCCACGCCTCTAGAGCAGTCTGATACATGAGACTGTAGGCCACTTTGATCTTGTTTCAACCATCATATTTTGAGGTCTCAGAGCATCTTAACTTTTACATTAACAAATGCATGATGTGACTTTGGACAAATTGCTTGACTTTCCTAAACCTCAGTTTCTACATTTCCAAATTCTTTATGAAAATTAAAGCAAAACAGAACACTTAACACAGTATTTGACACATGGTAAAAATTCAATAAATGACTCTCTGCAACTTAGTTTCCCCATCTTTAAAATGAGTATATTAGTATTTCCTTTGTGAAACCCAAAGGAGTTAGAAGAGCTTACCATTTGCACAGTCAGTATCTAAATGCCAGCAATCTGAGGGTATTGTATTTTGCACAGTTAGAGAGTAGAGATTTATTACCTTCCTCTGTCCAGGTGAGTTTAGGCAAGTCCCCTGTCTTGGATTTGATGTGGGAATTCATCTGGATCAGAGCAAAGCAGACATCTATCTCTGCAGGGACATAAAAGCCCAGGCCATAGAGAAGGAAGCCTGTCTAAGGCCCCTGACCACCCAAAACCTACTGGCTTAGGAATGAAGAAGTCAGAGTCATGTGGTCCCATAAGCTTTTTTTGCCCACATAGATTTTAAAACTAAATGTGTGTTGGAGATAAAGGTAGAAGGCAATAAAAGAGAAGCAAGTTCTCACAATCATCCTTCATTCATTCTACTCAAATGAAGACTTCAATAGATTTAGAGCTTTCATGAACTACAGTTTCCTATATATATTAGGTGCCCAGGTGGAGCAGTTAATGCTTTATGTGTGTCCCCTCCACTGATGCTCACAGAAGCCCCAGGCAGAAGGTACACACACACCCAGCACTTGACAAATGTACCGTGCTCAACTCCACAGTCAGTAAGTGGCTGAACAGGATTTGAACACACATCTGTCTTAATTCAAAGTCCACACTTTTTGACTCCATGATCCTAATATCTATTAAATACCTACTGTGTTCCCAGCTAGGGCTAAGTTCCCTGGAGAATAGCAAGATAAATCAGACATGGACCTTATATTTTCTAGATATCATCAAGGAAGGGACAAGAGTCAGACCCAGAGTCAGAGCATGGGCCAATCTACCTTTTGCCTTCTTCTGGGTCTTTCTGCACATTTTTACAACTCTCCAGACTTCATTTTCCTCACCTGTAAAATAGGAATGATGCCCAATCTCAGACTCCAAAAGAAGACTAGATAAATGAGATGATATGTGTAAGGATGACGTGCAAACTACAAAGCTCTGGACAAACATTAGCATTGCTCTAGGGTGTTCTGGAAGACTCCTTTTGTTGTTGTAAATGCTTCAGTAACACTCATGTACATTTGCTTCCTTGGGGACAAAGAGAATCAAATGATGCCTTGATAGTGTTCCCAGAATATAAAATCCTAGGAGTTCAGGTCCATGAGCGCTGGATCATCTGGCCTTCTTCCAAGCCAGCACCAAATGGGCAGATGTCAACAGCTTCATGATCATTTGCAAATACACTGCTGGCAACAACGATGCTTTACATGCAGGTGGCATTTTAGACCTTACCAAGTAGTTTCACAGCTGCAAGTTCTATGGACTTCCTCAGAACCCAGCAAGGCAGCAGGACAATTTGCATATGAGGAAACAGAGGTGCTGAAGGTTCAAGACATACCACAACTTTCCCAGAGACTTATAGTTATTAATGAGAGGGTCCACACTATACAACTCATCTCAAACCTGCATCTGGGTCTAAATTTCTTTCCTTTTCCCCACTATACATCACCTACAACAAAGGAAAATATACTGCCCCCTTTAAGGTGCAGGTTACAAAGTATAGTGCTAAAATGCTAATTTGTTCATTCAGTAAACACTGAGATTCTGTTTCCTTCCTGGTCCTGTGCTAAGCCCTACAGAGACCAAAGAGGCAGATGCAGAACCTGCTTGCAAGGGACACAGACCATGGATCACAGACCACGCAATAGTGACAGATGATTGTGTCAGGCATTCACCTAAGACATCTCTAATTTCTTTTATTTTTTATGAGAAAAGGTCTTAATATATCACGCATGATGGTCCTAAACTCCTGGGCTCAAGAAATCTTCCTGCCTCAGCGTCCCAGGTCACCACACAGGCATGTACCACTGCACCTGGTTGCAATTTCTAATTCTCACAGCACTGTAAAGTACGTTTTTCTCCAAATTTTATGATGAGCAATGGTGGCTCAGAGACACAGTGTTACTGGCTCAGAGACACTCAGCCAGGTAAGTGGCAGCACTAGGATTAGATTCCAAGTCTACAGAGGTCAAGCTCAGGCAGTTTACCCAGAAGCACACAAGACCCTTCCAAATGTTTTCAATACAAAGTATCCAGGATAGAATTCTAAGTACCTCTACACCCATTTGGTTTAATTAGATGGCACTAATGACCAATTCAACTCATCTATTTTTTTATTTCTAAGTTGGTAAGTTTACACAATAATAAAATGCCAGCAATAAAAAAAATCATCTACTTAAACCTTGTTGCACAGATGAGGGAGCACAAGAACTTGCCCAATGCACAAGAATTTGCATTTGGTTCCAAGACTGGGATTCTGAATGGTGTCCCTGAACTTAAAAGTCCATTATTTCCACTCCACCATATTCTGGGTGCTTAATCTGGGGCTTGGTGATTTCACATTGTTTTTTATCTAAAAAATATTATTTGCTTGATGCAGGGACCAGATGTAGCTCCTCTCTGTGTCTCTAGCACCTGACATGTAGAATAAAGCCCTGGATGAATGTGTGAAGGTTGAATAACAAATGAAACAATCATAATAATTCTGTATATCCCCAATACACAGAAGAAGAAACTGAGGTTCAAATAGATTAGAGTATCTGTCCAAGGTTATATGGCTCCCACGTGACCAAGTCAAGATTAAAACCTGGTCTTTCTGGCTCTGGAAGCCTTTACTCAGCCTACTGGAAAGAGGACATAGAAGAGGCACAAGGCACGAAGCAATGTGGAAAACAGTCACAGTATCCAGTTCCAAAGAGAACTCTGCTGCTTCCTCTCAGTGTTGGAAAGAGCCCTGGAGGTGGGGGTCCTGCAGGAGAATCAGGTAAATGGACTCAGCTGGAAACCATGAAAAGGTACAGGGTAAAGGAAGACCCATTCTTCCCAAAGCCCACCTCACAGGGGGCCTCAGCCCAGATGGCCAAACCAGCTGCACATGCTTGGAAGTCAATGAACAGCCTTGCTGGGGGCCAGGAGAAAGATCTGTTCTGGGGGTTCTGCCAGACCTGGAGACGAGGCTGCCAGAGGGAGGTCAGAGCCGGGGAAGGACAGATGTGGCTGAGGCTCTTGCCAGAGGCCATGCTGGCCCCAGTGAATCAATCCTCGAAGCAGAGCCATAATCCACTCCGAGCTCACGGCGTTCCGGTTCCCAGATTAGACCATGGAAAAGTGGTTCCACGTGGGCTTTTCAGCTTGCTCGCTTACTCTCCAACCCCCACCCAGGCCCCCCGCACCCCAGCTCCAACCCAGAATCAGGGGGCGTCCATTTCGTGTCAACACGAGGAGGTTACTTTTTATTTTCTTCTTCCTTGAACACATAAAAATAATTCTACCAGACCCAAGTATCCATGTGAGCTCTCAAGACACTGGGTTTCAATGTGTTTACACATCTGGGCCAAAGCCATTCACAGAGGGCTGCTGAGAGGCCGTGTCCTCCACCGGGCAAGGGGCTGCCTTCTTCAATCTCAGGGATGCTAACAGAAAGAAAGGGGTGGTGCATAGGTAGCCCCTTCCTGAGATCTTATTTTAAGTGTGTCTTCTCATTTAATTTGTCATCTTAATCTTACAGATGAAAAAGTCTCAAGAAATATGACTAATTGAAAGTCATTCATTCACTCAACAAATGTTCATCATGTTCACCATTGTGCCTAATATGTACTTTTGCAGAAAGAAGACTTTTGTTTCTGCTGTATAGAAGTATTTACAAATGGATTCCCTTGTGGTTCCCTGTAAAGTTTCCCAAAGTGCCTAAGGTAGAAGATTCTATGAGAGCTAAAGAGGCATTTGGGGAAACAATTTCTATGCACAAATTAGTCTGGAAATCACAGATTAAATGATGATTGCTTAGGAAATCACTGATTAAAGAAACTAAACAACACAGGATTTTCTCAAATGTGGAATTTTTCGGAGCTTGTAATCGGCTAAAATGTATTTGACTCTCCCCCAAGAGTAGAGAGTTATGCAGTATTCTCCCGATGTTATGAGCTGGAGTTCTGAGAAAGCCATTTGGAAGCACTTCCCTTATGTATTATTAGGTTGAATCATGTGAAATCACCAAAATTTGGCTGCTTCTGATCTACGAAACAGTAACTCCACATGGTTCGACCTATCATGCACCATCAGGTTTTTTTACACTGTGTCCTTCTTTAATCCTATTTCATAGTACAGTATGATTAATAGGCTGTGAGCCCTTTAAAGGGTCCTTATTGAACCAGGATGTGGTGGCACACATCTGTAATCCCAGCCACTAGGGAGGCTGAGGCAGGAGGACAACAAGTTCAAAGCCAGTTCGGGCAACTTAACAAGACCCTTTGAATGAAAAGTTGGGGTGGGGATGGATAGTTCAGTGGTACTTACCTAGCATGCACACGGCCCTGGATTTGATCCCCAGTACCCCGCAAGAAGAAGAAGGTACTTGTGTAATCTTTACATGCTCATTAAATCTGGAAATAGTCCTAGGATATGGACAGCTGTACCAAAATCAGTGCTGTCCTTCCATGATATGGGGACATCACCAGAAGTAGCTGCCTAACTAGACTATAAAACTCCCAGTCCCCTTAAGTCCAGGTGGATCTAGGGATCTAGGATCCACTATGGAATGTGAGGACAAGCGATCAGTGTTTCTGTCAGGTCCTACCTGACTACAGAGGACTCCAAGGCCCTAGAAGTTGTCCACTTGTTGGAACTCTAGCTTTTTCATCTTCAAAATTAAGATGGCAAATTAAATGAGAAGACCCATTTAAGAGAGGATTGCAGATCCACAAGCAGAAGAGGACCCAGTCCCTGATTCCCCACCTGGTGGAAAGCTACCCACTCATCAGGAACACCCACACTGGATTATTAGGTGAAGGAAAAAGAAACTGGGGGAGGGGAGTTGTTGTTGCTGTAGTTATTGTCATTGTCATCATAGGAGAAAGCAGTATCCTAAGTAATATGGGAAGATTAGGGCAGGCAAAGAATGGTCATCCTAGACCCTGAAGTTGGTGATGATATGCAGGAAAAAAAAAAAAAAGAAAAAGACCAACCTTAACAAGGTCCACACAACATGGGGATGACATGTTTGGAAGCCGGGGTAATCTACAGGACGAGTAAGGTGAGTGAAGAGTTATGCTAGTTAAGGGATGCTAATCAAAGCCCCAGTCACTTAGCTGAGGCATCCTTGGCCTCTCCTTTGTTCTCAACTCCCACGTCCAGCTAGTTCTTACCAAGTGCTCTTATTCTGAACATTAGGTCTGGTGCTTCTGTCTCCTCCTAACCTCTCTGCCTAATATCAGGCCCACACCAACCCTTCCAAAGCCCCACCAATAAGGATTTCAAAAGGATTTTTTTTTAGCACTGAAACTTGAACCATCTCTCTCCCAGTTTAAAAACCCTTCGTGCCTCCCAGGGTACTCAGAATAGGGCCCAGTTTCCTCAGTCAGCACTCCACGTCCCGCGGGAGCCTATCCTTGTGTCCCCCAGCCTTCTGCCTCATGACCCAGCAACAGTAAACCCACCACACACAGCCACGTGTCCCCAGGCCCTACGCACTTTTGTCTTTGTGGGTCCCTCTCACTGTAATAGTATTGATATTAAAAAATAATATTGGTATAATGTAAAACACATCTTAAGATTTTCTTTTCTATTTTAGGCAAAATTTAATAGATTCCCATAGCCTCTAAAATGTTTAAATTTTTCTGCTGATGTCAGAAAAAAAATTTGAAATATTTTCTCTAACTCTAAATATTCAGGACTTTTTTTTTTTCTCCTAATTTCAAAAGAAATTAAAACATGTGGGTTGGGGAGATAGCTCAGCTGGTAGAGTGCTTGCCTCAAAAGCACAAGGCCCTGAGTTCGATCCCCAGTATCACCAAAAAAAAAAGAAAGAAAAGAAATTAAAACGTTTTCTTGGTCCCCTGAAAGTGCTACAGGCGGCAGGTACTATGCCAGTGTACTAACAGGGAAGTCCCCATGTCGCATTCCTTCCCTTCTCCAAGTCTGTCCTTGTTGACGTCTTTCTGCTCTACCTGGAGGAGGAACAACAGCGGTTTATTTGTATTTTCTCTCTCCACAGTGTCCACATAACAGGAGGCCCCACCCCTGTCCCCAGAGATTCTTTAGGTCTGGGCTAGAGTCCCGGAAGACCCCTGGACTCTTACAGACTCCCCCAGGGGATTCTGAGGCACACACATTGACCCTTGAGAAATCCTCTCAGGCAAGTGCCATGTTCAATGACAGACTGTCACTGTGTCCTCCACAAGAGCAAAAGCCAGGCTGTGTGCATCTCTGCCAGTCAGTGCTCAGAAAATGTTGAGCTGGGACTGGGGTTGTGGTTCAGTGGCAGAATGCTTGCCTAGCATTTGTGAGGGATGGGTTTGATGTTCAGTACCACATATAAATAAATAAAATAAAGGCCCATTGACAACTAAACAATATTAAAAAAAAGAAAGAAAGAAAGAAAATGTTGAACTGAATTAGCTGAACCAAAAGGATACAAAGAACTTCTCTTCTCTGGGCCCCTTTCACATCAGGATGTGGTAGTAGGAAGAGCTGTAATCATTTGGTCTCCCCCCACTTCCTACAGAAAATTAAAACATGGCAGATTCTCACCCAAAGTACTGGAAAAGTGAGCCCTGTTTTCTGAGCTGAGTTTATTGAGCAAGGGGCAAGAGACTTTGGAGAGATGCTGATCTGGGACTGGGCTTCACTGCTTCCAAATTCTGTACTCATGGACATGCACACTATACTTTTGCTAATCACATGTCTGTACAGATAAAAATAGTACAAATTAAAACAATGTCTTGCATATGTAACTTGCTCAGTGGTAGTCCTTTCTTCTCTTCACATGAGAAGAACCAAGGCACTGAACTTGAAGGTGTGAGCCTGACTTTTCTACCAGACTGTTCCAAGAGTGCTGGCTCATGGTGAAGGCTAGAACCCTCCTCCCAGTTAGATGCACCTGCTCCCCTTGCCACACCTAGGTTTAACTCCAGGAGTGAGAAGGTGGTAACTCTGCAGTACATACTGCATTTTACTGTCTCTATCTCACAGAGTGAGAACTAAGCTCTGGAGGGGACTCTTGTCTTCCACCTGACCTAATTCCCCCCAAAGAAACATCTTGCCCATCAGAGAAACAGACAGGACATGCTATTAATGGGCATGCTAGCCCTAGAGCCTGATGGCAAAGTGGCCTCCAAGTCAGTCAAGCAAGAGAGTTGACCTTACAGTCCATGACACTTGCTGATCTTTGAAAATAAGACAGAGGGAAAAATTTACATCCACAAGCAACCATCTGTGTTGTAGTTTCTGAGGATGAACCCATCGAGAGTTTTCTTTCCATGAGGGCTCCAAAAGAGGCTAACAATATGTGGGTACTTTTCCCATGAAGAAAAGGCCGGGTTCCAGAGGTGTCCCCAGACTCCTCTTCCTCAAGGGTAATATTAAGACCCTCTTTAATACCTCCTCTTGCTTTTTCGGTCCTGGGAAGAACACAGTCTCAGAGGTAACTCATCTCATCACTGATCTCACTCTAGGAAATGAATATTGTTTAGTTCATTTCAGTCTCAGGGTTCTGAGGGTAACTTATAGTGACCCCTTTTTCTTCTCTTCGCCTAAAACAAACTGTAGGTTAAGGGAAAGGCAAGATGTGGTACTCACGTATTCATCCAAAAACCTCACAGGAAGGATGGTCATTATACATGGTGGAAAAATAGCATTATCACACCTCCATGATCAAAGTAGCCATGTGGAGCTCTTTACCTTCTACCATTTAACTCAACAACCATCCAAGATTTTTATGAGAATTAAATAAATGGGGCTTCTCAGATTACCCACGGGAGACCATACTTAGAGATAATTATTCACTAACAATTTACTACGTGCAATAGAAACTGTTGGTCAGCGGCCCAATAGCCATTTCCTTTCCATATTTTAATGGGGCCAGCTACACACACACTCACACACACACACACACACACACACACACACAGAGCTAGAAATACAGGGTTCCTTTTTTCTAGCCTTCCTTGCACCTAGAAGTGGTCATGTGACCTTGTTTGACTCAGTGACATAGAAGCAAAAATGCACTAGAAGGCTTTTGAGGAAAATGTCCTCCCCTGATAAAGAGAGAGAGAGAGATGATGCTGTGGCCTTTCTGGTCCTTCCTCATCTTCTAGCCTTGGAAAATAGCCATGTGAGGCCCAAAGCTGAGTCTGTACCTCTTAAATCATGAGACAACAAGTCTGACAACAAGAGCCAGTATGCTGCAGGAGAAGAGAAGGGTGGAAAGAGGTTGGGCGGTGGTGTTTGTTTGTTGAACTACTGAACCAGCCTGGAACGTCCTACCTCCTAAGGCACAGTCGGGTGTGTCTATTACCTGGAGCCAAAAATATCTCAACCAATGGCTGATGCATTATCAAACCATAGCACAATGTCCTGGCACTTGAAGTGCTGTGGGGGGAGTAGATGATTCAAGGATTAAAAGCAGAAAATAGACCTTTTTAAAAAACTGTAAACATGTAAGTGAATATTTAATATTATCAATCTATTCCCTTGCAAATGCAGCCATTTGTAAAATAAGAATGATAATAATACCTACTTCACAGGACGATGGTAAGGACTAGATGTGTTAATGCATGCAAAGAGAAGTTAAAATTGCCAGGCATATGGCTTGTACCACCTAATTATAGCTATCATGCTAATAAGTAGAATATATAACTTTCTTTAATAAAGAATATGAGTTTGGACAGGGTACTTCTTGGAATAAGAAACATGGCTTCTAGACAGACATGTCTCCTTGTTGATCACATATCAATTTTGTGGCTGTTTTAAGACAATGAAATCTCAGTCTAATATATTCCCTGTGTCAAAGAGTGTTGAAACTTTGATGAATCAGATGAATTTTGAGTTATTGAATGCTGCCAATTTAGTAATGAAATAAATGTATCACAGGACATCTAAAAGACTAAAAAAATACACTTGTAAATCAAATGGAATATTTGGGTTATGCAACTCAGTCAGAATCTGGATGCTTTTAAATAATTTCATATGAAATTGGTTTTTCTTTTCTAAAGCAATAGTTGTACAATACCAAGTCTGAGCAAAAAAGAAGAATAGAAGATAGGGAATTGGGATGACTAAGGACTAGTTTTAGTCTGACCACCAACCTATAGATGTGCTTCTGGGAAAGATCTTTCCTATCTCTGAGTCTCAGTTTCCTCATTTATAAATTGAGGGAAGAGCCTAGAACTAGAAAAAGAAAATGATCTTTACTCCAGTTCTATTCCTCAACTTTGGAGTCTGAAAAAATTAATTTTTTTCTCCTTCCTGGTCAAATAATACAGGGACATGTAATGCAAATGGCCTACAAAGTAATACCACAATTTGCAAAAAAATTACTGAATGTCATGAAGCCAAAGTAATGCAATAGAACTATGTATATCACAAGCAAATTCTCCAATAAATGACAATCTGGCAGTATTGGGCACGTTAGCATATGAAAAATGGCAGAGTTAGACATGCACTCTGGTTTAGATATGAGATGGCCCCCAAAAGCTCACATGAGAGGCAATACAAGAATGTTCAGAAGTGAACTGATGAGATTTTTATGAGCTCTGTCCTCGTCAGTGGATTAATCCACTGATATGGATTGACTGGGTGCTAACTATAGGCAAGTAGGGTGTGGTGGAGGAAGTAGGTCATTGGGGTTTATATTTTGTCCTTGGCAAGTGAAGCACTCTTTCTTTCTCTCTCTCTCTTTCTCTCTCTCTCTCTCTCTGCTTCCTGGTTGACATGCCTCAGCAGTTTTCCTCCACCACACCCTTCTGCCATGATATTCTGCCTCACCTTGGGTCCAGAGTTATGGAGTCCGCCATCTATGACTGAGACCTCTGACACCATGAGCCAAAATAAACTTTCCCCTTTAAATCGTTCTTGTCAGGTCTTCTGGTCACAGCAACAATGAAAAAGGTAACTAAAACAAGACATGTTAGATAGTAGAGTTAGACACTTCACTCATTGAAGACAAGGAAATCAAAACGGTTAATGCCATAAGACCTTCAAAGGAGAACATTTCTAATATAAACAAAGTTCAAGAAAAATTAATAAGGCTTTTATTTTATTTGCACAAATTATCCCACTTTTGACCAGGCTGCAAAGGTCAAAAGTAATGAAAGTATTTTTTGCTAAGATATGATGTCATCAGGAAAATAATATCAAAGAAATCCTCATTTGATCAATTCCTGGTTCATCCTAAGCATTTACATGTAATTGTAATGCAATTTCAATTTAGTGGCATATAAGACAAAAGAAACAAGATAATAATATTTTTTCATTTTTCAAAATAATTTCCCACCAAATCTTTGCACTTTTTATTATTTACTATGAAACCGTCATCTTTTTTAAGTGTATTCATTGAAGGACATTTTATATGGTCCAACAATCAAAAACCAGCCCCATATGTCATTGAAGAACGAATAGGAGCTAGTCTGTTTAGGAGAAGGAAGGATCTATCTGCAAAGGAAATATATACAAGAACAGGAAAAATACAAAAATATATTTATTTTTAAAAGTGATTTTCCACCTTGGGGTCAAGATGAGCCTCTTTGAGAATCCTGTGAAAGATATGAACACTATCTTTCAGAAAAACAACTATGTGCAAGCACACAAAAAAATGACCTACAACTGCAGGATATCTGTGGACACTCAAGGTCTGTTTATGACCTGCAAATTGAGCACCACAGGTTAAGGGTTGGCTTTATTCTGGTCTGACAAAGGAAAAGACTGACCTTTCAGGACATTCTAAAAGTATGACATTCACTGAAAAAGTATTTATTTCACACTATGTATCAGGAACTGATTTAGGTTGTGGTCAATTGACTGTGTTAGTGGTCCCAGATAATGGATTTTCTATCTCCACTTCTTTCTTGGCAACTTTATGGTCTTCCTCTGCCCAATGGGAGTGCAGCAAACTTGACATAAGCAGAGGCTTGAGAAAACACTTGCCTATTTCCACTCCCTTTCCCGAACACCTCACTGTGACCCTATTATACATATACTACCCAGGGAATCTGGGCTAACTGCAAGGATAAGAAACCACAGGCAGCAAAGTGAGTCTTCCCAGCCAATGTCATCCTAAACTAGCTACCTGGTCAGCTCGTCAGCTGACATGGTCCACAGTAGATTCAGAAGCTAGTTCTGCCCAAATGGGCCAAGTCGGGCTCAGACTGGCAGATTCATCCAGCTGACTTAAAGGTTCTTGAGAAATGATTGTTGTATTAGGCCATTAAGCGGGGATAGTTTGTGATACAGTCATGAGTATCTAACACATCTGTAATGTAGATATAGCAGAGAACAAAACAGACAATGACCTTGTTCTTACAGAGCTTATATCAAAAGAAATAGGTGCAAAGAGTAAAGGAAAATGAAGGTGGAGAAAGGTAAGATAAGACTAACTTCAAAAGGCCAAAATGGTCTTACAGATGATCTTGACCATATTTCAAGAAGTTATGAGGAGTAACTGAGAGTTTGGGGCAACACAGTGATACTTATGGATTTTTATTCTAAAAATATCCTTTAACAGCTTCATAGGGAGCAAGAATTGTCCAGCAGTTGACCAAGTGGAAGTGTGTTTTCATAGCACCAGTGAGAAATCAGAGAGTCCCAGACTATGGAAAAGGCAGCAAAGATGGCAAGAAAGGAAGCAATCTGAGAGACACACAGGAGGTAATGTTAAAGGAAATTGATAGTCATCTTTATTTGAAAAGTGAAAAAAAGGTAGAGTTGCATATGACCATAAATTGCTTTCCAGTGACCTAGTGAATATTTACTGAGCACCCACAGCCTGGAAAACCCACTGTGTAGGTATTAGGGGCTTGAGGGGGAGCAAAATTGACCTGGAGCTCTGTGTTCTGAAGAGTAGCAGTGAAGGTAATTAATCACATAGGCACCTAGATAAATATACAGTTACAAATCAGGACAAGTAGCATGAGAGGAAAGTCCTAATTACAACAGGGCAAGTGTCATTAGTGAGGGATCCCTGAAGACATGAAATCTGAGCTGAGACCTGGTGTATGAGAAGGGATTAGCCAGACAGAGGGAGTCAGAGGATGAATACATCAGACAAAGAAAAAAAATTGTATGAACACCTTGGGGCAAAGAAAATGTAAATGAAGAAGTAAGGGAATGACTAAACGGAAAAGTGGGACCATATGAATGAGAGATGTCAGCAGGGACTGGTGCAGGCAGAGCCTGTGGCCCCTGTCAGGCATCGGGAATAAAAATTCAATGTGCATTGAGAAGTAACAAAAGTCTTAAGCAGATATTCTGCCTGACGAATTTGGTGAACCACAGAGGTGCCACCACAGGTAATTGGAAGCAGGAGCAGCTGATGGAAGGAGATGGTGAACTCACTGTGGGAGGGACTGCCAGGTTTGAGGTGCCCAGAGACTGCAGGTGGACATGCCCATAGAGCATAGGGACATCTGAAGGTGGTCAAGGAGGCCTGACCTGAAGCTGGCAACTTGGCAACCACCAGTTGGGAGGACACCACTGAAACCATGCTTACGAATGCAATCCCCCAAGTGGACGTGAAGATGAGAAGAGAAACCCACAAGTGGAAAGTCCTGGAAGAGCTGAGAAAAAGACTACAGCCTTCCCAAGTGACTCAGGCTGGAATATTACCACCAGATCCACAACCAGTAACAGGAGGAAACTATGGATGGAAATGAGGAGTCAAAGAGGATATATTTCTGGCAACAGAATATTTATTTCTATGCCTTCTCCATGTCAGAAGGTTAAGATTATTAACGGACTTGGCTTGTCACATGTTGCAAATTCAATAATAAAATAAAAACATGAACTTGATCTTTAAGGGAAAACTTGAGCTGGTCAAAATAACCTTTTCTCCTTATAAACAAAACAAAGTCTTGGGATTGTGCAACTGAATACCAGGGCAGCTAGTATAATAATAATTTCCTGTGGAACTACCCTTCCCCCACTTTAACTGTAATCAATAGGTCAGATTTGGTGTGGTAGAGTTCAAAATGAAATAGGATTCAGGGGGTCTGGGATCAATCATTGCCCTCAACATCCCTGGCCAGTGTTGAGACCTGAGCTAAATCATTTCTCTCTGAAACTCAACTCTGTCATCTAGGAAATTAGAACAGTGGCTTCATTGTGCCTTAAATTTCTTATAGTGTTCTATTTAAAAAGCAGGACAGTAAGCAAGTAATCCTCAATGAACTTCCATGATGTCTCATATACCATCTTATTTAATACACCCAGTATTCTTGTGTGGTAGCCACTTTAGTGATGGGAAAATTAAAATCAGAGCTACAGCAGAATTGACTTGGGTTTTGATGTCAAACAAACCTAAATTTTAGTAGGATCCTATACCTGCTGTGCCATTCTCAACTGACTGCCTCTCACCCTTCATTGCCCTGTTTGTGATGCTAGAGCTGCATCCTGTGAAGATCTCTCCTTTGCCAGCAGGCATGAAGTTCAGTTCTGTCATTAGGGACATCAGGCAGACACGACAGAAGGGAGGGTCTTTCCTTCCTGGTTCTACCTGCTTGCTTTCTTCCTGCTTTCCCAGAGAAGAGCAACCAGCATGTAAACGATGCAGACTGGTGCACACACCTCGGCCAGTGTCACTGGCCTCCCAGAGAGCAGCCCTTCCCCAGGAGTCATAATTGTGCCTCCAGAGGACAAATTCCCAGGGTTTCATCAGCATCCAGGGGCCAGTTTCCCACATGTGGCCTCTCACCAAACCTCTCCATCATCCAGTAAGCTATACCTGCACCCCTTCCAAAGAGGTCCATTGAGATCTGAATCAGGGCCAGGGGCAGAGGCATCCTGCAAATTTGTTCCTTCCTTGGGTAACTTGCCTCAGTCCTATAGACAATGACTCCCTAAATCCTCTTCTCTTGCAATCTTTTTTTTTAAATATATATATATGTGTGTATATATATATATATATACACACACACATACATATATATGTGTATATTAGTTATCAATGGACCTTTATTTTTTATTTATTTATATGCAGTGCTGAGAACTGAACCCAGTGCCTCACACATGCTAGGCAAGAGCTCTACCACTGTGCTACCATCCCAGTCCACTATTCCTGCATTCTTTAGAGTTATCTTTACCCTTGGGCAGTTAATCTTCCTTATTACTAGTTAACAATTCGTTATATTAAAATTTCCCTACTCAAATTATGATGTGCTTTCTATCTTCTGACTGGACCCTCACTGATATTCTGAGAGAACTATTCAGAGTCATTTACCCTCTCTGAGGTTCAACTCCTCCTGCAAAATGGGAATAATAATAATAATAATACCTCTGTTGCCAAAATATCGTAAGGAATATGATATGCAGCACTTTAGAATAGTGTGTGATATACAGCACTTTAGAAGGTGTTAGTGGCAAGTGCTTAATAATTGAAGCTGTACTATTTTTATAAATTTATCCAAGGGAAATAATGGAGCTGGAATTAAAAGTGAATTTAAATGCCTCCAGAGATCACTCTTTCCAAGCTAAATGTCAAAATATCCTCAGAAGCATAGGCAGGCAGTACAGAAGTTCATAGCCTGGGTTTTGGAAGAAAAAATAAAATCTCAATCCTGGTCAATTCAAACCAGGATCTGTTAACTATGTATCCTTAGGCAAGATGCTTAGCATCTCTACGGCTCAGTGTCCTGGTCTATAAGAAGCGAATAATAGCAGTGCCTACCTCAGGGGACTGCTTAAGGGTGGAGAGGAGTATTACGCCAGCTCAGCCCAGTGCATACACCTGGCAGAGCTCACTGGTAATTACCTCATTTCCCTGGTGCTCAGCACAATTCCTGGAACATAAGATGTTCCATCGATACCATAGATGTTGGTATTGTTGGCATTTTAGTGTCTGTGTCCAAAAAATTTATTGAATGAATGAATGAACGAGTACAGGAAGGAAGTACCAAATGATAGAGAAATTTGTTTTTAAAATGTTGGGAGTCAGGAAACATGCCAAGTAATTATTAAAATGCCCTTCCCTCAGAGACAGCCCCTGGGCTAATGGGCGGCATCCCAAGAACCTGGAACTTATCTCCCAGAAGGCAAGAGGCCACAAAGGCGCAGGTTGCCAGGCAATGCAAGCAAGGAACACAAACAGAGCAACTTGACCTTCTGAGGACAAGATCAGATTCTACTTGAGGCTGTGGGACGTGGCACCTTGAGTGACGTCCGGGCAGCGAAAGGGGGCACGTGATCGGGAATCTCCTGAGGGGCAGCCACCCATTCTGAGAGCTGAACGGACAGGTTATAATAGTCATGACTGTTGGCCGAGCCCCTGCCGTGCCCCAGTGTGCTAGGCACTGTGCACACTCGTCTTCACACTGTTGAGAGTGGTGTGAAATCTGTGGCTTATACTCAGAATTGCTCTGGGCTGTGACTTAGGCCAGGTCTTAGACAAGGCGCTTCGCTTTGCCAAGATGTTTTGCAAAACACAGACTTTAACAGAGCCTACCTCAGAGGTGGAGGAGCAGAGAGAATCCTCGAAGAAAAAAATCTAGATCAAAACACATTAAAAATGGATAAAATTGGTCAAAGTAAGAAAAAAATGGTAACTAATTTTTTTTTTTTTTTTTTTGTGGTGCTGGGGATTGAACCCAGGGCCTTGTGCTTACGAGGCAAGCACTCTACCAACTGAGCCATCTCCCCAGCCCCTAATTTTTTATTAAACATTTTGTACCTGGCCAGGCTTGTCATCTGGAGTCTTTTATTTACTCATCATTATAGGCCTCCTCCTGCAGGGTCAAATTCTCTCCCTTCCCTTCTTTCCAAACCATCCATAAAGACCCACTTGTGTACACCATTTTTCAAAACACACTTTCAATCTGCATCCCTGCCTGGACACTTCTCTCCCTCCTCTGACCCCTTGAATTGGGAATGAACCTCAGACCCTGGTCACATTAGCATATGTCATCACCTTTTCTAGTGGATAAAACCCTTGAGAGCAGGGGCCAGCTTTACTTGGTATAGAAAGTGTACCCTAAAGATTCTCCATATGTGCCAGGCAAATTGGATTAAATGTCTCCATAAACACCAATGAGCTTTTAGAAGAGGCAATATGACGAAGAGTCACGCACCCCAGAAGTAGTTAGAGTCACCTTCCCAGCTGCTTTTTTGTTTTTGTCTTTGTTTTTGTTTTTTTGGTATCACTCAACCTCTGAGCCACATCCCCAGCCCTATTTTGTATTTTATTTAGAGACAGGGTCTCACTGAGTTGCTTTGTGCCTCACTTTTCCTGAGGCTGACTTTGAACTCATAAGCCTCCTGTCTCAGCCTCCCAAGACCCTGGGATTACAGGCATAAGCCACACCACTTCCCAACTTCTTTAGGCCATTTAGAGGTCATGGAAATGCACTGCCCAGATCTTCAGGAGGCCCAGCCAGAGGGGCCTAGGTGACCACTGCCACCTCTCTGGAATTCCATCACATATGCACTAGGCCAGGTATCACTGAGAGCTCCCAGGCAGCGATGGGCCCTAGTGGCCTCCTACCCCCACCAGGCGCAAGGCTCCTCCACTGAAGACCACAACATCAGCCTGGCCAAGCTTTCTCAGGGTGGGGCTGCAGTCTGAGGCCTTCCTGCCCAGTCCTCCTTCCTTCCCCTTCTGCCGTCCCAGGTGATAGACCACCTCGTGACTTCAGGTTGCCATGCCTGCTCCTGCCTTCTCCCCTGCATCCTCAAGTGTTTCCCCTGTAAATCTCTTGCACATGCAGCCTGTTCTTGGCGTCTAACATTTCCTTTTTGTAGCAGATGAGTTCACAGGTGGTCCGTTCATAAGACTCACGCTCTTCAGTTGCCCCTGCTCAGGAGCAGCACTGGTCTAGCACAGAGCTCAGCCTCCCCCTGCCCCAGCCTCCTTCCTGCTGCCCTTGACCTACTTGCCACTCCAGACCATCCAGCCCTCCCAGTCACCAACCGAACTCTACTTCCTGCCACTGAACCCATCTCCTCCCTCAGCTCCAGCAATAGGCTGAACCACTGCCCCTCAGACCCAGCCCAGGGCCTCTCGCCTGAGGGGCAGCCCCAAGGAGGTGGTGGGGTCCCCTATGGGCATAATCAGATACCTAGAACACAGCCTCCATCAGCTTCCTTTCCTGAAGACAGGGCCAGGTGACCCCAATGAGATGAGGCGCCATCTGAGGAACCTTCACAGAAATCCCAAACCAATGGCAGGGCCAGTGGGTACAAATCCACAGAGCATAACAAGCACTCTATCCAGGAGGGACAGAGTTGTGTCCCAACCGCATAAGAAATCAAGAGCTCAGAGCTAGAGAAAGGGATTTAGAAGGAGCAAATTGGGATCCACTAGGAGAAAAGGAGGTTCCAAAAGATTGCCTCAGACATGGTTGGGACCACTGGGGGGGACGGGTGACTATTTCGGGGGTGAGGCCGGCCTGACTCAGAGGCAGATGGAGAAGATGAGCACTCACTGTGTCCTCTGTGAGCAGCCCAGTGATCCTCTGATCCACCACCCTCTAGGAGTTCTGGAAGGAATCTTGCTGACTAGTGTCCCTTCAGTAGAGCCCAAGATGGGCCTTCCTCCCACATTCCTCTTATGTTCTATGGGCCGCCACCCCAATTTCCTCCATGCCCTCTCTTCCTTGCCACAATTTCTCCTGGTCTCTTCCCAGACCTTGCAGAGAGCTAGACACTGACCCCACAACTCTAGCCACCGTCCACATAAGTGCTGCTCTGCTCCTTTTGATTGATTCAATGCCACTGGCCCCACGCCACCAAATGGTGAGGGTGGATGGACCACTTCTGGGCCTTGAACCATTGCCTCCCCACCCCCTCCATTGCACTCACACAGCCTTCCTTCCCAGACACAGCGTCTTCTAGTCCAAGTTCTTGATACATCTGTAAAGCTGAAGATCAAGTCTATGTGACTGGAGGGAAGTGACTCTCCCTTTTGGACCTCAAGAAATCTTACATTGAGGAAGTAGGTCCTCTCTAGCTCATGACTCGGCCTTTTCAACTGAGACTTCTGCAAGCACTTGGTTACAACCCCACAACCACTTGGACCCCAGTATCTGTCAAGCAAACCCTGCATCTGTTTCTTCTCCCTTGTTCTCCCACTGGGTAAGGGCCACAGGCCAGGCGACATCAGCCATCCCCATTCCATTTCTACTCCATCTGTCTATAAAGGACTTCTTTCCCTTCCCCGACCCTTATCTGTTCTACATCCCTGCCACTGGGACAGTGACTTCCCACGCAGAACCAGCAAGGTGACAAAGGAAATTTAGTCACCTCTATTCATCTACAGACCCCAATGCCCACTGAGAGTCACACATCTACTGCACACCTGCTCCTACACGCTCACACAGAAGACACACACCGCGACTCTCCCCACTTATCCATCAGATGCAGGCTCTGACTTATAATCAACTCTGCACACTTCTGACACTTATGAACTGTCACACAACCCTCTCCTCTCTCTCTCTCTCTCTCTCTCTCTCTCTCTCACACACACACACACACACACACACACACACACACACCAAGAACCACTCCTTCCCCCAGGACAGAGAAGAAACACTGAACTCTGGCTTTGTCCCTGACACGTCCACCTGACCCTACTTGGGAAGCAGTCACCCCACTCAGGACCTGGCTGCACAAAGCCACTGTTTGTGCTCCCCACTCACCCAACCAGCCCCAAAGGCCTCTCCCTGTCATGCCACAGTATAAAGCGTGCTGTAGCCAAAATCACAAAGGCAACAGATGCTGCTGTTTGCTGAGTACCAAGTCATGTCCTCAGGTGGCAGAGAAAATGTAGTCCACCAGGCCGGGGGCTTGAGCAGAGCTGACCACAAGAGACTCAGAGGGATGGGACTATGGGAAGGGGAAGCCAGCCACAGCAGGCCCTTTCTCAGGCACAGGGGAGGGGGAGGCAGGGAGTACTGGTGAGAGAACCAACTGTTCCTGCTCCCCACCACACCAGGTAGTTATCCCCATGTCAAGACCCCTGCCTTTAGTTGCTTCCCTCATCCTAAAATAATAGCTAATATTGATGAGGACTCACTCTGAGCCAGGGGCTGTGGTAAATCTAGATAGACATTAATTCACTTTTATCTCACAACAACTCACCAGGTAAATGTTTTTATGATTACTTTTGAAGGTGAAAAAACTGAGGAGTTAGAGAATTCTAAGTCACTTGCCCAAGGTCACCCAGCAGGTAAAAAACAGAGGTGGTACACTACTGTGTGACTCCCCAACCCCTGTGGTGGAGCCACCTGCTTCCACCACCTCCCCTGACCCTCACTTTGGACTCAAGTCCTGGCCCACGACTGACTAACTATAACTCCAAGCAAATCACTAAGTCTCTCTGACCTCCATTTCTGTACTTGAGAAATGTGGATAACACATCTGTTTGGCATAGTTGACATAGGATGACAAAGGGCTTATCTGAAGCACTTAGCACATTACCTGGTTCATGAGATAATAGATAACACAAATAATTTTCCTATAAAATTATGCTAGTACCTCCAAAGATGTAAATGATCCCACAGGTAATAGCCCAAGCCCAGGATATTGGATTTTTAAATGAATTTTTTAGATAAATAAAAATAATGTTCTCCTTCCTACCACAGGGGTCAGCCATATGGAACTCATTTCCCTGAGAGGTGATGCAGACTGAAGCCACAGGCAGGTTCAGATCGAGTTGAGAGAGTTAATGGGTAACAAAGCCAGAAAGGGGCATTACAAATGAGTAATCCCAACTCCTATTTTTCCTGCACTTTACAGTTTACATAAGCTTGCCCTCCAGTTACCCCAGGTGATCCTCACACCGCCCTCATGGGTGGATGCCTAGTCAAGGATGCTGGGGATGGTGGCATCTCCCCTCAAAAGATGAAAGAAGAGAAGCCCAGAGAGGGCACATATATGCCATGCCCAGAGAGACTCAGGCAGACTCAGGTTGCTGACAGTGGCCCCAGGATCTCTCCAGAGGGTCAGAAGAAAGGACTTCCCATTAACAATAGCAGAACTGATATTCATTTGCCAGCAGGGCTGGAACCGGGTGAAATAAGATACCTAGGACACTGACTTTAAAAGAAAGCAAGCAAGCACAGCACAAGTGTCCCCATAAATTTTGCATCCCAGGCACCTCACCCCAGACCTGGCTCTGTTTGCCAGGCTGTTTTCTAAGTACTTAGTTCCCATTAATTTATCTAACCCTCACCACAAACCATTAGTTAGGAATCATATCACCACCGTTACAGACATGGGCAGCAGAGGCACACCTCCGTAGATGTGGAAAACACAGGGGTGCCGTGGCTTGCTCAAGGCTTCATCAGAAGAGTGCACCCTTGTGCACTAGCCAACATGGCCTTCCCCACTGCCTCTGACCCTGACCGTGGTCCTAGGGCTCACAAGCAAGGCCCGTCCAAGAAAGGCTAATGAATAGAATTACAAGAGAAAGGAATCGACAGTCAATGTGTCCCTGAAAGATAGGCACCAGACTCTTTTCATCTGCAGCAATTGTGTCCTATTAAGTCACCATGAACACTAAATTTGTGACTCCTGAACCATTGCCCACGGGAGACATGCAGGTTAGATTCCATTGAGCCTCCAGTCACAGCATGTTCATCAACTGATCAGCGACTAGCCTGATTTATGTGTTTCTATTGGAAGATGCCTTGTTTGATATATATTGTTGATTCACTAACACCAAACTCACATCTGATAGCAGTACAACTTGTACCTCATCAAAGCCGGCTCGCAAGGGCAGGGCAGGGCAGGGGTTGGTTGGTTGGTTTTCCAGAAGGCACATCACGGTCTCCTTGTATTTTTCTGGCACTGTTCTTAAGAGCAATTTTAAACCATCGGATCATCAACAAAAAGCACCAAAGTGTGAACCATGTGGCACTAGACAGATCATGAGGACACTGTCTCCAGTCCGAGAGCTGGAACAAGAAGGCAGAACATTGCTGCCACCAGAGAGGAAGGTACAGGCTGCTCACCACTTGAAGGTCAATATTCAGGAGGCAAAAGTTGGTAGGAAGGAATCAGGTGTATTCAAGAATCAGCCCTGAAGAAGATGGAGGGGCTGTCAGCCTCAAAGCTCCTTCCTGGGGGCTCAGGAAAGAAAGCGGCTTTTATAAGGAGGGAAATAAGCAGCAGAGCTAAAACTCGACATGCTGAGTGCAGGGCCCATTTCCCCCCTCTGGCTGAAACATCACAAGGGACCTCCTGTGGCTACTTCCTGTATTTTCTCAAAACAGACATCTTATATTTCTGCCAGTTAAACCTCACAGCAATTTAGAGATTTTGTGTTAGTTGATGCACAGAAGTAAAGACGAAGGAGGGGCATTACAAAGGTCACCAGATGTTCAAGGCTCTGTAACTCGAAGGAAAGATTATTTAGCAGTTCACATCTTAATCATTTAGGTGAGGCTTCTCTCTAGAACTGAGAATGCCTGGCAAGAGGGCATAACCCTTGCCATAACCCTTGCCAAAGGATTAGGGAGGAGAAGTCCAAGTAACTCTCTCAAGACAATCCCCAAAGGAGCAGCCACTGTTACCTCATCTTCTTCAACCTCCTAGGAAAGCATGTATCAGGTGACATGTCCACAAGGGATTGAAAAACATCATGGCGGCTGGGATACAGCTCAGTGGTAGAGTGTGTGCTAGGTATGCAAAAGACCCTGGGTTTGATCCTCAGCAATACATACACACACACACACACACACACACACACACACACACACTAATGTACCGTGAATACTGATTTGGGGGTTACAAATAAATTTTCATGAGTAGGCAAATTTACAAATAGGAAATCCATGAATAATAATGATCCACACTATATAAATATATGTATACTTAATTATTATACACACTGTATAAATACTTTAAAGAGTCCAGGGATCTCTCAAAACCGTTAGCTCATATGTGGCTACATGATCCCAGGAAAATTTCTTGTGGATTTCCTTCCATCCAAGAGTAACATGTTTGGATCTTCCCCAAACCCCCGTTTCATGAGCACCCAAAGAACTCAGTGTAGTGTCACATAGGACTTGGAAGAATCAGAAGACCAGGTTTGAGAACCAGCCTGAACCTCAATTTTCAAGTTTGTTTGCAGGAAGGTTGTCAAGATGAGCTAACAAGACAGGCGGGGTGGCGCACATCTGTAATCACAGCAGCTCGGGAGACTGAGGCAGGAGGATTGCAAGTTCAAAGCCAGCCTCAGCAACTTAGCAAGGCACTTAGCAATTTAGCAAGACCCTGTCTCAAAATAAAATATAAAAAGGACTGGGGGTATTGCTCAGTGGTTAAGCATCCCTGGGTTCAATCTCTGGAACTAAAAAATAAATAAAATACAAGATGAGTTAACGAACGTGCAAGTGCTTGAAATGTGAGTTATTGTCTTCACTTGCCCCTGAAAACAGGTCTTTCCCATTAAGACTAAGCCTCCATTCCGGTGCTGTCCCACTGAGCAGCATGGGATTGGCCAGGCCCTCCTGCAGCTGGATCCAAGAGCCCTTCACTCACAGGCCTGGGCTGCAAGAGGAGCAGGGCAGCATGCTCCGGAAAAGGATGCGTCTCTCTCTCAAGTGGATGGTAATCCTTCCCAGACCTTGCCTTCCTCCAGAGCCAAAGCACAGCCCAGGCTTATTTTTAGAAACACAAATAATTTTCTCTCCCCTTCCAGGGTTCATCAGAGAAAAGATAGCTCCTAAAAGAAACCTCTGAGCAAGCTGTGACCCTTTGGAAAGGTCTCACGCTTTGAACTTGGGCAGCAGAGAGTCCAAATGTCAATTCCACTAATAAGTACATGATCTTCATTCACCTGCTCTGACCCTCAGTTTTCTTATTGCAAACTGCAAAGAATGACAGACCTTGCCTCCCCAGACTGGTTAAAGAATTAAATAAGTTAAAGCCCTTTGTATTTGCTGCTCCAAATGTGTCCTGGGACCACAGCATAGACATCAACTTTTAGAAATGCAGCAACTCTGGTCCATGCAGGCCTACTGTTTTAGTCTGCTTTCTCACTGTTATGACTTAAAACAAAATAGAAAAACCTGACGAGAATAATTTTAAAGGTGGAAAAGTTTATTTGAGGGCTCACAGTTTCAGAGGTCTCAGTCCATAAAGAGCAGGCTCCATTTCTCAGGGCTCAAGGTGAGGCAGAACATCATGGAGGAAGAGTGTGGCAAAGGGAAGCAGCTCACATGGTGGTCAGACAGCAGAGAGAAACTTCCCTCACTAAATACAAAATATATACCCCAAAGCCATTCCCCCAAGGACCCACCTCCTCCAGCCACACCCTACCCACCTTCAGTTACCACTCAATTAATCCCTTCAGGTGATTAATTCACTGATTGGGTTAAGACATATGACCCAATCATTTCTCCTCTGAACCCTCTTGCATTGTCTCACACATGAGTTTTTAGGGACATCTCATATCTAACCCATAACACCTACTGAATCAGAATCTGCCATATAACAAGACCTGGCTGTGCTTTAGAGTGTGTGCAGCACTGCCCTGCATATAGTAGGTGCCCAATAATAATAGCTAATATTATTATCATTCTATGGGTCTTATCCTCAAATCATGTATAAGTAATTAATATGAGCACACCAATAAGTAATGCAGGGCTGGGGGCAATTTGGAAAGGTGAGCATAACATTCAGGAAGGAGGGAAGAGAGAGTACCACACTTCAAGGAACTTAAAGCATTTGACCTCAGCTTCCTTCATTCACTTTTTGTTTTAAT
Source organism: Sciurus carolinensis (assembly GCF_902686445.1). NCBI lineage: Eukaryota > Metazoa > Chordata > Mammalia > Rodentia > Sciuridae > Sciurus > Sciurus carolinensis. The sequence goes on from NC_062213.1 coordinate 165,223,217, forward strand.
AACATGTCTTTTCTTTCATTAATGTTTAACTTTATTCTATACTGACTGTGTTCTAGGCCCTATTCTGGACCCTGGGGAAAGAAAGTTAAATAAAGATATGGTTTTCTTACTCGAGTAGTTTACTATCAGAGTAAACCATTATCCTGGTTATGGTCCATTATCCATTATCCATGGTTATGGTTCTGAGACGGAAGCCACCAGACCACAGGATGGGTGTGAATGAAGGATGGTGGGGAGGTCAGAGGACAAGATTGTCCTTCAGCCTTCCTTTCCAGGAAAAGCAATGTGAACCTTTTACTATCTCTACCATGCCCTCCTCTCTTCCCCACATCCTCTCTCTTAATGTTTTCACATAGTTGAGTCTTATTTCATAAATCGATGTATTGCCTTTTCGGTTAATATTATTCCATAGGAATCGCCCTGTGTGTAACTGGTATGGTGAACAAGTCACACTCACAGGGTGTGTTCTTTTATTTATATCACCTGTCAACCTTTGAAATATTTTCAATAGGGAAAATTCCTCCAATGTCTCTAGATGAAAACTAGGACAGTGCTCATGAGCTCATATTTACACAATTTAAGGGAAATATTCCATATACTCTTTTTTTTTAAAATGTTTCGAGTGGATCATTGTAAGTCCCATGGAATAATCAGAGTCCGACCTCCGCTGCCTGCGGCTCAGGACCTGTAGGCAGCAAGGTATCTCCTTGGCCAGGGAGCAGGGAGGGAAATGCATGGTCCCCCTCCTCTCCTCCACCTGATACTTATGCATTCTGCAACCTTCTTGCTAACTGTGCTTCCTGGCCCCACCAAAATTGAAGAAAGTGGACTGGCCACCAGGGTGGCCACAGATCAATCAAGCACACATTCCCTTTGTTTTGCCTATAACTTTTTTCCTAATAACCAGTAATTTTCTATATTTTTCCAATGCTTACAAATCTCAAAAGAAGAAAGTATGGAACAGTTGCATTCATTTACATTTGGGTGGATACATTTGGGTGGGTGTCATATACTAGTATATTTTTTGAAGTCTTTCAATACTGGCTGATCTGTGTCCTCTGAGAATGGATTTGATTTTTGAAAATATTCAAAAATGCAATCTGATTCCCTCAATGGCTAATCAGGTTTGAACCTTAGCATAACACCATAATTTAAATGGTCCCTTCAAACAATGTTTACTCTCAAAGGGGAAATAAAGGTTTAGTCTCTCAGACACATCGGTCTTCTGGCTCCCTTCCTGGCTCCTCTCCAAGATGACATCTGGTTCTAAGAGAAGAGGTGGGGCTTCAGTGACTTTGTAGCAGGTGAAGAGTAACATTCCTCTGGCTGTTCCAGGCAAGGTTGTGTGGGGATCCCTGAGCCGTCCGGCCGCTGCTGCCCTAACAGGATTCACAGTCAAGGTCTGTGTGATAGTAACATAGTCCGGGCTTTCTCCCACTGGCTGCCTGGCTGGGTGCCCTCACAATAGCTCTATCTGGGCCTTTAGTCTCCTCTGTTGGTCTAGACTCCATCCTACTTGCTGTTTCCTGCTTGGCCTGCCCCAAGTGGTTTACCATGCAGCCCTTGCTTACAAGGTACCTTGACCCTGCCCAACCATGGTGACTCCCACTGGTAATGCTTTCCAGTCAAATCCCTGCTATTTTCAGGGTTCATCGCACCTCACTGAAAATAAGTTTAGCTCAAGAAAGCTAACCCTTGAGTTATCTCTGCCTGGTCGCACCATGTGAATGTGTCATACCCCAGAACGGCACTCTATTCAGCAGAGTCTCAAATGAGATAAAAAAACAAGAGTCCCTTCTACCCTTGGTGGCACCTCCACTATCCAAGATGCTCCCTACTTGCTGCGCCAAAGATCATTTAGTCTAAGTTGATTTCCCCACTCCTCCTTGCTTCTTTCTCCATCCACCCAACTTCCTGTCCCTCTCTTGCTCCCATCCTAGCTACCATATTTCCCCCATTTCGTGGGACCCCAGAAGGTCAGTCCCCTGCATGATGCCCTGCGTCTTCCACTCTACTTCTTAGAGATGCCTTAATGTAAAACAAGGGTATTTTATCTACACATCAAGAGATTGTAATACCTTGATTCAATCAGGCTGCTTTGTGAAGTTCTAAAGAAATTTAGAAATCTTTGAAGACAACATCTGGTTTGCAAAGTTTTTTTCTTCTGAATAATTCTATGTTGTATGCCAATAGAAGTTTTTTGTTTTGTTTTGTTTTGCTTTTGCATTCCTTCTATTACAAATCCTGGTCTTCCTCCAGTATGATGGATACCTCAAGTCACCTAGAGCAGAGGTCAAGAAAGAAGGGAAGCAAAATAGGAAAACACATTAATTGTATCAAAACATTCCCTCCATTAAGCCATTAAGATTGACTATAATAATAATTGTCCTTGCCTTTCTTCCTCTAATTTGGCTTAGAGCATCTCAACGCTATCTATGTTAAGCATAAGAATTAGTGTGAATGATGTGGGTCTTTGGGGAATCCTAATTTCAACAACCAACTATTAAAAGACACTGTTTAGCGGATAAAGGAAACTTGGTATTAGATGACATCAATAAATTTTGTTACATACAATAATGGCATTATGCCATTCACCTTCACTTTTTAATGTACATTTAAGTATTTATGACATAATGGCATAATGTCTATAATTTGCTTTAAAATATTTGAAGAAAATAAAAGGCAGGAGGCAGGTTGATAAATGATCCAGATATGGCAAATGCTGATGGTGACCAAGGTTGAGTGAAGGCTCCAGAGAGATTTTTCCACACCCAATTTATTTCTCTGTGTAATGGAAATTTTCAAAATAAAAAGGCTTTAAAACAAAATAGTATGGGTAAATAGAAAACAAAAAACATGTGTGCTGCATTTAATGGTCATTTCAAGGATGATATTGATTATATGCCGTTTTTACTTTAGGATATGATAACAGTGGCCACTCCTTTGGGGGATGTCCTTTGCAGAGTTACTTCTCTCTTTGCCCAGCATTCTAAATTATTAAATTGTTAACTGATAAATATTTTTTCTTTAGATTTACAGAACCCAGAACATCTGGTGACCTTCAGATAACATCATAATATGTAACACCTTTCATTCTACAGTTTTGTGCATCAACTAACACAAAGAATGTAAATTTCCCTGAGGTTTAACTACAGGAACCAAGTCTGCAAGGCCACGGTCAACTGACATGCTCCAGTTAGAGGGGAAAAAGTGGAGGAATCACACCCCCTGGATGAGGAGAACCTCATTCAGCAGTAGCCTTCCTGCCCATTGTCTGCCAAGCCTCTTTTGTCTCCCTGTGAAAGACTTTCATTACCTGAGTTCCCTGTGATGGAACTTCGAGGATGCTGGCCCCTCCCTCCTCTCAGGGCTGAACCTTGAGTAAACCTAATTTCCTTCCCACCAGCTCTCTTCTCCCAAGTATTGGCTTTCGAGCGGTGAGCAGCCAGATCTGGATCTGTTAACAAGATCAGATGCTACTCAATCCTGTGCCAATGCCCATCTCACCATCCCCTTGTCAGCACCAAGTATTATCAGTTTCTCCACATTGATTGATTAAAAGCAGGAAATCTAGTCTATTTCTTTTAATTTACACTTGGGAGGTTTTAATGAGATTAAATTATTTTCATATATTTATTGCCCACTAATTTTTGGAAACTCTTAGTCATTAATCTTTCTCCTCCAAGAGTGGATTTGACTTTAGAAATCACCAAAAGCCTTTAATAGCTACATGATGAGTAAATGGGCAATCAACAGGGAGAATAGACAGACCTCATTTGTTAACTCCCAAATCTTAAAAAAAAAAAAAATTTTTAAAAGGTCTAATTCAAATTTTCTCCTAAACCTTACAAACAACCCCAAAAGACTCTTCTGAACAAAAAGATGCAAGTATCTCCAAGTATCTCCTGCTAACAATGCCAGATAAGTGAGCAACCTCTCAGAGGAACCTACATTCCTTAGGATAATAGCTATGTTGACAATGACAGGTAGAATGTATTTTACACAAACTGTGTGTGCCAAATTTTCCAGAAAAGTGCTTTTGCTATGAAGAATGAACATGCAAACCCAGCTGGTTGTAAAAGCACCAGCTGCCTCTTAAACTCCAAGGCTAACTTCAGTAAGAACAAAAATTCACTGAAGTATCTTGTTCTATCTTTTAAATGAATGTGATTTTTCTATTCTGTCCCACATAACAGTACTAGATAACATTTATTGATTATTTAAAACAGATGTTATTTTAAGCCTTTTATATGTTGTTTTAGTACAGTTTTTTTTTTGTTGTTGTTGTTGTTGTTGTTGTTGTTGTTTTTATGCTGTAACCAAAAGACCTGACAAAAAAAATTAGAAGAGGAAACGTTTATTTTGGGGTCTGCAATTTCAGACATCTTAATCTATAGGTAGCAGAATCCACTCTTAGGGGCCCAAAGTGAGGCAGAACATATTGGTGGAAGGATATGGCAGAAGATATACAGGAAGCAGACAGAGACTAATCTCAGTTCACAAAATATATACCTCAAAAGTATGCCCCAATGGCCCACCTCCTCCAGTCACACACTACCTGCCTGCAGTTATCACCCAGTTAATCCTTATCAGTGGATTAATGCACTGACTGGGTTAAGGCTCTTATAATCCAATCACCTCACCTGTACACTTTATTGCATTCTCTCACACATGAGCTTTTGGAGGACACCCAATATCGAAACCATAATACATGTATTATTTCTTCAGTCCTTATAGCATTTCTTTGAGGTTGGTACTACTTTTACCTCATTCTGCAGGTAAGAAAACTAAGGTACAAAGAGGTCAATTAACTTACCTGATGTAACACAGCCAGCAAGTATCAGAGCCAGAACTTGGACATAGACCATCTGCTTCCAGAGACTATGTTCTTAATCACTACAATATATATTTCTCCCATAACATGTTCATGCTCTCTTTAAATTTCAAAAGCAACTGCATACTCTAATTTACTGTGCATCCATAACTTAGGACACCTTAGCTGTTCTGGGACTTCTTAAGGCCCTGACAAGTGTGACTATACAATCAGTGTTATGACCACCCCCAAGTTGGAGACACATGAATTGTACTATCCATTCCTGTCCTCACAACAATGGAGCAAAGCAATTGAAGGTTCCTTCCACTGACTCCACTGCTCCACTGACCTTTGCCAACAGCAAACCTACAACATGGCTGCTTCTCAGGCCTTTCTGAATCAAGTGTCCAACACATTCCCTACACACACACACACACACACACACACACACACACATATATACACCAAATATACACCCACATCTAGCACACATACATTTGCACACCTAATACACACTCTTAAAATATACACAGTTAGTTTACTTCATCAGTTGGTCCTAGGAGCAAGTCCAGTCATGTTCGATGGAAACCAGTACAGCTTCTGTAGGAGCTGTGAAGTAAGTGGACACTGGAGACGTGGATGAGCATGAGCTCTAATAAATAAACTGTCCTGGATCTTTTTTGAGTCTCTAATCTTTCAGCATTGAGAGATGCTAGGGTTTAGATAAATGTTGCTCAAAGGCCCAGGCAAAAAAGGTTTGGCACCCAGCCCATGGAAGTATTAGGAAGTGGTGGAACTTTTAAAAGATAAGACCTAGGAGAAGTTCTTCAGGTCATCAGGAGTATGCTTGCTCTTAAAGGGGATATTGAGACCCTGCTCCTCCTTCTTCTCTTGAGCTTTCAATCATGCGGTAAAGGCTTCTTATACCAAGTACTCTCCATCATGATGTGCTGCCTCACCACAAGCCCAAAAGCAACAGACCAACTGACCAAGGACTTAAATCCCCAAACTGTGAGCCAAAATAAATCTTTCCTCTTTTTAAGCTCTTTGTCTCAGGTATTTTGTTACAGTAATGCAAAACTGGCTGACACAAAAGCCTACAATAGATTTTCTGAAGCTGAATTCACAGAAAGCATTTGCCCAGTAGGAGCTTAAGAGGCAGCATGAAGTAAGGAGTGTCTCCACTTTGCAGTCAGTCAGACTTCATTTGATTCCCAGCTCCTCTCATCTTCAGATTTGTGACCATGGACAGATTGTGTAGCTTCTTCCTAGGCCTCCCTTTCCTTTGACCTGTAGAACAATCAAAGTAACAGATACTACACAGGTTGTTACAGGACTAAATGAGATAGCACATGTCAAAGTGCGAATGCTGTGCTCAGTAAATCATAAATAATAAATAAATCATAAGTAAATTAAATAGAATTAATTTGAGGTGCATGACAGTATGCATGTATCACACACACATGCATACACACACCTGTGTAGTATTCCCTCCCATATCCACAGTTTCATTTTCTGCAGTCAACAAAGTTCTGAAAATGTTAAAGGATGAGGTACGATAAGATACAATACAGTATTTTGACAGAGACTTATTCACATAACTTTTATTATGTTTATGCTTATAATTACTCTATTTAATTATTAGTTCTTGCTATTAATCTTTTACTTGCCTAATTTATTAGTTAAACTTTATTATAGATATGTATGTATATGGAAAACATAGTCTATATCTGGTTTGATAGTAACCACGGTTTCAGGTACCCACTGGAGCCCTTGGAACATGTCCCTAAGGATCAGGGCACACTGCTGTACATACACATGCACAGATGATTTCAAGGAACTATTCAGAAAAGAACTAGAGAAAATTCCAATGGAAATGGGGAGTTTTAGCCTATACCTTTTCACACTGTTTGAACACTTAGTGTGCATATATTCCTTCCTCAATTAAGAATATTTGTAATGTCTTGTTATTTGTTTAGTAGGAGGCTCCTGGAAGACCAGACTTTGTTACCCATAGTCTGATTTCCTGACCCTCTTCTGCCTCCATCACTCACAGGCAGATGCAGTGAAGGCCCAACAGCAGAATCAGACTCTACCCACCTCAAATGCCATTGGCCCATAGGTACACAATAAAAGCAGACTCTCCGCTTATGCCTACTGAGCATGACTCTAAGTGCCCTGTTTTCTTAGGAGGTGGTAGAGCTGTGATTTAAGGGTGGTAGTCAGGCTCCAGTCCATTCACTTAACCACTAGGCCACAGAGCTGCTAGCCACGCTGTCATGCTTCTCTTCAAACATTAGACACCACTCCACAGTCTGACGTGGCCCAAGTCCTGCCTCCTCTCTGCTTGAAGAACAAGCCTTCCCTGATTGTGAGCTTATCATCAGGAGCCCTGGGCATTCGTACCCCTGCTAGAGGGCCTGGAGTTAGTCTTCATGCCCTGCTCCCTGCTCCCTCCACCCCAGCTTGACCAGAGGGCAAAGCCTAGCCTGCCATCCTCCTGGCAGTACACCCCCTGCCTGATGCTGGTTTGCCCCAAGCCTACCTCAGGTGATTGCATGCCACCTCCCACCCCAATAATTTCTGGAATCAAGACTGATATTATTATATCCCCTGGGTCCCTCAACTAGAATATTCATAGGCTTCAGCAGGCTGTGGGTACAAATGAGGTCACGTTATTAAGTCAACAGCCCTCACCTGCTGTCAAAAGGATTCAGTCTTCCTCAGATTCTCCCTGGGTTTCTCTGATGTCTCACAAACGCCAGGTGCTGTGTTATCCTCAATGCTGCTACCACTTGCAAGCTTCCAGTGGAGGCTCCTCCCTACTGCTTTCCCCACCAGTAAGAATGGCACTTCCTTCCCAGAGCTTCATGCACCAGAACCCAGACACCCCCACTCCCCACCACAGCCCTGGGTGCATATGCACATATTCCACACAGGACTGGGGAAAGGGACTTGTGCCCCAAACCTCTACCTCACTTTGCTCGCTGAGCCCCAAAGCAGTCATGCTCAGAATCCAAATCTCACAAAGGACTTTGTGAGAAACATGTATTCAGCCACTACACTGGACCAAGCCCTCACCTTGGATTTAGACTGTGAATAGAAATAGCAGCGTGATTTTAATCAACTTCTCCCTGCCACACTGTTTCACCCTCCTTTCATCCCCAATTCCTGTGAACAAAATTTCCTCCTCCACAACTGCCTTGCCCCACAAGCACCTCCTGGGTGCCAACTGCCAAGAGCTCAGCTAGCCTGGTCACACTCCCCTAATGAACCCATGATAGGTATCTGACAAACAGCAGTGAGTAAGTATCAATACTGAGCTGGATAATTTAAAGACAGCATGTCATTTGATAATCTGATCTGAAAATTAGGAAGCACTATCTCCAAATAAAGAAACTTGGGAGTACCTAAGGTCACTGGTCAGAAAGTGAAGAACTGAGATGCAAAGCAAGTTGTCCCCAGCCTCACTCCAAAACCCACACTCTTCCCTTATGACCTCCCCTGGCAAACATTAGACACCATTCCACAGTCTGAGGGTGTCTGGCCTCTGGCCTATTTTGTGTCCTGCAGTAGGGATGGCAATAGGGGCTGGTTGAAGAGAGAGCAAGAAATCTCAGGATGGATTTCTAGAGATTCAAAGTTTCCATCCTAACTGTCACATGGAATTGTCCTTGCACTCACAGGAAATGTGTCCAGCAGGGTGGGATCAAGAGACACACTTTCTTGAATTGGTATCTTGAGAAGTTCAAATTAGCTCCTCTCCCTAGGGACACAGGAAGATTTTTCTTGATAATTTCAAGACAGCAAGGGGTTTCAGGGAGGCATTTGACCCTTTATAGAATGCTGAGTGAGATTTTGATGTGCACAGTTTATTTTATTCAAAGAGAAGAAAGGGAAGAAGAAAGTATGAAAGTGTCAAATGAAACATAATGGGGTTGGGTTTCTTGTGGGAGATTATTTGACCTCTTGCCACCTGCCACAGTACCAGGCAGGTACCCCTCACAGTCGCGTCAGCCAGTGTTAGAATGGGAAAGCCCATGGTTCTCTCCAGGTTGAACTGCAGGTTCAAGGGAGGCACCAGGATGTCACAGTCTCGCATGCAGAAGTCTCAGCTTGAATCGTCCATCCATTCAAACATGATCATATCCACATTACCATAATTACCATGTTATATTATCATAACCATGTCATTGTGCCAGCTGTGATCACACCCACTTTAAGAACAAGAAAACTGAGCCTTTGAAGAATAAAGTGCCAAAGTTATGTTGCTGGTAAATGTCAAAGTCAAGGTTCAAATCCGTTCTCTGACTCTAAATTCAGTGTTCCTTCACTACTTCAGACCCTGCACTCAAGGAGGTCTCTTCTCTTCTGATCCATAAATGCAGAAGTATATATCATAGTGTGATAATGGGACAATAAAGCAGTGTCTCATAGTGGGAAGGGATATTAACCAAATTATATTGTCATGTCCTGTGCATGAAGAGATTATGTAACAACAAATTCCACTGTTATGTATAATTATAATGCACTGATAAAAAAATGTGGAAAAAAATAAAACTAAATAAACACACATTATAATCAAATTTGATAAAATAAATAAAGCAATATCTCAGAACTTGGACTTTGAACTTGGACAGACCTAGAGGCAACAGCCAGCTCTGTAACTTACCAGCTATGTGGTTGGTTTTTCAAATTGTGTAAGTCTGTTTACTTATCTACAACATGGGCACATCAACCCTATCTGGGAATTAGGTGAGGATTCAACGAGATGTGAAAATCACTTAACCCAGTGCCTGGCATACAGTAGCAACTCAATAAATGGGAGCTTCTGCATCCTGGAAATGAAGGATATGCAGATGGCGAATATGAGAGGCACTGAACCCAAAGTCAGATGCAGCAGTAATGGCTCCCTCACATCTGCAGTCCCAATGGGAAGAGCGTCCCCTACCTGGGGGTCAGTGAAGGGATATATATACACCTAAAACAAAAGATAACTGTTGCACTTTTGTCTTCCACCTCTGGCTGGGAAGAAGGGACTCCTGGAACCTAAGACTAGCCAGTGGTTCCAACCTGAGCATCAGGAAGGATGGAGTGTCGTTTCCCATCTAGAAGACAGAGCAATGCCACTCCAATTCCACTCCAATACCCTGGGTTTACGTCCTCCTTCACTGCATTCCCCATCATGAGGCCTGTCAAAGGAGCTTACCCTCCCTGAGATTTAGTTTCCCCATCTATAAATTGTGAAGGGTAATGCCTATCTCATTATTAAAAGAAATCATGTATTCAACCCACTTAGCAGGGCACACAGGAGGTGCTAGAGAGACGGTGTGTTAGCTGTCCCAATTCATGTCCTCCTCCTCCCTGTCTCCAGAGTCCTCCCAGCTCCAGGTAAAGTGGTCAGTCCTTCAGGGGACACCACTGCAAAGCACTTGGAAAATTATGGCAATAAAAAGGAAGTCTGAGCCAGGCACAGTGGTGCACACCTTCAGTCCCAGCTACTTGAGAAGCTGAGGCAGGAGAATCACTTGAGCCAAGGAGTTCATGGCCAGCCTGGGCAACATAGGTACCCTGTCCAAAAAAAAAAAAAAAAAAAAAATGTCTATAATGTCTAAAAAGGATGTCTGCTTGACACTAGCTCTACCCTCCGCTCTCAGAGCCAGTGCTGTGAGCAGACTGCTACACGGAATCTTTGCATTGTCCCTTTTCCCCCATCCAAGCACTGAACCAGTGCCCCAAAAGAAAATCTTGCTCACAGCCTGGACACTGTTCAGCGGAAAGCACTGAGAACAGTCTCTGTTGACTGTTCCTAGGCGAGTCTCCTCTCCAGTTCCTGTAGGAATCCAATCTGGATTCCATGACAGTCATGGGTTGGAGAACCTGCAGAGGACAGGGGCTCAGGAAGAGGGCTCAAGATGACAGATAAAAGAGGGAACAGAAGCTGGGCGCAGTGGCACACACCTATAATCCCAGCAGCTGGGAGACTGAGACATGATCGTGAGTTCAAAGCCAGCCTCAGCAACAGCAAGGCGCTAAGCAACTCAGTGAGACCCTGTCTCTAAATAAAATACAAAATAGGGCTGGGGATGTGGCTCAGTGGTCAAGTGCCCCTGAGTTCAATCCCCGGTACCCAAAAAAAAGGTGGGAGTTAGGCAGGCAACAGGGCATAACCTAATCATTGGGAGCCCTCCAAGAGCCTGGATGAACGCCTTCCCCTGTTCAGATCACATCAACAATAGGGTGACTTCCTTGTCCTTCCCTATGGGGTTCAGGGACTCAGGAGACTGGGCCTTGCATCTGCCCAGCATCTTCCACCTGTTTTCCTGCCCTGGAGCCTGATGTTTTATTCCTTGTCTTACAGATGAAGGCACTAACTTTGTAAGGGAAATAAATCACTGGTCCCTGGTCACACAGATAGTGACAAACACAGCTCTATAGATCCGAATCTCCTGATTCCTAATCCAAGACTTTTGTACCAGAGTGATTCCCTTATCACATTATAACAAAGTAACAGGCAGCAGTAATAATAGCACCAGACCAGGTACAAATGAAGAGGAAAGCCAAGTATAACTGAGGTTTGTTATCCATCATATTTACTCCTGGCAAAAATCCATGAAAGAAAGGATTATCTATCGTCTCCATTTGTGGATGCAGAAACTGGGATTGGGAGGATCAAGAATCAACAAACCAGCCCCAGCCTGTTGGTGGAAATGGTCTCATTGGAACCCATCCGCGCTCTTCATTTGTATATTGTCAGTGGCTGCTTTTCTACCACAGCAAGGTGAGCAGTTGCAACAGAGATGGTAAGACCCCAAGAGCCCCCAGATATTTACTGTCTGACTCTTTGAAGTAAAAACCAGCTCCAAATGATTTGGAAAAGTTCCCACAGTTGTTAAGAGGCAGAACCAGTACTCCCTTCGGCCTAACTCCAGAGCCTGCACTTTGAATCACCACGTCTTCCCACACCCCATTGGGTTCCTCAGTAATTCTCTGTTCATCACTGTGGTGGGCTGAATCATGTACCCCACAATGTGTATGTTGAAGTCCTAACTCCCAGTGCTTCGGTGACTGTATTTGGAGGAGGTGTCTTTATAGAGGTAATTAAATTACAAGACCATTAAGGTGGGCTAGTATGACTGGCATCCTTATGAAAGGGGGAATTTTGTTGTTGCTGTTTTATTGGTGTATTGTAGTTGTACATAATGGTGGGATTTGTGGTTACATATTCATACATGCACATAACATAATAATACAATGTAGCCAATATCATTCCCCAGTGTTTCCCCTTCCCCTCCCCATTTCCCTCTGAAAGTGGGTATTTGGACACAGGCATGTGAAGCTCCAGGGATTTCAGCCATCTGTGATCAGAGGAAAGTGGCCTCAGGGAACCAGCCTCAACAACATCTTGACCTTGGACTTCCAGTCTCCAGAACCAGGAGAAATAGGTTTCCTTTGTTGAAGTTGCCCAGTCTGTGGTCTTGGATATAGAAGTTCTAGCAAACTGATACCATTACCTACTCAATGCCAGGTACCTTTCTAGGCAGTAGGAAAGAGAAGAGGGCCTGGCACATTGGAACTCAGTAAATGTTAGTTATTGAGCAGCTACTATACTGGATAGAGCAAGACAAGTGTAGCTCCTATTCCCCTGGGGCGCACAAACTAATGGGGGAGAGAAGGAGATTAAATAAGTCATTAGAGGCATGATGTGTGTTACCAAACAGGAAGTTAAAAATTGAGTGAGTTGAAAACCAAGGCCTTGCCCTAGGGTTGAGGGGGGTGGGGATTTGGGGGTGGGGGGCGAGGGAAAATTTTCTTTAAAGAAATGTCATATAAATGGGAAAAGAGGTTAAGATCAGCCAGAAAAAGGAGAGGGGAGTCTGCAAAGTGTTCGGCGTTCCTGTCTTTACCAATAAACAACAGTGAGGCCATGGGCAGCTTCCTTCCCCTCTCTAGGCCCCTACTTTCCACTCACACAATATCGGGGTGGTCTGGGTTCCACTGACCTCCCTTCAAGCTCTACAAGCTGATGGCCTCCTTACCACAAGACAAAAATTGCTCCCACTTCTCTTTCACAGCCTAGAAAAGCACACCTTATGCTCTTCAAAAACTAAATTCGGAGTGTCTCTGTCCTCGGCGGCATTCTGAGCTCCCTGAGGTCAAGGACAGAGTCCTGTCTAACATGTGCACCTCTGTTGCCTGGTACAGAGCCCGGCACACAGTGGGGACTCGGGGAGAGAGTGTTGAGTGGAATTTGATTGAAAGGAAATTATAGAAGAGGTGAGGCAGTCATCACCAGGACGCCACACTACAAACACACGCGCGTGCTCACAAATATGTGCACAAACACATACGCAAGCTCAGTCACACATATACACACGCACACACCTTTCTGCTTCCCCCAGAAGCGCTTTCCCCACCTTCTGCCTGTCCCTTGCAGTTTAATGACATTACCGGCCTCATCCATCGCCAACTGCCCATGATCTAAAACCCTCAAATGATCCATTTCCCCAAACTAGTCCCTACTCCCAACCCAGACCTGGAGACACACTCCCCAAATGAGACACTTTGAAAGGCCACTTGAACATCAGACAAGCAGTTCGAAAGGGGTAGGCTCCGTCTAACTGCAGACAGCTTGCTCCCCACGTCCACGTACATGGGGATTGGAAGGACTCCCTCCTCACACAGGCCGGCTGCATGACCTGCAAAAGAGGAGCTGGGCTCCCTGCATCTCCGTTTTCTGGTCTTAATCTTTTAGAGACTTTGATTTACACGATGTCACATCAGAGGCATTAGCAGACACCATGGTGGGAATCTTAAGGAAATGAAATGACTATAGTTAATCTGACTCCCATGTCCATGCACAGTTGTGGACACAGCTCTGTAGTCACGTGGGCAAGAGGACTTGACACTCAGGATTATGCGCTCACTGCTCTGCTGAGGAGTTCACAGTTGTCCTCTTATTTTAAATTTACTCTTTACCCCAAAGGGCCAGAGATGATTAACCCCGCATTAGAGAAACTAAGGTTTAGAGAAGAAAAATGACTCACCCAAGGTCCTGAGGAGTCCTGAATTCCAAAGCTAGGAATCATTCCGAAGCTCATGTCTTTCATTCATTCATTTAAAATACAGTGTCTGGCACATAATTGGTGCTCCTGCCCCATCCCACCCCATGGCTTCCACGGCCCTGAAAGATCCAGGTGCAGGAAGGGTAGAGTGGAGGCCAGAGAACAGGGCAGACACCTCCCCTCTCCAGCCTCTTCCCTCAGGCCAAAGCCTGGCTGGGACCAGGGAGAAAAATGAACTCTAAATTGAAAATAAGACTCAAATTTTAAAGGACTAACTGACCAGAAAATATTCAAATCTGCCATAAAAGCATTTTCCATCAAGCACACAGGAAGGTAATGATTAAAGGAAAAAAGACAACTATCTCATGCTTGTATCTCACCAAGACCAACCTCGTCAATGTGCCAATAAGAAAAGCCTGCGGCCCTTTAGAGCAGGAGAGGCAGGGGGTCCAGGGAGGGCTGGAGCAGAGAGGAAGGCCCGGCCCTGGGGGTCACAGAAGAGCTCCCAGAGGGGATGTGCAGGAAGGTCTGCCTGCCAGGAAGTGTCCTAGGACGAAGCACAGAGACCTCCAGTGTGGCTGCAGTGACCAGAGAAGGGGAAAAGGCCGGAGTGGGGGGCAGGCAGTGCCGTTCTAAAGGCCCTCGAGGTCGGGGGGTGAGCTCGGACTTTATTCCAAAGATAGAAGCAAGCCTCCGTGGGGTTTTATGCGGGGAGTAAGAGTTGGATGTCCCTGTGTGAAACAAGATCTAGACGCAGCATGGACGAGAGACTGGAGGTGAGAAAATGCCAATTCAAGGAGCTTATGAAGAAATCCAAGTGACAGTGACTGGGACCAGCGACAATGAGACAGGGGAGGGGAAAGGAGAGGAGGATTTTAAGGAGCTCAACAGCAGCCATCAGCGAAAGGTTCATCATCTGTAACTTCTCCCGAGGAAATTCAGGGCTTCGGCAAGAATCTGAGTCACTTTTGATCCGAAGATGTGCTTGTCTCAGGGGACCCTGGGCAAGCAGCCAGTCCTTGCCCTTCCCCCCACCAGTGATGCTGGAGGCTCTGGATTGTGGAACCAGAGGGAAGGGAAACGACTCGATGGCTGGACAAAGGGCAGCATCCGGCATCAGCCAGACAAGGAAAAAATGTATACAAATGGAAAGAAAAATGTAGTGTGGAGATGGCCTAGTCAAAGCCCTCATTTTACGGCAGGACCAGTGTGTCCAGTGGGGTGGAGAAAGCGCCGTCTCTGTTATCCACAGACCAGGTTTCACCCTGAATGAGCTCCTGACCACCAAGAACCTGCACAGTGGGTAAAGCGAGGCCTCTCCCTCACAGTTCTCACAGGGTCCAGGAACGTTTAGTAAAATACCGGTAAATCACCAGGCATGGTCCATCTGCAGAGGCAGTGGTGATGAAGAAATACTCACAAAATACCAGAAGACACTCAGAAGCTACACAGAGGGTACAAATGTTATGGGGCGCAACTTAAGAACAGACCGATCACCACTGAGAAGTCCAAATTTGAGAGTCTTTATTAAGCCAGCCAACAGACTGTTTCACACAATGCCCCAAAAAAATGGCTATTGGGAGAACAGCCCTGACCACAGGGGTCGTAGGGGTTCTTATACCAAAAATCACATCAATCATAAGTGTCTTTTGCTATGATTGAAAATTACAAACTAACATCATGAGATCATCGACAGAGGGGGAAGTGGATCAAACTGACCCTTACCTAGGTACAAACTAAAGAATGGTTACTAACATCCACACAATCACTGTTCACATGGTACATTGTTTAGGAGCAACAGGAATCAAAAGAGAGCAATTTTTTACTACATAGGAGTTGCCATTGTATATTATTAAACATGTCACACCAAGTAACTGATGATGGGCACAGAGGCGGGGTGTTCCCATGGGAGAAGCTTATTTCCTACATAACATGGAGTCTCAGCAAAATGGAGTCTGTTTAGTCATTTTCCTTAGAGTCTGGCCTATAACATTCTCATGGAGTCAGATCTGTCAGCCCATCACACAAAGACAGGGAACTGGTGATTGTTGGATATGGGGGAGGGGGAAAGCGCAGAGGCGAGGGTGATGCTCAGATTCCAGCTGAGCTCTCCAGCAGAGGTTCGGGTGTGGGGACCCCTCCACCCTGAGCCTGCGTCCGGCCTGCCAGCCCTAAGTGCAGCTACACTACACTCCTCCCGCGTTGCCAGCAATCCCTCAGCAGACCCAGCTCCCGTAAAAACCCTCATCAAGCGTTTGTTAAGCACCAGCTGAGGGCTCTACGTGTCATTGAAGCCTAATAACAACCTATGAGGAGACAAGACTGTCATCCCATTTTGCAGGTGAGGAAATTGAGGCTTCTCTCAGTGAATAAGTAGCAGATCCTGGCCTCAAACCAGGGCCTGAGTCTGGCCCACTAGAGCAGAGTCAAGCCCAGCCTGGAAGCAGATGTTGTGGGAGCCCTTGGTGGGAGCCACCCGGCCAGCTGCTGCAGGCTCCCTACACAGGGCCATCTGAGCCAGTTCACAGTATGATTTATTTAGTGGAGGGGTTGGCCTGGGAACAACCCGGCACCAGCTGCCTCTTGGCAGCACCTGGATTATGTGTGGCAGGAAGAGGAACAGGCCCCAGTCATTCAACACCAAATCATGGCACCAACCTGCTTTGGTTTTCAGGGATTGCCTACTCTCAAAACTTTGATCCCCAGTGCCCTCGCTCCTCAAAGGTGGTCCCTGAACCAGCGGCATTGCATCAGCACCACCTGGAGCTCATTGGAAATGCAGAACCTTGGGCCCCGCAGAGACCTTCTGCGTCAGCACCTGCATTTAAATAAGACCTCCATGCAGCTGGCAGACACACTGACTCAGAATAAACACTGGTCCACGAGTCCAGAGACCTAAGTGAGAGTCCTGCAGCCAGAGAGGCTCTGTGACCCCGGGCAAGTCCTTGCTGAAACTCAGTTTTCACGTTTGAAAAAGAAAAAAGTGCTTAGACTAGATACTCTCTAATATGGGCCAGAAAACACTCAGGTTGGCCAACTCAGGAGGGAACAGTGGGCTGGGGAACCAGATTCAAAGCTCCATAAATGTTTTGGTGAAGTGAATAATTAACTTCACCACTATTACTGAGCACCTACAATGTGCCAGGCATTCTAGGCCCTGTTAAGAAAGAAGTTCCTTCTCTAATGAAACTTATAGTAATTAATTCTGTGATGAAATTGGGTTAAAATCTCATCTCTACTCCCTGTGGGGATGCAATCTAATTTTGCTAATATCTAGTTTTCCTATCAGTAAAATAATTAGAGAAGCTAACATTTACTGATTACCTATTATTGTCAGACATTATTCTAGAATAAACATGTACAAGGGGTCTGGAGGTGTAGCTCAGTTATAGAACACTTCCTTAGTATGAATGGGACCCAGGATTTCATCCCTGGTATCACAAAAGTAAAAAAATAAATCAGGAAATAATAATAAACACATGGAAAGATTGCCTAGGAGACCATAAAACATGAGTTCTAATCCTGATACCCCCCCCCACCACACACACACACACACACACACACACTTAAAGCTGTGTGACTTTGGGGCAGTTACTTGACCTCTCCATGCCTAGGTTCCTGTGGTAGATGCTGATGTGCCCCCAAAGACCCCTTCAGGATTGAAAAACGTACTGGCTCTGGTAGGTAGGAGTGTTGCTGCTAGACAGATCACACTACCTTCTCTCTGGGATGTGCCCATAGCTCAAAATAATGGCCTCACTGAAGTTGATACTCATCTGATCAGCACAGATTTCCTGGTCCCAGCCTGGATCAACTGAAGGACCAGCTGAGCTCCAGAGTACCCTGTGGGGTCAGCTGAGGTCTTGGCCGAGGCCACATTACAGCCCAACATCTCCCTGCCCCCTGTCGGGGTTTCCGGAGCCTCGGGCATAGTCAAGATGGCGCCTGGCGCTGGGCCAAAAGCGGCTAGCTATACAGTAAACAACCAGCAAATTCTGATGAGTGGCTAATTGATTAGAGCATGCCTCCCTCGCGTAACTGTTCTATGCCTGCAGCTGTCCGCGCGTTTACCTCGTGTACTCTCCCCTGATTGGTTGAAGTGTATATAAGCTTGGCGTCTTCCTGGGGGAGGGGGTTATGCAGAAGAGAGTGCAAGAGAGAGGTGGAAGGCGGTCGCAGAAGCGGATGAAAGCAGGAGAGCGCAGAAGCGGCCGAAGCAGGCGAGAGCAGAGTGAGAGAAGGAGAGGAACGGCTAAGTAAGAGGGAGAGAGTAAAAGAGGGACAGAAAGGAAGGAAAGGAAGGAAGACCGTGCACAATAAACTTCTGAAGCTTCAGACGTATGTCGTGTCTTTCTGCGGCCAGAAAGGGACGCGGTGGGACGCGATAGCCCCCCTCTTGCCTCTTCCCTCCATTCCCAGGTGCCAGTCTCCAGTCCACTTCCCCTAATTAGCCTGCAGCCCACCTGCCCTCAGAGCTGGCTTCCTGGGCAATGCAGCCCGCACGTTTCTCCTCTAGAAAGCGGTGGTAAGAGCACCAGCCACCTCCCCACCTCATAGGGCCTTTGTGCCTATCAGAGTCAACACACAAAATGCTTCCCACGCCCTGAATGGGAGAGGTAAGCTCAACGTGTTTGTCATGACTATCTTTGGTGTTCCCACGTAATCCCACTGAGGAAGGAATCCCATTGGTCCCGTTCTCCTGGTGGTGGCATCTGTAAGAGCCCTGAAGCATGAGAGTGGAATTAATGCAGCACAAGAAGGAAGGCCCCATAGCAGGGGAAAGGGTAGAAGAACAAGTAGGGGTAAAGAATCTAACCAGGTAAGGAAGACCAGGAAGGGCAGATGAGGCAGAGCAACCAGCCTAAGCAAGGACTCTGGAGAGGGCGAACAGCAGACTACCTGTGGGAACTCCCGGGCAGTGCAGGAGCTACAGACAACCCATCCCAAACATGACGAACTGGCATACTGAGCATTTCAAGCTGAAAACATTTCAGAAACCGTGATTGCAGAAAGAACTCTCTGACCTGCCTCTGCCTCCATGTAGCAAGCCATAAAAATTCCTTTGAGAAGGATGCCTTTCCAGTAGCAGGGACAGAAATAACCCATAAGCACCAGAGACAGGGAATTATGGATGCAATTTATCTGCACCAATAAACAACTGAAGCAGCCCTCTCTTCCCCCAACTTGACACCCCAACTCCTAATGAGGTCCTAGAATTTCCTGTCCCATCCCATATCCCTTTGTCCTATCATTTCTTCATAAATTTATCATTCTTTGTTTAAAAAGCATAAAAGATTTCTGCTTTGGCTTTACCTTCAGATCCTCACTTTCTTGGGAGGATCCTCACATCCATGTAATATTAATGAAATTTGTGTGCTTTCGTCCTGTTGTCTTGTGTCAGTTTAGTTCCTAGACTCAACCAAAGATCCCTAAGAATTAAGATTGTGTTAAATAAAAACTACGGGAGGTCAATGTTTTAGACTAAGCTCCTGACAGGTCAAGCTAAAAATCAAAATGGAGTCTCCCATGCTCAAGTTCCACATCATCAAGTTGAAACTGCTGTTTGCCTGAACTTCTGAGAAGCCAGGATTAGAGATAAAGCATCCAGATTTTCTAAACAAACCAATTTCAACTGTCATGATAATGAAGTTCACTCTGCTTTAATCCTTACACAAAAGAAGGAAACTGAAATAACCTGATGTTTTAAAAAATTAGTTATTTTCATATTGTTCTGTCTCCCTGTTACTGCTTTCAAAGGAAAGTAAATTTTGAAACGACCAATCTTTCTCTGTCTACGAAAGCAACCTCTTCCACTCACTATCAGAACACTTACTCTATAATATAGAAGGAAGTGTTGCCCAATTCTAGAATTGAAAACTAAGGCCAAGATCCTCAAACTAAATTGCTGTAGTTCTGTCTTTTGATAATGGGTAGCAAGGAGCATGAGAGGAACACAAAGTGCTTATGGCATAGGGTTGAAAGAAAACAAGAAGCAGAACCCAATAAGCCTTGCAAATCAAGCCGTTACCCAAGAAGCTGGAAAAGTCGGAGGGTCTTAAGCTGGTGACTGGTATCATCACATTAGCATTTTAGAAAGAGAAAATGAGAGAGAGAGAAGTAATTAATGGAGGAGTTTCCATTAATTCCAAATACTGACTGAGCACCAGAATCTGTCCCCAGACATAGGGAATCCAGTGTGATTGAACAGCAACAGTCCCTGGCCTCAGGGTCTGGGAGAGAAGATAGCCACAGTCCACATGTTATCACCTGCAATCTCAGGTGTCAGGAAGACTTCGGGAGGAAATAGCCCCTGCTCTGCGGTCAGAAGAGTGAGCAGGAATTAGCTCCGGGGAAAGGATGGGGAGGTATTCCAGGCATGGGGGACAGCATGTACCGGAAGCACCAAACACTTGGCATAACTGAGGAGCTGAGACCCCAGAGTAACTGGAGCTTAGAAAGCAAAGACCTCGCTGGCAATGCAAGAGCCTAAAGGCAGCTAGGAGCCAAAAGCCATTGGTCACGCTGAGGGGCTTACATTTTAACAGAGAATGAAAGAGAAGAAATACAATTGGAAAGAAGGAAAGGGAGACTGGGAAGTCACATATCCTAGTTCAGCCATTTGAGATCACATTGGCAGTAGCAAACCCCAGGATTCCAGAGCACTAAATGGCCTGAGGCCATCCTGCCCAACCAGACCTTCCTGCACCTCCCCAAGCCAGCTCAGCGCCCACCTCCCCCCACCGTCAGGCTTCAGGCCCCACGAGAGAGACTTTCAGAGATGAGTGATTTACCCTACGGCCGGCCAGGCAGCATGGAGCACATCAGTGGACTTCCTTGCCCTCTAGCCAATAGGAAGCGTGATAGGGGATTAGAGGACAAGAGAGCGTTAGGCGTTCACTCCCGCAGCTCCCTCACACCTGCCACTCACCCCAGGCTGGCTAGCACCCTCATCTGCAGGTTTCTACATAGCCCTCTCTTGTCCAGTTCCAGTTACCTCTCCCTTCCCTCAACACTTCAGGAATAGGGATGGAAAAGGAGCCTCTCTGGTATTAGCTCCAGGGTTCTGCCACATCCCATAAGCAGTTTCTCCAATTTACTCTAATTGGAGTGTGCTGTTTCCTGACTGATCCACTGGATGTTCCTTGTCCTGGATCATGCATGTTGCCCTAATCCATGAGCTGGGACTGACAGAGAGGCCAGTGGCTCCCTAAAGTGCCCATCCTAAGAAGCTAACCAGGATCATTGTGCTGAGCAGCTGATGTTAGTTAGCATCACCATTAGGGAAGATTTTTGAAGTCTAAAACCCAGTCTCCAGAGCCCTTAGCCTTGGGCACTGGTAGTTCCCACAAATACAGCCAGAGTGACTTCTCAGGAGCCAGAGTGACACAGTGCATTCCTGTTCTCTAATCCTGACAGAGACATTGCAAAATTTAGGTCATTGTCCCCATTTACCAGTAAAGAACTGGGACCCAAAGAGATAGAGACCAGAATTTTAGTTGGTGACAGGTCTTTCCCCTCTGCCATAGTCCTCCCTAGAACACCCAGGTTAGATGACTGGGCCACCAGGAGAGGGAGAGATTAGCTAAAAGTGACAAAATCTAAAGTCTGGAGAGACCAACCTGAACAGGGGTCTTACCCCTGCCATTCTGGAGCAATATGACATGCAATTCATGTTGGGGCTGGCAAGGGTTGAAGGGGTTTCCTGGCTCAGGCATCAGAGCGGCACACAGTGGTGAAGCACCACTTCACTTGGGAAGCACTTGCCTGAGATTGCAGTAAAAACACGAAGCAGCAGAGGTGCAAGACAGAGAAAGAAGGGAAATCCTGGGCTGGGGATATAGCTTAGTAGTAGAGCACTTCTCTGGCATGCATGAGCCCCCAGCAAATATCCTGACTCTATCACCTTGATTCAGCCATGGTTTAATTCAGTACAATCTCTAGGCTTTTCAGTAGAGGCAGCCAATCCAGTCCCTTTTTTGATTAAACTAATTGGAATTTCTGACATATCGTGAAAATAGAGTCCTAACTGATGTAGAAGGTCTTAAGCACCATTAAAGAATTTGGGTGCAGACCAGAGAAACTGAGGCAGTCCAAGTGTATGGAACCCAGTTGGGAGAGGGCTGCAGTGCCCAGCATACCCAATCGTTAAGCACACTGGCCTCTGAAATCATGCTGCCTGCCTTTGAATCCTGACTCACCTCCTCCCGACAGTAGGAGGCTCCTTCTGTGCCTCAGTTTCCTCATCTGTATGATATTCAAAAACTATGCCTTCCTGCTAGGACTAGACGGAGGATTACATGGCATAGCACCCATGCAGCAATCACAACACAGCCTGGCAGACAGGAACTCTTAGTAAACATTGGGTCTCAACATCATCTAAGGCACACAGGCCACCTGAGGCTTATTCCGAGCAGCAAGACTCATTTCCGACCTACAGAGCTGAGACAATCGAGGCTAGACAGCTGGACCTACATCCTGACTAGCCTGACTCAGAGGCTTTGGGGCAGAACCTACAGGAGATGCCTCAAACCTGACCAACTCACCTGGGATTAGGACACTGGGGCCTCCAGGGTTTCCGGGACCTGCCTGCACACACTTCTGTTCTTCTGGGAGCCCCTTCTCTTCCTCCCATGACCATCACTCAGTGCTGACCATAGCAGCCCATTTTCTTGCCTGAGAGAATGCATGGCCAGACCCTCCAAAACTAAACAATTTGCATTTATGTTGCCATATCTGGAGATAGAACAGGATGTCTTTGGTTAGAAAGGAAATTGTGCATTTCATTCTTATTGAACAAGAAAAAAAATGCATAGGGAGAAAAGCCTGAAATAGAAGTTGGGAGGCTCGAGTCCTAATGGAGGTCTGTCCCAGCTCGCCATGAGACCTTGGCAAGTCCCTTGCCCTCTCTGGACCACAGTTCCCTCAACTGTGGAATCCTGGGTGGGAAATGGCCAGAGAGGGTAGTTGGATTCAGCAGTCCTGGTGAACTCCTTCATGTCTCATGGTCCAGAAATTCCCTTCCCCACAGTGACTAGCAGCTTTGCAGAGTCCAAGGAAACAAACTTTCTTTACTCCTGATTCTGGTTCTCCTGTCCCATTCTTTCTCACCATTTGCTTTTCAGCTTCTCCCAAGAGCTTTCGGCCTTGTCTCCCTTCCCATTCATGCCCTCTCAGAGAAGTTTCCAAGAATCAGCCGATAGTATCAATAAGTGACCAGTATTTGCATTAGCACCTTGTGAAGCCAGAATTAAGGACAGGTAGTTAGTGTAGAAATAGGGGATCGGTCAAATTGAGGAAATGAAGCCATGAAGCCATCTGCCTCTGGAAGTTGGAGACTGCCCCTGGAAGAATGGAATGTCAAGGATCTCCAGAGCTCATTGATTACCAAATTTACCTGCCTTTATCAAGGACTGCAAGCAAGGAGCTGCTAATTAATGCCCCCTGGGCCCTTACCTGCCTGAATCACCTTGGCCCTCCCCCTGCCCATGGCTTCTCACTTAATGCAAAACCAGGCCTAGTCACGTAGGCAGGAAGGAGAGATAAGAGGGGAGAGAACTGGAGAACAAAAGAGAACTTAACCTATAAAAGATGTAGGGTGCCCTCACTTCAGGGGACTTTAGAACATCAGCCATGGCTCCCTTCTTCCTGCCGGAGAAGTCTGTATTATTACCTTTAAATAAAACCTGCTTAATATGCTTGCCTTGGCGTGCTTCTCTAGTGTTCAGTCTTCAACATTAGAAGGAGCAGAACTCATCACCATTAAAAGGCAGTATCACTTGCAACTTTAAAACTAACTTCCTGTGTATTTGCTTCATTCAGCCTGAGATTAATGGAATTTATATCCTCTTCTATTGCAGGTGTTGGTTTCATTGCTTTCCTTGTGAAGTGGGATCTCCATGAGTGTGGAGACTCCTTCTGCTTCCTTGTGGACTCCTTCTGCTTCCTTGCCTCTGTACCCACAAAGCTAAAATGTACTATCCCTATAACTAATCCATGTTGAATAAATCAACCAGGCCTGTAGATGACTGAGCATGGATCTTGAACTCAGGGTGGCTACTGAATCACTATCCTACTGAATGGTACAATTGTTCAACTGTCCACTGCAGGAAAAACAGACTTAGAGAATGACAGAAAAATCAGGAAGGTTCAAGGGCCCGTCAGGACCCATTGGGGCTTCCCCCAAATGAACACATACAGAGTAATGCTTTCAGGAGAGCTGGGAGAAGTCATTTGGGTGGTTTTTACTGACTCTGATCATTCTGCAACCTGTAACACCAAATCAGATGGTCTCTAGTGTCTCTGTTGCCAACAAATCAACTGTGACAATTTAGGCAAGATAGGGGGATATTTGGGCTGAGATCAATCTGGGGAGGGGAGCAATCTGTAGAAGTTTCACAAAGAAAATAAAAAATGAGTCCCATTTAAGCACGTTTTGGGCCGAGGTTGGACTCTGTAAACAAAACCACATGAATGTTTGGGCATGCTGGTCCATTAGCTTCAGGGGGCATTCACCACACCTTCCAAATGCCTTCTTTTAGTGGGACTTTAATTAAAGGGCCAGAGAAAGTCTGGCATAAGGAATGACAAATGGGACGCAGATCACCTTAGAAAGGCCATTGGCACAGAAACAGAGAAATCTGGGCTGGCAGGGATGCTCAGCATTTATTAAAATTCCCAAAGTGTGAACTCATGCCTGAGTCAGGCTGTCAGTGGGCTGCTGGGGAGGACAGTGAGGCCCATGATGAATTCTGTACCACAGGCCTTGCCACCATCTCCAGTTCCAAGACTGGGACTGAGGCAGGGGAAGTAGAAAACCAAAGTTTGGATATGGAGCATCAGAAGAGCAGGGGCCTGATTCAGAACAGGACTTGCGGTGTTGAGCTGTCCTAGCTCAGGTTGCTGAGACAGGAGGCACGTGTGGGCCTTGAACACTGACTAGTCTAAGGGGATGAGGCTGGAGGCAGAGGGAACCAGCCAGGCCATGAATGGTTATGACCCAAGCAGAAAGGAAGAGCTATCCTTTGGGGACCAGGGAACCTGAAGGACCTTCACAGGCTGTTCTTTGTCATTCCCATAATGTCAGTGCACCCAGGGTTCAGCCTTTACCTGCCTCTCTTCTCAGTCACTGCGTTTCAGCTGCCACCTCACTCTTAACATCCATTCCCCTTTTGCAATCTGCTACTGCTCCTCTTCTACTGAGTATCTAAGAGACTCTTCAAAATCGAGATCTCCAAAGTGGACTCACTGTCCTACCTCCTGCCCAACACTACTCCAGCCTGAGACCCTTCTGTGAGTGAATGGCAGAACTGTACACACAAAGCTGAGTCAAAAACCTAGGTGTCAGCCTCAGCTCCTCTCTTACCCTCAATCCTCCTCACACAGAGTCACCCAAGCCAGCTGTCTCTTAAGTGGATCTCAAACCCAGCATCTCACTACCCTGACCTGGCCTACCTCATGTGCATTGTGGGTACTTCCCTACCACACTGGGGTAGGTACAGCAATCTAAGTGATTCAGAGACTTGGAAGGCTCTGTTACCCTTCCTGCAGGCCACAAGGATACTTCCCCAGCCTTGAACCAAGTCATCTGAGCCAGCTCTATCAGGACTTCCGGTCTTAACTCCTTTGCCCTGGGGTTCCTCGTTTCCTTTGGCCTATTCTCCTGACTTGGCCCCACCAGGCAGCCCCACCTCTCCTGGCAACTCTGCCCCAGAGTCCCCCACCTCACACTCTTGAGCCACACCACAGTGCCTCTCCAGAATGAGTCTTCCCTGTGTCCCGTAACTTCTATATTCATTATTGCCAGGCAAGATTTTGTCTGTGTGATTAGTTAACAAGTTTAACCTTGGGAAGGGGATCATCCACCCTTAAAGAAACCTGGTCAATTGCAGCCACAAAAATAAAGGCAAAGACCCCTTCAGATTCCATTCTCTGCTACACCAGTTCCCCTCTCCAAGCACCCCGGAAGTCACCAACCCAACCCAAAATAAGCCTCCCACAGTAGAAGGTATGATATGACTTCTGCTTCTTGTGATGGTTCAGGAGACAAAAGGACTTGCCCTCACCACAAACACACACACACACACACACACACACACATACACATTTCCAGGCAGTCATAATGGGTTACTGGAGAAGAAATGAGCTTCTTGTTAATAAGAGAAGGAGGGGATAGAGAGAAGATTGCACTCAGGGACACCACTGGGTGGTGTCACTGTGACCCAAACTGTAAAGTCAGACACTTTAGTTCTATGAGTTGGTCTTAGAAGCAGAAACTGTCTTATTTATCTTTCTAGCCCAGGACCTGGGAAGAACTTAGCAGGAAGTGGTCACAGTCCAGGTCGCCCCTGGACAATATGACCCCTAGAATCCATCCTGGAAAACTGGTTCCAGTTAGCTAAAATGACCTTGCATCAAACAAGGTCGAACACAATACCTCACCCAATAACATGCTCCATCTTGGGGATACATCACCAGAAGACACAAACTCCAGAGGTATCACTAAATTCAGTACATTTGGTTATTGTCGACTAAGGGTACATAGAAATCAAAGTTATTGTTCAAAATACAAATGGGAACATGATGAGGGTTACATATTCGTGGATGAAGGGAAAAAGTACTTTTTAAGCCCCAGGTTGGGTGCTTCTCATTCATTTAAGCCATTTAATCTAATAAGTCAGATGCTGTACATGGATTGCTTGCTATTCTGCAAGTAAGAAGACAGAGGCTCAGCAAGTCCAAGTAATGGTCCTGAGGTCTCCCAGACAGTGAATGGCTGAATCAGGATTTGAACTCAGGTGGTTCTTCTTCAAAACCTGCCATCTTCTCACATAAAATGAGCCCACCCTGTACCCTTCAACAGAGTCAGCCAGGGAACCAGGAAGCGGGCGGGTTCCATAAGAGAGGAATCAGAACTATGGAGAAAAGCAAGGGGGCAGGGGTGTGGCTTAAAGCAAAGTTATCCACGATGGCAGGAGGGGAAGAGGGAAAGGAGGGCTTTGGCCCAGGGTCAGTGGCATGCCAGACCCAGAGTTTGACATTCCACAATAAATGTCATCACATTCTCACGAAGCCCATAAAGGAGGTATAATTATCTCTATTTTCCAGATGAAGAAACAGGGCACCAAAAAATGAAGAAATTTAAACAAGGTCTCCGTCCATGATGGAGCCAAGAGTCTACCAAACTGGTGAAGGGCTGATCAACCATGGACAAGACCCAAGTCCACTGCCACTCCTGACTAAATTGTCTAGAATCTAAGACATAAGCAACTAAGGATTGAGGAAGGCAAAGTGCACATTTGGCCAGAGCCCAGCCTCCTCAGCAGCTCTGGAATTCAAGATAGTGTGTCCCTGTTAACACTCAGAGCAAGGGTATTTGGGAGCTGGGGACTTGGGAGGAAATGCAGGACAGAACCTGACCCCTCTCCTCACCCCAGGCCAAGCCTCTGGGAAACCATATGGAAGCACTTTGCCTTCCACTTGTGGCCTCCCAATTTACTGCCCTGGCTCTGATCTGCATGTGTATTGTTCTTTAAGAGGAAAAGACTGCAAAGACAAACAAAGAATAAAACTCAGCAATACATGAAGCCTCAAGTGACAAGAATTGCTGTCATTAAGAGTCTTCCTGTCATCTAGAATGCTGGCTTCCTAGAATCTTTCTTCTTTTTCTGCTCCTGGTTCAAGTGGTGCCTCCTTTAGGAAACCACTCCCAGGAAGGAGTTCCCTTTCTCTCTCTTGCACTCTATTGTGTGGTTCATTTAGAATTTATCATTTTCAGTCCAATAACTACTTATACTTCCTCACTAAATTCTGAGCATATTGCAAGCACAAACCCTGCTTTCTTTGCGGTAACAAAAATAAATGATGAGCCCTCATTCACTAGGTGCCCACCACAATCCACAAGGTTGGCATTCATTATCTCCTTTAATATTTACGATAGTCTAAGTTTGTTTTAACAACTTGGGAAATGATGTCCAGACAGATCACCCACAGGAGCCAAACCTAGATCCAATTCTGATCTTTTCCCATGATGCAACAATGCACAAAGTATTTATTCGAAAAAAATGTATTTGTGAACTCATGGGTTCCAACTCTGACCCCCTGAGTGTCAACTAAAATTGAATATGATACTATATCAGTTTTCTATTGCTGCATAACAAACCAGCTCAGATCTTAGCGCTTTTAAAACAACCACCAATTTCTTTATTCCTAAGTCTAAGGGTCAGGGATTCTACAGGGCACCAAGAGGACCACACCTCTGCTCCATGCTCTGTGGTCTCTCTCCATGTGTGAATACTCAGGACTTCTTTAAAGGGCACGTGTGTGTCCTCTGAGTGAAAGCAAAGCCTATTACAAGGTTTCCTAATTCTCACAATGTCAGTTCTGTAGCATTCCTACAAGGGACCAAAGCAAGTCACAACTCCAGCCTAGGTTTCAAAAGGCACAGAAATAGACTCTACCCCTGATTGGAAAGAGCAAACAGAGATACACTGAAAAGCTCATAAGGCTAGGAGATACAGTCCATTCAAGGCCCTTATGGTTAACCTCGTGTTTCAACTTGACTAGGCTATGCTGTCCAGTTGCTCAGGCAAACATGAGGCTACATGTTGCTGGGAAGGTGTTTGTGTATATGATTGACACTTTCAATCAACAGGTTTTAATTAAAGCACATTGCTCTCTACAATATGGGCAGAACTCATACAATCAGTTGAAGGCCTTATGGGCAAAAACACTCCTAAAAAAGAAGCAATGATACCTTTATACAACATAGAACCTATTGAGTTTCTGAGTTTCCAGTCTGTATGTAGGCTTTGGACTCAAGGCTATACCAGGAACTCTTGCCAAATTTCCAGCATATCAGTTAGTTCTTTCGATTTCAGAGTTGCCAAACCCTATAACCATGAGAATCAATTTCTTAAAATCAGTCTCTTTCTCATCCTAGTCCATTGTGTATTTCCATACCAGAATACCCAATAAGGGTAACTTGCAAAGGACAGATTTATTTCTTACAGTTCTGGAGACTAGGAAGTCCAAGATCAAAAGAACTGCATCTGGCCAGGGCCTACTTCCTGTGTCATCCCGGAAGGCAGAAGTGCAAGAGAGTGCACACAAGTAAAACTCTTTTATAATCAGCACTAATCCACTCATTAGGGCTTTGCCTAATGACCTCTCAAAAGTCCACCTCTCAACACTGTTGCACCGGGGATTAAGTTCCAACATGTGAATTTGGGGGACACATCCAAACCAAAGCATACATAGGTGCTATATAGTCTATTGGCTCAATCCAATTCTGATGTGAAATCAGAGCAAAATTTCCAGAGACATGGGACTTTTCAAGCATTTTCTTATTTTCCTGTTTGGACAGTTTGCTATGATAATCATCACACGCATGTTATAAGAGTTCACAATCATCATTTCTTACAGAATCACGCAGGCTCTAAATCTTTGCAGAGTCAGACACAATTTGATGAGGCCCAGCTGCTGCCACTACTGGGCTGTGGGAAGAACCGCTGGCACTTCCTTCCACTGCCCACTCTGGACACCAGGCACAAAGCAGGCAGTGCTGGCACCAGAGTAGATACCAACTTGTTCCTGAGTCACTGGCTCCAGATGCAGAGCATTGAAAGTGGACACTTCATGATCTGGAAATTTTGCAATGTGGAAAATTCCTGACCCATTAGGAACTGGATGAAACAGAGGCTAACAAGAGAAGATTCGAATCTGTCAACCAGTGACAGGAGAGACCTGGTCTCATATATGACCAGCCCATCCTTACTCAACCCACAGATCAATACCAGACATTCACATTCAATACCTCTATTAATGCATGTGACAAACAACCTTTTCAAGTCCGTTCACTACCTGTATGGTAAACTGTGAGAGTTCCCAGCAGGAAGCAGGGAGTACACTCCATCTGTAATAAAGGGGCTATTCTTAAAGATGGGAGCAGGGTTTCAGGAAACCAACAAGGGGTAGTACAGCGCCCTGGGGTTAGCAGCAACTGAGCTGCCTAGGAGGCCAACTCTGTTCTCCTGGCTGGGAGAATACCCTCCATTCAGGGTCTCTCCCCTCCCACTTCACCCTCCTGCCAGCGCCTGGACCAGAAACCAGAGGGCAGTGAAACCCACAGAAGCAGTCTATGGGGTCAACCTCTTAGGTGGAACACGATGGAGAAAAGAATGGATGGAAGGACGTAAGGCATCCAGTAGACAACCCCTCCACTTAGCAACATACCATCAGATGCTTCCAGGGGGCATTTTCTAATTTCTAAATTATTTTGCAATACTGGGGACTGAACCCAGGGCCTCCCACATGCTAGACTAGCAGTCTACCACTGAGCTATACCCTCCAGCTCACCATCAGATGGTTCTAAAGATTGCCTCCCCTCTTGAGCCTGACTTGGGAGTCCTTAAAATCCAATTTTACTTGATTAGACATCTTTAGGGGGAATATTCCAACCTACCAAGAAACATCCTCTGAGGCTCAGTGTTCTGACCTACAAATTTCAGATAATAACCCTTATTTCCCGGGACTGCTACATGAGAATTCAGCACACACACGTAGGCCTATGATCATTATGAAGTACAAAGCAACATACAGAATTGCTGTACTACACCTGAGGGAGGTGTTACCAATTTCTGTCCCTAAATTGGGATCTTTGTCCCTCTCAGAATTATAGAATCAGTAACAAAACTGAGAGTTGATTGAGCAGTGCAGGAAGGTTTATTCTTGGCCAGAAACTAAGGAGAAGACGAGAAGAAAAAAAGTCACAAATGAGCCTCCCATCTAAAAAAGAAAAGGATGATTCTTTTGAGAAGAGAAAATGGCAGGATTTTAGCTAATGAATAGGGGGATTTTTCATGACTTTTTTGAGGAAGGTGTTGGGTCCATCCCCGACTTGGGGGACCACCTTTTTAAAATTCTTATATGGGTCTTTCCTATCTGGGCTGGAAGCTGCCAGGCCAAGATAGTGCTAGCAGGCCGGAACTGTACTGGGTTAATGCGTTACCCTAGGATGGCAATCGTCTGGGGGTGAATGGCAGCCAACATGGTGAGTGTCCTCCAGGGCTGAAACTGGTTCTGCCTGGCTCCATCCTGCATCCTGTTTCCACAGAAGCAGCCAAGGTCAGGTATCTTGTCTGAAACACAAGAGTGGTGAGCAAAAATGTTGTTTCTTAGGCTTTGAGGGTGTTTGCCTGGTGACAGGGGTAGAAGGGCCTCAGAAATGAAGCCGCCTCCACACGGAAGAGCAATCTGTCCACTCCAGTTCCTTCACAACACATTCTGTCATGTCGCTCCTGAGCTAAAGGCCTGGATCCCGCAGAGCAACCCTGCTCGGACGTGAGAAGCCATCGAGGAGTCACAGCAAGCCCTGCAGCAACCACGATGCTCACCTACACAGGCAGCTGGGAAGTTGCTCCCAGGTGAGCTCCACCAAGGAGCCTGGGATGGTGAACATCAGCCCAGCTTTTGTTTCAGGAATGTGCTTTCCTCCAGAGAGGCCCTGGGGAGCTTTCACATCCACAGAGTTTATTTAGTCAGTCAGGATGCCGAAGAGCGCATTCCCCAGGGAACAGCCTGATGGAGGCTGCTGGCCAGTCAGCCAGGCCAAAGGCCATCCCGGGTATCCTAGCAGAACCCTGGCAAGCTCTCAGTAAGACTAGCTCCAGAACTGATGAGGCCAAAAGAGGCCCTTAAATGACTCATTTTACATTTAAAAGAAATTGGGAGGGTGTGGCGGGGGGTGGTGGCACTCAGCCTGTCCCAGGAGGATGCAGTAGCAGGGCCGTCCATGCAGATTGGAGTGCAGCACTTACACATGGGTCCGCTCGAGCTCAGACTACTTCCTTTTCAGTCGGAAAGGAAGGGAACACCTCTGCTCTTGTTCCCCACTACCCCGGAAATAATGCCTAAATCTCCTCAATCTGGCAATGCCCAAAGCTTCCAACTGGCCCCAACCAATTTTTATCAGTTTATTTCTCAGTGCCACACTGATGGACTCACAATCCTGGTGCCACATGGTGGTCAGATGTACAGATTTCTGACAGACGAGACTTCCAATCTGGATTCCATCCCTTACCAAGCTGTGTGACTCCAGGCAAGCTGTTTAACCTCCCTGAGCTGATTTAGGTTCCACATCCTGACAAAAATAGCATTTGCCACAAATTAAATAAGAGTAGGTAGATAAAGCCTCAATACCTTGCCTGACCCAGAGGAAGACCCTGGGTTCTTTGGATAGTTTCTACCAAACCGGCTTCCTACGTGAGCTCTGTCCTTTGCCCTGGAATCCTGCCTGACCAGTCTTCCACCAGTACAAGCGCATCCCAGGTCCACCTCTCCAGCTGCTTCAGCCATTCTTATCTCCTCACTTTCCTGCCCTCACCTACCTTTCACTGCTCCCTCAGGACTCCAGGTAACCACATTCACTCTGAAGGTCACCAAAGCAGGGTACAAATATTACAAGATTCAGCACCCAAAGACAGTGGTGCAAATTCCAGCCTCTCTGGTGACCACCACCAAACCACTCGCCAGTTCATCAGCCTCTCTGGACTTCTGTTTCCTCTTCTTTAAAAGAGAGAGAAATACCCACTTTCCACTTGTGGAATGTCAACAGGATGATATAAGTGAAAGGACTTTGTAAACTCTGAAATGCCATGGAGTGTTAGGGAAAAAGCAAACTATTAAGTTTTAGGGCAATGGTTATTCTAAGCTATAAATTTTTTTTTTTTTTTTTTTTATGGTCTGGTTCAGCTTTTGTGGCCTATAATGTTTCCGCTAGAAAACCTAATATACTGATTCAATGAGCCAGAAGAGTTCATGTCACTGATAAGCAGAATTTCCATGGACTCCATATTCCCTCTCCCCTACCAGGTCCTATTCTGAAAAACTGCAAAAATAACTCATGTTGTTGCTAAGACAACTTTCTACTTCTTCTCATTTTCAAGGTGCTTTATAATTTATAAACTGTTCATACATCTCAGGGTCTCAGGAGGCTACAGTTGGCCTGAAGCACCAAATAGAATTCTCTGAGATCTCTGTGATAGCCTAGGTCACTGCTCTCTCCCTGAATCCAAAGGCAACAAAGCTTAGGATTATTTGAGAACCTGGGAGCAACCCAGCCTCATCCACAAAGGGCTAAATGCCCATGAGAAATGGGATTCTTTCGAAAGCCCCGTCACATGGGCAAAGCAAGCCAGGGTTCTATAACCAGATGGGTGAAAGGATTGCCTCTTTGTTTCATCTCTTTCAAAATCAGATCCAATCCTTCACTTTCAGGTTCACAGCCAATCCTTCACTTTCAGGTTCACAGCCTTGAAACACTGAGACCCCATCTAGTAACCCAAGCAGCCTGTCAAGGTCTCTGTATGTTGAGGTGTTTCTCTTAACCTTCCTGGCTGACTTTTCTTTGGCAACGTGTAGTTACAGAGCTTCACAAGGCTCGAACTGTCCAGTATCTTTGAGACAGGGAAAGATTCTAAGAGAAGCAGATTAACATGTAAGCCCAAAAACACTACCCAATTTATTTAATACCAAACAGCATCATAGGTGGTATTAGAAGCTGTAGTCCACTGTTCTGGTCTGCCTCAGTGATGTCTATTTAAATGATAGAAATCCTGCCAAGGTAAGAAAAAGAAAATTTAAATATTTGTCTGATTTTATATCCTGGGATACATGAGAAAAATCATGAAACTACTTATGCCTCCAGCCAATTGTGTAACACCAAATAAGTCAATTTCCCTCTGAGTTTCAGTCTCTTAATTGGTTAAATTAGAGAGCTGGACTAGTTGAAATATAGCTAGTACACACTAGACAGGCTACCATGAAAGATGCACCCATTCAGAGCCCATGCAGACATTACTAATCAATCACAGTACCCTTTCCCAGCATT
Source organism: Sciurus carolinensis (assembly GCF_902686445.1). Classification (NCBI taxonomy): domain Eukaryota; kingdom Metazoa; phylum Chordata; class Mammalia; order Rodentia; family Sciuridae; genus Sciurus; species Sciurus carolinensis. Next base: position 165,256,980 of record NC_062213.1, read on the forward strand.
AGGACACAATTCAGTGCTTCAGGCACTTACTGCCAGTAGGTCAGACCCTGAACAAGGAGTAAACAAAACCTATGTGCCACCTCTGAGCCAGAAGATTTCTGAGGATTTTTACCTGCCTTAACATTCTTTGATCTATGCCCTAGAGAAGAAGGGGGAACACCAGAGCAGAAAGTGTGGAACTTCAGGCCTAGTTGCTGCCCGCTGTGGGTTTTTAGTGCCACAAAAGAGAGTAACTCAGAGTCTGAGTTCCTGCTTCCTCATTTGTAAACTCAGGGTAACAATTTTATTCTTGTTACTTTTCAGAATGTTTATGAAGATGAAGATGAAAATGAAAAGCATATGAAAGAGCTTTGTACACTGAAAGTCCTCTGAAAACTGTAGTAGAGTGATATTTATGAAGCATCATGCTAAGTCCCTTAAATTTATTTTTTGTCCCATTAATTCTCACAGCACCACTGTAAAGTTGGGTACAGGAATATAGACTGAATTCCTCCAGAGCAGGCCTGCTTAATCTATATCTTCATCTCAGCCTCAAGCCTGGGACATTTGGTAAACATTGGTTGATTTAATACAATTCCATGAAAGAAATTGCATAATTGGGGACATATTTCAGAAGGTGATGTATGGCTACTAGGATGCATTGGGCTGACTCAATGATGCTTTCAAGTCATAAGGATGCTTGAGGGTGTGATGCATAGACTTTTACCTCATGGTCGCAAGACAGCTGCTCCAGCTCCTCACATCACATTCTTCAAGTGTTTGTCCAAAGTAAGTTAGTAGTTGGGATGGGGGAGTGTTCAGAGCAGGGAAAGAGCTCCCACTGATTATTTGTCTCCTCTTTTCAATAAGGAGAATCTTTTCTCTGGTGACTTCCTTATGACTCTTTGGGCCATATGGTCATCCCTGTGTACAGGGGAGACTGAGAATGTGAGTCTTGGGAAGAAGACAAGGGAGGAGGGGTGAGGAATAGCTGCCCCTGGCTGACATGGTTTCACACACTGCTCATGGGTTGGTTGCCCATGGCCACTATAACAAATGACCACAAACTTAGTGATGAAACAATAAAGATAACAAATGTGTTATCTTACTGTTCTAGAGGTCAGAAGTCCAAAATGGGTTTCACTGGACAGGTTCTCCTCACGCTGAAAGTGCTAGGGGGAACCCACGTCCAGACTCCACAGACTGCCCTCCCTCTAGAATCGAGATGGGGACGGGCACCCCCCACCTTCAGCCAGCCGTGCAGCCCTTCCAGGTCTCTCTGGCTCTGCTCCTGTTTCCATTTGCACATCTTCTCTTCCCTCACCTTCTGCTTCCCTCTTCCAGTTGTTAAAGACCTTGTGATTACATGGGCTTCCATCAGGATAATCCAGGATAATCTATCTCAAGAGCCATAACTTAATCACACCTGGCTGACCCCTGCTGCAGTGTAAGGGGGAACGTGCAGGTTGGGGTCAGGACATGGTCATCTTCAGGGACCCATTATTCGACCTGCCACACCTCACGTGATTCCTTGTCAACATCTTCCTCCAGAATAAAGACAAACTGCTCCTGGAGGAAGACCAAAAAAGAAAGAAACTGCAGACTCACTGGAAGCTGCATCTATCTGCCTGCTTAAACACCAGTGACGAAATTCAAAAGGGAGCCGATGTCCTTCTGAGCAGCTTTCCACCAAGTTCTTGGGAAGGAATACCCAGGACAAATTAGAAAACAACTTCCAAACCCGGGTGGGAGAAATACTACTTCTTAAACTAGCCAACAGCACCACCCAGAGCCGAGAAGCAAGAAGAGTGAAGAAGTGCTGGAGCTCAGTGAAGAATCTGAGTATTCAGCCCTGCAGTTCTGAACCTTAGGCCAGGGGCCTGGGAACACAGTGCGTGAGCACTTGATCTGAGGCTGGCCCAGGCCTGAGCACTGCTTTTAACCTTCCCGCATGATTCTGTGCTTAACTAGAAACACTGAGTTCAACAAAGCAATAAAAAAAAAAAATAGTCTGGAAGCCTTTAGGCCCTGGGGATTCAAAAATAAATTTGATAAGGTTCCTCCTCTCAAAGAGCTTCCAGTCTAGATGACTATGCGAGCTGGAAGGGACATTGGCCATGATGAAGGACACTGCCAGATTTTTCATCTGTGCAGTAGGGGAATAATGATAACCCCTGCCTTATAGGGTTAAGACAGTTAATGTAATTCATATAAAGCACTCACAGCAAGAGTTGGGGGCCATGTGGGGACACAAGGATGGGAAAATGCATGACCTGCACGCACTGAGTGATCTGGAGGTTCTTTCATACAGAATCTGGACATAACTTCTGCATTCTTCTCAAGCAAGTCCTTCGTTGGTGGTGAGCGGGCATTGGGGATCCAATCTGCCACACAAACTACCACTGCATTTTTCATATAGGAAAACTGAAATCCAGGAAGGCCAAGTTTCTTGGATAGCCTATGGAGAGTTGGGAGGAGGGTCCCAATCTTCTGGGACAGGTGCTCTGCGCATGCAGCTTTTTGGCATTTGCCAGCTTACTGGACGGTGCCTCAGCACCGGTGCTGTGCTCAGGGCCTCTTCTGGTAAGCAATGCTGGATGTCCTTGTCCTCCTTCCTCTCCACCAGCTGCCTCCAGACTGTTCTGCAGCAAGAGCAGCATTTCCTCAGTCACTTTTGTGGGCCAGGTGACCACTGTGTCATTTGAAGAACCCACACCCAGAGATAGAACTGCTCCCATTAATAGAGCCCTGACACTTACCTTTTGATAATTGTGTGACTGCATTGTCTCAGATAACCCCCTATATGGCCAGGATTTTTAACCCCACTGCACAGACAAAGAAACTGAGACTTAGGGAAGTTTAGTGGGTAGCCCAAACTATTATTAAGAGGCCAAAAAGGATTCAAACCCATGTCTGTTTCCAAGAGATTAACCATTGAGGCAAACCATTCAACGTTACACATCCAGAGCTTCAGGGAGCAGATCCATTAAACTTTTCTGTGCTCCCAAAGTTCCCAAGCTTCCCTCCATCACAGGATGTCCTAAATTACACTGAACCTGTCCTGTCCACTCACAGGCCTCCCCCACAATGTGGATGGCCACTTGGGCAAACACATGCACCGTTACCACCTTTTCTACCAGTTGTGTCCAACTTGCCCTTTAGAATCATGCTTACAAGCCATTCTTCCAGGCAGGTTACCTAACCCCTCAGGGGCTCCTGCTGTGTGCACCAGTATCAGCCTGTACTTCCTCCGTCTCAGCACACGTTAAATGATGCACTGTGGATATGTTCTCTGATGACAGTGTAATTAATCTGGAAGTCCACGACATGAAAATTAGAAAATGCTAAGTTATGTTTGGTAAGAACAGCTTCTACATATGAGCTTTATACCAAGCACTAGGCAAGGTACTAGGCACATATACCCCCCCCACACACACACACACACGTGTACTGATCTCATTTAAAGATTACTCCAAGCCTCTTAGGTGATTATTATCACATTCCTCAGTCCATAGGAGGTAGGATTTGGAGCAGGCTGAGAATGAGCCCTGGAGAGGTTAAGTGATTTGCTCTAACCCACACAGACACACAGGTGGCAAAACCAGAATTTGAACCCAGACCTTAGGTCTCCAGAGCCCAAGCTGAGGCCCACCATGCTGTACTGTCTCAATGAAGCATGGGTTACACTCATACCTTTGTATAAGAGCCAGGGGCCCATGGACACTAGCTGAACCCTGGAAAGTGGCATCCCTTTGTCTTCTTACTGTGACTCCAACTACTATAAAAGTTACTATATCTTGAATGGTTGATTAAATTCAGCAATTGTTTAAAAAAAATAGCAAAATAGTCTCAGAAATTAATCAGAAAGAAGTTACATGTTGGAGATGGTGAAAGAAAAGGGACTAGTGGCTTGTTCCCATTTCCAAAGCTAGAGAACAGATGGTTGAAGCAGATTAAGATCCACCCCTCAGACTCCATATTCATTCACCTCCCATCAGAACCTGAGTTTCACAGGGGGATGATCCCATCCCATGATGTCACTACAGAACCTGGAACAGAACCTGGTACAGAATAAGTGCTCAAGAAAAAAAAATATTGAGTGAGAGAATGGACTCATATAAACCCACACAATGGCAGCACAGGAATGGCAGGGGAGATCATGAATAAGATAAAAATTACCTGAACATGGAAAAAAAAATTTGTTTCATGCAAATTTAAATGGTCAAAATTGCATCCAATTTTTAGAAACTTGGTTAGCCTATTATTTCTTGTGTCTTTCCCAACAAAAAGAATGCAAATGATATAATGTAAAATGTACTGATAACTAATACACAACGCCCTTCCCCTAACATCATTGCTAACCATGGTGATATGCAGAGAGTGTGCTAATCATGAAGGCACACTACTTCCCATAAATTGATGGAAACAGCTAGCAAGTTTCTGCCATCTTTGCTGTAAAGAAGCCAGTGAGAGTCTGCTGAAAGAAGGAGAGGGGCAGGTACGTGGTGGAAATGAGGGCCAGCAGGGTATCGTGAGGGGAAAACTGAGAGGAGAAGGCTCAGAAGATGGGACAAAAGGAAGCTGAAGCCAGAGGAGGAAATTTGAAGGAGGTGGCAGGTCAGAAGCCATGCAGGAGGGATCATCTGGTGGGGGGCCAGAGACCCATTCTCAGCAGCTCAGCTGGGCACACAGCTCTGCCCTGCAGCCCTGTCTCCCAGGGCTCATTTGTGATCTTTTTGACTTTTTTCCAAATGCTCCTTCTTATTGTTAACCATCATTATTCTGCAAAGCTATTAGCCCACTCCAACCCCTCCTCATGGAGAGCTCATTCTAAACAAATTAACCGACTCAAGAATGCACTGGAAACATAGGAAAGTGTTCATACCAGCCATTAGGGAAAAGGAGAGGCTCCCCTCTGGGAGTGGTTGAGCACAGAATTTCCTCTGGCTAAAGTGCCCCTTGGGACCCATTCAGGCCTGATGTTAGGTGACAAGAAAGAACACGTCGGCCACCAGCACAGCTGGGCCTGTGTCCACAAGAGGGCAGTGATGTTTGCAGTCAGAACCCACGTTCTCTCCTGTCTTCAGCTGTTGAGATCAAAGTAAGAGATGGGAAAAATACATAAGATGAGAGAAGTGAAGCACCATCACACATGCACACACACACACACACACACACGCACACACACACGCACACACAGTTGAGGGAGTGCCACAGAAAAGGCACCAATGCCCAAGAAGAAAAACTCATTCACAATCTCACAGAGACAAACAGCTGAGCCAGACCTCCTGCCCCACATGGGTGGTTCCTGTGTGGAGTCCCTGGCGATGGACATGCTGGGGCCCACCAGGCCCATTGAGTGAGAATTTTCAGGTGGGGCTCAGGCCTCAGTCGTTTTTAAAGCACTCAAGTGTGAAGAAGTCCTGTCGTATCCATTGCTACCTCTCAACACATGGCACGCGAAAGAGATTAATATGAGTCTTCTGTATTTTAACAGGCCTCGTGACACTAAATGGAATAAAGAGGTAATAAAATATCCATTATTGTGAGAAAATGTCTATGAAACAGTATGTAAGTTAAGACCCCAGCAAACAGATGTCCTGCTCAAATTGGGCAGTTTGGGGAAAATTAATACAGGAATTACAAAAGGATGGTCAGGATGTAGAGAATTCACAAGGATCAGTGCCTGTGGGGACCCCCCAGGCTGAACCCAGAGAAGGGAGTGGTCATGGGAACCCAGAAACAAGGCAGGCTGGGTGAGAAGAACCACCTGGCAGGAGCTGTGACCTCAGTGGAGGGAGGCAGAGAAGGGATTAAATACCCCAAACTCACTCTTCCCAGTCTTCCGAGTTACAAAAGCCAAAATGCAAGGCAGCCATTGAGAGAATCCCTGGAAGGAGCTATTTCAACAAGTTTAGAGCTACTAAATCTGTTAGGTAGTTGATTGCCATGAGGATTTCCTTTGAGCTGGGTGTGGTGGGCATGCCTGTAATCCCAATGGCTCAGGAGGCTAAGGTAGGAGAATGGAAAGTTCAAAGCCAGCCTCAGCACAGGTCAGGGTGACAAAGAACAGAGGGTGAATCCTGAAGTACAGCAATCACCAGGGAGCATTTGTCAACCAAAAAGAGCTGAGTGAGCAATGCCCTATGCAGACACTATTGCATGTAAAACAACTTCACTTTAAACCTCTATGAGTAAGGAAGAGACTTTTTTTTCCTGATTTAAGCACAATCTCAGAAAAGCCACTGCTAGGAAAACAGTAATAGGTTTTAGCGTATTTCCGAACATTCTAAAATCTTAGTATTTTTTAAAATATAATAATGAGCACCTTTCCTTAGAATTAGACAATGGGAAAAAGTTTTCATTAAGTTACAATACAATAAGTTGTAACTTCCTGGTTAGGACTCAAGAATTCCTTTCTGAGACTTAGGAAAAAAATTATCTTCCTTATATTTACTATACAATGTCTTCCATTTCAAAGAAGTTTTATATATATTTCTTATTACCTGCCCCTCAGCTCCCTGCACCAGGGTGTTTGGCTGACCCTGAAGGCAGAATTAGGGGTTACATGAAGAACTCAATAAAACTGGGTCTCAGCTTTATGTTTCCTCACTGGGAAACTTGGCCTAGTCATTGCTCTTTCTTGGGCCTCAGCATCCTCAGTCATAACATGAGAGGGCTGAACTAAACTTGTAGATTTCATATGTGTTTTAGAACTTTTTCAAAGAATTTTTTTGGGGGGGTACTGGAGATTAAACCCAGGAACACTCAACCACTGAGTCACATCCCCAGACCTTTTTTATGTTTTATTTAGAGACAGGGTCTAGCTGAGTTGCTTAGGGCCTCAATAAGTTGCTGAGGCTGGCTTTGAACTTTCTATCCTCCTACCTCAGCCTTCTGAGCCACTGGGATTATAGGCATGCCCACCCAGCTCAAAGGAAATCGTCATGGCAATCAACTACCTAACAGATTTAGTAGCTCTAAACTTGTTGAAACAGGTCCATTTAACCTGTGGCTAAAACCTTGAGGAAATTCTAGAGGGGTTCCACATTCCTTCCAGACCATATTCTGTAAAATACTAGTTCCATGAGACAGTGGCACAAGCATTTCAGGAAAAGGGAGGAGAGAGTATAGGCAAGTCATACACCTGATCAGCAAAGTTCAACAAATTTCTTTACTGCAGGAATCATCAGGGCCTTTAACATGCCAACATGTTCCACTAATCTCCAAATTGACAATTTAATACAGAGTTGTAGAAATGAGTGACCTGGACAAGTGTCTCTCAATACAACTCACTTTATATCATGCATGACCCAACATGTGCACAAAAAAGAAACAAAATTTCACAAAACAATTACTTATCTTTACTGCACTCTGATACTGTCTAGTCTCTATGGTTCCATTTTAAATGTTCAAGTTATGTGTGAGAGAACGAATGTGCGCGTGTGCACTCATGCGCGCGTCACTGGGTCATGATGCATAGTTTCTCAGTCGCTAACTTGGCAACTCTCAGCTCTAAGACTCCATCCACCGTGCAGCCTGCCGGCTTGTGTGGGTCTCTGAGGCACAGATTAACTGATTCCTCCTAGGGTTTAAACCTCAGGAGCTTCTGTACCTCTCTTCACAGCTGAGTTGGACCAGAGAACGTGGCCAGGATGGAGTGAAGAGAGTTGGCACTGCCCTCATCTGGGAGGCGCCAAAGGAACAAAGAGCGAGTTTGTGTCCAGGACTGCCAATCCCACCCCATTCACAGGCACTAAATTCATTCCACCACCGCACCCCAGGGGCCTGCCAGCCGCTTCCACAAGGGCTTAGTGTCAGATCTGGGCAGCTCTCCCTGTCTGATGTGACGGGCATTCAGGTCGCCTGTGAGAATCGGAAATGGAGGCGCTCTTGTTAGTTGAAAAACAACATCCTCCCACACACTCCCACGTGCTGCCTGCTCCCGCCCCATCCCCACGAGGAGCCTGGAAGCCCGGGAACAGTTCTTGGAAAGTGTGTCAGTAATGGGAAGGTGCTTGGCCCTCCTGCTCCTCTGCCTTCCCCTCACCCCCGTTCCTTTCTTGAAGGAGGCCTTGAAAGGAATAATCCTCCCAGAGACTCCCTCCCTGCTAGTGGCCTCCAGAGAGGGGGAAGGGAAGAGAAAACAAACTGCCCCACCTGGGGCGCCATCCCTGGTACCATACATGACAGTCTTGTGGCACTCCCCTTTTATATATATGAGGAAAATGGGGTTTAGGGCGGTTGTCACTCAAGTCCATCTGTTCCAAGTTCAAGACCCACAAAGTCATGGGGAAGAGGGAGGAAACAGGGATAGCAGATCAAACTTGAATACTCCCCTGGAAGCTCTAGGCTTGGGCAAGAGGCCAGTGCCTCACAGAAGGAAGACCCAGGGGTGGATGTGGGCAGGGTGAGTCATGGGCCCTGGTACAAGAGCCCCATTACTGTCACACAGACTCAGTTGCCACCGTTGTTCAAATTAATAGACTATGTTTTAGAACCGTTTTTAGGTTCAAAGCAAAAATGAAAGTACAGAATTCCCATACATGCCCCCGTCAAAACACACACACACACAGCCTGTCCCCACCCCAAACTCAGGATATCTCACCAGAGAGCTAGCTTTGTTGCAAAAGAAGAAACACCATAGATACACTAGTACCACCAAAGCCCGCAGTATACATCAGGATTCAATCTTGGTGTTACCACACTGGGTATGGACAAATGTATAATGAAGAAGGTAGACCAACTGGGAACCACAGAACTCAAAGAACAACACAATGGCGAGTTCGCTGGGTTTCCTTTTTGCCTCATATGCCCCAGATGTGGAGTTAAAGAAGACTTTGACCTAGAAATCTCAAATGGGTACAGATCAAAAAAGCCCCATCAAAAGCCCCTCTCTCCAACCAAAGAACCAGGAAGGGAACAACATAGAAAGACAGAACACTTTTGAGCAAAAGCCACTCCACTCCAGACAAAGGCCACAGGAAAAACCATGGGCCTACTCCCACGCTAAAGGTGGAATGAGGAGCCTACATTTCCACCTTTCACCAGACTGTAATGAGACATCTTAAACTCCTACCAGGATAGTGCCAAGCAGGCCAAGTCAGGATCTGGGAATTTCATCCCTGTTAGGTGATAGCAAGCACCCCAACATCACATTACCAAGAGACACCATGAGGAGCTTGGACTTCCACTTCCTCTGGAACGGTTTTGGTGAAGGCCCAGGAGTCTATCACCTCCCCTTGAAGTATCAGTGACCCACGTGGGGAGCACTAAGCAGTCACTCCTGCCTTTCCCAGTCACAGAGGTAGTAAAGGAGTCCCTGCCTAGGGAGAGCCAGAATTCCCACCTCTGTCCAAAAATAAAGGAGCCCTGCCCAAGTGACAACAGAGGCCAGTTGGGGAACCTCCACTTCTGCCACCCTTCTGGCAGTAACAAGGCAGCCAAAGCAGTATCAGAGGAAACCAGTTGAAACAAAAGAATCCAGAATCTTGTAATACCCCAAATGTCCAGGTTTCAACTGAAAATCACTCACTTTACCAACAACCTGGAAGATCACAGATCAAATGGAAAAAGACAATCAATAGATGCCAACACCAAGAAGCCAGTATGTTAGAATAATCTGTTAAAGACAAACATGATGAAAGTGCTTCAACAATCAAAGTCACACTTGAAACAAATGAAAAATAGTCTCAGCAAGTAGAAAGACTTGCCAAGGAAAGATATGCAAGATATGCAAAGGAACTGTGGAGATGTGATCTGAAAGATAGAGCACTCACATCAAGATGAACCCTAAAATAATGGACTTTGGTTGGTGGTGAAGTGTCAGGGTATGTCCATTGGTTTTATCAGATGCACCCATTCCGAAGCAGGATGCCAACGGTGGCGGAGGATCAGGGTATGTGGGAAGTACATATTAACTCTGCATTTTTTACTTAGTCTTGCTGTGAACCTAAAACAGCTCTAAAAACTAAAGTCTACTTTTAAAAATGTGCACTAACCAAAACTTAATTTAAAAATCAATCAGTGGACTGGCAACAGTAGAATGAAGGGCACAGAAGAGATCAGTAAAGTATAAGCAGAGAGAGAACAATAGAAATTACACAATCTGAACAATGGAAAAGTGTGCACTCAAAAGAAAGGAAGAAAGAATAGGGCCTTAGGGACTGTCTTACTCAGTTTAGTTTCTGGAGGCTGGGAATCTAAGATCAAGGTGCCAGCAGATTTGGGGGTCCACCTCTTGGTTCATAGAGCAGCCCTTCCCACTGCGTTCTCATGTGGAAGAAGGGACAAGGTGGTTCTCCTGGAACCCTTTTACAGGGGAAAAGCCCTCATGATCCAATTTCTTCCCAAATGTTGTACATCCTCATACCATCACCTTGGGGGTAAGTACTAAATATGAATTGGGGGAAACACAAACATTCTGTTCATAGCAGGGGCATTTGGGACTATAATAAGCAACTCATTAATCATGTCACCAGAGTTCTGGAGGAAAAGGAGAATAGGGTCAGGACCAAAAAGAACTAATAGATGAAAAACTCTTAGATTTGGTAAAAAGCCTGAAGATTCAGAAAGCTGAGCAAAAACCCAATCAGGACAAAACCAAATAAATACACAAGACACACTGTAGTCAAACTTGTGAAAACTAAAGGCAAAAATCTTAAAAGCAACAGAAAGTGGTTAGGATACCTTGCCACAGAGGAAGAGCAATTCAAATGACAGCAGATTTCTCATCAGATACCATGAAAGTCAGGAGAAAATGGCATAACATTTTTCAAGTGCTGAAAGAAAAGAACTATCAAATCCCATTGTATATTCAGTGAAAATATCCTTTGGGAATCAAGATATTCTCGGATGAAAGAAAAATAAGAGAAATTCTCTCCAGCATATCTCTCCTAAAAGAATAACTAATGAAGTTCTCTGAACAGATTCTTTTTTAAAAAAAAAAAGGGGGGGGGGGAGGGAAATAAGAAATCTTAGAACACTAGGAAGGAAAAAAGAACACAATAAACAAAAATATGGGTAAATGCAACATACTTTCCTTCACCTCTGGCATTTCCTTAAATTGTTTGAGGGGTGAGACAAACATTATAACACTGTCTGATGTGGTTTTAGGTGTAGGTAGAGGAAATATTTAAAAAGGCAATTATATTATAAATGAGTAAGGTAAAGGCACAAAAAGATTATTGATGGAATGAGGACACCAGTAGACTGTAACAAGTTATGTACATATAACACAATACCTATGGCAACCATAAAAAACTATAAAAGGTGATACAAGTTGAATGTTCTTACCCAAAATGCTTGGGACCAGAAAGTGTTTCATATTTTGGATCTTACGCAATGAGATATCTTGGGTATGGGACACATGTCTAAACACAAAATTCACTCATGTTTTATTTCTCATGTTATATACACAGCCTGAGGTGATTTTGTACAGTATCTTTAGGGCACCTGCACTGTGACTCTAGCCTCTCACATGAGGTGAGGTATTAAGAAATTCTCTACTTGTAATGTCATGTCAGCACTCAAAAAGTTTTGAATTTTGGAACATTTCAGATTTTGAATTTTTATATTAAAGATACTCAAGTTGTATAATTTTAAGCACTTTTAATAAATCAAGGTAGAAGTCTAAAACTAAGTTTAAGTAAGTCATATTGAGGAAGAGAAAAGAAACAGAAAAGCAAAAAAAGAAAAAAGCACACACAGAAAATAAAAAATGTCAAATTTACTATATCAATAATATTAAATGCAAATTGTCTAAGACAGAAATTGACAATGAATTTAAAAAGATGAACCATGCCTGAGGGTGTGGCTCAGTGGTAGAACATTTGACTTGCATGAGTGAGGCACTGGGTTCAATCCCCCAGCACTGCTTTAAAAAAAAAAAAAAAAAAAAAAAAAAACAACTAAAAACCCCCAAAGGCTAACTCCATACTCCATGCTGTCTGCAACAAACTAACTTCGAGTTTAATGATATAGACAGATGGGAAGTAAAAGGATAGGGAAAGATGTAAGTATCATGTAAACATTAATCAAAACAAAGTAGCTGCCCTAAATCTGTATGTACCAAACAACAAAGTTGTAAAAATGGGAAAAATTCATAGAAACAAAAAAAGAAACAAATCTTCTTTAACTCTTTTTTAAACAGGATTGGGGGTGGAACCCTGGGCCTCACATATGCTAGGCAAGCACTGTACCACTGAGCTACACTCCCAGCCCCTAGCAGCAATTTTACTTAGAGATTTAAACCATTTCTCTCAACTCTTGAAAGAACAACTAGTCAGAAAATCAGCAAGTATATAGAACTCAACTGTGGTTGTCAAGATGGCAGAAGACAGGAGGTGACTTTCCTGGCTGCTCCATGGCACGAAACCAAGAAAGCAAAAGGCAGCTTCTTAGCAAGGTGGGTGAATGAAAAAAAAAAAAAAAGTGGGGGAGAACTTAACTGAAATTTAATACTGGACACTCAAAGCAGATCAGGGACTCAGGAGGTTGGATGTAATAAAAAAGGAAGAAATTCCCAGCTCCACAGCCACTGCTATGGCCAGAGGCATTAGCCAGAGCAATCCCTCCATAAGCACAGAAGAAGGATAAGGGAATTAAAGAAACCCATATGTTTAGGAGACTGAGGCATGTCTGAGTACAGAGAGTTTAGAGATCAAAGACACTGCCCAACTCAACTAAAATTCACACTGCACAATATCCTGTCTAAGAAAGAAACTGCAGCTCTCCTGGCAGTGTGCAGAGGATAGAGGAAGGAAACATTTTGCAGCTGCAGCTCAGAAACTGGCAGCTAAAGGAGCTGATTTATGGTAAACCCCAGTCTAGCCCAAAATACAGACCTGGCAAACCCCCACTGTACAACATAGGGTATGCCTAAGTGACCAGGAGAAAATCAAATACAGAGACAGGTTGAGATGGGACAACTGGTCACAGAAACCTACCCAACTATCCCTCTCCCACTCCAATCCTGCTGCTTTCAGGACTGGCTGGGAGAAGTATATCTGGCTGGACATTCAAAAGGGTGGGGGTAGGAGAGATTGAGTTTGGAGATCGAACCTGAGACCAGGAAACATGCAGTCCACTGGTGACACAGTGGACAAAGAATTGACTCCTCCACCATGTGAATGGAAACCAGGAGAGACCCCTGGGGTGCAGTCTTCCAGCATGAACTGGTAATTGCTGGGCCCTGGAGGTGCACTGAATTGAAACCTCCAGATGAACCGGCATTCAGCAAAGAGCCTGGAGCCTACTTAAACCTAAACTCGGCCTCCCAGAGTCCTGTCTACAGGATTAACTCTCTCACTCTAGCAACCCCACCCTGAGGGTAGAGCAAGCATTATATTCCAGACCATCTCACCTAACACTGATGAGAATCTTCTGAACTCCAATGGAAACAATTCTTTAACTTTTTTTGGAGATTTTTTTTGTTTTTCCTTTTTTCTTTTCTCTGTTTAATCGTGAACTTAATGGCTCCTGGACATTTATACATATTCATATTTGTTTTTTTCTAATTTCTAACATTTTTTTAAACCAGTTATTTTTCATGAATCAGTTTTTTGAGGACTAGGATGCTCAATTAGTATATTTCAGTTTTGTACTGTATTCTTTTATTTTTATTTTTTTATTTTTTATTTTTAAAATTTTTACTTTAAATATTTTCTCTTTCACTTGTTTCCCTTCTCTTTCTCTCTTTTCTTCCACTAACATCCAATTTCTATTTTTGTCTTTTTCACTCTTCCTTTAATTTTTTACTTCTATCTTCTCTCCTCCTCCCTCATAATCATCACATCTTACATCACTTCTGTTCTCTCCCTTGTCCACCATTCAAAATTGTAAACACTTTTGCAAGTTTACTGTTTTTATTGTAGGCAATAACTGATTATATCATTTCGGTTTATTATGACAATATTGTAGATGTCATAGCAGGAACTATTTGGTTTAATGCTGTATATTGTTTGCATTGGTTGTTATTATTTGTCTCCCTCTAAACAGAGAGGTACTGGAAATCTTCAGGGACACTCTAAGTCTAAGTCAGGATAGAAATGTTACTGCCAGATTCACACTGTTAGATGGGTAGACACAAAAACAACATGAAAAAGCGAGGGAATAAATTGCCCAAGCAAACCAAGGTTCTTCAATAACAGAATCTGTTGACATCACAGTGGAAGAAATGTCAAAGAATGTACATAGTTAAATAATTTACAAGGTAAAGGATGATGTAAGGAGTGACATCAGCAAGAAAATACAAGAAGTGAATGATCACTTCAATAAAGAGGTAGAGATTCTGAAAAAAATCAAGTAGAAATCCTCAAAATTATTGAAGGAATTCCATGGAAATCATCACCAACAGACTAGACCACTTGGAAGACAGTTTTAGATGATGAAAACCAAACATATAATCTTGAAAATAAAGTTGACCATGAAGAAAAGATGTTAAGAGCCCATGAACAGAACTTCCTTGAAATATGGGATAATCTGAAAAGACCAAATTTAAGGTTTATTGGGATAAATGAAGGTCCAAATATACAAACTAAAGGAATGCACAATCTTTTCAATGAAATATCAGAAAAATTCCCAAACCTAAAAAATGAAATGAAGAATCAGATAGAGGAGGCTTACAGGACTCCAAATACACAAAATTACAGCAGACCCACACCAAGACTCATTATTATGAAAATGCCTAACACAAAAAATAAAGATAGAATTATTTTAAAGGCCACCAGAGATAAACAACAGATCACACATAGAGGGAAACCAAACTGAATCTCAGCTGATTTCTCAACCCAGACACCCAAAGCTAGAAGGTCTTGGAATATTATATATCAAGCTCTGAAAGAAAATGGTTGCCATCCAAGAATACTATACCCACAAAATAAAGCTTCAGAATTGGCAATGAAATAAAAACCTTCCATGAAAAATAAAAGTTAAAAGAATTCACAACTAAAAAGCACTACAAAACATACTCAGTAAAATATTTCATGAAGAAATGAAAAATAAAACTAAAAAAGAGCAAAGGTAGGAACTACACTAGAAAAATAGTCAATCAAAGGAGAACCTAATTCAAATTAAAAACCATAAATAAACCAAAATGACAGGAAATAAAAGTCATTTCTCAGTAATAACATTGACTGTAAATGACCTGAACTCATCAACTGAAAGACATAGACTGGCAGATTGGATTTAAAAACAAAACTCAACAATATGCTATCTTCAAAAGACTCACCTCATAGGTAAAGACATTCTACAGACTAAAGGTAAAAGGATGGGAAAAACCATATCATTCACATCTTGTAATGTGAATCTTGTAAACAAGCAATGGTATCTATCCTCTTATCAATAAAGTGGACTTCAAGGCAAAGTTAATCAGAAAGGACAAAGAAGAACATTTCATACTGCTTAAGGGACTTATACATCAACAAGACATAACAATTGTAAATATTTATGCCTTAAGCGATGGCACATCTATGTACATCAAACAAACCCTTCACAATTTCAAGAATCAAATAGACCACAGCACAATAATACTGAGTGACTTTAACACATCTCTCTCACCATTGGATGTGTCCTCCAAACAAAAACTAAATAAAGAAGCTAACAGAACTAAAAAAAAAAAAAATACAATTAGTAATTTAGACTTAACAGACATATAGAGACTATTTCATTCATAAATGACTGAACACACTTTCTTCTCAGAAGCATACAGATTCTTCTCTAAAATAAACCATGTCTTAGGCCACAAAGCAACTCTAAGTAAATACAAAGAAAAAAGTAGACATAATATCTTGCATCCTATCAGATCATAAAGGAATGAAATTAGAAATCAATGATAAAATTAAGAAACAGAAGCTACTTTAAGACATGAAGACTAAATAATATGCTATTGAACGACCAATGGATAGCAGAAGAAATCAGGGATAAAATTTAAAAAATACTTACAGGTAAATGAGAAGAGCCATACAACATACCAAAATCTCTGGGACACTGTGAAGGCAGTTCTAAGAAGAAAGTTGATTGCATTGAGCTTATTCATTAAAAGGATAAAAACTCACCAAATAAATAACCTAACATTACATCTCAGAGCCCTAGAAAAAGAACAAACTAAGACTAAAAGCAGTAGAAGACAGGAAATAATTAAAATCAGAAATGAAATTAATGAAATTGAAACAAAAAAATCCAAACATCTTTTAGTTTTATCTTTCAATTCTTGAAAAAGACCATGTTCAAGAGTGTCCAATCAATTGCCATATATTTGTGGATTTTTGAACTTCCCTTCCACTTTCAATTTCTAATTTTATTCTATGATGTTTATTAAATAATTTTAATATTTATATATATATATATGCATGTATATATTAACCTTTGTTCATTCTCTACAAGTTGGTCTATCTAGCATAATTTTCCCTTTGCTATTCATATCATTGACTATAGAAATCTAATTGGTTTAAAATATTTTTCAAAGTCTTCCCTTTTGAGATTGCCATTCTGTGTGACTCTAATTTTCTTTATAGTAAGTGGGGATTGGTGTCTCTTAGTATTAAAGTGTTGCTTTCTATTCTTTATTCAATTTGCTCCATCTTAACTTTTTAAATTTTGGAAGTACAATGTGAGTTGCAAGTGTATCTACTCTTACTGCAGTATCTTTATCTTTATGTAATATTCTTTTTCCTCTTTTCAAAGTTTTCTTTAAATTTAAAATATATTTTAACTCACATAACTTTTGGTTTAAAATGCTTTACGTTGCGTAATTTTGCCACCCCAGCTTTCTTTCTTTTTTTTTTTTTCATCAAAAATAATTTATTTGATTTTGATCACAAAACAGAAGGAAGAGCAGGGACAATGCTGTACCCCTTGGTCACATCTTCCAGTCTCTGCACCTCTAAAACTTGGCTCACTTCAGCAGCTGTGTTCTTCTATTCTGTCAGCTACAGAGTATAGGATGGCCACATGGGAAGGATGGATGCTCCTTAGTGTTCCAGCTCATTTTTTTTTTTAAATACTGCAAGTAACTGGTGGTTCTATCAATTACCTAAAATTCATGTATGAGCAGGTCATAAGTTCTGACCATACAACTCTGAGAAACCTCACAGAAAGACCTTCTGAAACAGGAGCAGAGACTAAGGCTGGACCCTCCTCTGCCTCAGCTTTCCCGGTCCCAGGCTGCCTGTGGTACCTGGAGAGCTGTCCTGGGTCCCCCATATCCCAGGTGGTGATGGAGGAAGGGCAGGCCAGGCCAAACATGAGGCATAAACAGTCTTTACTGGGCTCAGACCAGGAGTCCATGTGTCCTGAGGACCTCTGTGAACTTGTTAATTTTCTTTTCCATGTTCTTTTCTGCCTGTTTCCATAGCCTCATAAGCTGTTTTTTCTTCCAGTAATGGACCTTGGCCTTCTCCTTCCTTTTCTCCTTGGGGTGGCTGTCACTGCCTGGTACTTCCAGTCAACCTCATGAGCCAGGCGCCCCAGGTAGGCAAACTTTCGTGTAGGTTTCAGCCGCACAACCTTCAGGGCAGCAGGAACCAGCATCCGCTTTTTCTTGTCGTAGGGTGGAGGAATCCCATCAAACACCTTGAGGCGGTGCAGGGCAGCCTGGCCTTGCTTGTCTTGTGGGGCAGCATGCCTCGCACAGTCCGCCAGAAGATGCGACTAGGGGCCCGGAAGTGGTATGGGCCCCACCATGGGTTGGTGTTCATTCGCTTGCGGAGGAAAGCCAGGTACTTCAACTTGTTTCTGTAGAAATTTCCAGAAATGTTGATGCCCTCACAGTGCACAACCACCACCTTGTGGTCCAGCAATACCTGTTTGGCCACAATGGCTGCGAGTCGGCCCAGGAGATGGTCTCGGTCATCCAGCACCAGGACCTGCCCCTCCGCAGCCGCCTGGGAAAGACCCCAGCTTTCTTTTGCTGACATTTATATGTAACATTCTTCTTGTCATTTTGCTTTCAATCTACTTGTGTCCTTAGATTTAGAGTCCCCTGTAGATTACATACAATTGTAGTTTTTAGATTTAATTCTGTTACTCCAGCTCTTTGGTTTGATTGGTGTTTTGTAATAATGCATTTATAACCTAGTAAATTTCTTTTTTTGCATTTGATTTTTTTAAATTTTTTAAATTTGTTCTAATTGGTTATACATGACAATAGAATGCATGTTAACACATTGTACACAAATAGAGCACAACTTTTCATTCCTCTGGCTGTATATGGTGCTGAATCACACCAGTAGAGTAATCATACACGTATAAAGGGTAATAATGTCTATTTCATCCTACCGTTCTTCCCATCCCTACCGTCCAAACCCTACTCTCACTTCCCTCTGCATAATCCAATGTTCCTTCATTCTTCCCTACCCACCCACCACTATGGATCATCACCAACTTATCAAGAAAACATTTGGCCTTTGGTTTTGGGGGGATTGGCTTATTTCACTTAGCATGATATTCTCTAGTTCCATTAATTTACCTTCAAATGCCATAATTGCATTCTTTTGTTTTTTGTTTTTTGTTTTCCACTAAAAAATTTGGCAATTTTATGCAGGAACCACCAAAATTTTAGTGTTTAATAATTAAGAGTACAACTGACCAAGTTCCAAGATGTGAAGATACCATGTTTGAGAGACTGTTGGGAGAAATCCTAGTTCTTGACTGGCAGCAGTGAACATCTCAAGTGTGTAAGGAAAACCTTCGCACATACAGGCCTGACAGGGAAACCTGCCGGAAGGAGCATTCCGCTTTGGCCATCTAGGAAAGTACACAACTTCCCCAAATTGATGTCAGTGTACCAAGGGAACCAAAGGGCAGGGCTTGAGAGACGTAAGAAAAGGATGTCAATTCAGATAGGACAAAGGTGTAACCGTGACAAATGATGATTTTCAAAGGTATAACCATGGCAAATGATGATTGGTCAAGAGAACTATAAAAGTCTTGTGTACTTCCACAATAAACGAGTTTGCAGGCTGCTTGCCACATGCCTACTTCCACCCAACTCCTGGAGTCTGAGTCTTGATTCCGCGCCACTTACCCCGTGTCCAAGCTAGCCCACTACAAGAAAAGTAACAAGAGACTGGGGAGAAAAATCACTCTAAAAACTCACTATATAGTAGGTGATAAGAATTCACTATAAAATAAGATCTGTCAACAATAGCTAGTTGCAAAAAGTCATTCAGTCTTCTCTTGGTTTGGAAAAATGGTGTTCCAGATTTCAGGGTACTTAGAAACCTTCAACTCTTTTGTGTGGCAGGTATCTTGTTTTCACCTTCCAATTCTTCCACCCAGCATGTGTCATGAGGTCTGTGATGTTTTTCTCCAGATCATCAGTGTAACTACTCATATCATCAATTCTTCCAATGAACTGGTCAAACATGGTCTGAAATTTATCTTGCATCTGCTGCAGGAGTGTCTGCAGCACTGAAGTGAGGTCCTGCACTGTTTTGGGGTCAATCTCAACCATCTTTCAGGTTCCAAGCTTGACAGCAAGGTCTCGGGCTGTCACCCCCAACTCTATTTGTCTGCGCAGACACCCCCAGCCCAATTTCATTCTTCTTTAAGGCTGAGTAATATTCCATTCTATATGTGTACCACATTTTATTTATCCATTCATCTGTTGAAGGGCATCTAGTTTGGTTCCATAGTTTAGCTATTGTGAATTGAGCTGCTATGAACATTGATGTGGCTGCATCACTGTAGTATGCTGATTTTAAGTCCTTTGGGTATAGGCCGAGGAGTGGGATAACTGGGTCAAATGGTGGGTCCATTACAAGTTTTCTGAGGAATCTCCATACTGCTTTCCATAGTGGTTGTACCAATCTGCAGTCCCACCAGCAATGTATGAGTGTACCTTTCTCCCCACATCCTCGCCAACAGTTTTTATTGCTTGTATTCTTCATAATCGCCATTCTGATTGGAATGAGATGAAATCTTAAGAGTAGTTTTGATTTGCATTTCTCTAATTGCAAGAGATGATGAACATTTTTTCATACATTTGTTGATTGATTGTATTTCTTCTTCATTGAAGTGTCTGTTCAGTTCCTTAGCCCACTTATTGACTGAGTTATTTGTGTTTTGTTAAGTTTTTTGAGTTCTTTATAAACCCTGGAGATTAGTGCTCTATCTAAGGTGCATATGGTAAAGATTTTCTACCATTCTGTAGGCTCTCTCTTCACATTATTGATTGTTTCCTTTGCTGAGAAGAAGCTTTTTAGTTTGAAACCATCCCATTTATTGATTCTTAATTTTACTTCTTGCACTTTAGGAGTCTTATTAAGAAAGTCAGGTCCTAAACTAATATGATGAAGATTTAAGCCTACTTTTTCTTCTGTGGGACACAGGGTCTCTGTTCTAGTGCCTAAGTCTTTAATCCACTTTGAGTTGATTTTTTACAGGTAAGAGATAGATGTTTAATTTCATTTTATACATATGGATTTCCAGTTTTCCCCGCACCATTTGTTCAATAGGCTATCTTTTTGCCAATGTATGTTTTTGTCACTTTTGTCTAGTATGCGATAACTGTATGTTGTTTGTCTCTGTGTCTTCTATTCTGTACCATTGGTCTACATGTCTATTTTGGTGCCAATGCCATGCTGTTTTTGTTACTATTGTTCTGTAGTATAGTTTAAGATCTGGTATTGTGATGCCTCCTGCTTCACTGTTCTTGCTAAGGATTACTTTGGCTATTCAGGGTCTCTTATTTTTCCAAAGGAATTTCATGATTGCTTTTTCTAGTCCCATGAAGAATATCATTGGGATTTTAATAAAAATTGCATTGAATCTGTATAACACTTTTGGTAGCATGCCATTTTGACAATATTAATTCTGCCTATCCAAGAACAAAGGAGCTCTTTCCATCTTCTAAGGTCTTCTTTAATTTCTTTCTTTAATATTCTGTAGTTTTCACTGTAGAGGTCTTTCACCTCTTTCATTAGATCGATTCCCAAGGTGTTGTTTTTTTTTTTTGAGATTACTGTGGATGGAATAATTTTCCTAATTTCTCTTACAGTGGACTCATCACTTATGAAATGCATTTGACTTATGGATATTGATTTCAAGTTCTGCTTTGCTGAATTTATTTATGAGTTCTAGAAGTTTTCTGGTGGAATTTTTTTAATCCTTTAAATATAGAATCATGTCATTGGCAAATAGTGATAGTTTGAGTTATTTTCCTATTAATATCCCTTTAATTTCTTTCATCTGTCTGATTTCTCTGGCTAGAATTTCAAGGACAATGTTGAATAGAAGAGGGTCTCCCTAGCTTGTTCCAGTTTTTTAGGTGGAATGCTTTCAGTTTTTTTCCATTTAGAATGATGTTGGCCATGGGCTTAGCATAAATACCTTTTACAATTTTGAGGTATGTTCCTACCATTCCTAGTTTTTCTAGTATTTTGAACATAAAGAGGTGCAATATTTTGTCAAATATTTTGTGTCTATTGAGATAATCATATGATTGTCTTTAAGTTTATTGATATGATAAATTGCATTTATTTATTTCCATATATTGAACCAATCTTGCATTCCAGGGATGAACCTCACTTGATTGTGGTGCACTATTCTTTTAACATATTTTTGTATGTGATTTGTCAGAATTTTATTGAGAATTTTTGCATCTATGTTCACAAGGGATATTGTGTGAAGTTTTCTTTCCTTGATGTGTCTTTGTCTAGTTTTGGTATAAGTGTGACACTAGCTTCATAGAATGAGTTTGAAAGGTTTCCCTCCTTTTCTATTTCATGGAATAATTTGAGGAATATTAGTATTTATTAGTTCTTCTTTGAAGGTCTTGTAGAACTCAGCTGAGAATCTGTCTGGTCCTGGGCTTTTCTTGGTTGGTAGGTTTTTGATTGCATCTTCTATTTCTTTGCTTGAAATTGATCTGCTTAAATTATGTATGTCCTCCTGCATCAGTTTGTCTCTGGAAATTTGTCAATGTCTTCAATATTTTCTATTTTGAGCATAAATTTTCAAAATAGTTTCTAATTATCTTCTGTATTTCAGTAGTATCTATCATATTTCCTTTTTCATCACGAATTTTAGTAATTTGAACTCTCTCTCTCTTTGCTAGTGTAGATAAGGGTTTATCAATTTTTTTTTCAAAGAACCAATTTCTTGTTTTGTCAATTTTTTGAATTGTTTCTTTTGTTTCAATTTCATTGATTTCACTGTGATTTTAATTATTTCCTGTCTTCCACTGCTTTTGGTGTTGATTTGTCCTTCTTTTTCTAGGGCTTTGAGATGTAATGTTAGGTCACTTATTTGTTGACTTTTTCTTTTAATGTATAAGCTCAATGCAATGAACTTTTCCTCTTAGCATTGCCTTCATAGTGTCCAAGAGATTTTGGTATGTGGTATCGGTGTTCTCATTTACCTCTAAGTATTTTTTAATTTCCTCCTTGATTTCTTCTTTTATCATTCAATAGCATGCTATTTAGTCTCCAGGTGTTGGATTAGCTTTATTTTTTATTTTATCATTGATTTCTAGTTTCATTAATTATGATCTAATAGAATGCAGGGAAGGATTTCTATTTTTTTGTATTTGCTGAGAGTTGCTTTGTGGCATAACATATGGTCTATTTTTGGGAAGGATCCATGTGCTGCTGAGAAGAAAGTGTATTTGCTCAATGATGGAGGAAATACTCTATATGTCAGTTAAGTCTAAATCATTGATCGTATCATTTAATTCTATAGTTTCTTTGTTTACTTTTTGTTTGGAAGATCTATCCAGTGGTGAGAGAGGTGTGTTAAAGTCACACAGTATTATTGTGCTGTCGTCTTTGTTTCTTGAAATTGAGAAGGGTTTGTTTGATGTACGTAGATGCTTCATTGTTTGGGGCATACATATTTACGATTGTTATGTCTTATTGGTGTAAGATTCCCTTAAGCAGTATGAAATGTCCTTCTTTATCCCTTCTGACTAACTTTGGTTTGAAGTCCACTTTTTCTGATATGAGGATGGAAATCCCTGCTTGTTTATGCAGTCCTTTTGAGTCTATGTTTTTTCCCAACCTTTCACCTTCAGTCTGTGGATGTCTTTTCCTAGGAGGTGAATCTCTTGAAGACAGCCTATTGTTGGGTCTATTTTTAAATCCAATCTGCCAGTCTTTGTCTTTTGATAGATGAGTTTAGGCCATTAGTATTCAGGGATATTATTGATATATGATTTGTATTGCCTATTTTGGGTTTTTAACTCAACTTAGTTTCTCCTTAACCTTTCCTTTAGCGTAGTTCCTCCCTTTGCTGGTTTTCCTTGTTTTTTGTTTTTTGGATTTTTTTATTTCCTCTTCATGGAATATTTTTCTGAGAATGTTCTGAATGTTCAGGTTTTCTAGTTATGAATTTTTTTAACTTCCATGGAAAGTTTTTATTTCATCTTCAAATCTGAAGTTTAATTTTGTTGAATGTAAAATTCTCAGTTGGCTTCCATTTTCTTTCAGTGCTTGATATATGTTTTTCCAGGACCCCTGGTGTTGAGGGTCTGGGTTGAGAAATCAACTGAAATTCAAATCAGTTTCCCCCTATATGTAGTTTGATTTCTTTTTTCTCTCACAGCCTTTAAAATTCTATCCTTATTCTGTATGTTATTCATTCTCATTATAATGTGCCTTGGTGTGGATCTGCTATAGTTTTGTACTTTTGGGGTCCTGTAAACCTCTTGTAGTCGCTTTTCCATTTCATTCTTTAGATTTGGAATGTGTTCTGATAGTATGTTATTGAAAAGATTGTGCATTCCTTTGGTTTGTATCTCCACACCTTTGTCAATTCCAATAAATCTTAAATTTGGTCTTTTCATGTTATCCCATATTTCTTGGAAGTTCTGTTCATGGTTTCTTACCATTTTCTCTGGGTGGTCAACTTTATTTTCAAGAGTATATATTTTGTTTTCATTGTCTGAGGTTCTGTCTTCCAAGCAGTCTACTCTGTTGGTGATACTTGCCATTGAATTTTTAATTTAATTTGGTTTATCGTTTCCTTCATTTGGAGGATTTCTGCTTGATTCTTTTTTATAATCTCTGTCTCTTTATTGAAGTGATCTTTCACTTCCTATATTTTCTAAAACCATACCTTATTTCAAAGATCAATCTATGTGTTTCCTAAACTCCTTCTCTGACATTTCTTCTACTGTGTTGCCTATGGATTCTATTGTTGGAACATCTTGGTTTGTTTGAGGCACTTTGTTCCCTTGTTTTTTCATCTTGTTTGTGCATCTTCTCATCTAGTGGTATGGATCTGAGGCAGTACAGATTCTACCCTGTAGTTTTATAGTGTCCCTGAAAACTTCCAGTACCTCACCTTTAAGGGGGAGACCAATATTAACACCACCCAATGCAAACAATATACCACCTTAAACCAAGTGGCTCATATTAAGGCATTTATAGTTTTGTCATATTAGACAGAAATGAAGTGTTCAGTTATTATCTACAATATAAACAATAAGTTTGCTATAAACGTTTACCTTTTCAAATGATGGACAATGAGGGAACAGAAGTAGTGTAAGATGTGGAGTTTATGAGGGAGAAGGAGAGAAGATAGAGGTAAAAGTTTATAGTAAGAGCAAGGGAGTGTCGCTTGCTGCCGACCAGTGGGACAAACGACACGTACTCTTCAGAAGTTCATGAAGCAGCTTCCCCTTTATTCGGATAACACCCTCAATATATAAGCAGTCTCATGCATATGCAATTGTAACCAGATATGTCCATCCAATCCTATTAAAGGTCAAGCGATCATGAGCTCAAGCATACATGTAAGATATATCTGTCCACGCACTAGGCGGCTGAACTATTATCATACAGCCAATGGTAAAGGCTTCCTGTTCTTCTCAAGGCGCATTCAGCACGCCATTTGGCTCTCTGCCAGTCGCCATCTTTGGATGCATGTGGTGTAACCCTGGGCCCCAGGTCTCACCCGCCACAGGGAGAAATTAATAGAGGTTGGCTATTAGTATGAGAGAAGTGAGAAAGAGAATCCAGGGAGACAGATAGGTGAGAGAAAAAATATATACAAATTTTTTTAAAAGTAAAATATAAGAATATACAACAAAACTATAATATACTATTCAGACATCCCATTCCTCAATAAATTGATACGTGAAAAATATTTGGATTCAAAGATGGTAAAGGTGTGAGAGAGGGGGCCTAAAAAAAGTCGCAATGGAAAATTGAATGATTGCTTCTGTTGGCTTTCACAAATTTTCTCAGCTTCCCTTCTCTGCCAATAGGTGGGATTGTCTGAAGTTTGATGCTAGCTGCAGTCCAGAGGGTGCCGGAACAGTTGGGTGGGCAGGCTGATAGCAAGAAGTCCTCACACCCTCTTCCAGCCTTCCCACCCATTGTAGCTGGCTCCTTCCAACCCTGCACACTTCACGACTCACTGAGCTGGAGGAAGCCCAGTTTTCTCCAGTTTCTCCAACCTCTGCTCGCCCAAGGAACTGCTCCTAGTCTCCGACTTTCCACAGGCTTGCCCGATCCAGACTGGCCCAGGCAAACCCAGCTGCAATCTAATGGACCTGGGCTTCAGCTTCCCTATGCCCTGCCCTGCTGCAGTCCCAAGATCTCAGTGCCCTTTCAACTTGCAGAGAGACCATCAGGGATGCGCTCACACAAAGGAGTGACCCCACAGAGAGGCAGCCAGATGGCAGCCACTGTCACACCGAGAAGAAAGACCTCAGGTGCAACCCCACTGTATCTCTAGGCTCTGGCCTGTGTCCCCAGACCAAAGTGGTAGTGGTGGCAGCAGCAAACTGCAGGCCCTGGCCAGTGTCTCAAGATGGCAGCAACCATGTGTAACCAAACCTGCGGGAACTATGCCAATGGACTTCCAGGCAACAGCAGGCAGGAGGCAACCTGATGGTGGTCTGTGGACTAACGGCAGATGATCAGCAGGTGGACATTGGGTGGTGGGCAATGGGTAGGTGAAAGGCAGATGATGGACAGGCAAGAGGCAGGCAAACAGGCAAATGGCAGATGATAGGCAGCGGTCAGCAAGCGATCTGCACTAAAAAGGCAGGTGATATGCTGGCAGACAGCATGGAATTGCGGCAGACTAATGGGGGGTAATCTGCAGAGGATTAATGTGCAGCAATAACTGCCTCGCAGAGAAATAGTATTTCCTCTGCTTGAATCCCAAGTCACGGAGTGACAAGGAATGCAACTTCCCTCCAGTCCACCATCTTGGATGTCCTTAAATAAATTTATAAAAAAAAAAAAAATACAGAACTTAATACCGCCACCATCAACCAAGACGATTCACTCAACATAAGGAGAATACACCAAACAGCAACAGAATACACATTCTTTTCAAGGGCCCATGGAACACATACTGAGACAGACCACATCCTAGGTCATTCAAAAAACAAACCAATTTAAAAGGCTTAGAAATCATAGTGTTCTCTCTAACCATAATAGAATCAAACCAGAAATCAACAACAGAGAGTTAATAAGAAAAATGCCCAAACACTTACAAACTGAACAGCACACCTCTAAACTATGGGTCAAAGAGAAGTCTTAAAGGAAATTTTTAAAATATATTAAGCTGAAAAAATGAAAATAAATAAGAATTTGTGGGACCCATAGATAGCAGTACTGAGATGAAAATGTATGACATTAAATGACTATTTAGAAAAAAGGAAAGTTTTGAATCAATAATCTTAGCTACCACCTCAAAAATCTATAAAAAGAAGAGAAAAATTAAGCCAAAGCAAATGAACAAAGGAAATAATAATACATGGAGAAAAATACTAAGTCAATAATATAAGGGCAGAAATCGATGCGTTCAAAACCGAAAATAGAGCATATTAATGAAATGAAGGGCTGTTTCTTTGAAAAGATGAATAAAATGACAAAACTTTAGCAATGCTAAGAAAGAAAACATGAGAAGACATAAATTATCAAATACCAGGAATGAAACAGAAGATATCACTGCAGATTCTATGGTTGTTAAAGCAATAATAAGAAATCTAAGTGTGGAGTACACACGTAAATTTAACAACTTAGACTAAATGGTTTAATTCCTTGAAAAGTACAAGCCTGTTAAAGGAGTAGCTGGCAAAGATTTCCCCATTCTTTTGGTTTTCTGTTCACTCTATTTTTTCCTTTGCTGGGCAGAAGCTTTTTAATCTGATATCATCCCATTTACTGATATTTTTTTTAATTTCCTGGATGATAGAGGTCCCATTCAGGACATTTTTAAAATAACCTAATCAACAAATGGTCAAATGAACTAAACAGATACATCTCAAAAGAAGTACAAATGGTCAACGATTAAATGAAAAAAAGTTCAGCATTTTTAGACATCGTGGAAATGCAAATCAAAACTACACTGAGATTGATTCCATCTCTCTCTAGTTAGAATGGCAAGCACCAAAAATACAAATAACAATAAATGCTTGCAAGGATGAGGGGCAAAAAGAACACTTCTACACTATTCACATGAATGTAAAGCAGTACAGTCACTATAGAAATCAGTGTAGCGGTTCTCCGAAAGGTTAAAAATAGATCTACCAGATGATCCACTCCTTGGTATCTATCCAAAAAAATCAAATTCAGCCTGTTTTAGAGACACATATATACCATGTTGATTGCTGCACAGTAAACATAGTATTCACAATTGCCACGTTATGGAATCAGCCTAAGGGTCAGTGGACAGATGAATAAAGAAAAAGTGGTGTATATACACAACAGAGTTTTATTCAGTCATCCAGAAGAA
Source organism: Sciurus carolinensis (assembly GCF_902686445.1). Lineage (NCBI taxonomy): Eukaryota > Metazoa > Chordata > Mammalia > Rodentia > Sciuridae > Sciurus > Sciurus carolinensis. Next base: position 165,284,652 of record NC_062213.1, read on the forward strand.
TAAAACTACATCGTCTACAGGAAAATGGAACTGCAGACTGTAATTTGAGTGAAATAAGTCAAACATGGTGAGAAAAATGCCATGTTTTCTCTCTTAAGTGGAAACTAGCAGGAAAAAGCAAACAAATGAAAAAGGGACTCTATGAAATTAGAAAGAAATCAGCAGGGAAAAGGGGTCACAGGAAGGGAAAAGGGAAGGGTGGGGGAGGTATTGGGAGTGAAATTAATTCAATTATGTTTTCATATGTGCACAAATATGCCACAATGAAACCCCCCTTTCTGCATAATCAATATGCACCAACAAATAGTAATAAATAAAATCAAAAGCTAGAAAAAAGAAAAGTACAAATTCTCTCACTTTCACCATATAAAATGATCATTTGACCAGCCCTATAACTATGAATGAAATTGGATTCATCATTTTAAAACTCTCCAGAAAGAAATCTCCAGGCTCAGATGTTTTCATTGTACAATGGTATTAAATTTCTAAAGAAGAATTATCACTAGTTCTAGAATTAACACTAGTTCTACAATCTAGCTCAAAAAATAAAGGAGTAAGAAATACCTCCCAGTTGGTTTATGAAGCTAATATTACCCTGATACCAAAACCACACAAAGAATACAAAAAAGAAAACAATGAAATTCACAGTACAATATCCTGCATGAGTATAAGTGTAAAAATATTTAACAAAATATTAGTAAATAGGATTCATCAAACTTTTAAAAAAATAATATACCATGACCAAATGAGAATTATTCCACAGATACAGGGTTGGTTCAGTATTCAAAAACTTAACATGTAAACAGCTTATATTGGAAAAGTCACATGATTATATCAAATCATGAAAAAAATCTTTTGACAAAACTCATTACTCATTCATAACAAAAACTCTCAGAAAAATATGAACAAAGGGAAACTTCTTGATGTGATAGAGAACCTACAAAACCCCTACAGTTAACATTATGTTTAATGGTGAAAGATAAAGCTTTCTCCCTAAAATCAGAATCAAAACAAGAATGTACACTCCTACTACTTTTAATCAACACAGTGCTGCAAATTTTTGCAACTATAAAAAAAAGGCAAGAAAAGGAAATAAAAGTTGTGTGGATAGAAAAGGAAGAAGTAAGACTGTTCCTATTTCCAGATGGCATAATTTTCTATGTAAAATATCTCAGCAAATATGCAAAAAAAAGACAAAAAAATCCTGGAATAAGAGAATTCAGAAAAGCACTAAGACATAAGATAAGCACACAACAATCAATTATATTTATATAAACAAATTTAAAATAAAATATTATTTACAATCATTCAAAAAATGAGATGCTTAGGTGTAAATCTAACAAAACATGGATAACATTTGTATGCTAAAAACTAAAAAATGCTAATAGAAGAAATCAAAGATCTAAATTAATGAGAGATGTACAGTATTCGTAGATTAAGACTCAACAGAATAAAGATGTCAGTTCTCTCCACATTGATGTATAGATTTGCCATGGCCTCATGCATGCTAAGCATGCACTCTATCACTGAGCTACACGCCCCAGCCCCTAGAGGGTAAAATTCATGTGGAAAAGCAAAGGACCAAGAATAGCTAAAACAATTTTGAGGAAAAATAAAATGGGAAGAATCATACTACATCTTTTAAGACTTATTATCATTATTATTATTATTATTATTATTATTATTATTATTTTGGTACTGGGGATTGAATCCAGGGGTGCTCTAACACTGAACTACACTTAACCCTTTCTATTTTTTTTTATTTTGAGACAGGGACTAGGTAAATTGCCCAGGCTGGCCTGAAACTTGCAGTTCTCCTGCTTTTCTCCTGCTTCAGCCTCCCAAGTCACTGGGATTAGAAGTGTGTACCATTGTGCCAGCCGGATCTATTCTAAAGGTACAATAATCAAGACTGTAGTATGGGTGGAGGGGCAGATAAACAGATCAGTGAAACAGAATTAAAGAACTTGGGAATGGACTCACCCACATATGCCAAAATGCACAAGCCATTCAGTGGAGGAAGAATGGCACTGGAATAATTGAATATCTAGAGGGGTAAAAATGAACTTCAACCTAAGACTCACATCTTAAACATAAATTGACTCAAAATGGATTGTGGACTTTAATGTAAAACTATAGCACTTTTGCAGGGAAAAATAGGAGAAAACCTTCAGCATCCATTTAAAAAAATGGATAAGAGGGATGTCGCCAATATTTTAAAAGTCTGCCATGTGAAAAACTCTGTCAAGAGAACAAAAACATTTACAAACCACATGTCAGGCAAAGAGGTAGGCTAATAACCACCACTCAAAACTCCAAAAGTTTAAAAAAACAATCCATTTAGAAAATGAGAAACTGGCATGCAGATACAATTCACCAAAGAAGAATACAGGTGGTAAATAAGCTTAGAAGATGTTTAACATTGTTAGCTACTAGGGAGATGCAAATGCAAATCACAATAGAATACAGATACACATCTATCAGAATGACTAAAATAAAAAGAACAGGGATAACAGCAAGTGCTATTGAGGATCACTTACACGTTGCTGATCAGACTATAAAATAGTACATCCACTCTGGGAAACAGTTTGACGGTTTCTTTTTAAAAAATCAACATGCAACTACCATACAAACCAGCAATATCATTTCTGGGCATTTATTCCAGGCAAATGAAAATCTATGTTCAGGTAAAAACCTATACACAAATTTTTTAGTAATGATCAAACACTAGAAACAATTCAGACGTCCTTTCAAATACTTTATAAATACCAATGATGCCACTCGTATGACCATTCTTGTGGCATGTCTTCTTTTCCACATGTGAGAATTTGGCGGACATGACCTAGTGCCCGCCCATGATCCATCCTCACTGTCTAAGGTTATTTTAATAAATTATACAGGCACAATCCCTGCTACGGTATAGCTTATAGTTTTGGAGAAGAGATAGACAAGTAAACAAGTATATGCAATTGATTACTTTGGTAATGGATTATTGATATAAATCCTGTCATTTCATTTGTGAATGAAATGACAAAAAAAAAAGGTGTCAAACTCAGCGTTTGCACAGACGAGCAGGTACTGTTTTATATTTTTATGTGGAACTTAACACAAAATGTTCTGAAGGACTACATGAAAATCCTAGGACTCCTAATTAAATCCACCTGACTTAATTAGAAATCCAAACACTGCTGGGGTTCTCTGATCAATGGAGCAAAGAACAGTTAGCCTCATTTAATTATTTTGTAAAAAAAAAAAAAAAATAGCTTTCACCTCTTCTTGGACCCATTTATTAATGATCCCATAGAATAAGTAAATTTATTTAGGACCCACAAACTTGAGTCAGATAATCCAGACTTCCCCACTTTTTCACAATATACATAACTTTTACAACTTTCTTAAGCCTCAGTTTCTTTTCCTGCAAGAGACTTCATGAAAGTACCCAGCTCATAAGCAACTGGGTGGGTTAATGAAGTACAGTAATGCCTGTAAATACACTCAGCACAAAGCCTAGCACATGGCAACTTCTCAGTTCCATTATATAATGATAATCAGACAGTCAAACTATTTTCTTAGGACAGAGTCTTGAGAGCAAAAGTAGAAATCAGAGAGTTTAAACATTTTTGAATTTCATGAACATACTAAAAAATGATTTTTCAAGAATATTTAGACCAATCAATATTGCCACTGGATATTTAGAGAGCACCCATTTCTCCTGACGCTTTTTAGCTTTATGTGCTCTAATTTTAAAGTATTTATAATTTAATAGGCAAAAATGTGTATATTCCTTCTTTTGCATTTCTTTTTCAGTAAGACATAATGGTTTTCTTTTCCAAATTCCTGATAGATATTTGTATTTCTTCCATCTATGTAACCATATGGAACTTGTTTTTTATTGATTTGTGGGAACTCTTTATATACTAAGGATATTAATTCTTGGTTGATGTGTGAAATTAACTGTGTGTAGAAAGGGATGGAAGCAGTTCTATTGTTGATCACTGGGATGGTGAATAATGTTTATGAGTTGATTAAATAATGATTTCAGAGGGTTGGGGATGAAGTTCAGTGGTAGAGGGCCTGCCTATCATGTGAAAAGCCCTGGGTTCAATCTCCAGTACTGACAGGAAAAAAAGAAAGAAAAGAAGGAAGAAAGAGACAGACAGACATGCCTGGACTCCTGACCCACAGGAACCATACTTTAATAAATGTGCATTAAAGTATGACTTTCAAACTGCTTTTAAATCTGTATGGATGATAGGACCAAAATTACCTTTTGTTTCATTTCTATCTATATGTCATTTCCTTTTAACTACAAGTGTAGAGATACAACTTCTGCTGACTATTTGTGAGATAGCTACAGCACATCCTGTGGGTGCCTTCTTTCCACCCACCACCAGTGAGTATTACTGGTAAAATCCTGCTGCCCTCTTCTGCACAAAGTTGCCCTGAGTCAAACAAGTCCACTCTCACCACTTTGACCCCTATTTCACTTGCCCACAGACCTTGGCCAAGGACCGATTTTAATCTGACCATGAAAGACTCACTGCCTTAGTCCAGGTGAGACTAACTGCACAGTTTGTGCTCCAGATCTTCCCCTGGACTCCTGCTCAGCTCTTCTCCCCTGCCTTATTCTGCCTGACTCTCTCCCTTCTCCTGATTTATTCTCCCAATAAATCCCAAGAACAGGACTCCCGATCTCAGGTTCTGTTTCTGGGAAACTCAGCCTGGGGCTATGGCCTTTCCAGGAATAAACATTTCTGTTGGTACCTTTATTCCCACGTCCATTCTGGTTCCAATTCATGGCTACTCTGTGCATGTAACCATTTGGCAGTTGAGTAAAGCAAGTGATAGATTGTTTTTGAAGCTTGTCCAGGGTCATCTGAGGTGTTGGTTAATGTTTACTGAGACCCCTGAGGCAAAGTAATATGAATGTGAACTTTTGGCCAGGTCAGTTGAATCTGTGGCTTGGCACCTGGCGTTTATGAACTGAGATCTCACATCTTGTTCTCCACGGTTGATTCCTTCAGAGCAGAAAATGATTCACACTGGTTCGGCAGCTCCAGCATAGAAGGTACAGAAAGTGCTTCACCCAGAGGCCTGAGAGGCTGGGATATGCTGGTTTGCAGCCATACATGGTTGGAACTGGAGAGTACCACAGTGGTTATATAATCTTATAGGAGTAAGGGGAGGGGGAATCACAGCCCAGAAAGGTGAGATTACTTATTCAAGGCCAAGTGGCACAGCAGTACTGCCCCTGCAGGGCATTTTGACCCAGGGGAGTGGGGATATGGGCCTACCCATACACCCTTTGCCTTTGATTCCCCCATTACTCCTGAGTTAGCAACCCCCTTTCTGTTCCTTCCTTGCTGCCCAAGCTCAGCGCAAAGATGTTTACCTAAAAGATACCCTCCTCCACCCCCTCACCAACCCGGCACTCCTGCCTCACCTGCCTCTGTTGGTCTTCATCCTGCGTCCAGCTCCTCAAAGGCTACTGAGAAAATGGCAGCACAGGGCCTACCACCTCAGGGCCACACCCTCAGCTGACCCCGGCTTTGACGGCCATTGCTGATGTCTGGTGGTCTCCCTGCCCCCACCCTACACAGCGTTCCCATAATTTCCCGCCCTCTAGTGCACCCTCCCATTACAACTTCTTTAAGGAAATAGAGGCAACAAAGCGCATGCCCCCGAAGCCTTCTCTCCTACTGGGAGAGCTTACATCTGCACCCAGATGTGGCATCTTTCCTCAGCCCACCTACTAGCTGCCACTTTAACCCCTGCTCCCTGGAGACCCGGTTCCTTAGCACGCACATCCTCTTCTCTCCAGCAGCTGACCTTGCCGTCTCCCTCTACCTGCAGTATGCTTATAAACTTGCTCAGGCTCCTCTCATTCTAAAATCAGACCAAATGGGAAAATGCCCTCCTGTGATCCTGCATGACCCAACGGCCACTTTCCAAGGGTCCCCTTCCCTTCTTAGCGAATGCCCTGCACAGAGCCATCAGCATGCTCCATTCCTTCTTCCTCAGTCCTTCGTTCTTGAACTCTCACAGCCTGGCCTCTGCCTCTGCTGCGCCACCAGACAGCTCTGGCCACAGCCAGCACTGTTCACCTACTGCCCATTCCCATGGCTGCTTTTCAGGGCTCACCGCACACTCCCTGATGCACTTGACTCTCACGCCCCTGACTGTCTGCGACCGACCATCCTAGTTCGTTCAGGATGGACAGTGTTCATAGGATATGGAATTTTCAGGACTAAAATTAGGAGAGTCCCCCCAAAATTGGAATGGCTGCTCACCCCAACTGACTTCCTTAGAATTCTGCTTCCGCTTCTCCTGGGTCTCCTCCTATCTCCCAAACCATTACTTTCTCCTTGGCCCAGCAAGCATGTATTTCTTCAGGGGTTGATTGTCTTACCAGGGTTGTCTCCTTCAGTGCCATCCCGGGCTGTCTCGTCTACCCTGTACCCTGGTCAACTCATAACTTCCACGCGTATCCCTCCCTCCGAGGTCTCCTGTGACCCTGCAACAGCCTGTGTTACATGTCCACATAGAAGACCAACTTCAGTGAGTTTACCAGGAGTCCTTCCTCCATCCCCGCTTCTTGGTCAACAGAGAACGGGGTGGAAGGCAGCACTGCCGAAATGGTGAGGAGGGACGGGAAGGAGTCCCAGGAGAGCCGTCCCTTCTACCCGTCCATTGTCCTCGTCTCCTAATAACAGCAGCTGAAGTTCACTAGGAGACCCGTCTCTCTAAAATTTACAGATCATTGTATTTTCCATGGTCAAACCCAGTCAAGGCCCATCGGCTCTTGGGTGAAGGGGTATGTGGACATAACGCAAACAACATAGGTTCATTCCAACCTATGTCACCTCCCTCAGGCTGGGGCCTGGAGTCATCCCTTTCCTGTCTTTCTGAAGCCTGGCTAATAAAGTTTTCACTTGATTCTGAGCTGGGTCATTTGCTTCTGCTAACTTTCCTTTGTTGTTGAAATTAGAATTATTTTTTTCTTGCTAGTAACTAAAGATGCTACTAAATCAAAGAATAGTAATAGATCCTGAGAAGATCTCTCTCTCTGTCACTTAACCCAAGGTGCCACCTCCACTGAAAAAATTTGTGGAATTTCTTCTGTTTCTCTCAAATCTGATCCCTCTTCTGCAGCTCCATTCTACCTCTTCTTATTTCTGATGCTGTCATCCCTTGCCTAAGCTAAGCAATAATTCCCGTTTTCAAGTGACTTCATGTCAAGCACTTAACAATTATTCTTTCAAAATCCATCAAGGTAGGTTTTGTTATCTCCTTTTTTAAGACAAGGAAATTAAGACTCCGAGAGGTGGATTAACTGCCCCTGGGAACAGGCCAGCCAGACTCTGAGCCTGCGCTCTGCACCATTCACACAGCCTTCCCAGCTGCTGTCCCAGGCCTTCCTCCCCACGCTGGCCTCCAGGAGGCTTCGCTTAAAAAACACATCTGGCTAGGTACACCCTTGCTTCAAAGTCCTTCTGAGGCTGTGCTGGCCAGAGGATGCCCCAGGCCCTAGGTATGGCCTTCCTGCTCTTTGTCCTTGCTTGCTCCCCAGTCCTGTCATCTCCTGTCCCATCTCAGACTTGTGCTTCTGGTCCACATTGACTTGCTCCTAATTCCCTGTGCAGGCTGGGCTAGCTCTGCCTTATGGTCTTTGTCCATATCAGTCCTTTGTCCTTGAACATGTCCCTCCTGCCTTCTCTCTTCCCTCAAGACTTAGTTCAGCTGCTGTTTCCTCCAACAAGCCTTGTTTGACAGTATAATCTCATCTACCACCGAGCAATATGGTGTTCCTCCATACCTGTGCATTCTGCCGTGTAGACCACCACCAATAGGTCCACTTACTACATGACAGTGAGACTGTCTGTCTGTTCCTCCGCTAAGCTCGATCTCCTGGCAGGCCAGGGCTGTGCTTTATCCCTGTTTGACTTGGTCCCAGGACCTGGCACATGGTAAGTTCTTGCACTACTGATTCTCTTGCTCTTGTTGCCCCTGGTTCCTGGGACCCTGTCGGCCTTACCGCTGACTCTGAGATGCTGCTGCAGCAACGGAAGGAGAGTCATTACCCCGGCCCCACCTCAAGGCCTGTCACTGTCTCAAAAATCCAGCCCAGTCACCAAAAACTGACTTCTGAAGAACTCACGCCCTTCGATTGTACTTTCTTACACCATCAAGGGGATTCACACAATAAGAAAAATGTCTTTTAAAATTTCCCTTTTTCTCTCTTCCACTTCCCTAAGGTACCACAGCTGCTCAGTACCACAGCTGCTCAGTACCAACACCCAGCCCCCCACCCCACCCCCATCTTTGCTCTCACTTTCTGAAGTGAGAAAGGAGAATAAAAGAGAGACCTGAAAGAACAAGAGTGGCCCAGCCAGAGCCTCTGCAGGACAGAGAAACAGCAGGAGGGCATCCTATCTCCTCAAGGCAGGCAGGGACAATGGAGCAGAGTCACTCATTTTTAGAGGTGTTTCAGATTTACCTAGTTGTTCGCTTCCTACTTAGGAGTTTCTGATATTTTAGCATCATCTTTGGCCAGAGATGTTTGCCCAGCACTCACCTTTTGACTCTTGAAGTAAATGAATTCCCTATCGTCTCTGCACCTCAGTTTCCTCATATATAAAATGGAAATAATAATTCCCCTCTCATAGGGTTGCTCTGGGGATCGGTTCGATCCTCAGCACCACATAAAAACAGAAGTTGCAATAAAAGCTCTAACAAAGTTAGAACTAGGCCAGGCTCACAGTAAGTGCTCAGTAATCTTGGCTACTTTTGTTAGGTGGTAGTTGTGATTGTAGGTTTATTATTGTTGAGCTTTTGTTGCCTGACTTGACTAAGCTGACCACCTGCACCAGGCTGTTACTGGGACTTGAATATCCCACCCCACCCTATCATTCCACTAACCATCTGTGTTTTGGGGGGAGGGAAAGGACAACAGAGGATGGATGGGTAGATAGATTAGATAGATGAAAGATAGATAGATAGATAGATAGATAGATAGATAGATAGATAGATGCTGGAGGTTGAACCCAGGATCTCACGCAAGCTAGAGAAGCACTATATCCCTGAGCAACATTCCCAGGACTTTTTATTTTGTTTTGAGACAGGGTCTCACTAAGTTACTCAGGCTGGCCTTGAATTTGTAATATGTGCACTTCAGTCACCCAAGTCATTGAGATTATAGGTGTGCACCACCATGCCTGGCTTTAACTTTTTAATTGACATGTAAGAGTTGTACATATTCATGGGTCAAAAGTGTGATAACTCAATACACATTTACAATGTGTCATGAACAGCTCAGGGTAATTAACATTTCTGCCTCCTTGATGTGATTATCTTTTCTTTATATTGGGAAATTAAATTGGGAACCTTAAAACTTCAGACTCCTCTCTCTAGTTCATTACCACACATATAATAAGTTGTAGTGTAACTACAGTCACCCCACTGTGCTGCAGAACACTGGGACTTACTTCATGAACCTAACTGCATTTTGCTACCCATTATTCAACCTCCATCCATCCCTGATGGTCTTCACTTCAATGAATAGCATTGTTAAACCCCTACTCTTCAAGTCACAAGCCTAGAAGACAAATCATCCTGATTTGATTGGAACTGGTGTTTCACAGGACATATAAAACTAGATAAAATCCAGGCAAACTGGGTCTAGTTGGTTCCCCTAATTATGATTGCTCCCTGCCCCTACACATCCATTGGTCACAAACTTCTGTAAGCTCAACCTCCTGAATCCATCCTTTAGGCCACTGCCCCCACAAACTGTCTCCTGCCAGGTGCAGTGGGGCATGTCAGAAATCCCAGTGGCTCAGGAGGCTGAGGCAGAAGTATGGCAAGTTCAAAGCCAGCCTCAGCAACTTAGCAAGACCCTGTCTCTAAATAAAAAAAAGACAAGCTGTCTCCTGCCTGTGGTTGTCTTGCATCTACTTTTGCCCCCTCTTGTTGTTCTACTAGAATGGGGGCTGTGGTTGTGGCTCAGTAGTAGAGCACTTTGCCTCATACGTGTGAGGCACTGGGTTCGATCCTCAGCACCACATAAAAATAAATAAAATAAAATAAAGGTATTGTGTCCATCTACAACTAAAAATATTTAAAAAAAGAAAAGAAATACTAGACTGATCTTCCCAAAAGACTTTTAATGGAGCAAATCTCCCACTAAGATTCTACAGTGGTCCCTCATTGCTTTCCTGTTGGTCTCAGCTCCTTGCTGCTGCTGAGTTCTCATTTATCAAAACTCCATTGATAGACCAGTACTTATTTATAAGCAATTTTATATTTTTTAATGACATATTATTTATAAGCTCTTTTTTTTGCAAAAAAAGGATAGTCACACAACTGCTGTTTGGACCTAATACTCATAACTGTAATATGAATGCAAAAACATTTTAATCAGAGTTCCTCTCAGGATGGGTAAACTGTCTTTGTTGACAAAATATGTGGAGAAGTGCTTGGGTCCGAGCATCTCCCCCATGTGAGATGGGGTATCAGGGCTAGATTTGTATGAGTCAGAGGGAGAAGGAAAGAAGCCAGAAAAATGAAAGCCATGGAATTGGGAGCAGGTGGAAGGCTATGTGGCTGTGATGTGACCTTGAACCACAAAATTCTACCTCTGTCCATCTTCAGCAGCATAACTGAGCTCATGAAAGAAGTGGTGCATGTGGGTTGTTAGTGGAACTTAGTGGGAAGGGCTAAACTTCGCCTCTAAATGGACTCAGGGCAGGCAGCACATGGCAGAGAGATGGAGGAAGAGACCAGAGCCAGAGAGAAATCATACAGAGGACTCCTGACATCACAGACAGTGGCATTTGGGTACAGGTCAAGTTAACCAGACTTCCCAGGGCTGGGGAGCCCCATCTGACTTGTAGCTTGCACAACTGCCTTCCAAAACACATCTTCACCCCTGCAGTCCTGGTTTGGGTTCAGGTGTCAAAATCCACATAGCACAGAGCTGAAGGCAGGGAAAAATGTCTTCAAGAAGGGTCAGGCCTCAACAAAACTTGATCTTCTTTCTGATTCTGCAAAACTTGGAGTGCCTTCATTCTTCTTGGTTTTTTGCTTTTTGTTTTTCTTTTGTACTAGGGATTAAACCCAGGGGTTCTTCTTCACTGAGCCACATCCCTAGACCTTTATATTTTTTATTTTTTTATTTTGAGACAGGGTCTGGCTAAGTTGCTTAGGGTCTTGCTAAGTTGCTGAGGCTGGCTTTGAATTTGCAATCCTCCTGCCCCACCCTCCCAAAATCACTGGGATTACAGGCATAGCATATTATACAGGGTCTCTTCTTGTCCTTAATAAAACTTACCTCTCTTGTATATTCACCTTCAAATTTTGTCAGGAAGGATCCCTGTTACTTCTCCTCCCCTTTCTCCTACTCACCCATATTTTTGAAAAGTTTTATTGGTGAAAATGCATTTCACTCACAGTTAATGCATTTGCCCATATTTTAGCAATTAGAACCTTATACGATATAATTTTGTCAAAAGCAACCCAAATACTAAGTATAACTATAATGCTCTAACTAAAAAACGAAATTAAAAAAAAATCTTGTACAGGTGTGGGTCGACACTTCTGATTTGCTTGAGATAACAAAATTAGTGCTGAACTCACATAATTGCACATCAAGGCACAGCCGTTTTATGGTTTAATAATAGCTAATGTTTGTGGAAACTTTACCCTGTGCCAGGCAGCAGCCCTTTGAGGTAGGATTATTATTAACCTGTGTCACAGTCAAGGAAACAGAAGAGGCTGATTTTCCCAGCATCAAGAGCATGTGAGTAACAATGCCAGGTGATCCAGTGACAGAGCCCATAGTATCCTATAACCAAGGGGATGAAATTTGCTGTTAAAATGTACAATTTCTATCATGTTTTGTAAAATATTGCAAAAATGTGGAGTTCCTCTGTCACTCTTAATACCCCTAAAAGTTCTGAACTTCCAGGAAATAAAGGAGTCCCTCTTAAGAGAGTAATTATTTTTGGTTTCTGTGTTTTGAAGAAGCTGGTTTTACTATGTAAATTTAGACAGTTTAAAATATATAAATATATATCTCCTTTTTTCAACTTGGTTCATATTTTCTTTCTTTTCCTTTTTTTTTTTTTAACTGAATGTAATATTTACTCTGCTCTGCCCAAAAAGATAGAGGCCAAGAAGCATAACATTATAAATACTTCTCATCCTCATTAATATACAAACGTCAACTTTGTCTAACATTGAGCAGTGTTTACATGCTCTGTGGTCCTATTTTGAATTCCATTCCTTTTACTGAACATGGTATCAGATGTCCTGTTGACGTAATCCATGTGTTTGTCTTCTGACAGCCTGCCTCTCACCTCCCAATCTGGGGTCATAGAGAGAGGTGGTGAATACAGTATGTCCATAGCAAGTTTTGACTTTTTGTTTTGCTTTAATGAATGACTTCTTTTCCTTTTAAGTCATTTACTTAGGATATTTTACCAAAAGTGAGGTGTCCAGTCCCGAGACTGGAAAGGCTTACTAAGAAAGCTAGGCTTTGTACTAAGGCCTGGATCAAGATCCTGTATCCCACACTTACTCTCAGGTGTCTTTAGATGAGTTGTTTAATCTCTTCCTGTCTCATAAATCAAGTGACAACAATATCAACCTCACAAAGTGATTAAAAGGATTAACAGTAAAATAAAAGACAAGAAGACATAATAGATCCTAACTAAATGGAAGCAGCTGTTGTTAGTATTACTCATTTAAGACAGTTTTACAAGCTGCCATCTTACTTTCCAAGGAACTTGTGTAATATATAGTTTAATTATGAATTAAGACAATAATTTAGAATGATCATAGCTTGATTTTTTTTTCCTTGAAGGCATTTTATTTTTAATAGGCCTCCCAGAGAGAGCATGTCTTAGTGAATAAATTAATCATGGACTTGTAGGCTGATAATAAAATATAGAAGAGAGGCTAATCGTAGTATTTGGGGACATCCCTTCATATCAGCACCATACTAATAGATGCCATTTATTGGTCATGTCTATCCACCAGGCACAGTACAAAGAGCCTCATTATGTTACCTTATTCAGTCCTCACTACCCTGAGTTATGGATCACAATACCATTTTAAGAATGAGGAAACAGTTAGGTTCCATAAATTGAACAGGGTTGTGTGGATAGAAAAGGCTGAATTTGGCTCCAAACAGAAGCCTCTGTGACTCCTAAGCTCATATTCTCCCTTTTGTATCAGGCTGCTTCCCAGCAAATGGGAATAAGCATCTAAAACATAACTACTCAAACCCACACAGCCACAGTAGCTGGTTTTTGACAAAAGTATCAAAAACATACGTTGGAAAAAAGGCAGCCTTTTAAAAACACATGGTGCTGGGAAAACTGGCTATTCATATGTAGAAGAAGGAAACTAGACCCTTCTCCCTCACCCTGCACAAAAATCAACTCAAAATTGATCAAAGATCTAGTTAGACCAAAAACTATGCAACTTCTAGAAGAAAATGTAGGGTCAAGACTCCAGCATATGGGCACAGGCAACGACTTCCAATAGGAACTCTAAAGTTCAGGAAATAATGTCAAGAGTTAATAAATGGGAAGGCATCAAATTAAAAAGCTTCTGCACAGCAAAGGAAACAATTAGGAATGCAAAGAGAGAACCTACAGGATGGGAGAAAATCTTTGCTAGCTACTTTTCTGATGGAGAATTAATATCTAGAATATACAAAGAACTCAGAAAACAACACCAAAAAAAAATAATAACCCAATAATAAATGGGCAAAGGAACTGAACAGGCACTTCACACAAGAAATACAAATGACCAACAAATATATGAAAAAATGTTCAGCATCATTAGCAATTAGAGAAATGCAAATCTAAACTACACTGAGATGTCAACTCACACCAGTCAGAATGGCAGTCATCAAGAATACAAATAATGATAAATGTTGGAGAGGATGTGGAGAAACAGGAACAACTTTCACCCTGCTGGGGGCATTGTAAATTCATAAACTCACTATGGAAATCAGTATAGAGGTTCCTCAAAAGGCGAGGCATGGGACCACCATATGACCCAGCTATACTATTCCCTGGTATTTATCCTGAAGAATTAAAGTCATCATACTATAGTGATACATGCATACCATGTTTATAGCAGCACAATTCACAACAGCCAAACTATGTAATCAGCCTATGTTCATCAATGGATGAATGGATGAAGAAAATATGTGTGTATGTGTATGTATATGTGTATATGTGTGTGTGTGTGTATGATATATATACACACACACAATGGAATTTTATTCATCCATAAAAATGAAGATCAAGGGTCCTATGTTTTCTGTTATATGTGGAAGCTAGAGAGGAAAAAGGAAAAGACCAGTGGAGGAAAGGGACTAGTGGGTGGGAGGTAGGGAGAGAGGGAAGACATGCTAGGAAGTGATATTGGTCAGATTATAGTGTTAGGTTGTGTACATGAATGAATATGTAACACAAATCCCATCATTATATACAAGTACAATGCACCAATAAAAAATGTGGAAAGAGAAAAAACTAATAACAATAAAACATAATTACTGACGTGAACATGGAGAATATTGAGGTCTGTACTCAGATCTCTCTAGAATCCATGGTGTGGATGATTATCCTTTGCTGGCCTCCTGCACTGCAAACCATATAATTGGATATTCTCATTTTAGAGGCAAAATAGTCAGCACGTGTTCCGCTATCCTCTGTGACTACCTAGCCTTAGGTAAGTTTCTTAACCTCCAGCCTCAACCTTCTAATCTACAAAGTGGGGAAAATACTAGGACCTAACTCAAAAGTCTATAATTAAGAAAAGTAAAGGAGTTGCTATTTGTACAAATTCCTAGTAAAGTACCTGGGATCCAGTAATATTTAATAAATGTCATTGTTAAAATACTTACGTAGTATTAGTAAATGAAGAACTGATCTTTTCCAACTGAAACATCCTTGTTTTGATCTCTTTCCTGCCCTGCACAGTTCCCCCATGTTTTCTCCCCAAGTTACAAAAGCTGTTTAAGAAATATTTCTGCCTGGAATTGGGAATTTGGGTGAAAATAAAATTAAACCAACCAGACTATAAAAATTCTTCTTTGCCAAGGTGGCTCTGAGCCAGGCCTGCTGGCAGTCAGAATGTACGAGCCAAGGAGAAATGAAGGGTACAAGTCCCTTCAGAAAATGCTCCTGCCAGGATGAATCTCTGGCATAGAGTCAGAGCTCGCCTCCTCTGTGACAGGGTGCACTCCACTGAACAAGTGGCCTCTGTTGCCCCAGAGTCCCTGCAAAGGTCAGGTCAGACCCCAGAGTGTCGGCCAGCCTGACCTTCCCACCAGGAGAACGAGGGCACAGACAGGGCCACGGAGTTGGTCCCTTTCACAGGACTGCACAGGACTGGCCAGAATCTCAGGCAAGGCAGGAGGTGTCTCCCCAGGAGGATGGAGGTAACAGAATAGGAGTTGGTCATCAGAACAGCCATGACAGGAGTCAAGGTCAAGACAGGGAAAGAGCCCACCTTCCCAGGAGAGGCAAGCAACTGAAAGGCCCCGAGGGGTTAGGTGGCTGGAAGAGTGCACAGAAGCCACTGCTGGCTGCACATCAGAGAGCCAGGAGGTGGCGGGGAGTGGTACCCGGTGAGCCAAGGGACTTGGGGGACTCATCTCCTAGGACCTACTGGTCATGTAGAGGATTTTGGGTCTTACCCTAAAGGAGAGGGAACATTTTAAGCAGAGGAAATATGATCAAATTTGTGTTTTTAAATCACTTACTCAGGCTGGGGATGTAGCTCAGTGATTCCCTAGCATGTGTGCTTCCCTAGCATATGTGAGGTTCAATCCCCGGCACCCCCCCCAAAAAAAGCCTAAAATTATTTATTCAACAAATATGCTTGTATAACAGATTATGCAAGGTACTAAGAGTATTATAAAAACAAAAACACAAAAAATCTTCTCACTGGACATTTTCTTTTGTATGGAGATTAGACCAGTAACTAAAGGCATGTGTTTATCATGTGGGAAGAGATCCATTTCATTAGAAAAACTTTGTGAATGGCATTTGTAGAATTCAAATGCAGGAAGAGGGTTTCTAAATGAGGGATCTGGAAAACTTCCTGAAGAAGGTAGAATTTGAATGTGGAGACATTGACACTCATGGATAACTTAGCCTCACATAGTGTAGACATTGTGGAGTGTAGACACTGGCTTCTGACTGCCTGGCCTGAAACCTGGCTCTTCCATGTGCTTGAGAGTTGTAATACCTTGAGAAAATTGCTTAACCTTTCTGTTTATTAGTATCATTTTTATTTGAACCAGACTTTGAAATAGGATTTGGACATACTAGAGCTGGGAGAAACTGTGTTAAGCAGGAAGGGGAGGAAGCGGAGAGCATCGGGGAAGACAAGGAGACCTGAAAGCGGAAGAGCCACTCCGTTCCCACTGACTGGAGACCAGGTGTCTTAAGAAGAATCATGCAGTAGAGTATTAACACTTCCTGAATTTTTCCAAGGTGCTAAAACTCTGCACACATTAATTCATTTAATATTCACAACAAACCCGAAAAGAAAGTGTAACTTCCTTCATTTCACACATGAAGAATCTGATGCACTCAGCCTTGAGCAACATGGCCAAGTTTGTAGGTGGGAGAGAGGATGCTAACTCAGTCACCTGACTCTGAAGCTCACGACCTTCACTTGCTCCACACATGTACCTCCCCAACAGCCACTGCCCAGGGTGGACAGCACCTCTCCTGAGCTCTCCCCCACAAGCATAGGTTTGTTGTTTTTGAGGACATTCAAGAGCCTGATCCACAGCTAGGAAGGCAACACCCAAAATGCTCTGTGCTAAAAGATATTGCCAGACGGTGCCTTCTGGAGGTGACTCTCCGAGGAGTTCAGCATTCAATTCTGCATCAGTCACATCACTGGTATTCACACCTCTGGGTTACCTTGGAGTAGTAGCAAATTAAGCTGGAATCGGTTTTTCACACTGAATGATTTTATAAAGTTCGCTTCAAATTCCTGCAGCTTGGCTATTTTAAATGCAAAAAAAAAAAAAAAAAAAAAAAATGAAGCAGATATGGTGGGAATGGCATTTAAAGCAGGTACATAAATTACTCCAAGATCCTGGACTGTGTATTTCCAGATTCCTTTTTTATCGCTTCTCCTAGCTCTCAAATAAAAAGAAGACAGTTGAAACAAGAATAAAAAATGTTACTTCTGTCCAAAAAGAACCATTAGTGACAAATGTGTCTTACATTGCAGAGTAAATTCTGCCAGGGAAACAAACAAACAAACCAGCATGTCTTTGAGAATGGGAATTGACATTTGAGAGAGAATTGACATTTGGTAAGTTTAAAAATAGTTACTCCAATAGATAGAGCATCTGCCCACTAAAAATATGAACCAACACACAGGCTCGCTGCAGTGTGAGAGCTCGGACCAGGTTATTGGGCTATTCAATAATGCCCTATTTTTAGGGCTGTGGAGCCAGGAAAAACAGGCTGGCTTCAGTGGCTCAATTAAACATGCAATTCAAGGACATACAGAGCACATGTCTGAAATACCTAGAAGTAAGAACTTGGAATACAAAACACACTTTTCTGTGGCAAAGCAATGATGCTGTAGCTTTTATGGGCTGTTTGCTTACAGGAAAGGAGGCCGAGGTGACAGCTGTATCCATTCTTGTGATGGTGGAGATACTGATTGTCAGGGCTGGGAGAACCCTAGAGATGACCTCAAACTGGACATTTGATGTTTATGGGCTGCCCAGAACCTGAAACCTCTCCTGGGAATATAGCTAGGGGGCAGAGCCTACTTCCTTCTCTAGAAAGCTGTTTTCCCAGTTCTCCTGGCAGCGAGGGCTCTAATAAATGACCCAGTTCAGAATGTCAGATGCACCTGCTCAGGTTTTGAGTCAGGAGTTAATGACGCAAAGAAGGAGGGAGAGCAGGGAATTCTTTCCCAGGTCAGCAGCAAAGGCAGTGACATCTGGCTCCCCAGGGCAACATGGCTGGTGTTGCCAACAGGAGTGTCTGGTGCCCACTTCTAGCACAGGTGCAATGGCAGAGTGGCCACGGTGGCCCTGCTGGAGTCTGGCTCCTCGTGGGGATTCTGGCCCTGGTTTGCCTGTGCGGGCTTCCTTGTTCTTGCCTGATCTCTGGTCCTTCAGGCTTCTTGGAAATCCTGTGAGTTGGCCAATCCCCCTTCAACCAGTTAATTTTCCGCTTCAATTACCCAGAGGCAATATTTATGCTTTGCAACTAAGAGCCCTGGCTACTATTATAATCCAAACCTGTTATTTTACAGATTAAATTATGAATGGGAGGTAAAGAACACAGCTCATTAGCATCAACCCCAGACCTAGAAAGCAGGTCTACTGACTCCCAGCTTAGTATGCGTGTCCTCACATGATGCAAGCTGACAGGACGGATGCTTCCTGTGGGCATACCCTCCTCTTCTCTCCCACCCAGAGGGCACCACTGTCATGATCTACTAGCCAAATTGTCTATGTCCTTACTGTCATATCTATCTAAAAAGAACAAATTTTAAAAATTGTCTCTATCTTTCTAAGTCATTTCAAAAGCCATAACCTACCTATTCTCAGTCACTTTTCCACTGGGCCCTATCAGATAGGCCCTATCATTATAACCTATCAGGTTACAAAGTATCTTCAGGCTTCCCTCCTTCCAAAAAAATTATTTATTGAGTACCTACTATTATGGGGCACAACTTAAGAACAGACTGATCACCACTGAGAAGTCCAAATTTGAGAGTCTTTATTAAGCCAGCCAACAGACTGTCTCACACAATGCCCCAAAAAAATGGCTATTGGGACAACAACCCTGACTATAGGGTTGTAGGGGTTCTTATACCAAAAATCACATCAATCATAAGGATCTGTTGCTATGATTACAAACTGACATCATGAGATCATCAACAGAAGTGGAAGTGGGCAAAATGACCCTTACCTAGGTACAAATTAAAGAATGGTTTCTAGCATCCACACAATCACCATTTACATGGTACATTGGTTAAGAGCAATAGAGATCAAAAGAGCAATTTTTCATTACATAAGAATTGTCATTTTGTATTGCTAAACAGGTCATGCTAAGTAAGTAGGTACAGAGGCGGGGTGTTCCCATGGGAGAAGTTTATTTCCTACAGAACATGGAGTCTCAGGGCAAAATGGAGTCTGTTTAGTCATTTCCCTTATAGTCTGGCCTATAACATTCTCATGGAGCCAGATCTGTCAGCCCATCACACTACTATGTACCTAGCACTACTTAGGAATTCTATAGCAAGGAAAACAGAAATGGACTCAGGTATCATGAATATTACAATAAAGAGGAAATAATAGATATTAATCCAATAATCATATAAACATAAAATTATAAACTGAAAACAACTAAGAAAGGAAATATAGGCAGTTATGACAGCTGTGGGGCCTTATCCAAGTCAAGGAAAATCCCTGAAGATTCCTCAAAAGGCTAGGCATGGAACCACCATATGACCCAGCTATACCATCCCTCAGTATTTAT
This sequence comes from Sciurus carolinensis, assembly GCF_902686445.1. Classification (NCBI taxonomy): domain Eukaryota; kingdom Metazoa; phylum Chordata; class Mammalia; order Rodentia; family Sciuridae; genus Sciurus; species Sciurus carolinensis. The sequence continues at coordinate 165,304,199 of NC_062213.1, forward strand.
CATAAAAAATTAAAGTCATCATACTCTTGTGATACATGCCTACCCGTGTTTATAGCAGCACAAATCACAATAGCCAAACCATGGAACAGCCTTGGTGTCCATCAATGGATGAATGGATAGAGAAAATGTGATATATATACACAATTGGAGTTTAATTCAGCCAAAAAGAAAAATGAAATCATGCCATTTGCAGAAAAATGAATAGAACTAGAGACCGTTATGTAAGTCAAATGGTTTCTCCCCTATGCAGAAGCTAGACAGGAAAAAGGAAAAGAAAGGTGGAAGCAGACCTCATGAAGATGAAATGGAGACCAGTAGAGGAAAGGGACCAATCACTGAGCAGTGGGGAGGGAAAGGGGAAGTGCTGGGAAGTGATATTGGCCAAATCATATTGTTATATTGTGTGCATGTATGCAACAGACCTCATCCTTACGTACAATTATAATGTACCCCAAGAAAGTGAAAATTAAGACTCCCTGAGGATGTCATATTTGAACTAAAATCAGAAAGTCAGTTCATTTGGTGAACAGCAAGCGGGGAGTTTCTAGGTAAAGGAGCAAGCAATCCAAGGTCCTCAAGCAGGAGGTGTGCAAAGGCAGGAACAACTAAAAGAAAATCAGTGTGACTGAGTAGGGAGTGAGGAAAGGAGTTGGAATTGCATGGTGGAGCAGAGACAGAGATGTTTAGGACCAGTGGGTCTTGGGAAAGATGTTGCTGTTAACCATTGGGGCAGCAAGGAGCCACCAAATGAGTTTAAGCAGGGGAGTGTCATGGTTATACTGTATTTTGAAATCATCACTATGGTGGTTCCATGGAGAATTAATTGGAGAGGAAGCAAGTATGGACATCTGCAAACCAATTATCCGGCCATTTCCAGAATTCAAGGGAGGGGCAAGAGTAGCTTAAATTTAGAGGATAGTGGTGGATTAGGACGGATATTGTCAGACTGGAGAGATACTCGGGTGAAATAAATAGGACTTGGTGTTTGGGGAGACTGGAGAGAGGGCTTTAAGATTGGTAAAGTTATACTTCTGGATAGATGGTGGGATTATTCACTATAGAAAAGGCTAGTTTCAAGATGAGATGTCATAGGTTTGGCTTTAAATAAATTGAATTTGGGTTGTCTTTTAGACATTCCGATGGGATAGTTATTATGTATGAATCTGAGTCTCAAAAGAGATCGCAGGGACTGGGGGTGTAGCTCAGGGCTGGAGTGCTAGTTCAGCATCTATAAGGCCTTGGGTTCATCCCCAGCATGAGGGCGTGGGGTGATGGGGCTAAAGATGTGAATTTGAGTTTATTGTATAGACGATCATTGAAGCCATGATTGGGAACTCTTCAGGTGAGTTCATCTGAAGATAGAGTATGAAGGGACAGGGGAAGAGATTTAGGAAAAGCTGTTAGGAATTACATTAAGAGATCACATAGAGGAGGGTAACCTGGAAAACAATACTCAGAAGGCACAAAGAAAGAGAAGGAAAACCAGGAGACCATGCTTCACCAATGCCACAGGCAGCCAGGGTTTTGAGAAGCAGCTGAGGTCCACAATCTCAAGTCACTGAGGGCTGAGCAAGCTAAGGATGGAAAAGTTGCCAAATGTTCCAGCAACACTGAGGCCATCACGGACCTTGGTGAGAATGGTTTCCATTGCTCAGTGGGAGTGGGGGATGAGGATGCCATGAGAGGAGGAGCAACTGGGAAGTAAGAAATGACAACCCAGGAAGAAGGCAATCCTTTTTGAACTGTTGCTCTGCAGACAAAAAGGGGAGCTATGAGTACTGAAGGAAGCGGTGTCGGGGAGAACTCAGGCTGGAGCGTCCTTAAAGGCAGAGGAGAAGCCAGGTGCAGCTGGCACACACCTGTAATCCCAGCGACTCTGGAGGCTGAGGCAGGAGGATTTTGAGTTCAAAGCCAGCATCAGCAAAAGCAAGGAAGTAAACAACTCAGCAAGACCTTGTCTCTAAAATAGGGCCGGGGATGTGACTCAGTGGTCAAGTGCTCCTGAGTTCAATCCCTAGTACCCACCCCCACCCCAAAGAAAAGGTTGAAGAGCAGCATACTTGGGAAGAAATAGGCTGACTTCTTTCAATAAAATCGGTCTGAAAATTGTTGAGGAGATTAACACCACCCACCTCTCAGGACTTCCCATGTTTTTATATAGGTATTTGATGACTTAATCCAAGTAACAGATGATGTGGGACTTTCTAGCCTCATTATGTTACTGAGAAAAACCTAAATACACCCTCAAACTTCAGTTGCTCTTACCTAACTTAAACATCACTATGTTTGGAGGTAGCATGGCTAGGCAATGCACTATTAGTATCACCCCCGCCCCCCACTCACACACACACTGACTTTGCTGGAGATCACACTTCTGACATGTGGATTATGATGGTAACAGTGGCCTAGATTACTCTTAGAGGACCTGAGGGCCACTTCTACCAAAAGCACTGACTCTTCACTTGGGCCCGTAGATGTTTAACAGGGGGCTGGAACAGAGTGGAAAGGCTTGGCATCTCCGCTTACTACATTCATCTCCTTTGATGCCGTCACTTTGGGGTGAGGTTCTACTCAGCACTACATGTAGACATGATGATCCTTTGAGTTGTTTTGTCCAAAATGACATAATATAGGGTTAAATTGACCTAAACTTACCTAATCTACTCCCCCACCCTATCCCATTAAGGCCAAAGACACCTACCAACCACCATGACCAGAAACATTATACCACGTAAGAATGACAATAGGGGACATCTGAGTTCCTGGAAGGTCTCCACCCATTCAGAAAATGGGTGAAAAGACATGGATATTCCTCCCTTATATTAGCCTATCCTTCTCCCTGTTATTCCTATCCTATAACCCCTCAATACCTGGGGGTTGAGAAGTTGATTTGAACAAAGCTCCCTCCTCTCCATTCTTGGGCCACTGAATAAAGCCTTTCTTTCTTCCCAACCCGTGCCTCTTCTTCCATACTGGTTTTCTGTGTGAACCTGGGTTCAGTATCAACTACTGTTTTAGTCAACTAAAGGCCTGACCAGCACAACTGTAGAGGAGAAAGGTTTATTTGAGGACTCACAGTTTCAGAGGTCTCAGTCCATAGAAGTTCGACTCCATTCCTTGAGCTCAAGGTGAGGCAGAACATCATGGTGGAAGAGCGTAGCAGAGGGAAGCAATTCACATGGTGATCAGAAAGCAGAAAGAGAACTCCACTCTCCAGATACAAAATATATACCCCATAACCACACCCCCAAAGAACCACTTCCTCCAGCCACACCCCACCTGCTTCCAGTTACCCCTCAATCCCATCAGGGATTAATTCCTTGATTAGGTTTAGGTTATAACCCAATCATTTCTCGTCCAAACCTCACACTGTCTCACACGTGAGCTTTTGGTGTACACTACATCTAAACCATAACAACAATGCTGCCAGAGTCAGGTTGAAGCTCCATCTCTATGGACCTGTACCTGGATAGAGTCTGTTGCAGTATTTCCAACACTGAACTGGGTGTACCATCCATCTGCCCCATTCTTCCTGTTTTTAAGGGTTAAGGAAGCGGGGTCAGGAAGCATCCTTAAAGGCTGAAGAGAAGCTGGGGGCAGAGGCACACACCTATAATCCCAGTAGCTTGGATCTCATCTTTATGTCCCCTGGGCCAAGTATAGAGCATAACTATCTGTATTGTGTAAGTTGGAGTCTGCTAGAGTTGAGCCAATACATTCAATAAATAGTTACTGAATGTCACATGAGTAAACAGCAACAAATGGAGCCTCTGAAAGAGAATACCAGAGTTCGGAAAATGCTTTCCACCTTCCACCAAAGCTCACCCAACTGCACATCCATCCACAAAGCCCACCCTGGGAGCAAGATAAGCCCTGCCTGGAGCAGCATGGCTTCTGATCAACTCAGAGGCAACTAAGAGGACATCAGGCTCTGACTGGAACATCGAGGATGAAGATACAGCAGTGAGTCCTTAGAGATCGAAGACCCAATGAGTTAAGTCAGGCTCAGCTGTAGCCTTTCTTTGGCCAAAATAACTTCCCAAGGAACCCAGGGCTCTGATTTAAATAAACTTTTGCCTAAATTCCTTGCAAAGTGGAGCAATAATCTGGCAGAATGAGAGCCAGAAATTATCCCAGATAGAGCAGTTGCCTCAAATTTGGGCTGCCTGCTGCCTCGGAAGACCAACCTAAGAAAGCATGTGATCTCTTCCTTTTTCATTCCTCGCCACCCAGGTCTGAATGATTTCATTGCTCATTATGAGAAAAGAAGGATCCACCATTCTCATTCACTTTTATCTTTTCTCCTGAGTGGTCCTATCAGAGGTAATTTGCCGAGTCAACATTTCCTTTTACCTGGAATATCAAGTGCACTAATATTAACTGGCAAAGTTCACTCCTTTTACCACCTCTTGCCCCACCATTTGCTGTCTTCCCTTCTCTGTGTCCCAAGGGGATAATAGCTGTGGGTCATGTCCCTTGAGCTCCCTCACTCTGTGACCAGCTGGGTGTTAAAGGGAGACACTGGCAGGAGACTGAGAACCAGGAATGTGTGAGGTCAGTATGTCTCCCCACCCCTGCCTGCACAGGGGCTCTGGCAATAGCATCCCCTCTGGGATCCCTCAGGGACCCCAGCTCCCTGCTGGCAGCCCCTCCTTTGTGACTTGAGCTCCCATGGGCCCTTTAAGCCAACAGGTGGCAAAGACTTCTCATCCCTGGGTGCCTCAGTAGTTCTGGTTTGTTTCCTTAGCTAGTCCTTACCTCTGAAAAAAATTCTTTGCTCGATTATCTCCCAGATCCCACCTGAGTAACAGGACTGTACCTGGCACACCCACCTGGTCCCTCTTTTACTTAGAGGAGTAGGGGGATTAAACGGTCAAAAAGTTAAATACCAAACAGTAAATACATGAAAACAGACTTAAGCGAGAGTCAATTGAGATTCTAACATTTTAACTTATGGAAGTAGATTTCCAAAGTCTGTCTGCAAAACACTTCCTTGTGGGCTATGGATGCCAATCATGTTTTTCCGCCAATGTGGATGAATTCTTGACTAAAAGACATTTTCAAACTTCAATAGATTGAAATCTGTTCCTGCAAAACTGAGCAGCACAGATTAACATGGAGAGGTATGTTCATTTCAGTGAGTTGGTTTCTACAAATAGGCATCTTGCAGTAAGTAAAAAATCTGTCTACTTTCCTTTTCTCTACCTTTCATGTGTTCCAGTGCTCAGGGTCTTCTTCCACAGCACAGCAAGGAGAAAACCTAACGCACCAAGCTGTTAGTGAGTTGTTGCAGTTCTTCACATCCTAAAGTCACTCCAAAACAGTCTATCTGGTCTTTACAGATAGCAACCTCTCATACCTCTCTCTCCACCCAGTGTAGCACACATGCACACACACACACACACACACACACACACACACACACACACACAAAGACTACGATGAAAACCGAAGCATCTAACAGATAGGCTTAAACCTTCCCTCTGGATGCAGCCAAATGAGAGAGAAAGAACAGAAAAGAAAAAAATATATATATAGATAGATAGATATTTTATTTGAATACAGATATAAATAGATACCTCTGGGTAGATATAATGGAGAAATAATGGGAAACCACCATGGAGAAGCTGGGTCTATGTGCTGCACAGTGTTGGGTTCATGTGACACTTGTGGTAGTGGTCAGGGTAGAAACAGTATTTCATGTTTGCTTAGAGTCTTCTTTCTCAGGGTTGCTGAGTCAACAGTGTTTATTCCCCACGCTTTGGTATGACCCATATTCTTGTACTTTCCTTTATTCTGCTGACAGTTACCTTTCTGTGTGTGTTATTCGTAGCTATGGCCAGACTGTTCCAGACAATCTATTTGGCTCCCCAAACTTTCATTTTCCATTAAAGAAAATGCTACTTCTGGTGGTTTGTAATTCATGAGTTCTCTCTCTCTCTCTCTCTCTCTCTCTCTTTTTAAAATTCCACTTGTGATTAATATGGCACTTTGTGGTAGCTGACAAGTGACATGCTCGGTGTGATTTTATTATTTTTGAGACAAGAGAGCTGTAGTAAAGACATAAACCCTATTAAGGCTGAAGGATTGCTTTAGACTGTACCTGTGTTGAGTACTGAAGTAAGCTTAGTCATAGAAAATCACTCACTCAACCTCCCCCCATAATAAAAATAGCACCTGAGTAAACGGACAGATGGAGGTGGATAAAAGACGCACGATCATTTCCAACTCCACCTTGGACAGCTTCTCACTGCCTTTGTCTGGCATTCAGGATTCTCCACAGGCTGCCTTCTCCCTGTGTCTCTAACCTTCCTCTCCCGATTCTCCGCTGAGTCCTGTATCTTTAAATTGGCAGGCCTATTTCTGTGCCTTTTTCTGGATCCCTATATGATTGAGGTCTCAGGAATTCATCGCGGCCTTTTCCTTCTGCTCTTTCATTTGCAGAATATTTAGCATGCATTCCAGGCCTGAGAAGGAGAGGCTAGTCCAGCCAAGATGCGTGGGACCCGATGGGTAAGGTCGTCTAGTTCAGTGATGAGCATCATCTAAGATACTCTTCCAGACTAGCCCCTGTCTATAATAAAGGTGATGTTTTCACTTCTGTCTTTACACTTTGCTTGTATGTATTGAAATTAGTCAGAACCCAGGAAAGGAAGAGTAGGACTATTAATAATGGAGGAGGGAACTGGAACCTTGGAATTCAACTCTGGGCATGTCTAAGCCACTGGAGATAATGCTGTAAATAAGACAACATGGTCCCCGATTCTAATGGAGGAAGGCAACCAGTGAACAAAAATAAAAGATAAATTCAGATAATGGCAGGGACTAGACAGAAGACAGAATGTGGAACACATAGAGGAAGAGAGGGGAGGGGAAAGTCTTTAGGTAGCTTCTCTGAGAAGATGGCATGGAGACCAGCTTGAATGATGAGCAGTCATGTGGGCGAGACAGGCACAGAGCTTCTCAGGAAGGAACCAGCAAGTGGAACATCTCTGAGGCCAGAGACTGCACACACATGGGCAAGATTGGTGCAGCCTCAGTTTGATTGATAAGATGAAACGTGAGACAAAGTCAGAGAGGGCCAGGGAACAGACGATGTCCTCTGAGGAACTTGGATTGTCTTCTAATTGTAATGAGAAACCTTGAAATTGCTTTCTGCAACATCAGTTACCATCTGAATTACATTGTTTAAGACCTTTAATTTATAGATTCGCAGGAGTTTATAAAAAGTGTACAGACTTATAAACCCTTAACCTTCCTCCCCACGCTAGCAGCTACGTAACTACAGTACGATGTTAAGAGCATGAAATTGACATTGCTGTGATCAGCAGAGCTTGCTCAGACTTCTCCAGTCACACGTATACTTGAGAATGCATGTGTGTGTGTGTGTGTGTGTGTGTGTACGCATGTGTGGGCATAGTTCTTGGCAATTTTAAAGCATGTGTAGTTTCCCATAACCACAACCACAATCAAGAAGCTAACTACCCCATCACCACAAGGCTCCAAAGTGCTCCCCCTCATAGCCTCTCCTGTTCCCTCCCAGCTAAATCCCAAACCCCCCAAAACCACCCATCTGCTTCCCATCTTTGTAATAACAACATTCCAAGAACATTATATAAATGGAACCCTATGTATGTAATCTTTTGAAATTGGCCTTTCTCACTCAGCAGAATTCCTTTGAGGTGTACCTAACTTGTTTGTATCACTATTTGTTCTCTTTTTACTACTGAGTAGTAGTCCATGGTATGGTTTACCATCTGGGTGGTTTTAGTTTGGGGCTATTAGGAATAATATGAACATGTGTGTGCTGGTTTGACATGAACTTAAATTTTCATTTCTCTGGAATAAAGGTCCAGGGGTGAAATTGCTGCAGTGCATGGCGAATGCATTTTTAATTTTAAAGGAAGCTGCTAAGCTATCTTCCAGAGTGGCTATACCATCATACATTCCCACCTGCGATGTATTACTAGAGGACTAGTTTTTCTCTGTCCCCACCAGCATTTATGGTTAGCACTATTCTTCATTACAGCCCTTCTGATAGGTATACAGTGATATCAGATTTGTGGTTTTAATTTGCATTGCCTTAATGACTAATGATGCTGAACACCTTTTCATGTGCTTATTTATCATCTGCATATTTATTTTGGGTAAACTATCTCTACATATCTTTTGTCCGTTTTCTAATTTATATTGTTTTTACCATTGAATGTTGAGGGAATCTTTCTATAGTCTAGATTCAAGCCCTTTGTTGGATCTGTGATTCGCAAATAATATTCCCCAGTCTGTAGGGTATCTTTTCATCCTCTTTATGAGGTCTCTTACAAAGCAAAAATCTCTAATTTTGATGAGATCAAATTTATCATAACTTTTTTCGTGTGTGTGTGTGTGTGTGTGTGTGTGTGTGATACTGGGGATTGAATCCAGGGGTGCTCTACCACCAAACTACATCCCCAGCCACAATCCTCTTTATTTTATTTTGAAACAGGGTCTCTCTAAGTCACTTAGGGCCTCGCTAAGTTGCTGAGGCTGACCTCAAACTTGCAATCCTCCTGCTTTAGCCTCCAGAGTCACTGAGATTACAAGCATGTACTACCATGCCTGGATCCTTTTTGGCAAAGCATTTTTGGATTAAAGTCCAAGAAACTTTCATTTTGTCAAAGATCTCTAAAATTTTCTGTTTTGCTGTTTTATGTTTACATTTCAAATCTGGGGTCTATCTTGAGCTGACCCTGTGAGCATCAGTAAGGTCCTCCCCAGTGGATGACCAATTGCACTACCACCATTCATGGAGCAGATGAGCCTTCCTCACCGAATTGCTTTTGAATCCTTGTCAAAAACCATTAGGGCACATTTGCTTAAGTTCTTTTCTGCATTCTCTGTTCCACTCCATTCATGCACAAATCTGTCCACTAGTGTCCATATATACATATATGATTGAACCCAAGGACTCTTTACCACCCAGCTACATTCCCAGTTTGTTTGTTTGTTTGTTTGTTTGTTGTTTTGTTTATTTTATTGAGACAAGTCCTCACTAACTTGCTAAAGCTAGCCTCAAACTTGCGATCCTCCTGCCTCAGCTTCCTGAGTCACTGGGATTATAGGTGTGCACCATCGCACCTGGCCGCACTGTTTGATTACTATAGCTATAAAGTAAACTTGCCATCAAATGGGGTGATTCCTCCCACATTATTCTTTCTTTTCAAATTTGTTTTCACTACTCTAGGTTCTTTGCCTTGCCAAATATATTTAGAATAAACTTCTCAAATCTACAAATCTTGCTAGCATTTTAACAGAAATTGCATTAAATCTATACATCGATTTGGAGAGAACTGCTTTCATTACTATGTTATTTCAACAAATGAAATTGGTGTATCTCTCACATTTAGATTTCTTTTATTCCTTCCACCTACATAATTTTTAGCATACAGATTTTGTACATGTTTTGTTAAACCCAGGCTTAAGTTTTTCATTTTCTCTGGAGCCATTGTAAATGGCATTGTGTTTTCTAATTTCAGGTTCCACACAGTCCTTGTTAGTATGTAGACTTTTGCGTGTGTGTACCTAGGAGTACACTGTGGTCTTTTTGAAGTTAGTAGCTGTAGGAGTTTTTGTTTTTGTTTTTGTCTTATATGATATTTAATCTGAAGCTAGATCCAGATATTTTATTACTGGTGCTGATACAGCAGATTTCCCAGAATTCGAATTCAATTTTCAGTTTTCTCAATACTACCACATCTGCAGCAATGCAGCATCCAGGTTAGGAGTTTTTGCTTTGTTTATTTTGGGATTTTGATAGATGCCTTGGGGTTGTCTACATAGACAATTATGTTGTTTACAGCTCAGGGCAAATTAATTGTGCCTTTCCAATCTATATGTTTTTTGATTTCCTTTCTTGTCTTGTGCCATCTGGAATCTTCAGTTCTATGTCAGACAGGAATGGCAAGAGTGGACATCCCTTTATCTTAGTCTTGCAGGAAAAGCATTTCACTTTTCACCCTTCAGTACACTGTTACCTGGAGATATTTTTGGAAGTTCTCTTTATCAAGTTAATTCATTTCTCTCTATTCCCAGTCTCCTGAGAGTTTTCATGAATGGATATTGAATGTTGTCAAGGTTTTTTACTTGATATGACCAAGTGAATCTTCTTGTCATGATAGATAACATTCTATGATTTTCAAATACTGAGCAGCTCTTCATCCCCGAAATAAATCCCATAGAGTCACGGAGTATAACTTTTCTATACATTACCAGATGCAGCTGGCTAAGATTTTGTTGAACATTTTTGCCTCCAAGTTCCTGAGAAATAATGATGGAACTACATTTTTGATAGACTGCTGTGGTTTCTACGTGGAGAATGAACAGAAGACAAAAGTAACTTGGGGACCCCAGTCAGCAAGCTAATAGCCGTTGTCCCGTTGTCATCTTGCATTACAGATGAGTCATTAGAGAGTGAGGCGTCATGGGATACAGGATGTTGCTGCTGGACTAGATGTGGTTTGGGAGAAGGAGTGCTGGTAAAGGAGAGGGAAATACCGAGGGTGAGGAGCCCCAGAAAGAAGAGAGATTCTTCTTTCATCCCCAGTATCTTGACTATGACCTCAAAATTGTTCCTTAGCTCTCAGAATGGCTGTTGGTCTCTTCATTCAACCTTGGGTCCATTTCTTAGCCTTGATCTGCATTTGCTTCTCAAATTGCTTCTGCTTTTTTTTTTTTTTTTTTCCCCTGCAAGGGGAAAGGCCAGAGGGAGGGACAGTTGGGCAGGAGACGGGATGACAATAATCAAGGGTCCTGTTTTAGGCAAATTAAGCTTGAAGTGCCTGTTTGAACCCATGTGGCAATGGTAAGTAAGCAATTGGATACCAAGCCTAGGCCCAAGGGAAGGGGTATTTAAAGCCATGGAATTGGGTGACATCTTCTAGGGAAAGAGAAAAGATGAAAAAGAAAGAAAAGAAAAGGAACTCAGGCTCAGACTCTGCCTCGTCCAGACTTGCAGGTCAATCTGTGTATTTTTCTTTCATCCCCAGTATCTTGACTATGACCTCAAAATTGTTCCTTAGCTCTCAGAATGGCTGTTGGTCTCTTCATTCAACTTTGGGTCCATTTCTTAGCCTTGATCTGCATTTGCTTCTCAAATTGCTTCTGCTTTTTTTTTTTTTTTTTTTAACAACCGCTGTCAGGCCTTTATTGAGGAATGGCACGGTGGATGGCAGTCTGGATTCGGTGAGCATCACGGTCCCAGGATCAATCATTCATTACAGCTTGGGGTGTTCTTTGTCCTGCAACTAGAACAGGGTTCACGTATATAGGAGGTGACTCCGCAGAGTCCCACTATGAGGAAGATGAGGAAAACCACACGTCCTAAAGAGAGGCGGAAAGGTCAGAAGCAGGACCTTCCACGTGGCTCATCAGTTGCTGGGCAGGGCTGAAGGTTGTAAGCATCGCTCACGCCATCACCGTCCTGCTTCATGGGCAAGGGGAGACCGTGAACCAATTTGGGAACCGATAGCAGGTATAGATTGAGCAGGGGCTAACTGAAATACCCACAGCAGTGATGACCATGTGAACATGCAGTCATGGTTACCAGAACAGAACTGTCCCCTGCAACTGTCTCTTTTGAGTCTAGGTGATGGCACGTTTCAAGTGAATATAACACTGGTGACCCTAACCCAGCGGCTCTGCTGGGTCTGCACCAACTCCAGCAAGAGGGAGTCAACTTTCCACTCCAGCTATACAAGTCTTATGTTGAATGTGCTCTGCCAAATTTATACCCTGCCTTTCTTTCAAGATCCCTAAAGCTTTTGCAGTCCTTCTGATCATTGATAAGTGTTCCTGCAGCTCACCTCCTGCAGCCCTTGTGGCCCACACCACTCATTTTATGTATGCATTCAACAAACATTAACTGAGTGCCTACTATCTGCAAGACACTGCAGATTTAGGGTGCAACTGTGAACAAAAAAGATAAAATCACCACCCCTCATGGAACTCACAGTCTAACGGTGACAAAGCATTAAACAAAAGTTCTCACAAGTGTATGCATGTATGTGTGTGTGTGTGTGTGTGTGTGTGTGTGTGTGTGTATGTATCTGTTTAAGTACAAATCAAGATGCATGCTGTGAAGAGAAACTATAGAGCATCTAGAATAGAATGTTCTAGACATATTTTCTTGACTATTCCAATTTCATCATAAACTCCTTCAGCATAGAAACCATAGTTTATGTCACATAGTTAAACTCAGAACCTAGCCCGTAGAACATAAGCAGTGGATGTTTATTAAAGATGATGGTGTGATGCAGGAGACGGGACTGTTGGAGGATGACCCTAAAGTACCAGGAACTGAAGAAACTGTACTTCTCTTTGCATCCTGGAAAAAAGAATGAAAGAAATCTATGCCTAGTGCAGAGGTGCACATCTGTAATCCCGACAACTCAGGAGGCTGAGGCAGGAGGTCAACCTTGGCGACTTGGCAAGACCCTGTCTCAAAGTGAAAAACAGAAAGGACTGAAATGTAGCTCAGTGGTAAAGTGCTCCTGGGTTCAATCCTCAGTATAAGAAGGAAGGAAGAAAGAGAAAGGAAAAAAGCTATAGAATGCACTCCTACTGTGTTGGCATAAAACACAAGGAACCATTTCTGGTGTTCTTTTTCTCTGGCAGGGATCTGAAGGGGGTTTGGAACTACCTATCTACTTTCTCCCCATGTACATTCACTTTCCTCCTCTTTCCACATTATCATTTTCTAGGATCATGCAGAGTGGTGTGCAATTAAATGTTTGTTTACCAAATGACTCTCAAACAAGCAAACAGATTCCAATTTCTGTGGTGTAAGTACTCACATGGCTGATTTAAAACTATCAACGTTCTGTTCCTAAGCAGAAATGGGAAGAAATGCACAGTAGCACACTTTTTAAATACCACACAGATACAGCAGACATAAACAACCTTGGAGCATGGTTAGTAGTAGAGTATTAGAATTTGTGATGAATTTTAGGTATTTACTATTTTTGGACATGTGCACTTTATTTAATTATAATTTTTATTCAACTTTTAATAGTGGTTATGTTTAAAATTGACTTATGAAATTCTTAAAAGTTCAACACTTGGCCCCCAGGAGATGGTGGGAGACACCTCTAGCACTGACATACAGCTTAACAGGTCCATATATGTCCCAGATGGGAACCAATGGTGCTGAACTGGGTCTTTAGTTTGATAAAGGGGAAAAAGTAAAGTCAGATCCGCTAACTGACCCCCAACTCCCTTCTCTAGTTCTGGAGAATAACTGAGAGTCACACTGAAAGCTTCAGGGTAGTAATATTACATTAGCTGACACAAAACCCATTCCTGAACACCTTCTCCCTTGTCTGCTTCTATAATAGAAGTTGGAAAAGTTAAATACTCATTTTCTGAACTTCCCCTGAGGCAGAATTGCCAATGAGACCCAAGAAGTGCCAGGACATAATTAGTGGTCTGGAAAAGCGTTTTACTTTTCTGATAAAAGGAATAGATGGGTCTCTTGCCCTTCCTCCCTGTCTCAGATATGAATGTGATCTCTGGAGCTGCAGCAACTATTTTGAAAACATGAGGCAACAAACATGAGGAGAAAACCAAGAGAATTGAAGAGCTTCTGGCCAGGAGTTTAGTGGACTCCTCAATTAAAATGAAAGAAGCAGATTCCAGCAGCAGATTTACTGTTAGGTGAGGGGGAAAGCTCTTGTTTTTCTAGGTTCTTATGTTGAGTTTTCTGTTATTTATAGACAAAATCATTCCTACCCTGTACACACAGAAGTGTCCCCTGTTCTGGCTCCTATTCCCTAAGAGCTGGAGAAGGAATAAGAGGAAAGGGCAACTGACGTGATGAGCATCATGCTAAAGTTTTCACACTTCACTCTCTTTACGTTTCACAACAACACTGTGAGAGATGACATTTCTAAAAATGTCTAATTTACCACAACTCATCACACTTTATGTTTTTAAGGGAGATGTGACAGCATTGCAATTACACGGACCTTGGAAAATGAATTTCGGAGTAAATTTGCAAAGGTTTGAACACACACCCTTTTGCAGAAAGTTAAAAGCACCCCATGCAGACATGTCTCTGGATCAGCTGTGCCCTGCTGCGGGCCATCTGAGGCTCGTCAGTTTGCTACTGGTAATACCAACATTCCACAGCAAGCCTAGGTCTTTGGAACAGAGACCTAGATTCTTCTAAGTAAGGACATTTTCTGAACAGTAATTCTTTTCTTTTTCTCCCAATTTGGGAATCAAACCCAGGACCTCACACATGGTAGGCAAATGCTGTACCGCTAAGCTATATTGCCAATCCTTTTAAAAGTTTTGTTTTGATACAGGGTCTCACTAAGTTGCCAAGGCTGACCTCGCATTTGCAATCCTCCTGGTTCAGACTCCCAAGCAGTTGAGATTTTAAGTGTGTCCCCACGCCCACCAGAACAGCAATTCCTAACCCAAAGTCTTAAATACCTTGGAGAGCAAGTTTACAGAATTCCAGGACCACCCTTAACTACATGCCAAAAAATATTTGCAAAATTTGCAGTCTGTGTGTGTGTGTGTGTGTGTGCGCCTGCGCGCGAATGTGTTCTCGTGTGTTTTCAGGGAAATAAAAACATCTGCAGAGTTCATCAGATCTTCAGAGGTGCCCATAATCTCCAAAGAATTTGATATGATCTTTATAATAACGATCTCTCCATCCTCTGAATACCTGTGGCGCTTGTAACTTTCCTCTCCTCCTGCAGGGATTCCCATCTCTCCTACCAGACGATTACTTCCTTAGGGGAAGAGTCTAGCTTATTGAAACAATAAACTACAGAAAAAAATGAAATGGACTCTGGAGTGAGATAGACTCAGTTCTGCCACTTTAGTATGTGACCTGAGACAAGTTACTTAACTTTCAGACTACTATTTTGTCTGAGCTCCTTTCTGTTCTTCTGTAGACACATCTCCCTTGTCCTAGGAAGAGGGGAGGGCATGAAATTTGGTTTAAATTAATCATGGTGCTCATATTCCCAGTCAAAGACAGGGGCAGCATAGGGGCTGGCTTTTGATGGGCTCTCTCCAGAATTTTGCAAAGTGGGCCTGGCCAGAGTAACTCTCAGGTTGCAGAGTAGTGGTGGTTTGGGGTTAGGGCGGGGAGGCGAGCGGGTAAGCTGTGCCCATTTGTCTAAAAAGGAATAAACTGAATAAATATGGAAGCAGAGATAGGAAAAAGAACCTTGTCGATTTCTTTGTTGCGGTCTTCTCAGTTACACAAATCAATAAACACTCTCTCCTTTAATCAAGTTTGAGTTTAATCTCTGTCACATGCAACCAGAGTAGAGTAGGGGTCGTAACACTTCCCCCTCAGATGTTGTGTAAATAAAATGACATCTAGTGAGGAACCTAGCCTGTGACTACTCTGTCCCAACAGGCCCTATTTATTTGTTCATCCATGTGTCACTATCACCATGGAACACCAAGGACATAGGCCGTTACTAGGTTTGCTTTGAGGAGGAAGAAAAAAAGTGATGAACTGATTTGAGAAATGCTGGTTAAACAATTTCTTTCCCAAGGGACTTTCCAGTCTCCACTTTTCTCATTTGCATCATGAATGCTCAGCTAAGCAAAGTAAATATGACCACGCAACCTTATGTCAAGGAGGATCCGTGAATACGTCTTAGCAACTGTTCTTTACATAGCTCATTCTGTGGCTGTGCTGGGGCACACAGTGCTCCAGTGGGAGGGACTGTCGTCCCGTTCCTTTTCTACTTGAGCAAAAGTCTGAGTGGTTCCCATACCAGTTCTGACTACCACTAGCTGGGGGATAGGAAACTAACTCCTGGAGCTTCATTTCTTCTTCATTTGTAAGGAGCAATGTTGGCTTCTGTGACCTTTATGTGAATTTATTCAGCTGTGCAAATCTTTTTTTTTTTTTTTTTTTTTTTTTGAGACAAGGTCTAGCTAGGTTGTCGAGGGCCTTACTAATTTGCTGAGGCTGACCTCAAACTTGCTATCCTCCTGTCTCAGCCTCCCAAGTCACTGAGATTACAGGTGTGTGCCACTTGTCACACAGTGCAATTTGTCACAGGATTATAGAAAGTCCAGAAGGACCAAATGTAGCACATGGACACTCTGGACCTGTGAGGGTCAAGAAAGGCCTAATATTTACTGAGTGATTAAAAAGCGAGCAGAAATGGTACCTGTGCTGAAGGTCCATGGTACTCATTAAATCTGACTCCACTTTGGGGAGATTTTATTCCAACATTCTTAGCAGGAGCAATATTTGGATTAACCAAACTTTCTAAAACTGAGATTTCTAATGACACAGAATCCTGTGGGTCTGTACATTTTAGATCTGGTTGGCACAAAATAAAATCCTTATAAAACACGAGGCTGAACATTTGCTCTGTAGATCCTCCAAGGCTCAGAAACCCTGACCCAAAGAGGCAGTGAGAGGAAAGATCCTACAGTTCAGACCCCTTGACACCTAAACAAGTGTCCCTGCCTTCTTCCTGAGTTCCGACTTCACCAGCAGAACTGGAAAGTGAACCTTCTTCTCGTCTGCGGTCTTCAACTAACCAACAGGAAACCATCTTAGGATGCTGAAAAAGTGTAAATGAGACGACGAAGGAGGAAACCTTCCGAAAACTGTGAAGCACCTCATGAATATTTTATTTTGATTATTACTCAGACCTTAAAGTGTAATTTTGGCTGTGCCACAGATGTGACTTCAGGCAAGGAATTCATCAGCTCCGCCCTTCGTATAAAATGAATGAGGTGAGGGATGGGAAGGATTAACTAGAAAATGATGGTTGCTGCCTTGGAAAATTGAGGGTCACTGCAATGCTTACTAATTAATAGTAACCATACAATTGTGAGGTTATAAATAGCTTTGCATTTGAGCGGAACCCAGAGAGCCCTGCTACTTTCTCACTTGTTGCCATTTTGATTTAGTCCATTAGCTCCACCAACCTATAATTAGCACAACACCCTGGAAAATTAATCCAGTCTGGTGACTCAATAGCAGGGAAATCAAACAGACTTCTAAATCGTGTTAGAATTAAGTTGAAGCCTGAGGGCTAAGTCCTTTTTGTTTGGAACTAAAAGTTTCAGACCCTGATTTTACAGCTAAATATAGGGAGTTCATCTTTTTTTCTTTTTTTTTTTTTTGTACCAGGGATTGAACTCAGGGCTACTTAACCACTGAACTACATCCCCCAGTCTCAATGAGTTGCTTAGGGCCTCACTAGGTTGCTGAGGCTGGCTTTGAACTTGCAATCCTCCTGCCTCAGCCTCCTGAGCTGCTGGGATTACCACCATGCCTGGCGCCATCTTTCTCTTTTCAGGAATTAAATTTCAACCTTGCTTTCAAGGTACATGTATCCCTTGTTAGACTTTTCAACATATTATAAACTAGGGAGGAGCATTGCAAGCCATTGCTATGTGACTAAATATTTCTTCTAAGACTGTGGTTTCAGAAAAGCTAAGTCTATTTACTAATCTGTTTAAAACAAAGAGCTCATATCTCTATCTCCTGACACAGATTATGGGGTCAACCTGAGCAGGAGGTTTTGAGAAGCCTGATTGGCAGAGAAAATCTTTTGCTGGAAATCATGAGATTGTTAAATGTCATTGTTTGGATCTTAAATGTCCTATACCCTGACCCCAACATAAAGACCATGTGCTGAAGGCTTGGTTTCCAATCTGTGGTGCTATTGGGAGGTGGTGGGACCTTCAGGAGGCAGGGCCTGTGGGAAGGAAGTTAGGCCACTAGGGACATGCCCTTGAAAGTGATATTGAGACCCTATCCTTTTGCTCTTTCCATCTTTGCTTCCTGGTCACCATGAATGAGCAACTTTACATGTGCTTCCTCCCCACCATGATCTGCTGCCTTGCCAGAAGCCCCAAAGTAACAGAGCTAGCAGGCCATGGATGCAAAGCTCTGAAACCATGAGACCTTCCTTATAAGTTGATTTGCTCAGGTATTTTGTTAAAGTGACAGAAAACTGACTGATGCACTGAATCTAAACATCCTCAGAGCCTCACACCATCCCTCCGGTCCAACCCTAACTTTGGAAATACCACCACTATTCTCTCAATCATGTTGAAGAGTCTAATAAGGGATATGTTTACCTTGAAAGCAAGGTTGAAATTTAATGCTTGAAAATATAAAGAAGGACTCCCCCATGTTTAGCTGAAAAATCAGGGTCTGAGATTTTAGTTCCCTCTGGAACCAAGAGGACTTAGCCCTCAGGCTTTCTCTTATAAGCAGAAAGAAAAGTTACTAAAGGTCAAGAGACCACAAACATATCAAAAGCTATATGGATTTATAGCAGCTCAATTCACAATAACTAAACTATGGAACCAACCTAAGTGCCCTTCAACAGATGAATGGATAAAGAAACCATGGTATATAAAGAAGAATGAAATAATGGCATTTGCTGGTAAATGGACGGAACTGCAGAATATTTTGCTAAGCAAAAGAAACCAATCCCAAAGGACCAAAGACCAAATGTTTTCCCTGATAAGCAGATGCTAATTCACAATAAGCCGGGGTGGGGGAAGGAAAATAGAGGTATTTTGGACTAGACAGAGGGGAGTGAAGGGAGGGGAGGGGCATGGGGGTAGGAATGACAGTAGAATGAATCAGACATTATTACCCTATGTGCATGTGTGATTACATGACCTGTGTAACTCCACATGCACAACCAAACAAATGAGAAGTTATACTCCAGTTATGTATAATGTGTCAAAATGCATTCTACTATCATGTATAGCTAATTAGAACAAATACAAATATATATTAAAAAACAAGTTATGTGTAAAGCTGGAAAATGGAGCCAACTATCCAGGGAAATGAAGATGAAGTGCAGTGAGGTACAAATGGGCAGTGGATTCTTGGGAACTTCTCCCAGAACCAACTGTGTTTTCTCCAGTTGGCTTTGATGTCACATGTAGGTGAAAATGCTGAGTTAAAGGCCAGGGACTAGGTAATCAGAGAAATGAGTGGGTCCTTCAATCTCTCTTTTTTGTGAAATCTTTTCATTTTTTCCAAATTAAATAGCCCCAGTATTCTTTCCTTATAAATGTTTATCTACTTTAGTTATTTTGTTTCCAACTGTATGCATGTGATGTGACTGTGGAAGTCTGCAGACAAACTTTGCCTGATAAATCCAAGTTACTTAAGGTTCAAGTCATCTTTCCTCTGGTCTAACGCTGACTTTGGAAATACTGCCACTAGTCCCTCAGTCAATCAGCCTTAAAATCTGGCAAACTTTCCTTCGCCTTGATTGTTACACCCAAAATCCTGAAAAATCCACTCTCTCTGCAAGCTCTCTGCAAGCTTCTTTTTATCCTTAACCCACAGCTGCTTAATTGATCTTTTGTAGTCAATGAATTAGGGCAGGTGTAATCTTAAAGTAGAGCTCCAAACATGGCCTTCCCTGACTCTCAACACTCATTGCTGCCTCCTGCTAATAAATCAATGAAAGGTCCTAGGTTTTACCTCTCACAGCTTTGCCTCCTCTCTACTTGACAATTCAATATCATGCATTTCTTTATATGGTTGATTTGCGGACTTACTTCTTATCTACTACAAGTGAAAGACTCCCAAAGTGGAGGCAGTGAAACCAATTTGTAGTGCCCAAGGGATATGTGTGCCCATTAGTCATGGGAGTTCTGGACAACCCAGTGCTGCTTCTGGAAAAAGAACTCAAAGCTAATGTAAGATTGCCACAAGGCCAGTCACATCATCTTCTTAAGTACATTTGGCAGTATGCTGTCTTTACCCAGGGATAGACAGACTTGAGAATTATCTTTACCTCTTCATATTCCATTGGCCATAACGATTTTTTGATAGTACCTACTCAGAACCTAGATTCCTCTGAAAGTAATTGCTTTCTTTACGGTCTTGATATGAGGTGTCCCCCCAAAAAGCTCATGTGTTAGACAATGCAGAAATGTTCAGAGGTGAAATGATTAGATCACAAGAGTTGTGACCTAATCAGTGGATTAATCTGTTTGATGAGTTAATAATTTGAATGGATTACCAAGTGGTAACTGTAGACAGATGGGGTGTGGCTAGAGGAAGTAGGTCACTGCAGGTGTGACCTTGGGGTTTATATTTTGTCCCTGGGTTCTCATGGGTTCCCTTCCTCCACTGTGCCCTTCCACCTTGATGTTTCTGCCTCACCTCTGGCTCAGAAGAATGGAGTTAACTGACAATGGACTGAAACCTCTGAAACTATGAGCCCCAAATAAACTTTTTCTCCTCTAAGTTGTTCTTGTCAGGTATTTTGGTCACATCTTTGAAAAGCTGGCTTTCACCGTTGTTATCACTACATTTTAAAATAAAGTATTAGCAAACTGAATCCAGTATCACATATCTGTTCAACACTGTACTGGTGGTTTTAGCCAGGGTAATAAGGCAAGAAAAACAAATAAGAGGCATCCAGATCGGAAACAATAAAACTCTCTGTTCACAGATAACATGAATCGTGTATATGCAAAATCCTAAAGAGTCTGCTGAAAACCTTTAGAAGTAATAAATAAGTTCAAGGAGTTTGCAGGTTACAAAGTCAATATATAAATCCAATTGCATTTTGTACATTTTCAATAAGCAAATAAAGAATAAAATTAAGAAAACAATTCTATTTACAAAAGCATCCAAAAGAGTAAAATGGCTGGGCACATGCCTATAATCCAGTGAGTTGGGAGGCTGAGGCAGGAGAAATACAAGTTTGAGGCCAGCCCCAGAAACTTAGCAAGACCCTAGGTAACTTAGTGAGATCCTGTCTCAAAATAAAACAATATAAACTATTGGGGATATAACTCAGTGGTAAATTACCTCTGGGTTCTGTACCCGGAACAAGAACAACAAAAAAAAAAGAGTAAAATATTTAGAAACAAATTTAACAAAAGAAATATAGGACATGTACTCTGAAAACTACAAAACATTAGTGAAAGAAATTAAAGATCTAAATAAACAGAAAGATATTTGGTATTCATTGATGAAAAGAATTAATATTATTAGGATGACTATATCCTCCAGATTCATCTTCAGATTCAATGCAATCCCTATGAGAATCACAGGTGACTTCCTCATAAAAATTGACAATCTGATTCTGTAATTCTTATGTAACTCTAAGGGATCCAGAATGGCCCAAACAATATGAGAAAGAACAAAGTTGGAGGACTCACACTGGATTTTAAAACTTGCTACAAAGGAACAATAATGAAGATAGTATGGAACAATAGATAGATAAGAGGAAGGAAGGAAAAGCATCAAATTCCAGAAATAAGCCCATAGTGTCTATGATTAATTGAGTTTTTAAAATACATATATATTAGTTGTAGGTGGATACAATACCTTTATTTTATTTTTATGTGGTGCTGAGGATCTAACCTAGGGCCTCACACATGCTAGGTGAGTGCTCTACCACTGAGTCACAACCCCAGCTCTAATCGAGGTTTGATAGGGTGCAGAAACCATTCAATTAGGAAACAAATGGTGCTGGGATAACTGGATAACCACATGCACAAAATTAAATTAGAGCATTTCTCACACCATATACAAAAATTAACTCAAAATGAATCAAATACCTAACATGATAAAACTCTTAGAAGAAAATACAAAGCAAAAGGCTTTTGACATTGGATTTGGCAAGGATTTCCTGGATACAACACTGAAATTACAAGCAATAAAAGAAAAAAATTGATAAATTGAACTTCATCAAAATTAAAAACATTTGCAGCCTAGTGTGGTGGTCCATACCTGTAATCCCAGCAACTCAGGAGGCTGAGGCAGGAGGATCACAAGTTTAAGGCCAGCAATTTAGCAAGACACTGTTTCAAAATAAAATAAAAAAGGCTAAGGTATGGTTCAGTGGTAGAAGGCCTCTGGGTTCAATCCCCAATACCACAAATCAATTAATCTTAATTAATTCATTAATTAAAAATATTTGTGCTTCGAAGGACACTATTAAGAACATGAAAATGACAACCCACAGAACAGGAGAAATTATTCACAAATTATCTATCTGATAAGGAACTTTGAGCTAGAATATAAAGATAAATAGCCCAATTCAAAAATGGGTAACGGAGTTGATTAAACATTTCTCCAAAGGGGATGTATAATGGACAATAAGAACATCAATAGATGCTCCACATCATTAGTCATTGGAGAAATGAAAATCAGAATCACAACGAGATACCACTTTCTACTCACCAAAGATGGCTATAATTTTTAAAAATCAGAGAATAATATTTAGAGAAGGTGTGGAGAAGTCAGAACCCTCATATGCTGCTGGAAGGAGTATAAAATGGTTGGGTCGCTTTGGAAAATAATTTGGCAGTT
Source organism: Sciurus carolinensis (assembly GCF_902686445.1). Lineage (NCBI taxonomy): Eukaryota > Metazoa > Chordata > Mammalia > Rodentia > Sciuridae > Sciurus > Sciurus carolinensis. Next base: position 165,326,538 of record NC_062213.1, read on the forward strand.
CCTCAAAAAGTTAAACCAAGTTAATATCTGATCCATAAATTGAACTCCTAGGAACATACCCCCCAAAAATGTCCATGCGAAACTTACATGTTTATATGGGCATCACTCATACTACCCAATGGTTGGAAATAACTCAAATGTCCAGCATGGATGGATAAACAAAAAGCAGTGGCCAGGACTTGCCGATAATCCTAGCAACTCAGGAGGCTGAAGCAGGAGGATCACAAGTTCCATGCCAGCCTGGACAACTTAGCAAGACCCTGTCTCAAAAGATAAAAAGGGCTGGGGATACAGTTCATAAGTACAGCACTCTTGGGTTTGATTCCCAGTGCCACCAAAAAACAAAACCACAAAACCAAGCAGTATGTCCATATAATGCAATATTACAGGGCCATAAATGGTATGAAGTACTGATCCATGCTACATAACTAAAATTTGAAAAGATATGCTAAGGGATAAAAGACCATACAAGACTCCATTTATATGAAGTTTCTAGAAGAGTTGAATCTATAGAGACCAAGTAGCTTCAAGGTTGCTACTGGAGAGAATGGGGAGATAGAAGAGTGATAACTAAAGACTACGGGTTTCTTTTCAGGTGACGAAAATAGTATAAAATTGACTGTGGTAATAGTTGCACATATCTGAATACACTAAAAACCACAGCATTGTACACTTTAAATGAGTGACTTGTATAGCATGTGAATCACATCTCAAGGCAGTTGTTAACACACATGAAAAAAAATCAATGCCCTATTAGAGCATTCCAAGTATAAACATTGATGTCAATTTTCAGGTTGTTGTTTTGATATATTCTTTTTAACATACGTAATGGGTATGGAGTTGAATGTATCATTAAATATCATTCCATTTTGTTTTTCCTAAAACAAAGTAAACTCACCTGAACCCTCATTTGCCCAAGTATTGAGACCTTGAATTACAGTCACAATTAGGGCTCCCCTCCTACCTCCAGGGAGGACTCATTCTGGTTGCAGGGATACATCTGCAGTCTGAAGTATGAAGAAGGGCCCAGCCAGTCATTTCTCCTTGAACCATATCTCCCTCTAGGCACTGTGAGGCAGCACAGAAAGGCTCTTCGTCCTCCCAGAATCCTCCAAACACTAAAATCTTGCTAGTCTTGGAAATCCTCCTGTCGGGGCCTGCTCCAGGGCCTCCTGCCTTTAAGCACTTTCCTCTCCTCTATGGGATTTCTGTTTCTAGCAATGATAGATCTGCTTGCTTAAGGTCATCACTCTTTCTGAGAATAACCAGAAAAGTTGAACATAATACAGGAAATATCTGATTTAAAGACATTAGAAAGTTTCCAAGACAGTGAGAACTTGAAGGGCCAAATCCCAATGAGAAAGAATGTACACAGGGGTGAGCCTATGTGTTGATGCTGCTTTTCCCGTTGATGTATTTGCTGATTCTAATCAGCAACCCAGAGGCCAAGAAGCTGAAAAGAGCTTTGGGCAGTCTTGCAAGGCTGAGATGAGAAAAATTGGAGCTCAAGGGCCACTAAAGAACAGATTTTCTTGCAAACACCTTTATATTTCATTGGCTACAATAATGTTTCATTGGTTGTCCCCCAAGGAACCATATCTTCCAGTATTTATGCTTTTGGATGGTCCCCTTCCTGACTCTGGGCTTGGCCATGTGATTGTTTTTATTACCTCACTAATAAAGGTGACACAAACAGATTTGGTATGCACTTGTTAACTGGAACTTGTGCTTTGGGAATCCTCCCTCTTGAGTTCCAGCCTCCATGCTTAAGAGAAAGTTATCCCAAGGGAGAGAGAGGACACACGGAGAAGCTCTGGAGGATATAACGTTACATGGAAGGAGAAGGCATGTGGAAGAGCAGGAAAATGTCCCAGCCAATCTCCCAGTGGAATGCAGCTCTAAGAGTAGTCCCAGCCTATGCAAAATGGAGAACTGTCCAGCTAGCCCACAGAATGACTAGAAATGATAAACCATGGTTGCTTTAAGCCACAAGTTTAAAGTGGTTTGAGATACAGCAATAAACAACTGAAACAGTTGGGAACACTAAAGAACCCTTGGTCAACAAAAAATAGACCTGCTCTCCCATAATCTGTGGTCCACATTAAAAACAAAATAAAACAAAAAAACCTAAGCCCTGATTGAATTAAATCATTCATCACCCTTTTAGCTGCCTGCCAGAGCTAAAGTAAATGTTCCCTTAAGGGAACATCAGGTGATCTCCATAGTTTTTAACATGCAATACCCTATTAACAAAAACAAACACTATGCTTATAAAAATAGAAGAACTGACAAGAGAAAAATCAGACCATAGAAACAGACCCATGAGAGATCCAGATATGGAAGTTATCAGACAGACTATAAAACAGTTGTGACTAGTGTTAAAGAAATTAAGTAACAGAATGTTTCAGCATAGATATGGAAGCCATAAAAAAGAATTAAAGTGGAATTATAGAATTTAAACACATAATGACTGGAATTGAGAACTCAATAAATGGATTTAACAGCAGATAAAATAGAGCTGAAGAGAGAATTTGTGAACTAGAAGAGAGGATAGAAAAAATACATAGACTGAAGCACAGAGTGACAAAGAAAACAAGACCCAACTCTGAAAGTGGTTACCCAGGAAGACTAACTGGTTTTGTCTCTTATCCACCTTCACTCTTCCTCCCTTATAAAACATTCTCCACACTGCAGTTAGGTTGATCTTTCTAAAATTTAAGTAACATCACCTCTCTTCTCTTCATAGCTTCTGATTCCCTCAGAATGAAACTCCTTATCACAGTTTTATGTGGTCCTTTTGGATCTGCTGTCTACCTTTCTGAGTTTCTTAGTGCCTTGCAGTTACTGAGGTTGGTTTTGAATTTGCAATCCTCCTGTCTCAGCTTCCCAAGCAGCTGGGATTACAGGTGTGTGCCACCGCATATAGCTCCACCTGCTTTTAATTCCTCTAAATTGCTTTACTCTCACACAGGGCCTTTGCACATGCTATTCCTATCCTTTGGAATTTTCTCCCTTCATCTCATATTCCTTTTCCTGACTTTCCCATTTTCTGTTACATTACAGTTTAAATGTCATTTCCTCTTCCCAGAGGAAACTTTCCAGATTTCCTATACTTGTCAATATACCCCCACAGAAAGCCAGAAATTAGACCCTTATACTCTGAAATTTCCCTATCAAAGAATCTATTTCAATTTTTGATTATTGCTTAACTGTTCATCTTCTCCTATAGAGAGTAAGTTCCAAGGGGGAGAAACTGTGTATGTTTGGCTTTCCCTGGTGCTTAGCCTGGCTCAAAATAGACACTCAATAAATAATTTAAAAATCATTAATTAATATTAGAAATCTTCATGTCTTTCATCAAGATGGTCCACCATGCCTCAATTCTAGACCTATTTCTTTTTCTTTAGAAGCTTTCTAGAGAAGGATATATGTGAACTGAATGTAATTTAAACTTCCTTTTTAAAGTCTTTTAACATGTTCTGGATTTTATTGCAATAAAAATTAAAATATAAAGGAAAAATATGAATATTCATATCATAGGACTCACCCATGATATACCAAATCAGCAGGATTTAAAGTGCTCACTTGCTTTCTTACATGTAAAAAAGTGTGATTTTACTACTTGCATCCTCAAATGACACAATGGCTTTTCAGTCACTCCAGGATCTGGTTTAAAAATGGCCTTCCTTGTTTTTTGTAGCCTTTTGTGGCTCCTTTCCAGTTTTTATCACAGACTGTTTTTCTCTGCTTCCTTCTCTGCCTCCTCTTCTCAGCTAAGCACAGCTTCCTCTGTCATGTTCTATAAACCTGCCACTGTTGATGAGTCTTTTTATGTGCCATCTGAATTGGCCGGCTCTGTCTCATTACCTCCTAGGTTCTATCTCAAGTTTTAGTGGCAAACAATTTCTTTTTTCTCCTGGTTACTTTCTCTTTCCTTATAATTCATTCCACATTTTAGTCACTGAGTTAACACTTCAAAAACAGGCAAAACTGAATATCCTCACTTTGCCATCATCAAATTTTGTCTCTTTTATTCACTGCTGTATCACGAGTGCCAAGAACAATAGTACCTGGCACCTGGTAAATGGAACATATTTGTTGAGTAAATTACATTGACATGTACTCTATGACAGACTGCATTAGGTAGCATTAAATGCTTTCTTTCTTGGTCCACCATATATATTTAAAACTTTATTGGTACCTACAAAATAACATTTAATAGATTTTTATTTCTCTGTCACCCAACCCAATCATAGGTGTTCTTCCTTAGCAGACTGCTTTCTGTACATTTGTTCAGAAATGGAAGGTGGCGGCTTTGTTTTGTAATTTTCATTAATAAATTGACTTTACTTGCTTTGGATATGAGGCCTAGTCTTGTAGTCTATATACTAGCTTTTAATAAGAACAACAAATACAGTTGTTACCCCATTAAATGCAAAGTATAGAGATAAAATCACTCTGTAAATTCAATTGCTGGTTCTTATAAATGCAGGTGGCAAGTTTCTAGGCAAGAAGGGTTCATGGTCTAGGGGAAAAGATGCTAGCACAGAGAATACAAGGAAATTTTCTGGGTGTGTTGCCACTAACTTGGAAGTTTGGGGTATGTGAAGATCTTAGCGAATGTTGGTTTGGAAACCGAAAGTGGTTTGATTGGATGAGAAAGGTTAGCAGGTCAACTTCTGGTTGAGGAATAAGCCAGGATAACAGCATTAGCAGGTGCAACTGAATTGTTAAGGATGTAATGAGAGAATGAAATGGCATCAGGACCTTGGGAGAAGGTTGGGAAAGTACTCTAGGAGAAGCCTGAATTGGAACAAATGGAAGAGGGAAAACCGCCAGGGTCAGGGGTTAGAAGGGAGGGTGAGGAGGGTATCAACAAAATGGCCTCAGAATGCCAATGCTCAAGGTGGAAAGAGAAAGCAGAGGAAGCAAACCTTTAGAGAGGGAGAGGATGCTGAAAACTAGAATCTGGAATAGGGTGCTCCCCAAGGAGGCAATCCGGAGCCAAAGACTGCGGTAGAAACTTGGTAGGCGGTCAGCACCAGCATGGGAGTAGATGTTCCGTGTTCCAGTGCATCCGCGGCTGGAGGGTAATGTAGGCTGCGTTTTTAAGTTTTTCATACATTGAATTGGGATTTTGATTTCGGGCTAAATCGAATCGTCTCCGGGGATTTCAGTATAAGAGTTTGGTAAAGTCGTCAAGACTGGGGGTTCATTTCAACGGGTTTGGGGGTCTTCGGGGAGGACCAGGGGCGCTGGGGCACGCGGGGGCGGCGTGCGCGGTCTGAGCTTGCAGGTCGTCGGGCGGCCAGGCGGGTTCCGGCAGCGCCGCGGGTGAATTTCCTCCGGGACTGCGGTGCGCTCCGAGGAGGGGCGGAGGTGGATTAGCGCGGCGGCCGAGGGGCCTCAGGGATGGGGGCGTCTCGGGCCGCGCCGCTCCGGGAGGGGCCTGGTGGCGGCTCCGAGTGCCGGGGCGGAGGCTCGGCCGGCTCGGGGGACCCGGGCGTCGCTCCGCGCAGCCAGCCGCGCTCCGCTTCGGCCCCTCCCGCCCCGGGGGAACCTGTTGCCGGAGAAAGGGGCGGGCGGAGGCGACGGCGGCGGACCCTCCCTCGCCTCTGGTCCGGCCGCCCGGCAGCCGTTTCACCCTCCACACGCTCCGCGGCAGGGCTCCTCCCTCCGCTCCTTTATTAAAAACAACAACAACAACAAACAGCCTCCGCCACCCCGCGCCTGGGAAGAGCAGGGCGACCGCGGCTCGTGCCGCTTCCGGGAGCGGAGGCGCGGCCGCGCGCCGGGAGGAGGAGCAGGCCAACATGGCGGCGCGCAGGGCTGGGCCGGGCCACCGCCGCGCCTGAGCGCCCCACCGCCCCGGCTCGGCTCGCGGCGCCCACGCCCGCACCCAACCTGGCCCGGCGGCTGCGAAGCACGCGGGGCAGGAGCTCAGGGGCCCTCTCGGGCGCGGGGGCGGCGCGGAGGGAGCGCCGCGCGGCCCGCCAGGCCCGGGACCCGCAGCTTCGCCGCTCGCCGGCCGGCGCGGCCCGGAGGCCCGAGCCATGGAATCGGAGGAGGAGCAGCACATGACCACGCTTCTGTGCATGGGCTTTTCGGACCCCGCCACCATCCGCAAGGCCTTACGCCTGGCCAAGAACGACATCAACGAGGCCGTGGCGCTGCTCACCAACGAGCGGCCGGGCCTCGACTACGGCGGCTACGAGCCCATGGACAGCGGCGGCGGCCCCAGCCCGGGGCCTGCCGGGGTCCCGCGGGGCGACGGCGGCGGGGACAGCGGCGGCGGCCCCTCCCGCGGCGGGAGCACCGGAGGCGGGGGCGGCTTCGACCCCCCGCCCGCCTACCACGAGGTCGTGGACGCGGAGGTGAGGAGGGCGCCCCTGATCCCCGCGGGAGAGGCCGCCGGGCTGGAGTCCCGTGGGGAGGGGACACACCCCGCCGGGCTTGCGTGGGGAGGGAGCATTCGGCGGGGACTGTAGTGGGAGTGGGTGTATACCGACTGAGAATAGAGCCCCGGCTTCAGTCGGGCGGGCGGTGAATTGGGGTCAGGTGGAGAGAGGGACTCCGGGGGGAGGAGTCCGAAGGGGAGTTCGGGGGATGTAGAGCAGGGTAGCCTTCGCGGTGGGGAGGGGTCTCCTAGGCTTCAGGCTCCGCACGCCCACGCAGTGGGCAGGGTTCGAGCTGGGAACCAGGGTGCAGAGCTCGCCCGCGGTACGGGAGCATGACATTGGCCTGGAGCCTGAGATCGGAAGGACTGGCGTATCTAGTCCGAAATGGGTACTGGTAGACCAGGTTGGGTCCCAGATTTTGTGGCACCAGGTTGCAGTGAAGGATTGCGTGAAGCACCGGTTCAGAGTCAGAGAAAAGGTGGGATGGGCCAACCAGGGTAGTAGCCTGTCTTTGCTAGGGTCAGAGGAGGGCTGTTGGGGTTAGTTGGGGGTTTTTAGCCAAGGGTTGGGAGGAGAGGACATTGAGCAGGGTCTAAAATGAACAGGGACTGGGCAGGAGCCAGGAACGACAGGAATTGATAAAAAGTCGGGAGGAGGCTCAGCTGTAATAAGGTATGGGTTGAAGGAATACGGTTTTACTAAGGTCATGTAGGTATTAAGGGGTGTAATGGGGATTGGACTGAGAATGTTAAGGGATGAGAGCTGGGAAGGGACCAGGCAGTAAAATTGGGCTGAAATTGGATCATGAAACTGGGACCCAGCCTGGATAGGGGGAGTACTGGTCACAGGTAACGTCAGAAATGAGGGGAAACTAGACTGGGTAAGGAGAGAGTGATACGCAGAGGGGCAGGGCAGGGGTGAGGGGCGGGAGATAGGAGTGAGGAGTCTGTTGAGAAGGGACTCTCAGCTAGTGGCCTTGCTCAGGATTTTTGAGTGGAGAAAACTAGGCCTTTTAAATTTGGGATGTGACCAAAGAACATGGGAGATGACAGACTTGTACTAAAATAAGGGAAAACAACAAGAAGCAGCAGTACTTACGATTAATTACTTTGCAGAAAAACGGCAGCTCATGGCAGGAAATTTGTTTAGATTCATTGAACCAGGAGATCTCCTTGACCTGACCACTCAAAAACACAGACCTCAAGTTAGGGGGCTTATGTTTTTAGACAAGAAAATGAATATGGATAATTCTTAATGGAGTTAAGTCTTCTAAAGCATTTTTCCTGAGTAATATTATGTCCTTTTGCAGCAGTTGCTCAGGCTGAAGGTGGCACTTGGGAAAAGAAGGCAGTTCAAAAAGACCCAGGTTTCTGCACAAGATTTCTTTGGTTTTCAGACATTGACACATTTGTTCCATGGCCCTGTTACCCAGAACTCAGCTGTGCCATTGACTAGTATGTGAAAGTAAAGATTTATTTCTAGTTTGGGAATTTTAAAAAATTTCTGTTAAGTAACTACTTAAGTCACTTTAAGAAATTAGTTTCTCATTGCCAGTCCCTACCACCCCTTCCAGTTTTGACCCAGCTTTGAAATCAAGAAGCAAAACAATGCTTTTTCTGAAGGCGTTTGCATAGTTCTACAAAGTTCAGTGTTTCCTTGTTATGGAAGAGATTTTATTTTAGTTTTTGGTCACAATTTCCTGTGATTTAAAATCAAATTAAATTATAATACTTGGTGGTATGTTAACATTAGCTTACTGTCTGTACATTTAAGACTTACAATTAACAGGGTTGGCTTTTGTCGTCTTGTCAGGTGAATAACTGACTGAGGAATTTGCAGTCAGGTAAAATCTAGAGACTCTTTTTGAAGCAGTATCAGTTTTTCTTTTCCCCTTGACCTGTAGATTTGACTTAGGGGAGGCTGCACTATTTACTTCTGAGAGTGGAAGAGAGCTGGTGATTGGGACTGCCTTGCCCCTGGCAGACCTACAGGGTGATAGGCACATGGGAGCCTTGTGAGAATATTTAATCCAAAGTTTGCTTCTGTGGTTTAAAAAATCTTCAGGCCTGCCACCTTGCTGCTTGTCTGTTCTTGCTGTAGAGAGTAGGAAATTGAGGCTTTTGATTCTGGAAAATCTAATAGAATTGTTTATGGATGTCTGTAGCAGGTCAGCTCTGTATTAGGTGCTTTATCTATTTTATTAATCCTCAGCGAAATATTACTATTTTAGTTAGTAGCAAAACTTGGATTTGAACCTAGGTCTCTCTCACATCAAAAGCCATTGTGCTTGCCACTGTGCTCAACTTATGGTTTAGGTCTGAATTTATTTGGTAGCAGTATAGATAACAAGGAAAAATGGAAAAGAGGCAAGCTTTGCTGTTACTTCGCAAGTCTAGAAATGATGTGGTGAGCACCTAATCAAGGCATCAGGGCTTGAATAATGGGTGGAATGAAAGGAGAATCAGGTTTTTTTAGAGCAGAAAATTAGAAATTAATAATTAGTTCAGCTCCCTTGTTTTACTAATACAGCCTTTCAGACCCCAAAGGGGAAGTGGCTTGTCTCTAGAGTCAGCTAATAGAAGAGGTGGGGCTAGAACTCAGGCCTGTGCTTTTCCTATCAGCTGCCAAGAACAAGATGTAGTAATGAGTTAAAGGGAAAGAAGAAAAGAGAAGGGTAAAAAAGTGAGTGAAGATTGTCAGCTAAATTTTATTTCTAAAAATTAGTACTTTATTTAAAATTATATGTATTTCTCTTTTATATGTATGACATTTCAGTTTCAGTGTGTTCTTAAAAATGTGTGAGAATATATAGAATGAAATCTAATTGGTTAAAAAGAAAAAAATACAATTCAGTCGTATAGTGTGTGCTTAGCATGCATGAGGCCCTGGGTTTGATCCCCAGCACCACACATACTGAGAAATGATTTGGTTTATTTATATTTGTAGTGTGGGAACAGCAGTGATTCTTACATTCAGTAAACATTCAATGCCTTCCATGACCCAGGGGCAGGGAATAGAGTGTCGAATAGAACATAGAGTTTACATTCTAGTAGATCTTAGTCTAAGGCTCTCATTTTACAAGAGGTGACTTCTCAAGGTCATATGAATTAGGGAAATCAGTTTAGTAATTCAGGGCCACACTATAATTAGGATTTGGCTTAAAAATCATAATTTGAAAAAGTAAAAGAAGTTAATTTCTGTTTCAGTAGAGCAAGAAGATTGCATTTGGAGAGACCTAGATATCTACAAAACACATGGAACTGCATAAAAAGCCACCTTTTTAATAGCTTCCAATTAAGTAAAGCATCACAGAAAAGCTGTGTTTGGTTCTTACTAGAACTGTTGAATTTTGATATAGTTCTTGATCTCTCTCGTGTCTCAATTGGACTTTGAGAATCTCTCTGATTTTGATTTTGAATAGCATTACTTCAGGGCCATTCTGTGACAGATAGGAATCTGTTCTATTATTACCAAGAGTGAGACCTCACAGCTGCTCTAAATAACTGCTCCTGATCTTAAAGCCCCACTGTCAGAACTCATCACTCCTTCCTTGTGGCTAATGGAAACCCCTCTGGCCACTACTAAGTGCTACCTACCCACCTGGTTCTTCTCTCCAGAGCCCTGAAGTTGGTCCTTGTAATCCTGACCAGGGTGTTAGTGGAAATCTGAAGCAGGTATCCCGGGAATCTTATAAAACTTTAATAATTATGAAACGTACCTTATTTGTGCATGTATATGTATATGTTTATATGTGTATGTGTGCGTTTGTGTATGTGTGTGTGTGTGTGTGTGTGTGTATATATATCACAGAAGTTTAAATCACATTAAGTTAATAGGTCTTCGATTTACCCCATTTCTACCCTCCCCTCCCCCCTTTGGTAGAAAGTGGAAGTTATATATGAGGTTTATATTAAAATTCATCTTCTGAAATTAGTAACAATCTTAGTGTATTTGATAAAACATCAAATGAGCAAATTTTAGTTAATCATTAGTGATTTGAAATTTGAATACATAACCTGTCATTTGTAATTTACCTGATTTAGTAAATTAAAAAAATATTTAAAGGGTTTTTTTGTTTGTTTGTTTGTTTGTTTTGGTACTGGGGATTTAACCATGGAGCAATTTACCACTGATCTACATTCCCCAACCTTTTATTTTGAGACAGTCTCACTAAGTTGCTGAGGCTGACCTTGAATTTGCAATCCTCCTGTCTCAGCCTCCCAAGTTGCTAGGATTACAGGCATGTGTCTGGCTCTGTTTAAAGGCTTTGAGTAAAAAATAATAATAATAATAATTCCTCAACTCATTTGAAAGTAGGTGAAAAAAATAGGAAATCTGAAAGATGAATCAACAGCTGGACATAATGACTCACACCTGTAATCCCAGCAGTTTACAAGGCTGAGGCAGGAAGATAGAAAGTTCAAAGCCAGCCTCAGCAATTTATTGAGACCCTGTCTCAAAATAAAAAGGGCTGGAATGTGGCTGTGGTTAAGTGCCTCTGGGTTCAATCCCTGGTACAAAAAAAAAAAAAAAAAAAAAATCAACATAACTAGTTTTTGAAATAAGAATTTCTCTGTGATTGTTATATGTATCTCCTTTGGGAATTAGGACTGTGAGTTCATTTAAGGGTTGAATTCTCACCTTGTAATTACCTGATTATTATTTGCTTTTAGAATGAAGGTAATGAAGGAAGTACCTTTTGTATGTCTTAAGTGCTTGATTCTAGTGAAATCATTGTAGATTGTGATAGCTTTATATAGCATAATATTGGAAGCCTAAATTTTGAAACCATTTTTAATACTGGAAAAGTAAATATTGTAATGCCTTAATAATCTAAGAAGATAATAGGAAAATATGTGCGTGTACTTACATATGTGTATGACCACTGCCCAGAAAGCAAAGGACATTCATTTGATTCTGAATATGAAAGTTAAATTTTTTCATTTTTTTAATAAGAAAGTATTAAAAAGAAAAAAAAGAGAGAAAGTATTAGAAAGATCTAGTAGAATCCTTCAAATCTAGAGTTCAGTTTTCCAGGAAACTTTTCATATTTGGAATACCAAAGAGAAATAAGTAAAATATAAATAAATAATCACTTCAAATACCCCCATAAATGTAATGTAATGCATTTTACTTGTTTCTGTTTGAACTTCATTTATCTATATATGTATTTTGTGGTAATGGGGATTGAACCCAGGGTGCTTTGCCACTTAGCTACATTCCCAGCCTTCTTTATTTTTTGTTGTGACACACAGTCTCCCTAAATTGAGGCATCCTTGAACTTGAGATCCTCCTGCCTCAGCCTCTGGAGTTTCTGGGATTACAGTCTTGCTCCATAGAGCTCCGCTAATTTTTTAAACTTTTATTTGTAAAGACAGTTCAAATAAATTTTCATAGTAGGTTTCCTGTCAAATTAGAAGGGCTTTGTGGTAGTCCAAACATGAGGTGATGAGCTCTTGGAGGCAGCATCTTTGGCAATATTAAGAAGTGACAGTAGTAGCTCAGAGATAAAGGAGTCTGGGAAACTTTAAAGCAAGCTAACTGATTTGTATAGGTTTGAAACAGCTTTTTGTGTGTCATAGCCCTTAGAGGATAACTGTATTTTTAATGATGTCACAACCAAGAAAACATTACACTGTGCTCTGTTTAAGAAGGGTCAGGAATGTGTAATATATTTTAGCAAGATTTTAGTTTTTTAAAAACAGAGAACTTTGGATGCATAAAGAAACAAACTTCAGACACCTAGAGAATTCAAATATGGGGATAGTTCAGTCTGAGAAGACCATTAAGAAAGTTGAGCTTCATTTTCAGAAGAGTAAATGTGTTTTTTCTCTTTCCTCCCCTTCCTGTAGGGAGTTTTAGTTTCTTTAATCCTGTATTTCTCATTTTCATATTTATTGAGGGAGTTTTTATTGTTTAGTAGTGTCATGAATTTCAGTCACAATTGACTTATAAACCTTTTTTGTTAAGTTCATGTTGATAGTAAGTGACAATGTCCATGGCGAGTTTTTGGCAAAGTATTTTTATAACCATTTTGTTTTTGTGTTGTTTTCAGGTTTACTTCTTTGTCCAACAGTGAGAAATCTGGCTTCTACCATTAATGGCTTACGTTTTTTATTTCTCCTTATGTGTTTGTTGAGTGTGAAGGAAATAGAATCTACTTGTAGAGATGCTTACCTTAAGCCAGCTAAAGGAATATATAACTGTAGAATTGAATTGTTTTTATTTGTTCCAAAGGAAAGAGCAAACATAATTAAGGCATTTTTTTTTTTCAAAATTAACCATCACAAATCCAGTCTTTTTTTTTTTTTTTTTTTTTTTGATAGACCTTTATTTTATTCATTTATTTATATGAAGTCTGAGAATGGAACCTAGTGCCTTACATATGCTAGGCAAGCGCTCTACCACTGAGCCACAACCCAGCCCAAGGCAAAATTTTATTGTGGTAGTCCTTTCAGAAATGAGAATGCCTCAGCCCTGGGGCAGCGGTCTTTGGAACCTTTTCCTAGGACCTAGTGGAAGACTTGATTGTCCTCTTAGAGATGAGTAGTTCCTCAGGTGCTCAACAGTTGGAATTAAGCTTCATTGTTCCAACACATTGTCCCTTCCTGTAGTATCCATCCAGTTACTGAATTGTGAAAAGTATCTTATAAAGCAGTAATTTAATAAACAGTGTGATCAGTGTGATTAATTGCATTTTTTATCAGTAGGTTTCCAAAATGCTATTAGTCTTTTTTTTTTTTTTCCTGCTGTTAGTCTTTTCCAGAAAGGCTTGTTGGTTAGATATTTTGTTGCCAAGACTGGTTTCTGCTTAGTGTGCTTTTAGATCCCAGCTTTTCATGAACAGGTCAACATTTTTTTCGCTTTTTCTCTTTTCCATTTCTCACTCTGTATTGTCGATTTGGGTTGAAAATTGAGTTGTTTTGAAACCTGTGCTTGAAAATCTATAGTGAAGCATTTTAGTAGTGATTTAAAATGTATTTCAGCTCCTAGAAAATATGAAGATATTCTATACTGTAAATGGCAGCACCCACTGTCATTGGTCTCAGTTACTCGAGACTCCTCTTTTTCTTCCTGAACTACCTTCCAATTCTTACCCTAAGTAGCTTTCCTGCCCCTTCCCAGACTCCTCTGGTTTTGTTCATGTCCATTTTTTTTAGTCTTTCAGATGCAACTCAGTGACCCCAGAGTAATCTCCTGAAAACACAAACTTTAACATGGGATGACTTTTGATCACAGATGTTTGGTTCCATATCTCCTATAGGTAAAATCTGAACTCTACTTTAGGGTCTCTAACCCATCTGGCCTCATCTCCCACCTTCCTGTTCTGTAGTCCCCCTTGCAGGTTAGGTGCAGTCACTTCTCCAGTCTTGCTTCTCTCCTCAGCTTCTTACCCACCTGGCTAAGGCTGATTCATTCTTCAGGGTTAGCACAAGTGCCACTTCTCTTTAAGGAACACTTATCTCACAGGACTACATTTCCCCACTGCATTTTGCATATACACTGATTAAAACAATGATGCCATTTAGGTTTAACAAAAGGTATTTAAGTATCTTCCCAGTAGACTTGAGACAGAACTATTTCTTTTATCTTTTTTTCTCTTGTACTCCTGACTTTTGTTTGGGTAGAGAGATGACCAAGTGGATGGGTGGCAACAGAATCTTGAATGAAACAGAAAGTCAAATGGTATTTGAAGGAGTAGTATTCCAGGGATTTGGGAGATTCTGTTCAGGGTTCTGTTGCTTGCTAGCTGTGTTATGGGGCAAGTCAATTTAACTTTCTGATCCTCAGTTTTCTCCTCTATAAAGTGGGCATTTTAGATTGTGGCTCATTTTTTTCATTAACCCTTTTGAGAAATTAAAAACTATGGGACCAGTCATATGGATATGGTTTAAAATAAGCTGATGTTAAAATATTAATACTGTTATTTTGGCATGATGAAACTACATTCTTATGAATTTTAAAAGCTTTCTTACGAGTTTTTAAGAAATATTATAAGCTTTGTTAAATACATATTAAATAACAAACCACAGATTCAGGTGGTTGCCTATTAAAATGGGAGTAGTTAAAAAGACAATATTGCATAATTCTTAGATTTTTGCATAGACTTCAAAATTACTTGAAGTTGTTGGTGAGAAAAATTATTAAGATTTATTTATTTATTAGTCTAACTGAAGCATGGGGGAAAGAGTTTACTGCTTCCTAGTACATATTTGGGAGTTTTCTTTTAGAAATCTAGAATTCATATTTGATTATCTAGTTATTTTATAGTTTGTTTTTTGGTGCTGGGGATTGAAGCCAGGAGCACTTTAAAATTGAACTACATCCCTAGTCTTTTTGAGACATGGCCTTACTTAAGTTTGCTTAATTTGAGCTTGAACTTGCAATCCTCTTGCCTCAACCTCCTGAGTTGCTGGAAGTACAGGTGTATACCACTGTGCCCAGTGTTATTTAATAGTGTCTAGGTATTTCTGACTAAGAAAACTGAGAAGTTATGATTTAGCAGGACTTGGCAAATTTGAGTCACAGTGTAATCTAAGGGCACTTTTAGTTAGTTGTTCTTCCTGCACTTATGCTGTGTGCTCCCCCTTGCCTCCCCAATATCTCACAGCATTTTGCCTTGTTATATATGACTGCAGTGTGTTTTGATTGACCTTTGGTGTATCTTCCAGCCTTTGAAAACTCCCAGAAATCTGAGACTCTGTTTTGAAAACATCTCTCTTTAGAGGTTTTGTTTTTGTTTGGTCCAGTACAGATGTACACTAGGCTAACCACAGCCTTCCCTTGATACCTGTGTTCCTATGACCTGCAGTGGTGGTATAGTGGCGTTGTTGGGCTCTTGTTAGCGCCCCCCCCCCCCCCACTTGAAGAGTCAATACTCACTTGACTCTTCCTTTCATGTCTGTTTGAACATTTTGGGACAACTATTTCTGTTATCTTTATTAAAGGAAAATTGAAGAGTTCCCAAATAAAAACTCTAGATTTATATCGAGTAATGGTTTATATCAAATTCCAGTAGTAACAACAGTATACTGAAAACTTCAGAGCATCAGAATAGTTAATCGCCTGTTTAACAAACTAGCCATTCATTGTTTTTTTTTATTTTTTATTTTTTATTGGGAACTTACTGTGTGCTGGGCACTGAGGTAGATGTCCAGAGTAAATGCATTGATGGGCAAATCAGATGCATCCTTTTCCTGTTGTAGCCTTGAGGCTGGTAGTTTTCTTTTGCCCTAAATCTAATTATAGTATTTGATTTCAGTAACTAGAACCCTTGAAAAGTTGTGGGTTAAATGTGAAATAGTCTATCAGAAACATGTGGGTAGTGCCTCAAGAATTTTTTGTAATGTAATTTGATCTAAAGTGGTGTCCATTGCCAAGAAACCAAGTGATGATTTTTTCCAAGTAGTGTTTTTTTTAGTGATGTGAAATGTCCAGAATTTGTAATTATTTGCTGTTAGATGTTTAATATTTATAAGTTGATATTCTCTCAACCTCTCTTTTAATAATGGTGCTAGCCTTTTCAGTGAAGTTTTGGGGTTTTTGTTGTTGTTGTTGTAAAAGTGTAACTGTATAATCTTTTCCCAGAATAGGAAAGTACTCTAGAAACTAGTCTTATTTTAGGCTAAAAATCTCTTATGACTTTTGATAATTAAAAAAAATATATTTTAAAACTAGAGGAATCTTGGAAATTTTTGAAAGACTTCAGATGATGGAAATGGCAACAACTCTGTAAATGGAAATCGTCTGGGATTAGTAACATTAGGAATCCTTAGTTTATTATTAGTTTATTTTGTCTTTTGTGGTTAACTCTATATTGGACTGTGCTAAGTAATACTTTGAAAATGATAGTAATTTTTATTTTGTGAAATTTACTTCTCATGATATGGCCCTCATTTTTAAATGTTTTGATGAATTACAGTAGTAACAGATCCTCCTTTATTTCCCTAAAGTGACAAAGTATATTGAGAAAATGTCACATATCTGTTGGGCAACCAGTATTGTTGAATCTCAGTGTTTAAATTATCCCAGCCAAATATTTGTATTTTGTACAATAAAAACAATTGATTCATTTTGTATATAGATACACACACACACACACACACACACACACACACAAATGCATGTAAAGATGTCAAATGTATTGACATCTTTAGCTGATAACAAGCAAGTTCTGTTTCCTTTTTTTACTCTGAATTTTATGTATTTGAAATGTGTCTGTGGAAAAAATTCTAAGCATTTGTTAAGAAGAATCAAAGTTCAGAAATGATGCAGAGTGACCTTGGATTCACCCAGTTCATAGTGATTATAATCTGGGAGGATATTAAGGCTACTTAGTAAGATATACTCTATAGACAAAAAAATTTACCTGCAAAGTGATTATATTTCCAGCCATTTCCTCTCCTTTGTCCAGTAAACAAAAAGTTCTAACTTTAAGAATTAAAATTAAAGATTTGTTTCAGAGCTGGAAGAGACCATGGCATCTTGGGGTGTTAAGTCTTGTCAGTGGGTGCTGAGGGTCTTGACTCTTGGCTCATTAGCAAAGTCAGCAAGGGAATCCAGCCTTCTGCCTTCCAGATGTGTTTTGTTTACTTTTCCACCCCTTCTTTCTGACCTGAGGAAGTCTTTGACTGAAGGTCATCTTTAATATATCCTTCCTCAGAAACTTTGTGTATTTTAATCATCACCATTCCTTTGCTAGCTGTAGTTTGAGTTGGGGGGGCATAGTTGCCGTTGAATCCTCCCCCTTTCTCATTCATCATTTTTTTACCTTTACAATTGTTCATAAGCTCATGAGGGTGGTAGAGGTGAGGAGGCAGAGCAGCCGCCATCACCTGTAAAGTGCTGGGTCAGGCTGTCCACTTAGCGTTCCTGGACAACTACCCCACTCACTGCCTGAGTCTGTGCACAGTTTGACATGGGTATTGAGTGCTTTAAAATACGCTTTGAGAGTTAGTTTACAAATCTCTTGAAATAAATAGCCTAATTTAATAATTGTTTCAGACATGACATACACTTTGTTTCCTTAAAATTGTCTTTTTGTTCTCTATGTATTAAACACAGTCATTTTCACAAATACCATCTGGGGTATATTATACACTTGCAGGTTTGAAATTAAACATCTTTAAAGTTATTATATTAAAACCAACACTTGGCCTAGATGTATATTTTAATGAGTGCAGAAATAAAACAGTATGTATCGATGAATCCTTGGAGAACACTTCTAAAAACTAGCCTTAAAATATGGCAAATCCTTCTATGAGTCCATATCTGTGCATGTGCCCCTTTTCCTATTTGGCATGCCCTCCTCTTTCCCCAACCCTTGCCATGTTGGACCCTAGGAGTTAATCCATAGCTCTATGTGGCATCAACTTGATCCTGCATTTTATCCTTTCTCTACAAAGTAGCTTTAACACATACTTGCATTGGCAGGGATGGGTTAAGAACATCTCCTTATTTCAATCCTGCAAGTCCCCTTAGACTCTAAAGGCTGACATGCCCGTGTGTACTGTTAATCACTTTGCTCCTGGTTTTCTCTTGGGGCTTGATGGAGCATAACCTTCCCATTATTTTACCTCCCATTTGTTCTCCCCTCCTCCTAGTTAGAAGTCCCTTGTTGAATTTGAGTAGAAACCCTTACATTACATAGCCTTTATTCCATTATATTGATTCTGTTCTGCTATTTGTCATCTTACTGAATTTGATTCCTTTGAGGGCTTGGTCTGGTTACCTGTGTTTTCCATAAAGTCCAAGGTAGCACTTGACATAGGAGATGCTAAGTTAAATGGATGAGTCAGTTCTGGTAAATATGTAGTTTGCATCATCATTGAGAAACAATATTTCTTCCATTTGTATATCAAATGTACAAAAAGCTAATCTTAAAGCTAATCTTGCCTAAAACCTTACACTGCAGGTTGAAGGTAACTTCTTTTTTGGTAGTCTATTAACATATTTTATTGTGATGTTTAGCATTAAAATTTGTGGAAAGGCACTTTAAAACAATTATTGCCATTGTCTTTATAATTGACTCAATTCTGGACATAACACATTAAATTTGAGCTTAGGTATTCTATACCCTTCCCTTTGCTTTATGTGTTTTCTTTAGCTCACAGAAAAATATTGCACACAAGAAAGAACATAATAGACACTTACAAGTCAAATGAATGAATCCTTTTTTAGTTTTTAGTAGGACCGTTTACCAGTCTGTTTCTATACAGCTTTGTTGCATGACTTAGTTGAGCTCTGGTTCAGTAAGGAGAAAATAATTTGCCAAGATTGTCATTTCTAATTAAAACAGGAATGAATTTTAGTGTTGCTTTTGTTTTAGATTGCCATATTTTTTGTTTCATTTATCTCTAAAATAATGATTATTGATGTTACTATTAATCCAGAGAGTGTATTTTGAAGTAAATCTGTTGACACACTTGATTTCCCCCTTCTCTTTTCTTACCCCAATATAAAAAGGTGTGGGGGGGAGTAGGAGGAGGAAAATTATTATAGCAGTATAATAACCATTAGTTCAACACTGAACAAATACTCAAATGTCTTTGACTCTTGTCTGACCTGGGAGAACCAACGTATAGCTCCTACTTTCAAGGAGGTCATAGTATTTCCTTCCTGAAGAGTTGGAAAGGAGGGCCAGCCCCAGATGAGATTACTTGTGTTGCTTTTTTAGAATTGCTGGTCCCTATAAGGTCTCTGGCTGTAGAAGGAGATTCTGACAGAGTGAAGAGAATTGAATAAAAGTACTAAGTAAAGTGTTTAGAAATAGCCAGCTGCAAATCCAAAGTTGGTATAATTTGATTTATATATTAGATGTATTTTCCCCAAGTTTTTATCTTGAATCATTTCCATCCTACTGAAAAGTTGGGGGAAAAAATACAATGAATACTTGCATACCCTTTCCCTTGATTCAACACTTAAGAGACATTCTGTCACATTTCTTTCTTTCCTCTGTCTCCAAAGACACACTTTTCTCCTGAAACTTTTGAAAATAAAATAAGATGCAAACATTATGACATTTGATTCCTAAATATTTCAGGATGTATCCTCTAAGGACAAAGATGTTTTTCTGCAAAACTACAGTCCTGTTTTCTCACCAAGGGGATTTCACGTTAATGCAATAAATATTTATTAATTAGTTCATATTTAGATTTTTCTAGTTGTATTAAAAATATTCCCTATTGCCTTTTTAAAAAATAATCCAGGATTGGATCAAAGATTATGTGTTGCATTTGATTATCACGTTTCTTTAATCTGTATTCTATAGTGATGTATCTTTTTAGTCTAGACATTGACATTGTTGAGAAGTTTAACCCAATTTTCTTATTGTCTTTTTTTAAAATTATGATTGAATCATTTTAAATACACAAGGAAGTATTATTTCCTGATAGGGTAGTAAGGAAAACTGAACAAAAATATTAACTTCTTTCATTTTATGATTTGTTTTCCCTTAGTAAGATTTAAATTTATTTATTTATTTATTTTATTTTTTATTTTTATTTTTTTGGTGCAGTACTGGGGGTGAAACCCAGGGGCCCTGTACCACTGAGCTACATCCCTGCCCTTTTTAAAATTTTACATTGAGACAAGATCTTTCTAAATTGCCCAGGCTGGCCTCAATCTTGCGATTCTCCTGCTTTGGCCTCTTGAGTTGCTGTATTTAAAGAGATGAGCCACTGCACCTGGCTTAAGATTGCGTTTTAAATAATTTTATTTTTATTTTTTATAGAATTTTAGCGTTTTTAGAGCCAGACTGGATCTTTGCTATATAGGTAAACATTTTCATTTTAAAGATGAAACTGAGGTATGATGATACAAAGTTTTGCATCTGGCAGTGTCTGGAGATCTTTTTGATTGTCACAACTAAAGGGATACTACTGCTACCTAGTACATAGAAACTAGGGATGCTGCTATACGTCTTGCAATGTACAGGACAGTCCCCTCAACAATTATCCAGCCTAAAATGTCAGCAGGCATGGTTCAGAACCCTCGATCTAAACTGCCCAGCTAATGATGGGACTTAAACCCACATTTCTTGACTTTCAGTTCTGTGTTCTTCCCACACACAAAAACTTCAGTGCCTTGCTTTCTTTCCCTTTCATTTCCCCACCTTCATCCTCCATGCTTTCACTTTGAATCTTCTTGTTAAGCTTGACCAATTATTCTGTGGCTATAAGGTTAAGGCAAGTTAGAACATACTGCTTAGTGGAGGCAAAAGAAGAAAAAGAAAAAGGGGTGTGTGTGCGGTGGTGGGGGTCTCCTGAAAATCAAAGGGAGATTAGTAGAAGAAAGGGACCAATGGGTTTTGGGAAGTGGAGAGGCAAGGGGGAAGTGCTGAGGAGTGATAGCGGCCAAATTATATTGTTCTGTTGTATATTGTGTGCATGTACAAGTATGTAACAACAGCTCCCATCAGTATGTACAACTAGAGTGCATTAATTAGAAAATGTGGGAAAGAACATTTCTTGAGAGAACATGAAGTATCTTTTTAAAAAGATGTTTTCAGAAATGCTTTCATTGAAATTCTACTCTTTTAAGTAAAATATTTGCAGAATAACCTTTTAAAGAGCCGTTTAGATAACCACAGGAGCACTTTACTTTTGTTTATTTGAAGTTAAGTTTACAGAGCATTTTCACATACATTATTTTATTCAGTGTTCACAAAACTCTTTGCAGTTAGCACACAGCAAATGGTATTCTCCTTTCACTAGGAAGTGAAGGTTCACAGAATAACATTCATCTAACCGTGGTCAGGTAGGTATTAACCATAATGACTTGGAGGCAGATTTCAGTTGAACTTTTGATCTGCAGTAAAAGGGAACGGACAGTCACAGAATGACCTAAGCGCTCAGTCACTAGATCTCTTTAAGCAGAGGTTCTGGGATATTGCTAGAGATGTTGTACAAGGGCTTTAGGTATCAAATAAAAGTGTAGACATTGGAATAGAATAGATAATTACAGCTCCTCCCATTGATAGGGTAATCTAATTGGGAAACCAAACTTGTAAATAAAAGAAGTTTAATAAAATTTTATTATTTAATGTTATGGGGATAGAAGTAAGTGTCTTAAAACATCCACATTCTCTGTAGGACCTGAGCATGTAGTTCTCTGTGCTGAGATCTCTTCCCCTTCGTTTTCATTCTGTGTTTAACATTCACTCATTCATTCACCATATGTTTATTGAGCACCTGCTCTGTGTCAGAGACTAGTACAGATTACACAACAAGCAAAAGGTTTGCCCCCATGGAGCTTATATCCTAGTGAGGGAGTCAGACAAGAAACCAGGTAAGTAAAATGTAGGCTGTCACATGTTTATAAGTACTATGGAAAGAATCAAGCAGGAAGGAAGGAAGAGTGTGCTAACCTGAGTGGGTGGTGTGACCAGAGCTGTTTTTTAAATAAATTATTCAGAGAAGGCTCCACTGAGAAAGTCATGTCTGAACAAAGGCCTGAAGAAGGTACGTTGTAGGAGGGAAGTGTGCTCTTAAATTAGATGTTGGCAAACCTGTCTGTAGAGGCTCAGTGGGCCATGTAGTCTTACAGCAATTCAGCTGTGCTGCTGTCATGTGAAAATAGCCATAGATGATATGTAAACAAATGAGTAGGTCTGTATTCCCTAATACTTTATTTAAAAAAAAAAAAAAAAAAAAGAATACCAGGCAGTAGACAGTACTTGGTCAATTTCTGTTAAGTGGAAGGAACGCCTGATGCAAAGACCTGGGTAGGAGCAGAGCTGGCATGCTTCAAGAGCAACAGGGAAAAAAGATCATTGGAATTCAATGGTGGATGGGGGGGCAGTCAGCTCCTTAACTGCTGATAACTTTTGGTTAGAATGAGGAAGGTACTGGAGGTTTTAAACAGGGAGATAACGTGATCTGGTAGGAAAGATTAGGAGTTTGTTTTGGGGCATGTTAATTTAAGAGGCCTCTTAGATATCCTAAATGCAGCTGTCAAAAAGGGAGTTGGATATATGCCTAGAGTCCGAAGAACAGGTCTACACTAGAAGTAAAATATGAATCCTTCAGCTTAGAGATAGTTTCTAAAACCAGTTGATCACACATTTTTAGCATGGGTAATGTCACTACTAAGGGGGGCAAAATTGGTTCTTGAGGGAGGGTAAAAAAAATCTTAGATATTGCAATGAATTACACCAGAGCTCAACCCTGTCCAACACTGTCTTATTCCTTACTCCTTAATTTCATGGGGAGTGGGGCCTTCAGAGAGAAAAAAATGTCTGAAAGGACTCTTTGGGGAGGTGATAATGAAAACCAGGTCAAAAACACTACAGTAGAGTAGACTCCATGAGCTCGGCAGTAGGGAGGTTAGGTGAAATAGAGGAAGGGTCTGACCTTGAAGGTTCTTCAGTGTTTAGACACTGGAAATGAGGGCCCAGCAAAAGGAGCCTGAGGAGTGGATAGAGTGGGGAGGACAGGTAAGGGCGCTGTCTGGAAACCAAGTAAAGGTAGTCTGTCAAGGATGAGGACTCTGTTTAACTGTGTTAAATGTTTCCGATGAGGCAGGTGAGCTGAGGACTGAGAATTAACCCCCTTGTGTAAGCCCTGTACATGTTGTTGTGAAGAAGTTGCATATTTCCTTGGGATTTGGCTTAAATATCTTTTCATGTACTAGGTTCCTTTGACCGTTTTTTCCTTAATTGTGATAAAACACATAGTTTATCTTTTCTTAATCTTTAGTAGCATTCAGTAGCATTGAATTTATTCACCTTGTTGTGAAAGGGTTTTCTAGAAGTTTTTTCTCTTGCAAAAATCTGAAACTCTGTATCCATTAAACATCTCATTTACCACTAACTCCACATCCTGACAACCACCTCCCTGTTTCCTTGAGTTTGTCTACTTTAAATACCTCATATAAGTGGAATCATACAGTATTTTGTGCTTTTGTGATTGACTATTTCATTTAGTGTGACATCGTCAAGCTGTGTTCATGTTGTAATATGTGACAGGATTTTCTTTTTAAATACTGAATAGATACCCTTATGTTCTTTCACAGCACTTTTAGAATAGCATCTTGCCTTTAAGAAGTTGTAATTTCTTATTTGTTTTCTTTCCTGATAGGGTATTTCCAAGCTCCGAAGGCAGAATGTGTTTGTCTTATTCATAAGTGTGTTCACAGCCTCTGGAAAATAGTGGGAATTTGTATAAAAATAGAAGACAGAATATCTTACTTTGCTTGAAGGAATCTTGAAAATTTTGCTGAAGAGATTGTACTTGAACTGGTTTTGAAGAAGTAGGAATTTATTAGGCTGAGAAAAGGGCCTTGTAAGCATTCAGCTGTGCATGGTTTCATGCCAGGATCTGTGTATGCAGAGGACTGAGAGATTCATATAACTGGAGGAAGGTGGTAGATGAGTGTGTGGAGGTGTGGCAGGAGGGGAAGGACCCTGCATGCCAGTGCAAAAGCTTGTTTTTATTCTCTCGGTACTGATAGGTAGCTGGGAGCAAATGGAGGTTTCCGAACAGGTGGGTGATGGGGTCAGGTGTGTGTGTGTGTGTGTGTGTGTGTGTGTGTGTGTGTGTGTGTGTTTGTTTTTTAAGGAAGATCACTCTAGTGGCAATTTGTCAGGAGAAGCACAGGTGGGGCAGTTGAGAGTGTTGCAGCAATCCAAGCCACACATATTGAAGTTCAACTAAAGCAGTGCTTGGCCAAGTGAGACTGTTGAGGAGAAATTTCAGAGATGGAATCATTGTGGCATGGTGTGATAACATAGGCAAGATAACACTATTTCAGATATTGGAAATATTAGAGAATAAACAGGTCAGAGAGGAAATTCTGAGTTACTTCTTTGTGGACGTTGACATCTGAAGTATCTTTAAGGCCCCAAAGTTACAGTCTAGCAAAGACAGAAGCTTTCACCTGAAGCTCGAATGGAGTCTGGCTTCTGTTTACTATTGTCTTCAGGCTATCGGGGTTCTCTTTGATCTCAGTATTACTCCCACAAACCAGGTACTACTATTTTCATTGAGGAAAATTCTTGCCCATAGAAAGATTCAGAAATCTTTATTTAAAGTCACACAACTAGCTAGTGGTGATGACAGAATCAGCATTTAGATAGATCTGTTGTGCAGGAACACAGAATAAAAGAAATTAAAGGACAACAAAATTTAAAATGAACACTGCCGGGTGCCATGGCATACACTCGTAATCCCAGTGACGTGGGAGGCTGAGGGAGAAGGATTGCAAGTTCAAAGGCAGCCTTAGCAACAGTGAGGCGCTAAGCAACTCAGTGAGACCCCATCTCTAAATAAAATACAAATAGGGCTGGGGATGTGCTCAGTGGTTGAGTGCCCCTGAATTCAATCTCCAGTGTACCCCCCCCCCAAAAAAAAAAAGCATGGACACTAATTGCCTGTGCTAGTAATCCCTTATCTCTGTAGAATGCTATATTAAGTTTTAGTGATTAAAAAATAGGGCTTTGGGAAAAATTTTAATTGGTAATTCTTTTATCTCCCTAAATCTTGGTTGTGGGTATATTGTATAAATTTTGTTTGTTGTAAAACATTTTGCCCCATTCTGGAGTGCTGCTTTTTGAGGCAATGCCATTCTGCCCAGTTTTGGAGGAATTGTATAATTAATATAGACTCTCAGATTTGAGGAAGTCTTAACTTAAATTTGTATTCCACTCTGAACAAGAGTGGTTATTGTTATTAGGTAACCATAAGAAATATGACTTTGAGTCAGTAACGTTACCTGAGCCTCAGTTTATTTGCTTATCCAAAAAATGAGGATGATAGTTTTTACTTCATGAAGTTTTGGGAAAAGTTAAATTGCAACACACACACACACATACACACAATTCTACAGTACCTGTCCATTGCCTGAAACAGTAACAAGGTACTTACTGGATATATTAGTTTTCCTTTGCCACCCACTCATTGTACTCTCATCTTAATTGTCCTAAGTCTCCTTTACCATCTCTCTCCTCCTTGCCATCTGTTAAAACTGAAAGTCCAACATAACTCCTGTCACTGGGGTTGTCCTGAGAAAATTGGGACTATAATTAACTACTTTTTTTGTTGCTGAGATCAATGATCTGTTAATACCCAAATCTTATATCCAAGTGAAAGAATAAATTCTTTATTTAAGATACCTTTGAATTACAAAGTAATATCTCATGAAAAGCTTAGTATTTAATATCCTGAATGCATGAATAATCAGCAAGGGTT
The DNA here is from genome assembly GCF_902686445.1 of Sciurus carolinensis. NCBI lineage: Eukaryota > Metazoa > Chordata > Mammalia > Rodentia > Sciuridae > Sciurus > Sciurus carolinensis. The sequence continues at coordinate 165,352,123 of NC_062213.1, forward strand.
AAAGTCAGGGACCTCAAGAAATGTCAACCTTTGTAGAATAGTTAGGAGATTATTTATTGTTTATAACATAGAATGAAAAGGCATTCCAGGAAAACAGTTTGCAAACTTGAGACACAGTGTGTTAATAGCTTGGGGACTGTACATTAATTTATCCGTCTTCTCTTCTTTTTCCAGGAAGTAGTATTTTAGGAATTATTTTTGCTAGTCCGAAATAACAAAAGGAATATCAGATCTGCATGTAACTGTTACTGAATTGGTTTGAAAAATATTTCATAAGGCTAACAATCTCAAGATTTAATGAAAGTTATTGTAAATTGTAACTTGGAATGAAATGTTCATGTTTTTCCTTAAGTATTTGACATATAGAGCTATTTTTTTTTTTTTTAACTAATAGACAAATCCTTTTAAAATCATCATGGAGAAATCAATTTGCCATCTTCATTTTTTATACATTGATCAGAAATTTACAAGTTCTTTGAGTACATTGTTGGCTAGTAGGATAGTTCAGTAATTGAGTTTAGTATTAAACTTTAAGCGACATTGTCAGTTTCTTATCCATTAATTCGTATTCTTTTCTTTATCTGAATTTGTGAAGTCAGTGAGCAGACAGGAACTTATCATTACTAACAAGCATGGGTACCGCCCAAAGTCCGTTTTACTTCTCTCAGCAAAGAAGGCTTAAATTTAATAATTCATCCTTATCAAGTTCAAGAGCAGTTTGTTGTCCTTTTAAAAACTCAGTGAAGATAGTTTTCTAAATAAATATTAAATTATATTGTTAACTATAAGTTTACATGATGATTTTTTTTGGTGGGGGAAGAGGGAGGTAAACCAGGGCTATAACTTGGCCTTTTAAAGTTTATATGCAGGTAAATATTTTTTGTGTTCTAAAAACCCAGTTAGAATAATGGCTATATTTAGGTTGGTTCATTTGCATTTTTCAAATAAGCTTGTTTCTGGATAATGGGTAGTGACATATATGAACATTTTAAATTATAATTTATAATGTAAAAGTTATGCAGAAAATATTATTGTCAAAATTACCTTTGTTAAATATAAAAATCTTTACTAAGTTTGGGAGAGGGTGATAATCACTATACAGAAATACTATACATACAATGCCAGCATTTATCAATTTCCCTTGAAAACTTCAGTTCCAATAACAGTGCTGTCTTGTTCTCACAAATAAGTAAATAATAAGCCTTAGACTAAACAGTTATCGAACAGATATAGTTTTAATCATTGCTGTTTGAATTCCTTGCATGTTCATGATGCTGTCAAGTATTATAGGAGTTATGAATTCCTTGTTTACATTTTCTTTTGTATTTATGGTCATACAAAAATTACATCTTCAGAAAATAGCCTAAAATACTGAAGATATATATAAGTATTTATTCAGCAATGTTATTTTAATTTTAGTCCTAAATTGGCCAATTCAGAAATCATAATTTAACACATTAACTCATCTGTATTACTTTTCTTGGATGACAATACACAAAACTTAGTGTTATTAGAAAGTTATTTTTAGTTAAAAGGGACATTCAAGAATTGTTAGCAAGGGCCTAGGATTGTAGCTCAGTGGTGGAGTGCTTGCCTAGCATATGTGAGGCACTGGATTCAATCCTCAGCACCACATAGAAATGGATGAAAAAAAGAAAAAAAGAATTGTTAGCAAGCTCATTTCTCTTCTGCCTTACCGTCAGAATTGTGCCTCTCTAATAAATGCTGGATTTATATAAATGTAAAATATTTTTTTAAAAAGCAACTTTTAAAATTTTACACAAAATTGATGGATAAGCAGTAAAGATTTTGCCAAAAAAGCTAAAAGTGTTAAGGTTTTGTTAATGAATATTCTTGAAAAGTAAAGTAGTACTGAGTTTGAAATATGACCTATACCTTTTGCCTCAAGTACCATTTACCTTGAACTACATCATATAACAAACCTGTGTACATATATTTGTAGCACTGCAGGTGCAGGAGGACTCTTAACCTGGTGTGCCCTTCACCCTTTCCCCCATTTCTGTACTTCCTCATTGTCTTCTTCTGTAAAGAATTGCATCTTTATCTCACTACTCTCCCCAGCATTAAGCCTCTTGTTTAGAATGTAGCAGAACTTTGATAAATATATTTCTAATCAATTTAGAATCAGTGATTATTAATGAGTACTTTTGTATCATTTGGATTTGACGTCTAATAAGAAAATAGTGTATTACATTCCAGAGTTTTTATTAAAAACCTAATATATTGTATGGTTTTTGGGAGCTGTTTTATGAGTGCTCATTTGCTCAATATGTGATTTTTGCCAAAAACAGGCTCAGGCTCTACTCCAAATGATGTCTCTGACTCAGAGTATTAAACCAACCTAAATATGGGTTCATATCACAAATTCCCCTTTTCTGTAATTCTCTGTGTTGGCAGCAACCTTTTCAAAATGTAATGCTGCTATGCCCTGTATCATTTATTGACTCTCAGGTATTACATGTCTTTCCTTCCCTCCATTTTTTTTTTTTTTTTTTTTTTTTTTTTTTGGGTGTAGTGAGGTGTTTCCTCCTTTTTAAGACCAAGAATATTAACTGCTTAGCAGGTAAATGTTACTTTTCCCTTGTCAAGTCTTAAGTATATTATTTTTTAAATTGCTGTTTGACTGTCTTAATGTTAATAGGTATTATATTTGTATTACGGGCTATTAAGTACAACTCTTGTGTTTTGAAATTCTTAGATATATTCATATATTCATATATATTTAATGACTAATTATTTTACTTATTTTTGTTAGTAACAGCTTTATTGAGATATAATTCACATATCATAAAATTCACCCTTAAGTGTTCATTCAGTGCACAGCTCTCATGACCATTTAATTTTAGAGTATTTTCATCACCCCATAAAGAGAGCTCATACCTGTCATACCCATTAGCAATTACTCTCCTCCCCATTCTCTGGCAATCACTAGTCTACGTTCTATGTCTATGGATTGCCTTTTCTGTGCATTTCATATAAGCAGAATTATACAGTATATGACCTTACACGTCTGGCTGCTGTAGCACATTTTTGAAGTTCGTTCGTGTTGTGGCATGTGTCTGTATTTCGTTAATTTTTAAGGCTAAATAATATTCTGTTGTGTGAATGAAACACGTTTTGTTTATCTAGCAATTGGTTTTGAAGAATGTTTTTGTTCCATCCACCTTTTGATTATTAACTATAGTGCTGCTGCAAACATCAGCAAGTTTTTGTGTGGTCATGTATTCATTTCTCTTAGGTGTATACCTTAGAGTAGAATTTGCTGTGTCTTTTGGTAACTATGATTCATCTTTGAGGAACTGCTAAATTGTCTTGTAAAGTGACTGTACCGTTTTATAATTCCACTAGCAATTTATAAAGATTCTAGTTAATCCACCTCATCAGTACTTGTTATTGTCTTTTTATTTATTTATTTATTTATTTTGCCATCCTATTGTTTGTGTGAAGTAATATCTTGAGGTGATTTTGATTTGCATTTTCCTACTGATTAATGATGCTGAGCATCTTTTCATCAACCACATATATACCTTTGGAGAAACATCAATTTAAATGCTTTGTCCATATTTTATGGAGTAGTTTGTGTTTTATTAATTGAGTTGTAAGAATTCTTTTATATTCTAGATTTTAAGTTTTATATTCTAGATTTGTTTTATATTCTAGATGCATGATTTACAAATACTGTCTCCCATTCTTTAGATTCTGTTTTCACTCTTGTGACCTTTGATGCACAAACATTTAAATTTTGATGACCTTCAGTTTATCTAATTTTCACCTTCTTCTGAGAAATAATTACATGATTCAAAGTCATGAAGATTTACTCTTATGTTACATTTTGAGTGAATTTTTGTATGTAGTATGGGATAGGAATCCAGTTTCATTCTTTTGCTTGTTTATGTACTGTCATCTTGGGACCATTTGTTGAAAAGGTGCTCCAGTTGAATAGCTTTTGTGCCTTTGTCAAAGATTAGGTTGTCTTGTAACCTTGTTGTAAAATCAGTTGACAGTAAATACAAGATTTCATTTGTGGAATCTCAGTTGACAGTGTAGTACCACACTGTTTTGATAACTATAGCTTTTTAGTGAGTTTCAATAATGGAAATTATGAATCCTGTAACTTTTTCTTTGTCACTGTTATTTTGACTGCTAAGGATTCTGTGCTTTTCTTTGTGAATTCTAGGATCAGGTTGTCAGTTTTTGCAAAGAGGCCAGTTGGAATTCTCATGCTTATTACTTTTTATCTGTAGACCTCTTTAGGGAGTATTGAAATCTGAACAATATTACATTCTAGTCCATGAACATGACATGTCTTTCCATTTATTTAGGTTTTCTTTTAATTTTTTTTCAGGGATGTTTTGCAATCTTTAATGTACAAATCTTTTACTTCCTAAGTATTTTACCCTTTAATGTTATTGTAAATGGAATTATTTTCTTAATTTTATTTTAAGGTTGTTCATTGTTAATGTATAGAAATATAGTTGAATTTTGTAAATTGATATTGTATTCTGCAACCTTGCTGAACTCATTAGTTCTAGTAGTTATTTTTGTGGATTCCTCATGATTTTCTGTATGTAAAATCAAGTTGTCAGTGATTAAAAGTAATTTTATCTTTTCCATTCTGAATGCCTTTTATTTCTCATTTTGCCTAACTGCCTTAGCTAGACCCTGCAATATAATGGTGAATGGAATCTGTGAGAGCAAACATCCTTGTCTTGTTTCAACTTTAGAAGCATTCAGTTTTTCATAATTAAGTATGATGTTAGCTGTAGGTGATTTCGTAGATTCTTTCATTGGATTAGGGAAGTTAAAAAAAGATCCCTTTTCTTTCTAGTTTGTTGAATCTTGTTTATTATGAAAAGATGTTGGAATTTATGAATTTTTTTTCTGCCTCAGTTGAAGTATTGTGGTATTTGTCTTATTACTCTGGTATAATATATTGATTAATTTTTGTATAAAAATTATAGTCACAGCTATTTAAATTCCTTGCATGTTCACATTGCTGTCAAGTATTATTGGAAGTTACAGAGACCTTGTTTACTTTTTTTTTTTTTTTTTGTATTTGTGGTCATAAAAATGATTCCTGGGATAAATTTCACTTGGTTGTGGTGTATTAGTCCTTTTTATATGTTTGAATTTGGTTCACCATTTTACTGTTAAAAGATTTTCATGTCCATATTCATAGGAATGTTGGTCTGTAGTTTTTTGTTATAGTTTTATATGTTATTTTAAATTGTGCTAAGATATATATAACATGAAATTTATCCTTTTATATACAGCTCTGTGGCATTAAGTTATTCACTGTGCTCTTACAGTTTTACAATTTTCCCACATCCTTCCCAACAATTATTAGTTTCTATGTTTTTGATAGTAAACATACTAATAGATTTAGGAGTTTTATTTGGTTTTGTTTTTTGTTTGGTTTTGGTGCTGGGGGTGAACCCAGGGTCTTTTGGATGTGAGACAAATGCCCTACTACAAAGCCACCCTCCAACTCTATAAAGTGTATGCCTGGTTTTGCCACTACCTTCATAAAATAAGTTGAGAAGTGTTCCTTCCTTTTCTATATTTTTGGAAAAGTGTGAGGGATTGATGTTGATTCTTATTTAAATGTTTGGTAGAATTTACCAGTAGTGCTATTTAGTTCTGGGTTTTTTTTTGTTTTTGTTTTTGTTTTTTTGTTTTAGGAAGTTTTTTTTATTACAGAACATTCTCTTTTTTTAGATTTTGTATTTCTTTTTTCTTTTCTTTTATTGTAAACAAATGGGATACATGTTGTTTCTCTGTACATGGCGTAAAGGCATACCATTTGTGTAATCATAAATTTACATAGAGTAATGCTGTTTGATTCATTTTGTTATTTTTTTCCCTTCCCCCCCACTCCTCCCACCCCTCTTTTCCCTCTATACAGTCCTTCCTTCCTCCATTCTTGCCCCCCTCCCTAACCCTAACTCTAACCCTAACACTAACCCCTCCCACCACCCATTATGTGTCATCACCCACTTATTAGCGATATCATTCGTCCTTTGGTTTTTTGAGATTGGCTTATCTCACTTAGCATGATATTCTCCTGTTTCATCCATTTGCCTGCAAATGCCGTAATTTTATCATTCTTTATGGCTGAGTAATATTCCATTGTATATATATACCACAGTTTCTTTATCCATTCATCAATTGAAGGACATCTAGGTTGGTTCCACAATCTGGCTATTGTGAATTGAGCAGCTATGAACATTGATGTGGCTGTATCTCTGTAATATGCTGATTTTAAGTCCTTTGGGTATAGGCCAAGGAGTGGGATAGCTGGGTCAAATGGTGGTTCCATTCCAAGTTTTCTAAGGAATCTCCACACTGCTTTCCAGAGTGGCTGCACTAATTTGCAGCCCCACCAGCAATGTATGAGTGTACCTTTCTCCCCACATCCTCGCCAACACCTGTTGTTGCTTGTATTCTTGATAATCGCCATTCTAATTGGGGTGAGATGGAATCTTAGGGTGGTTTTGATTTGCATTTCTCTTATTACTAGAGATGTTGAACATTTTTCCGTATGTTTGTTGATTGCTTGTAGATCTTCTTCTGTGAAGTGTCTATTCATTTCCTTATCCCATTTGTCAATTGGATTATTTGCATTCTTGGTGTAGAGTTTTTTGAGTTCTTTATAGATTCTGGAGATTAGTGTTTTATCTGAAGTATGATTGGCAAAGATTTTCTCCCACTCTGTAGGCTCTTTCTTTGCATTGCTGATAGTTTCCTTTGCTGAGAAAAAGCTTTTTAGTTTGAATCTATCCCAGTTATTGATTCTTGCTTTTATTTCTTGTGCTATGGGAGTCCTGTTGAGGAAGTCTGGTCCTAAGCCAACATGTTGAAGCTCTGGACCTACTTTTTCTTCTATAAGATGCACGGTCTCTGGTCTGATTCCGAGGTCCTTAATCCATTTTGAGTTTAGTTTCGTGCATGGTGAGAGATATGGGTTTAGTTTCATTCTGTTGCGTATGGATTTCCAATTCTCCCAGCACCATTTGTTGAAGAGGCTATCTTTTCTCCATTGCATATTTTTGGCCCCTGTGTCTAGTATGAGAAAATTGTATTTATTTGGGTTTGTGTCCGTGTCCTCTATTCTGTACCATTGATCCACCTTTCTATTTTGGTACCAATACCATGCCGTTTTTGTTACTATTGCTTTGTAGTAGAGTTGAAGATCTGGTATTGCGATACCCCCTGCTTCACTCTTTCTGCCAAGGATTGCTTTAGCTATTCTGGGTTTTTTATTCTTCCAGATGAATTTCATAATTGCTTGCTCTATTTCTGTAAGGTACATCATTGGGATTTTAATTGGAATTGCATTGAATCTGTATAGCACTTTTGGTAGTATGGCCATTTTGACAATATTAATTCTTCCTATCCAAGAACATGGGAGATCTTTCCATCTTCTAAGGTTTTCTTGAATTGCTTTCTTTAGTGTTCTGTAGTTCTCATTGTAGAGGTCTTTCACCTCTTTTGTGAGATTGATTCCCAATACTTTATTTTTTTCGAAGCTATTGTGAATGGGGTAGTTTTCCTAATTTCTCTTTCTGAAGATTCATCGCTTATATATAAAAATGCCTTCGATTTATGTGCATTGATCTTATATCCCGCTACTTTACTGAATTCACTTATGAGATCTAAAAGTTTTCTGGTGGAATTTCCTGGTTCCTCTAAGTATACCATCATATCATCAGCAAATAGGGATAGTTTGAGTTCTTCTTTTCCTATTCGTATCCCTTTAATTTCTTTGGTCTGTCTAATTGCTCTGGCTACAGTTTCAAGGACGATATTGAATAGAAGTGGTGAAAGAGGGCATCCCTGCCTTGTTCCAGTTTTTAGAGGGAATGCTTTCAGTTTTTCACCATTTAGAATGATATTAGCAATGGGTTTAGCGTAGATGGCCTTTACAATGTTAAGGAATGTTCCCACTATCCCTATTTTTTCTAGTGTTTTGAGCATGAAGGGATGCTGTATTTTATCAAATGCTTTTTCTGCATCTATCGAAATAATCATGTGATTCTTGACTTTAAGTCTATTGATATGGTGAATGACATTTATTGATTTTCTGATGTTGAACCAACCTTGCATCCCTGGGATGAAACCCACTTGATCATGGTGCACTATCTTTTTAATATGTTTTTGTATGCGATTTGCTAAAATTTTGTTTAGAATTTTTGCGTCGATGTTCATTAAGGATATTGGTCTGAAATTTTCTTTCCTCGATGTGTCTCTGTCTGGTTTAGGAATCAGGGTAATATTGGCTTCATAGAATGAGTTTGGGAGAGTTCCCTCCTCTTCTATTTTCTGGAATACTTTGAGAAGTATTGGAATGAGTTCTTCTTTAAAAGTTTTGTAGAACTCAGCTGAGAACCCATCTGGTCCTGGACTTTTCTTTGTTGGAAGGCTTTTGATGACTTCTTCTATTTCATTACTTGAAATTGGTCTATTTAAATTGTGTATGTCCTCCTCGTTCAGTTTAGGCAATTCATATGTCTCTAGAAACCTGTTGATGTCTTCGAAATTTTCTATTTTGTTGGAGTATAGATTTTCAAAATAGCTTCTAATTATGTTTTGTATTTCGGTCGTGTCTGTTGTGATATTTCCTTGTTCGTTCCGAATTTTAGTGATCTGGGTTTTCTCTCGTCTTCTCTTTGTTAGTGTGGCTAAAGGTTTATCAATTTTGTTTATTTTTTCGAAGAACCAACTATTTATTTTGTCAATTTTTTGTATTGTTTCTTTCGTTTCAATTTCGTTGATTTCAGCTCTCAGTTTAACTATTTCCTGTCTTCTACTACTTTTGGTGTTGGTCTGTTCTTCTTTTTCTAGGGCTTTGAGCTGTAGTGTTAGGTCATTTATTTTTTGAGTTTTACTTCTTTTATTAAATGCGCTCCATGAAATAAATCTTCCTCTAAGTACCGCTTTCATAGTGTCCCAGAGATTTTGATATGTTGTTTCTTTGTTCTCGTTTACCTCTAAGAATTCTTTAATTTCCTTCCTAATATCTTCTGTTATCCATTCATCATATAGTAGCATATTGTTTAATCTCCAGGTGTTGGAGTAGTTTCTGTTTTTTACTCTTTCATTAATTTGTAACTTCAATCCATTATGATCTGATAGAATACAAGGTAGTGTCTCTATCTTCTTGTATTTGCTGACATTAGCTTTGTGGCATAATATATGGTCTATTTTAGAGAAGGATCCATGTGCTGCTGAGAAGAAAGTGTATTCGCTCTTGGTTGGATGGTATATTCTATAAATGTCTGTTAAGTCTAAATTATTGATTGTGTTATTGAGATCTATGGTTTCTTTGTTCAACTTTTGTTTGGAAGATCTGTCCAGTGGTGAGAGAGGCGTGTTAAAATCAACTAGTATTATTGTGTTACGGTCTGTTTGGTTTCTAAAATTGAGAAGGATTTGTTTGACATACATGGATGAGCCACTGTTTGGGGCATAGATGTTTATGATTGTTATATCTTGCTGATTTATGCTTCCCTTAAGCAGTATGAAATGTCCTTCTTTATCCCTTCTGACTAACTTGTCTTGAAGTCCACATTATCTGAAATGAGGATGGATACTCCAGCTTTTTTGCGGAGTCCATGTGCATGGTATGTTTTTCCCCATCCTTTCACCTTTAGTCTATGGGTATCTCTTTCTATGAGGTGAGTCTCTTGCAGGCAACATATTGTTGGATCTTTCTTTTTACTCCAATCTGCCAGTCTATGTCTTTTGATTGATGAATTCAGGCCATTAACATTCAGGGTTATTACTGAGATATGATTTGTATTCCCGGTCATTTGGTTCATTTTTTTTTTAATTTTATTTATTTATTTATTTTTTTGACATGACTTGGTTCCTCCTTTATTTGACAGTTCCTTTAGGATATTTCCTCCCTTTGCTGATTTGCTTCTTTGTTTTTTATCTCTTCCTCATGGAATATTTTGCTGAGAATGTTCTGTAATGCTGGCTTTTTTTTGTAAATTCTTTTAGTTTTTGTTTATCATGGAAAGATTTTATTTCATCGTCAAATTTGAAGGTAAGCTTTGCTGGGTATAAGATTCTTGGTTGGTATCCATTTTCTTTCAGAGCTTGAAAAATGTTGTTCCAGGCCCTTCTAGCTTTTAAGGTCTGGATTGAAAAATCTGCTGATATCCGTATTGGTTTTCCCCTGAATGTAATTTGGTTCTTTTCTCTCACAGCCTTTAAAATTCTGTCTTTATTTTATATGTTCGGTATTTTCATTATAATGTGCCTTGTTGTGGGTCTGTTGTAATTTTGCGTATTTGGAGTCCTATAAGCCTCTTGAACTTGATTTTCCATTTCATTCTTCAGATTTGGGAAATTTTCTGATATTATTTCATTGAATAGATTGTTCATTCCTTTGGTTTGTTTCTCTAAGCCTTCCTCAATCCCAATAATTCTCAAATTTGGCCTTTTCATGATATCCCATAGTTCTTGGAGATTCTGTTCATGATTTCTTACCATCTTCTCTGTTTGTTCAACTTTATTTTCAAGGTTAAATATTTTGTCTTCAATATCTGAGGTTCTGTCTTCCAGGTGTTCTATCCTATTGGTTGTGCTTTCTATGGAGTTCTTAATTTGGTTTATTGTTTCCTTCATTTCAAGGATTTCTGTTTGGTTTTTTTCAATATCTCTAACTCTTTATTGAAATGATCTTTTGCTTCCTGTATTTGCTCTTTTAACTGTCAATTGGTGCTATCATTCAATGCCTGCATTTGCTCTTTCATCTCATCATTCAATGCCTGCATTTGCTCTTTCATCTCATCATTGAATGCCTGCATTTGCTCTTTCATCTCATCGTTTGCTTCCCTGATCATTTTAATTATGTACATTCTGAACTCCCTTTCTGTCATTTCTTCTGCCATGCTGTCGTTGGATTTTATTGATGTAACATCTAGATTTGTTTGGGGTATTTTCTTCCCTTGTTTTCTCATATTGTTCAGGAATCAGTGGGTCCTTAAGATATTGCAGATTTCCTCTATTGACTTATAATGTCCCTGAAGATTGCTAGTATATCCCCTCTTATCCTTCAGTAGCCTGCAGTCTTGGAGGAAGTTGATAATGCGGTGCTCCACAAGGAAGCTGCCTCTCTAGGGATGGTAACCCTCAGGTGGTGTATATTCCTTGATAGTGGGCAGAGATGCCTCCACTTGTTGACCAATGGTCATCCAAAGGAGAACTAGGCTGCAGGCTGAGGCAAGGCCTGTTAGTGCCTGTGTCTCTGGTTTTACCGTCCTTGTGGGAAAACCTCCCCCGGCAGGGAAGACTCACCCAGTGGGGAGGTCTCGCTGGTCAGTTCCCCTCCTAGAGGTTCCCCTCAATCTACAACTACCGCCTGGGCTGGGCTGTCTTCCTCTGCAACGTTCCCAGGGGCCCAGACCTACCTCCTGGGCCTGGGAGCCTCACCCTTCGCAGATGAGTCTCCTTAGGTTGCCCCTCCTCAGAGAATCTCCCCGCAGTCCTGGAAACTTCGCTCCGCCCCTAGGCGTGTCTCTGTGCAGCTCTTCCAGCAAGAAGCCGGTCCTGGGACCCTGCTCTGCACCTAATCACCTGGCTATGCGGCCCCTCCTCTGAGCCGCCACCTGGAGCCCCGTACAATAGCTCCGATACCCAGAGACCCGCCACACACCTCCTCCACTGGACAGCAGCCCGGTTTCCGACGCAGTCACTAGGAGTCCAAGCAACTCACTTCGCGTCTCCTCCTCCCGCCAACCTCCCGTAGCCCTAGGCAGTCACTCCGAGTTCAAGTGACCCACCCTGTTCCTCCTCCTCCTCGGGGTAGCCCCCCGGGTGTTCAGGAGTGGTCACTTTGAGTCAAACAACTCACCACTTGCCTCCTCCTCTGGCAACTGCCTGTGACTCTGATGCAGTCACTCCTAGACCAAGCGACCCGCTATGTTCCTCCTCTTCCTCCGGGCAACCCCGGTGTTCAGAAGCGGTCGTTCTGAATCCAAACAGCTCACCACGCAGCTCCTCCTCAGGCAGCCTCCCGGAGCCCCAGTGGTTGCTCCGAGTCCAAGCGCTGTGCTGAGCTGCCTCTAGATTTTGTATTTCTTGAGTCAAATTTGGTAGCTCATGTTTTTCTAGAATTTTGTCCATCTCTTTTAGGCTATCTATTATTAGCATACAATTATTGATAGTTTACCATATAGTCATATTTGTTTCTGTTAGGTCAGTAGTGATGTTCATTCTGGTTATGATTAAATTCGAGTCTTTTCTGTTTTTATCTTGATCAATTAGCGAGAGTTTTGTCCCTTTTGTTATCTTTTCAAAGAACCACTTTTTGGTTTTGTTTATTCTTTCAGTTCTCTATTTTCACTCTAATCTTTATTATTTTCTTCTTCCTGTTTGCTTTGGGTTTAGTTTACTGTTCTTTTTCTAGTTTCCTAAGGTGGGAGGTTTGGTAATTGATTTTGAGATTGTCTATCTTCTATAATACAAGCATTTACTGTTGAAAATTTCTCTCTAATCTTTGCTTTTGCTGTATTATGTGAGTTTTGTTAGTATTTTAATGAGCACCTCAAAGCACTTCCAATTTCCCTTGTGATTTCTTCTTTGACTCATTGTGATTTAGGAATGTGGTGTTTAATTTTCACATTTTTTTATTCCCCAACTTTCCTTCTGGTATTGGTTTCTAATTTCATTACATTGTGGTCAGTGAACATTTTTTTTTTTCTGATTTCAAACCTGTCAAATGTGTTAAAGCTTGTTTTACAACCTAATATATGTTTTATCCTGGAAACTGTTCCATGTACAATGGAGAAGAATCTCTGTGTTCTACTATAATTGCATGGAATGTTCTGTAAATGTGTTTTAGGTCTAATTGATAATCTTTTACCTAATTCTATTCACCTCCAGAGAGGTATTGAAGTTTCCAACTATTATTGTTGCAGTGTGTCTCTTTTTGATTCCTGTATTTTGGGTATCCGATATTAGATGCATATTTGTTTGTAATTGTTAGGTTTAACAGAAGATTTCATCCGAAGATGGGTTAACCCTTTATCATTAAAAAATAGCCTTCCTTGTCTCTACTAACAACTTTTCACATAGTATTTAATTTTTTTCTGATATCCAGTTCTTTTCATTATTATTTTTATGGTTTCTTTCTGTCCTTTTATTTTCCTGTTGTATTGACTTTCATGAAATCTTTGTCTTAGTTGGTAGAAATATATTTATCTTACCATTACTTGATGCTAATATAACCACTCCAGCTTCCCTTATGTGTGTGTGAGATATGTTTTTACATCCTTTTTTTTTTTTTTAACTTCTTTGTATTTTTGTATTTAAAGTGTGTCTGTAGTAGATAGCATATAGTTAGATCATATTTTTTTTTTGGTAGTTGCAGATGGATAGCTTGCTTTTATTTTTTTCATTTATTTTTCCATGCAGTATTAAGGATTGAAACCAGTGTCTCACACGTGCTAGGCAAGGGCTCTGCCACTGAGCTACAACCCCAGTCCTGCATCATATTTTTGATTTGTTCTGCCAGCCTCCCTCTTTATATTGGGGTGCTTATTTAGTCTATTTGCATTTAATATAATTACCGATAAGTCAGGATTTATACCTGCATTTTGCTATTTGTTTTCCATATATATCTTCCATACTACTCTTCCTCTAACCCTCCATCACTCCTCTTTTTTGTATTAAGTATATATTTTCCAGTGTACCATTTTAATTCCCTTGTTTCTTTCACCACATATTTTTAAAGTAATTTCTTAGTGGTTGTCATGGGAATTACAGTTAACATCCTTAATTTACAGAGAAGTTGCAAAAATATTACAAAGAACGTTTAGATCATTTTTACTCAGGTTCTTCAAGTGTTAACATTTTTCACATTTGCTTTATTTTTCTATATGTATGTATGTATATAAATATTCTGACATGTATTAAGTGCATGCATGTATGGTGTGTGTGTGTGTTGTCATTCCTGAACTGTTTTTAAAATAAATTTACAAAGATGGTACCCTTTCCTTTACCCATAAATATTGCTGTGGTTTTCCCTTCACATTCAGGTGTTGGAAACTAGGTCCTTAGTGTGGTGATATGAGAGGTAGTAGGACCTTAAGAGGTGGGGTCTAGAGGGAGTTCCTTAGGTCAGTGGGGTCAGTACCCTCAGATGGGTTTAAGGTAGTTCTTGTAGAACCCTGCGAGCCATGATAGATAGTTCTCATGACAGAGTTGTTACAAAAGTCTGCATGGCTCTCTGCTTCCCATCTGGTAGTGTGATCTCAATCACACATACTCCCACCATGATCTCATCCTCTATAAGGTCCTCACCAGAGGCCAAACCAGTGGGGCAGCTTAATCTTGGACTTTCATCCTTTAAAACTGAATTAAATAAACTTTTTTTTTCCATAAAAAGTTATCCACTTCTGGTATTTTGTTACAGCAATGAAAGATGAACTAATAAAAATATTTCTGAATATATGTCCTAAAAAATGAGGATATTCTCTTAACATCAATGTACTATAGTTATCAAAACCAAACTTAACTAAAGTCCTTTGACATCAAGAAGTAAAGAAAAATTCCTGTTTCAGGATCCAGTGTTGTATCTGGTTGTCCTATCTGCCTATTTTCCTTCAGTTTTGCATGATATTTTTTAAAGAACAAAGGACACATGTTTTAGACTGTTCCTTATTTGGGGTTTCCAATGAAGACACTTTGGGCAGGAGTACAGTACATCATATCAGGAAGCACATGATGGTTATTTTTTTACTGATTATGTTAAGGATCCTCTCCCCCTTAGGGGGCCTCTTAATTTTAATGGCTGTTAGGTACATTTGATGATTTCATATGTGATTTGATCTTTTAACTTCTGTAGATATTAATGATAGCTATTGCACAGTAATGGCATACACCTACTTCAGAATCAGCCAACTGGTAAGTGTGTGGGGCTTTGTGTATCTTTGGCCCTAGGTTAAAAATTTTAAGCATTTAATCTGTTACAGCTGCCATGACAAAAAACTGTAGACTGGGTGGCTCAAACTACAGAAATTTATTTTCTCATAGTTCTGGAGGCCACAACCCCACGGTCAGGATGTCATTAGGGTTGTTTTCTGGGGAAGTGTCTTTTTGACTTACAGACGGTTGCTTTTGCACTGTCTTCACTGGCTTTTCCTCCGCCTTCTCAGAGAGATGCCTCTGGGTCCCTTCCTGTCCTTATAAAGACATCAACCTTATAGGATCAGGACCCCGCATTTAACCTTAATTGTTTCCTTAAAGGCTCTTTCTCAAATGCAGTTAGCACTTGATAACTGTGGTTTTGCTAATAAGGATTCAAAATATTTGAAAAAAATATTTTGTCTATGCTGAACACGTACACTTTATTTTCTTGTCATTATTCCATAAACCATGAGCATAATGACTGTTTACATGGTATGTACATTGTATTAGGTATTATAAGTAATCTAGAGATGACTTAAAATGTACAGGAGGAATATAGGTAGGTTATATGCAAATAACAGACTTGTGCATCCATGTATTTTGATATCCATGGGGAGGGGTTCTTGTAACAGTCCCCCACAGGTAATGATTTTGTGCTGTCACATTTGGACTAAAGGCTTCAACATGAATTTGGGGAAAACACAGTTCAGTCTATAATTTATAATGTTAAAGATCCTTTTATTTTCTCCCCTTTCCCAATGAAGCTTTCAGTTTTTATGGCTACTGGTTACGTTTGATGATTTCATCAACTGGATCTATTAGCTTACAGGAATTAAATTTGGATGTTCCTAAGTAATGATATAAACCTACTTCAGAATTGGCCAAGTGAATTTTTTTCAGGATATCTTAAAGTTTTTACTCTTTAGATCCCCTCTGGTTCCTTTTAAGTAAAATTTATTTATTTGTTCATTATGAAATAAATGTATTTCTGGAAAGTATTGTGCTTTTAAGAACTAAATTTCCCTCATACATTATAATTGTAAATCTACTTACTTCACTACTCTTACTTTTCACCTCTCAGTTTACATTGTCTTCCACACCTAATTGCCTCCCTGTTTTAAAATCTTATTTTCATCCCAGTTTACACATAAAAAAATATTGTGTTAGATTCCTTTAGATACCACTGATATGGAATTGGAATTTGTTTTTTTTTTTTTCTTTGTTCTTCACATTTATGGCATTTTCTTCATTGAAGTTAAAGGTATTTTAGTGGAATGAATTATTTCTAATGATTTAACTATGGAGTGAATTGTGAAAATACGTAGGTTTTCAAAAAAAAATTAGAGTAGGTTTTAGGCAGTTTGGAGATCAGTTGCTTTGTTACAAATTAGCATGCTGTGAACGTATCTAAAGGAAAGTCTGACACTTAACCCTTTAAAAGTTGTATCTTTGCATGGATTATTTTTCCATTCAACAGTATTTAGGTACTAGGTTCTTGAGATTTTAGAGGTTGTCAAAAATAGACAAGGTTCATGGAGCTTGGTCTTGTGGCTCGGAGCTGGGGACAAACAATGAATCACAAATAAATGTCAAATTGTATTTGTGAGTAGTGCTGTGAAAGAGAGGTTCAGGATGATTGGAGGACTCTGAGGTTAGAAGTTCTGGAAAGACTTTACTGAAAGAGTTAAAGATACACACAATTTACTTTTTAACCAATTTAAGTAGGCTAAAGAGGGCAAAGGGTAAGTTAGGAATGGTGGCATAAAACAGCCATTTATTATGCCCTTCCTGCTGTCCCATATCTAGGGCCTTATGTGGAAGGCTAAGACTAGAGGTGATAGCTAGAGGCCGAACTCACCTGAAGGCTCCTTCCCTGGTCTTTAGGGACTGGTGGTATCTTAGAGAGGCTGTTGGACAGGATACCCACATGTCACCTTTCCATTGAGCCTGGCTTCTCATGATGTGGTATCTTGGTTCAGGGGTGTATGCACCAAGAGAGAGCCAGTAGGAAACTCTATTGCCTTTTATGACCTTGGCGTAGATATCATGTCACTTCTGCATTCTGTTCATC
The DNA here is from genome assembly GCF_902686445.1 of Sciurus carolinensis. Lineage (NCBI taxonomy): Eukaryota > Metazoa > Chordata > Mammalia > Rodentia > Sciuridae > Sciurus > Sciurus carolinensis. The sequence continues at coordinate 165,369,134 of NC_062213.1, forward strand.
AAGGCAAGGACAAACACACAGTCCCACCCTAGTTCAGGGACAGGAGAATTTGGGAGAGTGACAGATTCTGAAAGAAATAGGAACCAGAAGTATTGCTCTGGCCTTTTGGAAAAGTAATTTGGCGCAGGGAACATTGTGCCTGTCAAGAAACTAAGTCTCAGAGAAGCTGGAGAGAGAGAGGTTCAGGATGGGCTGTTCAAGCTCTGATAGAATATTTTAAAAATGATTTGGGCTAATGTTAAGAACAAAGGGAAGCCATTCAGGTATTGTAGAGTTAATATCAGATTTGTGTTGTATAAAGATCAGTGTGGAGAGCAAATGGGTATATGTGGTTACGAAAGACCAGGTAGGAAACTGGTGAAATAATTCAAGGAAAAACTGTGGTAGTGTGGGCTAGACTCACTGTGGAGATAACTAGAAGCAGTTGAATTTGAGAGAAACTTGGGTTTCATCACTGGGTCTTGGGCATGGGGATAGGATAAGGAGAATAGAGTGTTAAATCAACATCATGGTTTCTGGCCATGTGCCAGATGAATGTGATGTCATTCACTAGGGTGGAAAACAGAGATGTGTACAAGGATCGAGTGGAAGCACATGAATGTGATTTGGGACACACTGTTAATTATAGAAGATGCCCAATAGGCACTTGCATTTGTGGTCTGAAGCCCAAAAGAAAGGTCTAAACTGGAGGTAGAAATTTATCAGTCATCTGCTGGTAGAGGTAATTGAGATTTGGGGAGCAGATGAGATCACCAAGGGAGATAGATGAGAAGAAGAGAGGGCTTAGTGCTGATTTTTGAGGACTGAGATATTTGATGTCTTGGAAGAGGAGGGGAGGGTGTACCAGAAGAGGAGACCAACTAGAAACAGCCATAACCAATGTTGGAGGAAAATAGGAATGTAGAAGAGAATTCTAGCATTTCAAGAGGAAGGAGTGAGGGTGGGTAGAAGTTCAGATACTCCTGAGAAGTAAGGAAAGCTCTGGAACATGATTACTGGAGTTAATGATACCAAGCTCAGAAGTGAAGGTAACAGTAGACACCATAGGGCAGTAGGGACTCTGGAATCCAGATAGGGGTGTGTCAGAAATGAAGCACTGGGGAGAGGAAAGTAGCAGGTTACATACCTGTGGGAAATTTATTCCCACCGTGAAAAAAAGAAAGAGGCGAGAATAGGATGGCTAGAGATGAAGGCAGGTTTGGTATCTCATGAGAAATTGAGAGTGTGTTTGCAAAGAAAGAGATCACCTGAGAAAGAGTAGGGAATGCCAGAATGATGAAAATTGAGAATATTTGAGGTATTATTGATGAAAGATACAATTTTGAGAAAGAGGGATGAAATTCACACTGTTGGTATTAATAGCTACCACACATGAATCATCTGTTCTGTGTTAAATTCTAGATTTTTAGAGGAGTCACTAACTCGTATATTTGCTTTTTATCTCAATCCCTTTTTGTCAGAAGAATGATGAAAATGGAAACTGCTCAGGGGAAGGAATTGAATTCCCTACAACCAATTTATATGAACTGGAAAGCCGTGTTTTGACTGATCATTGGTCCATCCCGTATAAGCGAGAAGAATCACTAGGCAAATGCCTGTTGGCTTCTACCTACCTAGCAAGACTTGGTAAGCTTTCACATACCTCAGAACACCTGAGGAAATTTTTTTCACAGGCGACTGAGTTTAATCTTGGCTTTCCTCATTGCTTATCTGTGTGGTCTTGGACAGATCATTTATTCTCTTAGTCTTGTTTTATGCCCTGTGGAATAAAAAGCTTTAATCAGTTTTCTTCTAGCTCTAGTAGAGTGTAAGATCATTTAAAATGTAATTGAAAAGCTTTATAGAAATTGAAATTAACTTTTTCCACAGAAACTTGGAATGCTTTGAATTTGGGCTCAATTCAGATTTTTTTTGTTCTGGTTTTTTTTTTGTTGTTGTTGTTTGTTTGTTTTTAAGAGTAGAAAGTGTCTGGGGTTTTAACTCAGTGATAGAGCACTTGCCTAGCAAGTTCACGACCCTGAGTTCAGTCCCTGGCACTACTAAAGAACGAGAGAAAGAAAGAAAAAGGTAATGTTTATTTCACACACATTTTGTGCTTATTAAGTGCCTAGTAACCATCTTAAGTGTTTTACAAAAATAAAGTTAATAGAGTAATAAAATGTCAATAGATTAGAAGAACAGGTGTCAATATAAGGAAAGTCTATACTATATGAAAACCACTTTTCATATTAAATTATTTTAAAATAAAATGAATAGGGCCACTATTTTAGGATTTTTTTCTTATTAAGAATGCATAGTAGGGTGTGGTGGCACATGCTTGTAATCTCGGCTCCTTAGGAGGCAGAGGTGGAGAGAATTGCAAATTAGAGGACAGCATGGGAAGCTAACTAAGACCCGGTCTCAAAATAAAGTTTTTTAAAAGGACTGGGATGCAACTCAGTGATATAGAACACTTGCCCAGCATACGTGGGGGCCCTAGGTTCAATATCTAGTAGCGCCAAAAAAAAAAAAATGAAAAGTGTATAGTCTACTACCAGAATTAAATGAGACACATCAAAATGAACTATTTTGACTAGATTTAGATTTAATACAAACAGTCTTTTATGGTACATTTAAAATTAGCTTCCCAGTAGCAATATTTGTTGTGTACTTGTTAGGATCTAGGAACTGTGCTTGGCAGTGGGTCTGAACAAAAGGAAAAAGGAAATTTTTTCAGCAGTATTCCCAGTGATTAAAATTAATCATTAAGTTTAGGAAAGAAATGCATTTCTTCCAAAGTATGCTTTTACAGTGGATTCATTCATTCACTTAGTATTAATCACTTAAACTGTGTGAAATGTGCCAGACACAGTTCTGTGTATTTTATCATGCAGAGTTCATCGATTTGTTATAGGGAAGAAGAGTGATTGTGGCATTTGTTAACAATGTCTGTTTTTATAAAGCTGTTTAGGAAAGCAATAATGGATAATAAGTAGCTGCTGCTGTTTTATTAGCTATTTAATCAGACCATTGAAGTTATTCTGTCATGGAAACATAAGATAAACCATTTGGATTTTAATTAATATTTATTGTCTGTTGCTATGGTTATTTCTCAGCCCCTTATTTCAGGAGAATGTTTATATTCTACTTTTAATAATCCCCTTAAAATTAAGGTTTCTATGATAAATAGCTCCATGTGTATGAATTTGGAAAGATGTAAGATTTTTATAAACTACACAAAATTTAAATGAAGTATATTCTTTCTTTATTTTGCCAAGGTCTTTCTGAGTCTGATGAGAATTGTAAAAGATTTATGGATAGGTGTATGCCTGAAGCATTTAAAAAGGTAAGAAAAATTTGCTAATTTGATTTTGGGGTGGGGGAGTAAAGGTGGCAAACCTTTAGCTTTAGTTATTTATGTGTAAGACCGGGTTTATGAATGTTGTTCAACTGAGGAATTCTCCAATAGGAAAAAAATCAACTCTGAATTTGAGACTTATTGATGATTTAATTTTTTTTATCTAATCATTTGCTCTCGTCTTTGATTGAATACGACTTTTGCTTTCTACTGTTAAATTGCTGAAGAATAGACTAAGACTTAATTATACTAGGAAATTGTACATCTAGATAAACTAAGAATTGTGACACTTAGTATTCATTTACCAAAATATGAGTCACTTTATGCTTCTTATTTTACTGAGACAGATGGAGATGTTTTAAACTACTGAAAGTTTGACTAGGTTAGATACCCTTCCTGACAAAATGGCATACATATGGCAACATCTCTGTCAGAACCAGAGTGGTATGCTTGCTCTCTTCTTGTTCACATCTCTTAGCAGTTTCTTTTAAAATAGGAATAGATCACAGGAATGTGTTTTTAAAAGCAGTCTGACTCAGCATGATCCCATTTCAGGACATGAGTCTTCAATCCTCACAAGAGGAGAGACTTATGTCTTTCGTAGACGTTGTTGTTTTCCCTACTAGAGGATAACCAAGGGCCTAGCTTATAAAATGAGCTTAGTAATCATGGTTGAATGAATGAATGAGTCTCCTGATGTCTTGTACTACTAAATTTTGACGTCTGTTTTTGTTCCATATGCAAGTAAATCATTAGAACTACAGATGGGTAAAGTTTGTATTTATCTTAAAACTCAGCGAAACAAACTGTCATTTGCAAATGATTATTTCCATCTCAGTTTGGTAAACATACCTCCCTTGATTCAAGTTTAAAAAATTAACTAAATTAATTTTGGGAACAAAATAGCTTCCTCTTTGAAAAACAGGAGAAATCTTTTTAAATTGACATTTAAAGATTTAAGATTATGTAGGATCAAGACATTTTCATTTTAGAGGATTTTATATATACCAATATATAGTTTTAAAATCATCTAAAAAGTAAGTGAGACCCTTAATAATAGTAGCTTTAAAAAGTAGCAGACTATAATGTAATATATATTGTGACAGGTATCATATGCATGAATTTATGGAGAAAGAAAATACAAGTTTATTTGCAGTTATGAAAAAAGGAATTATTAGTCCAAGAAAAGGACTTTTGGGTGGAGGATCTCTAGGTCTAGAAAGTCCTGTGTTAGGTCAGTTCACCAATAAATTGCTTATTTGATGGATGCTTCTCAACCCCTGTACAGGGCTGGGGATATAGCTCAGCTGGTAGAGTGCTTGCCTCGCAAGCACAAGGCCCTGAGTTCGCTCCCCAGTACCGCAAAAAAAAAAAAAAAAGAAAAGAAATGTGGTCCATCTCAACCCCTGTACAGAGATGCTCTGGAGAGTCCTCAGCTGCAGGTAGCCCAGTAAAATAAATAGTAAAATGGTTGATCAGTTGTTTTTCTATAAAACTATAAGCTTAAAGCAACACTGCATTATGCAATTGTTGTGTTAATGTAAAAAATGTAAAATTCTCTTAAGCTTGGAGCCCTAAATGTTCTCTCCTCCCCATCAATTGGCCATACTTTGTTTCATTCAGTCAAGAAAGCTGCAGAATGTTGCATGCCTTTAGGCTGGGCTTCTGGAAAACTTGGTAGGATTTAATGTAATTGGTACTATTTCCTTTAGCTGTATTTCCTGGTATGTTGACTGTCATCATCACCAGACTTTTCTTACAAGGTGTCATATTTTTTTAAGAAGTAGGGGTACAAATAATAAGTGACTACATGAATGAAGTGCACAAAAGGAGCTTGTTATTTCTGTGTTCTTCACTTTTCACCTTCAGGCCAATCTGGATTCTTTCTAGTATATTCAGGAAGAGAAAATCATCTAGTTTTGGCTGTAGAACATCATTATGTTTAAACCTTGTATGCCTCAACCCCACAAGGGTGCTGCCTGCCTTTCCCCATCTCTACCAGAAGGTAGACAGAACTGCATTTTCAAAGTGAAAAGTAAATGAGATGATAGCAGAGAGAGGGTGCTTAATTCACATACATTTTTATTTTGTAACCTCATGAAGTTCCTTCATTGTTAATCTGTTTCATTTTGTTTTGCTATTTAATTTTTAAATATAGGAGGAATATGTAGTCAAAATTTTTTTTGAAAAAAGTAAGAACTCACTGGTTTATATAAAATTAGTCTTAGGATGTTTGCTCATTTGAGCAAATAGTGCAGCAAATTGATTTTTAGAAAAATCTGGAACAGAGGTTTCTGTCTATGTTTACTGAAGTTTGTTCTCTGTCAGACTGTTCCTTTTAAGAAGTTCTCAATGTGATCAAGGTGAAATTTTCATTGCATAGTATTTTCCCTCTCAAGGGAAATCTTAACAAAATCATGAAACCAACACACCAGATCAAGTGAAATTCTGTGGTTTCTTATTCCCTGTTCCAGCAGTTGTTCCTGATTTAGACTGCCACAAGGACTAGAAGACTGAGGATTGGGACTCCAGATTCTCTCTTTTTTAAGAAATTTAAGAAACTGTTTTATTATAAGATGTACCATTGATTTATATTTGATGTTTATATTTAAGAAAAATAGTTATATAGTAAATAGTGTTCAGGTATCTTGTCACTTAAAGCTATTTTAGATTTGCTTAAACATTTAAAAAGTTAAATACTACTTTCGAATGTACCAAATAGGAATAAAAAGGGCACTGTGGCACATGCCTGTAATCCCAGTGGCTCTGGAGGCTGAGGCAGGAGGATCACAAGTTCAAAGCCAGCCTCAGTAACAAAGCTAAGTAACTCAGTGAGACCTTGTCTCTAAAATAAAAAATAGGGCTGGCCATGTGGCTCAGTGGTCGAGTGTCCCTGAGTTCAATCCCTGGTATCCCAATGAAAAGGGGGGAGGGGGGACAATAAATTAGTAAGGCTTTTCTAAAATTTGTTCACATTTAGAGTTCTGTCAATAGGTGGGAAGATAGGGGCTTACTTCTGAGATGTTAGAAAATGAAAACAGTATGCACATTAGAATCCATGAAATATATAGCATGAATTGGATTCTAGAAATATTAATATCCAGCTATCAAGATACAGTGCTTTAACATTTATAAAATGCTTTCATGTTTGTTATATCTCAGTAGTGGTAATATCTGTTTGAAGAGGGCCAGAATTCTCCCTCTTTAAAGATGAGAACTGAGACCCTGTGAATCCAGGCACATTTGTCCACAGCCACACGGCTAGAATACAGTAGTATCTAGAATCGATGTCAGATTTTTACTTGCTTTATACCACTTGACATCCTGTAGGAATAATGAAAAATATAGGAACAAATAAAAATTACCTTTTAAACAAACTGCTTTCATGTAAGGGCAGTAAAATTAAGAAAAGCAAGCTATTTTCTTGAAATAGATGGTGTACAGCTGAGGGTCCTTTTAAATCAAGTCATATGCATAAAAGAAGGTATTTTGGTCATAATCTTTTGATTATTTGAAATTGACCTGATAAACTGTGAATTTATTTTCTTTTTTCAAGTTAGACTCTAGACTGCCCTTTATGTTTTTGTAGCTCCTGACATCAAGTGCTGTTCACAAGTGGGGTACTGAAATTCATGAAGGAATCTACAACATGTTGATGCTATTAATAGAACTGGTTGCAGAGAGAATAAAACAAGATCCAATTCCCATTGGTCTCCTGGGTGTGCTTACAATGGTATAGTATCTCTAGAATGAAGTACTTTGTGTTTTGATTTTGTCTAAAATACTTGATGTTCTTTGGCTTGTAATTATCTAATAATGAATAGTAATGATTTTATTATTAAAGATATTAACTTAGCCCCTAGAGTCCTTGTTTTTATTTTTAAAAAGCAGAGCAACAATTCTTTGTTTAGTTTGAAAGAAATATGGAGTTTCTTTTTTTTATTTTTAAGTTCAGTTCATAGAATGATTAAATAGTTTTCCCGTCACTCTCCCTGATTATGCACATCTTAAAGCTTTTGTTCTTGTTCTTTGGTTTCTGGCCTTTCCCCAAGCTCATGCCTTCCCTTCCCTTCCTAACTTTCTCTTCACTGTCCTATGACCCAGCTCTGCCTGTGGCAGCCCCAGTGCTTCAGGGACATTGACACTTGCCCTGTCCAGAGTCAGACTTCTCTGTTTTGTCTCCCCCCACCCTACCCCATCCCAGTGAGCAGAAACAGGGCTGGGGAATACCACCCCAGTACTCTGCTCCTCTGCACCAGCCAAGGCGTGTACTTTGTCAGTGTTCTTGAAAGTTTCCATTAATGAAGGAGTCCAAGACTATGCTTTTACCTTCTTTTTAATGCTAATGCCTTGCTATAGAAGTAGGTAATAACATTTCTCCATTCTCTTTGAATCTAGGCTTTCAATCCTGATAATGAATACCATTTTAAAAACAGAATGAAAGTGTCACAAAGGAATTGGGCAGAAGTGTTTGGAGAGGGAAATATGTTTGCTATTTCACCTGTATCTGCTTTCCAAAAGGTAAATATAGTTGTGTTTCATAGTTCTTTTTATAGACAGAAGCTTGAAAAATATTTTTTGTGCTATGAAAATGGTAATTTATATGGAAAGATAAAAATAATCTATGAAAATTATAAATATTCCAAATAGTTCATAAAATTGCTTAAAATTTATTCAAATATTACATGGCTGTTAACTGATATCATGGAGAATTTTATACATTTAAACTTACATTTGGTAAAGTAAGAAATAAATTTGGTGCCCTGTATATAGATAATCAGAACTTTAGTTTAACTGGTATCCCCCAGTAGAAAGATTTGAGAGACTAAAGCATTCGATGACTTGAAGTAACTAATTGTACCTAAAAAAAAAAAATCTAGTAGTTAGTCTCTTAATGTAAGTCTTAAATTCCATAGGCATTAAAACTTGCTTTTTTAGGCCCAGAACCAGTTTTTTTTTTTATTGAAAGGTCTGCAGTGTGTCAATAACTCTATACCCATAAGTAATCTAAATAGTCCTTTAATTCAAACACTGTTTTGTTTTTGAGAAACAGTTTAAAGGAGTTTGTGTTAGTTAGTAAGAAACTTGCCCACTGCTTTAGTAGAAGTAGAGGTTTAGTTCAGTGCTCATTTATTGAACATTTACTGTGTGTCTGGCATTATTCTAAGTTTGGAAAATATAAATATAAACCAGTTTCCTCGTCTGTAATATAAAGAGTAACAACAATATGATCCTTAGCTTGTAGTATAGCAGAGAGAATATGAGAACAAAAAATTATAGCATGATAAACAGTAGTTGCAATTAGAATAATATATACTGTATATAGAATACAGGGGAAGGAGTAGTCATTGCCATGTTGGTGGGTCAGGCAATACTCCAGAAAGGAGTTAAGAATTGAGTGTGAGAGCAATGAATTCATACTTGGATTTAATCTCCACAATAACTCTTTGAGTTAGATGCTATTTTTACCCTCCTTCCATATGTGTGAAACTGCGATAAAGGTTATATACTTGCCCAAGCCCAATTGCATGGTCATAAGAAGAACCCATACACCCCAGCTCCAGAGTCTGCTTTCTTTAACCATAGGTAGTACGGTCTCCCAAAATACTATAGTCTCTTCAAGTTTGTAGTAAGGATTAAATGACAAATGGATATAGAAACACTGAACCTACTGGTTCCTGATAGTAAGTACTCAGCAGACATTCCTTCTTCCCTTCAGCTCCCATGTGCCACAGCTGAGAACAGAAAGGTTTGATCCTGTACTCCTCTTATTACCACAGAGGAATTCTCTCTCTAACCAAGGTCCTAGATCCCCTCTCCTCTTGCCTTCTAAACTATTTTGCTCCTTAGGTTTTCTGTTCCTTCTTTGTTATCCTCAAATTTTTCCTCACTGTTGGATCATTCCCATTGTATGCAGTATGCTTTGATCTCTAAATATTCTGCCCTTAATATTATATCCTCTCTAACTTCAGCATGGTTCTCTGCTCCCCTTCACATCCATAACTCATAAAAGATTCCAGGTTGTCCCCTCCCAGTCATTCTTTAATTCGTTACCCCAAATTTTTAATTCATTCACTAACAAAACCTAAAGTTCAGAGTGTGTGTGTGTATGTGTGTGTGTGTGTGTGTACGTGTGAACATAAAGATGTTAGCATGTTTCCCCAAGATCACTACCCCCTCATCTGTTGTTCTTCCCTAGGTGTATTTTGAGATCTTGTCTTTCTCTTTGATGTTTGTCAGTTGAATTCTCATGGAATTGACCGACATATTGTTTTATTATTTTGCTTTGCATTAATTAGGCTTCTGAATTTAAGGATTAGTATCTTGCATTAGTTCTATTAATTTCTGAACCATTTTCATTTAAAATATTGCCTATTTCCCATTAGTCTCTCTTCTTCTGGTGGTTTAATTTGACCAAGTCATTCTGTGCTACATTTGTGATCATTTTTTTTTTTTTTCCTAGATCCATAGTCCAGTTTACTGGTTCTTTTTTTCTATTTGCATTTAATCTATTTACCCTGTTCATTTAAGTCTTTAACTTCAGTTCCTATATTTTTATTTATATAAAAATTCTATTTGGCATTTTTGACTATTTAGTTACTTTTCATTATACCATGTTCTTGACTCCTTTTCAACCTGAAGTTTGTTTAATGTTTAGTTTATATTTTGTGTCTAATATCTAAAGATCTGGTTCTTCTGGCTTTTTCTTACTTGTTCTGGGTGTGTAAATATACTTTTACTTGTTTTTCTGTAAACTCATGTTTCTTAGAATTTAATCTAGGTTTGTTTTTTTTGAGGCCTGAGTTAAAAGCTCTTTTCCTCCAAAAAAGATTTATTTGCACTTCTTCCAGCTGCCTGGAAACACCATAGTCTGGGACCACTTTAGAAAACATTTTGGTTTTCATCAAAACACAGACTTATAGACTCCCCAAATTGTATACAGTAAGGTTTTTCAGATGACAAATTCAGTGGGAATTTGTGTAGTAAAGTCATATGATGGCACTTCTGTGGTTACAGATTCTTGAATTTTGTTCTCCTTTCCAGACAGTCCCAAAATCAAGAGTAGACAGATTTCCTTTCTTTTCTTCTGTAGGTATTCCTTTTCATCTTACCTGTGGATATGACCCTCTAGGTTCCAGCTTTAGGTGGAACCTTCCGAGGCCTCCCTGCCCCCACCTTGGCTGTGTCCTATTTATCATGAAGATGGAAGCTGAGATCACCAGGTTTCCACAGACGCCTGTGGAGTAAAAGCCGGCTTCATGAGAGTTTGCTTATCTCACAGGATTCCAGCTTTCTCCTTGTTTTAACTTCCCAGCTATCTGTTGCTAAACTAGAATGACGTTTTTAAAAGATTATTTCTTTAAGCCAGGCACACACCTGCACTTCCAGCTACTCAGGAAGTGAAGGCAGAGGGATCACAATTTCAGGGTCAATGTGGGCAACTTAATAAAACCCTGTATCAAAATAAAATTTATATTTAAAAAATAAAAGTGTTGGGAATGTAGTTCAGTGGTAGAATCATTACCGAGCCTGCGCAAAGTCCTGGGTTCAATCCCCAATGGTAAAGAAGAAAAAATTCTTTAATGTTTTTATCTAGTGCTGTTATTTTGATTTGGAGAGCTTATTAGAGTAACCAGACTTAAGTCCTCATTAACTCTTCAGGGCTTTCCATCTTCTTTTCTCACGTCCACTGAAGTCATCTTTGACCAGGCCTTCCTCTCTTCCTTCACCACACTTCCTCTAAAAAATATCTTCTATTCTCATGCTTTTAAATGTCATCTCTGTGCTAGTGGTTCTCCAGTTTGTATCTCAGGCCCACACCTCCTCTCTGAGCACACCAGACTTGAGTGAACCATGTCTTCTTGGTTGCCACACAGAGTTCTCAAACTTAGTGTGCCTAAGTGGAACTTCATGCTTCTCTCAATAAATAGCATCACCATCTACCCTCAGGCCCAAGCCAAAAACACAGAAGTCGGCCATGATTCATCCCTTGTTTCTTATTCCCCATGTCTAAACCATAAACAAGTTCTTTATCTCTAATACACTTCAAGTGAGTTCTCCCCCCAGCTCCTGGTACCATCCTGCTCCACACACCACCATATACTATCTAGTCACTACACTAGCCTTCCACCTGGTTGTGCCTGCTGCTTGTTCTTCCATTTCATTCTCAACAGAATTGTAAGAGTGCTCTTCTTAAAACAAAACATTCTCTTCTGTGCCTCCTCCAAGTTTCTGCATGATCTGGTCATTGCTTTTGTCCACAGATTTATATTTTCTACTCCTCCTGGCTCATCATGTCCCAGCTGGGAGAGTTTTCTCTTGGTTTTTCAAACACAGTAGACTCTTTTCTGCCATTCTAGGACAGAACCTTGCCATTTCAGTCTCTCTGTCTGGACTATTCTTTAAATGGCTACCTCTATGTATATCATTTAGGTTCCAGCATAAAGACTGCCTCTTAGAGGTCTTTTATAACCACCACCCATAGAGGAGGCTAGTTCCATTTTTCTATTAGAGGACCTTTTAGTTTTCCTTTTATGGGACTTAACATAGTCTAATTATCTTATGTATGTAGTGATTTTCTTACTTTGTTGACCCTACTAGAATATGAACTTAATGAAAGCAGGTTTCCCATCTCTTCTTAGTTGCTCAGTTCTGTATCCAGCACCTAGAAATATAAAAAGGGAAGAGAAAGAAAAGGAGAAGAAAACTTTCCGAAGGGTATTAATGATACAACTGGGACTAAAATTTTAATCTCTTGATTCCTGATTATCTATTTTAGGTAAATAATTAATTCTTAATTTCTAAATTATAACTTTCTTATTAGAGAGAGTCAAGTTATCCTATTCTTTGGAGAGCTTAAACATCTGATCTTGGTGTCCCAAAATACATGAATGCTTTTATGCATAAATGTTCCACATTGTGGCAATTCTCTCAAATCCAGACTTAGACACTTTAAAAATTTTATATAGTAATGTCAAAAGAAACCAGTGGACAGGCTTTCAAAGTATTTTTCAAATTTTAATGGTTTTTCCTCTGACATTATTTAGGAAAGAAATGTAAGGGTTAACGTGGAAGCTTTTATGTTGCCATCTCAATTTTTCTTTTTTTTCTCATAGGAACCTCACGGATGGGTTGTGGATTTGGTAAATAAGGTATACAACTATTATTAATATGATTGTATTAGCTTTTGTTACTATACCCGAGAAAAACAACAGAAAAAATAGAGAAAAAGGGAGGGAAGGGCTGCAGACAAGGTATAGTTCATGCTTCCCTCCCAGGACCCCATCCCTTCAGCTAGGTCCTCCCAATAGGCCATTCAGCATGAATTCATCAGTGAAATAATCCATTGGTGGGGTCAGGACCCTCATGATCCAGTCACTTCCCCAAAGCCAGAACATTGTTGATTCGTTGGGGACTAAGCCTTTAGCACATTAGATTTGCGGGGGCAGACATTCCAGATCCAAACTGTAGCATTGGTCATGTATTTTATTTTCCATTTTCTAATGAAATTTCCCAGAGTGGAATATTTTAAGCTACAGAGAATAATGTTTTCTCAAGGGGATATGTTTTATCATTCCTTCTTTTCACATGTACAATGTATACAGGGGAAACTCAGCTTTTGGACTTGGCCTGTCTTCAGCAGTATCTATAAGAGCATTTGAGTTACCTTTGTCAAAACTCTCAAGACCAGTAGTATAGAGCACAGTGAAAGTAAAATACCATCCATAGTTCCTTCCTTAAATTAACAACATACAGGGTTTCAAAGTTCATTTGTGCCTGTTTTCTTCTCAGTTCGGAGAATTAGGTGGATTTGCAGCAATCCAAGCCAAACTCCATTCAGAAGACATAGAACTTGGGGTAAGTTAAACCTACTGCATGTACTCAGTGCACACATTTACTTTATTTGGGTTGGTATACAGCCAGAGGTAACATCTGAACAAAATAGTTAAAAGTTAATCCTTAGAGGAGCAAATTATAGAGTTCTGATAATCAAAGAAATGTAATCATAACCAAATTCACACGTAAGCTGTTTGTATTTTTTAACCTCACTATTTTCCCTTTGCCTATGGGATTCTTCTCTCAATTTGCAATTGTTACATGAAATTATCTTGCTGTTTAACAACAGCTGCTATATGTGGCAATATATATGTGCATAATAATTTTGTGACTATTAAATGACCATATAAATCAGAATTTATTTCATTGGATCAAACACAAATAAAAATTTTTTAGCAAGGTTGTTTAGGCTTTTTGATGTTACAGAAACTTAACAGGTAACAGTGTACCATAACATGGGAACTTCCCATGACCCCCCATGTGCAATACCACTAGCTTTTCATGTCAACTTTATTTTCTTAAAGAATTTCACCTTATGGTAAGAGGAATAACTCTGATTTTTCACAGACTGCTGACCTTACTTAGGTGAGAACACTTTATTCTAGTTAATTATTCAGTATTTGTCATGTATAAGACCCCGTGCTAGCTGCCATATTTTGATCAATGCAGAAAATGATGTGGTAAAATAATATACCTATGTGTTACCAATTGTGCTTTAGAGAAGCATTTATTTCTGTGGAACCATGACTCATTGTTTCCTCTGATCCTTCTTTGGATGAGGGTGTAACATTGGTCAGGGAAAGAGACTAATGGTATAATAGTAGACTGACCTTTTCATGCTACCCATGTTTATCTTTAAAGATCAGGTGTCTACCATATCATTGACTAGCCAGGGGGCCTCTTCTTCCTGTCTTAGAAGTTACTTAAGCTGTTGGACTATCATTTTGATCCCCATTGAGTACATCAAGTATGTTGGAAATGACTTTATTGACATAGAAGATAATAGGTAGTGATTTTAAAAACTAAACAAAGAAAAATCACCTTAGAGACAGGTTTGCTTACTTCTTAACTGGTCTTTGGGGACATTGGGAAATATCATAAATTAAGTTTACTTCTGAAAAATGTTAAAACACTTAGTAATTTTCTATAGATTCAATTTATTTAAAAGCAAATCAAAACCAGAGCAGGTCTAGATTTCTAGCATACCTGAATAAAAATTGTTTAAGGATACATACTTAGGATTCTGGCCTTCTCCTTCATTAGTGTTGAGTGTTGTGATGTTAAAATAATTCTAAAAATTTCCCCTTAGGTCAGACCATTTTCACAACTATGTTGTTGACTGCAGTTGAGACAGAATTTTATTATCTAGGTTGTCTTGAAGAGATGGTAAAACTCAGGCTTCAGACAAAGAGATCCAGAGGTTGAAATTCTCATTTTAACAAATAAGTATAATTAAAATTCATGATAAATATCAGATTTCTGACCAATTAAGAAGGTGGCTATTGGGGCTGGGGCTGTAGCTCCCATGAGCTCTTGCCTCGCACTAATGAGGCACTGGATTGATCCTCAGCACCACATAAAAATAAATAAATACCATGTGCAACTTAAAAAAAAAAAAAAAAGGAAGGTGGCTGTGTCCCAGAATAAATCTAGGCCAATATTATAAGACTGAGTTCAGGTCACATATTTTTTAAATTTGACAAACAGTGGGGAAAAAAAATTATCACTCACAGTCTCACCAATTAAAAACAGGTGTACTAAGTAAGAAATTAAAGTTGCCTGTCCTTTCATCCCGTCCCCACACACATACCTATCTATCTCCTGGGTAATGATTACCCATTTAATATATAATCTTTCTGATCTTTTCTTAAATTTTTATAAATCTGCATGTATTGTTTCTTTCTCTTTAAAACTATATTAGGCTGGCTTGGTGGCACATGTGTGTAATCCCAGTGATTCAGGAGGCTGAGGCGGAGAATCACAAGTACAAGGCCAGCCTCACCAATTTAGCAAAGCCCAAAAACACTTAGCAAGACCCTGCCTCAAAATAAAATGACTAGGGATGTAGATCAGTAATAAAGCACCTGTGGTTCCCCCAATAACAAAAAAAAAAGGTAAAATAATAAAAAAACTAAATGGAAATCATACTGTATCTAGGTGTATATTTTAATTTTCATTTAGCATTATATTATGGAAATCTTTCTAGGTTAGTAACATCAGTGTTTTAATGATCGTAGCATACTTCTGCAAAGGGTATGTCATGATGCTTTTACTGAAAATATTTCTTAAAAGTGGGTCTTCATGTACTTCCATTCATGTGCTACTATTTCTAAAGGATTAATTCCTAGAAAGTGGGAAAGTTTCTTTCCAAAAAACTTGTAGTAATGAGTCTATATTCCCATGAACCAATGTCATGATACTCTTAATAGTGCTTAATATTTTCAATCTTTTAATTTTCCAATACAGTGGACAAAAAATGGTTTATTTTATTTGCAATACTTGATTTCCCGTGAAATTGCGCATTTCATCATATGATTACTGGCTATTTGTATTTCTTCTATAAATTGACCTTGCTATTTAGGCCTCTTTTGGGTGGTATATATTATTAATTTTTAGGAATTCTTTTTATATTAAGCCTATCGACGCTGTGTCTCTTTGTGTGTTAGTAAATCTTTCTTCCCAATACTTTGCATCTCTTCATTTTTATTGATGGTGTCTTTTGCTGTATAGAAGTTATAAAATTTTATAGAGAAGTTATAAATTTTATATTATCTAATTTTCCTTTATGACTTAAAATTTTTTATTTTAAACTGCTTAGGGGATATTCCTCCACCTCAAGGGTTGGTTTTTGTTTTGTTTTGTTTTGTAGTACTGGGAATTGAACCTAGTGGCAGTGGTATACCACCCTGAGCTACTTCTCCAGACATTTTCAAATTTTAAAGTTGAGGCAGGATCTTACTAAGTTATCTAGTCTGTCCTCAAACTTGTGATCCTTCTAAATTGCTTGAATTATAAGAATGTGCCACCATGCCTATCAAAAGGGTTTTTTGTTGGTTTTGTTTTCTTAATATATTTAGTTTCATTTTTTTAACTTAACTATTTAAAATTTGTTTTTACATATCACGTGAGGTGTAAAATTTATTCTTCAAATAGATAACCAATTGTTAGAAGATTCTATACTGACTAATTGATTTTCCCTTACTATTTGTATTTGCTAGTGTTATCATATCTTGAAGTTCTACACA